>NC_141691.1:1625007192-1626316192 GCF_964263255.1 Lissotriton vulgaris | reverse complement strand
TTATGGTCATTTGCCCCTTTTTTTTTCAAACCCCTTGTGTCTCGATTTTACCGAGACACAAGATGGCGGCCGCTCCGGACTGTTTAGAATGTTTACAGACAACTGAGAGCCAATCAGCTTCCTGCGCGCAAGTCGCGTGCCGCGCCTGGAGCGCACTCGGGTGCGCGCACGGGAGAGCGCCTATAGATATATATATTTTTTTGAACCTAAATTACTCAAAATCCACTGGAGCACATATCTTGAGACATAGCAAAGGCACATCGGGCTACCAGTCCCTACAATTTTGCCAAGTTTGGTGGAAATCCATTCAGCCGTTCGGGCTAAAAGTGAAATCGACCGCCCTATGGAAATTAACATGGGGAAAACGCGTTTTGGGACCCCCCTTTTATCTCGGCCCCCGCTTGACGAATCCCCCCCAAACTTTCAGGGAAGGACCGGACCGCCATGAGACCATTTTCCTGAAAATTTCAGGCAGATTCGTCAACCGGCGCCAAAGTTATTCAAAATAGAATGTTGAGATTTAACATTGAAAATTATCCTAACTATAACTACCTACTGGCGACCGCCAGTAGGTAATATATATATATATCCAACTAAAGCGCAGGTACCCATTTAGGGAGAAGCCACACACGAAATGGATGCAAAAACTCCTTTATTTTCAACAGCTTGCTAGCTGGCTTCCAGCACCAGCATGATTCACCAACAGCTGCCATACGCGTTTCGAGAGGCCACGCTCTCTTCGTCAGTGGCTAAAGTTCATCGATGGCTTGGGTGTGCCCCTTAAGTATTCAGTCTCCGCCCCCTAGGCATGTAGAGTCACAGGGGCATTTATGGGATTTGTAGTCCTGTTAAATTCAAGCGGAGCACTCCAGCGTGCATCGGTGAAAAAATAAAATCACAGTGGATTGTGAAAACATGAGCGCCGTCTGCCAGCCCTGCTTTCAAGTTGTTGAAGGAGTGGCCATGGTTCTCTCCTGCAGAGTCACAAAGCCTTCGTGTACTTGTTGTCCTCAGTGGGTTTCAACCATGGTTCTGCGCACAGCAGGCTTCTCCCCCCGACCGGGACGGCCGTTACAACATCCAACTAAAGCGCAGGTACCCATTTAGGGAGAAGCCACACACGAAATGGATGCAAAAACTCCTTTATTTTCAACAGCTTGCTAGCTGGCTTCCAGCACCAGCATGATTCACCAACAGCTGCCATACGCGTTTCGAGAGGCCACGCTCTCTTCGTCAGTGGCTAAAGTTCATTGATGGCTTGGGTGTGCCCCTTAAGTATTCAGTCTCCGCCCCCTAGGCATGTAGAGTCACAGGGGCATTTATGGGATTTGTAGTCCTGTTAAATTCAAGCGGAGCACTCCAGCGTGCATCGGTGAAAAAATAAAATCACAGTGGATTGTGAAAACATGAGCGCCGTCTGCCAGCCCTGCTTTCAAGTTGTTGAAGGAGTGGCCATGGTTCTCTCCTGCAGAGTCACAAAGCCTTCGTGTACTTGTTGTCCTCAGTGGGTTTCAACCATGGTCCTGCGCACAGCAGGCTTCTCCCCCCGACCGGGACGGCCGTTACAACATCCAACTAAAGCGCAGGTACCCATTTAGGGAGAAGCCACACACGAAATGGATGCAAAAACTCCTTTATTTTCAACAGCTTGCTAGCTGGCTTCCAGCACCAGCATGATTCACCAACAGCTGCCATACGCGTTTCGAGAGGCCACGCTCTCTTCGTCAGTGGCTAAAGTTCATCGATGGCTTGGGTGTGCCCCTTAAGTATTCAGTCTCCGCCCCCTAGGCATGTAGAGTCACAGGGGCATTTATGGGATTTGTAGTCCTGTTAAATTCAAGCGGAGCACTCCAGCGTGCATCGGTGAAAAAATAAAATCACAGTGGATTGTGAAAACATGAGCGCCGTCTGCCAGCCCTGCTTTCAAGTTGTTGAAGGAGTGGCCATGGTTCTCTCCTGCAGAGTCACAAAGCCTTCGTGTACTTGTTGTCCTCAGTGGGTTTCAACCATGGTTCTGCGCACAGCAGGCTTCTCCCCCCGACCGGGACGGCCGTTACAACATCCAACTAAAGCGCAGGTACCCATTTAGGGAGAAGCCACACACAAAATGGATGCAAAAACTCCTTTATTTTCAACAGCTTGCTAGCTGGCTTCCAGCACCAGCATGATTCACCAACAGCTGCCATACGCGTTTCGAGAGGCCACGCTCTCTTCGTCAGTGGCTAAAGTTCATCGATGGCTTGGGTGTGCCCCTTAAGTATTCAGTCTCCGCCCCCTAGGCATGTAGAGTCACAGGGGCATTTATGGGATTTGTAGTCCTGTTAAATTCAAGCGGAGCACTCCAGCGTGCATCGGTGAAAAAATAAAATCACAGTGGATTGTGAAAACATGAGCGCCGTCTGCCAGCCCTGCTTTCAAGTTGTTGAAGGAGTGGCCATGGTTCTCTCCTGCAGAGTCACAAAGCCTTCGTGTACTTGTTGTCCTCAGTGGGTTTCAACCATGGTACTGAGGTTTCCTGAGGTCTCTTTTCGAATGGGTACCTGCACTCGTTGGATGGAAAAACGGCTGTCTCCGGTCGTGAAGAGAGACCCACCGCTGTAGCGGATCCTACCAAAGTGCCAAGGTGGTGTTTGGATTGTAGGAAGGACAGACTGCTGGCGCTTTCTGCAGGGAAGTGCCCGCTTTTCCTTGATGACAGCAAAAAAGCGGGGCAGGAGACCACAGTGAATCACTTCTACCCACTGGGGAAACATTCTGTTTTAATTGAACATGGAGCGCACCCACTAGGGAAAACGCTGCGCACTACGACATCCAGAAGGCCATGCTGCTTGCCTGGCCGCGCCCTCTGAGGCAGGTGTCTTCAATAACAGGTGCGCGATGCATGCGCTTGCAGTTTCATTCAGACTTTGAGCCACCGAAGAAGGGAAAGCAAGATTCCCGAAACGCGTCTGGCATATGAATTTGATTGATGTGAAATGCTGCGAAATCTCCTGCTTGCCTGCTGCCATTAAAACTTGCAAAAGGAATAATCTCGTTTCCTGAGGTCTCTTTTCGAATGGGTACCTGCACTCGTTGGATGGAAAAACGGCTGTCTCCGGTCGTGAAGAGAGACCCACCGCTGTAGCGGATCCTACCAAAGTGCCAAGGTGGTGTTTGGATTGTAGGAAGGACAGACTGCTGGCGCTTTCTGCAGGGAAGTGCCCGCTTTTCCTTGATGACAGCAAAAAAGCGGGGCAGGAGACCACAGTGAATCACTTCTACCCACTGGGGAAACATTCTGTTTTAATTGAACATGGAGCGCACCCACTAGGGAAAACGCTGCGCACTACGACATCCAGAAGGCCATGCTGCTTGCCTGGCCGCGCCCTCTGAGGCAGGTGTCTTCAATAACAGGTGCGCGATGCATGCGCTTGCAGTTTCATTCAGACTTTGAGCCACCGAAGAAGGGAAAGCAAGATTCCCGAAACGCGTCTGGCATATGAATTTGATTGATGTGAAATGCTGCGAAATCTCCTGCTTGCCTGCTGCCATTAAAACTTGCAAAAGGAATAATCTCGTTTCCTGAGGTCTCTTTTCGAATGGGTACCTGCACTCGTTGGATGGAAAAACGGCTGTCTCCGGTCGTGAAGAGAGACCCACCGCTGTAGCGGATCCTACCAAAGTGCCAAGGTGGTGTTTGGATTGTAGGAAGGACAGACTGCTGGCGCTTTCTGCAGGGAAGTGCCCGCTTTTCCTTGATGACAGCAAAAAAGCGGGGCAGGAGACCACAGTGAATCACTTCTACCCACTGGGGAAACATTCTGTTTTAATTGAACATGGAGCGCACCCACTAGGGAAAACGCTGCGCACTACGACATCCAGAAGGCCATGCTGCTTGCCTGGCTGCGCCCTCTGAGGCAGGTGTCTTCAATAACAGGTGCGCGATGCATGCGCTTGCAGTTTCATTCAGACTTTGAGCCACCGAAGAAGGGAAAGCAAGATTCCCGAAACGCGTCTGGCATATGAATTTGATTGATGTGAAATGCTGCGAAATCTCCTGCTTGCCTGCTGCCATTAAAACTTGCAAAAGGAATAATCTCGTTTCCTGAGGTCTCTTTTCGAATGGGTACCTGCACTCGTTGGATGGAAAAACGGCTGTCTCCGGTCGTGAAGAGAGACCCACCGCTGTAGCGGATCCTACCAAAGTGCCAAGGTGGTGTTTGGATTGTAGGAAGGACAGACTGCTGGCGCTTTCTGCAGGGAAATGCCCGCTTTTCCTTGATGACAGCAAAAAAGCGGGGCAGGAGACCACAGTGAATCACTTCTACCCACTGGGGAAACATTCTGTTTTAATTGAACATGGAGCGCACCCACTAGGGAAAACGCTGCGCACTACGACATCCAGAAGGCCATGCTGCTTGCCTGGCCGCGCCCTCTGAGGCAGGTGTCTTCAATAACAGGTGCGCGATGCATGCGCTTGCAGTTTCATTCAGACTTTGAGCCACCGAAGAAGGGAAAGCAAGATTCCCGAAACGCGTCTGGCATATGAATTTGATTGATGTGAAATGCTGCGAAATCTCCTGCTTGCCTGCTGCCATTAAAACTTGCAAAAGGAATAATCTCGTTTCCTGAGGTCTCTTTTCGAATGGGTACCTGCACTCGTTGGATGGAAAAACGGCTGTCTCCGGTCGTGAAGAGAGACCCACCGCTGTAGCGGATCCTACCAAAGTGCCAAGGTGGTGTTTGGATTGTAGGAAGGACAGACTGCTGGCGCTTTCTGCAGGGAAGTGCCCGCTTTTCCTTGATGACAGCAAAAAAGCGGGGCAGGAGACCACAGTGAATCACTTCTACCCACTGGGGAAACATTCTGTTTTAATTGAACATGGAGCGCACCCACTAGGGAAAACGCTGCGCACTACGACATCCAGAAGGCCATGCTGCTTGCCTGGCCGCGCCCTCTGAGGCAGGTGTCTTCAATAACAGGTGCGCGATGCATGCGCTTGCAGTTTCATTCAGACTTTGAGCCACCGAAGAAGGGAAAGCAAGATTCCCGAAACGCGTCTGGCATATGAATTTGATTGATGTGAAATGCTGCGAAATCTCCTGCTTGCCTGCTGCCATTAAAACTTGCAAAAGGAATAATCTCGTTTCCTGAGGTCTCTTTTCGAATGGGTACCTGCACTCGTTGGATGGAAAAACGGCTGTCTCCGGTCGTGAAGAGAGACCCACCGCTGTAGCGGATCCTACCAAAGTGCCAAGGTGGTGTTTGGATTGTAGGAAGGACAGACTGCTGGCGCTTTCTGCAGGGAAGTGCCCGCTTTTCCTTGATGACAGCAAAAAAGCGGGGCAGGAGACCACAGTGAATCACTTCTACCCACTGGGGAAACATTCTGTTTTAATTGAACATGGAGCGCACCCACTAGGGAAAACGCTGCGCACTACGACATCCAGAAGGCCATGCTGCTTGCCTGGCCGCGCCCTCTGAGGCAGGTGTCTTCAATAACAGGTGCGCGATGCATGCGCTTGCAGTTTCATTCAGACTTTGAGCCACCGAAGAAGGGAAAGCAAGATTCCCGAAACGCGTCTGGCATATGAATTTGATTGATGTGAAATGCTGCGAAATCTCCTGCTTGCCTGCTGCCATTAAAACTTGCAAAAGGAATAATCTCGTTTCCTGAGGTCTCTTTTCGAATGGGTACCTGCACTCGTTGGATGGAAAAACGGCTGTCTCCGGTCGTGAAGAGAGACCCACCGCTGTAGCGGATCCTACCAAAGTGCCAAGGTGGTGTTTGGATTGTAGGAAGGACAGACTGCTGGCGCTTTCTGCAGGGAAGTGCCCGCTTTTCCTTGATGACAGCAAAAAAGCGGGGCAGGAGACCACAGTGAATCACTTCTACCCACTGGGGAAACATTCTGTTTTAATTGAACATGGAGCGCACCCACTAGGGAAAACGCTGCGCACTACGACATCCAGAAGGCCATGCTGCTTGCCTGGCCGCGCCCTCTGAGGCAGGTGTCTTCAATAACAGGTGCGCGATGCATGCGCTTGCAGTTTCATTCAGACTTTGAGCCACCGAAGAAGGGAAAGCAAGATTCCCGAAACGCGTCTGGCATATGAATTTGATTGATGTGAAATGCTGCGAAATCTCCTGCTTGCCTGCTGCCATTAAAACTTGCAAAAGGAATAATCTCGTTTCCTGAGGTCTCTTTTCGAATGGGTACCTGCACTCGTTGGATGGAAAAACGGCTGTCTCCGGTCGTGAAGAGAGACCCACCGCTGTAGCGGATCCTACCAAAGTGCCAAGGTGGTGTTTGGATTGTAGGAAGGACAGACTGCTGGCGCTTTCTGCAGGGAAGTGCCCGCTTTTCCTTGATGACAGCAAAAAAGCGGGGCAGGAGACCACAGTGAATCACTTCTACCCACTGGGGAAACATTCTGTTTTAATTGAACATGGAGCGCACCCACTAGGGAAAACGCTGCGCACTACGACATCCAGAAGGCCATGCTGCTTGCCTGGCCGCGCCCTCTGAGGCAGGTGTCTTCAATAACAGGTGCGCGATGCATGCGCTTGCAGTTTCATTCAGACTTTGAGCCACCGAAGAAGGGAAAGCAAGATTCCCGAAACGCGTCTGGCATATGAATTTGATTGATGTGAAATGCTGCGAAATCTCCTGCTTGCCTGCTGCCATTAAAACTTGCAAAAGGAATAATCTCGTTTCCTGAGGTCTCTTTTCGAATGGGTACCTGCACTCGTTGGATGGAAAAACGGCTGTCTCCGGTCGTGAAGAGAGACCCACCGCTGTAGCGGATCCTACCAAAGTGCCAAGGTGGTGTTTGGATTGTAGGAAGGACAGACTGCTGGCGCTTTCTGCAGGGAAGTGCCCGCTTTTCCTTGATGACAGCAAAAAAGCGGGGCAGGAGACCACAGTGAATCACTTCTACCCACTGGGGAAACATTCTGTTTTAATTGAACATGGAGCGCACCCACTAGGGAAAACGCTGCGCACTACGACATCCAGAAGGCCATGCTGCTTGCCTGGCCGCGCCCTCTGAGGCAGGTGTCTTCAATAACAGGTGCGCGATGCATGCGCTTGCAGTTTCATTCAGACTTTGAGCCACCGAAGAAGGGAAAGCAAGATTCCCGAAACGCGTCTGGCATATGAATTTGATTGATGTGAAATGCTGCGAAATCTCCTGCTTGCCTGCTGCCATTAAAACTTGCAAAAGGAATAATCTCGTTTCCTGAGGTCTCTTTTCGAATGGGTACCTGCACTCGTTGGATGGAAAAATGGCTGTCTCCGGTCGTGAAGAGAGACCCACCACTGTAGCGGATCCTACCAAAGTGCCAAGGTGGTGTTTGGATTGTAGGAAGGACAGACTGCTGGCGCTTTCTGCAGGGAAGTGCCCGCTTTTCCTTGATGACAGCAAAAAAGCGGGGCAGGAGACCACAGTGAATCACTTCTACCCACTGGGGAAACATTCTGTTTTAATTGAACATGGAGCGCACCCACTAGGGAAAACGCTGCGCACTACGACATCCAGAAGGCCATGCTGTTTGCCTGGCCGCGCCCTCTGAGGCAGGTGTCTTCAATAACAGGTGCGCGATGCATGCGCTTGCAGTTTCATTCAGACTTTGAGCCACCGAAGAAGGGAAAGCAAGATTCCCGAAACGCGTCTGGCATATGAATTTGATTGATGTGAAATGCTGCAAAATCTCCTGCTTGCCTGCTGCCATTAAAACTTGCAAAAGGAATAATCTCGTTTCCTGAGGTCTCTTTTCGAATGGGTACCTGCACTCGTTGGATGGAAAAACGGCTGTCTCCGGTCGTGAAGAGAGACCCACCGCTGTAGCGGATCCTACCAAAGTGCCAAGGTGGTGTTTGGATTGTAGGAAGGACAGACTGCTGGCGCTTTCTGCAGGGAAGTGCCCGCTTTTCCTTGATGACAGCAAAAAAGCGGGGCAGGAGACCACAGTGAATCACTTCTACCCACTGGGGAAACATTCTTTTTTAATTGAACATGGAGCGCACCCACTAGGGAAAACGCTGCGCACTACGACATCCAGAAGGCCATGCTGCTTGCCTGGCCGCGCCCTCTGAGGCAGGTGTCTTCAATAACAGGTGCGCGATGCATGCGCTTGCAGTTTCATTCAGACTTTGAGCCACCGAAGAAGGGAAAGCAAGATTCCCGAAACGCGTCTGGCATATGAATTTGATTGATGTGAAATGCTGCGAAATCTCCTGCTTGCCTGCTGCCATTAAAACTTGCAAAAGGAATAATCTCGTTTCCTGAGGTCTCTTTTCGAATGGGTACCTGCACTCGTTGGATGGAAAAACGGCTGTCTCCGGTCGTGAAGAGAGACCCACCGCTGTAGCGGATCCTACCAAAGTGCCAAGGTGGTGTTTGGATTGTAGGAAGGACAGACTGCTGGCGCTTTCTGCAGGGAAGTGCCCGCTTTTCCTTGATGACAGCAAAAAAGCGGGGCAGGAGACCACAGTGAATCACTTCTACCCACTGGGGAAACATTCTGTTTTAATTGAACATGGAGCGCACCCACTAGGGAAAACGCTGCGCACTACGACATCCAGAAGGCCATGCTGCTTGCCTGGCCGCGCCCTCTGAGGCAGGTGTCTTCAATAACAGGTGCGCGATGCATGCGCTTGCAGTTTCATTCAGACTTTGAGCCACCGAAGAAGGGAAAGCAAGATTCCCGAAACGCGTCTGGCATATGAATTTGATTGATGTGAAATGCTGCGAAATCTCCTGCTTGCCTGCTGCCATTAAAACTTGCAAAAGGAATAATCTCGTTTCCTGAGGTCTCTTTTCGAATGGGTACCTGCACTCGTTGGATATATATATATATCAATGAAAAATCCATTGGTTTTAGGCCATATATAGTTAGGGATTTGCATTTAGAAAACCTTATTTTACTCGCATAAAACCATTGAAATTCCATATATAGTTAGAAGCGCTAACTATATATCGCGCACCCTCAATCCACTGCTGATGATGTCACATATTACATCATTCATGACATGGTCAGTGACATCACTGATGACATCACTGATGACAACTCAAATGACATCACTGATGACAACATCCAGTGACTGTATGTTTCTGTAAAGTTAAAATATGTCTTACATATTGAAGAATGAGTGGATGTATAAGTGTCTGGATGAAGGATTTAGTAGGTACATGACTGATTGTATGAGGGAGTGATTAAATGTGTCTCACTGAGTGCATGGGTTAGTGATTAAACTGTATTAATTTGTGCATCATTATGTCTGTTGTTCTGTAAACTGCTGCATGTGTTGATCAGTAGCTATATGAGTAACTATATGGATTATTGATTGGTTGCCCAAGTATTTGTATGGGAGACTGAGTATGTGTGTGAGTGGCTGGGAGGTGTGCATAGATGTGTGAACAGCTGATTCACTAGATGTATGGGTTCAAAACTGCATGTGGAAACAGCTGTATGGGTGGTTGACTGTGTGCATGAGTGTATTGGTGAGTGATTGGATATCTCAATGCTACATGTCAAAGTAAGTACATATGTAAAACACAGTACATGCGAGAGTTGACATATATAAATTACTGTGTTTAAGAGCCAGTGAATGTGTGAGTGGCTGCATGGATCATTGAAAACTTGTATCAGTGATTGTATAAGAGAGTAAATATGTGTTAGAATATGTTTCAATAAGTAAGGTGTGTATAACTGTATAGTTGAGGAAATGGACGTGTGATTGATTCTTTGCATGACTGTCTAGGTGTATGAGTAACTCCATGGATGAGTGACAATCTGTGAGTGTCTGTTTTCACTGAGTGTATCTAAGGTTATATCAGAGTCTGTAGAGGTTCATCGTATTAACACATGAATGATGTCATCTGTGATGTTGTCATCAGTGATGTCATTTGAGTTGTCATCAGTGATGTCATCAGTGATGTCACTGACCATGTCATGAATGATGTAATATGTGACATCATCAGCAATGGATTGCGGGTGCGCAATATATAGTTGCGCTTCTAACTATATATGGAATTTCAATGGTTTTATGCGAGTAAAATAAGGTTTTCTAAATGCAAATCCCTAACTATATATGGCCTAAAACCAATGGTTTTTTCATTGAATTTTCAAGGTTTTGTAAATGCAAATTCCTAACTATATATCGACTATAACCTATGGTTTTTTCTGTGAATTTCAATGGTTTTTTAATAGCAAATATCAAAAGCTGTCAAATGTCAAGTACGTGATAGGTAAAAACGTTTTCGTGTTTATGCACGCTGATGTGCTTTGAACGCTGCCCCCCCCCCACTCCCCTCTTTTCTCTTAGTAGTACTCTCTCTTTGCAGATAGTGAACGGTAGTTAACGCAGACCTTTACCCCTGTTGTAATCCGTCGTACCTGCTTGTCTCTCCATTTGATTGATTGTTATCCAAGCATTTACTGTTTTACAATTGGTTCTCTTTGGATCATTCTCTATTTACAAACAAGCACAAAGTCGCAATACTCTGTTTAGTCTTTGCAGATAGTGAAAAATCGTGTAAAAAAATAAAAGTAATCGAGCAAAATCAGTAGACCACTAATTCGATCTCTTTTTGACCTCGGTAAAATACAAACATTAGGAACAACCCTTCATGAGAAATACGAAAATAGTGAAATGAACTGAGCTCCACACCATGAGGGCTGCAAGACAGCTCGACTCCGCCACCCACACCGCCCAAAATAACGACAAACCCTATGCAAATATTATAAATATACACAACACACTAGCAAAGAAACAGAGTAAAACATTTTATTAAATAACTATTTACATAACTATTTTATACTTTTTATTGCCCGATCCGGCTAGCTCAATCGATCGAGCATGAAACTCATGCACTGATAGCAAGCGTTGAGAGTTTGTAGAACGATGGCTTCAGATTTTCCACATACGGTGTAGTGGCGCAAACTGGCAGGGGGCGTTTGGATTCTACCCCTTCCCCAAATAAGATTTTCATACGTGAATGTTCGTTCATGCTTTTTGTCCCTGAGTTGCTTCCATGTCACTGCCTTACACAAATGGCATAAGTCCTGGTTGTTGAGTGCCATACTTCAGAGTTCTAAGCAGCTCTTGTAACACTGTTTAAACCTTATTTGCACCTGCTGCAGCTTCACTATTCAAAGTAAGTGGGGTCCATTTGTGGACCTGACTGCATTGGAAAACAATGTGATACGGTGCCTCCCTAAACCGCTTGACGGAGGCCCCCGAGGGGCGGTGAGATGGCGCGGACTGAGAGGGGGCGCTTGGCTCCTGCCCCCTCCCCAAGTCGTGTTGCCCTGGTGAGGCCTGAGATCGCCCCCGGCATAGGCGGCCGGCTCCCGGGGTCCGGCGGAATTTTTTCCCTTTTGAAGAATCTTCCATTCTGGACCTTGTCCCACAATCCGTTTGACCTGAAGACACGCTGTCATGGGGTGCCCCTTTACCGTTTTAGTTGCCATTCCGCCCGCTTTTGGTACTCTGTGCCTCTTCCGCCATTCAGCTGTTTACCGCCCGCTCTTGCGACTACAACGTCTCGCTCACCATGTAGTTGAGTTGCTCCCGCTCTTAAGATTTAACCGAACTTTTTGGACTGCTGAAAGCGGTTGTATTCCGACCGCTGGTTGGTGGAGACATTTTGACTATATTCTGGACCTGCATTGTCGCGTAATGCGTCATATGACGCGACGCGTTAGCGCACCCGGAAGTGCTCCGGTGCGCAAGGCGCAGCTTCCCGGAAACGATCCAGAGCGCGCCGCGCAGCGCGTAACGTAAGCATAACAGGTCATGTGACTTGTTAATAAAACTTTTCATTGGTTCATTTTACTTTTCTTTTCCTAATTATGTAAGACTAGGTCATGTGACCTAAAAATAACACTTTTCATTGGATTAAAACATTTTTTTTCCCAAACGATGAAAGCTCCACCTTGTTTCTGGATGTTTCAGACTGAAGCTGGCGTCACCATGAGAGCACCACCATCTCGTAGCTCCGTCGTGGCCATTCCGCAAGCAATCATGGCAGCCGCTCCCCACCGGAAGCCTGCGGGAGTCGACGGCCCCCAAGACTTTTGTACAATCTTCAAGGCTGAGGGGACGCTTTCGAGAATGGAACCCAAGCCCTGGCAGACAAGCGTCCGAGTTCCAAGGTGTCCCAGGGCCATTTTACTGGACCAGGCCCAAATCCGAAGAGCCGGCCGCCATTTTAAGAGTCCTGTGGAAGCCGCCTATCGCTGCACCGCAAGAGTGGGAGCAACTCAACTACATGGTGAGCGAGACGCTGTAGCCGTAAGAGCGGGCGCTAAACAGCTGAATGGCGGAAAAGGCACAGTGTAGCAAAAGCGGGCGGAATGGCGACTGAAACGATAAAGGGGCGCCCCACTACAGCAGACAAGCCTCCGCCATGTGCTTCAAAACTGCATATGTATCTCGTGATATCAAGGTTGGGCAACCAGTACACAACAAGCAGTTACGAGTCCCATTTACACCGGCGCCATTTTGGGCGCGGCCGGGCAGGTCCAGGATCTACTGAAACATAACAAATGAGGCTGACGTCTCTGAAGCAGTTGACGAACAGCAGGACATAGCAAATAAACATGAACTCTCTAAAGCTGTTAACTCACTGCAGGACAAAACAAGTAAACCTGAAACCTCCGGAATAATTGTCGCTCAAAAGAACAACACACAAAACTCTGTAGAGCCTGAAGAAAAAAAAACAGAAGGGCACTGTAGTTTCAGACACACTTAACACTAATGACTAAACAAAGATATTGTCTGTTTATGAAGCAGTTATCATCTTGACAGAATTGACAAAGAAGTGTACAGACACCAATGCTATTAAGAAACACAAGGAAATCCTAACGCATCAGCATTCTCGGAAGAGGTTGACACAGATAACATCTTAAGGAACAAAGAAAGACCTGTTCACTCTTGACACCCCAGGTGCTGTGTATGTTGCACTATAGTGCTGCATTGAGAAAACGGACAACCCTATTGATGTGGATTTTTCATTATTGATTATTGTAAAGAAATGGCGACTCCCCCCTTTAGCAGATTAGCTAAATGTTTGCGTAATTTAGGCATAAAAGTTATATTATTGTTGTTGTTGTTGTTATCGTTATAGTTCTGGTTAATTTCAAAAAATGGTTAAATATATTTACAGTTTTTGTTGCGTTCGTTATATTTAAAAGTTAATAAAGTTTTAAAATCTAACTTTGTTGGAGTGCTATATATGTTTAAAAAATCGGGTGAATGGGGCCTTGAATCGGGTTATTGTCATGTGTGGGCTTTGCAAGTGTACTGCTACAAGATCGGACATTTCAAACTAAAAAGCACGTTCTTTTTCTTACCTTTCCGAAGCATGGAGCGCAATAGCAGGCAGAGAAAGGGTGATGCACGTGTTGAACACTGCCTGGCCTGGCAAGTTGCTGGCAGTGCCCCCCCGCCCGCTCCTGAAAGAGGGCACACACACACCGCCGCCCCGAGTACTTCACAAATCTTTAAAAGACCATGCGCTTGTTCATGAGGCTTAAATGGTTTATCACCCCTTCTAGAACCCCTGCATCGACCCTCTGACGTTTCCTGGAAGAATTAGCACGTAACACAATACCAAGCCCTGTCAGCTGAAACCCCCGAGAAATCATGGGGCATATTATCAAGGGGGTTTATTTCCGCTTTTTTGGCTTTAAAAGCCCAAAAAAAAAGAGATAAAATTATCTCCCTATTACCAAGCTGTCGCTAACACCAGTTAGTGACAGCTAAAAGGAGATAGCGACCATCTTGGGCCCCGCTTTGCATATCAGTGATATTTATCACTAATGACATGCAAAGTGGGCGTGCCAAGATTTTAGCGACTGGAAACAGTCCCTAACCATCGCTATCTCCTATTACCAACTTTTGGAGATATTCGCGCTAAGCGCGAATATCTCCAAAACCTAACACCTGCCCTGAGCAGTTTTAGCCATGTTATCCAATGGGAAGTGGATAACATGGCTAAGAGCATTTGCTGGATAAAGCATGAATATCGCTGACTTTTCAACGATATTCATGCATTGCGGCCGTTTTTTATCGCATTTGCGATAAACCTTGCTAATAGCAAGGTTTATGTGCGATAAAATTCGCCGATGTGCGGCGATAATTTTTGTCTCTAAACAAGTTAGAGACAAAAATTATCGCTAGTTGTTGGTAATATGCCCCCGGGTTTTTCCTTGCAGGAATCGGGAAGCGAAAGACTAGCACTGAAATCAGTAGTCTCACGCCTGAATCGGGAGGGTTGGTATGTCTGGATACTCTACAGCTGGGGCCATAAACTACATCCGCAGGGCTAGGTGATAGCCTAGGTCCGGCCTGGACAATCGGACACAGAGGAAGAGGAGTGTCAGAGGGTGCGGTAGTGAATAGGGTGAAAGGGAGGTGTCGGGCGGGCACAGGGTGTGATTCTCAGAGAAGAGCAGCGCAGATGGGGGGAAGTATATGGCCCATGCATGAGAGAGAGAGCGGGGGTGACCAGTGCGTGGGGGAGATGCTTGCGAGGGTGGGGAGCCATGCTGAGGATCGGCGGCGTGCAGAGAGTGGCCCTGGTCAAGGCATCTAAAATGGCTGCCGTGCACGACAAAATTGTGGCATTGGACAAAAACGCAAGATGGCGCAGACAATGTTTATCAATAAGGATTCATTTATAACAAAATATTTACTCGCAGTGACAAAATGGTGGTCAACACTTCCTGATTTCCATCGAATCGAACGTTAACAAACGTCACGCAGGAAAAAAAAAAAAAAAAGCTCACGCACAGAGCAGTTTTTAGCCATGTTATCCAATGGAAGGTGGATAACATGGCTAAGAGCATTTGCTGGATAATGCATGAATATCGCTGACTTTTCAGCGATATTCATGCATTGCGGCCGATGTGCGGCGATAATTTTTGTCTCTAAACAATTAAAACGAAGCACAAAATGGCGAATTCCCGTTTCGCTACCAGTTTGCGGCCCAGTTCGCGGCCCGTGAAGCGCTTCTACCGTGAAAAATCATTTTTTTTTTATTTTCCCCACGGGACCCTTTAATAACCCCAACAACATTCCTAGGGGGTCAAGAGGGGTATACCTTGCCCCCTTTCAATAAATTCCCCCTTCGTTTTTCACCTCTTCTTCTCTCTCGATCCTACCGAGAGATAAGATGGCGGCCGCTCCGGACTGTTTCGAATGTTGACAGACACCGGAGAGCCAATCAGCTTTCTGCGCGCAAAGTTCCGTTTCGCGAAAAGTAAGCGAACCGGACCGCAGCCCGGAGCGCTGTTACAGATATATATCTTGTTTTGAACGTTAATTTCTCAAAAACTACTGGAGCACATATCTTGAGACCTAGCAAAGGCACATCGGGCTAACAGTCCCTACAATTTTGCCAAGTTTCGTGCAAATCCATTCAGCCGTTCGAGCTAAAAGTGAGTCCAACCGCCCTATGGAAAAATGAATGGGAAAAACGCGTTTTGGGACCCCCCTTTTTTCTCAGCCCCCCCTTGACGAAACCCCACCAAATTTTCAGGGGCTGCTCAGAAACAAAATGTGCCATTTTCCTGAATATTTCAGCCGATTCCGTCCACAAACGCCAAAGTTATTAGACATAGAATTTTCAAAAATCCCATAGGGAATTAATCCTAACTATATATACCTACTGGCGATAGCCAGTAGGTAATATATATATTCACTGAAAAAACTATAGGTTAGAGACCATATATAGTTAGCTGGACATTTTATTGATATAAAACCAATGAAATTCCATATATAGTTAGTTGCACTAACTATATATTTCGTGCATCCGCAATCCAATGCTGATGATGTCACATATTACATCATTCATGACATGGTCAGTGACATCACTGATGACATCACTGATGACATCTCAAATGACATCACTGATGACATCCTCCAGCGTCTGTGTGTTTTTCTTTAGTTTAAATATGTTTTACATATTGAAGAATGAGTGGATGTATAAGAGTATGGATGAAGAATTTGATTGTATAAGTGAGTAAGTATGTGTTAGTATATCTGTGAAAATGTAAGCTGTTCTGTGTTTAACTGTATAGATGAAGAAATCAAAGTGTGATTGATTCTTTACAGGACTGACTAGGTGTGTGAGTAACTCCATGGATGAGTGGCAGTGTGTGAGTGTCTGCATTGGTGTATGAGTGCATATGATATTGTTGTAATGATGAGTGACTTTGTGTACGAGTGATTGTATGGGTGAATGAGTGAATGTGTGTGTAGACGTAGGAATCAGTGAGTGCGTATGTAGTAAATGTTATTCGTGTGTCAATGGTTTCAAAAATGATACTCTGTATTTTACACTAGGTGTAACAGAGGTTATATTAGAGTGTAAGGAGGTGCATTGTATTATCACATGAAGTATATCATCAGTGGTGTGATCATTGATGTTAAATGAGATGTCATCAGTGATGTCATTTGAGATGTCATCAGTGATGTCATCAGTGATGTCACTGACCATGTCATGAATGATGTAATATGTGACATCATCAGCATTGGATTGAGGATGCGCGAAATATATAGTTAGTGCAAATAACTATAGATGGAATTTCATTGGTTTTATATCAATAAAATGACCAGCTAACTATATATGGTCTCTAACCTATGGTTTTTTCAGTGAATTTTCAAGGTTTTGTAAATGCAAATTCCTAACTATATATGGTCTATAACCTATGGTTTTTTCAGTGAATTTCATTGGTTTTTTAAAAGCTAATATCTATAGCTGTAAAATATATTCCTATTACGTGACGTATCACGTACCCACGTGAGACGCCTCATGACGCGTCGCATAACCGTGACGTATCGGCTCTGCAGCGCAAACAAAACCCGTAACGTAAGCACGCCGGAGCACGCTTACAGATATATATATTTTTTTTAACCTTAATTAGACAAAATCCACACATGCACATATCTTGAGGCCTTGCAAAGGCACATCAAACAAACAGTACCTACAATTTTGCCAAGTTTGGTGGAAATCTATTCCCTTAAATTTTATTTTACTGTTTCTCTAGGTTTCCCCCTTGTTACGCTTACCAGAACGCTACCCGGTACGCGAACCGGATGCTCCAAAAACACAAGATGGCAGACTCCCATTACGCTGCCGGTTAGCTGCCCGGTTCGCGTACTGGGAAGCATCTCTACCGCGAAAAATCACAAATTTTTTTTTTTTGCCCCGCGGGGCACTTTAATAGCCCCCTCATCAATCCTAGGGGGTCAGGAGGGGTCTACCTTACCCTCTTTCCTTCATTGACACCTTTTTTTCCACCTCTTGTCTCTCGATCCTACCGAGAGACAAGATGGCGGCCGCTCCGGACTGTTTACAATGTTGACAGCCAATCAGCTTCTCCTCAGACTCCTGTAACGCTGCCGGTTAGCTGCCCGGTTAGCTGCCCGGTTAGCTGCCCGGATCGCGTACCGGGACGCGCCTCTACGGCGAAAAATCGCAAACATTTTATTTTTTATTTTTTGCCCCACGGGGCACTTTAATATCCCCCTCATCAATCCTAGGGGGTCAGGAGGGGTCTACCTTGCCCCCTTTCCTTCATTTCCCCCTTCGTTTTTCACCACCTCTTGTCTCTCTCTGCATGCTGTTCCTGCTGCCCACATTAAAGGAGGTGTTCATGTTCAACTGTGTTTGGCGTTTCCATGCAGAGTGCTACAGGGTGACACCTGTCTTTTTGGTGATAAATATATATATATATATATATATATATATATATATATATATATATATATATATATATATATATATATATATATATATATATATATATATATATATATATATGTGTGTATATATATATCTATACTACTATAATAAAGTAAGAACTTTCAGGCTTTGAGGCGGGTAAACTCGGGAACCACAGCGTCAATCTACACACCCGATACACCGTTGAAATCGTCAGGGTGTGTAGATGGTTATAGGCTATATAAATGACAAAATAAAACATTATTTACAATATTTATATTTTAAAAAAAAGTAGTCCCCCAAAGTAGCGCCGGCCGCGACGTGCGTGCTCACGTCAGCACGGGGAGGAGAGGCGTCCGAGGAGTGGCGGACATGGCACGGGGGAGGAGCGGTGACGTGAGGCCAGCGGCGGTGGGAGCAGCGGACAGGTGTGTATCCAAAGGAGGGAGATTAGAGAAGGAGATCAATCGATCAACGGACACAGTTAACCACCCACGGGGAGGGTGGAAGGTCCAGTTACAGCTTGTGTCCGTGTTTTACACTGAGGAAACAAAAGGGGTCGCTGTACTGTTCCTATGGGAATTGGGGAAAGTGTCTAGCTGGCATGACCACGGATGTTGGAGTAACATCCTGGGGCATCCATTTTGTTGGATATAATGGCCTCACACACCCCGAAGGATGTCATGCTTCATCATCGGCGGTTGCTCCTCGTCGGGGAGGCGGTGCAATCCCCGACGGGCTCACCTCAAAGAGGGGCTCTTTGGCGGAGATCTTTTTCCAACTGCCTTATGGTGAGGTGGGGGTGTGTGGACCGGGCTAGGTGTGGTGGTGTGTGGGGTATTAAAATGTAGCAAGGGGTACCGGAATTCAATTTATTCAGGGGGTCCCCTGGCTGCAGTTAAAAAGAGGGGTTAGGCTCACTATGAGTCAACAAGTTAGGTCAGGTGACCCTAGATGAGGCTAAAGGTGATGAAGGTCGACATGTTTCACGCTATGGGTATAGTCACCCGCGATTCATCAGGACCGTGTAAAAAGTGCAGTGTCAAAACATGCTAGTGTCATGTGTGTCTTATGTTTACCTCTGTGGGTACTCCTATGCCTAGACATAAGGAAGAGAAAACAAGGAAAAAACATTAGATGCAGCTATGCATGTCAGTAGTTCCAGTCAACGCCAGCGTGTTGATATAGTAAGGCATGCCTTTAAAGTTGAAAAAACATGACTTGCTACAAAGTCTGTGTGCAAAGTGTCCAGTGGAAAGCACACACAACTCTTGAGCTAGTGAGGAGGTTGGTGATGGATTGTGAGCTAAAAGCAACAATTAAAACCAGTTTTTTGAAGGAATTAAAATTTAATCAATAAACCGCAGTTTTAGAGGATTTGGCTACTCCTGTTTTGTAAAAAACAAGCAAGTAAGATTTGGCGACACCACTTATCAATACATGCATCTACAACACACCAAACACACACTGTGTCCCAAACGTGTAAGATCTTGGGAAAATATCTATGCCCCACTCACCTAAAGGTTGAGGACTACAGGCCACATGAGGGGTCGGCGGGATTAGACATCAGGGAGAGCCCAAGGTTAACGCTGAGGAAGTAAAGTAACATAGCGCCAGGGAATGAAGATTGACTTGGCAAGTGCAACACCAAGCAGCGTAGTGCTTACTCAGTGTCTATCCATGTCGGGATCCTGCCTAGCGAGACTCACCTCGTACCTCCTGTGTCCGCGCAGATAGACCTACCCTTCACCGCCGAGCTCGAGTAGATGTCTGAGCTCGGCGGCCGGAGGAATTTAAAGCGCGATGGACAAATCGGAGTGTTCCGACGCGTATCCGCCTTCTAGTTAGGTCGCATGGGTAGGGGAAGTATTCTGGCGGCCATATTGGAGCGGTACTCAGTTACAGCTACCGCTATGAGGGTGTCATGATGTCTATTGATAGAGGCTCCAGAACACATCCTGACGGGGTCAGTTATTAAGAAACCCCCTTTCTTTAAGCAAGTCGTGAAAAATAAGTCGCACGTGTGTTGTTGACCTAAGCACAGAATATTGTACTAAGGTCACGTGGTTAAGGGGTGTACTATGGCGGCCATATTGGAGCGGTACTCAACTGCAGCTACCGCTATGAGGGTGAAAAAAATGTAGCGCTGGGGCCCTCGTGTATCTTGCGCCTAGGGCATGTGTATAACAAGGTGGTGACTGGTCCACTATGGAACACTATGTGGTGGTGAGTGTGTACACATAGGGTGCTGGACATAGCACGTGGGGCATATCTCTGGCGTGTATATTGCCTGTCGTGTATTATGGGCAACAGGAATTAATGTCAAGGGGATCAGAAAAGGACGCTGGTATCCTAAAGCGAATGCCATGGGATATCCTCGTTGAGGCCTTGTTTGTCTGTGGACAAGCGATGTATCCAGCGTTGCTCCTTCCGGAACAGGGCATCGCTTCGACAGTTTGGGCTGGTTTCTAGCACCACCCATTTCATGGAGTCTTCGTCATGGTTTTGTTCCACAAAATGTTTACACATTTTGGTATGTGTTTTTTTGCAACGAAAGTTGCTCCGATGTTCAATAATTCTAGTTTTCACTGGACGGGAGGTCATCCCAATGTAGAGTAAATCACAAGGACACTTAAGCATATAGATGCAATGGGATGTGTTGCAATTAGTGTGGTGTCTGATCTCCCATTTGAAGTTATCCGAGAGTTGGATCATTTTGAGTGTCATGGTGTATTTACAAACGCCACACATTCCACAAGGGAAGTGGCCCGTGACTGGGGGTAGGTGCCAGAGTGTCTGTTGGGTATCCTTTTTGATGTTTCTAGGCCTAGTACTAATCAGGATGTCCTTCAAGTTGTTGGACCTCTTGAAGGCAAATCTTGGTTCTTCTAGTGTCAAGTCTCCTGTATTGAGGATCCCCCAATGGCGTCTGATGGTCCCCCTAATTGCAGTGGACAAGGGGGTGTATGTTGTTACACATGTGATAGGTTGACTCTCAGCCGCGGGTCTCTCTCGTCTCTCTAGAAGTGCTTCCCTGTTGTTATTCCTAGCACGCTTTCTGGCTTTTAAAACATCACTTCTGGGATAGCCCCTGTCTAGTAGATTTCTTGACAAGATTTCGGATTCTTTTTTGTAGTCAGATATCTCGCTACAGTTGCGTCTGATTCTTAGGAATTGCCCAAAGGGCAAGTTGGTACGCAAGGCCTTTGGATGATGACTCTTAAAATGTAGGAGACTGTTACGGTCAGTGGGCTTGCGGTACATGGTGGTACTGATGTTCCCATCTTCTAGTCTCACAGTTAGATCTAGGAAGGCGATCTCCTTAGGTGAGGAGCTCATTGTAAAGTGTAAGTGGGGATTCAGAGAGTTGACCCAAAGTAGGAAGGCTTCATGTGACATAGGTGGGCCTCTCCATAGGATTAGAATGTCATCAATGAAGCGCTTCCACAACTTGATGTTATCCTTAAACGGATTGGTCTCATGGTGTATGTGTTGACATTCAAATTTCGCCATGTACAGACAGGCCACCGAAGGAGCAAAGGTGCTGCCCATAGATGTCCCCTGGGTCTGATGGTAGTATTTGCCTCTGAACTCAAAGTAGTTCTCTGTAAGAGCTAGGGTGGCACACTCCATTATAAAAGTCTGTGGTGTGTTGGAGTTCCAGGTCTCGAGGCCGAGTCTTTCCTCAATCACCTCTAGAGTGGCCCTCTGTGGAATGTTAGTGTAGAGGGCCTCCACATCTAGGGTGATAAGGAGATCAATCTCTCCCGTGTTCTCAATATTAGCCAGTATGCGTAGCACGGCCGTGGTATCCTGGACGTAGGAGGGAATGCTTTTGACAAGCGGTTGGAGGAAATGGTCGCAGAATTGCGACAGGGGCTCCAAGACCGAGTCAATCCCTGACACGATTGGTCTTCCTGGTACTGGTCTGGTGGCTTTATGTATCTTTGGCAAGATATAAAAGTATGGTACCCTTGGATCTTTCTTAACCAGGAAATCAGCCTCCTGCTTGGTGATCCATTCTTCACACTCTGCGCTCGTGACCAAACCGGTTATCATAGTTTGTAAGCGTGTAGTGGGGTCACTGGCAATGGGGGTATAGTACCTGTTATCATTTAGTTGCCTGGTGCATTCCAGCTCGTAATCCTTGGTATTCATCAACACTGTGGCACCGCCTTTGTCTGCCTGTTTGATTGTTATAAGTGGGTCCTCCGCCAGCGATTTCAGTGTTGCCATCTCTTGTCTGGATATGTTACAGAACCCATCTCTCAAGTTCAATTTTGAAATATCCTTGAGAACAGCTTGTTCGAAAGTAAGTACCTCATTTGGCACCAAGCCGTTACAAACAGGAGTAGCCAAATCCTCTAAAACTGCGGTTTATTGATTAAATTTTAATTCCTTCAAAAAACTGGTTTTAATTGTTGCTTTTAGCTCACAATCCATCACCAACCTCCTCACTAGCTCAAGAGTTGTGTGTGCTTTCCACTGGACACTTTGCACACAGACCTTGTAGCAAGTCATGTTTTTTCAACTTTAAAGGCATGCCTTACTATATCAACACGCTGGCGTTGACTGGAACTACTGACATGCATAGCTGCATCTAATGTTTTTTCCTTGTTTTCTCTTCCTTATGTCTAGGCATAGGAGTACCCACAGAGGTAAACATAAGACACACATGACACTAGCATGTTTTGACACTGCACTTTTTACACGGTCCTGATGAATCGCGGGTGACTATACCCATAGCGTGAAACATGTCGACCTTCATCACCTTTAGCCTCATCTAGGGTCACCTGACCTAACTTGTTGACTCATAGTGAGCCTAACCCCTCTTTTTAACTGCAGCCAGGGGACCCCCTGAATAAATTGAATTCCGGTACCCCTTGCTACATTTTAATACCCCACACACCACCACACCTAGCCCGGTCCACACACCCCCACCTCACCATAAGGCAGTTGGAAAAAGATCTCTGCCAAAGAGCCCCTCTTTGAGGTGAGCCCGTCGGGGATTGCACCGCCTCCCCGACGAGGAGCAACCGCCGATGATGAAGCATGACATCCTTCGGGGTGTGTGAGGCCATTATATCCAACAAAATGGATGCCCCAGGATGTTACTCCAACATCCGTGGTCATGCCAGCTAGACACTTTCCCCAATTCCCATAGGAACAGTACAGCGACCCCTTTTGTTTCAGCAGCGGACAGGTGGACATGGCGCCGGGAAGGAGTGGCAGCGGACAGGCGGTGAGGAGCAGAGCGGTGGAGCGGAGAAATGAGGACCGGCAGCGGAGGCGCGAGGAGTGGTGAAATGAGGACCTGCGGCTCAGGTAAGGCTCCAGGGACAATGTCGGGGCAGGCGGGTGTCAGGCCAGGCAGGGGACGGGAAATTGGAGCGGTGAAATGAGGACCTGCGGCTCAGGTAATGCTCCGGGGACAATGTCGGGGCAGGCGGGTGTCGGGCCAGGCAGGGGACGGGAAATTACTAAAACAATGATCAGGGTCGGGGCAGGCGGGGGACGGGGCGGGTGGGGGCATGGGCTGCTGGTGGGGCGGGTGGGGGCACGGGCTGCTGGGCCATGTCGGGGCAGGCGGGGGTAGGGGAAGCCTAAATGCTCCCGGACAAGGTCGGGACGGGCTGCTACACATATATATATATATATATATATATATATATATATATATATATATATATATATATATATATATATATATATATATATATATATATATATATATATATATATATATATATATATATATATATATATATATATATTCACTGAAAAAAACAAATGTTACAGGGATGTTATAGTCACAAAATAAAATGAGGAAAAACCTCAGACATTCACTGAAAAAAACAATGGTTACAGGGCTGTTATAGTTAGGCTCAGGTTTCACTGGTACAAAACCTGTGAAATTCAGCAAGGTCTGAACTGAGGTGGTGAAGTGAGCTAAAGAATGATGATGGATTCAACCCAGATCTGTGACTGGGGTGAGTGTCTGAAAAGTTTCGGTGCTCCCGCCATCATCTCCTTGTGTTTGCTTTGTTTGCCCTAGGTTGACAGGGTATGCCCAGACGTGGGTCCCTTCACTTTGCCACTGCATTCAAGCTAGACTGACTGATGAGGGGTGTTACCCCGAAAGTGGTTCCAGGATGCTCTTTTCCCCTTCAGGGAAGACCTGGCTTGGCAGTTCTGGCTGGACTGTTCCCATGAGGCACAGGGTCAAGAACGATTTGCATACAGCTGGGTCTGAACTGAGGGGTCAAAGTGAGCTAAAGAACGATGATGGATTCAACCCAGATCTGTGACTGGGGGTGAGTGACTGAAAAATGTTGGTGCTCCGTCCATCATCTCCTTATGTTTGCCATAAGTTGGCAGGGTATGACCAGATGTGGGTCCCTTGCTCACTTTGCTACTGGATTCAAGCTAGCCTGGCTGATAAAGGTTGCTATCCAAAAAACAGTCCCAGGATGCTTGTTTCCAGTTGAGGGAAGACCTGACTGGGCAGTTTGGGCTCAAGACATTTGCATATAGCTGGGTCTGAACTGAGGTGGTAAAGTGAGATAAAGAATGATGCTGGGTTCAACTCAGATCTGTGACTGCCAGTGAGCATCTGAAAAGTTTTGGTGCTCCCTCCATCATCTCCTTGTGTTTCAATGGTTTGACCATACCCACATGTTATTGGAAATATTGAGATACTGCATTACCCAAAAGGTTTTTATATTTGATGGCAAATTTTATCTACAATATCAAGGTACAGCTCTTGGCACCTCCTTTGCCCCCACATACACAAATTTATTCATGGGGTGGTGGAATAAGGAGGTGGACTGGGCTGAAGAAAATGAATAGTTTATGAGGAGAATCGCATTGTGGACCCGGTTCACAGATAACTTGTTTATTTTATGGGAAGGAAATGAAGATGAATTAAATGTCTTTTTAGAAAAACTCAACTACAATGATCTTAACTTACGAATTACACATACGTAGAGCTGTTTACATTGTAACTTCCTGGACATGGAATTGGAAGTAGCTGGTGATTCATTAACAACAAGCATCCGCAGAAAACCAACAGCTAACAATTCCTGACTTCATATGAACAGTAGCCATCAGGATGCTTTAAAATGGAGCATACCATATATATCCAAATGCTAAGAGATCCCACGGATGAGTTATACCAAGAGGTATGTGGTATGGTCAAGCACTTTCTTAAAAGAGGCTATCCTAGAAATATATTAGAATATGCCAAGAAAAGAGCCAGTGAGATAACAAGGGAGCAATTATTGTACTTGTATAATAATAGTTCAAATGAAAAAGATCAACGCGTTTCGAGACAGCTGTCTCGTGAACAAGAGACGGCTGTCTCAAAACGCGTTGAGTGGAGTGTTGTCATTTTGCAGTAAGAAATAAAATACTGCTTTATAGCAAAAATTCGTGGGTGCTGTTTTTCAAGGTGCATACCTGAAGATTGTCACAGCTTTCTTAGAATTTATTTAAAGGCTCTCCCCTTCCCACGAGCCGCCGTCGTAAGAGGCGGGGACATGGCGTTCTCGGCGGCTGCCTAGAAGAACTGCTGGATATATATACTGTATTATAGTCAACAGTTGGTCCTAGACATTGATTCAACATGCACAAAATTCAATTGATTTCTTTAGTCACCATTCGATTAAATCCACTATGGTTAATATAGAACAGATCATGATAGATATATTAGCCCAAAATATCGAATGGTACAGGAAGACACACATAAAACCAATACGCCTCACCAGAGTCCAAGAGACTTACTTATTTAATATATCTTTTGAAAATAGCAAATATAAAATACAAATATTAACAAATGGGGTTTCACTATCAATTGGTGTGCACAGAAAAGAGTGAAAGTAAGTGCTCGTGTGAGTGATCAAGAAAATCTGTGAAAGAAAATAGGATTATTAATTAACCCTTGGCGAAGCACTACGCTACGCTCGCGGAGTTTGTGAAGTTTGCGCAACTTCGAACTACGCGAGATGCACGTAGCACAGTACGAACACGCGTAGTGCAGCGTAGCGTAGTGCAGCGCTCATTTTTTGCTTGTTCGCGGTCCTGAACGTCATGTTCGCGACCGCGAGCAAGCAAAATGACATCCCGGCGAGATTCTCAACGCGGGGAGGTAAGGTTTCTCATGGTGAGTGGATGCGCATGCTCGCGACCGCTCTCAATGAGAAACTACCAGTTTGCGTTGAGAAAGCTGCAGCTCGAGTAATAATCTACTCGAGCAGCAGAAAACTACAGCTCGCACTGTGCAAGATGCCGTTTTCAATGATTGCACAGTGCCGGATGCTTGTCCGCACTGTGCAATCATTGAAAACGCATCTTGCACAGTGCGAACATGCTACTTCGCAGCTCGTGTAGCGCTACGTGAAGTTCGCGTAGCGCTACTTTGCGAACTACCCCCACCCTTATTATTAAATGAGAACACAGGTGAGCCTGCCCTAAGTCAATAGCTCACAAAAAATGTAACTCTTTCTTGCTGGCACATGGTTGGATAGTCCTCCGTATTCCTTGATTGGCTCAAGAAAGAAAGGGAAAGGGAGGGGGGGCAGGAACAAGTAGGTGCAGGCTCCAAGGAGAATTGTCGACGTTTCGACCCAAAACAGAAAACTGGGTAACTGGATTCCTCAGCGGCGGGTCTTCATCAGGACAGGGGACAGGAGGGGGGGTCAATGTGCACGCAGGTAAAGTAACCCCAATATCAGTGGACACCTGTAACAACAAATGAATATGCGGGCTAAATATCTCCAAGTCATGTCTGAGAGATAGTTACATAGTCAAACAAGAGGGGGTGTGGGGCACTGACCATGTCATGAATGATGTAATATGTGACATCATCAGCAGTGGATTGCGGGCGCGCGAGTTATAGTGAGTGACAACTAACTATAACGTGGGAATTTCAATGGTTTTGTATGAGTAAAATTTTTAGCTAACTATAACTGGTGTGAAACCTATGTTTTTTCAGTGAATTTCAAAGGTTTTTTAAATGCTAATTCCTAACTATAACGATTGTAAAACTTATGGTTTTTTCAGTGAATTTCAAAGGTTTTTTAAATGCTAATTCCTAACTATAACGAGTGTGAAACCTATGGTTTTTCCAGTGAATATATATATATAGTTAGGACCTAGTTTCCATAGGAAATCCACAACATTATATTTGGATTAACTTTGGCGTCGGTGGGCGAATCTTTGTGAATTTCTCCAATTTCTCCAAAATAAAATCGCCTGCTAGGTTCTGCTCCTCCTCTGAAAGTTTGGGGTGATTCGTCAAGTGGGGGCCGAAAAAACGGGGGGTCCCAAAACATGTTTTCCCAATGCAATTTTCCATAGGGACGTTTAGCCAGGGCTACAGCCCAAACGGCTGAACGGAATTACAGCTAATTTGGCAAAGATGTAGTTTTGTTCGCAGATTGTGCTTTTTGTTAAATGGTGTAATTCCGTTCAATAGTTTTTGACAAAATTAGAGGTAAAATCATAGTGATATATAGAGGCGGAGTTCTGCATGCGTACGGAAATTCGCACAATTACGGGCACGAGCTTCATGCCAGCTTCATGCCAGCCGTCGCCTTCCTCACGGAAACCTGGATAAACGCCTCCTCGCCATAGCCATCCCGGACGGCTACAAAATCACCTGAAAGGACCGCATCAACAAAACTGGAGGAGGAATCGCCATTATCCACAAAAACAGCATCAGCATCACGACCAGCGCCGAAGACACACTCACCGGCGCTGAACACCTACACTTCCAGATCCACATCAACCCCCAGACCACCCTCAGAGGAACGCTCATCTACAGACCCCTGGGCCCACGGACACAATTCAGTGAAACCATCGCCAACTTCATCAGGCCGCACACCCTAGCCTCACCAAAGTACATCCTCCTAGAGACCTGAACTTCCACGTGGAGAAAAACAATGACAAAAACACCACCACCCTGCTCGCCAACCTCCCAACCTCAGACTCAAGCAACTGGTGGACACGCCCACCCACTACGCGAGCCACAAACTTGACCCCATCTTCTCTGCGAGAAGCCACGTTGCCTTCAGCCACTCCACCGGACTACACTGGACCGACCACAGCTGCTTCCACTTCACCTTCAAGAAGAACACATCCCACCACCGCACGCCACAGATCCCCCGCAGGTGCTGGAGCAGAGTCACCACTGACCAGCTGACCACATCGCTAAACCAGAACCCACCTGCCGACACCCCTGACACCAACGACGCAGCAGACAACCTCACACAGTGGATCACCAACTGCGCCGACGACCTCGCTCCACTGAAGAAACCCTCAGGCGAGATAGCAACAGAAACACCTCATGGTTCACAGGTGCCCTCAAAATCGCAAAGACATCTTGTTGCACCCTCGAAAAAGCCTGGCGCCACAAGCGGACATCAGAAAACATGACAGCCCTCAAGAGCGCCACCCGCGAATACCACCAGATGATCCGCACCACCAAAAGGACATCATTCAAAGAGCCGCTTGACAACAACTCCCACAACAGCAAGGAACTCTTCATCATAGTCAAAGAGCTCTCCAACCCCAGCAACAATGACATCACACCGTCGCAAGACCTCTGCAACTCCTTTGCCGCTTTCTTCCACTGCAAGATCGCAGACATACACAACAGCTTTGGATCCCAGACTCCGCCCCCAGCCAACAAACCAACGTCCCCCACCTCCAGTCTCAGCGCATGGACGCCCATCAGCACTGAAGACACCACCCGCGTCATGAACACCATCCACTCCGGATCCCCCGCCAACCCATGCCCTCATCATATCTTCAACAAAGCCGACACCATCATCGCACCCCACCTCCGAAACATCATTAACAGCTCCTTCATATGAGGCACCTTCCCTGGAAGCTAGAAACACGCAGAAATCAACGCCCTTCTGAAGAAACCAACAGCGGACCCCAAGGACCTCAAGAACTTTCGCCCCATCTCTCTTCTCCCCTTCCCGGCCAAAGTCATCGAGAAGACTGTCAATAAACAGCTGACTGAATTCCTCAAAGCAAACAACTCGCTCGACCCATCCCAGTCCCAATTCTGAGCCAACCACAGCACAGAGACCGCCCTCATCGCAGCCACAGACGACTGATGGAATACGGAGAGACAGCCGCTCTCATCCTCCTAGACCTCTCAGCAGCCTTTGACACTGTCTGCTACCACACCCTAACAACCCGCCTCTTCAACTCTGGGATCCAAGGAAAGACTCTAGACTGGATCACATCCTTCCTCTCAGACAGAACCCAGAGAGTCCGCCTACCTCCCTTCCGCTCCAAGGCCACCAAGATCATCTGTGTCGTACCCCAGGGCTCATCCCTCAGCCCAACCCTCTTCAACATCTACATGAGCCCCCTCAACACCATCGCACGCAAACACAACATCAACATCATCTCCTACGCCGAGAACACACACTAGATACTCTCCCTCACCAAAGACCCTCTCATTGCCAAAGCCAACTTCCAGGATGGAATGAAAGATGTCGCAGAATGGATGAAGCACAACCGACTAAAACTCAACTCGGAAATGACGGAGGTCCTCATCCTCGGACAATCCCCATCAGCCTGGGACAACTCCTGGTGGCCCACGTCGCTGGGCACCGCACCGACACCCACGGACCCCGCTCGCAACCTGTGATTCATCCTGGACTCCTCCCTCACAATGACCAAGCAGGTCAACTCAGTGTCATCCTCATGCTTGTTATTGTTAAGTTCGATTTATTTAGCGCCAAATCACCGACTGGTCTCTTGGCGCTGGAACCAAGGGAGAGAAGGTGGCTGCGGAGGGGTTGGAAAGTGCGCAATTCATCAGAGGTCACTCTAAACTTAATGCTTCTTTAAACAGAAGATTTTTCAGTGATTTCCAAAAGAAAAGCAGGTTGGATTCTTTGCGGAGGTGATCCGGTAGTTTATTCCAGAGCTGTGGGACCAGCACTGAGAAAGATCTACCGCCTGTCGAGGAAAGTTTGTACCGGGGGCAGGACAGCAGTTGTGCCTCAGAAGACCTTAATGAGCGTCCAGGATTGTAGACCTCCAGGCGTTCTTTTATGTAGATCGGTGCTAGGCCATGTATAGCTTTGTGGGCTATACAAAGGCTCTTGAATTTCACTCGCTGTTTTATGGGGAGCCAGTGCAGTTTACGCAACAATGGTGAGCAGGGGTCCATCAACACCCTGCGCATGCTCCGAAAGATCTTCCGATGGATCCCCACTGAAACCAGGAAGACGGTCACGCAGGCCCTCGTCAGCAGCCGACTGGACTACGGGAAGGCCCTATACACAGGAACGACAGCCAAACTTCAGAAACGGCTTCAGCGCATAGATAACGCCTCCACACGACTCATCATCGACATCCCCCGCCACAACCAAATATCTGCCCACCTGAGAAACCTGCACTGGCTCCCCGTCAGCAAGAGGATCACGTTCAGGCTGTTCACCCACGCACACAAAGCAGTCCACAACATGAGACCCGAATACCTCAAGAACCGCCTCTCGTTCTACACTTCCACCCGCCAGCTCCGCTCCACCAGCCTCGCCCTCGCCGCCATCCCACGGATTCGCAGAACCACCACCAGAAGAAGATTATTCTCTTACCTGGCTGCCAAGATGTGGAACTCCCTCCCCGCACACCTGCGACTGACCCAGGACCATCTCACCTTCAGGAGACACCTCAAGACCTGGTTATTCAAGCAGTAGTGGCACCCCCCTCCCAGCAGCGCCTTGATACCCTCACGGGTGAGTAGCACGCTCTACAAATGTATTGATTGATTGATTGATTGCTGATTGGCTGTCACCTGTCTGTCAACACTCCAACCCAGGAAGTGTTGGCAGCCATCTTGTTCGCAGCTAGAACCGAGTCACAAGAAAGCAGTAAAACAAAGTGGAGAAATAAGGAAAGGGGTCAGGGTAGAAGAATCCTGACCCTGTAGGCTTGCTCAGAGGTTCGGTTATACACTTTTAGTCTATTTTTATTGTTTTTTTATAAATAGAAAAATTCGCACAATTACGAGCACGAGCTGCATGCTGATTGGCTGTCACTTGTCTGTCAACACTCCAAACCAGGAAGTGTTGGCAGCCATCTTGTTCGTCGCTAGAACAGAGTCACAAGAAAACAGTAAAACAAAGTTGAGAAATAAGGAAAGGGAGCAGGGTAGAAGAATCCTGACCCTCTCGGCTTGCTCAGGGGTTCGGTTATGAATTTTTAGGCTATGTTTTTTGTTTTGTTTTTTATAGAAAAATCGCGGGGTACGCATACGGAAATTTGTTTAATTTCGAGCACGAGTTTCATGCTGGTTGGCTGTCAACTGTTTGTCAACACTCCAAACCAGGAAGTGTTGGCAGCCGTGTTGTTGGTCGCTAGAACCGAGACACAAGAAAACAGTAAAAAAAGTTGGGAAATAAGGAAAGGGGGGCAGGGTAGAAACATCCTGATCCTCTAGGCTTGGTAAAGGAGTCGTTCATGGATTTTTAGGCTATATATATTTTTTATTGTAAAACCTTCGATGCTGATGACGGCTCCCAGACGTCATGACCATGCCCGCGATCAGAATGTGCCGCACAGGAGCAGAATTCTGGCCGCGGGCAAGGGGTTAAAGAATGGAAAAATCGCGGCGTACGCATACGGAAATCTGTACAATCTGTACAATAAGGAGATGCATGCTGGTTGGCTGTCAACGCTTTAAACTAGAAAGTGTTGGCAGCCATCTTTTATTTTTAAGTACGCGGGGGAGCTCATGGCTCTTGTACATGCGCCGGGGACCGCAACCTTACTCGGGCAGTAATATTTAAAATAAGGGGGGTCTGTGACAGCACGGAGCTCCCAGCCCTGGAGATTACCACTTTTCGGGGCTTTTTAATGTTGGGAGTGGGTCACGCGGCCTCCGTCCTGGAGCTCTTGATTGTTCTGGGGTGCACTATGTCTCAGGGCCGACTCCTGCAGCGTCCCGGGGTGTCTACCCCTGCACCCTAATTGACAACGTAATGGGGTGAGTCAAAGTAAAGCGGTGCTGTTGTCACTGTTTTAAGTTTGCAACACCGTAGGTAGGATAAATAAATAAAGCACTTGACACAATGCAGAGTGACACTATTTATTGTATTTAATATTTGCAATGTTTTTAAAATAGAATACACTCATGTACAAAATATTGTTTTATTTGAAAAATAAATATTTAATATAATTCATATAAATCCCCACACATGCTGATATTGCAGTAAAGATAAAATGAAGTGTTTATGTACAAAGAGCTACAACATCTTGAAATCCAGTAGGGAAAATCAACAAAACACTTTAGAAGACACTTTTGAAATTAGTAACATTGTCAAAGAAGAGCTGAAAATACTTTTTACGAGTAGCAATAATGAAGAGTAAGATATAAATGCTGCAGATATTAGGTTTAATTTCTTCTCAGGGTTAAGCTTGGGTATTGATTTTCTGTAACCATTAGATGTCATCGAGTTTGATCATATGACTTTTGAAATTGATAATGAAGCATATGAAATACAAGGTTGAAATTATTTGAGAAGCTCTATTAAGTTATGAGATGTTATAAGTATACATTTATTGAGATGGTTTGAGACATTCTTCTTTCAGAATTGTAATCATTTAGGTAGTACAGAAGTAGTCATGTTGCAAAGTGGGACTTGGTGCATGGACTGCTTCAACCCCTTATAGACTGCGTATGCACTCTTCTATGCACCGGCAAATTTGTCTTTTATATCTGTAATAGCCCAGTCTGTATCCTTAAAGTACCAGGAAACAGTAACACAGTTCTAGAAAGGCAGCAATTCTGAAAATATCTTACTGTCTTAGGCTGGGGTAGTTGTTACATCAAAAAGGCTCGATAAAGGGCCTGCACTTTAAGTATGAATATGATATAGAATAGTTGATAACCATAGTCAAGAAAGGCAGCAAGTAGGTGTGTGTACTTGTAGATGGTGTCTTGATTGAGTGGAAGATGAATAAGAGGAAAAATAACAAAGGCAGCAGACCCGCATAATACCCACTGCCTTGTGAGGGAAGGGAATGTTTGGATTGCCAGTCCATTACACAGACTATGAGTCGGATTCTGCAGTGGGAGGCTGAGAAATCGGTACCACATGTAAGCAAGCAATGGAAGTGCACAAAGTACACACACTGTGAGGTGGAAAGGATGCAAGAAAGGACGCAAGTGTGCAAATTACTCACTGCTATTCATGCGTAGTACTAACCAAGAAGGCTCAAGAAAGGGCCTGTAGTTTGACTTTGAATTACTTGAAGAATAATTGATAACCCCAGTGAAAAAGGCAGCAAGTAAGTGTGTGTATGTGTCGATGATGTGTTGATTGAGTGGAAGATGAAAAAGGTGTAAAATAAGAAAGACAGTAGACGTGCAAACTATCCACTACTTTGTCAGGTAAGTGGATATTGGGATTTGGGGCTCATTACACAGACTGTGTGTCGGACTACGCAGTGGGAGGGTGAGACATGGGTATCACATCTAAGCAAACAATGCAATCAGAATATGAAATTGAAGAATAATTGATATACCCACTCAGGAAAGGCAGAAAGTGTGCAAATTAAGCACTTCCTTTGGCTGAGGTAGTTTTATTTTATTTTATTTTATTTTATGTAGTTTGTAGAGCGCGCAGCTACCCCCGAAGGGGTGTCCCGGCGCTAAAATCCAGGGTTTACCAAGGGAGAGGGGGAGTGAAGAAAAAGGAATAGTGTAGAGACTAGAGTCCGGAGAAGAGCCAGGTTTTAAGTTTGGCTCGGAAGATGGTTTCGGAAGGACAGAACCTCAGCTCAAGTGGAAGGGAGTTCCACAGTCTGGCAGCAATGACACTGAAACCTCTGCCACCGGTTCTAGACAGTCTGAAACGGGGCGAGATCAGGAGGCGGAGGTCATTGGATCTCAAGGATCTGGTGGAGCGGGATATCGAGACCCGTTTTTTCAAATAAGTAGGACCGTAGTTGTTGACGGCTCGATAGGTAAGGGTGAGGACCTTAAACTGAATGCGGCTAGCCACAGGGAGCCAGTGGAGTTCCCTCCGGTAAGCAGAAACAGATTGACGGTACGGGATATTACCGATCAGTCTGGCTGCAGCATTCTGGACAATCTGCAGCCGGCCTATCAGGTACTGGGGAGCCCCTGCATAGAGACTATTGGCATAATCCAAGTGGGACGTGATGAGGGCCTGGGTGACTGTGCGGCGGGAATCCAGGGGGAGATAGGGTAGGATCTTTCTTATCATGCGTAGTTTCATAAAGCAGGCGGAAGTAACTTTATTGATCTGGGTTTTGCATGACAGGGAGTCATCAAATTGGAAACCAAGATTCCGCGCCGAGTGAACAGGGGACGGGGCAGGATCAAGCGCCGTGGGCCACCACCAAGAAGAGGGGATAGAGGTTTTCTGATTGAAAAACAGAACCTCTGTTTTATCTGCATTCAATCTAAGGTGGTTCGCAGTCATCCAGCCACTGATGTTATTGAGGCATTGGCGAAAATTGAGAAATGCGGAGTCCGAGTGGTCCCTAAAGGAAAACACCAACTGTGTGTCGTCAGCGTAAGAGACCACCCTGACTCCGTAAGACTCCACAACGTCAGCCAAGGGGGCCAGATAGACGTTGAAGAACAGGGGGCTGAGGGCGGAGCCCTGCGGCACCCCACATGACAGAGGTTTTTTCTCTGACTTAAAAGGACGTAACAGTACCCTTTGACTTCTGGATGAGAGGAAGGACTCGATCCAGCTGAGGGCAGTGCCACCGATGCCTATCTGCTTAAGTCGATCAAGGAGGATGGAGTGAGAGACCGTGTCGAATGCTGCGGACAGGTCGAGGAGAACCAACATGGCCTCCTCGCCCCTGTCCACGCATTCTCGGATGGTTTCAGATACTTCCAGCAGGGCCGTCTCAGTGCTGAATCCGGCTCTGAAACCGGATTGAGATCCATGTAGCAGAGAATGGTCTTCTAAATATTCCGTAAGTTGGAGCTGCACGGCTTTTTCCAGGACCTTGGCGGGTTTAGGAAGAAGGGAAATGGGACGGTAGTTAGTAAAGACAGCGGGGTCTGCGTCTGCCTTTTTCAAAATAGGGATCACCCATGCCTCCTTCCAGGTGGTAGGGAAGAAGCCATGGTGAAGGGAGGCATTCCAGACGGAAAGAAAGGGCAGGCAAGTGAAGGCGCCAGTTCTCCCATGATTTTTGCGGGGACCGGATCAGAGGGGGCACCGGATTTACAGCAAATGAGTAGTCTGATAGCCTCGTCCTGGTTGAGTTTGTTAAATGAAAGGAAGGACGGAGACTCTGGGGGACTAGTGAAAGAAGACGGGGTGACAGACTCTGTGGGGAAGGAGACACAGAGTTTGTTGATCTTTTCCAGAAAGAAATCTGAGAGTCCCTCGCAAAGAGCCTGACAAGCGGTGTTCTGGGGGGCCCTAGCCGGAGGGTTAATAAAGTCTTTAACGATGCTAAAGAGCGTTTTTGATGAATTTTTAGCTTTATTAATTTGAGCGGCAAAGTGGTCTTTCATCGCGCTTTTTTTAAGTTTAAGGAATTGTTTTAGGGCCGTTCTGTAAAGATGTTTGGCTTCAAGGTCGTAGTAGTTGATACTAATTACAAGATAGTGTCAAAAAAAGTAATGTTGAGCATAGTGATGCTCCTGTTCCTTGCATTTTATTAGGTCGATAGACTGTTCCCCGTAAGAGGAAAGTTCATCACAATAAATACAGACAATGTTAATTTCACTGAAATGAGGTTAATTTCTGGGTGTGGATTGCTTGCTGAATGTGCTGGTGCAGCAATCAATGTACTTGGTGCAGCACTAGTAACGTCCGTGTTGGAGGTCAAGCAGAGTTATTGGGGTGAAAGTTCTTGATATGTCGTATCATAGTTGGTGTGCCAAAGAAGTAGTTTTTCTGGATGGATGACTCCTTTAAAGAGTTGTTTGGCAAACTTTACAGGTTACTAACGTAGCATTAATCTTTTTTTGCCCTTCAGGGATAGTAAATAGGTTGCAAAGTAGAGATTCTTTGGAGGCTCATCTTCTACATTTTCTACACCAATGTTTTAGTTGTTTAACAAAAATCTGCTGGCAATTATAGAACTCTTCCCTTTAATGGTATTAGTAAATCAGAAGGAGGACATTATCCTATCTTAGGCTCTATACGAACAATAGCCTGGAATGGATGCACACATTTAATAAGAATAGAGTCATAGGTATTTAAAACCATCAGTTCAGAAGGAATAATTATGAACTCAAGATTATTATGCAGTACAACATTGTATATTCTGTTCCACATTTTCTTCTATTAATATTTCAGTTTCTGCACTGTCTTCCTGAGGATCAAAGTAAGTAAGCTGAATTTCAACAGAGAAATTTGTTACATCCGATACAGATGCATGGAAACGAGTACTATTCAACTTTTTTTTAACATTAGTGCTGGAATTTACGCGTAATACAATGTTCTGACTATTTTCCTGATTTGAGTATGATGAACTGGTAACATTCTGAATTGATGAGAAACACTTTGCTATAATTTTTTAGAAAGACAAGCCAGAGAATGACGTTGGAAAATAGTATTTTTTCTTACTGTGCAAGAGTGTAGTCCTTGCCACATGTTAATCTTTTGTTTAACACTTTTCTTAATAATGTTATGTAAGAAATTGCATAAAAAAAGTAATACATTCTTGACTTACAGTATAAATACGACTGCAATTGCAAATGTTCACTGGAGTTCCTCAGCTAACACTTCTTTTGCATTTCTAGGAACAATTTTGTCTTTCACAATAGTACAAGCATTTTCAACTTCATAGGCATGACTACTAGTGTCATCTGCATGCAACAAATCATTACTCTGAAGATAACTCATCATTAAGAAATGGCTCAGAACTTGAACTATGGTTCCATTCACCCAAAAAAACTTCTGAAAAATTACTTCTGTTAGTTTGTCTTTTCCACTTAGTTTTGACCTTCTTTAAAGGGATTAGTTTATCTAATGATCATTTTGTATTGATTACTAAAACAAATTTTAAAAAAATAATTTGAAAGCCTTCTCAAGTAGATTTTGTATAGTTTCCTTTTTCATATATTATGCGTTTTTAAAAAAAAATGTGGACACATAGTAGAATTGTGTCTGCATTAAATAAATGAAGACTGAATTTTCTAGTGTTCAAAGTTTAAGAAAATGTGAGGACATTGTGCAATTGTCTCTGTTTTAAGTAAATCAAGATTGTATTGAATGGTTTCTGTAGTGCTGGCGGTCTTGGTATCTAGTTGTGAACTCTTCTGAGTAAAGAATTGATTGAAGGCAGTTCTAAGCACACATACTGAAGAGAAAGTTACATGCAAAACTGAATTGAAGTCGTGAAATCTGCTGTCCGTAATGTGCATTGAAGGTATTAATTGACACAAACATCGATGAATGCTATTTTGTACAGTTAACAGAATGTGAGGACACAGTTTAATTGTCTCTGCCATAAGGAAAGGAAGGTTGAAAACAATACTGTCCTTAATGTAGAAGGAACGCTGAGTTGAAGTTATGAACTCAGCTCTCCGTAGTGTACATTGAAGGTAGTTGTTGACACAAAAATCGATTAATGCTATTTAGTCATAGATAATAGAATCTGGGGATACAGTATAATTGTCTCTGCCTTAAGGAAAGCAAGACTAAATGCAATGCTGTCCTTAATGTAGAAGGAAAGCTGAATTCAAGTTGTGAACTGAGCTGCCGTAGTGTAGATTGAAAGTTCTAGTGAGCAGTTATAGATGAATACTATTTATGACATTCTTTTACGAAATCAGAAGACATAACATCCACTAGTCTCTACCTTAAATAAAGCAAGGTTGAATTCAATGTTTTCTGTAGTAGTGGAGCTCTTGCTATGAAGTTTTAATTTTTACTGACCACAGAATATATTGAAGGCTGTTGTCAGGACAGATATTGAAGATAATTTTAGTTCTAAAGCTGAATTGAAGTTGTGAACCCTTCTGTCCGCAGTGTAGATTGAAGGCAGTTGTTGACACAAAGATCGATGAATTCTATTTTGTCACAGTAAACAGAATCTGAGGACACAGTACAATTGTCTCTGCTTTAAATAAAGCAAGGCTGATTTCAATGCTGTCCTTAATGTAGAAGGAAAGTTGAATTCAAGTTGTGAACCCTACTGTCCGTAGTGTAGATTGAAGGCAGTTGTTCACAAAGATTGAAGATTGCTATTTAGTCACAGATAACAGAATCTGAGGACACAGTATAATTGTCTCTGCCATAAGGAAAGCAAGGCTGAAAACAATGCTGTCCTTAATGTAGAAGGAAAGGTTAATTGAAGTTGTGAACTGAGCTGTCCGTAGTGTAGATTGAAGGCAGCTGTTGACACAAAGATCGATGAATGCTATTTAGTCACAGATAAAAGGAACTGAGGATACGGTATAATTGTCTCTGCCTTAAGGAAAGGAAGGCTGAATACAATGTTGTCCTTAATGTAGAAGCTGTCCATTGTGTAGATTGTAGTAGGCAGTTGTTCACACAAACATTGAAGAATGCTATTTAGTCACAGATAAGAGAATCGGAGTACACAACATAATTGTCTCTGCCTTAAGGAGAAAAAGGCTGAATACAATGCGGTTCTTAATGTAGAAGGAAAACTAAACTGGAGTTGTGAATGCAACTGTCCGCAGTGTAGATTGAAGGCAGTTGTTGAAACAAAGATCGAGGAATGGTATTGTATCTCAGTTACCATAATTTGAAGACACAATATAATTGTCTCTGCCTTAAGGAAAGCAAGGATGAATATAATGCTGTTCTTAATGTAGAAGGAAAGCTGAATTCAAGTTGTGAACCCAGCTGTCCGTAGTGTACATTGAAGGCAGTTGCTCACACAAAGAATAAAGAATGCTATTTAGTCACAGATAACAGAATCTGAGGACACAGTATAATTGTTTCTGCCTTAAGGAAAAAAAGGTTGAATACAATGTGGTCCTTAATATAGTGGGAAAGCTGAATTCAAGTGGTGAACCCAGCTGTCCGCAATGTAGATTGAAGGTAGTTGTTGACAGAAAGATCTGTGAATGCAAGTTGTGAACCCAGCTGTCCGCAGTGTAGATTGAAAGCTGTTATTGACACAAAGATTGATAAATACTATTTTGTCACAATTAACAGTATCTGAGGACACGGTATAATTGTCTCTGCCATAAGGAAATCAAGGCTTAAAACAATACTGTCCTTAATGTAGAAAGAAAGCTCAATTGAAGTTGTGAACGGAGCTGTCCATAGTGTAGATTGAAGGCAGTTGTTGACACAAAGGTCGATGAATGCCATTTAGTCACAGATAATAGAATCTCAGGATACAGTATAATTGTCTGTGCCTTGAGGAAAGCAATTATTGAAAACAAAAATGAGCTGGCTCTGATCAGTTAGGCTGAGCACCAAACACTATATAACAAGAAATATGCCAAAACTGATAACTAAATCCCAAAACAACAGTTGACAACCAGAGCAGAAAGAAAATTCCAAACTGGGTTGAGCTACTAAATAGCTATTTATTCAAAGTGATTTAGGAAATGTAGCAAATAAGTCAATTCAAACACAATACTATACACTTATAAAAAGACACTTTGACACAGCACAATAGAAATATACAAAATATAATGGAAATATGAGGGCATCAGCACTCAATCAGTCGTGTCACATTCATTCAACTTGCATAAATACATCCATACCAATCACTCCACCTGACTGGTTTAAGGAATATACCAGTTATGGAAGTGAAAGAGGGGGAAAGGGACAATACGGAAGAGGAAGAAGACTGCTCTCTCAATTTATATGAACCGTTTTCAAAACAAATTATGAAAAACTGTACACTACAGAAGTTAAATACCAATACAAATTGTCAGAAAAACAAACTGTCAAACAATCATGTCATAAGATTTGCGTACAAGAAATTCACTCAAAAATGCGCTATAAATCAACACTTGAGTGATAAGAGCAGACAGGAAAGCAAGGCTAAATGCAATGCTGTCCTTAATGTAGAAGGAAAGCTGAATTCAAGTTGTGAACGGAGCTGTCCGAAGTGTAGATTGAAGGCAGTTGTTGACACAAAGATTGATGAATGCTATTTAGTCACAGATAATAGAATCTGAGCATAAAGTATAATTGTCTCTGTCTTAATGAAAGCAAGGCTAAATACAATGTTGTCCTTAATGAAGAAGGAAAGCTGAATTCAAGTTGTGAATGCAGCTATCCACAGTGTAGATTGAAGGCAGTTTTGACACACAGATTGATGAATGCTATTTTGTCACAGTTAACAGTTTCAGAGGACATAGTATAATTGTCTGTGCCTTAAGGAAAAAAAGGCTGAATAAAACGCGGTCCTTCATGTAGAAGGAAAGCAGATTTGAAGTTGTGAACTGAGGTGTCCACAGTGTAGATTAAATGCAGTTGTTGACACAAAGATCGGTGAATTCGTTTTAGTCACAGATAATAGAATCTGAGGATACAGTATACTTGTCTCTGCCTTAAGGAAAGCAAGGCTAAATGCAATGCTGTCCTTAATGTAGAAGGACAGCTGATTTGAAGTTGTGAACTGAGGTGTCCACAGTGTAAATTTAAGGCAGTTGTTGACACAAAGATCGATGAATGCTATTTTGTTACAGTTAACAGAATCTGAGGACAGAGTACAATTGTCTGTCTTAAATAAAGCAAGGCTAGATTCAATGTTGTCCTTAGTGTGGATGGAAAGGTGAACTCAAGTTGTGAACCCTACTGTTTGCAGTGTAGATTGAAGGCTCTAGTGAGCATAGTTATAGATGAATTCTATTTGTGAGATTCTTTTATAAAATCGGAAGACATAAAATCCATTAGTGTCTACCTTAAATAAAGGAAGGCTGAATTGAATGTTTTCTGTAGTAGTGGAGCTCCTGCTATCAAGTTTTGTTTTTTACTGGCCGCAGAATATATTGAAGACAGTTGTCAGCACAGTTATTGAAGACAAATTTAGTTCCAAAGCTGAATTCAAGTTGTGAACCCAGCTGTCCACAGTGTAGATTGAAGGCAGTTGTTGACACAAAGATCGATAAGTGCTATTTTGTCACAGTTACCAGAATCTGAGGACACAGTACAATTTTTTCTCTTGAATAAAGCAAGGCTAGATTCAATGTTGTCCTTTGTGTAGATGGAAAGGTGAATTCAAGTTGTGAACCCTTCTGTCCGCAGTGTAGATTGAAGGGTTTAGTGAGCATAGTTATAGATGAATACTATTTGTCACATTCTTTTAAAAAATCAGAAGATATAGAATCCATTAGTCTCTACCTTAAATAAAGGAAGGCTGGATTTAATGTTTTCTGTGGTACTGTTCAAGTTCAAAAGGTACTTTATTCGGCTAAAAGACAATAACCATAAAAGCAACAGCATTGATTGATTGATTGATTGATTGAGCATAAAATTACACAATTACACAGGGAAATTATTTAGAAAAAGTGACAGTTCTAATGTATTTCATTTACACCAAATGTTTTCCGTAATTTAAAAACATATTTAAAAAAGTTTAAAACTACAGTAACAGTTAAACAGTGTCCATTCTCTGAAATTCTAAAAAGGCTGGTCGACATCTGTTTAAATTCATTTCTTTTAGGAATGGGATGATGAGTTTCCTACGTAGTAAAATATAAAATTTACAAAAAAACAGAATATGAATGTCAGATTGGGACGAGGAATCATCACACGGGCAGGTAGGCAAATTTCGCAACCATGAATTCATTCCTGGGAAGGGCAAGAGTCTAAAAACAATATTTAATCTAAAACGGGACAAGAGAAATTGATCATAATTAGACATCAGCAGGGTTAAATATGGCTGTACCTTATCACCAGTTAATAACAAGAGATGCAAGGTAACGGTCTTTTTACTCATTTCCTCTCGCCTTCTCTTTTCTTCGAGGTATTCCTACACAGTTTTTTCAGCACTTTTCTGGGTATATTGCACATGGAAAGTGGATCCTCATAGTATTGTTGGCAGCCAATTTCAATAAGGAAACGTTTAACATAGACTAGCCATTCAAATCTGCCCACATTGTCCAGTTTTAATACATCCTGCAACGTAGCCCGATTCATGACACACTCATTTATTGTCCATACCCTATGCCACAAAAGGATGGGTTGTATTATGCTTGTATCCGATATGTGAGGTTGTCCAAGTTCAGTATGACAGATGTAAGATGCCACACTTTGTGGGACTGTCAGGAGGTACCTCATAAATTTATTTTCGGCTATTTGAATTGATTCTGTGTTCGAATACCCCCAAAGACCCGAGCCATAAAACGCTACCGATGTACATGTGCCATTATATATGGTTAAGATTTCTGGTATTGGTTTATTGCCCAACTTTTTTATAAAATTCTTTAAGGCCATTATTGTTTTTAAGAACAAAAGAGTTCTGGTCTTTACAGCACTTGTCCAAGCCCCGGATTCATGGAACAAGATACCAAGATAGGGAAAAGTGGAAGTATTTCCTATAAAAACATTATTTATAGACATACGTTTCATCTGCTTTCTAGGTCTAGTGCCGCAGTTCATGGAGAAATTTTTACTACAATTGATTTTTAAATCTAGACTCAACATGAACTTCTCAAAAGATATCAAATTTTGTAGGGCCAAGGGAGTATGTGCCATCAGGACTGCATCATCTGCATACAAGAGTGCAGGGATAGATCTCTTGCCAACCCTGGGCATATCCCTGCACTCCTGCAGCAGATGGTGCTCAAGTCAATTAATGTAAACCAGAAATAAGAATGGGCCAGGACGCAACCCTGGTGTACTCCGCGTCCCAATCGAAATTTTCTGGTACATTTGCCCCCTCTACTATAGCGGACTGATGCTGTCGCTCCTGCGTATAATTCTCCCAGAAAACAGATGATGGAATGTTCCACGCCCAGCCCTTTCAGGATTGCCCACAATTTGACATGTGACACACAGTCAAATGCAGACGATAGGTCTACAAACGTAAGGAACAAGCGTTCTCCTTTTACCCTAATGTACTTTTGTTGAACAGTCATTAAGTTTAAACATTGTTCCACAGTTCCAATGCCCTTCTGAAAACCATACTGTAGGTCGCTCATTATCTAATTCTCCTCAGCCCAGCTTTGGAGTCTTGCCAATCTAATTCTCCCAAGGATTTTTATAGATGAGTCTAGAAGGGAGATTGGTCTGTAACAGGCGCAATTTTGTCTCTCTCCCTTCTTGCATATCGGCACGATGACCGAGGGGAACCAAGACGAATTTAAACCACTTGCTAGTGCTGCATTAAAAAGCTGTACCAGCATGGGGCCCCAGATCTCAATATTTGCTTTGTACAGGTCTGCTGGGATCCCATCAGGACCTGCCGCCTTGCCACCCTTCGTTGCTTTCAAACCCATCGTAACTTCCTCCAGGGTTATCACCAATTGTTCGACCTCTGCTCCTAAATTATCCATTGTAGTAGGCTCTAAAATATGGCTTTCATCATGGGACCTATAAAGATTTGAAAAATGCTCTACCCAATCCTCCTCAATAATTGCAGTCTCCATGCGAGCCTTCGAATTGTCATAGAGGAAAGGGGTATTTACTGCCCTCCAAAATGCAGATGCATCCTTGGACAGTGATGCTTCGCATAGAGCTTCTAGGGCCTCCTTTTTTTGTCGCATTTTTTCTACTTTTTAAAGCCTCATTATATATTTTCCTAAGACCTCTTATTACCAAAGGATCTTGAGGTGTCCCATGAATAACATGTTTCAAATCGGTCAAAGCCCTTGTACATGCATTATCAAACCAACTTTTATTACCCTTTGCCCGGTTCTTTACCTCCACCCGCAAACTATTTTTAATTGTGGAGGCTATTATATTAAAATGCTCTACTATCTGCTCACTATTTGACTTCTCACCCAGGCAAGTCGCAAAACTATCCGAACAGGCACACAACAATTTACCTAAAAACATTTCTGGGACGACCTTACCCCATTTTAGGGTGTACCCATTTTGTCTCCCAAGGACCACATCAGGGGCTATACCTAAGGAAACCACATCTTCATGCTCTTCAAAAAATGGGTTTTCAACCACCATTATTTTGGGCAAGTGGTCACTTACTGGTAGCTCCATGGTCTTTATCCTATTAATCTTATGACTAAAATTATTTGAGGAAATGATGAAGTCAATAGTGGATGATGCTCCCCTGCCAATAAATAAGGGCATAAAGGGATAGGTTTATGGGCTATTTCATTTGCATAACCCAGGTCATACATAAATAATATTTAATTTAATAAATCCCCAATCAGGGAGTGGCCAAAGTGTGTTAAATTGATCTCCTGCTCTAGCATTATGCCACAGATGCCCTTTTTTCCCTTTGTACTGAGCAGACAATTGAAATCCCCCCCCATAAAATTATTAATTCCCTGTCGTTTTTATCTATTTCGTGTTGAATATCCTCCCTCAGCATTTTTAGGGTGCTAGGGATTTCATTTTTCGGGATATTATTATAAAAGTTTATAACTACAACATTAATTCCCTTCTTGTTGCTTAAGGTTATTATTTGATAATAGCTGGATTTTGGTGTAAAACATACCCGCTCGTACTTGAGCTGATTTGAGAGGAACAGAATTAGGCCTCCCTTTGCCCTCCCAGATTGGCCCTCCATGGCCGGGGTGAAGAAACTTCTATGGCCATTTATATACACAGGATCAATAGACCAAGTTTCTTGAAGGGCTAAAATATTACACCCCTTTATAACAGTTTCCCAAGATGGATTTTTGATTTTCTGCCTTAATCCTGCCACATTCCAAAATAGGAGTGCACAGGGTTTCCTATTATCATTTACTACGAGATCACCCGAGGCATTACCCAGAACCTTTTCATGCAACGGGGAACTATCTCCTCTACTATTGTTCCCCTCTTTTAAATCAGGGTTACATGAGGTCTTGCAACAATCCTCTTCAATATCACCCTCATTCTCTATAGGGACAGTTTCTAATTGTATAGTATCCTCATTGCCCTCCCATAGCTTCTGCTCTTTTTCATTCCCCTTGATTTCATCAATGCACTCCCCTAGTCCTAATATTTTATTTTGGCGAGTATCCTTCTTGTGTCAATCCACATATTCAAGGCCAGAAAAAACATCAAACCTATTGTTAGTTGGTATGTTATAATCAGGTAGAGCTAAACCTCTATTGTCCCAGAAGTAATTATTTTCAAAATTAGGTCCTGGAGTTTGTGGATAAAACTGCTTAGGATGGAAATTAAATTATCTGTATGGTTGAGAAAAAGGAGTCTGACTATAACCATGATGGTTAAATCTAAACCTGTTAACGGACTGCCTTTCTGCTTCCCAATTTTTAGGATGTTGAACTGGGCGGTATGGGTAGAAGTAGCTAAGATAATGTGTAGAGATGGAGTCGCTACTTCTTGAATTGTACCAGTCCCCGATGTGCCTGACAGCCCTATGATCTTTATAATTTATGATGATTACATCCCCTTTCTTGTCTTTAGGTCTTGAGCCCACCCAAATTGAGTGCCTAATGCTTAAAATTTACCCATTAATATGAACAGGCAAAGGTCTGTTGTTACGTAGCTAATAAGTGACTTTGTTTCTTAAGGCTCGGTGATCTTCCCTAGTACCTAAAGGGAGTTCAGGGACACCCGCCATAACAATCGCATAAGGGTCAGCTTCTGGTGGTAAATCAACTATTCTATGCGACTGCCAGTTTGTATTTTGCGAATTCCCAGCGCCATTATCCTTAGTAACCTTATTTTGCGGGGGTTCTGCCCTTTCTTCTAGAATCAAGTTATCACCCCTTTGGTCGTTTACTTCAATTGGAGGTTGAACTTTAGGAGCAAGCTTCTGCTTCAGCAAAGGAGGTGTCTGAACTTTTTTCGGGGAAAGACAAGTTGGCTTTTTCCCAACATGGTTAGATTTTATAGAGGGAATGGGACCTGATGGAGCAGTTTTTGTTGCTAACATCGTTTTTACAAGTATTACTCTGGGGTTTATATTATTCAACCCCTTTGTCAAGTCTGATATTAAGAGTGTGTTTTTTTCTACCTTTTTATCAATCAGGTCTAAAAGCGTGTTAATCATATTAGTCTTTTCTATAAGAGGCTTCAATAATGATTTAACCAAGGTTTCAATTTTTTCCAACAAGCCACCCTGGGGTAAGACAGTCAGTTGACATTGAGGGGACCGTAGAAGTAGTCAGTGAATCGTTCAACTCCAAAAGTGTTGAGGTTGAACCCTCTTTTGTATTTTGGCTTGTCGATTCTTTAATGGACCACCCCCTCTTTTTTTAACCTTGCCCTTGGGAGGTGACATATAATTTGTGTTAGAAGGAGATGCAATAGAAAATCTAGGGGAATTTGATAACCCATCTTCATCATCATTGCTGTTAAACGAGCTCAGCAAAGACACACAGGTATTGGAGGGTGTACTCAACAAAGAGACATCAGAGCTAAAATTAGCCGATACTTCACCTTTATCCACTATATCTCCAGTCTTTGCTAACCCTGTATGTATTGGTATGGTGTTTGTTAAATTTAGCGGTAGTACTGTCCCTATTTGCCCCAGGGAGGATCGTCTTCCAATCATTGAATCCAGGGAAAGACCCTTTTTGAGGTTGGCAGAATTTACTATTTTTTGGTCATGCTTCCCCTTACGTCTTAGTTGTGCTTTTTTATATTTTCTAACCGATCTTGGGGGTGACTGGGCATGCTCTATAGCCTCAATAGGGATAACTGTCCGATCCCCATGCCTTTCAGTGTGTACCTGGGCTACCGTCATCACAACTTTCCTTACTCCAATAGGTGGAATATTTGGCATCTGTGTATCTACCTTTAGGAGGGACTCCTCTTCCTGTATCATTCTAGGACTCCCCTGACCTGGAAAAGCCCTTCTATTATTATTGATCTGGGTTACCTTCTTAATCAGATAATTATCCATAGTACCCTGCCCAGACACAGTTTTATCACATTTGCCTTTAGACATCAATTTACCTTGTTTCTACACACAGCCCCAAACGTGTCAGCAGCTTTTACCCACACGAAGTGTTAGAAAAGTAAACTCACAGAGTGATACTTAATATCCTTCCCCGCAAACGCAAAGTCTGTGGCCCAGTCCAGTCTCTTCAGGCCTGTGACGGCCGCAGACGGCCCCGCCCTTGTCCCGGGCTTCTCCTGGCCACGCCCGCGCGCGTCCCGTGACGCGGGAGTACTCGCGATCTTTTGTTTCCCCCCTGGTCACGTGATGGAGTGGGGCGTGGTCCACAGGGCTTCTGGGTGGTGTAGTTTAGTTTCCCCTGCTTGGTGGCCGCTCGCGATGTCAACTGCGGCGGCGGCGGGGGGAAACCAAGCAGCAATCCAAGGGTCCTGAAACAATGCGCAGAATGCTCTGCTGAGTCGCCTCTCAACCTGCCAAAACTCTGTTGTTCGCATTGTACATTTGAACGTAGCACTTACTATAGACATTAAGGAATGTTTATTGTGCCATCCATTAATAAAATTGTGTCTGCGTTACATAAATGAAGGCTTATTTGAATGCTGTGGATAGTGTAGATGGAAAGCTGAATTCAAGATTTGAACCCTACTGTCCGCACTGTAGATTGAAGGGTTTAGTGAGCACAGTTATAGATGAATATTATTTGTCACATTCTTTTACAAAATCAGAAGATATAGAATCCATTAGTCTCTACCTTAAATAAAGGAAGGCTGGATTCAATGTTTTCTGTGGTACTGATGTGCTGGTGGTATGAAGATGTAAACTCTGTTGTTCGTAGTGTATATTTGAACGTAGCACTTACTATAGACATTGAGGAATGTTTATTGTGCCATCCATTAATAAAATTGTGTCTGCCTTACATAAATGAAGGCTAATTTGAATGTTGTGGATAGTGTAGATGGAAAGCTGAATTCAAGTTTTGAACCTCGCTGTCTGTAGTGTGGATCAAAGGCAGTAGTTGACAGAGACATGGAGGAATGCTTATTGCCACTTATTTAACCAAAATCTGAAGACATGCAGTAGAAGCATCTTTAAATTAAAAAAATCAACGCTGAATTTGTTACTGTTCAAAGTTTAAGAAAATCTGAGGACATTGTGAAATTGTCTCTGAAAGGCAGCAAGTATGCAAATTTGTCACTGCCTACGGTCATGGTAGTTGATAGAACAAAAAGGGCTTGATAAAGGGCCCGCACTTTGAAAAGGAATATGAAATTGAACAAGAGTTCATAACCCGGCGAAGAAATAAAGGAAGTGCGCACATTTTCCACTGCTTTCTGCCAGTGCAGTATCTACATGAAAAAGGCTTGATAAAGGGACATGATTTTGAATTAGAATAAGAAAGGCAGGAAGTGTGCAAATTTGCCATTGCCTTCGGTCGGGGTAGTAGCTACACCAAAAAGGCTCAATAAATGGTGTTGAGTTTGAATCAGAATATGAAATAGGTGTTATACTTAGTTTAGTTTCCACTGAGTTAGTGTTACCTAAAACAACAAGGTTTGTGGAGCTTGCGAAGGTGTGGTGTGGGTAGGATGTACTAATAGTAATTTTTATTGTTCTTGTGAATTCTGGCTTAGTAAAGGCAATTGGCGACTTTGTGTAGGTTTGAGGTAGATTAATTTATTTGGTACTGTACTTTATACGTAATGAATGAAGAATCAGTTAAATTCTGGCTGAATATTGACTTGTGGTGATGGTAGGAGGTAGCGGTTACCAAGACTTTATTACTACGTGTTATTAATTACAGCTGTACAATATTGGTAATTTAGTGTGTGTGAATGCAGCGATGATAAGTGGTGGAATAAGTTAGTGGCACCTGAAGGAACAAAGTTCTATGAAGTCTGCGATTATGCGTGGTCCAAGCAGGACGCATTGGTAGAAAAGTCTTTAAATCAAGTTTTTATAATTAATTTTGGTTGTTTATTCACAGAAGTAAGTTGAACTATATCTCCAAAAAGTAGGATAAGTCATGTTATTCAATACGGTCCTGTGTTGATGATTTCTGGAGCACTGAGTTAGTAATACCTTTGGCGCTGAGGTTGAATGTACCCTGTGATGATACATGATTGGGGGGGCAGGAACAGTAATTGAAGTAATGTCTTCTGCCGATTGAATTCTGCATCAATTCCATTTAAAAGGAATAGTATGTTTCACTATAACATAAAAGCGTTCACTCTTCTTGGTGATTATTTATGGTGGAGTGAGTAAGTAGTATCTTTGGCGCTGAGCTTGTACATTCCTTGCGCAATGTAGATTGAAGGCAGTTGACACAGAGATAGATGAATGCTTTTTGTCAGTTATTTAAAGAAAATGTGAAGACATATATTAGAATTCCCTCTGCATTAAATGAAGGCTGAATTTCCTACTGTTCAAACTTTAGGAAAATCTGAGGACATTGTGCAATTGTCTCTGTTTGAAATACATCAAGATTGTATTGAATGTTTTCTGTAGTGCTGGCGGTCTTGATATCTAGTTGTTAACTGTACTCAGTGCTGAAATGATTGAAAGCTGTTGTCAGCACAGGTACGGAAGAGAAATTTACATCCAAAGCTGATTTGAAATTGTGAACCCTGCTGTCTGCAATGTAGATTGAAGGTACTACTCGGCACAAACATCGATGAATGCTATTTTGTACCGTTAAAAGAATCTGAGGACATAGTACAATTGTTTCTGCTTGAAATAAATCCAGAGTAATATGTGATACTCTGTTTTAAGAATTTGTTGCATTCTTAAATGCACAAAGGCAAGCATTAAGTTTGATACAGTGCTTAGGTCATGAATAATGAGAAGTTTCATTTTCTTCAAGTGTCTTCACAACAAGCTTCTCCAGATAGCTTGTGGTATTCCAATTTGTTGTCATGTTCCACCAGTAGTATGAGTAAATGATGTAATTTAGCATTGGAAATGTTAATATGTGGTTATATTTCGAATAAAAGGAATTTATTACCAACATCTGACAAGCAAATGATGGTGATTGTGGAACTATTCTACAAGATATAACAATTGGAGAATTGCGTGAACATGGCAAAGTAGTTTTCCAGAGATGATTACTTAGAAATGTGTTTCTAAATGAAAATATTGTTTCTAAGGTTGTTGATAATTTCAAAACAATTGACAGCCCCAGTGAAGAAAAGGAGCAAGTGTTAAAATATCCTACTGTCTTCGGCTGGGGTATTAGCTATAACAAATAGGCTCGATAAAGGGCCTTGACTTTGAATCAGAAAATAAAATTGAACAATAATTGATAACTCCAGCCAAGAAAAGGCAGCACGTTGGTGTGTGTTATGTGTAGATAATGTGTTGATTGACATGAAGATAAAAAAAGGTGAAAAATTAGAAAAGCTGCAGACTCGTAAAGTACCCAGTGCATTTTCAGGAAAGTGGATCTTTAGATTTCCATCTCATTATACAGATAGCGCATCAAATTTCGTAGTGGGAGTCTGAGAAATGGCTACCACATCAAATGAAGAAATGTAAGTGTACTAAGTTACCACTGTGGGCGGTTGAAAAATTACAACACTGGGCCGATTTCAGGGACTCTACTTTGAATTAGAATAATACTTGGGAAAGGCAGCAAGAAAGGTAGCAGGTACGTGTGTTTGAGGTAGTGGATGTAGAATAAGGTGAAAAGGAAGAAAGGTAGCACATGCTGAAACAACCCACTGCCTTTTAAATGAAATGGGTCTTTGGTTTTCCTGTCCATTACAGACTGTTAGTCGGAATCCGCAGTGGGAGCCTGAGAAACAGGTATCTCATCTAAGGAGTTAAACAAGTGCACAAAGTACACACACTGTGCGGTAGAAAGGAAGCAAGAAAGGACGCAAGTGTGCAAATTACCCACTACCATTCATGGGTAGTAGTTATCAAGAAGGTTCAATAAAGGGCTTGAACTTTGAATTACTTGAAGAATAATAGATAACCGCAGCCAAAAAAAGGTTGCAAGTGTGCAAATTTCCCAGTGCCTTCGGCCGAGGTAGTAGCTACAAGAAAAACACTTGATAAAGGGCCTCCACTTTGGAAAGGGGCGACCATTCGGTCCCCCCGAACGTATGGCGGAGTACCACGATCTCCCCGGGAAGCCATCTTGGACGAGGAGGCGAGTCTCGGCTGGTATGCCCGAAGCGGCGTAGCCGGGGCGCGCCTTTTCCCGCCCTGGAGTGGGCTGGCCTAGACACTGACGCGGCCGGCCACGCCCTTGGGGCAGGCAGGGGCGGGTTTACGCCCGCCCTGAAGACGGATAAAAGGAGCAACAAGCCAAGAAAGCATCCTCTTGTTCCTGTGCTCTGAAGCTGCACCTCCTCGCTGCACGTGAGCTCGAGACGGAACGAAGAGCCAATTTTGAGCGTTGTAATCTTTCTTGTTTGTTTTACAGATACTCTGTTGGAAAATACCCAAGAAAGCGGGAAAGCGAATGACTACCGACCAGATGCTGCGTGTTCTTATGAAAGAGGTGACCGACCTAAAGAGGCGAATGGCGGATAAAGACGAGGAAGGGGGACCGAAACGTCCTTTGGCAGGAGCAGCTCCGGGAGGAAAAGGCAAAAGGCCCAGAAGGGGAGCAGCTGGGGGAGACATCCCGGTTCCCTGTACCCCACTCGAAGAACCAACTCCCGTGCCGGAAGAGGGGAATCCGATTCCCGTGGTGGTCACCCCCATGTCCGGGGAGGATATGCCGCCCGAGCTGGCAGCACAATTAGCAGCGTGGTTGGGTAAAGGTAGCAAGGGCGCCACGGCTGACGACGCGCAGGTGTTGATGAAGCAACTGCGTGAAACAAGGGAAGCAGCGAAGGCATTAGAGAAGCCACCTGGGACAGGTCCAGTCGCAGATACAGCTTCCGGTTCAGGTAAGCGGCCATTGCCGATTGCGAGGGATGAGTCTGCACCCTCACGAAGGGAAAAGTTGGGTCAACATGTCCCTCTGGCTATTAAAGAGAAGATATGGGCAGAGGAGTATATAAACATCTTCTCGTTGCTTACCGATCATTATGAGATGGAGCATGTTAAGAGCCAGAAGGAGCTCATGCATCCGAGTGTTTGGCGCGCAAAGATGGCCGCCTTTAAGGTAAATGAAAACATTGGCACTTGGGGCAGAGCGTGGGGGATTTTTACATCCATTATGGGTGAACGTAGGCCCAAATTGCTGTCCGAATTGCCGATTTATCAGTCACGAATCATGGGGTATTCTGTATCACACGAGGGCAATCAATGGTTCTGTTACGATAATATTTTCAGAAAAGCAAAAGAACATGATAAAAACTTAACTTGGGATTGTTATGATTCTGTGTCTTGGTCCAAAATGGAAGATACTGGTATGTTGAAGTTGCCATTGGTAGGGAGTAGCGTGGGTGAATCCTCCCGCCAATATGCTGGGACGCCCTTTCGATCAGGTACGAGTAACGACAACCACTCGAGGCCGATCGGCAACGCAGGTAAAAGGGGGATTTGTTGGAACTTTAACAGGGGTAAATGTACGAGGCCCCAGGGGTCATGCAAATTTAGGCACGAATGTGGTGGGTGTGGGCAATCATCCCATCCTGAGTCCATGTGCAGAGCCAAAACGGGTGATAACGGGGGTAGAGGAGGCGCCAAACAGGTCTGATATAGTCCGAGGGGCGCCTTTACCTACTCCGATTGATACCATGGCAATGATTCCCTGGCTCAGCGAATACCCGGATCACGCTTCCGCTGGGTTGTTGCGGAACGGGTTTTCATATGGTTTCTGCATCCCAGTGGGGGAGTTTCAGGGTATAGCGAAATGTAAAAACCAAATATCGGTCTTGCAACATACGACCGTGGTACAGGAAAAGATCGGGAAAGAGGTTACTCGAGGTCGAGTCGCCGGTCCATTTAATGTGCCACCAGTTGCTAACTTTGTTTGTTCCCCCCTAGGGGTGGTCCCCAAGAAGGACCCGGGTGAGTTTCGGCTGATACATAATTTATCAGCCCCACGTGGTCTTTCCGTAAACGATGCGATAGACCCGGAAGTGTGTTCGGTGCGGTACGCATCCTTCGATGAGGCCGTAGCCATATTGAATCGCCTGGGGCCCGGTGCGCTGATGGCAAAATCTGATATCGAGTCAGCGTTCCGGTTGCTCCCGGTACATCCAGACGATCAGCGTCTCCTTGGTTTCATGTTTCAGGGTCACTATTACATGGATAGGTGTATGCCAATGGGGTGCTCTATATCTTGTGCCTATTTTGAAAAGTTCAGTTGTTTCCTGCAATGGGTCTTCACAAAGAAGACGGGGTTTCAACATGTTATGCATTATCTCGATGACTTTTTGTTTCTGGGGGCAGCCGGGGATCCGGAATGTGGACAGGCTTTGACTGAATTTTGTGTCTTGATGAATCAGTTTGGCGTGCCATTGGCACCAGGTAAGACTGTGGGTCCCTCGACTTGCCTAGAATTTCTGGGGATCGAGCTCGACTCTGAAGAAGGTTGTTTTCGTTTACCAGGAGACAAAGTGTTAAGATTCAGGGCATGCCTGCAAACGTGTATAAGTGAGTCTAAGGTTAGGCTACATCACTTACAACAATTGGTGGGACAGTTGAATTTTGCTCTAAGAGTAATACCGATGGCCGGCCCCTTTTCCCGCTCGATCGCTCAAGCCATGGTCGGCCTGAAGGAGGGTCATCATCGCACAAGGCTCTCGGCAGAGGTTCGCCAGGACATGCGCATTTGGTTGGCATTTCTGGCGGATTTCAATGGTCGAATTGTCTGGAACAAACCGGCGGTGTCCTCTGAGGAGCTGGGGCTGTGGACAGATTCGGCAGGGAGCATTGGTTTTGGTGCCATATTCGGCACTCAGTGGTCGGCACAAAAATGGCCGTCATGGTGGCATGATAGTGGATTGACAAGTAACATTGCTTTTCTGGAACTTTTCCCTATTCTGGTGGCCCTGAGAACTTGGCCCGAGGGGTTCAGAGATCACTCTGTGGTATTCTGGTCTGATAACATGACCGTGGTTGAGTGTATCAATAGCCAGGCAGCACGATGCAAATGGATTCTGCGATTGCTCAAGGAAATTGTATTACTATGTATGCAATTGAATGTACTATTTAAGGCAAGACATGTGCCGGGAGTGATGAACCAGGCGGCTGATGCGCTTTCTCGTTTTCGTATGCAGGCCTTCTGGGGTTTTCTGCCCACAGCGGACCCGGTGGCGGCACCCTTTCCCGAAGCTCTCTGGTCTCTCGGTGCCCCGAACTTCGTAACCTCGTGGGAGAGAGTTTAGCACCCAGGACGAGGAAGGCATATGAAGGGGCGTTCCGTTCCTATTGGGCCTTTTTGGGGGCGGCTAGAGGGGAGCTTTGGGGCCAGGAGGAGTTGGTAGTGAAATTCCTGTTGTCTTTACATCAGGCAGGCAAATCAGTGGCTACGGCCCAGAGGCATCGGGCCGCCATTTCCTTTGTGGCTAGGGCTCATGGGATCCAGGACCCGACAGCGTCTTTCGTGGTGCAAAAAGCGCTACGTGGGTGGCAACGCCTAGAGGGTCGCAGAGTAGATGAAAGGCGCCCGATAGGTTTAGATAGGTTGGCCCTGTTATTATCCATACTCCCTGCAACGTGTTCATCCCAGTATGAAACAGTGTTATTCAGAGCCGCTTTTACGCTGGCATTCCATGGGGCTATGCGGGTGAGCGAACTAGTGGCAAGGAACAAGCAGGATGTGATGGGGGGACTGTGCCGAGAGCACGTTCAGGTCAGAGGGGGGACAATGACTGTCTCGTTTGTCAGGTCCAAGACCGATCAGGGTGCGATGGGTGATTGCATAATCATACAAAGGATTCCCGGGTCCTCCATGTGCCCGGTGAGTTGTGTAGAGGAATATTTAGCACAAAGGGTGGCATCATGGGGGGGGACCTTGTTGAGACACGCTGACGCCACCCCACTGACGAGGTTTCAGTTTCAGCGGGTGCTTGCGATGTCGATTGCCGCTGCGGGCTTGAACCCGGGCGAGTTTGGGACCCATTCCTTTCGGATAGGGGCTGCTACAGAGGCTACAGCCAGGGGTCTGAATGTCGAACAAGTTAAACGTGTGGGGCGTTGGTCCTCCAATTGTTATAAAAGGTATGTGCGGTTGCACATGTTATGAAGCTGTAATGATGTACTCACGCTTCTTGTTTTTGTTTGGTTTCAGTTGCGCAAGCCTACGAGGCGGGGCGGACTATGCAGTCGACCCAACACCGGGCCAGCGGTCAGACATCACCGGCTGTGAAAAAGGAGGTGTGGGTCGTGGGCCACTCATACGTGAGGCGTGCCGCGGACGTATTCAAAGCAGGTGACATGATTCACGTGGCTGGGGAATACGGGTACAGTGTGTCCTTCTACGGAAGGGGCGGACTCTGTATTGACCAGTTTCAATCATTTTTCGAGGGTTTGCTAGGGCGGACGAGGTCACCACCGTCTATAGTCATAGTACATCTCGGGGGCAATGATTTGGTCACCACTGGTAGACGACTTCTTCTTGAGGCGATGCTTTCCACTGTAAGTTGGTTAGCGAGGAGAGTTCCAGGGTGCACAATTGCATGGTCCCATATGATCCCACGAAAAGTATGGCGGGGGGCTACTTCTGTTTCTGCTCTGAATCATTCAGTAAGGAAAATTAATAACAAAGTGAGTAGATTGTTCCGTTCCAATACACTGCATTCTATTTCGCATGGTTGTATTACTGGTGACAGTATGTATTTGGGGGATGGTGTTCATTTGTCCCGGGTGGGGAACGAGTTACTCATAGGAGACTTGATAGCTTGGCTAAAGACTTTAAGACATGACCTTTAGGTAGGAGTGTTGTGGGGGGTCCGGATAGCCGGTCAACTATCCGGCCTGTGGCGGTAAGGTCATGATCGGTGAGCACTAATTGGAAGATCCCTATGAGTGGGCGTCACCCATTACGGATGGGAGCGCTCGAGGGAGGTGGCCATTGGCCCCTCAACGGGGAGGCGGTCCCTTCTAAGGATGGGCCGCCGAAAGGAAAGGAAAGGCGGTCAAGGCCCCTTCCTGGGTAGGAGGGGCTACAGCCCCCTCCTGGGGAATTTCCCGGGGCCAGGACATCTGCGACGGCAGATGTGGTAAGTTGTGTGGGGTTTGGGGGGGGTCTACGCTACCTTCTAGATACCTCACACGAGTCCTCGGACGACCTTTAAGTGGCGTCGAGTTTATTGGGGCCCCCGTCAAGTCAAGGGAAATTGGTAGTTGCACTTGAGGTACACCTCTGTGCGGTCGCCCCTCACAAGTGAGGGGGATATTTCTGGTTTAGGGATCTTGACACCGGTTACGACCTTGCCGTTGGCCCTTAAACGTTAGGATGTACAATTTCAAGATTTCAAGTTAATGTTTTGTAGGATGTTAGTTCGGCTAGGAGAACCTTTGTATTAGAGAATATGTTAAGGTTAGCCAAACATCGCAATGTGGTAATGAAATTGTACATAATATGAAACTGTTATTTTAATGTTTTAATTTTGTTTCATATTTTAATAAATACGGCCGGGAGGGTCACTCCCTCCCGTCTTCCAAAATTTCAGAACTGTTTCCGGTTTCCCATCCTTGGGGATTGTGTTGAGAGGGGGTGGCGGGTATCTCAGCCATATGGAAAGGGGCGACCATTCGGTCCCCCCGAACGTATGGCGGAGTACCATGATCCCCCCGGGAAGCCATCTTGGGCGAGGAGGCGAGTCTCGGCTGGTATGCCCGAAGCGGCGTAGCCGGGGCGCGCCTTTTCCCGCCCTGGAGTGGGCTGGCCTAGACACTGACGCGGCCGGCCACGCCCTTGGGGCAGGCAGGGGCGGGTTTACGCCCGCCCTGAAGACGGATAAAAGGAGCAACAAGCCAAGAAAGCATCCTCTTGTTCCTGTGCTCTGAAGCTGCACCTCCTCGCTGCACGTGAGCTCGAGACGGAACGAAGAGCCAATTTTGACCCACCCACCAGCCCCTGAGGACAGCAAGTGGTTTTGAATAAAGTTTGATGTGGTAACTCTAATTTTTTGTTTGCAGGTTGGGATTATTATCGTGATAACTTTGAATATGCAATAAAGAATGGTCAATGTGTGGTATGTTTTTGTAAATAAAGTAATCCTGCTCTAGTGTTGATCAGTAAGCATGCTTTTAATAAAGTGGTTTTGTTACTGTCTTTTAAGTAATTTAGGCATTTAGTTTAGAATTGTCGTATTTATTTTGGTCGGGCGGTAAGGTCATGATCGGTGAGCACTAATTGGAAGATCCCTATGAGTGGGCGTCACCCATTACGGATGGGAGCGCTCGAGGGAGGTGGCCATTGGCCCCTCAACGGGGAGGCGGTCCCTTCTAAGGATGGGCCGCCGAAAGGAAAGGAAAGGCGGTCAAGGCCCCTTCCTGGGTAGGAGGGGCTACAGCCCCCTCCTGGGGAATTTCCCGGGGCCAGGACATCTGCGACGGCAGATGTGGTAAGTTGTGTGGGGTTTGGGGGGGGGTCTACGCTACCTTCTAGATACCTCACACGAGTCCTCGGACGACCTTTAAGTGGCGTCGAGTTTATTGGGGCCCCCGTCAAGTCAAGGGAAATTGGTAGTTGCACTTGAGGTACACCTCTGTGCGGTCGCCCCTCACAAGTGAGGGGGATATTTCTGGTTTAGGGATCTTGACACCGGTTACGACCTTGCCGTTGGCCCTTAAACGTTAGGATGTACAATTTCAAGATTTCAAGTTAATGTTTTTTAGGATGTTAGTTCGGCTAGGAGAACCTTTGTATTAGAGAATATGTTAAGGTTAGCCAAACATCGCAATGTGGTAATGAAATTGTACATAATATGAAACTGTTATTTTAATGTTTTAATTTTGTTTCATATTTTAATAAATACGGCCGGGAGGGTCACTCCCTCCCGTCTTCCAAAAGTTCAGAACTGTTTCCGGTTTCCCATCCTTGGGGACTGTGTTGAGAGGGGGTGGCGGGTATCTCAGCCATATGAATACGAAATAGAATAATAGATGATAACAATAGCCAAGAAAAGCAGGAAATAGGTGTGTGTATGTGTAGATGATGTGTTGATTGAGTGGAAGATGAATAATGTAAAAAATAAGAAAGGCTGCAACGTGACCAACTTCATAAAGAGGAGCTTTCTAAACAAGAATTTTCACAAAATAAAGGTACTCATCCTCAGACCCACCCTTTCAGCCGACTTCTGCTAGCTGACTACACTTTGGACAGTACCAACACTTACCAACCATGTGCACAACCTAGGATTCATCCTCAACTCCGTCCTTTCAATTTGTAAGCAAGTCAACATTGTCTATTCGTACTGCTAAACGACCCTCCACATGCTCCGCAAGATTTACAAGTGGATCCTAACCAAAAGAAGAACAGTGACACCGTCCCTCATCAGCAGCACACTACTCTGTGGGAAAAGTCTCCACAGAGGAATTGTAGCCAAACACCTACAACATTTATAAAAGACCTCCACCCAAGTGATTATCAATGTCCCCTGCTGCAGCCACATCACTCAGCACCTGATACAGCTACACTATATCAATACCAATAATAGTATCCCCTTCTAGCTCCTCACCATTACTTACAAAATACTCTACAACACCAGGCTAATCTACCTTAACCGAAGTAATCCTGAAATGCCAAATTTTTATCTTAAAATTTTGGCTTTAAAAATATTAGGTAACTACTTGGTAACTCGTTAGGCAAACGTTAAAAAACTGATTAATTATTAGAATGTATCCAACCTTTCAGACATTTTAAATAAACTGTGTAATGTCGAGATGTTGTAGAAGGTACATCATGAAAAATAATTGCAACAGCTACAAAAGTTCTTCATGATAATGAAACCTGACCAGCTACAAAAAATTTCATTAAAGTTTCCAATTTCTCTATTGGCAGCAAAAGTGTGCAAATTAAATAGTGTGTTTAGTTGGGGAAGTAGTTACAACAAAAAGGCTCGATAAAGGCCCCTTGTCTTTGAATTAGAATATCAATCAATCAATCATGGACATTTGTATAGCGCGCTACTCACCCGCAAGGGTTTCAAGGCGCTGTGGGAGAGGGGTCCGCTACTGCTCGAAGAGCCAGGTCTTGAGGAGCTTCCTGAAGGAGGGATGATCCTGGGTCAGCTGGAGGTGGATCAGGAGGGAGTTCCATGTCTTGGCTGCCAGGTAGGAGAAGGATCTTCCCCCGGCGGTGGCTCTGCGGATGCGTGGTACAGCGGCCACGGCGAAGCAGGTTGATCGTAGCTGGCAGATGGGTGCGTAGAAGGTCAGGCGGTTGTTGAGGTACTTGGGGCCCCGGTCATGGTGGGCCTTGTGTGCATGGGTGAGGAGCCTGAACGTGATCCTCTTGCTGACGGGGAGCCAGTGCAGGTCTCTCAGGTGGCCGGAGATGTGGCTGTGTCGGGGGATGTCCAGGACGAGTCGTGCAGAGGTGCTCTTAATGCGCTGGAGTCTTTTCTGAAGTTTGGCTGTGGGTCCGGCGTAGAGGGTGTTTCCGTAGTCCAGTCGGCTGGTGACGAGTGCGTGGGTGATCGTCTTCCTGGTTTCGGTGGGGATCCATCTGAAGCTCTTACGGAGCATGCGTAGGGTGTTGAAGCATGATGAAGAGACGGCGTTGACTTGTCTGGTCATCGAGAGGGAGGAGTCCAGGATGAAACCCAGGTTGCGTGCGTGGTCCGTTGGTTTGGGAGTGGTGCCCAGGGCAGGGGGCCACCAGGAGTCATCCCAGGCGGAGGGTGATGATCCCAGGATGAGGATTTCCCTCTTGTCTGAGTTCAGTTTCAGGTGGCTGTTCTTCATCCATTCGGCAACATCTTTCATCCCTTTGTGTAGGCTGGTTCTGGCGGTGGCGGGGTCGTTGGTAAGGGAGAGGATTCGCTGGGTGTGGTCGGCGTAGGAGATGATGTTGAGGTTGTGTTTGCGTGCGATGGCTGTGAGAGGGCTCATGTAGATGTTGAACAGGGTTGGGCTGAGTGATGATGCTTGTGGTACGCCGCAGATGACTTTGGTGGCCTCAGATCTGAAAAGGGGGAAGGCGGACTCTCTGGGTTCTTTCGGCGAGGAACGAGATGATCCACTCCAGTGCCTTCTCTTGGATTCTGATGTTGCTGAGGTGCTGTACTAGGGTGCGGTGGCAGACAGTGTTGAATGCTGCGGAGAGGTCCAAGAGGATGAGGGACGCTGTTTCCCCGTTGTCGAGCAGGGATCTGATGTCGTCAGTGGCTGCGATGAGGGCGGTCTCGATGCTGTGGTTGGCTTGGAAACCCGGACTGCGAGGGGTCGAGGGATCCGTTCGTCTCGAGGAAGGCAGCGAGCTGTCTGTTGACGGTCTTCTCGATGACTTTGGCAGGAAAAGGGAGGAGCGAGATGGGGCGGTAGTTCTTGAGGTCGGTGGGCTCCACTTTTGGTTTCTTCAGGAGGGCGTTGAGTTCAGCGTGCTTCCAGATCTCTGGGAAGGTGGCGGTGTTGAAGGAGGTGTTGATGATGTCCCGGAGGTGGGGTGCGATGTTGGAGTCGGCATTGTTGAAGACGTGGTGGGGGCAGGGGTCGGTTGGCGATCCGGAGTGGATGCTGTTCATCGTGCGGGTGGTGTCTTCGGGGATGACCGAGGTCCAGGCGCAGAGGGTGGGGGTGGGGGGTGTTGGTTTGTTGGTTGGCTGTGTGGTTGGTGCACCGAAGCTGTTGTTTATATCGGCGATCTTGCGGTGGAAGAACAAGGCAAGTGAGTTGCAGAGGTCTTGCGAGGGAGTGATGTTGTTGTTTCCGGCGCTGGGGTTGGAGAACTCTTTGACGATGCTGAAGAGTTCCTTGCTGTTGTGGGCGTTGTTGTACATTCATTCTTTGAATGCTGTCTTCTTGGTGGTGCGGATCAGCTGGTGGTGTTTGCGGGTAGCATGCTTGAGGGCCGTCATGTTGTCTGTGGTCTGGTTGTGGCGCCAGGCTTTCTCGAGGGTGTGGCATTTCTTCTTGGAGATCTTGAGTTTGTCGGTGAACCAGGGGACTTTCTTGCTGCCGGGTCTGCTGGGAGGGTTCTTCAGTGGTGTGAGGTCATCTGCGCAGTTGGTGAGCCATTGTGTGAGGTTGCTGGCTGCTTCCTTGGGGTCCGTTCTGCTGGCGGGAGGGTTCTGGTGGAGGGAGGTGGTGAGCTGTTCGGCGGTGATCTTGCTCCAGCTCCTGCAAGGAATCTGTTGCGGGTGGTGGTGTGTCGTGGTTCTTCTGAAGCTGAAGTGGATGCAGCTGTGGTCAGTCCAATGGCGTCCGGTGGAGTGGCTGAAGGAGATGTGCTTGCTGGAGGAGAAGAAGGGGTCAAGCGTGTGGCCGGCGTAGTGGGTGGGGGTGTTCACCAGTTGCTTGAGTCCGAGGTTAGCGAGTTTGTCCAGCAGGGTGGTGGTTTTGCTGTCCTTGTTGTTCTCCAGGTGGAAGTTGAGGTCCCCTAGGAGGATGTAGTCGGCGGAGGGGAGGGCGTGCGGGCTGATGAAGTCGGAGATGTCTTCGCTGAATTGGGTGCGTGGTCCCGGGGGTCTGTAGATGAGGGTCCCTCTGAGGGTGGTCTTGGGGTCGGTGTGTATCTGGAAGTGGAGGTGTTCGACGGCGTTGAGGGTGTCGTCGGAGTTGGTCATGATGCGGATGGTGTTCCTGTGGATGATGGCGATGCCTCCTACAGTCTGGTTGACACGGTCCTTCCGGGTGATCTTGTATCCGTCCGGGATAGGCGATGTCAGGAGCTGAGGAGGCTTTCATCCAGGTTTCTGTGAGGAAGGCGACGACTGGTGAGGTTGTGTCGAGGAGGTTCCATAGTTCGATGGCGTGTCTGTGGACTGAGCGGGTGTTGAGCAGGATGCACTTGAGGTGGTTGCTGCTGGTGCTCGGCTTGTCGGCGGGCAACGGGTGATAAATGCAACAGCTACTCCGACAGTGACACAAAGATCCTCCCCAGACCCAGACCCCGGCGACCAGCAGGGGAGCCTCCCGACGCAGACACCATGTCAGCCAAATTGAATAAGGTCCTAGCAGCTATTGAACACTCTCGGATGACTGTGGAGAATACATTTGGGGAGCTCACCACAGATCTTAACCTGCTGTGGGACGACCATAGAAAATTAGAGGATAAAGTAAAACAGGAGGAGAAAACCCTCCAAACAGTAGAACCACAACTACAGGCGCACCAGGAGGCCTTAAAAGAACTCCAAACCAAACTGAAGGCCCTGGAAAGCAAAACAGATGTTTTAGAAGGAAGGTCATGCAGGAGCAACATTTGCGTTCTTAATCTGCCGGAGGGGGCGGAGGGGACACAACCAGCTCGCTGTGTGGGAACATGAATTAAAACATTCACCCGGGAACAGGACTTAACTCCGGATTTCTCCGTGGAGAGGGCTCATAGGGTCCCGATGCGCAAACCACCTCCAGGTTCATCGCTTTTCTGCTGAAACTGCTTCATTTTCAGGACAGGGACACCGTGCTCCAAGCGGCTAGACAGGCGGGGCCTCTACCCGAGTGGAGGAGCCCCCGATTTGCACCTCTTTATTTCCTGCAGTGCCTCCTTAAATGAGATAGAGTAAAATTGCCTTAAGGTCGGGGTAGATGAGCTATTATCAACACTATCAGCCATTACGGTGGGACGAGAGTAGGAAAAGGTACCTACCATACACTTTCTTAATTTTGTCATCAAAATAATCCGAGATATCTTCACAGAGAGAATCAGATGGAGTGACTTCTGTTTCAATAATTCTAGGCTTGAAAAAAGACTGCACTATTTTAAAAACTTCTTTGCTGGATTGTTCCGCATGACGGATAGAGGTGGCAATATGAAGTCTTTTTGCTTTTTTTATTGATTTATGCAACTTGCGGAGGGCTGTTCTATAGCGAGCCTTAGCTGATTCACAATAGTTCACCCACCACACAAGCTCCAGTCTCTTGCATGCACCCTTTTCTGCCCTCAGCTCTGTAGAGAACCATGGGGTAGAAGGGGATTCCCTGTGAGATGTACACAGCCGGGGTCCATCGGGAGGGGAATAGGGGGAGGGGGGCGCTTTTAGCCTGGCTGTCCAAGCACGACACGGAGGCCAAGCCAATCACAGAAATATTAGACTCCTCTTCGACATCCGCAATTAGACATACTGCGTGTCTTTCACGACTATTTATTCTGACATTTACAGGGCCGGAGGTGATCACCGCTCAGGCGCCAGCTTCCTGGACCAGTTACCGCTGCTCCAAATCCCACCAGCAGATAAAAAGCAGTTAGAGGTGAGGATTAAGCCCGCCGAGGTCTCCCAGGTGATCAGAGCACTAGCGCGGAATATATCTCCGGGAATGGACGGCCTCCCCCTGGAATATTACCACACTTACTCCACCCAATTGATCCCACGCATGATGATAGTGTGTAATGAGGCACTTGATAAAGGCAAACTTCCAGGCTCCCTCATTGAATTGGTCATAGTCACATTCCCTAAGCCACATAGAGACCTAACCCTGCCCTCTTCCTACAGACCAATAACTCTCCTCAATACGGACTGTAAGACATTAGGGAAAATATTAGCGGAGCGATACACCCAAATTTTGACACAGCTAATTCACCAAGACCAATGCGGATTTATCCCTAGACGCACTACATCGCAAAACCTACGTAGTTTATTCCATTTACAAGATAGGACGAGCGTGCAGTTCCCTAGGGCAGCGTGTCTTATAATGTACCTAGAAAAGGCTTTTGACACATTGCTGTGGCCCTATTTATTTGAGGTCCTCGGCAAGATAAATATAGGACCCACTTTAATGGCATACACAAAGCACCTTTACACCAACCTCACCTCAAGGGTTCGAGTAGGCAAGTATATCTCTTCTGCGTTTGCAATAGAAAGGGGAACAAGGCAGGGATGCCCTCTGTCTCCCATCCTGTTTGCCTCAGCGGTGGAGCCCCTGGCGATACGTCAGAGATGTGAGGGTGAGACATGGGGTATACCATGAGCAGGCACGACACACTGTGTATCTCTCTATGCCGACGACCTCTTAATTTACGTCTGGGAAGCTACTCGAGACCTGACACCCACCTGGCGGATACTTCATCCCTTCGCGGAGATATCCGGTCTCAAAGTGAATTGGGGAAAGTCCACTATTTATCCACTGACCTCTCACATCGCCCCATTCAAAGTACAGATAAGAACCCAGACATGGAATGCTGAGGCGCCCAGATGTTTGGGAGTGGGATTATACCACTCCCCCAAGCACCTGTATGAAGGGAATCACCGTAGGGCATTGCCCCCATAGGTCGAGTGGCGCTCGCCGAGATATTCATGGTCCCCCGAATGCTATATCACTTTGTCACCCTCCCAGTTATACTGCCGCGGACATTCTTTAAGGAACTGGATACCCTAATGACTGAGATGATTTGAGGAGATGGTCGACACAGGGTAGATCTGTCTACAGTATACCTACCCACGACGAGTGGGGGACTGGGCGCCCCTTCCTTCGAGGCATACTTCCTTGCAGCCCAGCTGCAATGGCTGTCATACTGGACGGCGGAACCTCACGTAGGGGAAACTACTACCGCAGAGGGCTGCATTCCATTGCCAGCAATCCACAGGATGCTGTTACCGGGCACTAAACCTATACCTACTCAACCCTTACAGTTGTCCATAGCTCGCGCCTGCATGATGCGAATTCACCGCATGTCCAGGGGAAGGCCCCCATACTCACCCCTCCTTCCACTGGTGGGATTCCCCACAGAAGACACATACCACACCGCCGGCACCCTTCAAATCTGGACTGACCTCTCAGTCACCGAAATAGACTCCCTGTTTGAGGACGGCCAACTTAAAACATACGTCCAGATGATCTAGCAATATAATCTCTCAACAGGAAAATTCTTAACACATAGACAAATTATTGATAGCAGCCGTCGGTACTGGGACCCGACCGCAGGGGAGCCCCTGACACACCCAGTGATACACACTATTTTACACATGGGGATAGGACGCCACCTCGTTACGTGGCTCTATAAAGCTGTCCAGGAGCTGATTCTCCTCTCACTGACACCGCTACGTCAGAAGTGGGAAACAGAAATAGGAAGGGCGTTTAATGACAAAGATGGGAAGTGGCCCTGGAATATCCTAAAAAGGTTTCCAGGAATGCTCGCTTTCGAAAGATACAGTTCAATATCCTTCATAGAGCGTACCTCACGCCCACCGGCTGCATAGATTCTACAATGACACTCATTTTGCCTGCCCCCGATGTCAAGTCCCTGAGGCGAACTTTAAACACATGTTTTGGGATTGCCCCCACATACAGGAATAATGGGATCGAGTTCACTGGACACTTCGGGCAGTAACCAATATCACAACCATTTCCGCTTGGGAGGCGTGCGCTCTCTGGATATTCCGTAGACCGAAGACTGAGAAAGTGCAGTATCGCTTTATGTCCCTCGCCATCCTTTTAGCAAAAAGAAGAATAGCTATGCACTGGCGGGCCCCGGTGGGCCCCCCGATAGCAGCCTGGATAGGAGCTCTGAAAAAATGGGGGAAGGTGGAAGAGGATGTGTTGCGGGACGAGGAAGTAAAGGGTACCCGCAAACATATCATCTCTTTGGAATGGGCATAATTATTGCACGCTTTAACACACGAAACCACCCCTGAGGGAACACAAACAAACTCCCTGCCCCAGGCCTCACCCACACCCCCCACAGGATCCTAATGCAGACAATCCACGACCGAGGTGGTGCCCTTAGGTTCACCACAGCGCTGATGTCACACCCGAAAGTCTCCTAGTAGATGTAAACATACCCAACTGGGATAGCTACACATCCCGACCCTCCCATTCCCGCCAAGGTAAAAATGTCATTACAAGATTACATTTCAAGGAAACAATGCCACCCCCCTTTCTGTTGACCGCCCCAAACGCATACCCACAAACTCCAGTGCCCAGGTCACGGCCATTGAACAGTGGCTCTCCTCAGGTTGCGACTCTATTGCCCCTCTGAAACGGGTCACCTCTAAGTGGGAGAAGGATGCCAACATGTGGTTTGATGAAGATCTCAAGGCCACCAAACTAGCGGTACGTCGAGCGGAGCGGGCCTGGAGGAGAAACTACTGCCCCTCACTGCGATTGGTGTTCATTAACATCCTGACTCAATATAAAAAGGATATCTTGGCGGCTAAAACAACCTATTTTTCCTCAAAAATCCTCGCAGCTGAGAACCAATCGAGGGAAATCTTCTCAATTGTGCACAACCTGGCATTTTCCGACAGAACCACTCTGAAGCCCACCCCCTCCCAGGAACTCTGTCACTCCCTCAACAATTTCTTCATTCAGAAAATAGCCACCATTAAAGCCAACATCCATCCCCCCTCTCCTACATTTGTGGATCCCCAGTGTCCTCCCCCCTAGGGACAACTCACTACCCTCCCTTCTTTGACCAAGGAATCCCTGACTTCCATAATTCCCCTTGTCAAATCCGGCTCCCCGTTAGATCCCTGCCCTGCCCACATTCTCCGTCACATCTTTACTACTTGTACAGACCCCCCCCTTCACCTCCTTAATAGCTCTCTTTCTCAGGGCGTGGTACCTAATCCACTCAAAACAGCAGTCATTGTCCCCATCCTGAAAAAGCCGGGCGCAGACCCCTCAGTCCCCGCCAACTTTCGTCCCATCTCTCTCCTGCCTTTCCTGGCGAAAGTGCTCGAGCGCCATGTCACCTGCGCTCTGAGCACTTTTGTGGAGAAGCACGGGGCTCTTGCCCCCCGCCAGGCCGGGTTCCGCCCCGCACACTCTATGGAGTCCGTAGTCCTTTCGGTCTTCGACAACCTCAGGGAGGGAATGGACACTAACCAGACCCAGGACTTGTTTCTCCTCGATCTCTCAGCCGCTTTTGACACGGTTGATCATACCATCTTGCTTTCCCGTGTCAGGGCGGCGGGGATCGGGGGACCGCGCTGGTTTGGTTATCCTCCTTCCTGAGGGACCGCACCCAGGCAGTTCGCCTGGGTGATTTTACTGCGGACTTTTGGAAAGTTCAGTGCAGGGTCCCCCAAGGCTCCTCCCTTTCACCTCTTTTGTTTAATCTTTACATCGCCCTTCTTATTTTCTCACTGCAGCAAATGGAGGTCACCGTATTTAATTATGCGGATGACCTCCAGCTTGTCTTTAATCTGTCTTCTTCCCCTGCCTCTGTTCTTAACTTCCAATCTATCATGATCCATATCCGGGACTGGATGAACCACAACCATCTGAAACTCAACCCAGACAAGACTGAGCTGGTATTGACGGGTGGTTCATCCAGCCCCTGGTCTTCTTTATTTTGGCCCCCTTCCCTAGGCCCTCCACCTGTCCCCTCTACCTCAGTAAAAACATTGGGCATTAAACTCAATTCTCAACTCACCCTTCACTCCCAGGTTAGTTCTCTGGTTTCTTCTTCCTTTCTTTCACTGCGCACTATACGCAAGGTGTCCCGCTTTTTTTCTTTTGACGCTCTGAAGTTGATCACCCTGGCAATGGTCATCTCCCACCTGGATTACGGCAACGCCTTATATGCAGGTATACCTGCATATAGCTTAAGGCGTCTGCAGCAGATCCAAAACCAGGCGGCGCGCCTGGTGTTCAAACTTCCAAAGTCTCACCACATCACTCCCCTCCTCAAGTCCTTACATTGGCTCCCTGTCCGTGCCCGTGTCCAGTTTAAGCTGGCTTCCATCACCTTCCAAGCACGACTGGGCACGGCACTGGCTATCTCATCTGAGATCATCCCCTATGTTCCCTCCAGGGAACTGCGTTCATCCACTCAATCCCTTCTCACAGTCCCGCGGTTCCGGAGGAAGAAATGGGGAGGTTCGAAATTTGCGACCCTTGCCCCACTCTTCTGGAACTCCCTGCCTCTCGAGCTTAGAGCCTTAACTCTTTATCCGCAATTCCGGAAACAGCTCAAAGCTCATTTGTTTACTAATTCTTTTAATTAGTTCATTAGCAGTTTTGTTTTCTTTTAACTCAGCTCCAGCTCCTTCGCCCAGATATCTGTTAGTTGCAGCGCCATGAAACCGCTGGTGTACGTGCGCTTTATAAATAATTTTAAATTCAAATTCAAATTCTCTACCACCCCACCCACAGTTCACCCCAAAAGTTACAGGTTCGAGGTTCGCCATCAGCAGTTAGAGCTCTGATGCTAGTCTGTTGGAAACGTACTCAGTCAAGCAAGGACGCATTAAATACTAGAACAGGCGCACGATTGAAGTGGGTCTCCACAGGTCCATAGTCAGCAACCACACCTGGACTCCATAAAGCTATCGCTGTGGACACATAATAATGGGAGGACCCACCTTCCATGAGACACTCCCTATTGTTAAGCGGTAATAATGGATGTGAACTGGCGATAACAAAAGTGTGTTAACACATAACTGTGCCATACTTAATTACTAATGTAAACCTCTGTTTTATGTATATGATGTGATCTATGAATTGTAAAACCTCAATAAACAAATTTAAGCAAAAAAAAGGAAATGTATTTCTTTGAATTATGGACTTTTTGTTGCACATTGTCTCTGTGTATAATTTTAAGTGGCATTATTTATAGTGTTTATAAATTAAAGTTATAACATTTTTTTAGCTGTAATCATTTTATATATGTGTGATTTGTATTATCTAGTATTTTACTATAGACGTATTATTGTTTTTTTTAACAATCTAATCGATTGGAGTTTTTTTGCCCGCTGTTATGTGATGAGTACAATTGAAATCACTGTTTCTAGTGAAATTCAATATATTCTGAGAACAGCAAAAAGGCAAAGAAATTACTTATTAAAATGATGCTGTGCTGTTAAAAATGTATTATTATATGTTATAACTATCTTATTTTCAAAATATTAAATTTACCACCATTTACATTATAAAAAACAAGTGAATAAAATGTGTACTGTTTTTACATGTATTACTGTTGAGGGAAGTTTTAGTAAGTTTTAAAATGCAGAATGAACTGTGTTTCCACACAGTGGAAGAAAAGGAACATGGATAGACTAGATTTCTGTCAGAAAATTGCAATGCAAAAAGGTATAAAATAGGGGACAGCTTCAGAACACCTGTCTGCAAGATATATGGTATAGTGCAGAATAGACTAATATGGTTCTTATGCAGGTCTTGTTAATTTCAGAATTAAAAGAAATGAAACTGTTTAATTTAAACCACATCCGTCAGTGTTTTTGCAAATGTCATATTAGGTCGCATCCCTTCCGTTCAGTAATATATAAACATGTCCTATCAGTTCCCTAAAACGTAAGTAGTTGTAAATGTATCTTCTCTGTTATCTGTACCAAAATGTACTCCTATAATAACAATTGGCCTAGCCATTAACTCTCTTTCATATTTATAAGGTGAGGAAAAGGCATTCTGTATACCTTTTCTTTTCCATGTAAATATAATCTCATTATACACAGTACTTTGCGTTGAAAAGGTTTTCTATAGGTTTTGCTCTGTGTGTTTGCACGGAACACTCATAGAACAAGACAGATTTCCAGATTATCAGAAATCATAAATCTGGACATGTTTGTGAATGCTACACCATCCTTCTATTGGTATTGCAAAGCACAACGAGGAAAATGTTTTCACTTCTCCTCATTTTTTCACTTTCAATATATGATGCAATGCACAGCAAAAAAATGCCTTTACTGATTGTTTTTGTGCAGGAAGGTGTCCCTTTTTGCCCAAAAACAATCTCCACATGACATGGACATCTTTGCACCATGGTGCAAGGGTGCCTGTGTCACCACATGCCTGCAGTTTCTGCAGCTGTGCAGAGAGAAGCACAAAGTTTCAACATATTTATGTACATATGTTACATCCTTGTACTTCAGACGTACCACAGCACGCTGTAGTTAAACAGTTTACAGTGTCATGCTGCAGCACTTCCTTATAATTCTGCACTTATACATTCACCACACATCAGAAATGTATTTTTACAGTCAATTATGGACTACACATACATTCATCTCAACTTTCACACACTAGCATACAAGTTTAGATCTTTCTTTAACCAGAGTAGTTAGTTCTGAAAAAAAACACATTTCTTTTTGTTGTTTTGTTATTTTTTGGAATTTTTTGAACGATTTTGTATTTTTTGTTTTGTTTTTTTAAAACAGGGGAAAACATGAAAACTGGGAAACGAGAACTAAAAACTGGGAGGAGAGGAGAAAAGAAATCTAACAATGGTGGTGGCCAACAGCTAAACACACCAAATCCACCGACTGTTCTCCATATGCCATCAGCCGGGCACATTTTACACAGCTCATTCTAAGTTTCCCAAATTGAGGACGAATATCAGGGTGTGCGGTAGAGGTTGATGGTGTTGGTCCACTCATACTCAGGCCTTCTGATGAGGAGGAGCTTCTCTCATTCTCCTTAACTCCTCCTTTGCAAAGTTGACCGGATGCTTAGATTGCAAGTGCTTCCGCATACTTGCAGTTGCGCATGAGTGCTTTTTGTTGGGGTCTCCCCTTGAAAGCACTTCATAGCATATTCAGCAAGTAACTTTTGTTACAGTCCCCTTCTTTAAGCTTGGTAGAAAAGTGAAAAATTTCCAGACAATGCTGGTATATGTTTGCTTTAGTGGAGGTTCAGGAACAAATTCTTGCTCTCATGAGTTCTCTAAATCAGAGGATGATGGTTGATTAGCAGCAATAGTATCTCTAAATGAATCTTTCCTCCAAAAAAGAAAGAGCAGCAGATGTTCTCTGGAGGTCTTTCCCTCAGAAAAGTTCTAATAAGAGTGATTGAAATGGGTGGGGTCCTATAATAGTTTCAATAGGAAGTGTAATGAACCAATCAAATCTCTGTTTTTAAAGTTACATGGAGTGCACGTAGGATGCGGTTAGGATGTGCACACTCAATATGCAGCCTGCTTGCATTGTGCTCGTGTCCAGCGCGACTTCGCAAAATTGCATTAAAAAGTTATGTACTTTTTAAGAAAGTTAAAGTATATTACTTTTATAATAACCTCAGATAATCTCTTGTCTTAATATTTATATTAAATATATGGAAATAACTTTTCTAACATTAAAGAAATCGCGGAGGCAGCACACCCACCGCGTCCGATATGCATATGACGTCACGCGCTACAGCGCATCCGTCACGTCATGTTATACGTACATCTCGCATATGCGCCAGGCGCCACACACAGGTTGCATAGCAATCGCGTTGGAAAAGTCGTACCCGTCGCGCACCCTACTCTGATCCTACGCAATGACCGTAAAATGGCGGACACATTTTGCGCAGTAAACTAGCAGGGTGTTCACACGGTGCGCAACTCCCCAAAAAATAAATAAATAAATAAAAAAGAATGTAAGTATATTGTGAACAACATATAATAATGAAAAAAATTTATATAATAACATTAATTAAAAAAATGTGTAATGTACTTTAAAAAATAACATCTAAAAATAAAATGATTAAAAAAATAAAGTTAGAAAATATAAAAAACAATAAATATATTTTAAAATTATGATTTAAAAAATCTTTGAAATTCACTAAAAAAATCATAGGTTTTCCATATGTTATAGTTACGAATTAGCATTTACAAAACCTTTGAAATTCACTGAAAAAAACATAGGTTTCACAGACGTTATAGTTAGGGATTAGCATTTTAAAAAACCTTTGAAATTCACTGAAAAAACCATAGCTTTCAGACAAGTTATAGTTAGGAATTAGCATTTAAAAACCCTTAGAAATTCACTGAAAAAACCATAGGTTTCAGGGGTGTTATAGTTAGCTGGACATTTCACTCATATAAAACCATTAAAATTCCCCCGTTATAGTTAGTTGTACTAACTATAACTCGCGCGCCCGCAATCCACTGCTGATGATTTCCCCATGCAATTTCCCATAGGACCTTTAGCCACGGCTACAGCCCGAACTGCTGAACGGAATTACACCAAATTTGGCAAAGAGGTAGTCCTTGGTTCAGACTCGTGCCTTTTGCTTATTTGGTGTAAATCAGTTCAGTAATTTATGAGAAAATTACATTAAAAAGTACATATATAGTGGCGCGGTGGATCCGCGGATTGTGCGAGGATTGGCATTGTAGCATAAGCGCACCGTCCCCATCAAGCGCTCAATGCTAATTGGCTGTCAAGCAATTGTAAACATTTGAAACCAGGAACTGTTGGCAGCCATTTTGGGCCTCAGTAGAAGCAAGGCTGAGGAAGTTAGTGGAATATGTGTGCAAAAGGAAAAAGGGGTCAGGGTAGAAATAATTTTACCCTCTATACCTGCTGAGGGGGTCCCAGAAGGATCCTCAGGGCCCACATTAAAAAAAACAAAATAATCAGCAGGTCCGTGTAGGGTGTGCGGACTCTGCTGTAAAATTAATAAAATAAAACTGAGCTTTTTTATAATTAGCCCCTGGGTGAGTAAATACTGGGGGCAAAATTATTGAATTTTATGGGGTCCCTTTATGGGGGCCCTTATAATTAGACCTCGAGCAGATAAATAACGGGAGCAAAATTATTAAATTTTATGGGGGGCACATAGGGGCTCACCAGCCCCGGGGAATGTCACTCCCTGGGGTAAAAAGAAAAAAATGGTGGGGAGTGGGTTCTAAGGTCCCCCAAGCCGCGGGGACCATGACCTAACCTGGAGCACTCGAGGACTCGTTACCCCCGGGGCTACAAAAAAAAATGGTTGGGGAGGCTGTAAGGTCTCCGAAGCCCCGGGGACCACCACTCCCTGGGGCTTTATGTATTGTGGGAGGGGGACTGTGTGCCCCTTCCTGGAGCACTCAAGGGCCCGTTATCCCGGGGCTATAAAAAGAATGGTTGGGGGCGCTGTAAGGTCTTCAAAGCCCCGGGGAGCACCACTTCCCCGGGGCATTATGTATTGTGGGAGGGCCGGTTCCTGCAGTGTCCTGGGGTGTCTATCCTGCCCTCCCATAGCAAGGAAATCTTTTCTCTCTTTCAAAATATAAATGAGATTGCTTTTCCATATGGCGAGCTGCATGTTAGTAGGTCTCCATGTGGAAAAGCAATGTTGGCTCCCAAACACATAGAAGTTGTGCACCAAAGGTGTTGGAGTTGCGCACCATACAGGAGGAACGGTTCTATGATTTGCGAGGCCCTGGGCCAAAAGGGAATGCATGAGGCCCCTCTAATTTATTGAAATTACCCCTTGCAAAGCATTCAGAGACACCGCAGGAGGTCCCTTGTACAGGATTTTAGCGTCCTTATAGTTTTAACTATCAGCCCACAACCATTTCTAACACCTCCAGCCTGATAGGTGTAAGAATTGCTTGTGGGCTGAGAGTTAACACTGTGTGGGTGCTAAAATCCTATACAATGAGTCTCCCGCAGTATCTCTGAGTGGGTCTCCTTGCAATTGGGACTAGGAGAAGTGTCTCTCTCCAGTTGGCCTCCAGACACTATCCCTGAGAGGCCCAGGGAGGGAGGGCCTCCCCTAGACCCTAATTGCAAGGAGACAGGGAAACAACAGGGCACACGATCGGTTGGAGCCTCATTCTGGTGGGCTGAGCGCAAGGCCCTGGACAGCTGCCCATGCCTAGCGCTGGTCCTGCACAACAGATTATGAGTCGTGCATGCAGCACGTGTACACCAGGGGGCTGCACTTCTGGTTCTAAAAAAATGGTTGTGGGGGGCTGCAAGCTGTTGATAGTCCCAGGGACCGCCACTGCCCGGGCTTTATGTATTGTGGAAGGGCCAGTTCCTGCAGTGTCCTGAGGTGTCTATCCCACCCTCCCATAGCAAGGAAATCTTTTATTTCTTTCAAAATGTAAATGAAATTGCTTTTCCACATGGCGAGCTGCATGTTAGTAGGTCTCCATGTGGAAAAGCAATGCCGGCTCTCAAACGCGTAGAATTTGTGCCCCAAAGGCGCTGGAGTCGCACACCCTGCAGATTATGAGTTGTGCAACCAGCACGTGCAAACCAGGGGGCCGCACTGAGGACGGTGCGTCCCTTTTAATTTTACCATACAAGAGTAGTCCCTATCAGTAATTTCTAATAGTCCGGGGACCCTATCCCTGGGTCTTATAAAAAATGTAGAGACCGTGGGGGGAGCCACAATGCCCCCATGGTCCCGCTTGCTTCCCACGTTCTTCAGGAGCCGGCATTGCTTTTCCGCATGGGGAGAAGCTATCTTGCATGTGGAAAAGCAATCTGGTTAGGATTTTGAAAGTGAGAACAGATTTCACTTTTGGGTCTTTCAAAATGCAAACTAAGTTTGGTATGGGAGGGCGGAAGGCACGAGACGCACGCCCTCTCATAGCAAACAGCAGTGTCCTGGGGGTAGGCACCCCGGAACATTGTAGGAGCTGGCCCTGGGGCGTGGCAGTCTCCAGAACCTTCGAGGGCTCTAGGCATAGGGTCACGCAGTCTGCCTCACACAGTACGCAAAAAAAGAAGAGAAAGTTACGAGAGATGATTTGTGATGTGTTTAGACTTGAGAGCCTGTATAATCATTAAATGGGGTCTGGCTGTGAAGTGCGTACTTATTCTGGAAGAAGTCTTTCAGGGTCTTGCGAAAGCAAGTCATCTTTAATAATTTCCTCTCGCTGTATGTACTTCCAAGGTTATCTGATTTGCTCATATGTTAAACTTGCAACACCTCTTTTTGATTGGTTGTGAAGCATTGCAAGAAGACGTATTAGCGACTAATCCCTTTCCTTGCGCATATTTTGAAAAACATTTGATTGACTGTTGTGTGGTTAAGTCTACCTTCCTGATCCTAATGTTGATTGGCTTGTTTTTTTCTAAGTGATGTTACGATACCCGCACCATGTACGTAACCCATTTTGTGACGCACTTTATTTTACTATGCGTTTCAAAATCTAGTATCTCTGAATGGGTCTCCTTGCAATTGGAACTGGGGGAAGCGTCTCCCTCCCCTAGGCATCCAGACACCATCCCTGAGAGGCCCAGGGAGGGGGGCCTCCCCTGGACCCTAATTGCAAAGTGACAGGGAATCAACAGGGCACACGATCGGTTTGGGCCCCATGCTGGTGGGCTGACTTTTTTCTTTTAGCGTGGAGTAATTTGTCCTTTCATCACATGTATAATTCTTCAAAGAATCCTTGAAAGAAAAATGCACAAGTTTTCAAAATGTTTTATTGAGTCTTTTATATTCATCACATGGGTGAAATGCAATGTTTTTTCATTCATTGGTACCACACGTTGGACCACATTTCTTTTCTTTTATCATAAGCTCTCATTTCTTAAATTTACATAATATAAGTGTTGCCACATCATCTTTTTTAAATGTTAGGGCTTTTTTTACTTTCAGATAAAGTAGAATAGAAGTGCTACGACAAACACTCCCTCACTACTTCATCTTTTTTTTATATACATTTCATGTCATTATTACATTTTACAATCATTTTTAAAAATTGAAAGAATTAATATTCACAATAACATTTGAAGACACAATTATATTATTTTGTTGAAAAAAGTGCTTGCGAAGATAATCCTCCTGTTCTTCACGAGTGAAAATTGGTTGAAGCACTACTCAATATAAACCATTTTCACTCTAGAAAATAAAGAGTATTCTCCTTTATTGCAGAGTATTTTCTTGAAAGCATATTTATACTACATTTTTCAATCATTAGGAAATACTTGCATACTAAAAAATAAAATACTAAGTTGTAAGTCATCGAACTCCAGTTGAAGGATCATAAAGTTCTATATAAATTAAAATATACATTAACAATATGAGCCCTCTGTGGAAATGGAAGATAAGTTGAAGATTATGACATCGCTCCTAATCATTACGTTGCACGTAGTAATTCCTTGAATACATATAGATTATATTCGATTTAAACGTAATCATACCACATTCTATAATCATTTGAATATTTTAGCTTTCTTTCTTAAATATATAAAATATATTCCCATTAAGATAATTTACATCTCTTCGATATTCTTTCCTTCCTCGGTTGAAATCTACCCAACTCCTCTCGAGGGCACATAATCTTTTATGTATTTTTAAATATACATTAACACTATGTTCCCTCTGAGGAAATGAAAGATATTGTCTAGATGCTTCTGCAGTCCCGAATCATTACCTTGCTCGTAGTTTCTTCGCCCGTATTGATTCTATGAAACAAATATAATTAACCTACAGGTGTGGTTTATATACTTTCTGATTACTTAACAGTCCATGGGATCAATGTTTTGCTCCTCCCACTTTTAAGTCACGTTTCTCATTTGACAGGTGTTCTCATTTGCACTGTTTTAGTGTGTCACGTGTTTATGTAAATGTGCCTCTTTCCATACTTTTTATCTTTCGTTTAATTTCTAAAATGCTTTATTTAAACTCATTTTTCTTATTAAAGCATTTATATAGGTTACTTTTTTTTAATACAAGTATTAACATTCATTCCCCCTTTTTTTTGGACTTATTATTCTAGTAACTTCCCTTTTTTTGTAAAAATATTTTTAATATTCTTCATTACCCTAAACCCATATTTTCCCTACATCCCGTTCAAGAGATACTCTCTATTAAACTTTGAGTATTCTAATTTATATCCTAGTATTAATTTATTTAATTCCATTACTAGGAGCTTTAATACATTTATTTATCTAATATTTTTAATCTTTCTTTATACACTGCAAGGGATACTGTTATTTGTGTAGAATACCACTATGAATCAGTGACCAATTGGAAAATAGAGGGAGATTGATTTGGTTGGTTGATGTGTTTGCAGTTACATAAGTATATATGCTCTTGCAGTAAGCCAGGCTTTAGGGTATGCAGTGCTTCAAACACCTATGCATTATGCATGTAGTTGTGTAACCACCTTCGCATTTGTGCTTCAGGCCTACAATTCCCCAGTCAGTATCTATATACTCCTGCTAACATAGGGGGTCATTAGGATCGCGGACGGACTTGAGTCCGTCCCCGACCCCTGGGGAGGAGGAAAGTCCGCAGGGGCTGCAGCGTTCCCTCCGAGTAGATTAGGATGTGACCGCCAGGGTGGCGGTCACATCCACTATCTTTAACATTGCGGCGGGTGCAGCTTCAAGCTGCACCCGCCGCAAGGTTAAAAATGCATGCATCGCATTTGCATGTACAAAGCAGCAGGCGCAGTACCTGCCGCTTTGTGCACACAAATGCAGGGGGGTACCATAGGTACCCCCCATGTGTACCCCCCACACCACCTTCACCCAGGGGGCCCGCAACGGGCCCCCGAAGTGAAAGTCCGTATGCTTTTCCATGGCGGAAAAGCCGCCGTGGAAAAGCATGTATTCACCACCATCCTAATATGGCTGGCGGTGTCTGTTAGACACCGCCAGCCATGTTAGAGCTTTTTGGCCGCGGTCGGAAGGCGACCACAGCGGAAAAGCTGCAGACGGAATTCCAGACCCACCAGCCATCCTAATTTGGCGGTGGGTCTTTGGAGGCTCCGCAGCGGTTTTTCCTCATCCTCCGGGCCGGCGGTGGCTTTCGCCGGCCTGGAGGATGCGGAAAAACTGCTATCATAATCGGGCCCCATAGTGTGACTGTTGTTGCAATTGCACCATGTAGTAATTCATTCAATAAAGTAAATGTGAACCAATTAAGATTTCACTCAGTGTCTTTACTAATATTAATGTAATCATTCACTCAGTAAGCATGTACTCATGTAGTGAGGCAGGCTTTAGGGAATGGAGTGCTTTAAAGTGCTATGCATTATGCATGTAGTGGTGTAACGATCTTCACATTTGTGCTTCAGGACTACAATTGCCCACTCACTATCCATACCAGGGGCCTCCAACTAGTAGCTTGGGAGCTACTGGAAGTTCACCAGTGCCTTGAAAGTAGCTCTCAGAGTTGAAGACAAGCCAAAGCATCTCAGAGATTCTGTGTATATTAAAGAAGGTACCACATTTCATTACCCTTAATAGTTACAGACAGCCAAACAAATGGCAGGGCTTGTTGATAACACTCAAACATACACTGTGGTGGCATATAAATCAATCAATCAGGGATGTATAGAGCGCACTACTCACCTGTGAGGGTTTTCATGTGCTTGGGTAGTTTGTGGGAGGGATTTGTGCAGCTTTGGTCATTCGAAAAGCAAGGTCTAATGGATTTTCATTTGTCCTCGTTTTTTTCATTCAAATATACGGTGCAATGAGCAGTATACATTGTGGGGGAAAAATGACTTTACTGATTGTTTTTGTGCAGGAAGGTGTGTATTCCTGCACAAAAAGAAACTCCACATGAGACAGATAGTATAACACCATAGTGCAAGGCTGCCTGTATCTCCCACCACATGCGTGCAGTTTAAGCAGCAGTGGAGAGGGAAGGACAGACTTCCAACATATTTATGTTCATATGTTGCATCTGTGTCTTACGGAAGTAGCTGAGCACGCTGTAGCTAAAGAACCTAAAGTCTCATGGTACTATACTTCCTTATAGTTTTGCAGTTATATATTCATCATATATGACAAATGCATTCTTTAGACAATTATGCAGTACGTATCCATTTATGAAAACTTTCACACACTAGCATACAGTTGCGTTGCAGAGTGTTGTAATAAGGGGCATGGCCTCAAAACACCTCTCTGCAACGCAGCCCTCTGGCGCATACTAGAGGTATGTGGTGGGCTAGTTGGCCCCCAGAGGACCTCAGGATTCAAGGGCACTTAATCCTGCAACTTAAAACATGCCACAGGGCATGTTTGGACACATGCCACCTCAGGCCGAGCTCCCTTCCTTCACCATTGCACAAATATTCCTGTAAAATCAGCCGAACTACGAATTCCGATTTACTCACCTGTTATCAGGAGAGAACGCAAAGCGGCGTCTTTTAGCGCAGCACTGACCCTGAAAAGTAATTCTAAGCGTACTTAAAGTAACTTGTATTTCCTTCCATAGGAATCCATTGTGTGGTTTTCAGCAGAAAAGTTTCTAAGTGTCTATTTTCACAAAGTAAAAATATTCCTTAAAAATTGCCTGTATGGCTTAAAAGCATTCCTTTGACTTTTTACAGGAGATGAACTCGTGCTGAAACCAGGATCCACCACTGAGTAAGAAAATAATGTTAACACTACTTACCTGATAAGTGAATTTCCTCCCATACGATAACATTGATGATTCTATGTGAAAAAGTTTTGAAGTGTCATCTTTTAAAATACAATGAAATTCCTTAAAAATCACTACTGTAACCAAAACGCTTTTACTCAACTGTTTACAGGGGATGTCTCAGGACTGAATTTAGGATCCAGTCCTGTGGTTAGAAAAGTAATCCAAAAAGTAATTGATTACATTTAATTAGAAATTCACATTGACCTCAATGTTGCATTGTGTATGAAATTGAGTAGCCCATTGCAGCAACAGTAACTACTGTACTTAAAAGTCTATTGCCTATTTGCAAAGTACTTAAACTAAAGAAATTCATTCTGAGAAAGTATATTTTGTAATGTAATGTATAATGTAATTATAATGTAATTTAAAAAATAAAATATCTAAATAAATAGTTTAAAAAAATGTAGAAACTCAGTATAAAAAAAGAAAAATAACAATAAATACATTTAAAAATTGTCATTTACAAAACCTTTGAAATTCACTGAAAAAACCATAGGTTTCAGGCAGGTTATAGTTAGGAATTAGCATTTAAAAAACCCTAAGAAATTCCGTGAAAAAACCATAGTTTTGAGGCCTGTTATAGTTAGGAATTAGCATGTAAAAACCTTAGAAATTCACTTGAAAAAACAATAGATTTCAGACATGTTATAGTTAGTTGGACATTTAACTCGTACAAAACCATTGAAATTCCCACGTTATAGTTAATTGTACTAACTATAACTCACACGCCCGCAATCCACTGCTGATGATGTCACATGTTACATCATTCATGACATGGTCAGTGACATCACTGATGACATCACTGATGACATCTCAAATGACATCACTGATGACATCATCCACGTGACAATCAGATACACCTCATCGTACACTAGTATAACCTTTTATCACTCACTGTAAAATACAGAGTACTATATTTGAATGCATTGACACACCAATGCAAGTTTCTAAAAACACACTCAGTGATTCCTAGATCTACACACGTATTTAATCACTTCTTTAAAGATTCACTCATACATGCTGTCAATGATCAATAGAACACTATCAAATATACTTATACACCTGTATTGACATTACACACCAGCACACATGCTATTCAATAATGCAGTCATCCTACTCACTTATACAAACAAGCAATCATACGTACATTTACTCAGCGACACACTTATATACACACTATTTTCTTTATTTATATAGATAGTAACTCATACTTAGGGGGTCATTAGGATGGCGGACGGAAATGTGTTCCGTCCGCCATGGTCGCGGCAAAAATACTCCAGACCGCTCTGCGGATAATCCGCGGTAGCGATTAGAATATTACTGACATCAAACACCGACCGTGGTGGACAGATCACATTAAACACCGACCACGGCAGACGGATCACATGAAAGACCGCCGCAAGCGGACGGTAGCACAGAAAGACCCTCTGCCGCAGACACATAACACCCACCCCCAACAACTACACGCCCCAATGACACACACCCCCAGCACAAACAAGAGCACCCAAGTCACCACCCCCACAGAACACCTGACTGACAACAACCATTGGGACACAACAACCACCCCGAGTATAAAATGAATCCCTCCCATTACCACAATTCTTTGCATCACAGGACAGCTGGAAGAAAAAGGGCAGAATAGCACACACAGCAGACACACACAAACACACATACAACCTGCACACCAACACACCCACCACACAAACCCCCACAACACCATCCCTACATACCACACTCCAGCACACCCCACCCCACCCCACCAACACCTTGCACATTACACACCATGGCACCCAAGAAAAACCCCAAGTTCACAGAGACTGAATTGAAGGTCATGGTGGGTGAAATCATCCGAGCCGAACCACAATTGTTCGGTAACCTAGTCCAGCAGACCACCTAGGCAACCAAAACCAACATGTGGGACAGGATAGTGACCAGAGTGAATGCTTCAGGGACCGTGCCACGCACCAAACACGAGATCCAGAGTTCGGTGGCATGACCTCAAGGCAAGGGTGAAAGGCATCAGGGCCAAGAACCACCTGCGGGCACACCACACTGGCGTCAGCACTCCCCCGGAGCCTATACAATTTGCCGAATCGGAGGAGAAGGTGCTGGGCATACTGCACCCTGAGAGCCTGGAAGGAATAGACGAGGGGCTTGAGGCTGGTAAGTACAAACCAATGACCACTATCACACTGTCATGGTCTGCTTTGCACAACTGACAAGACACATCTCCCAGGTTCCGATCCATGCATGTGGACCACACAGTCACCCAAATATGAAGGCCTGGGCTCAAATGCACCCACCATGACCAAGCACAAATATTGCCTCCTACATTCCAAGGCGTGCATGTTGTGAAAGCAGCCAACACTACAACTCCCAACAGGCCCCCATGTCTACAGGGAGGGTGGGGGTGGGGGGGTGGGTGAGAGACCAGCACTACATCTCCAAACAGGCCCCCATGTCTACAAGGAGGGTGGGGGTTGGTTGGGAGGTCGATGAGAGACCAGCACTTCAACTCCCAACAGGCCCCCATGTCTACAGGGAGGGTGGGGGTGGGTCCAGCACTACAACTCCCAACAGGCCCCCATGTATACAGGGAGGGTGGTGGTGGGGGGGGTTGAGAGACCAGCACTACAACTCCCAACAGGCCCCCATGTCTACAGGGAGGGTGGGGGTGGGAGTCGTGGGTGAGAGACCAGAACAACAACTCCCAACAGGCCCCCAAGTCTACAGGGAGGGTAGGGGAGAGACCAGCACTACAACTCCCAACAGGCCCCTATGTCTACAGGGAGGGTGGGGGTGGGGGAGGTGGGTGAGAGACCAGCACTACAACTCCGAACAGGCCCCCATGTCTACAGGGAGGGTGGGGGTGGGTCCAGCACTACAACTCCCAACAGGCCCCCATGTCTACATTGGTGAGTGGGTGAGAGACCAGCACTACAACTCCCAACAGGCCCCCATGTCTACAGGGAGGGTGGGGGGCGGGGTGGGTGAGAGACCAGCCCTACAACTCCCAACAGGCCCCAATGTCTACAGGGAGGGTGGGGGTATGAGAGACCAGCACTACAACTCCCAACAGACCCCCATGTCTACAGGGAGGGTGGGGGATGGGTGAGAGACCAGCACTACAACTCCCAACAGGCCCCCATGTCTACAGGGAGGGTGGGGGTGGGTGTCTGAAAGACCAGCCCTACAACTCCCAACAGGCCACATGTCTACAGGGAGGGTGGGGGTGTGAGAGACCAGCACTACAACTCACAACAGGCCCCCATGTCTACAGGAAGGGTGGGGGTGGGTGGGAGGTGGGTCCAGCACAACAACTCCCAACAGGCCCCCATGTCTACAGGGAGGGTGGGGGGTGAGAGACCACCACTACAACTCCCAACAGGCCCCCATGTCTGCAGGGAGAGTGGGGGTGAGGGGGGGTGAGAGACCAGCACTACACATCCCAACAGGCCCCCATGTGTACAGAGAGGGTGGAGGTGGGTGGTGGGGTGGGTGAGAGACCAGCACTACAACTCCCAACAGGCCCCCATGTCTACAGGGAGGGTGGCGGTGGGGGTGGGTGAGAGACCAGCACTACAACTCCCAACAGGCCCCCATGTCTACAGGGAGGGTGGGGGTGGGTGGAGGGGTGGGTCCAGCACTACAACTCCCAATCCCAACAGGCCCCCATGTCAACAGGGAGGGTGGGGGTGGGTGGGGGGGTTTGGGTCCAGCACTACAACTCCCAACAGGCCCCCATGTCTACAGGGAGGGTGGGGGTGGGGTGGTGAGAGACCAGCACTACAACTCCCAACAGGCCCCCATGTCTACAGGGAGGGTGGGGGTGGGGGGGTGAGAGACCAGCACTACAACTCCCAACAGGCCCCCATGTCTAAGGGGGGGGTGGGGGTGGGTGGGGGTGGGTCCAGCACTACAACTCCCAACAGGCCCCCATGTCAATAGGGAGGGTGCGGGTGGGTGGGGGTTGGGTCCAGCACTACAACTCCCAACAGGCCCCCATGTCTACAGGCAGGGTGGAAGTGGGGAGGGGGTGGGTGGGAGACCAGCACTACAACTCCCAACAGGCCCCCATGTGTACAGGGAGGGTGGGGGTGGGGGGTGGGTGAGAGACCAGCACTACAACTCCCAACAGGCCCCCATGTCTACAGGGAGGGTGGGGGTGTTTGGAGGGGTGGGTCCAGCACTACAATTCCCAACAAGCCCCCATGCCAACAGGGAGGGTGGGGGGTTGGGTCCAGCACTACAACTCCCAACAGGCCCCCATGTCAACAGGGAGGGTGGGGGGTTCCAGAACTACAACTCCCAACACGCCCCCATGTCCCATCTCAGAGCAAGATGGAGTCTGCCCACCATTTGCTGACCAGTGCATCTCCTCCTTTAAACCTACAGGTAGGTAGACATCTTCACAGGGGCACCATCCAATAGCAGGACTGGACCACACGTATCCAAGTATTGTCTCCCCACCTCCACACCACCATAATGCCCAGTACTGTCTGCCACACCAACATGATCACACCAACAACCATGTCCTGATTCCGTAGTAATTTGTAATGTAAAAGCAATAAACCTGGCCACAGCATTAATTGTTAAATTCTTGTCCCTCAGGTGATCGCAACTTGACAGGCGAAAGCAGCAACCGCCGGCACCAGTCGCCCCCCTCACAGCCAGGACTCTCCGGTGAATATTCCATGGACACCTCGGGTGCAGAGGACGATGCTGGACCAAGCACACTCCCAGGGTCATCAGACTCCCAGGATATCCCTGCCTCCACCACCTTGGCCAGTGTCACAACACCAACACCTGCCACTGTGAGCTGTGCAGCTACCACCACCACCACCACCACTCTTGCCTGTGCCACCCTGCCTGACCCATCGTCCGATGATGGGCCATCGACATCTCAGGCAAGCAGGGAGAGTGGACGGGGGAGGGCACAGGTGAGGCCACGGGTGACAAACAGGAGTGCAGGTACAAGGCGAGGTCAGGAACAACACTCAGCCCATCCTGGGACCGAGACCCTGGATGCCATTGCCAGAGTGGAAGCCTCCTATGAGCGGTCGCAGGCACAGGCGAATCGGGCACACCAAGACTCGCTACAGACCTGCCAGCTGTTGTGGTCTGTGGACACTCGAATGGGACAAATTGTTGACCTCATGGGGCAGCAAACAGCTCTTTGGAGGGAGTGGTTATCTAACGCCACACCACCTCCCCCTCCCCCAAGTGGCCAGTGGGACAGGGCACCAACACCACCTCCCCCTCCCCCAAGTGGCCAGCGGGACAGGGCACCAACACCACCGCCACCATCACCTGAGGCCATTGACAGGGATGTCGTCACTGAACAACCTGCCCCCACAGCTTGTCCCGCTCCAGCTCCAAGACGGAGGGGCCGTCCAAGGCTGGATTCAGCTGAGAGCAGTGGCAATGCACCATCCACCCTCTCGAAGAGGGGCCGCCACTGACTTCACCCTTCCTTGAGCCTGGCATTCACTCTGCGATTTATCGTGCCCCACAATGCCAAGCATTGGCACACGTCTGTTGGACTAGGTGTACATCACACAATCTGGTGTCCCCACAGTGTTTTCATCTGACATGACCTTCAACTCTCACTTCCTCCAACACCTATTTGTAAATATGCACAAACAGTAATCCACACCCTGTAAATAAACACCACGTAAACACTCAATGCGGAGTGACCTCCATGTGTTCAAACACAGGTTTGTCTTAGTAGTTGTCATTACCAGGTGCAGGGATCAATGTTCTTGAGAATCATGCCTCTGTGGGAGTGACCTAGGGATAATGAGAGAACAACAAGCACAGGTCAGGAAACTGAATCACACCCATCACACCACACCGAACAGCAACTTCCCACAAACCACATTCATCACTAATTAAGCCGATCACAGGACACACATCAGGGAGCATTGCATGTACACCATCTCCCACACCCATTTGCGAACAGAACATACCAGAACAGGCAGCATTCACACACCACATCCACACATCACCAGCAAACATACATCAAGCTTTGAACACCAGCACAAGAGGTAGTTACTCACATTCAAGGAAAGTAGCGAGCAATGAGCTGAAGCCTCTGGTCCACACCTTCTTCCTCCCCACTCTCCTCATCACTGGACGTGGGTGGTATGGGTGGCGGAGCAACCAGTTGGTCTGCAGGGTCCATGATCAGTGCAATATTATTGCGTAAGGCCAGGTTGTGGAGCATGCAGCAGGCAATCAGGATTTTGCATACTTTTCCGGGTGAGTATTCTAGGGCCCCTCCGGTTCTATCCAGGCCGCAAAACCTAGACTTCAGCAGTCCAAATGTACGTTCCACCACCCGACGTGTCCTCCCATGGGCCTCATTATAGCGCATTTCACCTGGGGTAGTAGGATTCCGTATGGGGCTCCGCAGCCACAGTCTGTTTGGGTACGCAGAGTCGCCTAGGTGGGGGGATGACAGACACATACATCATTACCAGGATTGGTGGGAACAGCATGGCACACATACAACACAGTAGTCATCACAGCACACTCACCTACAAGCCGCACACAATCTTGACGCAGATTAGCCATCTGTTGGGGGACAATGCTGATCCGCAGGATGTGGGAGTCATGTGCAGACCCAGGAAAACTTGCATACACATGGGAGATGATGTTGTCCGCCAGGCACACCACTTGCACATTGACAGAATGGTAGTACTTCCGATTGCGATAGACGGCTTCACATGCCTGGGGTGGAATCAGACCAATATGTGTCCCATCAATGGAACCCACTACGTGTGGGATCTGGCCCAGGGCATAGAAGTCACCTTTGACTGCAGCCAGCTCTGCCGGACGTGGAAAATGGATGTAATCATCCTTGTAACGCATCATGGCATCCAGTACATCCGGCAGTACCATGCTGAACATGGATTGGGACATCCCCCCGGCATGACCAACTGTGTACTGGAAAGTGCCTGTTGCGAAGAAGTGAAGTGCCGCCATCACCTTTGCTGTGGGTATAATTGCTCCTGGATATGGCCTGTGTGGCTGCAGATGAGGGGACAATTGAGCTACAAGGTCCTGCAATCTCCGTTTGTCCAGCCGGAATTTGCGGATTACCTCCTCTTCAACCATGTCCTCCAGCACAGTGTATGGTCGATGCACATTTGGAGCCCTCCTGTGTGGGAGTAGATGGGAGCAGATGTCAATTGACCAACAACGCACAGATGTGCCACACTATCACATCTTGACCAACACAATACAAATAATACATGTTGCAGACACTGATTGTATGTGGACGTGACCGAAATATAAGGCACTACAGCTGACTACACACACAATGTTCACCCACATAGAACATCCTGTGTGCAAACATGTCCAATGTTACGTGCACACATGTTGAAAGAACAGCCAACATCACATGACTGAGTGCCCAAGTGTGGACAAGCGTCCCCACAGACACACATGGACATGCACACACAACACAAACATGGACCATACCCTCCTTGTCATCATGCACCCATGACCCCACCTACAATGCTCTGCATCCTCACATGACAGGCATGGGCATACAACAGGCGCCCAAAATACGCATACACAGTATGCATGTATACCCCCATCAATGCTACTTGCACACATAAACCACACACTCACGACAGCTTCAGAATGTGGGTACACAGCCTTGATGTACTGTGCAGATGTGTACCAATAGAAACGTGTGACCTCAAAACCAAGACGTCAACACACAGCCATGCACATCTGATGTAACTTGGGCTCACATCACTGGCCTTTGTTAACCACTGGCAAGGTCAATAGTATGACCACACATGTAAGTAATGGACATAAATGAGACACGTGTACACGGGCCATTGACATGACATAATGATTCTTGACGCATTCCGGACATGTCCTGACACACATGTACAACTATGAACATTACATGTGTGCGGAGACATGCAGTGTGTGTACACACGCCATCTGGGTACGCCTTCCCCCAACACAGAAGATGATCCATGATACTGCATTAGTGCATAACATTTGCTGCATGGTCAAGGACCATCACAGTCACATCCTGCAAACCGCATGTGCGCACTACTGCGACAGTGCATCTTTTGAAAATCATCACTCACTGGCATCACAATGGCGGACTACGCATTCCATGTGGGCGGGGAAGGCTAACACATACATTTTGATTGTGCAGGTGTGAATGGCAGTTGGTACACCCCTTTCTGTCACATTGCAGCACCCACAGCAGACCGCCGGGCCTGGCCGGTCACCCACCGCCGGGTGCGGGCGGTGGGTGAACGCCCTGTGTAGTGATGTTAGCCTGGCATGGATGGCCCTGGCCGGTCACCCACAACCGGGTGCGGGCGGTGGGTGACCGGCCAGGCCCGGTGGTGGGTGAAGGGCCAGGGCCATCCATGCCAGGCTAACATCAATACACAGGGCGGTCACCCACCGCCCGCACCCGGTGGTGGGTGACCGGCCAGGGCCATCCATGCCAGGTTAACATCAATACACAGGGTGGTCACCCACTGCCCACACCCAGCAGTGGGTGACCGGCCAGGGCCATCCATGCCAGGCTAACATCAATACACGGGACGGTCACCCAGGGCACGCACACAGCGGTGGGTGACCGGCCAGGGCCATCCATGCCAGACTAACATCAATACACAGGGCGGTCACCCACTGCCTGCACCCGGCGGTGGGTGAACAGCCAGGCCCGGCGGTGGGTGACTGGCCAGGCCTGGTGGTGGGTGACCGGCCAGGCCCGGCGGTGGGTGACCGGCCAGGCCCGGCGGTCTGCAGTGGGTGCTGCAATGTGACTGAAAGGGGGGTACCAACTGCCATTCCCACTTGCACGATCAAATGTATGTGTTCTCCTGCCCCGCCCCCGTGGAATGCGTGCTCCGCCATTGCGACACCAGTGAGTGTTGAATTTCAAATGATGCACCATCGCGGTAGCGCGCACATGCGGTTGCCGGTGTGTGACCGTGACGGTCCTTATTTATTTATTTATTTTGTGTCTCTTATATAGCGCGCAGCTACCCTAACGGGGTGTCCCGGCGCTCCAGAGGGTGTGATAGCTCTTTCTTCCTGAGTGATTAGCAGAACAGGTATGTTTTTAATGTCTTACGAAAGGGAAGTTCTTCCGGGATTGAGCGGATGGACTGCAGAAGTTTATTCCAGTGGGATGCGGCGCATGTTTGAAACGTTTTTCCTCCTGATTGTATCTTTTTAAATCTCGGAGTAGTCAGGAGGTTTTTTGAGCTGGATCGCAGGGATCTGATGTTTTTGTAGGGACGTAAACAGGAGGAAAGGTAAGCAGAACCCTTCCCCTTGATTGCCCTGTGAGCCAATGTAAGGGCTTTGAATTCCACCCTTTTTTGTATCGGTAGCCAATGAAGGGAGCGGCGATGTGGGGAGATGTGTTCTCTGAGGGAAATCCCACACACTAATCGGACTACTGCGTTCTGTACTGTTTGCAGCCGATGGCAAAGGCCTGCAGCAAGTCCGATATATAGACAGTTGGCATAGTCCAAATGCGATGTGAACAAGGCTTGGACAATTGTTTTCCTTGTATTACTGGGTAGGAAATTAATAAGTTTCTTGACCATCCTTATTTTAGAGAAACAGGCGGCAGAAACCGTTTGAACTTGGGTGTGAAAGGTGAGGGAAGAATCCCACCTGACTCCAAGAATTTTAGCGTGTGTGTGATTCCCTCCTGAGGCGCAAGCCGGGAGATTGTGCCATTGTTACTTTACTTGTATTTGGTTTATTTGATTTTAAAATACTGCACATATCTTGCCTAATACTTTGCACCATTTTAAAATCGTACCGTCTATTTTCACTCGATTGATTGGAAAGCGGAGTCACTATTGTTCCATCTAGCCCACAGCTTGATTACGAAGCGTGGCATCCTTCGACTCACTCCCATGCCCCTTGGTGACCCGGACCAGCATCAGCCGACTCAGGGCTGAGACAGCGGTGTCCCGGGCAGGTCGAATTCAATAGCGGCCATCTTTGCTTGGGGAAGTGTCATCACGCACCCTAGCGGACAGCATAAAAAGGGAAGGGCATGTCTCCGCGCAGCGGACGCGTACAGAGGATGCGCCGGACCTGCGCCGGAGTCGTGCCAGAGTGCTGCCCATCTGCGCCCGTCCGCGACCAGGTCGTGGCCGTGGCTAATCTCAATATCCATCTGGCAGCCAACACCACCCTTACAGGTTTATTAGTATACCGCCCCCCTAAATCAAAGGTTTCTTTCATTCCGGATTTTGTGGATTACGTCCTCCAGGCTAGCTCTCGCTATGCCAATTGCACTCTACTCGGAGATTTTAATCTCCATGTGGAGGACGTCTCCAACCCCACAAGTACTAACTTCCTCAACACACTTTCAGACGGCGGACTAAACCTTCTGATCTCCCGACCTACTCATAAAGCAGGTCACACTCTTGATCTCATATGCTCCAACCTCGTAGACCTTACTACTGGTGACCCTTACCCTGTGATCTGGTCCGACCACTTCTTCATTCCATTTTCCATTTCTCTACCCCATCAAGCAAGACCACGAGTATTAGCTAAAACTCTTGGTCGTAACTGGAGTAAGATTTCCTCATATAACCTAGGAGTGCAAATGGCCTCAACCACCCCTAGGGAGGCCATGGACTTAGACTCCAGGTTGAATAACTTTAACAAATGGATCTCCTCTGCTATAGATTCTATTGCTCCCATCAGGCCGATCAAAACATTTAGTTCTGCCCCTTCCTCACCCTGGTATTCAGATGAACTCCGAAAGTGTAAGTCTGCCTGTAAACTCCTAGAGAGACGCTGGAGACTATCATACTCCCCAGATAGTTAACTGAAATATAAGTCAACTCTTAAAAATTATAGGAAAAAGATCATTGATCATAAAAGACAGTACCTAGAGGAAAAAATTAATAGAGCCCAAGGTTCGGCGAGAGAATTTTTTAATACTGTAAGATCTTTTACTAATCCCCTGGCCCTCAAATGAAAGCCCCCGGTATCACAATCCCTCTGTAACCGTCTATCAGACTTTTTTGAGGAAAAAATTGCCACCATTTATGACTCTTTTCCTTGCAAAAACAAAACTGACCTCATCGATAATCCTTCAGTACACTTAAAACTCTGCCCTGAACCCCCCCCCCATATCTTTTCGGATTTTGAAGAGATCTTCGTCGATCGCTCTCTGGCGGAACTATCAAAGTGTAGATCCGGCTCGCCAACTGACCCCTGGCCGGCCAAACAATATAAAGCTCTGGCCCCAATTCTTAATCCAGTTCTGAATAGTATCTGGAATGACTCATTAAGTACTGGCATCTTCCCAGATTCGTGGAAACACACACGTATTGTCCCCATCTTGAAAAAGGCTAATGCTGACCCCAATGAGCCAGCCAATTACAGGCCAATTTCCCTGTTCCAGCTCCAGCCAATGTACTGGAAAAACTAGTACAACAGCAGCTGGCAAACTTTTTGGGAAGCTCATGGGTCATTCAACGACTCTCAACACAGCTTCAGGCGAGGATATAGCACGGAATCGGCATTATTTGAGATGGCCGATGCTGTTCGATGGAGACTTGATGCAGGATCGAGGGCGGTGTTGGTGCTGCTGGATTTATCGGCAGCATTCAACACCGTCTCTCATCCTTTCCTCCTTGACCGTCTCCACTCGAAAGGCATCCAAGGCCAGGCCCTGAAATGGGTATCTTCTTTTCTGTCCAACCGCACACAGAAAACCGACCACTCAAGTGGGGAGTCCCTCAAGGGTCCTCCTTAGCCCCCTTCTTTTTAATGTTTATTTCTCCCCCTGCCCGAGCTGATTGCTCAATCTGGAATCAAAGCCACCTCATACGCAGATGACATCCAACTGCTATTTTCTTATGATAACATCTCTGAGTCTACATTTGATCCTTTAAAAGACTGCTTACGCAAAGTCGCATGTTGGGTGGATCAGAACTGTCTCCGACTTAATGCTGGAAAGACAGAGGTCCTTTTTTTCCTTGGGTTGCACATTTAGCCAATGGAAACAGGTAACGCGAGGCGCATAAGCGATTTCAGAAATAGCAGAAGACGTGCACCCCCACAGCAGGGCCAGGGATTGGCTCATTTTCAATGAGGCAGCCCGGGAAAACCAATTGCTGCAGACGTATGCCACTGATATCAGCTCAGGGCCCTATAAATGTGGGAATTTCTGCAGCACACATCCACTGCTTCCAGCCACTGCTGCCTGCACCCATCACCTCTATCTGCTGCTGCTGAGCAATCCACCAACTACTGCCTGCACCCATCACCTCTACCTACTGCTGCTGAGCAATCCACCAACTGCTGCTGTTGTGCCACAGTCCTGGACCTTGCCATGCTGAGAGTGAGAGAGATCCGGTCTCGTCCCTTCACCGCAGCGGACCTGGATGTCCTTGTGGATGGTGTGCTCCGCCACTACGGTGCCCCCGGACAGGTGGTAAGTGCAGTGGGGGACATGTTTGTGTGCATGAGATGGTCACTGGTCACTGACTCCTGGCTTCTGAAATCTTGACGGTGTGCTGTGGGACCTTCACATGTGCTGTACTGTGCATGGCTGCTGAAGGATACTTGTTGCTCCTATCTGTGTGAATGGCCAAATGTCCACTGACTTTGCCCTCTTGTCTCCCATCATGGTAGGTCAAGCTGCACCTTCGCAAGGTCGTGAGGAGGACCATAGCACATGATGTACGGGCAGTGGGGATGTGCAATAGACGACGCACACACTGCCACAAGCGCTGGGACAAAATCTCCAGGCTCAGCAATAATGTGGCAGAGATGACACTGGGGCTGATTCCAAGATCATCCTGGCTTGCACGACACACCATGACCCCTCTAATGCTCCGTATCATTGCTGTGATGCATCCTGACCTGTCCGCCCGGTTGAGAGGGGAGTAGCAGCAAACTAGCAGTAAGCACACTGAATATGTTTGTGACTTGTGAGTGCATGCAGGTATTGCTGCTCAGACACAGCAGTGACATCCGTGGTGTGTATGTTGTGCTGCAATTGCATGTTGGTGCCATTAGCGGAGTGAGCGTTAGCATCCATGTTAGCCAGGTGGACATACCAGTTGCATTGTAGTGCAGGGTCCCAGGACATGCCGTTGAGGTCTGTGTTCCCATGGCACCACATGTGTGGTGGTCTGCATGCACTTGCCCTGTTTGTTTGATGTACAAGTTTCACAGGCACCCCCGGTTCTTTGACATGAGGATGTCAGGTAGGGGTGGTTCGTGTGTAGGATGGGTGATACATGTTGGTCAGCAGTCAAGGACGTTTTGATTTTGTAATTTGCAGTACGTGAGTGTGGCACTTAGGTATACCTCTTTTCTCTCTCTTTCAGCTTTGGCCGAGGGCACTGACCCACAAACGACAGAGCTCAGTGGTGGCAATGCATCCGGATCCGAGATCACACACACACAGACTGAGACTGAAGAGAACAGCCCCGGAGAGGGGGACAGAACTGTCTCTGAGAACTCACATGTGGAGACACCATCATCCTCATCTTCAGACAGTGTTGGTGAGTCAGCACTGTTGGTAGACACAGGGAGTGGGCAATCTACACCTTCAGTCGGTACACAGCACACAGGGCCCACACTGCTACCAACTGCAACCAGTACTGCTCGTGCTCGCCAGAGTAGGTGGAGCAGAGTGGCCTTCGGTGCAGGCACCGCTGCCCCTGGCCCTTTGTGCTGAGGCGGTTGATCTGCTGCGACAGCTGTGTGTAGGGCAGACCAACATGATCAATGCACTCCTATACCACGATAGGAATTTAGGGCAGGTGGTAGCATTCATGGAGGGGATGCATGGTGATGTTGCTGGTCTCCACAGAACAGTTCAGTCATTATCCAACAGTGTCTGCAGCCATTCAACAGTCGCATGGACAAAGTTCTACTTCAGTTCCCCCACCCACACCACTTGATGTTTCAGCGGAGAGTGATATTTCTGACCAGGCCTCATTTTCGGGGTATTGCACTAGAAGCAGCCACAGGCAGCAAGGCAGGGCATGGAGGGCACAGACATCATCCCCTAGGACAGGGAAATCTTTCACAGAACACGACATCAGCTACCCTGGAGTTGACACACAGGATCCTCAAGGGGTGTTGGGGGACAGGGATTCACATGTAACACAGGCATCCCCCTCAAAAGGTACTCCCAAGACAAGGGCACCTCCCAAGGCCAGGGACACTACAAAGGAAAAAGGCACCTCCCAAGGCCAGGGACACTCCCAAGGACAAGGACACTACAAAAGAAAGGGCACCTCCCAAGGCCAGGGACACGCCTAAGGACAAGGACACTACAAAGTTAAGGGCACCTCCCAAGGCCAGGGACACTCCCAAGGACAAGGCCACTGCAAAGGAAAGGGCACCTCCCAAGGCCAGGGACACTCCCAAGGACAAGGACACTGCAAAGGAAAGGGCACCTCCCAAGGACAGGGACACTCCCAAGAACAAGGACACTGCAAAGGAAAGGGCACCTCCCAAGGACAGGGACACTCCCTAGGACAAGAACACTGCAAAGTAAATGGCACCTCCCAAGTAAAAGGACACTCCCAAGGACACTACATAGGAAAGGGCACCTCCCAAGGCCAGGGACACTCCCAAGGACAAGGACACTGCAAAGGAAAGGGCACCTCCCAAGGACAGGGACACTCCCAAGGACAAGGACACTGCCAAGGAAATGGCACCTCCCAAGGCCAGGGACACTCACAAGGACAAGGACACTACAAAGGAAAGGGACACTACAATGGACAGGGACACTACAAAGTACAAGCCAACTCCCAGGGACAGGGCACCGCCCATGGATCAGGCACATTCCATAGACAGGACATCTCCTACTGCCAAGGCACCTCCCAGGGCCAAGGGTTCTCCCATGGACACGAGCTCCACCAAGGACAGGCATACATCACCCCTGCGTGCCCTGAGGCTGATGTTGGTGAATGAACGTAAAACACATGTGTCAGCGGTGGAGTCCCCCCATATCTCTACTCCCATCCACACCTGGCTGAAGCAGAGGAAGGAGTACACTGTTGTTGCATCCCCCATTACACATGATGCAGAGGGCAGGAGGCAGGGCCACAGCAAACGGCAGGCAGGGTCCAGCACGTCCCCACAGAGCAGACCCCCACCAGCACATGATCCACCTTTGATGGGTGATGTTTCTGATGAGGCCACACCACTTACTAGTCCAGTCATGTCCAGTGTGCCCTTCCATATCTCAAAGAAACGGAGACACACACCAGTGACACCTGCCCACCCCAATGTTGCTCCAGTACAGCGGTCCCCAGCTCCCAGAGCCACCCTGCCTCCCGGACCATACAGCCCTGTGGCTCATCATTTCAGTGGTCCTAGTGGGTCAGCTGCAGTTCACTCTCATGTGTCAGATAGTGGCACTGTGTCTGTTGTTCGCTGTCATGCCCCATGCAGTAGCACTGGGTCAGTTGTGCCCTCTCCTGTTTCAGGTACTGCCAATGTGTGTGTCCGCCACTCTCATGTCTCAGATGCTGGCATGGTATTTGTTGGTCACTGTACAGGGACATGTACTGGCAGTGTGTCTGGGTCTATGGCTCATGTGTCAGTCACTAGAGCTGTGACTGTGTCTCACACTCCTGTATGTGGGTCTATGGCTCATGTGTCAGTCACTAGAGCTGTTGCTGTGTCTCTCACTCCTGTATTTGGTGCTGGCAGTGTGTCTGGGTCTATGGCTCATGTGTCAGTCACTACATCTGTGGCTGTGTCTCACACTCCTGTTTCTGGTGCTGGCAGTGTGTCTGGGTCTATGGCTCATGTGTCAGTCACTAGAGCTGTGGCTGTGTCTCACACTCCTGTTTCTGGTGCTGGCAGTTGGTCTATGGCTCATGTGTCAGTCACTAGAGCTGTGGCTGTGTCTCACACTCCTGTTTCTGGTGCTGGCAGTGTGTCTGGGTCTATGGCTCATGTGTCAGTCACTAGAGCTGTGGCTGTGTCTCACACTCCTGTTTCTGGTGCTGGCAGTGTGTCTGGGTCTATGGCTCATGTGTCGATCACTAGAGCTATGGCTGTATCTCCCAATCCGGTATCAGATCCTGCCACTGTGTACAGGGCTACTAGGTCAAGCAGTCCACCAGATTCTGTGCTGTGAGGTGTAGTTCCCATCACTCACATGTCATTGTACTTGTTGTGTAGATAGTCCATTGTAACCACCATTGCATTATTAATGTCCATGGGACGGGGCGCTTGACACACGTCCTTGTGCTGCCTCAGATGTACCTGTCTGTGCCTTGCCATGGACTGTTGATGCACTTAGCCCCTCTCATGTGCTGCCTCAGATGTACCTGTTGTGTTATGAACACTGCCCTGTTGCTGTTAGTATGCTGCATTGTGCCCTCTCATGTGCTGCCTGTGATGTACCTGCTCTGTGCCTTGCCATGGACTGTTGATGCTCTGTGCCCCTATCATGTGCTGCCTGTGATGTACCTGCTCTGTGCCATGGACTGTTGATGCTCTGTGCCCCTCTCATGTGCTGCCTGTGATGTACCTGCTCTGTGCCTTGCCATGGACTGTTGATGCTCTGTGCCCCTCTCATGTGCTGCCTCAGATGTACCTGCTCTGTGCCTTGGACTGTTGATGCGCTGTGCCCCTCTCATGTGCTGCCTCAGATGTACCTGCTCTGTGCCATGGACTGTTGATGCACTTAACCCCTCTCATGTGCTGCCCCTGATGTACCTGCTCTGTGCCTTGCCATGGACTGTTGATGCTCTGTGCCCCTCTCATGTGCTGCCTCAGATGTACCTGCTCTGTGCCATGGACTGTTGATGCACTTAACCCCTCTCATGTGCTGCCTCTGATGAACCTGCTCTGTGCCTTGCCATGGACTGTTGATGCTCTGTGCCCCTCTCATGTGCTGCCTCAGATGTACCTGCTCTGTGCCATGGACTGTTGATGCACTTAACCCCTCTCATGTGCTGCCTCTGATGAACCTGCTCTGTGCCTTGCCATGGACTGTTGATGCTCTGTGCCCCTCTCATGTGCTGCCTCAGATGTACCTGCTCTGTGCCATGGACTGTTGATGCACTTAACCCCTCTCATGTGCTGCCTCTGATGTACCTGCTCTCTGCCTTGCCATGGACTGTTGATGCTCTGTGCCCCTCTCATGTGCTGCCTCAGATGTACCTGCTCTGTGCCATGGACTATTGATGCACTTAGCCCCTCTCATGTGCTGCCTCAGATGTACCTGCTCTGCGCCATGGACTGTTGATGCACTTAACCCCTCTCATGTGCTGCCTCAGATGTACCTGTTCTGTGTCTTGCCATGGACTGTTGAAGCACTTAACCCCTCTCATGTGCTGCCTCTGATGTACCTGGTCTGTGCCTTGCCATGGACTGTTGATGCACTTAACCCCTCTCATGTGCTGCATCAGATGTACCTGCTCTGTGCCTTGCCATGGACTGTTGATGCACTTAGCCCATCTCATGTGCTGCCTCAGATGTACCTGTTCTGTTAGGAACACTGCCCTGTTGCTGTTAGGATGCTACATTGTGCCCTCTCATGTGCTGCCTCTGATGTACCTGCTCTGTACCATGGACTGTTGATGCTCTGTGCCCCTCTCATGTGCTGCCTCAGATGTACCTGCTCTGTGCCATGGACCGTTGATGCACTTAACCCTACTCATGTGCTGCCTCTGATGTACCTGCTCTGTGCCATGGACTGTTGATGCACTTAACCCCTCTCATGTGCTGCCTCAGATGTACCTGCTCTGTGCTTTGCCATGGACTGTTGATGCACTTAACACCTCTCATGTGCTGCCTCAGATGTACCTGCTCTGTTATGAACACTGCCCTGTTGCTGTTATCATACTGCATTGTGCCCTCTCATGTGCTAACTCAGATTTACCTGTTCCGATCTATCCAGTGCCCATGCTCCTGCCTACTCTAGGAGTCATTTACTAATATGTGCAATAAAGTTATTCGTGTGTAGTGGTTTCTCAGTGTCATTCCTGTGGTGGGTATCTCTCTGCAATGTTTTGCCTCTCCGCTGTGGTAAATCCGCCGTGTTCAGGCTGGTGGTTTTTCCGCTGCGATTTGCTGTGTCTTTTACGCCATCGTGATTACATGGACGGTCGGAGACGTCATGCCGTACGGCGGTGTCTCTGGATTGGTTACGTCCGCCGCGGGGTCGGGTGTATTTACGCGGCGGTGCTTGTTCTACCGCGGCGTACGGAAATTTGACAGTGCTTCCCATCCTAATATGGCGGACGACTGGCCGTGGCTGACGGACCAAAAAAAGGCATTTCCCGCCTACTCCAGGTCGGCGGTCGTCCTTCCGTCCACCATCCTAATCGACCCCTTAGTGTGTTATAAAATCGCTATTACAAGTATACAGTTGTCCATACAGTCACTCATGAGTCTTATGTATACTTATTTATATACAACTGTCACATACATTGCCTTTTATATTAGTACTTTGTTCGACATAAATCATTGAGAAATATATTTACTGATCACTACACCCATAAAGACTTTCACTCACCCAAACAACTGTTTTCACATGCAGTTTTAACCTCATATACCTAGTAAATCAACTATTTACACATCTTTGGACAGTCACACACCTCCCACCCACCACACACAGATCCACTCTCCAATGCAAATACTCAGTTAACTAATCAATAAATAATATAGACTTTCACATAGCTAGTAACTAACTGGTGCAACAGTTTACACAACAAGTGACAAAGTGGTGCAGATATTCAGAGTTTAGTCACTATCCAATATATTTAGTGAGACACTATAAATAGTCAAGTAAACAGTCAAATCACACTGCTACTAAATCCTCCATCCAGATATCTATATATCCACTCATTCTTCAATGCAGATTGCTATATATATAATACATATTTAAATAACGAACCAAACCACATTCACTGGATGATGTCATCAGTGATGTCATTTGAGATATCATCAGTGATTTCACTGACCATGTCATGAATGATATAATATGTGACATCATCAGCAGTGGATTGCGGGCGCACCAGTTATAGTTAGTACAACTAACTATAACGTGGGAATTTCAATGGTTTTGTACGAGTGAAATGTCCAACTAACTATACCATGTCTGGAACCTATAGTTTTTTCAGTGAATTTCTAAGGTTTTTTAAATGCTAATTCCTAATTATAACAGGCCTCAAACCAATGGGTTTTTCAGTGAATTTCTAAGGTTTTTTAAATGTTAATTCCTTACTATAACCTGCCTGAAAGTTATGGTTTTTTCAGTGAATATAAATATGTATATATATATATATCTCGAGTGTTGCAGTGTGTAAACTCAGAAGCGTTTATATATATATATATTACTACACTTCAGGGTTTGCACATTGCAATGCTCGGGTCATGCACTCGCCTTTCAAAATGAACCAAGGAAGGTTGTTTCTCCGCAAGGTCTGTCCATTATTGTTTTCATCCAGCTGGTCCTAAGGAAGCAATATGATCTCATTTATAAGGGGAAGGTGGTGTTCTGGTTACGATACATTGATGATCTGATTATTGATGGAAGCAAAAGAATTCATTGACCAAATCAATGTAAATAATGTCATTCTTACATTTACATCTTGTGTAAGTGATCACAGTGTTTCATTCTTAGATGTAAAGGTTACAATTGCCAATAACATCATAACCACCTCCCTATTCCGAAAGGAGACAGCTGGCAACACCCTGCTAGATGCGTCAAGTGCACATCCCCCTCACCTAATTCATAGCATCCGCTACGGGGAAATTCTGCGGTTATGCAGGATTTGCAGCAATACCTCAGATTTGGAAAAACACCAATCTGACAGCAAGATACGTTTTCTGCAGTGAGGATACAGCGCTCAAACCGTTGATATAGCATCCAAAAATCAAGGGCCCTAGCTAGGGAAGATCTGTTGCTATATAAAGACAAGTCCCAAAAAACTCAGGATGCAACTCTTACAGCTCCAATGGAACCAGTAAGACTAATCTTGACTTTCTCTAGACAGGAACAGCAATCGTGCAAAATCATCCAACGCAATTGGCATATAGTCAAGGAAGACCCCATCATAGGCAGCTCCCTCCCTAGATTTCCCTCAATTACATAAAGGAAATCAGGGTCCATGGCCAATGTTTTGGTAAAAAGTAGTCCAGAACATAAGGAGGAGGAAGGGTGGCTAACTGCGAGAAAAGGGTTCTTTAAATGTTCCAATTGCATAGCATGTGCATATGGTAGTAACAGAACAATGTGTTTGACTGCTTTTAGTGACAAGCCGCAAATGATCAAGTACCATCTTACATGTAGAAGTGACTTTGTGGTGTATGTCGAGTGCAGCTGCAAGCTGGCATACATCGGGCGCACAATGCTAGCAGCACACAAAAGGGTTCTACAGCATATTAGGGCAATCACCACCAATGACCCTAATTACCTGGTAGCACGGCATTTCATAGAACACCATGATGGGAATTTGAAACATTTGAGGTATTACTTCATCTCTACTGGTCCAATACAAAGGAGAGGTCGAGACAGAGAAGGGAAGCTAAGACGCTTAGAGGCTCACTATATCCTCGAGCTCAACACTAAACAACCAGGGGGGCTCAACATGAGAGTCTCTGTTTCTAAATGCAGCAACATGATGAGAACATTCAGTTTCAACTATATGAACTTTCTAAGTATGATTGGAGGTCACTTGTTGTTTGATGACAACATAATTAAGCAATATGTCCCTAAACTTTGCACTTTCTCTTCAATTACATGTTTTTGATATGAGTTTTAAAATGGAATAGCATCCTTCTTTTAACATTCAGGGTTTGTATATGGTTTGTAGGACAAATGAATTATATTTATAGATTTTATATGTATTTATTTTTTAATTCATTATTTACATGCTGTCATTTGCACATGTTTCTTTATGTCAGAATAGTCAAATCAAATGATAAAGTAATTAAATTGTACTTTTTTTAGGCATTATAGATATGATGTCATTTATCTAAATCTTTGCACTAGCACGTTTCACATGAGGCACTGGTGAGCACAGTCATGGTATAATTAGAAATTATTGCACTTCACTTATTGTTATATCTTCTTCTCTAATTTTTTTTGTTTTCCTCCTTCCACTTTTATTTTATATTTCAGTTTTTGTCTTTACATGGTTTTGATGGAGGTAATGGATAGCATTGCATTTGAGCTGGAATTCATTATCCCAAAAGAACAGAAGACACAAATTGGGTTGCACAGAATGAATTGCCATGCATCAAATGTATTTCCAAATGATATAATGTATAAATGCATTTAAGCATTGTATAAGTGTATGCATTGAGGCACGAAATTTTAGAGTATGTTTTCTATGTCTATGACCAAACAATTGCACTGTCACTTTAAAAAGGTGATTACACAAAGCAATGTAATCAAGGCAGGGATCTGCCGAAACTCGTCATGGCAACTGGTGGTGTGTTGGAATAAATAAAATTGCACCAAACCTGGGTCTACGTTTGTTTGTTTGGAAGAAAACAGCAGAAGCGAGGTTTGTGGCATATGATGTTGTCTCATCTGAAATAAAGCCCGAGTGTGTCTATAATCTTACCTGGAGTGCCGGATGGTTATTTTCAAAGCTGTGGATAACCTGATATTCAATATATTTTTTTATTTATATATATATATATATATATATATATATGTTTTAAACGTGCTGTTTACATTTGATCTATGCAGCAAAAGTCTTTTTTCACTGTTATTACTCACGTGACACGGGAGGTTACCACCAGGGGGTGGTAACAGAGTGTTAGCATACTATTAAAAAGGCTTGTGATTGTTTCATTTAACTGCAGCGTGAACAAGGGCACTTGTGCTCGAAACGCGTCGCTGATTTGGTTCTGTGGAGTTAAAATAAACAAGATCATTGCTGACTTGGTGGTCCGTATCCCTTTTGTTGTTGGCGTGGAGGCTGTGGCTACGAGCGCAAATCTGACAGAGGGGGAACTTTGTGCTCTCTTATGTGACCGGAAGAGGATTTGCTTCCGTAACTGACCCCTTCGCCTTCAGTCGACAGCCGCTAACAAATCACTTTGCTCAGATCTCGCTTGGGAACTACAGCGGCTGTTCCTGTGATTGCTGTAACTTCACTGGCGAGTGTTGGCGGTGGGAGTAGCCTCGCTGGATCGGGTCGGAGGACGCGGAACAGGGAGCGGCTTCCGCCGCACACAAGCGGTGAGTCAATTAGGCATTGTATTCACGGCGGCAAAGTCATTAAGCAGCGAAATAGTGGCAGACACTGCAAAGAATTAGTCTGCCCTTATCCACATTCATACAGAACCAAAAAATGAATGACGAAGAAATCGACAAATTGCGGGAAGAAGCCGCATTAACTATGTTTGATGGGACTAACAGCCGCTTAGACAAAGCATCATCGCAAAGTGGCACTAACACTACCCAAATGAGGAATATAAAACAGCTGTTTAAAGAATTGGAGAAGTTACGTAAATCTGAGTGTACCAAATGGTGGGAACACAAATCCCTAAGCAAATATGAGGAAGTGGGTCGTGTCCCTCGTGGGCTGCGCATTTTACTAGCGCCCAGCTTTGATAAACCTGACCCAGCAATGTTACTTGAATGGGACGAGAGTAACCTAGCGGCTTCTATGAACCTTGTATGTATTCTAATTAAATACACCGCCAGCGACCGCCTCAAACTTTTAGACCGGATAAAAGTGTTGGAATCAGAGATCAATGCTTGCCCAGATCAACAAGAAGTAAAGAAACTTACAGACAACATGACCGAGCACCTGCGTAAACATGAAGAAAAAATAAAAGAACGCAAGGCCTCAAAATTTGCACGCGATGCAGAGGATTTCAGCCAAGGCCGAATATTCACGTTTTCCCGGAAGTATAATAATGCCAAACGGCAGGCATACACGAATAAAAATACAATGGAAAACCCGAACAGTAACGCCTTGCCTGTTCCCAACCCACATACAGGCTCTACCAATACCACAGTCTCTGCAATTGAAGACAACAGTAGCAATTCAACATCGCTGCAGAGCGAATACAGCAGTGACTCTTTATCCTCCTGCTCTTCCACGTCGGATTTAAACACAATAGGACTTGCCAAACTAAACCTACAGCAAGAAATGGATTTTGTGGTGGAGGAGAGGTTGCAGACTCTGCGATCATGGAAGCCAAATTCGCAAGTAGACAAAAGCGGAACCAGCGCCGGAAAGCAAGGAGGCGCAAATGGAAACAACGCCGGAGGGCAACAACAGAAAAAGAAAAAGAAACCATGGGTGAAACGCAGATAATGGACAATACTATCATCAAATTGTCCAATGTAACACTTAATAAGGCGGAAGAACAACTACTATCCCTTGGCTTAAACTATTCACCCGTACAAAGTTTCAACTACGCTATGACCAGGGTGGATTTATTTTGTTTCATCAGAAAACTTAAGCTAAAAAAACATTTTGCTTCTAAATCCACCAAGGAAACACGCGACTTCAACATGTTAAACCATTAAACCACTACTAGTGATATAGCCCTTTTGAGTGCAGCTGACACACACACATTTTTGGACGCTAATGAATTACTAGATTGTACTAATGTGACAGAATTAGATCCTGATGAAGCTACCCAAATCAGCTGCGCAGAATATCCATTCATCAAACTGGAGCTGGTCTGAGCCCATTTCGCAGCAAATCTAAATATATTCCTTTAAAGCCTAGGGATGCAGTGGATGTGTTCCATGATTGCATTATCAATGATATAAAAAAACTTTATTCTAGATCCAATAACAAATTTCGAAAAAAAGAAATACACAAAAAACGAACATATGACGAACTAATGAAGAAGTTGGGCAATAATTATGAAATTGTCATCAAAAAATCGGACAAAGGTGGAAACTTGGTAATTTGGCCTAAAGTGGATTACATTACTGAGGCCAAGCGACAACTTTACGATTCCAGTTGTTATATGAAAAGCTCTCATAAGGAATATGAAATTGCCAAGAACAAACTGCACAAAATGTTAGGCAAATGGAAGCGGGAGGGCCTTATTTCATTTGAAGAATTTAAATTTATGTGCATCAATTTCCCTGTGTTACCTTCCCTATATCTGATACCTAAGATACACAAAGCTGTTGTACCCATAACTGGCAGGCCCATTGTGTCTGCCATTGGGAGTGTGGGCGAAAAAGTAGGAGAATATATTGATTTCTTTCTCCAGGATTTTGTAAAGGAGTTGCCCAGTTTTGTGAGAGACACCAGTGATTTTATCAGTAAGATTGAAAACATTGCATGGGATACTGATATGTGGCTGATTTCCCTTGATGTCGAACCGCTTTATACTAGCATAGATCATGAACAAGGGCTCTCTGCAGTCAAGCATTTTCTGTCTAAACGCTCCATCATATATTATGAACACAATAAGGTCTTATCAGCCTTATGGAACGGTGTCTCCACAACAATTTCTTTTCATTTGGTAAAGAGATCTTTCGACAACTCAGGGGTGTGGCGATGGGGGCCTGCTTCTCTCCCAGCTATGCGTGCTTGCACGTAGGCTGGTGGGAGGAGCAGGTCCTCATGGTACGCCATAAGGTATGGATGGACAATCATGTCTCTTGTTTTTTACGATACATCAATGACATTTTTATTGCCTGGAGAGGCACTAGGGTAGAGGCACTTGAATTTATTGATGAAATTAATAATAATAACCTCAACCTCAACTTCACTGCTCACGTCGAGAATGAAAGAATCCAATTCCTCGATGTGGAAGTGTACATTAAAGACTATAAAATCAACACTACCTTACATAGGAAAGCGACTGCTGGAAATGCCACACTGCATGCCACTAGTATGCACCCTAGGCACACAATAACTGGTATCCCCTATGGCGAAATGTTAAGACTTAAGAGAATCTGTAGTTCACCATCGGATTATGAGGTATGTCTTAATGACCTGACAACACGCCTTAAAGCCAGGGGGTACTCTGATTCAGTGCTTAAAACCGCCTACAATAAGTCTCTATCAAGGACGAGAGAGAGCCTGTTTCCTATTAACACCTCAGAAACAGTGACTCCTGCAGCTAGTGAGCCCCCCATATCTTGTCCTCGCATGATCACCACTTTCAGTAAGGAAGAAATGAAAATCAAGGCCATCCTTAATAAAAACTGTCCGATAGTACTTAGTGATCATGTTCTCAACACTAGATTACCCTCTGCTCCTCTTGTCACTTTTAGAAGAGCGAAAACTATGGGTAACTATTTGGACACTGCAGCTCCTGAACTTCAAACCAAAGCACCCTGGTTACGACCTACCAAGGGTTTCTTTAAATGCTCAAGCTGCCGGGCATGCAAATTTGGCATTACCACTTCACATTATAAGACCTCCTTCAGCACTGTAGCAAAATGCATTCTAGGCAATTACTCCTGTAAAACAGATCATGCTGTCTATGTCCTAACATGCACCTGTGGGCTTAGGTACGTTGACAGTACTAAGCTCCAGGTGCATGTGCGGATATTACAGCATTTAAGAGCCATACTACACAACGACCCCGCCTATCCGGTCGCTAGGCATTTCAACCAGGTCCACAATAGGGACCTATCTTGCCTCACTTACTTTGTGATCGGGTCTGTTCCTTTGCCGAGGATGGGAGGTAACAGAGAACTTTTACTGAGAAAGCTTGAAGCTTGATTTATTCTAGAGCTCGATAGTCGTTGGCCCAATGGGCTCAACAATATCGAAGAAATGCATCACTTTCTAGAATGATTTACCATCTCATTGATTTTGTCTACATGCATTTCCGTTCTCTGTTTTTCATTTCTATGGCCCTATTTGCAACAGGGGTATTTGCTTCACAAGTTAGGTTCCCTATTTGTGATACATATCATGTCTGCCTATGTTGCTACAAATATTTGGTGCTTTATGGATCATCCTGTGCCATGTAGAGAGATTCAAATGTTCTTGTACTTTACTGCACTTTATTCATTTTATTATTCTATATATGTGCTTGTTTTCTATGAAATTTGGATTTGATATTGTGCTTTGTCTATTTATCTTGTAAATATATGGGATATAGTGCTTTTTATATATATACCCATTTTTAAATTTTTGATATACATTTTTGATACCAGCTTTAACCATATGTGATTTTGAGTGCTATTATTTATTATATTTATTGATCATTTTATTCAGGGATCTGAATTTTTGTGTTCAATTATATCTCATATAGCATCTCTTGTCCTATGATAATGCAGCTCATTTTGCACTTTGGCACCTTTTTCGTCACAATCACTTTGTTTGCACTTTATCTATTTATGCACTTTATCCCCTTTTTGCTGCTATTTAATCTTGCTACTTTGCACACGACAGTCAATTGTTTACATTTTCCTAAATATTAGCTTTTTGCCTGGAAAGTTAAACTATGTATACCATCTCTTCAATTTTGATGGACAATTAAGGTAATGAGTAAAAGATCATTTTTTATGATGTACGAAATATTTGCACTTTTAGAATTCATCTTGGATTCTGGATTCAACCAGTCAATAGCATTTCTTTGTGCTCTAATATCATTACTTTTCTCATGTGGATTTAACCTGAGACTGTTGTTTTAAACGTGCTGTTTACATTTGATCTATGCAGCAAAAGTCTTTTTTCACTGTTGTTACTCACGTGACACGGGAGGTTACCACCAGGGGGTGGTAACAGAGTGTTAGCATACTATTAAAAAGGCTTGTGATTGTTTCATTTAACTGCAGCGTGAACAAGGGCACTTGTGCTCGAAACGCGTCGCTGATTTGGTTCTGTGGAGTTAAAATAAACAAGATCATTGCTGACTTGGTGGTCCGTATCCCTTTTGTTGTTGGCGTGGAGGCTGTGGCTACGAGCGCAAATCTGATAGAGGGGGAACTTTGTGCTCCCATATATATATATATATATATATATATATATATATATATATATATATATATATATATATATATATATATATATATATATATATATATATATATATATATATACACTACGAGGGGGCCGAACTAAGTAGCGAGGCCTCATCTGTAACAAGCGCATCTAGTGTTGAATCAATATCATCTGGCTCTACTAATTCTGATTCAAACTTAATGGGACTGGAAACACTCAATCTCCAGCAAGAAATGGATTTTGTGGTAGAGGAAAGGCTCCAAACTCTGAGGTCTTGGCAACCCAATTCACAAACAGGCAAAGGAGGAACCAACGCCGGAAAGCACGACGGCGCAAATTGAAACAACGCCGGTGTCCAACAACAACAAAAGAAGAAGAAAAATACATGGGGGAAACGCCACTAGAGGATAACACCATCATCAATCTTTCTAATGTTACCCTAAATAAAGCTGAGGAACAATTACTATCGTTTGGCCTGAATTACTCACCAATACAGAGTTTCAATTATGCCATGACCAGAGTGGATCTTTTTTGCTTTATAAGAAAGCTAAAATTGGAAAAACATTTTGCCTTAAAATCTGCCAAAGATCTGAACAAAATGAACAACTCAAACGATGATACTGTGCCTAGTGATATCAATGAATTATGTGCGTCTGACACTCATACCTTTTTGGACGCCAATGATTTGCTTAACTCCTCCAACAATTCAGACATAGACCCTGAGGAGGCCACACAAAGTCGTTTGAGGAGAATATCCATTTCTCAAAAAGGTGCTGGTTTGAGTCCATTTCGCAGTAAATCCAAATTTATCCCTTTAATGCCTAAAGATGCGATAGACATCTTCCACGACTGCGTCACCAATGACATTAAAAAACTATATACAAAAGTGAACAACAAACATCGGAAAAAAGAGATACATACTAAATGCGCTTATGATAAGTTGATGAGAAAATTAGGAGATAACCATGAAATCGTGATCAAAAAATTGGATAAGGGGGGTAATTTGGTGATTTGGCCTAAACAGGATTACATCAATGAGGCCAAACGCCAACTTGAAGACCCCTTATGCTATATCAAAGCCTCGCACAAAGAATATGAGAACGCTAAATGCAAACTCCACAAGATGTTAAGCCAATGGAAAAGAGAGGGTCTAATTTCATCTGAAGAACACACATTTATGTACATTAATTTCCCTGTTTTGCCTTCTCTTTACCTTATCCCAAAGGTACACAAAGCGATGCAACCGGTGCCCGGCAGGCCCATTGTATCGGCCATTGGTAGTGTGGGTGAGAAAGTGGGGTAATATATTGATTTTTTTCTCCAGGACTTTGTGAAACAACTCCCCAGCTTTACACGTGACACCAGTGACTTTATAAGTAAAATTTCTACTATTGAATGGGATAGTGATATGTGGCTCATCTCACTGGATGTAGAGGCACTTCATACAAGTATTGATCACGGACAAGGGCTTTCCGCAGTAAAGCATTACCTCTCCAGCCGACCAATTATGTATTATGAACACAATAAGGTCATCTTGTGTCTCATGGAATGGTGCCTCCACAATAATTTTTTCTCCTTTGGCAAGGAGATCTTTAGACAGCTTAGAGGAGTGGCGATGGGGGCCTGCTTCTCTCCCAGCTATGCGTGCTTGCACGTTGGCTGGTGGGAGGAGCAGGTCCTCAATGTGCGCCACAAAGCTTGGATGGATGGCCATGTGAGCTGTTTCAGGTACATAGACGATATCTTTATTGCTTGGAGAGGGAGCAAAGAGGGAGCTCTTTCATTCATCCAAGACATCAACAATAACTCCCTTAATCTCAACTTCACAGCACATATAGACAAGAACAGAATGTTGAGGTGTATGTTACTAACTGTACACTTAACACTACACTACACAAAAAACCTACCACGGGCAATGCTACATTGCACGCAACTAGCATGCATCCCAAACATACCATTTCAGGAATTCCATATGGCGAGATTTTAAGGTTGAAGAGGATCTGCAGCTCTCCTTCAGACTATGATACATGTTTAGGAGAACTCATGACACGGTTAAAAGCGAGGGGCTACTCTGACACCATTTTAAAAACAGCCATTAAAAAATCCTTATCCCGGTCTAGGTAGAGTCTCTTCCCAATGCCCACTTCTGCCCAGTGATGTCACTGACCATGTCATGAATGATGTAATATGTGACATCATCAGCAGTGGATTGCGGGTGCGCGATATATAGTTATTGCAACTAACTATATATTCGAATTTCTATGGTTTTGTGCGAGTAAATTAAGGTTTCGAAAATGCTAATTCCTAACTATACATGGTCTATAACCTATGGTTTTTTCAGTGAATTTCAATGGTTTTTTAATAGCAAATATGAAAAGCTGTAAAATGTCAAGTACTTGGTAAGTAAAAACATTTTCGTATTTATGCACGCTGATGATTCTTGGAAGAGGTTGACACAGATGACATCTTAAGGAACAAAAAAAGACAAATTAAGGATGAGGAAGTTGTCACTTTAGTTTTTTCATCAGCTAGCGATAGCAACAAAACACATTGTAATGGAGATTAGAGAGGCTACGGATGGGTGAATAAATTTTGAAAAGAAATGGCGACTCCCCCCTTTAGTAGATTAGCTAAATCTTTGCGTAATTTGGGCATAAAAGTTTTATTATTGGAAGTAGATGATTATAGTTCTGGTTAATTTCCATTCAGAGTGTCCTACACAGCACCACTCAAGGTAAACACTACTTTATGTAAAACCTGGGACATAGCACTCATTGGAATGTTTGTGATCTTTCCTGTTAAGTTGCATCATAAGTTATTTTAACCATTCCATATAAAGTCATGCATAAAAATGAATACACAGACACAAATAACATGTGTATCCAAAAACAAAATACAGATTTCGGCCTTATTTATTGCCTCTAGTTTTCAAAGGCAAATTTCTGTGGAAAACATGCACATTAAGGGTTGCCTTTCCTTAAACCTTTGTTTTTAAAAAAAAATTTGAAGAAACAAAAAGTCTTCCCTTCCATAAATAACCCAAGACTTTTATTTTGTTATGGCAAGGAAACGAAATAGAGAATAAACTATAGTTGGTCACCATGGGGTTTGAAAAGGGATGTTTCTTCACCAGATTAGATATTTACCCAGACCCTCATTCTCCAATGTGATGAACTAGGCTAAAATTCTTCTGGTGCCTGCACCCTGTCACAGAATATCACCCCAAAACATGAAAGCGCCCAAACACCAGATTGAGTTGAACCCCACAGTAAGCCTTATTTCTTCAGGGCCTCAGAATTTCTTTTGCTTTTCTCATGGAAATTGTGGGATATAGGACAGATAAGGTGTCACCATTAAGAAAGGGTAGTATTTAAATTTGCATATCAATTATGTTTAACCTTTTAAAAATATGATATGCTAGCTTGAACTTATGCTTTACATTTGAAGCCGAATTCAACAGCTTAAGTAAGTAGGTTTTCGTAGTTGTAACTTTAAAGGGTGATGTAGCAAACTGTAAAGATTTTCTAAAACAGTGGAGCGTATTTAGTTTTTTAATGTACATGTTTTTGAAACGATTACACAAATGAAACATTTGTGAGTTTTAAATTTCCAGAGAAGTATAATTTACCAATAGTTTTCTCTGTAGATGTTTTTCCATTAACAAACCCAGTTCCATCACCCGCCCAGGATATCACTACAGTTCCCCATGTCATAAAACCTTAGGATGTTCAATAACTGAAACAGCTAATATGGGTTTACTTACAGGGGACATCTTTTGTTCTGTTTTGTAAAGTAAAACTATTGTGAACGCAAGTATTATACATAGTAAGTGTTTAATATAGCATTTGTCAGTCATTGGTAAAGCAGCTAAGACCTGTTCACTCTTGACACCCCAGGTGCTGTTAAAAAGGGTTCCAAAGACAACTGGTAACCAAAAACCCTTTTATGTTGCCCGGCGGTATCGCCTCTATGACCCACCGATATTAATCAATGAAGAAGCAGGCGCTGGAGACTGGAAGGCGGGAAACGAGGATTTTATTCTCTCCGGAGGAGAACACATCAATTCAGACAGCAAGTATCGTCACGAGGTGCTCTAACCACATCTCTGAGGCCTGGCCTCTTATACTAGGGTTTATGACCTTTATTGCACATAACACATTCTTGCAACACTTTAGTATTAGAAAGAACATCCTCGGAATCTCCCCTGCAGGCCCGTTCCCACACACATTTACAGTTGGATTCCCCACCCCGGTCACAACAGGTGATGGTTGTCGCACAGCAGGGCATTCCGCCGATTCACGGAATGCATGGGGTTGATCGGATCTCATGGGGTGGGGGCTTTGATCGGCTCGAGGGTCTTTTGATGGGGAGGGGAAACTTCCTACTGTACGGGGTGATAAACAGTATCCGCAGAGCCAGGTGGCGGCCTGGGAACAGGGAAGACAAACGGGGACACAGGAAAAGGGGTTTGCATCAAAAGGGTTTGAGGCCATGAAAGGAGTGAAGGGAGGTGTCGCGCTGGGAACAGGATGGGATTCCGTGGTGAAGCTGCGCTGAAGAGGGGTTTATGACCCAGGGCATGAGAGAGCGGGGGTTGTCAGCGTGCGGGGGAATGCTTGCGAGGTTAAGAGAGAGAGAGACGCGCTGGCTATCAGCGAGGGGCAGGGAGGCCATGGTGCTCAAAATGGCTGCCGCTTACGCGCACAAATGGGCTTGGAAAAGGGGGCAAGATGGCGCCGATAATGTTCACCAAGTTTGTATTTATTTTTCACAGTCCTCCCTTTAACATTTCCAAGACATCTTGCTGGCCTATTTCCTATCTACACCTATATGCAGTGATCATAAGTAAGGGAGAGGGGACTTAGGCGAAAGAACTGTACGTAAACATCACATTATAAACATCATATTGAAAAATCTCATCATTTAGTAGGCGGGTTCATCGTTAAGTTGGTTGCAGAAAAAGTCATCGTAATGCAATATCAGACTAGGATTACGTAGCGAGGGCGTTGGGTACAGATCATAGAATAAGAACTGGTAAGTTATCATATAAGTAAGTCCTTTTTGTATACGGCGGGTGCATAGTCAGTCCAATGGTGATTGGGAGAGAAAGGAGATACAGTAAAAAATATCAGAGTTCTCGTTGTCCTTTTGTCGTCTTCTGTCGGCACTGTTGAACACCTGGATTACCTATCAACAGAAATGTTCATGTGGATTGAGTCGTTGGGGGTAATTGTGAGATCAGTTCGTTTCTTGAGTCTCTGTGGTGGGCATTTCCTGTTGCTTCCATCATCTTCAAGGTGCTTGGTAGCGGGCAGAACCACAGACTTCGTTTATCTTTTCTTCGGGGGCGACCCTTGGTGGAGTTCTAGGTCACCGTTCTGGGATTTAACATAGTTCGTGGTCTACTTAGTCGGAGCTCCCTCCCTTCTGACGCAGGGAGTACTCTTCTCTGGGTAGCTCAGTAGGATTTGGAGGAACTTGGGAGTTCGGGTGGAAAGGTGCGGGTGTGAACAGTCCTTATGGTAGGTCGGAGGAAGAGGGGATGGAGCAAGGCCAAGTCGGGAACAGATCAGGGGGAGGCGGAGAGTTTGCGTCAGGCGAGTCCGTAACCATGTTCAGAGAGCGGGGACCTTTTGGCACACGTTGATCATAGAGCAGGGGCTTCAGGTCAGCCCTTTCCTTAGCTTTGTTTGAAACAGTGCCCCGTCCTGCGACTCCTTACTGCTGTGGTCTCGCCTTGGCCTCCGTCGCTGATGTTCCACAATCCGCAGTCAGGCCGCGTGCTCCCACATCCGGTCTCTTTCCCCTCCGACAGTGATACCCTTAAATGAGTGTTGAAAAGACAGTCTTTAGAGATTTTGCAGAAGAAGGTAATTACATAAATCTATTTCTCTCCCAACACCAAGCAACTGGGGTAAGCACCTGCTACATTTGAGATTTTTGCGGCTTACGTATAAACAATTGATGATGGATTTGCTGGATTCCTTACAACTTCCTTTTGTTGGCTAATTCTTTGACGCTTTGATGATTATTACGTTCATTTGTCATATGTCTATTATAGTAGATGTCAGTTCTTCTGGCAGAGACCCATTTCCCTAGTACGAATCTTGCAAGGCTAGGCTAGTCTTCAGGGCCTTGTATTTTACAAAAAGTGCAACGTGCTATTCACCATAGTCTGATAGGCAACCTTCTGAGGGATGAACATAGGCTAAACAAGTCTTCATTACATCAAAACATTTTATTTTCAGCAAGGCTTACAGCAACAAGGTCTTTCGATTTTCGATCTAATTTTTAACTTTGCATACATCTTTCTAACTTTCTATATAAATCCTCGCAACCTGGTTACTATAAAAACTCGGGGGGTGGTTTGCGATAATTATTAAACTTATCCTCGGGGAAGGTGGGATCTTATGAAAAACGATTATGAACACAGCGAATCGGAGCAAGGGGCGTTTTTCAAGTTCTCGTTCAAGGCAGCTGATACCCAACTGGGGGCATTTTGGGTAGATGGGGGTGTCTCAATCATTTCTTACAGCTTGGGGTACGGAGACAATTTTCAATGGGGATGGTCGCATTACCACAGACACATTTTATCACAGAAGCCACTGACAAATAGTTCCCTGAGAGTGGGTCAAATTTAGGGAACCTTAGTCGTCTTACCTGTCCCTTTCCTATCGGTCAATTTAAATTTCATCCATATTTTAGTAGAAAAGGAGAGGTAGTAACGTGGTACCGATACAATTTTATTTAGGACAAATTTGTGCAAATACTTGTGGTATTTGGGGCCAATCAGGAGGTGCACCAGGTTCGCCAATTAGGTGCCAGTTGCTAGGAAGAGGGAAAGTGTGGAGGAGTGGAAGAGTGAGCGAGAGAGAGAGAGAGAGAGAGAGAGAGAGAGAGAGAGAGAGAGAGAGAGAGAGAGAGAGAGAGAGAGAGAGAGAGAGAGAGAGAGAGAGAGAGAGAGAGAGAGAGACAATAGGCCAAACAGTACACGTGTGACATGGGGAATGACCGTGTATTGTTTGGGCTATTCAGTGCGTTACCCAACGTTAGACGTTTCGGGTCTATGTTAGGAGGTAGAAAGCATGCAGTTTTGGGACAGAAGAGTATTAGATCAGGTAAAAAGGTTGCATTGGGTAGAGCGTCCTTGTTGTGTCGTTTTGCAGCGCTAGTCCGTCTTCATGCATCGGGCGTGACGTGGTTCCAGATCCCTTATGATACTCTAATCGGGATTCTAATGTAACCTGCAGAGGGAAAAAAGGGGGAGGTAGGGGGACAAGATTCGAACACATCAAATGTATGGGCACGAAAGTCCTTTACTTACCACATACTCGTACTTATCTCTTCGGGATATAACCCCTTAGGGTTTTGGTTTCCTAAAGTCATGGGGGCAGGCAATGTGATAGGTGGTTCATGGGGAGGTCCGAGGATGGCATTAAGGATCGTGTGTAGTGAAAACGCTAAAAAGGAATCAGAGGTGCCTAGCGTGAGGTACCCGGTTTTGTAGATGTATCCAGCCGTCGGGATCCCTAAATCATTCCCAAAGCTGTGATGTTCTAAGGCATATCAGTTCTTCGTTCAACCCTGTACCTTAGTACCTTCGACCAACATATCTTTATAACATTTTATCAATCACACCGTTTTACTTTACCCATTCTCGGAAGTCGAGGTCCTTCTTCATACGTCAGTTCCTGAGCTTAGTACCTTTGATTCGACCATCAACCCAGGGTCGAACAACCATTTCTCGGATAACCTTAAAAAAAGAGCAGAACAGTTGCGCACAGAAAAACCCTCCCACCGATACCCGCATTTACAAAAGTACGCGATGCCTATCCATAGCTTTTTAAGACCTTTATTTGTAGAATTATTCAGTACGAAAAAATGTGAGAGCGCAATTCATATTTTGGCCTGACATGTCGTTGATGGAAGCACATACAGTAGGGGTTATTTTATAGCACAAGAACATGTAAAAATGGTCTAATTAATTATTTGCAAGTAACCAAAAACATTTCATTGCGTGACGAAGGAATCAGGGGCATTTCAGTTCATAAATGGAAACACAGTCAAGTTCATCATAATCACATTTCCTAGATGTACACCGCGGGTGTGCATCGTAAGCGACGTTATGTATCAGTTACAACAAATATCAAAAAATAATTTGTTCATTGAAATCAACATTTTACGGAACCCTTCTTAAATGTTTGCCAAGTGAACCCTCCTCCCTTTAACATCGAGTGCGCAATGGTTCATATATATATACATATATATCTTAGTACATCAAGTTTCATTAGCTAAGGAACACCACGAGGCATCCGTTAGTTTCCATTGATACCAGCGCCATTTTGGGCGAGGACGGTTTAGTCCGGAAGTAGCATCAGGGGCAAAATATCCCCGACAATTGGCGGTTGGACCAGAGTCCCTTTCGGCAGTTCAAAAGAAAACTGTGTTGACAGAGGGGCTGGTGGTGTGGACCGTCAATCAAGAGAGGGAGGGGGTAGAGTCTCTCTTACCGGGTCATGTTGATGTTCAGCCGGAACTTGCTCGAGTTCGTTAGCTCATAATGTTCCTGGGTGGTTCAGACGGAAGCTGATGCAGACACGAGAGCACCGCCATCTTGTTGCTGTGCCGTGGCTATTTCATTTGAGATAAATGCAACTGTTCCTCACCGGAAGCCTGAAGGGGCCGAGGGCTCTTGGGACTTTGGTAGAATCTTCAAAGTCGAGGGGATGTTTGTCGATGGTGGGGGCTCGCGCCCAGGTGGGCGAGTGCCCGAGTTGCAATTTCGGACAAAGTTACTCCAGCGGCCTAGACCCGCCTTTTGAGGGCCCAGACGCCATTTTGAGACCCTGTGGCAGCCACCTTTGCCGTATCCATCAGGAGTGGAGGAAGACTTCTTGTGATGGCGAAAGACAGAGCATCATGTTGCTGGAGCAGGACATTTTGGTTCGGGGCGCCAGGGTGCAGCAGTGGAGCCTTCATCTGGGGAGGTGAGGGAGGCTCACCCGTGCCGTCTCCCTCTCCCGGCGCATCCTACACCGTCCCTTGGAATCAGGGGCGCACATGATGACCACCCTACACCCCTGATTCCGACTCTTGGGGGACCACTGTACATCCGGTGCTCCGTAAATATGCCCGTCGGACATTGTGTGTCCTGTACTACGCAAGTATACCAGCCGGGTCTTGTATGTCCTGTACTGAGAAAATATACGAGTCGGGCATTGTGTGTCCTGTGTTGCGGAAATATGGCCGTCGCCCGGCTGGGGGACATCGGCGTCGGGCCAGGGCAGGGAAGCCTCCTACCTGTGGAGGTGGAAGAGGCTCGTCCGCGTCGCCTCTTCCTCCCTGCCCACCCTGCATCCGTTCGATGGAGGAATTCGTGATGGCCGGACCAGGAGATACGAGGGAGGGGGTCATTTTCATCCGCCCCCTCCCTACTCGCGGTCCGGGGGACGCCATCCCTGGAAGGGCAGTATGGGAAGACCATTTCATTGCCTGCTGTGTGGAGTCTCCAGGACCTTCTCGCCAGCGATCTCTTTTTGGCCCATGGTTGCTGGCAGGCCCCGCCCCACACGTGCTATGTGTTTCGGATGGGCGGGACCATCGAACTGTTACAGTGGAAGACTTCCGGAGTGAGCATAACATGTTTTGTATTTTTCCTATTAGTAAAGTTTGTTTTTTTTAGAGAGTTCTACTAGTTATTCTATTTACTGTTGGTTGTGTGTTTTACCGTAATTAAATCCTAAGTTATATAACGGACGCTTGGCTTTCTTGAGTCTTTTTTTCTAACGGGGGGTTGTTTACACTGACCTGCAGTTGTGTTTGTTTTTCAGAGTGGGGGAGCAACAGAGAGCAATCAGTCCCAGAACTCTAACATGTCGTTAAAATTGGTCTGACGAAATCTGTGCCATCGAGCATAATCAAACGGGGTGGTCCTGTCTGTTCTGTCTGCACTAGTCTGATTGGTTTTTATCTCACGCCTTTTTCCTTTCTGTCGGTCTGTCCTTTCTGTCAACCCTCCATTCTTACTTATGCTTTGCAGAGTCGGGCATTGGGCTTTCCAGTGTCCAAGACATTTACAGAAAGCACATTGGTTTTGTTTTACATCTGTTCGTCCTGTGCGTAATGTCGGGGGATTACCTTCGGGTCGTTGTGTTCCGGGGTTGGCTTGTCGGCACATCCCTTTACACCGTTCGCTTTTCATGTCTACTCCTCGGGACTGTGCCATCGCTGGCCCTCCCCTTTGCCTACTAGACGTTTGGAGGGTTGTCCGTCGTGTCCCCTCACCTTTTCTGAATTCGTCGCCTTCCCTTCGTCGCGTGGCTTCTTTGCGCCACATACCGAGACTATCGAGCATAATGGGTGTTGTTTCATTCCTACGAAGGGCTATTTCTACTGTTTCTATTTTGTCGAGATCAAAGGATCCTCTCAGTGGCCACTGTCTTTCTCGATCCTTTTTCGTGTATTTATGCCACAGCTCACTATAGGCTATAGCAATTAATCCATGCTTCATGAACATGTCCTTATTAGGGGTGCCTTCCAGCGGAGCCGGATGGTTCATCTCTAATAAGCGGTCCGGGTAAAACAGGCTACTAACCAGTGGGGAGAAGACAGGCATGACGGATCACAATGGGATAATAGTCAGCACTACCTATCTTATCACTGCGCGCAAAGACTAGACAGAATATTTCTATTCTACGTTGTTTGCACGTAGTGAATACCTCATAAACCAATTCTGAGCAATCAATCAATGTTAGGCCAAAAATAAAAAATCAACATGGTCAATGGGGAGAATAAGTAGGCTCGCAAAGGTTCGCGTCACCTACCCTTTCACTATCTGCAAAGAGGGGGCCTATTTTTCCCTGTTTGCAGACAGAGAATCTCCAGAAAACAATCTATAACAGTTAATCAATGGGGGGGGGAGGGGCAATTGTTCAGTGGGGGAGAAAGATAGGTCCGACGGGTGCGTACCTATCCTTCGCTGTTTATAAAGGGAGAGCCTGTTGTTTCTCCGTTTGTAGACAGTGAATCTCCAATAAATTAACACAAAGTAATACTAGTATTTTCTCAACAATTATCAATCACTTTCAATTATCTATCACTTTCGCAATTCGTCGTGTTTACACGACCTTACCCGGACCGCATGGACAGTTTCTCGTCTTCCGAATCCAGCGCCCGATCGTCCTCTTCTCTTAGTACTTCTCGTGGCACTCCTGATGGTTCCCAGTCAGGACCGCAGATCACTCGAGAGAGGTCTGTTCGGAACCAGTGAAGTTCGGATGATCGGCTGTCAGACGAGGGTCTATCGGACAGGGTACCTTCCGATCGTTGCAGTCGTTCACTCTGTCGTCGGGACCTCTCCCACTGGATCCACGAGTCACTGATGGGCCCCACGTTTGGGACGCCAATTGTTAAAAAGGGTTCCAAAGACAACTGGTAACCAAAAACCCTTTTATGTTGCCCGGCGGTATCGCCTCTATGACCCACCAATATTAATCAATGAAGAAGCAGGCGCTGGAGACTGGAAGGCGGGAAACGAGGATTTTATTCTCTCCGGAGGAGAACACATCAATTCAGACAGCAAGTATCGTCACGAGGTGCTCTAACCACATCTCTGAGGCCTGGCCTCTTATACTAGGGTTTATGACCTTTATTGCACATAACACATTCTTGCAACACTTTAGTATTAGAAAGAACATCCTCGGAATCTCCCCTGCAGGCCCGTTCCCACACACATTTACAGTTGGATTCCCCACCCCGGTCACAACAGGTGATGGTTGTCGCACAGCAGGGCATTCCGCCGATTCACGGAATGCATGGGGTTGATCGGATCTCATGGGGTGGGGGCTTTGATCGGCTCGAGGGTCTTTTGATGGGGAGGGGAAACTTCCTACTGTACGGGGTAATAAACAGTATCCGCAGAGCCAGGTGGCGGCCTGGGAACAGGGAAGACAAACGGGGACACAGGAAAAGGGGTTTGCATCAAAAGGGTTTGAGGCCATGAAAGGAGTGAAGGGAGGTGTCGCGCTGGGAACAGGATGGGATTCCGTGGTGAAGCTGCGCTGAAGAGGGGTTTATGACCCAGGGCATGAGAGAGCGGGGGTTGTCAGCGTGCGGGGGAATGCTTGCGAGGTTAAGAGAGAGAGAGACGCGCTGGCTATCAGCGAGGGGCAGGGAGGCCATGGTGCTCAAAATGGCTGCCGCTTACGCGCACGAATGGGCTTGGAAAAGGGGGCAAGATGGCGCCGATAATGTTCACCAAGTTTGTATTTATTTTTCACAGTGCTGTGTATGTTGCACTATAGTGCTGCATCGGGAATACGGACAACCCTATTGATGTCGATTTTTCATTATTGATTATTGTAAAGAAATGGCGACTCCCCCCTTTAGCAGATTAGCTAAATCTTTGCGTAATTTGGGCATAAACGTTATATTATTGGAAGTAGATGGTTATAGTTCTGGTTAATTTCCATTCAGAATGTCCTACACAGCACCACTCTAGATAAATATGCTGCCTTGGGACTATTCGCACAACAGACCCCTACTGACCATTGTTCCTTCTGTTTTAATAAAAAATGTTTTAAGGTGTTTACTGTTTTTGTTGCGATGTATATATTTATAAGTTATTAAAGTGTTATAATCCTACTACTTTGTTGGAGTGCTATATATTTTTAATGTGACACATAATTGTGAAGACTTTGATGTACAAAAAGGCATCCCTGGAATCTTCCGCTTCAGGCTCGGTCCCACACACCCTCACAGTGAGAATCCCCTCCCCAATCACAATACAGGATGGTTATCAGATTGTAGGAACGCGTGTAGTGTGACGGATCTCATCGGGTGGGTGCTTTGATCTACTGTAACTCCTTTGAAGAGGGGTGATTCTTTACAGTTGAGGCCATAAACTACATCCGCAGGGCTAGGTGATAGCCTGGGACCGGCTTGGACAATCGGACACAGAGGAAGAGGAGTGTCAGAGGGTGCGGTAGTGAATAGGGTGAAAGGGAGGTGTCGGACGGGCACAGGGTGTGATTCTCAGGGAAGAGCAGCGCAAATGGGGGGAGGTGTATGGCCCATGCATAAGACAGAGAGCGGGGGTGACCAGTGCGTGGGGGAGATGCTTGCAAGGGTGGGGAGCCATGCTGAGGATCGGCAGCGTGCAGAGAGTGGGTCTGGTCAAAGCATCTAAAATGGCTGCCGTGCACGACAAAAGTGTGGCATTGGAAAATAAGCAAGATGGCGCACACAATGTTTATCAATACGGATTAATTTATAACAATTATTTTTAACAATATATTTACTCGCAGTGTCAAAATGGCAGTCAACACTTCCTGATTTCCTTCGAATCGAACGTCAACAGACGTCACGCAGCAAAAAAAAAAAAAAACGCTCACGCGCAGCCGCTGGAAGACAAGTATCAACATATATGAGCCTCCTCAACCACCCTCAGAAAACATAGGGGGTCAGGATACTTCTCCCGTACCCCCTTATACCCATTTCTCACATTGTTTTTCCTCCATCTTGTAATTTAATTAAATCGAAACACAAAATGGCGAATTCCCGTTCCGCTACCAGTTTGCGACCCGGTTCGCGAACCGGGAAACGCTTCTTCCGCGAAATATTTTATTTTTTTTATTTGCCCCACGGGACCCTTTAATATCCCAACATCATTCCTAGGGGGTCAAGAGGGGTCTACCTTGCCCCCTTTCATTAAATTCCCCCTTCGTTTTTCTCCTCCTCTTGTCTCTCGATCCTACCGAGAGACAAGATGGCGGCCGCACCGGACTGCTTAGAATGTTGACAGACACCGGAGAGCCAATCAGCTTCGCTTCGCAAAGCTCCGTTACGCGAAAAGTACGCGATCTGGAGCGCTATCCGGGACGCTGTCACAGATATATCTGTTTTTTTAAACGTTAATTTCTCGAAATCCACTGGAGCACATATATTGAGACCCAGCAAAGGCACATCGGGCTAACAGTCCCTACAATTTTGCCAAGTTTCGTGTAAATCCATTCAGCCGTTCAAGCTAAAAGTGAGGCCAAACGCCCTATGGAAAAATGAATGTGAAAAACGCGTTTTGGGACCCCCCTTTTTTCTCGGCCCCCCCTTGACGAAACCCCCCCAAATTTTCAGGGGCTGCTCAGAAACAAAATGTGCCATTTTCCTGAGAATTTCAGCCGATTCCGTCCACAAACGCCAAAGTTATTAGACATAGAATTTTCAAAAGTTCCATAGAGAAAAAATCCTAACTATATATACCTACTGGCGACCGCCAGTAGGTAATATAGATATATATAAATATAAATATATCCCGAGAGTTGCAGTGTATAAACCCAGAAGTGTTTGATTATATATTACTACACTGCAATGTTTGGGTCACGCACTCGCCTTTCAAATGAATCAAGGAAAGTTGTTTCTCCGCAAGGTGTGTCCATTATTCTTTTCATCCTTATAGCTGAACAACCCAACATGTTTCGGTGTAGAACAGGCCTTGTTCATGGGTAGGGCAGGTTTGGAAAGGCATACGATTTTAGAGAGATTTAAATGACATAGGCAAAGGACTCACTCATCAATCAGACAGTCTACTGGGCTACAGACAAACGGCGGCCATCTTAGCACATGTATGTTTACAATCATCAAGTACATGAGCTGGGCTGGGCAAGTACTCTAACACCCTGCCTCCTAGAGTTACTGACCGGAAAACTTACTGATAAACGAAGGTACTTTGCATTGTGGGACTCTCAGTAAATTATTCTCTTTTTTTTGCATTAACAACCGGGAGCTAATATAATATAAAATGAAAAAACTGAAGGGAGTTGCGGGCACGCTAGATGCTTTTCTGGTAAGGGCCGAATCACTACTGACCCACGAGATAGAATTAACTGAGCAACGTCTTTCCCTGGATCCGTCTATTTTTCGGGATCATCACTTAGTGTTCACTCATCGAGTCGGAGTAGAGAACAGTGTTCATGATGGCCTGTCCATTACTTCTTCTACTAACACCTCATCTACACCTTGTCCTTCCCCTACCGTGCTAGACCTAGAAACAGCTACACCAGTAGTCGTGGGCAGAGTTACTAGGACCAGGGTCCTGAAGAATGTGGCAGTACGGAAAACTGAAGCTTTACCAAAAAAAAGAAAATGGGGGGCACCTGCAAACAAATCTAATCTCACAAAGGGCTCCCAAACAACTGACTGCACAAACATAGACCACAATACAACTAAACGTCAATTTAAAAATAGATCTGTTTGTTACACAGACAGATATTGATCTTGTGCTCCATGGTTTTAGACACACTTATACCAAAGAGGTCACTACTGGACTTGATGCTGACATTAACTAAACAATTTTAGGTGTAACAGTAACCCAAGTCCAAGAATTGCTTGAGAAGAATTTTACACAGCTTTGGGACAAATTGAACTATTTGGATACTGTAATAAAAAACTTAAGTCATAACATGGCGGGTAGAAAAGTAGATGACCCAAACAGGGGAGACCATGGGAGAGTGGTGGACAGATGTCAACTAGCAGCACACGAAAAATTAGGGCACATTTTGAGTGATTCTCAAATCCTCTTCTATTTCATAAAAAAAATTCTGACATGCAGACTGAAACATGTACTTTCAATACCAGCAGCAGACTTCCCTGGTGAGCAGTAGCTTTACTACAGTGATCTAATGAACAACTAGAGTGCTAACATGCAGAATTTATGGCAAATGTGTGACACATCTGAATGCCTTCTTGATGAAACCAAAGTAAAACACTGAAAGTATTTCCTACTGAAGAGACTGTAGTAAATGAGGAAATTAGGAAACTTCTTAACAAATAAGTCTCCCAAGATGGCTGCCAGAGACAAAAGAGCCCAAATGGAGCACAAATATCACCCAGATGTAGCCCAAGTATAGTCCAATGACAGAATGTCCCAGAGTGTTCTAAAGAACAACTAGAGCGCTAACAGTCTTACTTATGACAAAAGTATGGAACACCTGAAGCCATCAGTAGAGAGAGTGGTAGAGAGTGAGTATTAGAGAGTAGTAAAGAGTGAGTAGTAGAGAGTAAGTAGTAGAGAGTAGTAGAGATTGAATAGTAGAGAGTGAGTAGTAGAGAGAGAGAGTAATAGAGAGAAGTAGAGTAGTAGAGAGTAGTAGAGAATGAGTAGTAGAGAGCAAGTAGTAGAGAGTGAGTAGTAGAGAGTGAGTAGTAAAGTAGTAGGGAGTAGTAAAGTAGTAGAGAGTTAGTAGTAGAGTGAGTAGTAGAGAGCGAGTAGTAGAGAGTAAGTACTGGAGAGTGAGTAGTAGAGAGTAGTAGAGAGCAAGTAGTAGAGTGGGTAGTAGGGAGTGAGAAGTAGAGAGTGAGTAGTACAGAGAGGGTAGTAGAGAGTGAGTAGTAGAGTAGTAGAGAGTGAGTGGTAGAGAGTAGTAGAGTGAGTACTAGAGAGTGAGTAGTAGAGAGAGTAGTAGGGAGTAGTAGAGTAGTAGAGAGTGAGTACTAGAGAGTAGTAGTAGAGAGAGTAGTAGAGAGTAGTAGAGAGTGAGTAGTAGAGTAGTAGAGAGTTGTCAGTCAGTGTCAGTCAGTGTCAGTCAATCAGTGTCAGTCAGTCAGTGTCAGTCAGTGTCAGTGTCAGTCAGTCAGTGTCAGTCAATCAGTGTCAGTCAGTGTCAGTCAGTCAGTGTCAGTGTCAGCTAGAGCAGCTCTGCTGACCTGGTTCTCTGGCTCTAAAGCAGCTCTGCTGACCTGGGTCTCTCCCTCTAAAGCAGCTCTGCTGACCTGGTTTGTCTGGCTCTACAGCAGGTCTGCTGACCTGGTTCTCTGGCTCTGGAGCAGCTCTTCTGATCTAGTTCTTAGGCTATAGAACAGCAATGCTGACCTGGTTCTCTGGCTCTAAAGCAGCTCTGCTGACCCAGTTCTATGGCTCTAAAGCAGTTCTGCCAACATGGTTCTCTGGCTCTAGAGCAGCTCTGCTGACCTGGTTCTCTCTTTGTAGAGCAGCTCTGCTGCCATGGTTCTCTCTCTCTAAAGCAGCTCTACTGATCTGGTTTCTCTGGCTCTACAGCAGCTCTGCTGGCCTGGTTCTCTGGCTCTAGAGAAGCTCTGCAGACCTGGTTCTCTGGCTCTAAAGCAGCTCTGCTGACCTGGTTCTATGGCTATAAAGCAGCTCTGCTGACTTGATTCTCTGGCTCTAGAGCAGCTCTGCTGGCCTGGTTCTCTGCCTCTAAAGCAGCTCTGCTGGCCTGGTTCTCTGGTTCTAAAGCAACTCTGCAGACCTGGTTCTCTCCCTCTAAAGCAGCTCTGCTGACCTGGTTTCTCTGGCTCTACAGCAGATCTGCTGACCTAGTTCTCTGGCTCTAGAGCAGCTCTGCTGATCTAGTTCTTAGGGTCTAGAGCAGCTCTGCTGACCAGGTTCTCTGGCTCTACAACAGCTCTGCTGACCTGGTTCACTGGCTCTAAAGCAGCTCTGCTGACCCGGTTCTATGGCTCTAAAGCAGTTCTGCTGACCTGGTTCTCTGGCTCTAGAGCAGCTCTGATGACCTGGTCCCTTGGCTCTAAAGCAGCTCTGCTGACCTGGTTCTCTCCATCTAAAGCAGCTCTGCTGACCTGGTTTCTCTGGCTCTACAGCAGCTCTGCTGACCTGGTTCTCTGGCTCTAGAGCAGCTCTGTTGACCTGGTCCCTTGGCTCTAAAGCAGCTCTGCTGACCTGGTTCTCTCCCTCTAAAGCAGCTCTGCTGACCTCGTTCTCTCGCCCTAAAGCAGCTCTACTGACCTGGTTTGTCTGGTCCTACAGCAGCTCTGCTGACCTGGTTCTCTGGCTCTAGAGCAGCTCTGTTGACCTGGTTCTATGGCTCTAAAGCAGCTCTGCTGACCTGGTACTGTGGCTCTAGAGCAGCTCTGTTGACCTGGTTCTATGACTCTAAAGCAGCATCTCTGTTGACCTGGTTCTCTCCCTCTAAATCAGCTATGCTGACCTAGTTCTCTGCCTCTAGTGCAGCTATGCTAATGTGGTTCTTTTGCTCTAAAGCAGCTCTGCTGACTTGGTTCTCTGGCTCTAGAGCAGGTCTGCTGACCTGGTTCTCTGGCTCTAAAGTAGTTCGGCTGGCCTGGTTTCTCTGGCTCTACAGCAGCTCTGCTGACCTGGTTCTGCCTCTAGAGCAGCTCTACTGACCCGGTTCTTAGGCTCTAGAGCAGCTCTGCTGACCTGGTTCTCTCCCTCTAAAGAAGCTCCACTCACCTTGTTTCTCTGGTTCTAGAGCAGCTCTGCTGACCTGGTTCTCTGGCTCTAAAGGAGCTTTGCTGACCTGGTTACCTCCCTCTAAAGCATCTTTGCTTACCTGTTTCCTTGCCTCTAGAGCAACTCTGCTGACCTTGTTCTCTGGCTCTAAAGAAGCTCTGCTGACCTGGTTCTCTGGCTCTAAAGCAGCTCTGCTGACCTGGTTCTCTGGCTCTAGAGCAGCTCTGCTTACCTGGTTCTCTAGCTCTAAAGCAGCTCTGCTGACCTGGTTCTCTGTCTCTAAAGAAGTTCTGCTGACCTGGTTCTTTCCCTCTAAAGCAGCTCTGCGGGCCTGGTTTCTCTGGCTCTACAGCAGCTCTGGTGATCTGGTTCTCGGCCTCTAGAACAGCTATGCTGACCTGGGTCTTTGGCTCTAGAGCAGCTCTGCTGACCTACTTCTCTGGCTCTACAACGGCTCTGCTGTCCTGGTTCTCTGGCTCTAAAGCAGCTCTGCTGACCTGGGTCTCTGGCTCTACAATGGCTCTGCTGACCTGGTTTCTCTGGCTTTACAGCAGCTCTGCTGACCTGGTTCTATGGCTCTAAAGCAGCTCTGCTGACCTGGGTCTCTGGCTCTACAATGGCTCTGCTGACCTGGTTCTATGGTCCCATTGTGTGGGAACACCCACAGCAACACCCATGGAATGCCCCTTTCATGCAGTTTTCTGTGTGAAAGGGGAACATATGTATAAGGCCACGAAAAGCCACATAAAGTGGCTTTACGTGGCCTAATAAAATATACTGTGGCACATTGCGTCACCAGAACATCAAAAAAGTGACCTTCCGTGAGCGCAAAAGTGCCGGTAGGGCCTTATAAATGAGGCTTTAAATTATCTTAATAATGCCCTGTTCACACCAACCTGCGTGGTGAAGCATGGCAATTTGGCTGAAATAGATACATTGATCCTGTTTGTCATTGTTAAACTATACAATAAATATGAGAAATTGTTGTAGTATGACATAAACGTACACAATCAAAAGTGGGTAGTATGATGACATCCTAATAAGCAGTTAATTTATAGCTAAGACTTCAGTGATCCTGCATACTTTCACATTCTTCACTAATCTAAATGTTTGAAAAATAACCAACTCGTGCTTAATGCCACGCTGTCGCAAGGATAAGTTACTGCTTCTTAATCTCCATTTACCATATCAGCAGAGCCACAGCTTTGGCGCCTTTAATTCACATACGATTAGTACTGTATCTGTTTCATTTCATACGTGTTTGGCAAATAATGAATGTTTTCAGCGCAGCTGTCCTTTATGACATCATGCGTTGCGTTCTGCATTACCACTGGAGCAAGCACAAAAGTCAAAGAGAGTTTTTTTCTTGATGGTAAAGTACTCAGATTCTACTTTAATAGTGTTTGGAATAGTTTTGATTTTTGTAGGACGGACATGCACTCTTCACGCAATGAAGGCAAACAGACACTATGCACAAATGGGAGGGTGCATAAAGAGTAGGAAGGAACACCGTTATCATACTTTTCTGTTCCCTGCGTGTTTGGGGCCGTCTCGTGTTTCTGCACTCCATGGTTCATTCAAGGCATGTTGGAACGTTTTAGTATTACTGGAGGAAATCTAACTATAATTGCAACACCACTGCATTGCATGGTTGAGGACAGTGTACCAACACCCACTAGGGAGAAGAGGAAAATCTGCACAGCTTCTTGGATTGGGTCCCCAGGAACACCCACAGCCAGGTTTACTAACCTTTCACACCTTGCTGTGCAGAAAAGCTATTCGCTGCACAGCGTTGCATGAAAGCAAGAGAGCTGAAACACGTCATATCTCTACCAAAAGATGGCGCACTTCTGCTCTCACGTAGCATTGGAGCACTTTAGCCTAACACCAATGCAGGCACCCTTACATCAAGGTGAAAATGCACCTGAATTTCGAGCAGGATTGTTTTTGTGCAGGAAGGTGTACCTACCTGCATAAAAACAATCCGTAAAGGTATATACCTCATTCTATGTGTGCTGCAGAATGCAGTAAACATAGGAAGTGGAAGTAACAAGGAGAAAAGAAAATATTCCTCCTTGTTACGCCAGTCTCAAGCAAGTGCACCCTTTTGGTGCAAATCCAGGTTTACTTCCTTTAGTAAATCTAGGTTTAGATTAGAATTCATGGGTGGATGTATGGGAATGTCCATTCTCCACAGGCAGTGCTCTCCGCTGCAGGGCATTACTTTTTGTTTAGTCAGCCATGCAAAGCCACACAAATCGGGTTTTGAGTGGCTCAATAAATCCCAAAACACATTTTGCATTGGCTGCACTAAAAAAAGTGATTCAATTCCAATGTAAAATATTACTCAATGTGGGCCAGAGTGTGGCATGTCTTTATGCTTTGACAATGAGGCCACCCTATAAATCCACTATGTGCACACTCCATAATGGCATAATGCTGTTATGCATTAATACCATGGACTGGTCCGCAGAGAGGGAGCAGAAAAAGAGCTTTTGCAAACATTTCTCTGCCACCAGCGGACCACAAAGATGAAAGAGGGATTTTTCGAATTACAAATACTTCTATTGAGCATTATCTCACTAGGGGTAAGTCTAGAATCAGCCTCTCTGAAAAGAAACATTACTTGACCCTAAAAAATAGCATAAGTATTGGATGCTGCAATCAATCTAAAGAAAAACAAGTTCTCTTCTTGCCATCTGTATAAAGAGGCCCCTGGCTTCAAAGGAAAGGGATCAATCCTAAAAAAATCTCATGTGTCCATTAGCCGGCTTGTGGGTGCAACAGGACCTTGAGCCCTGGGTAGAAGTTGTGAGAATTAATGTGCCAACAGAGTAATTCCCCCATTTCACTGCTGACCGCCTGCAGTTTCAATTGACTATCAGCTCCTAAGGTGACATAAATTTACCGATTTTTCTAACACTAAACTATGAATAGGCAATAACTCCTTCTTAGATCTAGCGTTAACCAAGACCTTTTGATTGTATTGATATTAAATATATATTATACATACTTAAAGCGGCTTCCTACCACATCTATTTATCTATTGGTCTGTTGTTGAGTCATTCACATTTTGCTTCCCCCCATTACAGCAAACAGCATGTGTCAATGGGTCAGCCTACTTAAGCCACAGGTTAACTTCACTTTGGCTGCAGTTTGCTGTTTCACAAGTGGCACACTCACACAAGGTAGTTCCCTTCAGTGCCAGTGTCTTTGTTTTTACTTTCTAATTACTTTAGTGGTGTCTTTGTGTTTAGAGCCTGAAGTTATACTAGGACCCTTTTGATGTTAGCACAGGGTACAGTCCAGCTTTATCAGATCTGTCCCTGCCAATGCTTTGTAAATTACTTTTGAATCAGCCTTTTCTTACCTGGCTGCTGCTATTTAATGGCACATCAGATTGTGTGCTTTTGAAATGGCCTACATTAGGTTATTTGCCTTTTACTATGCACGCAATGAAGTGCAATTATATTTATCTATTCCAACATAATACATGGGATTGCAGAATCCCTATATAAAAACCTGTCTCTAATTTCTTTGTAATACCAATTTGTGATGTACCACGCTGCTTATTATAAAGAAATTACATCAGAAATCAACTTCAATAATGTATTACAGTTGAGTTCTGGTGTCACAATGCCTGCTACCAGCAGCTAAGGGTAAAGGCAGATAACATCACAGAGCATAACTAAAGCAGCTACTTAAAGAATGAAAAGGAAACGTGGCTTATCTTTCTTCTACTCTGTTTTGCTAGCCGTACATTGACAAATAGAAATTAGATATTTATAACAACAAGCTCATTTTATTCACTCTTTATGTAATTATAGAAAAGGATGTTTCTACTGTGACTTTTTAAAACAATAAACTGACTTGTATTAAACTGATTCTAATATCTATCTTTAGGCAACAAATATCTAACATCTTTTTTGAAGTGTTTACATTTGCACTATAGATTCTATTTTTATTCTTCACGCAACAAGGATACCTCTTTCAAGCGAAAGAGAAAATCACCAAGCATTTAATGGTTTGTGGAAAAGATAATGTTGTGACCATGTCTTATAAGGAACAACGAACCCTCTGCTGTGCGTAATAAGGATATCGCGAGGCACCTGGGAGTTCCATAACCCTATAAAGGTACCCAGCCTTCGGCCTCATTCCTGTATATGGTCAAGGAATTCCTTGGTGACTTGCTATATTCTTATAATGTATGGAAAGGATTCTTTATCCCATATATTAAACACTAACAGAAAGCTTCAATATTATTGGGTGTGAAGTCATATGCAGAACATTATGCAGAACACTTTTTTCCGGGACTCACTTTGACCAATGGCACTTCAATAAACTGTGCTTATGTGGAAAACAGGGCGTTAGCCTGTTTAATTTGCAGCACAGTTGTAACTCTTTTATTTGAACATTGGTGGGTTTAATTTGAGTTTTAGTAACCAATATGTTATACTGTGACAGAAAAAAGAGACACTTGCAAGCTGTATCTGAAAATAGAATTACAGTTCCATTCATGCGGAGGTAAGATATTTCATGCAAAATATAATCACAAATACTTTTGTAGCCCATGAGATAACTCAATAAGCGTTTAATTATGTATAAATTCATGATCCAGATAAACAGTTAATTACAGTGGAATCAGAGATACCTTTGAGTGCTGCTGAGATAGCTAAGTGGGTTGTTTCTGAGTTAGCTGTCCCAATATTTAATTGCACCATTATTTTTCTCTCTTTCTTTTTTTTCATTTTTTTCTTTCTTTCTTTTTCTTTCTTTCTTTCTTTCTTTCTTTCTTTCTTTCTTTCTTTCTTTCTTTCTTCCTTTCTTTCGTCATTTTTATCATGCCTTCTTGTTCAAATGCTAGAGCAGCCAAATCAGCCAATACAAGACCAATTAGCTTTTTTAGGTCTGTGTTGGCCAAGACAATTCAAATTGAATAAAACCATGAGTGTAATATAGTTACTAATAGGAGTTTTCAGTCAGACGTCATCCATTAGCCTGTCTTTGTGTCATTCATATTTTTCTTTCACCCACTGCAGAATGCAGCAAGAGGAAATGTGTCAGCCCCTTTCACTCACTGGCTGACTTCACTTTAAATTATGGCATACTGCCCTTTCACAAGGAGCACTCCAACACACAAAGTAGTTCCATTCAGTGACAGGAAGTGATAATAGCAGAGTCACTATCTCCAATACTGTAAGATGGATGGATGGATGGATGGATGGATGGATGGATGGATGGATGGATGGATGGATGGATGGATGGATGGATGGATGGATAGATATTGTTCCCCTACTGTTGACTTAAAAAGCGACATGTTACCTCCTTTATTTGTGCAGGCCTCCCCTAATGATGCTGCACAACTTTAAAATTAATAATATTAAACGTGTGATGCAGCTGCCAAATGTCATGCAAATTCGTCAAATGATGCTAATGTTACAGGCAATTCAAAATACAATTGTTTTCGATATATATCTACAATTTAGCAACATTTTACTTTCAGTCCAAGTTTGTTGTAATTCTGGGCAACAGTTTTTACTCTATAGAAAGAGAAGTTTCCTATAGGGGATAAAATGTATCACAATTATTATTTGATCACCCTTGAAACTGGCCTGTAGGAAACATGACATCCCTCAACCAATCCCTATACTATTCACCCTTTTTTGAAACCTTTGTGCATAATTGTATAACCGAGCCAGGGTTTATAGGTATAAAAATGTCCTTTTGAGTGGAAGTCTAGACCTTAGAAAGATAGACAGACGGACGGACGGACAGACAGATAGCTAGATAGATAATTGCCCACCTACCGTTGACTTAAAAAGTCATACTTTGCCTCCTTTAACTGTGCACTCCTCACTTAATGATGCTGCACAACTTCAAAATTAACAGTAATATACATGTGATGCATCTGCCAAATTTCATGCAAATTCGTCAAATGATGCTGTTACAGGCAATTAAAAAAATATTTTCTTTCGATATATATCTACAATTTATCGCTTTAGAAATGCTAACTCCTATTTCAAATGGTAATGTTTAAAACACCAATAAACGTATTTAGTTCAGACCAATCGAAGCCCCTCTTCCGAGTAAAGTTATACTTTCAGTCCAAGTTTGGTGTAATTCTGGGCAACAGTTTACCCTATCAAAAGTGAAGTTTCCTATGGGGAAGAAAATGTATCACAATTATATGATCACCCTTGATACTGACCTGTAGAAAAGATTCCATCCCTCAACCAATCCCTATTCACCATTTTTCGGAAACCGTTGTGCAGATTCGTTTAACAGAGCCAGGGTTAATGGGTATAAAAATGTACTTTTCAGTGGAAACATAGACGAGAGAGAGAGAGAACTTTTGACTCAGAAAGTCATAAGTTGCATCCATGCCATGCAAGCTAGATCTCGGAACCCTAACTTAATGCTCATGACCTCGAGCATGATGTGATTGAAGATATTACAAATGGTGTACACATTCTCTCAACATCATTATGGATGTCATTTCTAGGAATACAGAATCATTTATTTGGATATATGCTGACATTTAATGCGAGGTGTTGTTGTGTCCTGCATCCATTTTAGGACATCCTCGTCCCTAATCCACCATTTCACATCTCATTCTTCATCCCTTATCCATCATCCGTCATTCTTCATCCACCATTCCTCAACTCTTATCATCATTCCTCATCTTTCACCTCTCACGCCCCAGCTTTCATTCCTTATCTCCTAATGCTCATTCATTTTCTCTAGTGATAATGCTGGTGTAAGTAGTTGAAAAAACAAACATTCAACCCAAAAAAATCATTTGCGTATGCACCACTGTTAATTAACTGATGTTCGGCTACTTTTTAAATGCAAATCGTCATAAAAAGCAAATATAAACTATGTTCACAATATCAAAGGAGCAAAGCGTGGTAATTGTTTTTGTGAACGAACAGATTTCATTGAATAGAAACGTCTATGTTGCACAACAACGTGGATGATGGGTGAAAAATGAGGAATGTTAGGTGATAGGTGAACGGGGCGTGAACAGGAATACTGGATGGTGGATGAGATACGATGATAGATGAAGGACGACGAATATACACCATGGGCCAGATCTACAAGCCCCTTGCGCCACTTTTGCGTCACTGTTCCCATGGTAAAAGTGAGGCAAAAGTGGCGCACGGGTCTTGTAAATCTGCCCCCATGCATTTTAGGACTACCTCTTTCATAAAATGGATGCTGGTCACATCACCTCTGTTCTTACCATCCTAAAATGGCGTCCATTCGAAGCTAATTGTACATCTATCCGCCTGTCACATAAAATCCCTCACACAGGAACACCTCAAAGTCTTCTCAGTATTTGTTTGAAAAGCCAAACATCCATGAGGAATATTTAGACTTTGCACATAAAAACTTGGGGCCTCATTTATGAGACATGACGCATCGCTGCGGGAAAGCAGCGATGTGTCACTTCTCAGTGCGCACTTCTTGGGTCATGATTGATGCGTCATATTTATAATATGACGCATCATGTCGCAAGGAGTTAGATACGTCAGTATTTCTGACGTATCTGTAGGCGTAAAAGTGATGCATTGCTGGAGTGTGTCACAATAGTGACGCAACTCCAGCAATGTGTACTTTCACATGGGGCAAGTCCCATGTTGTTAGTGCCTGCATCAGTCTTACGCCTGCCAGGAAGCAGGCGTAAGATTTTGACGCATTAGCGGCCAAGAATTGGCACAGTGAAATCTTATAGATATCACTGAGTCACTTCCATGATCCTTTCATGCGTCAAAACGCCCCCCTTGCATACATTATACCTGGCGCAGGTATAATGTGGCGCAGGTGTTTACAAAGTGACGCATCTACCTAGATGCGTCACTTTGTGAATATGGTGCAGCAAGGCGCATTTTTTACGCCACTGGTGCGTCACAAAATGTGAAGCACCGGCGGCGTAAAAGTGACGCACAGCCTCATAAATGAGGCCCACGAACATTTGAGAAACGGCGAACCCTCACCCACTGAACTTTGAACACTTTCCCCTACATATTTTCACGACAGTTCCTGCATCCTTGCAAGTTTATTTAAATCTTTAAGTGGGTCATAGGAATGAGGCAACAGCTTTTCCTGCTTGCCACAGAAATGAAGCTCAAATTACACACTTGCTTGGAGTAGTGATGCCTTTGGCTACTTTGTCTTGTGTAAATTAAAATGCGAGGTTTTAGGTGGAACTCGGCCGCGAGCCTCTTTTTTCTCCCTTCAGCACTCATGAGGTTGCCAGATTTTGCAAATAGAAACATTTTGCGTGCTCACCTACATACACTGTTGTGTGGACTATAAAAATGAATACATTCCGAAGGCCAGAGCTCACTTCTGCGGACGTTGTGAAGAATTAATGATGATGCCATATGGGATATTGGTTTTACTCCGGGCATATGCTCAGCTTTTTATTGCTTTAAGGCTTTTGTTAGTTCAGGAGGAGTACTCATTAACTACGTTATACATGTATTTTCTTTTTTAGTGCTAAGTGACACATTTCCTACTGCACAAAACCTTATGCTATGCTTAAATTATATGGTTACACTACTCATAAAAATGAAGACACGTGGCTTGATCGCCAAAGCAACGCTATGGACCCTACGACAGACATTTTTCTATGATTAAAAAAAAGCAGGGCGAATCCGTTTGTTTTTTTCGGTAACAAGGAATCGAATAAAAGTGAATTCCAAAAGTCTGAACCAGGGAGCAACCCTTTCTCACACCTGAATGCAGCGTTTGCATTGTTTTAACTTTTGAAATCGAAATTCGATTTGCTGCTCCCCCGCTCCAGCCGTGAACATGGAGCTTACCTGGGGGAGCAGCCTTATATCCCAATTCCCCGTCCCGCTACCTACTGGCCTCTCCTGTTGAGCTATCCCTCATTGGAGGGTTCGTATCTAGCACCGCCTCGCCTTTGGCCGTGTCGGGCGGCCCTGTGATGTGGAGGTGGGGGTGGTGTTCTAAGGCTGGGGGCTGCTTTCGCGCCCTCTGCCTTCTCCATGCCAAAACTTGGCGCTGGTTGGCTAGTTAGGGGGGGGGGGCGGCGACCGTTATGGCGCCAGCTCTTGAGCCCCCTTTGTGGGCAGCCTTTGGGAGGTAGTGCCTTGTTTTAACTTTTGACATGACAAACCTTTAAGTCAAATCTGTCCCGCACATTTTTTACAGGGTATTAGTGCAGAGCACGCTAGCTAAAATTTTTTAAATGCAGCATACACTCGGGCTAGAATTCCTTCCTTAAAATTACTCTTACAAATGTTAAATATTTTCTAAGGAATATCCATTGTAAGACAAGCTTAGGCAATGGCAATAGGTCTGGCTTTAAAGCAATGTTATCTGGTAATATGAAGTATTACAAGTAGATAACATGGGAATGGATATGTATTTGTGTGGAAGTAAGGAACTATAGAATAATAATGGTGTAGGTAAAAAGTCAAGTGACAGTCGGACGGTCCAGCCAGACCTAAAAATCTATCTAAAAATATATCTAGGGTAATGACTGCCCTCCTGCCTTTTCTGCTGCCAGGGAAAATCTAAATAGATATCTAGCCATCTAAGACACTTTAAAAACATTAAAATGTCATGAGTCTGACCCGGAAGGTTAAAGCTCAGGCAGATGGATAAATAAAGGCCTGATTCACAAAGGTAAACTGAGCCGAAAGTCTAACTTTACCACTTTCAGCATTCACAAAGGGCATTTACGAGTAGCAAAGTTAGACTTTTGTCTCAGTTAAACTTAAGTTTTGGTTTTAATATTAACTGAGACAAAATGTCTAAGGATTTTTGGTGTAATTTCAACTTAAGACCAAAACCTAAGTTTAACTAAGACAAGAGTCTAACTTTACTACTCGTAAATGGCCTTTCTAAATACCGAAAGTGGTAAGTTAGACTAAAGCTAAACAGTGACAGGGGGAAGTTTAAAAGCAGATGCATAATAGCCTCCAGAAGTTTCAGGCAGGTGAAAGGGTAACTTTCTAAATTTTACTGTCCTTGCTATTTATTTCAAATCAGAATTCGGTAGAAAGTTGGATTTTTAATAACTATTAAACATAATTGTTGTATTACTTTTCTTGCAAGTCCCATTCCCAAGATATAGTATTAGAATTTTAATTGGTACTCTAGTTTTCTCTATGGACCAACCAGCAATGCTGTAAAAACAGCTTTTGGATGCTAGTCATTGTTAGGGCAAGTTAACATTAAATCTCTACATGTCTTACTTTTAAATACCATGCATCCTGTCTTGTGGACAACAAGGCATACATAAAGGTGACATCAATATTTAAAAAGAAGAGTTTTATCTATGAGAAGCTTTATTTTTCTAGGTTGAATGGCAAATGTTACATTGCTACAGTTAGGCTACACATGGTAGGCCTGAAGCTGTGTTTGCACTGCCTCTGTACTGGATGGCAAAATCGGTGCTGGAGTCCACAAGTGGTATTTAACTTCCAGGTCCATGGTACATCTTGTACCATACACTTGGGACTTATAGGTAAATTAAATATTTCAATTAGGAATATGCCAGCTCTACCAGGTTTAAAGGGGCGCAAAGGTGGGTAAAGTTCCAAATCCCACAAAATATAGGGTCCAGCAAAAGGCAAACAATTTGGGGTGACAAATCAGAAAATCTGGATTTCCCACACCCATCTTATCACCCCCTTTTCTGAATCGTTATGTCCACCATAAGCGTGGAAGGGTATGCTCAGACATGAGTCCCTTACTCATTGCACCATCAGGATTCAAGCAAGCCGGGCCGAAGACGGCTGTAATGCCAGAAACCGGTCCCCGGAAGCTTGTTTCCTTCCCAGTAAAGGAATTGGCTTGGTAGTTTGGTCTGCCCTGTTCCCATGATGCACTAGGCCAGGGACAGACTAATTTGCATGTAGCCAGGTTCTGAGCTGGTATGGTGCAGTGAGCTAAAAAACGTGATGGATCAAGCCCTGATCTCTTGACTGGGTATGAGTGTTCTGCTTAATTCAGATACTCTGTCCATCACCACCCCCTTTTCTGAATCGTTTTGTCCACCATAAGCGTGGAAGGGTATGCTCAGACATGAGTCCCTTGCTCATTGCACCATCAGGATTCAAGCAAGCCGGGCCGAAGACGGCTTTAATGCCAGAAACCGGTCCCCGGAAGCTTGTTTCCTTCCCAGTAAAGGAATTGGCTTGGTAGTTTGGTCTGCCCTGTTCCCATGATGCACTGGGCCAGGGACAGACTAATTTGCATGTAGCCAGGTTCTGAGCTGGGATGGTGCAGTGAGCTAAAAAACTGTGATGGATCAAGCCCTGATCTCTTGACTGGGTATGAGTGTTCTGCTTAATTCAGATACTCTGTCCATCACCACCCCCTTTTCTGAATCGTTTTGTCCACCATAAGCGTGGAAGGGTATGCTCAGACATGAGTCCCTTGCTCATTGCACCATCAGGATTCAAGCAAGCCGGGCCGAAGACGCTGTAATGCCAGAAACCGGTCCCCGGAAGCTTGTTTCCTTCCCAGTAAAGGAATTGGCTTGGTAGTTTGGTCTGCCCTGTTCCCATGATGCACTGGGCCAGGGACAGACTAATTTGCATGTAGCCAGGTTCTGAGCTGGGATGGTGCAGTGAGCTAAAAAACTGTGATGGATCAAGCCCTGATCTCTTGACTGGGTATGAGTGTTCTGCTTAATTCAGATACTCTGTCCATCACCACCCCCTTTTCTGAATCGTTTTGTCCACCATAAGCGTGGAAGGGTATGCTCAGACATGAGTCCCTTGCTCATTGCACCATCAGGATTCAAGCAAGCTGGGCCGAAGACGGCTGTAATGCCAGAAACCGGTCCCCGGAAGCTTGTTTCCTTCCCAGTAAAGGAATTGGCTTGGTAGTTTGGTCTGCCCTGTTCCCATGATGCACTGGGCCAGGGACAGACTAATTTGCATGTAGCCAGGTTCTGAGCTGGGATGGTGCAGTGAGCTAAAAAACGGTGATGGATCAAGCCCTGATCTTTTGACTGGGTATGAGTGTTCTGCTTAATTCAGATACTCTGTCCATCACCACCCCCTTTTCTGAATTGTCAGTCTTAGGGTGGTCATCCACCAAACGTTTTGCCTTACCCCTCCATGTATTTATGCTGATCTCACTTATGTTGGTCTCAGGGCTTTACCACTGCTAACCTGTGTGTGCTCTCTCCTCTAAACTTAGTATATAATTGGCTCACATCCAATTGGCACATTTAGTTTGCTTGTAAGTGCATAGTAAATTTTATGGTAAAATCAGATTTAAGACACAATTCAGAAAATGACACTTTTAGAAAGTTGGTATTTTCTTGTCTCAACCATTTGGTGTCTACAGCTTGTATCCTGGGTCATATACTTAGATGTAGCCCGAATGTGTGACTTTGTCGGGTCCGGTGCAACCAGAAAACCACATTAGCCGCTTTGTGCTTCTAGGCACTATTTTCACTTAAATCTGTGGTTCTACTAATCAGATTTTTATCATTTTGTTGTCAATTTATTTATAAAATTTTACACTACTTTTCTAAATTGATGTGGGTTTTTTCTTGTGTTGTTTTTTCACTTTATTACTATTTCAAGTGCTGCACAAATACTTTACGCATTGCCTCTAGGTTAAGCCAGACTGCTTTGAGCCAAGGTACCGGAGGGATAAGCACAGGCTAGTTAAAAGTTTGCTTGTGTTTCACCCTAACAGAGATTGTGGTGGCTTCGTGAATAGGGTTTAACCTCCCCTCAACCAGTTACCGTATTTCCAACAATTGACCATACATATAAATCTTTCTGTGCTATTGAATGGAGCAAAATCTGGTTTCTCCTTTACACATGGCACATACTGCCATAATGTATGAATGGATTTACACTTTTTTTGCACCAGTACATATGGTGTTCTATTTACCCAAAGACTTATTTATAGAAAGGTAGTCAACATTGTAAAAGAGAACTGTAGGAAGGTGGAATATTATGTGGTGATGCTAGTTACAGTACACCATGCATTGCTCTCAAAATACCTCAAAGAGGGTCCTTAGATTCACAATATTAAATCCTTAGCTCAGTCCTGGTTGAGTGGAAAAGAGCAATCAGGCTTTATTAGAGGATCATGTGTTAAGCATTTCAGAGAACCAACATGGAGAATAAGTAATTGCACAACTCAAAAGAAATCTGACATCCTTTTATTAAAATAAAAGAGCAGGTTTTTATATAATTAACAAAACAATGCAAATCAGTTAAGTGCAAAACAGTACTGCAAAACTTCATCATTGCGTTCAATGGGAAAAAGCACTAGTAACAATCAGTAACTTGCAGGTTGAGTTGCGTGGAACCCAAGGAGATACAGGTTCCAGGGCCAAGCCACGACAGTCAGGTCAATATTATCTTGGTTAGAGAAGACCAGGTGCAGAGTTCTTCTGGTTCTCTTTGGGAGCTGTGGGAGAGCTGGTTTTACTGCTTACACAGTGTCTGTGGGGAACCGGGTGTAAAAATGCCAACAAGGAAGCCACTGACAACTTCAGATGAAGTTTTTGCGAGTTACCTCGAGGTGCAGCTTTGAGCAAAGGAGGTTGTTGCCGGACTGGCAACCAAAAAGTGTTGTCAGTGGTAAGCTCAGCAGAAAGTTGTTTCGACGTCCAGAGGTCCGGAGAAACACAGTAGCCACCTGGAACTTCATGGAAGTCAGGATTACGTTTCCCACAATGCACTGGACCATCTACTTTTGGGCGATCATGCGGAAGACCTGATAGTAAGTGATTCTTCGGTTCTGCAGCATTGTTTTTACCTGAGGTGGGCAAGGGACTAATGCCACTAGTCTAGGGGAGTCTGGAGATGACTTTGGCTCTCAAAGGGGTCCCTCTGTCTGAGGGAACTGAACTTTGGTCCAGAATGAGTTGCAGTCATGCAGTGCCACGAACATTGCTACAAGGGTAGAGTATCACACCTTTGCTTTGTGCAGATCCTTTTGTCGCAGGGACATGTCACCTCTTTGTTCTGTATTGCAAGTCAGATCAGTACTGCGGTTCTGGTGTCAGTGGAAGCCCTTCAATACTAGATTTAGGGGCATTAGGGGTGTGGGTGCTATTGGCCAATGGGCTGCTAGCCCCAGTTGCTAATCTAGCCCTGAGGAGATCACATACGAAGGGTGTAGGCCACATTTTCTATCCAGAATACTCTATTTGACCACTTTTAAAAATGGCAGAAGTCTTCTTCCTTTGCTGTACAGAGGAGGTAGCCCACCCTAGAGGTGTGGCTAACCTTCAGGAGTGTACACCTCCTGAAAACCGAATTTTCCTGCTTGCCCAGGTGCAAATGTTCCTAGGGCAGCAAGAAGGCTGTTTCCTCCTTTGGGAGGCAGCCTCGTTGCATATCACATGCAGTTCAGCTTTTTAAGCTCACCGCCTTGATCTGCCACTTCACTAGCAAACCTGTCAGGGAGGGAGGTGTAACCTACTTCTCATCCAGGCCATTGTTTCTGACTCCTGGTTCCATTCATACCGCCTGGTATGGAGACAGATTCCTGTCTTGGTGGCAGCAGCTGCAGGCTAGCAGCCAGAGCACAGGAAAGGCTGGGGCAACCAGGTTAGCAACCTTTAAGGTAGCCACTTGGGTGCACCCCACATCGTCTTCAATAGAAGATTAATGTTAGGGATGATGAAGCACATTGTTTGATACCAAACACAACATATTTAAATGGTATCATAATGGAATTTGCCAACCTCAGGTTTGCCTGGGTGCCAGCCTAAGTTCTCTTGTGAACCGCCTATCATTTATAGTAGCCTTTAATGATAAAGGCCCCTTTAGGGACAAGGAAGCTTGCACTTACATTTCCATACCTTTAATATAATGCACCCTGCCTCCTAGGCTTAGGAGGCCTTCCTTAGGGGTGACAGGCATATTTTAAAAATAGTGCATTGACTTTGCCAAACGTGGTGAGGTTAATGTTGAGTTCCAGCTGTTGTCACTGCTCCTGCAATCTACAATGGCAGGCCTGCTGTCAGTAGTTTACTTGAGTCACTCAGAGTGGCACAAACAGTGCTTCAGGTCCTGGTGACCCCTTTAACACCGATGCCATGGGAACCACGTATAAGGGGATTAAAGTCCTTGACAATTGGGGTTATCAATTCACACATATCAGTTTTGGAGAGAGAGCACTGCCACTGGGGTCTGTGCATCAGGTTCCAGTTCACTTTTAGAGTTGTAACCATCAGCAATGGCGCACAAAGTGGGGGAGGTGACCATACAAAAAGGGCACTTTCCTACAAGACCTCATTGCACTTTACTGATTGCAGGAAATTTCAGAATTTCAAATACATATATTCTGCTCGGAGCTGAGGGTATTCCTTAATCTGAGGCCATGTAAAAATCTTTCCCTGGGTTTAAGGCAGTATTGTAACATAGGCTCCTGGATTCCCCGCAGTGAGGTGGCCCTGGCTGCAGGGTCCCCCAGCACAGTACTCCCATCTGAGAGCTCTTTATAAAACCTGGAGTGGGGGCCCCTCCATGCACCTTGTAGGGGAGCCCCTCAAATTTTGTTATGCACTGGCTTAAGGGGGATAAAGCAGAATTGTTGGATCAGGTGAGTGGTTGATAATTGTAAATACCTGGCTGATACGCAGTGGCAGAGCACATTTTTTAGTTTGGAGGGGGTGGGCGCACACTGCCTCACACTCCAGCACTCAGTTTGCCCCGATGCATCATAATAAATGTAGTGCATGATAACATTTTCTTCAGTGTCAGGCTTAAGTTTTTCACCCTTGTTGGTGCAGCAGTGCTGTGTATCTCTAGACAGGTGTTTCAGGATACTTGTCCTTCTTCAGTAGAGAGCAACACTTTTTGGGGGGCTGCTGGAGATGCTGCCCTAATGTGCCAGAGATGTAGATTCAAGTAAACAGTTAAACAGTATATCTCGTTTAACGCAAGTGGATAACCAACTCTTCTTCTGTGTTTAGATCTGTCAGAGCTTTTGTTTGCAGGTTGACAATAAACCTTGATTCTAGTCTGCGTAGTTTAAGTTCCCTATTCCCTCCTCTATCATGAGCTGGGACATGATCGAAAGAATAAAATCCCAATAGATTCCTATTGCTTTAGTGAAACCTTGCAAAATGTCTTGCCACAGGGTAATTCAAGTCGTTCTTCTCAATAGCCCTGGCATGTTCTAATATTCTACGTTTGTTTGGGTGAATGGTGCTACCTATATACTGCATATTGCAGGTGCAGACAAGACAGTAAATACAAAAGGGTGTGTTACATGTTAGAAATGTGTTAATGATTCTAGGTTTTGTAAGTCAAGGGATTTTATATGATAGAGTTTTGGGACTGTTCTTGCATGCCTTGCATCTAGTGCAGGAGAAAAATCCTGTAAGATTGCTTATTCAAGGATTGTAGGGAATTGGTTCAAAGTGACTCTGCACTAAATTGTCTTTCAGCGACCAGCAGTGCCTATATGATATCTTCGAGTGGTCAGGTAAGTTATTTCCAATCACGCAGTCAGTTTTAAGGATATGCTAATTGCGGGTCAGGACCTGTCTCAATGCCTCTAATTCATGCATTAATTGCTCCTATCTTTCGTCCATACAGTGCCCAGCTGGGCTCTATGTGAGTATCCGCTTCTTGCCTTTAACTTCCACTAGGGGTTCACTGCACAATCTGACAGTCATTCCCATTTTCAGGTACAACATCCAACCATTAAGGAAAACTTTTGGATCTTTTTTTCTTGTTCTCCTCAAAACCTTTGAGCTGATCCATTGGTCTTCATTTTTTCTGGTGTCCCTTCATTGTTAGGTCCTGAAGAGACAGTTGGGTCGAAACGTTGACGACAACTTAAAGCGAACCATTTCCCAGCCCCCAAAATTGTATTAGGAGGCTGTGTTTACTCATTGTATACTATTATTGTGGTTTACTTTGTATGCTTTCTTGAAACAATTTTTATGTCACAATAGTCACAACCTTGATATGTAGGTTTCACGTTTCACTTGGGACACTAAGCACTGAATTTTGAATGATGTGAATATGCATTTATATAAACAATCTAAGAGTACAAAGAATTTGTGATATACCTTCTTTTTTCTCTGTCTGACATCATCTTGCCTTCGATTATTGCCATTGTGCTGGTTGTTATTGTAAATTATATGTTCATGGACACAAGGCATAACTGTCAATAGAAGTGCCCCTTCCAATGTTTTTATAAGGTGTGTACAAACTGAAGAACCTGTGTGTCAAAGTAGTTTGCTCACGCTCCAGTAGAATAAGGGTTAACAATAGGTGTTCATTTCAACCTGACTATTACTCATTTTACCACCACCAGAAGAAAGGATATCATAGTTATAAGTACAGACAATTAAATATATGCCTTGATAGTTATCCTGTAAAGTATCTTAATTTTCCTTCTGTTGTGACCTAATGTCAACATGAATATCATATGTTTGAATCTCATTGTACCCACAGATTGTTCTAGTGTTAATACAATTTGAACCACTCATTGATATAAAATGATTTTGCACCTGGTTTTTAGAGTACTGATAAACTTAAAAAAGGTTTCTAACAATGCCATGTAAATAATAGCACAATTTTAGTGTGTTATTTGAGTGACAAGTGTTTTGCAAAGGGCTCTGTCTTTTTCACATAGATAAGCCTTTAAAGAAATGTGGCAACTCTACCTCCAAATTGACTCTGCATATGCGTATGCAGGCACACTCAGGGGACACCTATGACAAGTTTTTTTCACGGCATCTGTGTTGATAAATTAGTGCCTGATTACGACTTTGGCAGTCCTACAGCTGGGGTGGCAACATGTCGTCCACTGTAGGAACGCCAATGCTGTGGTGCAAACACCCGCCAGATTAGGAATTAAATCCTAGTCTGGCAGGCTGTCCTGCTGCAGACTGATGGCAGCTGCTGTTAGGCTCATAGTAGAGCATAACATGCAGACTGCCACCGTCAGAGCACCGACTGTACTTTCTGCACGGTGTGGCATACATGCCACACCGTTCAGTAACTGGGGGTGTGTTGCAAAGTCATCTGGTGCTCTGGGCACCCCATTTATTTCTGACTGGTACTGGTGGTAACTGACAATGACTGTACCTGGGCTCTGCCCAACCAGGTCCCAGGCCAGTACTATGCTGAAAACATACTTAGAATACAGTGAAAACACCTACATACCCAAGGGTACACTATGGGCTAGGGTACCCCTATGATAGGCATGACCTCTCCTATAAGGCACTATTACATAAAAGGGCAGGGGGATTAAAACTACCTTTAAGCCCCTAGTATATAGAAGAGCACGGCAGTCTAGAGGCCAAAAGCCCTTTCTGCACTTGTATGTGTGCACTGCTGACGTCAGTTTAAAAACAGCCCGGTGTTGAGGGAATACTTTTAAAAAGTAAGTTGTGCCCAAACTCAACTTTGGTGTTTGGGGCACATAAAATTAATAAACTACAATATTGTGGCATATAAGGTAACACTGGGGTCTCCACTAGGTGCCCCAGGGGTGGGGAGGGGGGGGTACGTATAAGGAGGGCCCTAATAACATAGGTTTTATATGCCCTGGGGATTGTGAAATTGCACATTTAACTTCCCTCATTGTAGTAAAGTGCTTCTTAAAATCGACTTTTGGGCTACGAGCACTGTAGAGTGTGGATCTGCACTATTTTAACATATTCAGAACCCCTAGGTGTTACGGGGTTTGGGGTCCTGTATATATTGGCTGGGTCTTTACAAAAGATGTTTTATAAGCCCTGATGTTGGAGAAATTGTCCAGTTTAATTTCCCAACTGCAGATCCACAGTAACATAGGTTAACATGACATTCAGTTATTCATTAATAAGTAATGCTAGACTTCCAAGTACTTAGGAGAATAGTATTGATAACTCCAAAAACATGCTGTTGTTGAATTTATCCTAAAATGTACAGAAAATAAGTTATAAGACTTTCTTGTATTATGCTAACATCAAACTGGCTAAAACTGAATATTTTGCCAGAAGAATTGAGAGGGCGAATAACAACAGCCGCAAATTTTTTTCTATAGTTAAAAGTTTCCTTTCTCCAGATGCCGAACAAATGTCAATGAAACCCTCTACTGAATGGTGCGAAAGTCTCTCCTCCTTTTTCTTGACAAAAATCGCTAAAATTCAGCAAAGTCTTGGAGCAATTGGCGGTGGGAGCTGGATTGCTGACAACGTTGGATCTAATGTTGAACCCACGCACACCATGGAGAGCTTTGCTCCACCTTCTGTGGATGATACCTTAGTGGCAATTAAATCGTTAAAATCTGGTGCCCCTGGTGATACCTGCCCGGCCAGGGTGTTGGCTGAAGTGGCAGAAGTAGTGGCACCTGAGGTTTCTCAAATAATGGGCCTATCTTTTTCATCAGCCAGGGTTCCTAACGAATGGAAACAGTCTAAGTTGCTTCCCTTGTTAAAAAAGACAGGTGCTGATCCAGCTGTGCCTAGTAACTACAGACCCATATCTCTACTCCCAGCTATGGCAAAAATTGGGGAGAAACTTGCATTTGCTCAGCTGAATGCCTTTGTAGAATCCTCCGAGGTTTTACATCCTGCTCAGTCTGGCTTCCGTGCAGCCTATAGCACGGAGTCGGCTTTGGTGGAGGTTACTGAGGCAATCAGGGAGTGTTTGGACAGTGGCGGCAGAGCGGCTCTGATTTTATTGGACCTCTCTGCCGCGTTTGATACTGTCCCACACTCACTCCTCCTGACTCGCTTGGCTGAGATTGGGGTCAGCACTGGAATGGGTGAAGTCTTTTTTATCGGATAGGTCTCTGCAGGTTTGGATCCCACCTTTTTCATCCTCAATTAGGCCCCTCACTACCGGGGTTCCTCAAGGTTCTACATTGAGTCCCCTGCTTTTTAATATATACCTTACCCCTCTTATTGTGCTGGCCGAACAAATGGGAGCAAAAATCATAGCGTATGCAGATGATACGCAGCTTTTATTTACCTGGCAGGATGCAGCAACTAATACAGAGGTTGTCCGTTCGTGCCTCTCCGCTGTGTTTAACTGGTTAGCAGTGGCACAGCTGAAATGCAACGAAGACAAGACTGAAATTTTGCTGTATGGCCAATTCCCGCCCAATTTTAGAGAACTCTTGTGGCCGCCTGATTTTCCCCAGCCAGGCTCAGTTACTATCTCTGCAAAGAATTTGGGAGTCTGGTTCGGAGCGGATCTGAGATTCGAGGCACACATAAAAAAACTTACAGGGGCGTGCTTCGGATCCCTGAAAGCCATGAAAAAGTTCTTTCCTTATCTGCCATCTTCAGCAAGAGAGTCGATTGCGAGGGCTTTAATTTTATCTCGGCTCGACTATGCCAACTCTCTTTTTAGCGGTACTCCAGCCTTCTTAGTTGCCCGACTGCAGATTATCCAAAATGCGACGGCACGCTTACTGTGCAAAATTCCAAGTAGAGAAAGCGTGCGAGCACACTTGAAGGAACTTCATTGGCTGCCGATTGCGCAAAGGATAACTTTTAAAATCCTTACTCTAGCATTCAAGGCAGTCAATGATATGGGGCCTTCTTATCTGAGAAAAAGATTCAGCCGCTAGGTTCCCACTCGGCCTCTACGTTCATCTGACTGTAATTTCCTAAGTGTGCCCCGCTTCCAGCGAGTACGCCTGGGAGGCTACTCGCTTGCTGTTGTTGCAGCTCGGACTTGGAACACTCTACCCCTTTCATTGAGATCGATTAAAAATTTCGTCTCTTTTAAGAAGGCACTAAAAACTTATCTTTTTAGAATTGCCTATTCGTTTTTACCATTCTTTTCAGACGGCCACTTGCTTGTTTTCTTTTTCGCGCCAGGATACTCTGGTAGTAATAGAGCGCGCTATAAAACAGCTAAAAATAAAATTAAAATAAACAAGCCAAAATTCAACCTTCTAGTAGTCTGCTCTGATTGGTCAGAGTTAAGTGGATTGGCCAAGCTGCTTTAATGAAGTGATAAGTGGCAACTGGGGTGAGGAGCCATTCTGGGAGGAGAGGGTTCTGCTGCACAGGAATGTCAGAGCAGGGGGAGGGGTTGTAAAACATGAACTTCAAAGGAAGGAGGGCAGAAGAATCCAGTTGCACCCATCCTCTATGAACCCAGCCAGATGGCAGGCTTAATGAAGGAATGTGCAGATGCTAGGAGGAGGAAGGCTATGGAGATGAGCCGTCCTTGAGATTGTTTTAGCAGGCTCTCGCGTCTCTCTGCTGAGACTTCAGCCATATTAAATTTTGGAAGCATAATGCTCTCTGGGAGACCATAGTGCCAGACCCTGGAAGAAATGGTCATGCCTTGGGGTGTTGCCCTGCACCTCATTGGACAGGAGTGCCCTCTGCTTGACCCAGAGAATACTGAATAAGTATCTAAGAAGGGCAGAGCATCTTTAATCTGCTGCTTGAAACAAGAGGAATGCTGAGAAGTTTGATTTGCACTGACCAGGCCCTGCCCTCTGACTGACTGCGCCTGCTTCACAATCTGGAACTACAGCCCTGTGGACCTAATTTGCTTCAAAAGGACTAAAGAGTAGACTCCTTGTAAGCCACAGGTTAACAGAGCTCACTTGGACCATCACCGCCAAGAATCCCTAGCCTGGAGGGCTACCAGTGGATTTGTAAGGGTTTTATTCAAGTGGATTGTGGAAACTGAAGTCCCAAACTTTCAAGGACCATCTTGAAGCTTCCAAACTGGAGTACGTTTTGGACACTTTGGGACCCTCAGAGGAATTTCAGGAAGAAGTTCCAGAAGTTTGGAGAAGTTTGAAGCAACTTTGCAAAAAAGCTCCATAAATGGACTGACTTGATCTTGCCAGCCAAGCCGGTGACCCTCAACCACAAGCCGGCCTGCCCTCCAGGTTCATCCAGCTGAAAAGCTCAGGAGGTCTGACTTTGGAACATAGATGCTTTGTAAATAATAATTTTTCAGAAAGGTTGGAATTGCGGCTTCCCAGTGTGGCACAATTTAGAAGACTGGCTGCTAGTGTGACCACTGCTGTGTGTGCTGTGCCTGAGAAGCCAAGAATTGGATGACTATGTATTTTGAGCACCTTTTGACCCACTAACAGGCACTGTGAGAAATGTGCACTGCCTGCAAACTCAACTCCAGGGCTGTCAATCATGGGCGGTTATAAAGTCCGGGAGACGACTCAATTCAAACCATTCACTATACATGAGTTGGGATTCCGGAGTTGGGAGCACACTGCTGACCTCTTCCGCCGTATCGCCCCACTGCATCATGGTCTGTGCAGTTCAAGTATTTTCAAGAACAGTTCAAAGTTCAAATTTCCAAAGTAATTCACCTCAATCGGTGCAAGTAAGTACTTGTATTATGATCATCTCTAGACACGAGCCTAGCTCGAAAATGTTCATATTAGTCAAACAAACTCTCTCCAGTAGTATTGAGTTTCTTCTCTTCTCTTTATTATTCCATTTCCATGGTATCTTCTGAAATTACAGTTCTTATTTGGATATTCTCAAACCACAGGGTAACAAAAAGAATTCTTGCCACAGTTCTTTTTTGGAAATTCCTCAGCCACAGGATAACCAAAAGAATTCTTGCCAACACGTGTTTTGTCAGGCATTTACGCCAATAGACTTCATCAGGGCAAAAGGTATGTAAATTTAGTAGAGAACGAAAAATGGAAAGAACGATCCATGCACCCTACGTCCAGGCTAAACAGACTCCTTAAGAGACCAGCACCAAGTGTAGACACCGATGCAGGACACGCGCTGTTGGTCGCCGCTTCATCTTACTCAGATACATTCCTCTTCATTACATTGCTGAGATAGACGTTTGCTTGGGAAGATTTTATGCACTATACTCGGTGCTGGTCTCTTAAGGAGTCTGTTTAGCCTGGTGCATGAGTCGTTCTTCCTATTTTTTGTTCTTTACAAAAATGACATACCTTTTGCCCTGATGAAGTTAATTGGCGTAAATGCCTGACAAAACAAGTGTTGGCAAGAATTCTTTTGGTTACATGTGGCTGAGGAATTTCCAAAAAAGAACGGTTACCCTGTGGTTTGAGAATATCCAAATAATACCTATAATTTCAGAAGATACCATGGAAATTGAATAATAAAGAGAAGAGAAGAAACTCAATGCTCCTTGAGAAAGTTTGTTTGACCAATATGAACATTTATATTCGTAATTGTTGCACAGGTTTGAAATTGTTGTTTTGCATACAAAAACACCAGTCATGTCTTTCACTCACTGAGTTTTGTACATAGTAGAAGAAGTGTTGTTAGACCAGAGCTGCCAACTTTGGAACTGGGAAACCACGTCTGATTGTCAGCGTCAGTTCCATATCCTGAAATTCTTGGCAAGTCGCTTAATCTTGCCATGGCTAAACAATTAATTTGTGCAATGTAACTGGTTAGACACAGTCCTGTCAAACTGTCACTTTGCAATGTTTGAACAATACTTTTTTGAAGCATTTATGCAATCCTTTGCCTTTCATGACAAATATGACGTTGCACATGCGGGGAGACTGAAGTAACAGAATGAGGCAGCGGCCTGCAATTCACTCACTTCCTGTGGTTGCTGCCTTGTCACAAACAATCCCAACTTCTGAGGATGGTGGAACATATGGTGACATTGCCATTCTACTCTTTTTAAAAACCACTGTTGTTTGCTTCAATGTCTCAAACTGTAGGATGAGATCGAAAACAGAGACACAGCCTTGTAAACAAATAATTTAATTTCATTAAGTTCAGTTCACAACAGGAGCAATGGGGGATACTGATATCTGAAGCAGGTGCTTCTAATGGCTGCATACAAGCAATACAGTGCCAGGTATTTTTGTTGCATCAAACATTTATTTTGTCAGTAACCTATAGGTATTATCATTATGACCAGGCTAAGACTTCACAGAATAGGCAGTCACAGCCCTCCACCACATACCTGCATGAAAGTACCAAGTATTGAAGAGGTAGTAAGGACACTCTCCAGGATGCCGCAGAGGAAACAGCAGGAGCACTGGCATGCCAGAGGTACGATACCGTTCACTGCGCCAGGTAAAATGACTCTCAGCGTCCCCTCGCATGTACCTTCGAACTTAACATGAGGATAGGTTAAAACTTTTTGAGAGCAAGAGGAGCAGTTAGTGCCCCCTTTTGCAGTGGCGTCACTAGGGTTGGTGTCACCGGGTGCAGGTAATTCATGGTGTCACCCCTTCACGACTTACAAAAAAGAATTGTTGAGCATTTGACCATGGCATAGTGGTGAAAGAGCGTCAGTTATATCACTGGTGCAACTTAATCCTACATGTCGAGCCAGAGGGGCAAGTAACCAAAATATGTCAGGATGAGTTGAGTTTTGTACCGCACCAGTGGCCTGTAAACCTTTCTCAGGTCTACACGACCCTCTAAGAGTGTCTTGCAAAGTATATCTTAAGCACAACCATTGTTTTAGTCTGACACAAATGCAAATAAATTGTCCAAAAAGTTGCAATTTGTCTGCAAACGTGAATTGGAAAAGCTAGCCAGCTTCACAACGTTTTCCACAACCCTTGCAAAGGTTGAAAGAAACTTTGAACTTGACTCAACCCTCTGATTGAGAGGCAGAAGGCATATATGTTAGGAAACCTTTTTTACTTTTTAATACACTGCAATTGACTGCTGGCTTTGAAGTTTTATAGAGTGTCCCATCTGCATAGTCAAGGGAGGCGCTGCAAGGTATTGTAAGGTATGTGATCTCACAAGAAAGGTGTGCTGAACCGTTTGTACTAAGACTGAGTCTATCTCTATTGTATTGTACTGTAATTGCATTTATATTGCGCTTACTAACCCTGATGAGGTGACAGAGCGCTTTTCAGTGCGTAGCACGCTATTCCGGATCCCAAAAAGGATTAGTGGATCAGTATAGTGAAATTTGTATAATAAGAAAGAGCGCAACCCGTGCCCTGGTAATTGGACTGTAATTATGTGACACCACTATAGTTACAGGTGTAGTGCCAAGTGAGAGAAATAGTGAGCTATGTGTCATGGGTTTCATTGGTGAAGCATCAGCACAAAATCACGCTGAACTTGGTTGGTTGCTATGGCCGGCGTCGGCCGTGTGCAACTGCAAGCACATACACGCCCGGGTCAGGACTAGCCTGGGAGGCTGGAAGGGCGGGCCGGACAGGGCATTCTAATTAACCATTACCGCAGTCCCCACTCCTCAGGCCTATCGTGACTGTCCAAGGATTAAGGAAGAAAGCATTAGGTGCACCAGACTCGAGAGGTGCGTGTTTTCGTTTGTGCGCCCGATGCGCACCACAGAGACCAGGCTGTAAAAAAAATCCATCGGACACACAGATGACCGTTGAAGTTTTTTCTTTTACATTAGTGCCACTGCACTGCCATATTCATTTCTAACTTAGTTCATTCATAATCAATATATACATGATAATATTTCTCTCTCACCGACTGCCTGCCTCCGGAGTCCGGACCCAAGAAGTTAGTCAGTCCTAAATTTGAAGGGGAGAGGGAGACGATGACATCCAATTCATTATTTTTTATAGCACTCGTGATTCAGCACTCCCCTGCGCTGCCGTCTCGTCTCCTCTTCTCCCTGACGCGTGACCGCCACGATGCGTCAGAGCAGAGGAGCGCGCGGGGGCTGTCCCAGGGCCGTCATTGGTAGCGCTAAAGATTGACGGCCCTGGGACCCACAAACTGGGGGGTAAGCTGCGCATCCGCATCGCACCAGCACCATCATCACATGCATCGGTGCGTGCGTGCATGGCAACGTGGCGGCTGCAGTGCACACACTCACTCACTGCACTGACGGCAGTTGTATCAGATACAGCAGAATTTTAATTTGTAAGCAGCAGGTGCGCTGTGCAACTGCGTACCATGGTGGTGGTGCGCGCTAGTTGGAGCTTGCACGCACCGCACTATAGTATAAATAAAAAAAGCAGCACTGGCAGCAGGTGAGGTCGGGGATGAGGTGAGGTCGAGGATGAGCCGAGGCTCAGGCTGCACTCCACTCCACTCCACTGTGCAGTGCTGAGCGAGAGCGAGCCAGGCCAGCCAGCGCGTAACTAACCATATTGGTGACACCCGGTGCGGTCCGCACCCCCGCACCTCCCTAGTGACGCCACTGCCCTTTTGTACCTGTACAGCATGCCAGGTACCAGGGCCGGACTGGGAACCACAACCGCCCCTGGCAAAGTGCTCGGCCGGCCCACCCTCCCCACTCGGAGGGGGGGGGGGGCGGCCGAGCTCTTTGGCGGCCGGTTTTCGGCCGATTTTGTTACAGGGCCTATTTTGCAGCTATGTTGCAAAAACGGCCCTGTAACAAAAACGCCCCCCAGGGGCACAAAACCGGCGCCCACCCGTGCGGCGCACCGGGGGATTGCCCAGGGCCCGCTATGGCCAGTCCAGGCCTGCCAGGTACACATGTGTGCACTTGTGCCTCTCTTTGCCACCCTGAAATCAGTGCTTAAATTGTGCTGGTAGTTTCCGAATGCTCAGCAACAGCATTTATTTCACAGGGCCGGGTCTATTGCATCCCAGGACACATTGTGACTGCCAATGCTCGATGGCTGCTAAAGCACGCTGTATGTTTTCATGGTCCGTTTTCAATCTCTCGCACTCCACTGTAATGTATCCGCTTCGGAATGGAAGCGGAAGCTGAGTGGTTACTTGCAGTAAGATTGAGGGGGAAAGAGATGTTATGCTGCTCGGGCAGGGCACTGTGCATATTCGGGCCGAGCCCACTGGCGAAGGAGAGAAGAAAGCATTGCTCCATTTTGTCAGCATATTTTGGCTGCAGAAGTGTAACATAAGACCCCGCAGAGGGGGGGAGCAGGTCACCTAGCTCCTCTCAGCCTGGATTGTGTTCTGCAAAGTAATTATAAAAACAATTCGCAGCAGGTGCTGCTAGGTGTTATGTTCCTGAAGGTCCGCCCCCGATGTCCTGAGGGACGGACAAGTTGGTCAGGTGACCGCCCTATAATAAAAAGAGGTCGAGCACGTGCGAGGGCGTTCAGAGAGAGACGCGCCGACCGAACAAGCAACTTTATTCCCAGTGTCTGGCTGAGTTTATTCTAGGGCCACGTGTTAGGCCTAGTCAGGGTTAGATGCCCCTTGAGTGTAGATCTCCGAGATATCTCCCTAGGGCCATCTTGTTCCCCTATCACCCGACACAACAATTGGCGATGAGGGTGGTGATCGATCCCCCGCTCGGGGTGCGTGTGTGTGTCCCTCTTGGGGTGAGGCGGCTGCGGGCACTACCACGTGTCCGCGGTGCTCGTGCCTTGCCACCACACACCCCCCGCTCTGCCTGCCTGGTGGAAAAACTCTGATCCCTGGCTCTCATCAGGTGAGCGGCGCTGGCTTGCATCTTCCTGCGGCGCACAGGAGTCTGATTGGTCGCGCGAGGTGCTTCCCCCGTGGACCCTCTACGCCTCGGTGCCACGCCGCACTGGGCTGCACGGGTGTAATCCGCACCAAGATACAACTGGCCAGGCGCTCCGGCCGCCGCTGGATCATATCCCGGCTGCCCACGGACATTCTCCAGGGCGTCTAAAGCAATGGCTAACATTCCGCCCATTGAGCCGTTTGTGGTGGAGGGTGCGCCATCCACTCTCGCACCGAAGTGGAAAGAATGGGTGGACAGGCTCTTCATATTCTTCGAGGCCACCAAGGTCCACAAGGAGCAGAAGCGTGCCATGATCCTCCATCTTGGTGGCAAGGACATTCATTCCATCGCCCACACCCTTACGGAAGCAACTCCCAAAACCCACCATACACTAATAAACGCGCTCAATGCGCACTTCGAACCCATGGCCAACCAAGACTATGAACGGTTCATTTTCAGACAAGCGCGGCAACTGCCAGATGAATCGCTGGACGCCTACCACTCTCGGTTGAAGAAACTGGCACTAACGTGTGGATTTCAGGATGTCACGGAGGAAATCAGAGGCCAGATTATTCACGGTTGCGCTTCTGCTAAACTACGCGAGAGAATTCTGGAGGAGTCGGGAAAACCCCTCCCAGACATTCTCACGCTGGGCCGCACGAAGGAGCTGTCCAAGGCCAGGGCAGCCCACATGGAAGCAGCTCTACAGGCCAACATGAAAGTGGAACCGGTGAACAAACTACAAGTCCGCCCACAGCCCAAATGGGTGAAGCGAACAACAACTCCGCAGGGCGGAGCTTCGGCGCAATCATGTGGATACTGTGGAGGCCCGAGACACCCGGCGCCAGAATGTCCAGCACGGGGCAAGATATGCTCCGGGTGCGGAAAAATGAATCACTTTGAAAAGGTGTGCCGGTCCAAAAAGTTTAGCAAGCCCCGCCAGACAATACATACGGTGGCGGAGCCCGAAGGCGCGGAAGGAGGACCCAGCAACAGTGATATGGACGACGACGAGGAGGAGCGGTCCGTACACAAGGTGCACATGATCGGCACGGCCACCCGACGCACAAGGACACTACCACAATGTGCAATACAAGTAGCTGATCAGGACATCATGGCAACTGTGGACACGGGCGCCTCAATAAATCTCATGAGTGCGTCCCTCTACGGAGACATGGCTACTCCCCCCAGCCTCCGCTCCACTCCGATCACCGTTTTTGCCTACGGCCAGGACGTTCCCCTCCGCATTCGAGGAAAGTTTAAAGCAGCAGTCCGGCACGGAGACAAGATCACGCGTGCCAACATCTTCGTGTCGGAGGAAGGTCAAGGCATGCTCCTGAGTTGTCGGACGGCAGAAGACTTGGGAGTGGTCTCTTTTGCGTTTGGGGTGCACGAGGAATCGGTGCAGCAACTGATTGCAGACTTTTCTGACCTGTTCGAAGGGATTGGCTGTTTCAAGGGTCGGGAAATACACCTGCATGTAGACCCCACTGTTCAACCGGTGGCCCTGCGACACCGGCGGGTTGCGTTTCATTTGAGGCCACTGGTCGAGGAAGAACTACAGAAGCTGGAAGCAGCGGGTATCATTGAGAAGGTGTCCGGACCCACCCCCTGGGTATCGCCCATCGTGGTCACCAGGAAACCAAAGCAGCCGGGAGCGGTCCGGATATGCGTGGACATGCGCCTCCCCAATGCGGCCATCAAAAGGGAACGACATATCACCCCTACGATCGACGACCTGATCGGAGAGATGGCCGGGGCCCGGTGGTTCTCCAAGCGGGATCTCCGGGCGGGGTACCATCAGCTCGTACTGGATAAAGAATCCCGGAACATTACGACGTTCTCCACCCACATCGGACTGCGCAGGTACACCAGGCTGAGCTTTGGGATATCTAGTGCCGCCGAGGTGTTCCAGAATGTTATCCAAGAGCTCATTACTGGCATACCGGGGGTGATCAATGTCAGTGACGACATCATGGTACACGCAAGGACAATTCCCGAACACAACCAACGCTTGGCACAGGTGTTCCGTAGGCTCCGGAGCGCTGGACTCACTCTGCACCGAGACAAATGCGAATTTCTTCAGACCAAACTAGGGTTCTTCGGCTACGTGTTCTCGGCCGATGGCGTCAATCCTGATCCCGACAAGGTCAAGGACATCAAGGACGCACCTCCGCCTACGACTGTCACGGAAGTCCGAAGCTTTCTCGGGATGGTGAATTACTGTGGTCGCTTCATAAGAGACCTAGCCAACCTGACCCTCCCTCTACGTGACCTAACAAAGACTCCACACCATGGAACTGGGGACCGGAGCAGGAAAGGGCATTCCAAAACATCAAGAGTGCGCTGTCCAGCAACACCACGTTGGCATTTTTCGACCCAAGACATTCCACTCTCATTGCGGTAGATGCCGGACCGGCGGGATTGGGGGCTGTTCTGATGCAGAGAGCCCGAGACGAGATAGACTGGGCCCCTGTCGCTTTTGCCAGCCGGTCCCTCACGGACACAGAACAAAGGTACTCCCAAATCGAAAAAGAGGCCATCGCGATTCATTGGGGATGCCAGCACTTCCACCTGTACGTATATGGCAAGCCCTTCACAGTAGTGACGGACCACAAGCCGCTGCTGTCGCTGTTTTCAGGCACCTCATCCAAACCACCCCCTAGAATTGAAAAGTGGATTTTGCAATTGCAGGAGTACAACTGTGCCATTGAGTACCAGCCAGGGGCAAAGAATCCGGCGGATTATCTGTCACGACACCCCCGGGCGGCCACCCCAGAGGAGATGGAGGAAGCTGAAGAGACGGAGGCCTATGTGCGATGGGTCGTGGCCAGATCATGCCCGCGCCCCATATCCCTGGAAGAGGTTGTGAGCGCCACGGCTCAGGATGCCTGCATACAGCGGGCCAAGGAACTGCTCCGGACGGCTAACTGGCAGAAAGCCAAGGAGAGCTGGAAGGTACTCACACCAGAGGCCCAGAAAATCATGGACGGTCTGTACCACGTGAGGGCTGAACTGAATGAAGACGAGGCGGGGTGCCTCCTGCGAGGGCATCGCCTGGTGATCCCGACGGCTTTGACAGGACGAGTAGTTCAACTGGCGCACGTGGGGCACCAGGGAATGGTTAAGACAAAGGCCCGGCTGCGGACAAAGGTGTGGTTCCCGCTCATGGACGATATGGTGGAAAATGTGGTGCGCACATGCACGGCCTGCCAAACTACGGGCGACAGCCCCCGCGAAGCCCCCATCATTGTGGAACCCAGGCCCCGAGGCCCCTGGGAAAGAGTCAGCATGGATTTTGGCAGCCTTCCGGATGGACGGCACACGCTAGTGATGATCGACGACCACTCCAAATATCCTGAGGTCGAAATTGTCACCGGCACCAGTGCAGACTGTGTGATTCCCAAGATGGAGAAAATCATTGCCACCCATGGAGCTATGAGAGAACTCAGAACGGACAATGGACCGCCCTTCCAGGGTCAAGACTTTGCGGAATATCTCTCGTCCCTTGGAACACGTCACAGGCGCATCACCCCGAGGTGGCCTCAAGCCAATGGGGAGGCCGAGAGGTTCATGAGAACTTTAAACAAGGTCATCCGCATTGCGCATGATAAGGGACAGTCAGTGGAAATGGCCATTTTCACATTCCTCCGCAGCTACCGACAGACCCCGCACTCCACAACGGGGGTAGCTCCCGCTCACCTTCTCCTAGGGCGGGTAATAACGGACTCCATTCCCCATCACCCCCAGTGGGCACCTGAAATAATAGATGAACATACAGTGGAGATGAGGAGACGTTCCGCATGTGATAAGATCAGCAAGAAACGTAGGGCTGTGGCCCCCCACTTCAAAAGAGGTGACCTAGTGCTCATCAAGAATCGGGCCACTGGTGGCAAATTCAAACTCAGTTACGAAAAACGACCATGGCGAGTCAGTGGTGTGAAGGGCACCCGCATCACAGCCACTCGAGGACGAGACAGGGTGACTCGCAACGTGTCTCACTTCAAACTCTATCACCCTTCGAGCAGTGAGCCAAGGCGCCAGCAAGGCGGCAGAGAAACCGAAACTGCAACTACGTTGCCGTCTGGTGAATCAACATCTCAGCCCGAGGTCAGGCCACGTGACGAGCAGCAGGTTTCTAGTGAGGAAGTGGGCGGTGACACGGAGGCCCTGGATGAGGCCCCAGATCCGGAGGGGGCCGACAGCGAGGCGCCAAGACACGAGGTGGAGGTTGGAACAGAGCTGATGACTCATCGGGGGTCCCAACGCCAACTACGTGACAATCCCACCCCCTCCGGCTGGCTGAGAGACTAGTTTACGTAAGACTGTTCTCATTTACATATGTGCACGTGATGTTTTGAACTGAATGCGCTGGCATTTGAAAGACGCTGAAGGTTTCGGTCCTGATGTTACTAAAGACAATGAGTATGATTAGACCATGTTTACGGTTTTGCAGTTTGTTCTTGGTTTTTTTTGTTTCCTTGTTTTAGGAGGAATGTTATGTTCCTGAAGGTCCGCCCCCGATGTCCTGAGGGACGGACAAGTTGGTCATGTGACCGCCCTATAATAAAAAGAGGTCGAGCACGTGCGAGGGCGTTCAGAGAGAGACGCGCCGACCGAACAAGCAACTTTATTCCCAGTGTCTGGCTGAGTTTATTCTAGGGCCACGTGTTAGGCCTAGTCAGGGTTAGATGCCCCTTGAGTGTAGATCTCCGAGATATCTCCCTAGGGCCATCTTGTTCCCCTATCACCCGACACAACACTAGGCTGGACCCTGCTTGCGATGTCATTTCAGGAGGTGAAATGTATCTATTTCGTGAGGCTGGATGCCCGGGCTTTTCCTTCCAGGAGTGGATGTGGCCTGGCCTCCCTAGCGAGTGGATGTACTGAAGCTACAACTTAGTTTCACGTACAGCTCTGTGTACTAGTCTCCACTCCAAACTGAAGGGCTGTGCTGTACTGTGCTAGTAAAGCATATGGCCTGACCTTCAAACGCTGTTTCCATCCGCACTGCACTTGGAGGTGCTGCAAGAGCCTGTGCTCCACCTTCTTGCTTTGAAATCAGGTAAATGAAAGTAGTGACAACTTCGTACTGCTGGCCTTTTAATTTCATGTTTCTTGACTCTGCTTAGTGTTGTCAACCTTCCCAGAGCCAGAGAAAAATATTGATCATCTTTTCATGTTACTTTAATTATAAGTCGGGGTTCAGTAGGGTGGATGTGGAACACATTTCTGCATCTGGAGAAGTAGATGTTCAGGCCACACTATTGTTTCCACTTTTGGTGGTACTTGGTTTCCAACCCACTAGTACTCACATTGAAATCAATGGAAGCTTGATATAGCACCTCAAAGATTAAACTGCATATCTTGTGGTATGAAAGCTATGCATGAATCACAGCAGCAAGCACATGAACCTGCTAAGCTATGATACTTGGATGAAGTCGCATGTCAATTTCTTTCACACTGCTCAGCAGCAAGCATGTGATCTTTCCAGGGCTTTTTTATGATGATGATGTAAACCTATGATCTGCAAGTTCCACACAGGTATCTGCAGAAAGGGCATTAGCCCCCCTAGCTATCTTACCAGAAGAGCAGAGACCTACTTCATGCAAACCAGTTGCTACAATGGGCACTTTAACCCTTTGACCTAGTCTTCTACAGATGCATTTATGTACCACATTGTACTGCTTGCTGAGGACAGCCAACAGGTCGCATGTCTGACTCTTGTTGTGGTAGCACAGCCTATTATGCTTCTAAGATCGATAAATGTGATTTTTCTCAGGTGGACACTAATAAACAAAATACCATTTGCACTGCCACTCATTTGTGGTACCGATTGTTATGTAAAAGAAAAAGTAGTGCCAGTGTATGGCTCACCTATAAATATTTGTATTATGATAGGTTTGTTTTAGGCAATTCGCAACTTTGAAATCTACGAACCTGGGAACTAATGCTGGCTCTTGATCAACGTTTATCAAAGTCTGTTTTCATGCCCTGGTCAGCTGAGTCACTGTATCTCTGATCTGAAATCTAACAAAGCTTGGAGTGCTAGAAACTGGCTAGACTCAGAAATACTATATTAATTCACACTGTGATGTCAATAGATTTGGACTTGGCACACAGTCGAAAGAGCCCTGCTCAGGTGTGGTGGGCTGACTGTCATGCTGCTACGCTCGCTGCCTTTTTTAAAAAACGATACTGAAATTGCTGCTATCGCTAATTTGCACAGTGTGTTGTTACTGCTTTTTAACTGATTTACTAGTTTTTAAAGATAAGTATTCCTTACAGTGTTGGCGCATTGTTTTAACTCCCCACCTCACGACGCACTTCCGGTCGTTTACCGGTCTAGTGCTGGGGTTTGACAGCCGCTGCACAGCAGGGCTGATTGGCGGGTGGGTGGTGACTCTGCCTATATCTTTCACACTGGATCAAGCGCACGCAGCTGGCGAGCCGGCAGCGCGCCGAAGGCATGCCAAAGGCAAGCCCGTCTGCGTCCGTCCGCCCCCCTCCGGGCCCAGGGGCCAGACCCCCTGCCCGTGGCATTCTGTACAGTTTCACCGACCTGCACCAGCTAAAAAATCTACCTGGACAACAAGGTAGCATCCCGACTCAATGCAGAAGGACTACTGAGGTCCCCCCTCAGAAGGCCTTCAACCCACCACGGAGGGCTGCTACCCTCCTAAAACCATCCCCGACTCTCAACTTTGCTTCACTAAACACCCGATCACTCCAAAAACATAATTTAGAGGTTTTCACTCTGCTACAAGACGAGACAATCGACTTCTTGGGTCTCTCGGAGACCTGGCTGGAAGACTCATCAACTCCTGACCTTGTAGCCGCTATTCCGCCTAACTACGCGGCCCTCTATCATAACAGGCCAGGCAGCACACGCGGGGGAGGGGTGGCCATGCTGTACAAAAAATCCCTGAAAGCCGAGACCCTCCTCGCGGAAAGCATCAAAGGGGCGGAAGTGTTAGGGGTCAAACTCCACTCTTCCTCATGGTGTGTTACTGCCTTAGTCGTGTACCGTCCCCCGAAAACACCACCAAGTTCGCTAAATGGCTGGCGGAATTGGCACACGACCTATGCTCCCGCTACCAATGCCTACTTATACTGAGCGTTTTTAACTTCCATTGGGAAGCATCTCCCAAGGAGAGTCAAGCCAACCTCTTAGATGAGGCTTTGACCGCTCTGGGACTGAGTCAATCCGTTACTGTCCCTACCCATGCAAAAGGTCACACTCTGGACCTAGTATGGGCCTCATTGCCTCTTACCAGCCCCCCAGTCATCCAACCCTGTGCATTGTCCAATCACTCAATCATTTATGGCACCATTCAACCCCCTAATCCAGGACCCCAACCTTCCCCCAGCTGGAGAGTAATTAGAAGCTGGAACAAAATCAGTGCAGACGACCTTGCCACTGCCCTCAGAAAGTCCAGCCCGCCAGATTACCCATCTGGAGACATCAATGCAAAAAATTGCGCCCTGGCGGAAAGACTTAATAGTGCTATTGACAGACTAGCACCTGCATAAGGGGAAGGATTAAAGATAAGGGGAAAAGGGCTCCTTGGTTCAACGCAAATCAACGTAGTCTGAAACAACAGCTTTGCCAAGGGGGAAGAGCCTGGCCTAAAGCATATGACCCTACCGCCCTTTCACACTATCTTGAAGTGTTTACAACATATAAAAATGCAATACAGACAGAGAAAGACTCTTTTTATGAAAATAAGATTGTATCTGCTTCCAACACGCAGAGAGAAACGTTTAAAGTCCTGAAGGAACTTCGACAGGTCAAAGAGCAGAAGCCTGCCTTTAACATAGAGGACTGCGATAAGTTCCAAACCTTCTTTACCTCCAAAGTGGAGGACCTTCTGACAACGATCGAGAACACCCCTAAGCTTACATGTCCGCTAAACCCAGTCTCCACCGGCCATCCCTTAGAACTAGCCCTTACGTCCTTTCCCCCGCTTACGCACAAGGCCTTGGGGCCACTTTTTGGACGTGTGAAGTCTGGTTCCCAGCCGACCCCTGCCCACCCAGGATCTACAAGATGGCCCTCCCCGAGATCGAAGGCAAGATTTTATCTCTCCTGAATATGTCTCTGGAAACAGGAGTGGTCCCGAGTGATTTAAAGGAGGCGCGTGTGATTCCCCTCCTGAAAAAACCCGGGGCCGACATTAAAAATCTGAACAATTTCCGGCCTATATCCCAGCTCTCTTTCCTGTGGTGGATACCTGTGAAGCCAAGGTTAGTTTGTTATCAATTTTTATTCCCAAGCTTTTGACTACCGTGGCTTCTGTTGCGGATGTCTGACTTCGGGGTGTAGGGCATAGCAATGACATGGCTCACAACCTTCCTGAAAGATCGCTCTCAGAGAGTGCAGCTGGGTGATGCAGTATCCAGGTCAGGCACCCTCCCATGCGGAGTCCCTCAGGGATCCGCACGGTCTCCCCTTCTATTTAATGCCTACCTTCAGCCCTTGATAGCTGCACTCAACCAGTTGGAGTGCCAGATATACAACTATGCAGATGATACCCAAATCATCATTCGGATAGACAACACCCTACCAGCGAATCATAAAGTACAGAACATCCTAAAATTCACAATAAACTGGATGTCGGCCAGCCGCCTCAAGATCAATCCGGATAAGACGGAGGTGTTGGCTGTCACCAATGACGCCAAGCCCTGGAACTGTCTTTTTTGGCCACCCGAGTTGGGCAAATACCCAGAGCCAGCCACAGTAGTCAAAAGCTTGGGAATAAAAATTGATAACAAACTAACCTTGGCTTCACAGGTATCCACTACAGTCGGGGTCTGTTCAAACATAATAAGGCAGTTGCGAAAACTGGCCCAGCTGCTTACATTTGAGACCCTCAAACGAGTGGTAGTAGCACTTATCTTATCCCGACTGGATTATGGTAACTCGCTCTACTTAGGACTTCCAGACTACCAATTGGCCAGACTCCAGACCACTATGAACGACACGGCTCGGCTTGTGTTTAAAGTCCCACGTCGCACTCATGCCTCCCCCCTTCTGCGCCAACTCCACTGGCTCCCCACCAGACAGAGGATTAAGTTCAAGGGTCTGTGCATTGCACATAAAGCCATCTATGGCAAGGCACAGGCATAAATCAGAAACAGCTTAACTAACTATGCCCCAAGCAGAGTACTCCGATCCTCGGAAGCCAGGATGCTAGTTTGCCCCCGCTCTCGAATGTCTTCCATGGGAGGCAGAGCCTTCTCCTCTATCATTCCACAGATCTGGAATAGACTGCCTGACAACCTCCGTAAAGGACACTCCCTGCTACTTTTTAGGAAACAACTCAAAACCCTTCTGTTCAAGGAAGCCTGGGGCTCACAGTAAAGTACCGCCTCCCCACCCTCAACCTTAAGCAGGCCTCTCTTTCAAAGCGCTTAGAGACCGTTGGTGATAATGCGCTAAATTAATATAAATTACAATTACATTTACAATAGGGTAGGCTTTTTTATATTGCCAGCTTATAACAGATAGAAGCGCATGGGTGTTAGTAATGGATGCTTTTGTTCTTCATATAATGCTGCACCACTGATGCGGCCATTCAATGCCTGAATTATCCATTAGTGAAGCCTAGTAAATATCTCAACACTATACAAAGGCTAATTTACCGCCACATTCTGTGTGTGAACTGCGGTCTGGAGTGGTGTCGACTCGAGAGCAGTTCAGGGTGTGAGGAGGACAGGCATATGCGGGGTCCAAAGGAGATGAAAGGTGAAGCAGAGGAGAGGATCAGAGAGGGCAGAGAGTGGTAGAGAGGAGCAGAGAGGGTGGCACAGAGGGGAAACAGGAGCAGTGAGGGCCAGAGAGAAAAAGAGAGTGACAGAATGAAGCAAACAGGAGCAGAGAGTGGCAGAGAGAAGCAAAAATGGTAGCAAGGGGCAGGGAGAAGCAGAGAGCTGCAGGGTGCCAAGAAAGCTCAGAGTGAAGACACTAGCATGCTGAAAAGATTCGCACAGAGTCTAAAGGGGATGGAGAACGCTGCCTGGCCTTGTGCGGTGGAGGGGAGAGAATACTGCATTGCTCAGAGGGGTGGGAGAGCAGCACAGGGTATAAAGGGAGATAGGGTACAGTGCCTGGCCTAAGGCAGTGGAGGGGTGAGTCCACTGAAGGATTCCAAAGGGTGGGAGACCAGCACAGGCTGAAAATGGGGTAAGAGTAACCCAGGGTAAAAGAGGGTTAAAGAGCAGTAAGTTTAAAATACAGGTGTTTGAGTGCTTACCATGTGTGCTCATGATGGGCCTTTGTATCTCTACTTTGAGCTCTGGGTTATAAACCAAAATCTTGGCGTGGCCACCCAGTCTTTCATCTTTGTGAGGTTGCTAAGATTAGTACCATTGAGTTCGATAACAACATTTCAATGTGGTGTCAAGACCCTGTCTGGTGAATATGTGCTTTACAACATACATGGTGCGGTAAGGACACAGAAATGCAATATTAAACTATCATTATTCCCTCTGTTCCTTTTTGACCCAGTACCTTTCATACTCGTTTCCATTCGCTTTCTTTCCTTTGACCATCTTTTACCTTTCCTTTTTCTCTTCCTCAGCACTTCCAGCCATGCCTCCTTTCTTCTTTCCATTCTTGCTTCCTTACATCCTCATTGTTTCACCTTCTTCCTTCAATTGTTCCTTACTTTCTTTTTTCCTACTCCTTCCTTCATCCCTTCTTTAATTTCTTCCTTTCCTTCTGCTTTTCTTCCTCCTTTCTTCTTTCTTTTCATCCATCACACATTGTTGACTTCCTTTCTCCCTCTATCCCTTCATTTCTTCCTTTCACATTCTTTTCTTAGTTTCTCCTTTTTTCATCCATTACTTAATTTCCTCACTTCAGTACTCCCCTTCTTGGGTTCATATGTTGCTTCCTTCTTTAATGTGTTCCTTCCTTCATCCCTTCCTTTCTTTCAAACAGCACAGTAAAAGCATATTTTCTTTAGTTTGGAACGTTGCCTCAAGTCCTCAAATGACCTTTCAAAAAGCTGCATTTTGAGACATACCCACAATCTATAACTTGACTTCACATTTGACTTGTTGTCCATATGTTATATTATGTTATGGTATATTGATTTGGATAGTGCACTAATCACCTGAGAGGGTGTCCAGGTGTGTGGGCAGGTGTGTAGGTGAATGGTCCCCGAGGTGCTTATATGAAGAGCCACGTCTTCAGCTTCTTGCAGAACTCAAAAAAGTGAGGATGTGGCTCTGATGTGTTGAGGCTTGTGGATATGGGTGGAGTCATTAAAGGGGATGGGTGGAGCCAGTGGAGGAAGAAGGTGGAGCCGGGGGAGGTGGGTGTGGTCGCCTAAAAAATTGTGAGCATCTGCACTTAATATTTTACAAATTAAGCACTGCCTGAAAGTACATTATATTATAAGATATGTATTTTTGGTCCATTCATCACAGAAACAGTGTTGAAAATTGCCCCAAAATGCACCAGTTGTTTAAAATTTTCTCGGGAGGAGAAACCCCACTAAACGCCCTGATAAATGTCGGACAAGAGAACTTTGCACGGTCGTAAACATTCATTGTTTGCTCTTATGCCTAACCACTTTCAAATTTCCCCAGTCGCCACTGGGGACTGCAGTGGCCCAACATTAATTCTTATCACTTGGCCGAACAACTCTCACAGCTTCTGTACCTGGCACTCACCTATGAAAATGGGCCCCCATTGAAAGGATACACCAGGGTTATATGGCCGTTCTTCAGGGTCTATACTGTTGAAAGCGTAAGGCCAACAGATACAACAACCACCTTTACAGTTAGAACAATGTTATTTTCTTGAACCCTGTCCCACAAAAGAATCAAGATGCATGCACACCTCCACAGGAAATCACCTCTGTGGCATAATGAAGGACTGCAGAAGGGAAGCCACATATTCAAATGCTAGATCTTGACCTTGTGTAGCCTATCCACCATAGATGACCTGATACATGGGAGAAAATTAAAATCTTTCGAAGACCTGCATCGTGAATATCCCTCACCACACTCTTGGGGCCATATTATCAAGAAAGGGCGATACATTATCGCCGCTTTTATCAGCAGGAAATTGCTGCTAAAGCGGCGGTAATGGTCTTGATAATAGGCCCTTGTGAATTCCTATAGCAGCCCAGGTTCTGGTGTTAACCTGGGCTTCTTTGGGAATTCAGAAGGGCATATTATCAAGCCCATTATCGCCGCTTTAGCTGCAGTTTCCTAATTATAAAAGTGGCGATAATGTATCGCCCATTCTTGATAATATGGCCCTTGGTGTTTTAAAGTTCCACCAGATGATGCACTGTTTAACTGGCAAACTTGGACCTGACCGACTTAGGCTTCCAATACTTTTCTACATGATGAAACGTGCCAAGCAGAACGAGGTGCGATATCAAGGCTTTTAAACACCCCGGCGTGTCCCTTTCATTCATGGGTGGCGATACAGAAACAGGGAATAATTTAGGCTTAAGATATAAGGCCTCCGGCTGCAACCTAATGAATATACTGGGGTCCTGTCCCGACCGTCTGATTGCTGAGTAGGTGGTGTGGCCCCTGCTGCGTGCAAACCGGTGCAGACACATCACATCCCATTGGCGGAGATACTTTCATAAAGTGTTACATAAAAAAAAGTGAAAGGACACGGAAGTACTGTAAAGACACTAAACTACTATCTGAAATGGAGAACCCACATATTGGTACAGACTTCACAGAAGAGCTTTTTTCATAGTTAATCTTAAAGTAAATTTGAATTAACAGACGGGGTTTGCCAGCGGTTCTCTCCGTTTTTGTAGGCGCTTCTTCATGCACAGAAAGAATGTTTATTTCGATTGGTAAATCTATTGCAAAAAAAGACAGCACTATCGATGCTGAGTAAGTCCCTGAGAGCATCTGTGTTCAGAGAGCCTGGCGCTCCCGGGGTCACTGGGACACACCCACCTGCATCTGGACCGAATCACCCAACAAAAGCCCGAAAAGAAAGCATCCCTGAATGCTGCACTTCATGAACAAGCAGTGCAAGTGATCCAAAGCGAGTCAAGTTCCAGGCAGCAATTAAAAGGTTTAGTTGTTCGATGGTGTCACAGAGCTATCTCATTTCGATGAAACGAGGACACAGAAACAAAGGCGCCTCTTGTCTCGCGTAATAAACCATGATAGGCAATGCGGGGGCTACAGCATTTCACATCATTACAAGGATTATGGACTTTATAGCTGGGCACTCTTACATGGTTAGAAAAGCCAAACGTGGCTTACACTCATGCAAACATGGGCGTGATTTATGGAGTGTGAGGCTGCCTGCGTAAGGTAGTTATAAGCTGTCTTTCTGAAAAACACGTCAAGCAACTTGAAAATATTCCCTGCATTGCAAACGCGGGGCACTGTATTTTCCTAATATTTAATTTCCAGTTGCCAAGGGTTCCATCTACACAGTACAACTACAAAACACCTCCTACTTGTCCTGCTCCTACTCCATCGTCTCAACTACTGTCTACACACACTTGCCATGTTCCAAACTCCTGCTCGCCTTCTTGTAGACACATGGTCAGTGCTTAATTTGAGCCAGTGGTTTCCGGTGCACCGGCACCTAATTGCAGGCACCGGGACTTATGACAGTTTGATGCTTGGTGGCACTGTCTGGCTAATTTAGGTATTAGATCAACAACAGCGGTGTGTGATGGTTTTTGTATCTAAAGCGCTCTGATACCCACGGGTCTAGCTAGCACTATATAAAACTTTATAAATAAATGCTTAGTAGCTGTGTTTGTACTGGCATTGCCAGCTGACAGGGGCAATGTGTGATGCAAGCTGCAGTGACCTCCTGACGAGAGCCCTGGCACTTATTTTTTTACAAGTTAAGCACTGCACATGGTGCAGCTCGTCTTCACCACACCACCCTGACATTATCTTTGCTTGTGTCACTCTCTCCCTCAAGGTGATTCATAACCCTTCCCTCCTCAATCTCCAATCTCTCCTCCTGACATTAAGACCACTCTTTCCACAAACACATCTCAGATACCTTCATCCCATGCACCTCTCAACCCTCGTTTTTGCACAACCCACTCAAACCTTCTTTGTTCACTGTCTTCGAATGGTCGATACTGACCGCCTCCTCTCTTCTACACTCATTTCAAAGCCATGCAGCATCTGCATCTTGCTCCACAACCTTCCACTATCTACAACTCAGTCCAACACCCCCTTCACATACACAATTCCCGGTTGGAACATAGGTCATACCTACATTTCATCATAGATTCCTGACCGGAAAATATATAGCTTCAAATATTCATGAAGCTATTCACCCAGAATATATTGTGCACCTCAGAAAGCACCTCACTATTAGGCTGCCAGAATGGCTTTTATCCACATGTCATCATTGTCAATTTTAGCCTTTACTTCCACCTCTGCAATTCAATCCAATCCCCTGCTCTAAACTTGAAACCTCTTAACACAGTACTCTCACTCTTTTCTTCTTATCTATTGCCTTCCACCTTATGACAGAGTGTGGTATCCTCTACTTTCCTTGCATGTCCTGGTCTCTGCCTTATGTGTTCTACCACTGTTCCATCTTAGAATGTGCCTTATTCAAGGTGTTCCACCTTCTCTGGTCAGTTGCCTGCTGGTCTTTGGAGGATGAGGTCCCTAGTTTATATTATACAATAAACTTCCTTCTTTTCACCTCCACCTGCCTGGACTTCATTTATTGGATGATTCTACATTTTGGCGACGATTGGACTACACCTAGGCACAGGGACCTCAACTCATCAACACCTCGTTTTGTGGTATTTTCCTTGTTTACTGAAGATTCAACATATTTACCTGTTTCACGACAATTTCAAACTCAAGGATCTTTGCAAGAACTTCGTTCATCTCTCCAGCAACAAAGCAACCAAAGGTACTGTTTATTGACGTATCCTGGTATTTATTAAAACCTGGATCGTTTTTTTTAATTAACCTGGACCGTTTTTTTTTTAACCAGAAAGTTGTGGCTGCTTCCCATAATTGAACTATTTGAACATCCCACGTTCAGATTTTCCTTTATTTATTTCAGTGTTCATTTTAAAAGAGGATTAATTGTTTATTTCATTGAGCGAGCCACTCACCCCGTTGCCTTTCAAACAGTATCCTAGCAACGCTCGAGCTCTGCCATTCCTCCTCAGCTTGCATCTGCGCTGTCAAAACGGAAACGCTCCTCACACGCGGACACGTCACTCTGCGTTTTGACGTCATCACGTCCTCCGCCATCTTTGCCGGTCCTGTTTTCACAGCGTCTTTCTCCGCTCCGCTCGCCTGCGCAATCAGCTGCTGGGTGAGAAGCGGCAAGTGCTAACCGGCACTTGAACAACAGGAGAAGCGGCAAGCGGTTACAAGCGGCAAGCGGTAAGCCGTATCATCACTCAAGCACTGTTCTGTACCCTAACAGGAGGAGAAATTACAGGCGGTGAAAAGCGGTAAGCTGTATTTTCAGCCAGCTCGAGACTGACATCTGGCTTCCCGCATTATTTACATGCTCATTGACTGTCATTGGGAACTACTAACGAGACAGTCGTCTGTGGCCTCAAAGTTTCTGCACATGTATGAAGATTGCCACTCTTCTCAACGCTGATTGGCACAGCATATTGGTATAATTACTTTATGTGATATGTACAACTCTTTTTAACGCTGATTCACACAGCATGTTGGTATAACTACTCTATGTGAGTTTTAGAAGTCGTTTTTCCTTCTGCTTTTAGGTTACCCCACCTTCTTTACAGACAGCATCCGTAATTTACTGTATTTCTCCAAAACATGCAAAATGTCACTGCCCCTCCTTTCTTTCTATCTGAGCCAGGTGATCCTCCAATTCCTTGGCTCAAGTGGAAGAAGGTGTTTGCTCACTACGCCAGGGTCTGTGGTACTTCTCTCAGTGCTGAGAGAAAGTCTTCTTTGTTTATGCATTGTTTAGGCTCGGAGGGCCAGGATGTATTCGAAAATTTGCCTGATTTACCTGATGCAGAAGCCAACGCACTTAATGAATATGAGGTTTGCATAAGAAAGATGGATCTCCACTACCTTCCAAAGTTAAGCATGGTTTTAGAGCGTTTTCACTTTGGGAAAAGGATGCAAAAACAAAATGAGACTGTAGAGCAATATGTTACTGCTCTTCGCAAACTCGCTTCTACATGTTCTTTTGCTGCTACCTTAGATGAGAGACTTAGAGACCAGCTTATGCTTGGTTCTTCTCTCGAGAAAGCTAAGGACAATCTTTGGCAAAAGGATAACCCTAGTTTACATGAAGTAATCACTGCCCTCAAACTTCATGAGCACTCTAATACCTGTTCTGAGGTGATCCGTAAGAACGCCTCAGAAGAGAAAAAAGGGTGTACCGAAGTAAAAGAAATAAAAACGTCCTCAGTTCCCACAATTCAAAAGTCTAACACCTCTGACACGGGAAACACAAATGATAACAAAAATTCTGGTTCGGATGTTAAGGCAACCAGCTTTAAATGTTATCGTTGTGGAAATGTGGGACATTTAGCCAATGCCAAAGATTGTCCTGGTTGGAAAGCAACTTGTTCTATTTGCAAGAAGAGAGGGCATTTCACAAAATGTTGTAGGTCCAGTAAGGCTCAAAAGAAGGTGCGAGTGGTGGATATTTATGAACAAGAACAAACAGACCCAGTGGTTTGTCAAGTGAATGCAGTGGGTCTTGATGGTCCAATGGAAGATGTTTCCATTGAAGGATGTTCTGTCAACATGCTATTTGATTCAGGTGCCAAGATTACACTAATTCCCAGGGTTTTCTTTGAAAAATTCTTACGTAACAAAGTAAAGTTACTCAAACCAGATCTAATTCCTAGAGGGTATGGTGGCAGAATAATAAGTCTTTTAGGATACTTTCTGGGTTCAATTGATTTTAAAGGGAGAGTCACAGCCGGTAAAATTTATATTTCTATGAAAGGAGATTCCCTTATCAGTTGGCTACATCAGAGAGACCTTGGGGTCTACCTTGATCCCAATCAGTCTCCTTCGGTCTGTTTGAGAGAAATGCAGGTTGATGTAGCAGTTGTCTCAGATCACACTGGTTGGGCCAAAAGATATCCTGGAGTGTTTTCCAAGGATCTGGGGTGTCTTAAAAAATACCTTCACTTGATAAAATTAAAGGAGAACTCTGTTCCCATTGTGGCGAAGGTAAGAAATGTCCCGCTTCTGGTTCGTGACAAAATGAAAGCTGAGCTTGAGAAACTGGAAAACAATGGTGTAATAGAGGAGGTCGAAGGTACAGAATGGGTTTCTCCTGTGGTGATGGTCCGTAAGGCTATTGGCGAGGCAAGATTATGCATTGATATGAGGGAGTTAAACAAAGCTGTGATTGTTGACCATTATCCCCTACCGAATATTACTGAAATGCTATCTTCTTTAGGTGGGGCCACACATTTTTCTACGCTAGATCTTTCCTCTGCCTACCACCAGGTAAAACTACACCCGTCTTGTCAGGATTTCACAACTTTCATCACTCCCTTTGGGACATACAAATTTCTTAGAATGCCGTTTGGGCTTATTTCTGCGGCCTCGGTATTTCAAAGAGTGATGGAGGGTATTTTGGGTGGTCTGTCTGGTGTTAAGGTCTATCAAGATGACATCCTGGTTCATGGCGTTGGTTCTAAGGAACACGATGACAGAGTGTGCGCGGTCTTGCATAGGTTGCAAGACGCGGGTCTCACACTTAGATTAGATAAATGCAAATTGGGGGTTGAGACAATTGAGTATTTAGGACATCTTGTGTCAGGCTCTGGTATCAAACCTAAACCGTCGTTGGTGGAAGCCATATCCAATCTCAATTATCCCAGTAATAAAGATGAGTTGGTTAAGTTCCTTGGGATGTCAGAGTTCTATAATAAATTTGTTCCTGGTTTTGCCCAGAAGACTGAAAAGTTGAGAGTTTTACTTAGAAAAGGACAAGAATTTGTTTGGGACAAAAGTTGTTGTGAGGAGTATGATCTTATTAAGAAGTGCCTCAATAATGCGCAGAATCTTGCTAGCTTTGATCCCACAAAAGATTCCTATATTATGACTGATGCCAGTTGCAAAGGTATTGGAGCTGTTCTTTTGCAGAAGGGTGAGGAAACTGACAACACCATACTTTTCATTTCAAGACCTCTAAGAGGTGCTGAGGAAAATTATTCCGTGGTGGAAAAAGAAGCTCTGGCTGTTTATTGGGCTGTTAATAAATTAAAGAAATTTGTCTGGGGCAAAAGGTTTTCTGTTATCTCTGACCACAAACCTCTTAAAGAAGTTTTTAAAAAAAAGGGGATTGATTGCATATCGCACAGGATAAGAAAATGGGTTGTCGCTTTGCAGGACTTCGAATTTGGTGTGTCTTATCTACCTGGATCTAATAATATACTTGCCGATTGTTTGTCCAGGCTCACGGGCAAGGCTTCTTCTGAAGAACAACGTGACAATTTTTTCTGTTGTAATGAAGACTTGTCAGAGGATGTAAAAGTTTGTGTCGTCACCGAGGGTGTTATTACGGAGGATGAGTGGATCAGTGAATTGAGATCTGATTTAGACCTTCAACAAGTCATTACATATGTTTGTGATGGTTGGTGTCTAAAAAAGGATTGCAATGAAGTGGTGAAGAGTTTCTGGACTGTGAAAGATCAGTTGTCTTGGGTTGATGGAGTGTTAATGAGGTGTAGCAGACTTGTTCCTCCAACTAGATTGAGACATAAGATTGTGGAGTATGCACACTCTAGTCATATGGGCATTGCAAAAACCAAATCAAGAGTCAGGGAAATCTATTGGTGGCCTGCCATGGACACTGAAATTGAAAGATCTGTGAGAGATTGTCCACAATGCTCAGTTAGTGATAAGATACTCAAGTGCAGAACTCAACCTATGGTCATCAGAAAACAGTCTACTGGCTCATGGATTGATGTCTCATTGGATATCTTAGGTCCTGTCAAAGTTAGCAGTCAAGACAAATATGTTATCGTTTGTGTTGACATGTTTTCAAGGTGGCCGTTTATTAAAGTTGTGAACAAGGTAGATTCCTCTTCTGTGGTTACCTTTTTAGATGAATTGTTTTCCAGTGAAGGTCTGCCTAACTCGGTGCTCACCGATAATGGTGTGCAGTTCGTCTCTGGTCTGTTTGAGGGTTTTCTTAGAGAGAGAGGGATTCTGCACAAGCGTGCCTCTGTTTATCATCCAGAGAGTAACGGTGTTGTAGAGAGATTCATCAAGGTCCTGAAAGAAACGATGCAATTAGCTCTAGTGTCCAGCTACAATTGGGAGGAGGCCATTAAAAAGAAAGTATGTGAGTATAGATTCACCACACATTCTTCTACTGGTGTGTCACCTTTCCTATTGTTCAAAGGAAGGTCTCCTTGCACTCCTCTCAAGCCTTCTTGGGTTAGTACGAAGATTGGGGTTAATGACACTTTGTGCACTGACTGGAAAGAGAAGGAGTTGGGAAAGGTAGCAAAAAGGAAGGTTGAGTATGACATAAGAAAAGCTGCTAAAAAAACTGTGGTGAGTGTGGGAGATGTGGTGAGGATTAAATTGCCAGAAAGAAAGTTTGGTGTTTCAAAATTCAGCCAACCAATCAAAGTTATAAAACTTCTAGGTAATGCAGTTAAGACACAAGATCACAAGGTGTGGAACCTCAGCAGAATAGCTGTGTGTCGCGCCAAGAACATGGAAGACAATGTAGTGTCTCATTCTCCTGTACCCTCAACTTCTGTTCCCGTTAGAAGATCTACAAGGAAGAGTTCTGTTCCTTCTCGTTTTATTGACTGAGCTCCTGCTCACTTGTTACTGCAAATGTCACTGTTTTGCTCCACGTCTTCCTCCCTGTTTGTTCACCACACCCTCCACCTACCTCTTGTGTTTCATTGATAAGAGGGAGGTCTTGTGGTATCCTCTACTTTCCTTGCATGTCCTGGTCTCTGCCTTATGTGTTCTACCACTGTTCCATCTTAGAATGTGCCTTATTCAAGGTGTTCCACCTTCTCTGGTCAGTTGCCTGCTGGTCTTTGGAGGATGAGGTCCCTAGTTTATATTATACAATAAACTTCCTTCTTTTCACCTCCACCTGCCTGGACTTCATTTATTGGATGATTCTACACAGAGTCTTTGTGAAATCTACTGTTACTGAGCAGGGTCAAGACTGGTTTGCATATGGCTGGGTAAAACCGAGGTGGCATGTTGGGCACAAGAACAATGAGTTGGAATACTACATATAGTGATTGCCAGTGGTTAGACAAATTGCAAGAATTCCTCCCATAACCTTTTTTTTATATAATATATTTTTTATTGAGAGTTCATAGACACAAAAATAAAATATAAAATACATATAAGTCTCATATAGAATTCCAGCTATACAAAATACATACATAGCGAACTACAAATACTCCATAGTGCAATCACAGTTCCTGATCAAGGAAAAAAAGAGAATTCCCTTAAAGTGCAATGTGCTACGTTCAAAATCTTATTGGTGTAAAATACAAAAAGAGACCCCAGAGGATCAAAAAATCAATCACATTCCCTTAAAGTGCAATGTGCTACGTTCAAAATCTTATTTGTATAAAATACAGAGAGAAACACCAGAGAATCTAACGGTCAATCACAATACTGGGGTCGCTAATCCTTTTGATGAAAAGATAAAGTGCAAAAAAGGTAAAGAAGAAAAAGGAAGTGTTGAGTTAAACTCATTAAAGTGCAAGAAATGTCTTAATCAAATACATACATACATAAATACATACATTCCTAAGAGCATTCTAGACCCACCAACAATTATGATCCAGATCTTATCTTGATGAAGTAGAAAGTAATGTCAGAAGGACTAACATTCAAACACACTCCTATATTTCTCATATTTTCTCACTGCTTCTGAATTTAAAGCATATTTCTTTTCCATCCCTTGTATCTTAGATAATTGTAATCTCTATGTATTAAGGGTGGGTACTTTATCTGTTTTCCACATTTGCAGGATTAAGGATCTTGCTACTAGGGCTGCAATAAATAATCTTTCATCGTGGAGAGAGGCAACAGAGGAGCAGCCTAAAACGGCAATAGATTCGTTAAGTGAGATTTGGGGATCTATTGTGTTTCTGAGATATTTCTCAATCTTCTCCCATGAATTCCATATTTTGGAACATTCCCATATCATGTGTTTCCAGTTGCCCCTCTCCTCACATTGGAAGCACTTATCTTCTACTTGGGGTATATGTTATGGAGAAAAGAGGGTGTTCTATAAATCAGCCATTTCGAGTAGAATTGCATCCGTTTATAATTTGCTCCTTGGAATATAGCTTTATTATATTTATTTATTTATCTATCCCAGGTTGATTTATTAATCTCTATGTCTTCTATTTTCTTCCATCTATCCCTGATCTTTTCATACAGTGGGGACGGTTTGTTCTCATAAAAAATTGTTATCCAAGTACTGATCTTCCGCTGTATGGGGCCATTTAAGGCTTCACTTATAAAGGTTTCATACAATAAATTACCCATATCTAATTCTGCTAATGTAGCGTTAAGTCTAATAAAAGAACATTTTTAAATTATATTAGAGTGTTGAAGCCCCAATTCGATTTCTTTCCAGGTTTTCCAACTATTCCCCACAATGAAATCCTGGATTTTATCATATCCCTTTTCTTTCCAAAGTCTCAGTGTATTTTTATCCAGGATACCCATCTCTCCTGTGTGTAAATTCACAAGTTTAGTTGAACTGTTAATTCTTAGTATGTCATAATATTTCAGGAGCTGGGCTTTTTGTTTGAATAGCCGTTGTAGGGTCTTATATCGTGATTTCTTAGGGTACTTGGTCACTCTTGTTGGGTCAATAATATTGAGTTCTCTTAAGATCTTTTTCATAAAAAAATGATCTGCCTCTTGAACGTCTAAAAAAAGAAAGCTAAAACTGTGATGTGCAAATGTCGACAATCCCCCCTCCGTGACCGGAGAGTTTAAAGTGCTAAGTGCCAACCTCGGTGTTTTGTTTGTCCATAGAAAACAAGAGAACATATCATCTACCCGCTTAAAAAAGGAAGCCTGAATTGCACATGAAGCTGCATTAAAAAGAAAGTTAAAAAGTGGAAGAATGGACATTCGAATTAGAGCAGCACGTCCCATTATTGACAATGGGAGTTGATTCCATCGTGTTAACTGGGAACTCACTCTTTTTAGTAGTGGAATATAGTTTAATAGATAGAGATCCTCAATTTTTTCTGTTATATAAATTCCTGAATATCTCTTGGGGCGTATATTATAGGTATGCTTAAACTCAGTTAATAAAGTGTCCACAGTGCAGTTGCATAATATAATTTCAGTTTTGGTCTTATTTATTTTATAACCACTCATTTTTTGGAAGTTCAAGGATACTTTGAAATTTCTGATTGGCTGGCTAACTTTGTATTAAAAAATAGACCATGTCGTCGGCATAAAGTTTTATGTTAGTCATTCCTAAGACTGGTAAGGTATGAGCTCTTTTCCCCCTAATTGCAATTGCCAGCGGTTCAATAAATAAAGCGAATAAAATCAGGGAGAGGGGACAGCCTTGCCAAGTGCCTCTGTTTATTTGACAAGTCCCTATGTTTACTGAGATTATTAAAATCTGCGCCTGAGAGTGTCTATAAAGTTGTTTCAATAAAAATACAAATTCATTCCGGAAATCAAAACTCTCCAGGATTGCAAAGAGGCAGTTCCACGAGACAAGATCGAAAGCCTTTTCGGCGTCTAAAAACCAGATCTGTGCCTCTACTTTGTTAACACTAAAAAAATCCAAGGCTTCCAGTAAAAAAATGGTATTAGTGTGGAGCTGTCTCCCTGCTATAAAACCACAGTGGTCCGCCCGATGAGTGATCCTACCATCGTATTTAATCTATTTGCAAGCAGTTTGGTGAAAATGTTATAGTCAGTATTTAATAGACTTATTCGCCTATATGAATTTACATTTTTTTAAATCTTTTTCTTTTTTTAGAATACTGACTACTACTGCAGTGCGAAAAGATTCCGGTGGCGTTCCTCCTTGTAATAAATAATTAGCAAGTGTTAAAAACTCGGGGCTCAGAATTCCAGAAAATACTTTGAAAAATTCCCCTGGGATACCATCTTCCCCGGTGGCTTTACCATTAGGTAAGGAGCTTATAACCACGTCTAGCTCTTTTTTTGTGAATTTGCAGCTCTTTATAATCATTTCCTAATTTTGGAATTTGTAATTCCTGTCAAAACTCGTGAATTGTTTCCATCGTAACCTGTTCGGTGGCCTGATAAATCTCCTTATAATGATTAAAAAACATCTCTTCTATCGATGATGTGGTCTTCATATGAGCTTTGGTTGCTGTATCATATAAGCAGTCAATTCTATTGCAAACCTGGTTTTCTTTGGCTTGCCAGGCTAGCAGTCTTCCTGTGTACTCACTCTCTTCATAGAGCTTCTGCAAGTATAGACTGCTAGCTGCATCTCCTAGTTTGTAATAGAATTCCCTCATTTTCTTTTTAGCATTCAATACATTTTGTTTAGTAGCTAGGGTCCTATTTCTATAGTGCTCTTGATTTGCATGGGCCAAACTAGACTGTAGAGCTGCTCTCTCCTCCCTTTTAGCCTTCTGTTTTGGTATTTCTTTGGAGGAAATTAGGCCTCTTAATGTAGCCTTAAAGGCATCACATACAACATTAATTGTGGCCGAGCCTCTATTGAGATTAAAGAAGACCCTTAACTCATCCTCAATTTCTATGCACCATTGTGGTTCTGCAAGATTTAGTTTATTGAAGTACCATCTTTTAGATTCCTCCTTTTCCAAATTGCCAATAATTATTTCTATCTTGATTAGTGCATGGTCTGAGAATGCATTTGCTAAATGCTCGTATCTGCTAATTTCAAGGCCATGTGAGATTAAAAAGAAGTCCAGCCGGATGATGAGTCATATTTTGCAGAATGGCAAGAGTATTCACATTTAGATGGATTTTGAGAGCACCAGCCATCCAAGATGTCCAAATCTGTTTTGCAACTCTGTAGGGCAATGGCAACTTGTGGTTTATTTTGGCGCCGGTCTTTTCTGAATCAATTATGGGATTTTGTAAAAAATTAAACGCCCCCCCCATATTATTTGAGCTGGTATGCCTGTCAGTGCTTGCTTTAGTTGCAAAATAGGAAGTGGATCATCTATAACTGGTGCATATATTGTGGCAAGTACTATGCTTACCTGATTTATTTTCCCATACACAAATGCCCATCTACCGCTCAAATCTGAATGCTAGCCTTCAATTTGGAACCGGACATGTTTTCCTATAAAAAAACTCACACCCCTCTGAGCCATCCCTGATACAGACGAGAAACAATAACCCACCCAATTCTGATAAGACCCTATGGTGTGTCTCTTGTATAAAGATCACCTCAGGTTAGAGATATTTTAGCCAGATCTCAAAAGCATTTCTCTTACGACTGTTATTCAACCCCTTCGCATTTAAAAACAGGAATGTCACCTTATTTCTCACCATTTTGGTTTTCGGACTCTTTCTACAGAACAGGAATTTCTAAAGTGCAGCCAGTGCAATAGATGCAAAATGTGCAAACTAAGCATGGCATAATTCCCAATAATGCTACAGTGATACAAACAGCATCGTAGTTGGCTATTTCTAAAGTGCATAATGTGTGATAAATGCATAATGTGCAAACTAAGCATGGTACGGTTCCCAATAACGCTACAATAATACAAACAGCATCGTAATTGACTTTTGCATGTTCTGTTAGCCATACCACATTTGAATGTGCAGAATACGCAAATAAAAAACATCCAATAAAGACAATTTTGCAAATGTGCAAAAACAACATTACTGTGCAAATAACGTAGTTCTGAAGCAGCTATATAAAGTATGTTTAGAGTACAGTATTGCACCGACCCCGGCCAGCCTAGGCCCATGGTAATTGTGCAAAACTAGCATTAAAGTGCAAAAACACGCACTTTATCATTATTTAAATGCGCAGAAACCATCAAAGTGCATGTCGCGCACATCTTAGAGCAGTATAGTACATTATGCCAACATGCATTAAAGTGCATTTAAGTGTCATAAAGTGAGGTGCTCAATCCCAGAAACACTATTAAAAAAAAATGATGCCTCAGTAAGATAACTCTCCATTTGAGCATTATTCGCCATACTACTACCATTGAGACTTTTACTATGAACTCTCATTTTTTCCCCTGCTTCACCCCCTACACCTTCCCCCCTCCCTACCCCCCCTAGGAGGAACGGAAACCTTCATTCTCCCACTCCCGTTCCCGCCTTCTTTTTCTTCTTTTTGGATGCCATCTTGTTGCATCCTTTTGCGCTTCCTGGTTCATCTTACATCTGCCCAAAAAAAAAGGGGAAGACCCGTTTTTTTGATCTTTTTCAAGTTTTTCTTAAATTTCTGGACTTTCTCGACGTTTGACTTGTTCTGATTCTCTTATGTATTAAGACCTTCCAAGAGTGTCTGGGCTTCTTGTGTATCCGTAAAGATAAAAAAAATTCCTTTAGCTATTACTTTTAATTTAGCCTGTTGGACTATCATCGCTTACGCACCTCTGGATTGAAAGAGTCAATCATTTTGACAAAGTCCTTGCGTCTGTGAGCCGAGATGCTGACATATCTGAGAAGATCCTAAAGTTCTTTACTTCATCTGTGTTAAAAGTTCTTCTGGAGATTGCCATGCTCAGAATTCTCTCTTTAATCCTGCAGCCTGAAAAATTCATTATGATGGTTCGCGGATATTTAAGATTGGTAGGTTTATGTGCAGGTACCCTATGTGCTTTCGTAATTGTTAGGTCGCCTTGTAGCTCAGGTATCGCCTTTTTCAAAAGAGCCTCGGTCCATTTCACCATCTCTACGCTTTCCAGCCCTTCTGAGACTCCTACGAGGCGTAGATTGGACCTTCTATTGTACTTTTCTAAGTCTTGTAATTTTGACTCCAACTGAGACTTATTTTTATTCAGCACATGGAGATCTTTCTGCATGGAAGTGACAGTGTCTTCCAATGTTGAGACCCGGACTTCTACCTCTGTAACCTTTCTGGGGAGGTTGCCTAGATTCTCCTCCATCTTTGTCAACTTGCTATGTAGTTGTGATATCTCGAAATGCCTGCGAAGATTTAAGATCTCTTATTTCTTGAAGGATGGTTATTAACATTTCTTGAACTGAAATATCTTGCAATCGTATTTCTTTTTCTGACACTGACACTGAAGCCGGATCTGACTCTGGTGATTCAGACAGGGTACAGATTGTTGGATAAAATCTCTACCCCATCTGTCTTGTGCGACAGCTGTAGTAGGACCTGAGTCTCTTGAGTCTCCGGGTATATTGACCGGGCAGAGGAAGGTTTGTCTGAGGGGTTAGGTATATTCTCTTTTATAATGTCTGTCTGTTCCACAGAGTTTGGTGTTCCATTTAGCTTTGGTTGAGGCTTTGGATGAGACTTTAACTGGGGCTGTGGCTAAGGGTGAGGCTGTACCTGGGGCTGTTCAACTTGGAGTGGCGGTGGGTGGGTGTCGGTAGATAATGCCTTCTGATGTTGCCCTTCCTGTGCATCCCGCACATCATTATCAGTCGTTCGCTCTTTCAGCTCCTCCCGATTTAATTGAGGGGCAATTGTGAGTCTGCCCATGCCGCCAGCGGTTTACTAAAGAGGGGGTATTGCTTAGAACTGGATTTGGTTGTTCTCCCCTCTGTTCAGGATCCCCCCTGCTTCATCCCCATGGTCTTCTTCACATTCATCGCCTACAGCAAGCAAGCTTAGCTCTGCCAAGAGTTCAGACAATGTCTCTGCATCTTCATCGTCCTCCACTTCATCTTCTTCCAGGGATTTTGCAGAGGTATTTTGCCTATTCTTATCCGCTAATGCCAATACTCTATTTTTCAAGTCAGTCCTTTGCTGCGCTTTTCGCCTGCCTTTCCTGGTCCCCATAGACACAAGTATGGGTGCTGTTGGTGACTGGCCAGCCTTTACAAATTCCTTTGCTACCCCGGCCTTGGCCTGTTTGCTTCTCACTTTCGTTGACATTTTTATTTTTGGTATGTCAGGTACGTCAAGTCCGTCAGACACGTAAAACAGGCTTTAGACCCTTTAGAAGCCTTTTAGTGACCCTTTAATAGTTCATTTTTCTACAGCCCCAGCTACCACTGTAATATATATTGAATTAGGAGCCTTCAATCAGACAGTTTTCAGACAGTTTTCATACACCTCCCTTAGTGATTTAGAGCTTCCTCAAAAGGTCTCAGGAGTGGGTGTATTCTGGGCGTGGGCCTCTTCCGGAAAACCCAAAGTCTCTGCCAGGGCAGCGCCTCCCACCCCACCATGAGGCCCACACTGATATCCTGTGCACCTTCCATATCCCGGCCCGCTGGACCACAAACCCATCAGGCCCGACCCTATGCAGCCAGGCCACACTGATCAGCATCCGACACCGGCGTGTGTCAAGGAGGGCCCACCACTTGCCTGTGTAAGCTCCAAGCCCGAGGCCCGCGACCCAGCCAGCCTTTCAGACCACGGCTGCCACCCTGATGCTGGTCCACATTACTCCTTCATCGTTGACATATTCTACCAGCGTCCTCTTTGGCCCAGTGGGTCCCATATGTGAAACTGTGTCCTTGCTCCTGAGTAGCAGTGACCCCAAATCCGTGCCAGCGGCCACAGGACCAGACCTCCTTCGATCCGTGAGGCATAGTTTTATATGCGCATCTTGCAACACGTGGTGGCACTAACCCTGTCTAACGCCAGCTGGCACCACGTGCTGCCACAAATCCTGTCTAATGCCAGCCAGCGACACGTGCTGTCACAAACTCTGTTCAACTCCAGCTGGTGACAGGTGCTGCCACAAACTTTTGCATGCCAGCCGAAGACACGTGCTGCCAAAAATCCTGTTTACCGCCAGCCAGTGACACAATTACACGTGGATGAGGGACCAGGACTATCCTGCGGACCAGTAGGTCTCATATCCAGAACCTAGTCATGATTCACGAATGGCAGAGTTCATACCAGTGGTCGCATGGAGATGAATAAGAGGAAGATGTGGCTCAGTCCGGACGAAAGCTGGGTCACAGTCACGGAGGTGACCGAACACGTCGTGCCACTGAACCTGAACTGCACAGGCCAGTGGGGCCACCAGCCTATGCCGGCGACGCTCTGTGAATAAACCGTGCTGACCACTGCCTCCGGCCTACACTTCTCTCGGCCTAGGCTGCGCTCGAGTAGGTCACAGATTCGGAACTGAACATCGAGTATGCAAAGGCAGATTACATATCATTGCTCGCAAGGAGAGGCGTAAGAGGTTGAAGCCTTGAATCTTGGTGGAGAGAAAATGATCATTGTTACGGAGGTTTTGGTACACTACCGACAACTGCCCTAGTGTCTCTTGTGCTGTGCATCGTGAGCCAATGACAAATGGCTGTGCTCCACTGCTGACCGCTGCCTCTGGCCTACACTGTGGTCCAGTAGGTCACAGAGTCATGATTCAGCAATGGCAGAGTTCATATCAGTGTACCGGCATCATCGTAGACTGCACCCCTATTCAGCCTCAGTACTGTTCCTTGACGTTCATGGACACTCTCTGGTCCAACTGAGGTGGCGTCTGAGCCTATAGACTAGGGCGCTGTTTTCATCCTCATGTAGCTGATACCGAATTGGTTGTTGCATTCCACTACTCCATTTGCTGCTTCTGGATAAAATCAAACCTTTCGGCATGTTGCCCTGGACGACACCTTCCACTTTCCCCCGAAACACTCTGAAACATACACCTCGGATATTGATGGTGACCCACTCAGGTCGCATGGCCCATGTGACTGCACTGCAAGTCACGTCCCATGGCTTGGTACCTGTCCCGGCCGCAGTGCATCCGGGGCCACTAACTCTGTGCTGGTCCTGTCCGGGACCCCTTCTTCTGAGACATTGGCTGGCCCCTGAGGCATAGGCCTTGGGGTCATAAATGCCATTACTCTGTGGGCTAAATGCGTCCAACCAGGGATCACACACCAAAGCAAGTCCAGACTGGCCCAGACGATGCATCACCGCAGGAGGCACATGTCACCAGCGCAAAGACCACCTCCAAACGCCATCTGCCAGAGTTGAAACAGTGGTCCTGACAGACTTACGGAGTAGCTCAGGCCTGTCGTGGATGCCATCATCAGCCTGATACCCAGCTCAGCACTCCAGGTGCCAGTGACTCAGTGCACCGCAGGCCATTGTACGTTGCTGATTGTGTTTTGTGCTGTGGAGTGGTTGCGCAGGTATGTCACCTCAAACAGTGTGGGGGCCCTGAGATGTTGATGGGGAAGATGACGCAGGTCTAACATGCCCCAGTGCATCTGCATCAGGAATATATTGAAGGGACACAATCCAAGGCTTTTTTTCACATGAGAGCGCTCATCTCTATTGTCTAAAGCTCAGTGCACTGCACCTCACGGACACTTCTGTTTGCATGTTAGGTGTCATCTGGGCTTTCTCCAGCTCACTCATGTTGCTCAGCAGTTGACTCTGTATGGTATGTTTTTTCTGTTTCCATTGCACTGGTGTTCAATGTTCAAGTGGTTACCAGCACCAGATATTCCATGCAGAATGGCTTACACTCACCCCACACACATCCAGCAGAGGCGTCACTGTACATGTGGCCCTGCCAATAAAGGGTCTGGGCATGTGCCAGTAGCCTGTTCAACTTGATATCTGCATGTGTCCCTGTGGTCTTGTAGTATGCATGTGGGCCCTGGGCCCTACAACATTATATTGTGCTGTGTACATCGGAAGCAGACATGTTAACGCAGGCAGCAGGTTGGAGCTTGGACAGGTAGCTTTGTCGTCACCTACTCAATTCATAAGGGGAGTGTCCAGGGCCGTCGTACGCACAGCCAACATGGATGTGTGAATGCTATTTGAGCGCCCCTGGCGTGATTCTGTGCTGTGGATGTGCATCTGAATGTGTCTCTATGGCAGTGTGGGTTTCATTAGTATGGTGTGGGTGGGCCTGAAGGGTGATATACCCCTACGTATGTATCCTGGTTCACATTCCATGTGTTCGGCCCCCAGCCACACCTGTTAGGCCACATCCTTTTGGCGTGCTGACACATTGCATTGGGGTGCCAAGTGTGGAATGGTGAAGTGTTGTGAGCCAGCTGTGTTCGCAGGGTGCTTCCTGCTGTGTGGTCTGTTGCAGGCTTGGTGTTCTCCCCTGAGTAGCTTGGCTGGCAGGGTCTTGGTGGGGGGTTATATGGGATATCCATGGGCTGTTGTAGGGCGTCGGTGTCAATGGTGTGGTGGTCCTTTCTGGCTTCACTGATGTATTGTGTTCTGTGCTCTGCTGAAGGTGTTGTGTGCCCCTCTGCGACGTGAAGGGGAGGTGATTGTGGACTTTGTGTTGACATATGTGTTGGCGCATTGTGCTGCTTTGCAAGCAGACTGTATGGCCATGTACATTGTGACTGTTTGGAGGTGCTGGATTCTTCTGCAGGACAGTGTTCATTTGGACTACATGACAGATGTGAGGTCGTACGCATACATTTCCATTTCACTGTTTCCGGCAATGTCAGATGTAGTGGGCATGTTTCTGTGCATGTGCAGAGCCGGTTGTGTCCTCTGTTCTGCAGTGTCGGCTATGCGCATTGTTCCATGCTGTCGTCATTGTGGGTGTGCTGTTCGTGCTATGTGTGTGTGCTGCATTGTGCCAAGGGGATCTGGGACATGATCCTGGATGTTTTTTAGGTGTGCAATGTGCTACGCCTCGTTGTACAGGTATGCCATTGTGCCCATCTCCCCCTGTCCCCCTGTCCCCCGGTTCCTGTTCGTTACACTCCCTGTTGATGTTGTGTCAGGTCCTCTCGAGCTGTGTCCGTACTCCCTACTCCTTTCACTGTCTCCACACTGATGACTGTGGCCTGGGTTTCCTACAACTCCTCCGGGGGTGCTGGACTGCCACCTCATGTCACCATTGCTGCCTTCCTGTTGGCAGCGGGTTGGTGCCTGGTTTAGGTAGTCACGTCATTCCAGCGCCTATTGGCCTTCTGGATTGGCCTCCAAGGCACTCCGACTGCAATCCAGGAGGTCTGCTAGTGGGTCAGTTGCTGGAAGTGTTCTCTCACCTCCGTGATGCTGGTCTTGTTTTCCTGCGGTCTGCACCCCGTCTTCCTCTCCCTCTTCTCCTTGGCCTTCCCTGACCCCTTTATTCCTTGCTGGTAGTCTGTGGTAGTTGTGGAGTTCGAGTTGGCCTCTGCGCTGGGTCAGGGTGCATCCATGTTGCTATGTGCTTTTGTTTGTTTCTGGTGTATATTTTCTGTGGTTTTTATGGTGCTTTGTCCTGCCAGACTCGTGGGATTTGCAGGCCCGTGGCTGGTTTTTGCTACTTTTGTACCGCACTTGGCCTCATGCATGTTTTTTGCGTTCGCGTTTCGCATTTTAGAGGCATGGCGTTGATTTTCACTGGGACATTTGCCGCGTTATCTGGTGTCTATCGCATGCTACCGCCTTGTTGTGAATTCCACGCTGGCAGGGGGTTATTTTCCCACGATAGGCTGCGATGTTGAAAGTTGTGTAACGCTACTCTTGCTGTAGTTAGCACACGTTCGTGTGAATATATCCCACGGTGTAGTAAATAAAACACATTTAAATGTTTTCACCCTTTGAATTAGAGCTCCCAGAAATAAGGCAAGACAATCTGGCTTGTTTTCTATGCTGTTGTGTATAGAAAAAACCCAAGAGCCATTGTATTGGCACTGGTATAGCGCCAATGCAATGTATTGTATTGGCACTTGCATAGCGCATGGATACCGGGAAGCATCCCAGCGCTGGGGTCGTTACTTAGAGGTCTGATCTCTTGATGGAAAAAGCAAGGTCTTTAATTGTTTTCGGAACTTCAGATGGTTCGTCTCGTTCCGTAGATGTAGTGGGAGGGCATTCCAGAGTCTGTAGGCATTGAGTGAAAATAGCCTTCCGTCACTTCTGGCCTTCTTGATCTTAGAGAGCACCGAAAGGTGGAGGTCATTTGATTGGAGTTTCCTGCTTGCCCTGTAAGGGCGAATCATAACATTTGTAATTAAGGGTCCACTTCCATACAGTGCTTTGTGGCCTATGCTTAGAGCCTGAAAGTGTATTCTCTCCTGTACTGGAAGCCAGTGGAGAGAGCGTAGTGCAGGTCTTGCTGAGCAGCGGTTGGGGGTGTCAGTGAGCAGCCTCGCAGCACAATTCTGTATGACCTGCAATTTTGAAATCACCTTATTTGGAGCACCTAAATAAAGAACATTTCCGTAATCCAATCTGGACAGAATTAGGGCCTGGGTCACTAGACGTTTTGCTAGCAGGGGTAGGAGAGGGAGAATGTTACAAATAATTCTCAGTAGGCCATAGCATGAAGCGACCGTCTTCCTCGTCTGTGCTTTGGAGGTGAGATTCTGGTCGAGCCAGATTCTAAGACTTTTAATCTCTGGTTTGGGGGTCAGCATCGGGCCCATGGAGGAAGGCCACATAGTTTTAGGAAAGGAACTTAGTGAGTTGCCAAGGATCATGAGCTCTATCTTCTCCCTATTGAGCTTCAAGTGGGAGAGACTCATCCATTTTGCGACTTCCTTCAGGCAGGAAAGGAGACCATTGACCTGTTGGCTAGGATGGCTCAGAGATACAACCAACTGTGTATCGTCGCCATATGTCACCATGTGGTTCCCAAAGGGGGACACTACTTGTGCCAATGGGGCCATATAGGCATTAAAAAGGGTGGGACTCAGTGAGGAGCCCTGTGGGACTCCGCACTTTAAGGGCATGGGCCGTGAGTAGGTGTCACCCTTGAAGACCTGGAAGGATCTCCCCTCCTGGAAGGACTGCAGCCATAATAAGGCTGTTCCCTTCACTCCTACACTCCTGAGGCGGTGAATCAAGACACAGTGGTCTCAGTTTTCAAACCGAGGCAACGACGAAGAGTGCGTGGCCTCTTTCCAACCTGAGCTGTTGCCAGGTGAGGTGAGGTTTGTTCTCCCTACAATTAGGGAGAAGATACACCATCTTCCTTTGAATCTATTGGAGAATGGTCATAAATCACGTTCCATATCACGATAAGTATGTGTTGCAGTAGCATATCATAGGTCCTGAAGAAAGACGTTATAGGCTGAAACATGTCGACCAACTAACACACATGATAGATAGCAATTCCTTGCATGCTATCAGCATACTGCTTTTAATGATACCACTTTGATGGTCAGACCCAATAAAGTTTTCTTATGTCATCAAAGTAGGTATTTTTAATCACGAGGATCATTTTCCTTTCCTTTTCTTTTTTCTGAGCACTGCAACTTTTGCCCCTTCCGGTCACACACTGTCTTCTGTGGTTGGATGCTTGATCCCAGGGTCCATTATTAGGCAACCTCAGACTCTCCCTGAGGAGGAGCCTAGAGGACACCTTTTTTCCAACAACCCAGATGACGAGACTCCACTTTTGAGTGGGCTGATGGGTACTTTTTCTAGCCTCCTAGACTCTGTGTCTTCTCTGTCTCACCTCTTTGACATAATAGTGTCATTTGTTTAAGATCAACGGCGTGATCTGAACACCTATATGGGACAATTCAGATGAGTGGCCATTGGTGTGACATAATGTTCCCAGAAAAGTTCTCTTTTTACTACAGGGTTCTTGTGAACTCCTTCTTGATCTGTTGTAATAATACTTCAATAACTTAAAATCATAATTACTGGACCGTAACCTTATTTTTATTGAAACTTTTTATGACACATGATTACTGCAAGAAGAATGGTCTTGATCCTAAAATGTATATGATTTGTATTGGTGGAAGATAATTTTCATATTGAGCTGCTAACTAGTCGAATAATCTTCTTGTACCTACCCATGGCGGGGAGCTTATGTATGGCAGGTGGTCTTCTGCTATGGAAGCGGAGGACATCCCTTTATTGAACTTGTGGGCTGAGGCATTGCCCCTTGAATTCTAAATACACCCCAACATTACTTTTTTCAAATGAAAAACTCACATATTTTCATTGCTGCAAGGCTATTGCTATAAGCCGTTTTTTTACGTGGAACAAAATGGAAAGCTATGTGTGGGTTTTTAACAGCCACAGGGAAACAGGCATGTATTTTTGTGCTGGAAACCAATCAGGTTGCAGAATGTAGAGCCACTGTGAAGGTGAGAAAAAAATAATTTGACGTTCTTCTGCTATAGCTTTCATTTGTACACTCATTGCATCGTAGAAGTTGAAACAACATTTTTAACCAGCATATGGCAATTATGTATCAAGTTTTTTGGGACTTCAATAGGTGTTTAGAAAGAGAGGATTGAGACCTGAATAATTATACTTTTATGTTACATTAAAATACATTATTGCATCAATGATTATTTCATGTGTAACAGATTATTGATTTACATTCAAACTAAGGGTTTCAAATCCATACAGACACAAAGCAGTCAACACTTGTTCATGACACTTGGCAAATGTGTTGCTTTTTCAGGGTTTAAATATTTTTAGATGATAATTACAGGTTCAAGGAACTGGCATTCCTTTTCCAAAGACACATTCCCAAGAGTGTTAGGTGTTTAGGGATCATGTTAAGGTTCCTTGGGTTGGAACATGATACATGTACATGATCCGGACTAGAAAACATGGGTAAAAACATTTGACCAAAATGTAGACTAACGACAGATCTACTTTTTGAAACTCCGTCGGGTGCTGTGTCAACTCAGCACCTTTTCCCTATTGTGAGCATGGATGGTCCCACAGGAATCCCTATTTTCCAATCTCATCTAAGGTGCATGTCTGAGAATGCACCTCTAGACAATACAGCAGCCACATGTTCACATTGTTATGGTTCCCTCTCTCGTACCAAATAGTTAGTCCTGCACCACACATGGCACCAAGTGTTAAACGTGCAGGCCTTGCATTTTCCTGTAACAGAACCACTAAAATACTGTTGTGGTAACCCTCATTCTTCTACATTACTGCTACAAAAACTAATATGACATAACTTGACTATTAGGCCTTTCTTCCTAAATGTATAATCTATTTCAATATTCATGTATGTCAAGATTTCAAGTTTCGGGAAAATAATACCCAGGCAGTATTGTTAAGAACTGAAAAGAAATGTTCAAATGTGAAAGAAATTACAGAGGTGTATGATGACTGTAGATATGTACATATAGGATACATAGTAATTACGTTCCTGTGCATATAAGTTACAAGAATTGTTCATAGATATGGTTTTTATTCCTTACATCTGTGTGTTTCGTGCTGAAGTGATACAGGCTTCGAAGAGTAGGGTGAGCTTAAGTTCTGTGTAGGTGGCATGAATGGGAAAACGCCTGGGTGTTTTACATGCCAGTTTAAACAGCTCTGTGACTTTCACAGAGGCGACGAAAGATTGACGCAATTGCCAATGTACACAATATGGATGCCACTGTTATGCTTGCAATTGGAATGGCTTGAAAGCGTTTGCTACTGTGACATCCCCACCCTGAAGGTGGAGAAAGGATGAGTGATTGGACACCGATTCATAACTCTATGTTGGAGAGAAAGTGCTGTGGTTTATTTTGGTGAGAGAACAGCTCTATAGCTTATCTGGTAAAATGAAGGACAGCCGTCTCAAGTGTAGAGCATATGCAGCAGAAAAACAAGTGAGTGTGCCAGGTTGCTAGGAATGAGTTAATGGTGTTATGTTAAAGTTCATTCTGCTGGGATATGTTAGCGAGGAAGAAGTGTTAGCACTGTACCGCCCAGCTTGATTAAAGTGTTTGACCAATAAGTCTTCTACCTGATCCACTTGAATGGGGAACAATAATAGATTCATGAGAGAGAGGTGTGTACTGGAATTGCTTGGGAACAATGCTGTCCTGTGTGAGTTGGATGAGCAGATATTGGGTCTGGACAGATATCATCACATCGGTAATATTTCTAGATGGATAGCAATGTGCCCTCCAATTAGGACCCACACTAACATTGAGAAGCTCAGCAAAATGGGACAGTGTTAAGAGCTGATTTCCTCATCTCAAACATAATATTTAACTATATTCTATTTAACCTTTATTTAAATATACCTTATAGGGAGGTGAGATGTCCACTGGGCAGTGTGGCGCAATTTTTACTCACTGCTTGGCAGCACAGAACTTGTCAGGACTAAAATGAATCTCTCTTCCTTCGGCACCCCACGTATAGCTCCAAATTACACAGTCCTGCTACTACCTATCTGAGAAGGGGCAAAACATGGTGGTTGAGATACAATTAAATCATTTTGACAAACAACAGGTTTGGAGGAGCCTTCAAAGCGATTGAAGATTTCGGGTCCTCCATCTAACCCAAATTTAAGATGGCAACCTTCAAATATTTGCCAGTTAATTTTCTAAAGTTTCACCTGGACCTACTCTACACCACTTATGTGAGCAAGGTCGCCTGAAGGGCGAAACGCATTGTGGATTTATGAGGCAAAAAATCTTCTTTGCATGTCCAACTTTTTTGTTCACTGAGAAAGCATTTTACCTAAACTTTTCGTGTGCAATATTCCGGACGTCCCGCCAGCACACACGCCACCCCCCTACGGCTCTACCGGCTCCCAGAAGGAGCAATTGCTGTTTTGGATAAATATATATATATAAACACAAAATAAAGAGAATATAATTTTGCACGATAAAGTGGTCCGTATCCGTTTGTCCCGTTGTCCCGTTAGCGCTTTTTCCGCGAACAAAAACATCATCGTGACGTATTGCGTAAACGCACCCAGAAGCACTCGAGCGCATACGATCGCGCAACGTAAGCATCTGACGCGCTTACGCGACGTGCCCCTGGGCGCGCCCCGGGCCGCGCCCGGGGGCGCGTAGCGTAAGCGCGTTGGGTCATGTGACCTAAAAATAACACTTTTCATTGGTTCAGGACAGTTTTTTTTTCCTGATGATGAAGGCCCCCACCTTTTTTCCTCATTCTCACTTTGTACTTTGAGTGAAGAAGACCTGTTGAAAGACCTCTCTGTACTTTTTTGGACTGAAAAATGGCTTCAGTAGCAGCAGCAGCAGGAGCATCTCAGCCACCACCACCACCACCACCACCACCACCAAGAGGACCACCACAACACCACACTGGTGGAGATGATGAAGAGGAAGAGGAGGAGGAGGAAGAGGAGGGGAGGAGGACATTCCTTCCAGAAGACAATACCCCATATAGGCCAAAGCCACACATTGTATGGAGTTTTTTTCCATCCCAAGTGGCCAAAAAAAGGTGAATGCGCCAAAGGTGACTTTTCCTAATCTGTAACATGGAACTTTCAAGGGGGAACCCTAACAAAAAATACTCATTTGGCAATAACACCATGATTCGCCACATGCAGCGCAAGCATCCCAACAACTATGCTACGGCAGAGGTGAGAGAACTGGCCAGTAACCCTTCCCAATCTTCACCCAGCACCTCAAAAAGAAAGCAACCCACTCCATCGGGACCAGAGACAAGAGAGATGGTCCCAAACATTCAACCCCAGTTTGGGAAATACAAGATCACTTGTATTTTTTGTGGGAAAACCATCACCTATGTTGAGCAAAGCATAAAGCTCATCAACCGTGCTGGTGACCACAAATGCCCCAAAAATCCATAATTTTTTCCTGTTTTTTTTTTGCTCCAGTTGAGCAGTTTTCAATTCCTTGCTTTTTGTTTCTCCCCATAAAAATAACAAAAAAAATATAAAACAGTTCATAAAAGCCAAGAAAAGTAAAAAATGTTCGAAAAAACATTAAAAAAAAATATAAAACAACAAAAAGAAGAAAAAAAACAGTTCTTTTCAGAACTACCTCCAATTTATAAAAAAAGCCTACATTTTTAAAAACTCTGTCATTCTTTTTTCCCCATGGTACGCTTCCCGTTTCGCTCCCCGGGAGCGCTCCCCCCGCGCAAATTGAAAAAAAAATATTTTTTTGCCCCGCGGGGCCCTTTTATGGCCCCCACATCAAACCTAGGGGGTCAGGGGGGGTCTACTCTGCCCCCTTTTGATCATTTCCCCCTTTGTTTTTGCCACCTCTTGTGTCTCGATCCTACTGAGACACAAGATGGCGGCCGCTCCGGACTATTTGGAATTTTGACATACACCCGATAGCCAATCAGGTTTCCACGCGCGAACTCGCGTAGCGTGCTGGTTAGCGCCCCGGTGCGCGTACCGGGGCGCGCTTATAGATATATATATTTTTTTGAACGTAAATTACTCAAAATCCCCTGGAGCACATATCTTGAGACATAGCAAAGGCACATCGGGCTACCAGTCCCTACAATTTTGCAAAGTTTGGTGGAAATCCATTCAGCCATTCAGGCTAAAGGTGAGGTCGACCGCCCTATGGAAATTAACATGTGGAAAACATGTTTTGGGACCCCCCTTCTATCTCGGCCCGCTTAACGAATCCCTCCCAAACTTTCAGGGAAGGACCGGAGCGCTGCGAGGCAAATTTGAGGCAATTTTCAGGCAGATTCCTCAACCGGCGCCAAAGTTATTCCCAATAGAATGTTGCGATTTCCCTATTGAAAATAATCCTAACTATAACAACCTATAGCGACCGCCAGTAGGTAATATATATATATATATATATCCAAAACCAAAGTTTCCTGCGCGATTGCGGCTCGCCTCAGCATGCGCCAGGAATACAATGCAAGGACCAGATTTTGCGGTTTTCAACAATCCTTTATTCGCTTGTCGGCTTCATGACGTTTCGGCACTAAGGTGCCTTGCTCACATGATATATATATATATATATATATATATATATATATATATATATATATATATATATATATATATATATTCACTCCACTTTTCCTTAGTGCTTCCTCGCACAAACAGGATCACGGACACAAAATATGCTGGTGCCAGATTTAAATGTTATTACATTTTATGCCTCAAGACGTGATCCGGACACGGGGCACGGGGTTGTATATACATATACAGGTATATATATATATATATATATATATATATATATGTATATATATATATATATATTCCAACAATCCAGGAGCCAAATGTGGAAGGACACCAAACGGAAGCCAATTTCGGACGCTTTTATTCACAGTGTGCTGTTGAGGGAATACAAACCGGCACCTTCAAGTCTTTCATTGCCAGACGCGTTTCGGGAGCATGGCAAGCTCCCTTCCTCAGTGGCATGGTGCAGACGAAGGAGTTCTCGCATTGTCACTTTTAAATTGAAACACCTGCCCCTCCCAGGGCGTGGAGGCGAACTGCTTCCTGGGTGTTGTAGTTGCTGCCAATGTTAATGCGTACTCCTTCACATTACGCATGTGAAATCCCAAGTGGGTAGAAAATGTCAAGCTTGCGTGCCCCCAACTTGCTCTGTCACTGCAAACAGCGCGAGTGAAAGTGCACGCCTGGATAGCACTCGCACCCCGTCCTCTCCCATGTGCATGACACACCCGTGTGTCAAGGGAGACGCCGCAGCGCTGGGTCCCTCCGCGACCGGGCCGGCCGCTAAAATTCCAACAATCCAGGAGCCAAATGTGGAAGGACACCAAACGGAAGCCAATTTCGGACGCTTTTATTCACAGTGTGCTGTTGAGGGAATACAAACCGGCACCTTCAAGTCTTTCATTGCCAGACGCGTTTCGGGAGCATGGCAAGCTCCCTTCCTCAGTGGCATGGTGCAGACGAAGGAGTTCTCGCATTGTCACTTTTAAATTGAAACACCTGCCCCTCCCAGGGCGTGGAGGCGAACTGCTTCCTGGGTGTTGTAGTTGCTGCCAATGTTAATGCGTACTCCTTCACATTACGCATGTGAAATCCCAAGTGGGTAGAAAATGTCATATATATATATGCAGCAGGTAGATATAGTTAGGACCTATTTTCCATAGGAAATCCGCAACATTCTATTTGGAATAACTTTGGCGCCTGTTGACGAATCTTCGCGAAATTTCCAAAACTAATTATCAGCTCCGGTTCGCTCCTATCCTGAAAGCCTCTGGGTGATTCGTCAAGGGGGGGCCGAGAAAAAATGGGGGTCCCAAAACGTGTTTTCCCCATGCAGTTTTCAATAGGGACCTTTTGACGCAGCTACAGCCCGAACTGCTGAATGGAATTACACAAAATTTGGCAAAGAGGTAGTCCTCAGTTCAGATGCATGCCTTTTGCTTAAATGGTGTAAATCCGTTCAGTAGTTCCTGAGAAAATGACAGTTAAAAGCATTTATATATCTATGGCCCCGCAGGATCCGTGTATCCTGAGCGCACCCTGCCGTGCACAAGCTGTATTCTAATTGGCTGTCAGCACTCCAAATCAGGAAGTGTTGGCAGCCATCTTGTGCCTCGGTAGAACTGAGGCACAAGAAACCTATGAAACAAATGCGCAAAACACGAAAAGGGGGCAGGGTAGAAACACCTTGACTTGACAGCCTAGGCCTGCTCAGGGGGTCCCACAAGGACCTCCAAGGCCCCAAAATTATTATTATTTTTTTTATTCGGCAAAATCCACCCCAGATGCGCGGATCCTGTCAAATGAAAAAAAAACTACGCACAGGCTCCCATGCTTCAAAGCTCATTAGCCCCCGGGGAGGCCAAATCCCTGGGGCATTTTGAAAAACCAGTGTGGGGGGCCCAATCTCCCCACACTGCCCCGGGTACCGCCACCCCCCCAGGGCAAAGTTTGAATAACTGCGGGGGGCACATTGCCCCCCGCAGCCCTGTGGACTGCCACCCACCAGGGCTTTAAAAAAATATATATTTGTACCCTGTGTGGGGGGCTCAAACCCCCACATGCCCCAGGGACCGCCACCTCACCGGAGCCTTGTGATTGCCCTGGGGTCCACAGGGCCAAAATATTAGGAAAAGAAGGGGGCCACACAGCCCCCCTTCTTAAAACAAAAAAAAGAAAAAGACCGGCATCATGCCGGAGGCCATGCCCTCTACCAGCTTCACTCTGCAAATGCGGCCCTTGGCACGTTTGCAGAGGGGGAACAAATTCCCCTTGAATACTGGAGGTCCCTGGGGGCCAACTAGCCCACCAGGAACCTCCAGTATGTGCCAGGGGGCTGCATAGCAGAGAGGTATTCCGAGGTCACGGCCCTTTTTACACCTCTCTGCAACACAGCTCTGTCGCGCTTACTGGAGGTAGCTGGTGGGCTAGTTGCACCCCAGGTAACCTCAGTATTCAAGGGGAGTTAATCCCACAACTTAAAACGCACCACGGGGCGCGCTCGCACAGTGGTGAAGGGAGGGGCGGGGCCTGAGTTCACATGTGTGCAAACACACCCTGTGGTGCAGTTTAAGTTGGGGAATTAATTCCTTGTCAATCCTGAGGGTCCCTGGGGGCCAAATAGCCCACCAGGTACCTCCAGTAAGCGCCAGGGAGCTGCATTGCAGAGTGTTGTAAAAAGGGGCGTGGCCTCTGAACACCTCTCTGCAACTCAGCCCCCTGGCGCATACTGGAGGTATCTGGTGGGCTAGTTGGGCTACGGGGACCCACAGGATTGAGGAGGAATTAATTATTTTACTTAAAATGCGCTACAGGGCGTATTTGCAGACATGTCACCTCAGGCCACGCCCCCTTCATTCACCACGGTGCAAACGTGCCCAGTGGCACATTTTAGGTTGGGGAATTAACTTACTTTCAATACTGAGGGTCCCTGAGGACCAAATAGCCCAACAGGTATCTCCAGTATGCGCCAGGGAGCTGCGTTGCAGACAGGTGTTCTGCGGCCACACCCCTTTTTACACCTCTGTGCAACGCAGCTCTGTGGCACTTACTGGAGGTACCTACTAGGCTAGTTTGACCCTAGGGACCCTTAGGATTGAAGGGGACTTAATCTCTCAACTTAGAATGGTGACAGGGCACGTTTACACAGTGGTGAAGGGAGGGGACGGGGCCTGAAGTGATGTGTGCAAACATGCTCTGTGGCGCGTTTTAAGTTGGGGAAAAAATTCCACTTCAAACCTGAGGGACCATAGGGGCCAAGTAGCCCACCAGGTGCTTCTAGGAAGCACCACTGCACTGCGTTGCAGAGAGGTGGTGCAGGCCGTGCCCCTTCTTACATCTCTCTGCTACGCAGCTCTGTGGCGCTTACTGGATGTACTACCAATTCCGATTTACTCACCTGTTATCAGGAGAGACCTCAGTGCTGCATCTTTGAGCCCAGTACTGATCCTGAAAAGCAATTCTAACCGTACTTACCAGTAACTTGAATTTCCTTCCATAGACTGACATTGACTGGTTTCACTTGGAAATTCTTCTATGTGTGGAGTTTTGAAACTTTTAAATATTCACCTAAAATCATCCGAACAACGAATTCTGATTTACTCACCAGTTATCAGGAGAGAACCCAGTGCTACATCTTTTAGCCCAGCACTGACCCTGAAAAGTAGTTCTAACCGTACTTACCAGTAACTTGTATTTCCTTCCATAGGAATACATTGTCTGGTTTTCACCAGAAAAGTTTCTGAGTATATTTTCAGAAACTATAAATACTCCTAAAGAATTGCCTGAGTAACTTAAACGCATTCTTTCAACTATTTATAGGAGATGCACCAGTGCTGGATCCAGGATCCTCCACTGAGTAAGAAAAAGTGACTATAACACTACTTACCTGCTAAGTGAATTTCACACCATAAGATAACATTGGTGATTCTATGTGAAAATATTTCTAATTGTCAACTTTTAAAATACAATATTATTCCTTAAAAATCACTACTGTAACCAAAACGCAACGTAAGAGCTCCGTCCGCGCACCGTAAAAGCTTTGAGCTCTTACCCCCGAAAGTTTTATAAACTTTAAATCGTTATATCTAAGTATTCATTGCACAATGTAAAGGTACACATTATCTGGGATAATAAAGAACATGTTAATTTAAACTTTTAAAGACCATATATAACTTTATTTAAGTAATTATAAATCAAGCGAGGGTGCGTACTACGTAAACGCATCATAAGATGACGTTAGCACTCCGTAAATAGACCGTAAACGCAACGTAATCTTACGTAGGCACTCCGTAAACGCTCCGTAAGTGCTCCGTAAGCTTACATCTATTCATGTGACCTTAAAACAAAAGATTTAATTGGTTTATAATACTTCCTACTCCAATTGTTGAAAGACCCCTCCCATGTTCATCATTCTTCTTTGGCTTTCAGAGAAGCAACACCTTTTTTCTACAGCTCCTAGCTACAGAAAAATACTTCAAAATGGCTGAACATCCAGAGTCTGACCATTCTTCTAATAAAGACTTTGTTGAAGAGGACCCTCACCCAAGTAAGAAGAAGGAGTCCATAGTCTGTAAGTTTTTCAGGCTTCCAGAACCTCAGAAGAAAGTAAATTAACCACTGGTCACCTGCAAGATCTGTGACACAGTGTTATCTAGAGGAAATCCTAATAAGAATTATTCATTCGGAACCCACAGCATGGAACGCCATGTAAAAAATATACACCCCAACAATTGGAGTAGAGCTGTGGTGCAAAGATCTCAGGAGCAGGACTCTTCTCCTAGTACATCTACAGTAAGAACCGGAGTACCACCAATGCCATCTTCAATGGTGGCGAACATTCAGCCAGAACTGAAAAATTTAATGATGCAATGCATACCTTGCAATAAATTAGTAGCCTTCGGACAACAGTCCATTGTAATTTTGCAGAAGAACAGGAACCACAGATGCAACAATTGTTTTTTGTAAAAAGTTAATTCTTCTAGTTCATCTTCAGAAGAGTTTGTTCCTGAAACCCCTAGAACACAGAGAGAGTCCATAGTACAGAAATTGAAAAAAAAACAGAAAGATAGAAAAAGGTAAATGCGCCTTTTGTCACATGTAAAATCTGTCACACAGTACTTTCCAGGGGGAATCCACATAAACAGTACAGCTTTGGAACTTATAGCATGGAATGCCATGTCCGGAATATACACCCAAACAATTGGATTAAAGCTGTAATAAAATGATCATCAGAGGAGCAGGGCTCAGCTCCCAGCATTTCTTCTGAAGCAACAGCACCACCAATGCAAGCATCAGTGGTTGCAAATATCCAACCTGAACTTAAGAATTTGATGATGCAATGCATCCGTTGCCAGAACATAAAAACCTTTGCACAAGAGTCCATTCAAGTTATCCTGCGAAAAAACAGGAAGCACAGGTGCATTACCAGGAGCATTTTTTATTTTCTCTGAAGATTGTCTTCTGGATGAATCTTCTAATTCAGTCCTCTTGATTGATAAAGTTTGCTTATGAACTCTTTGTTTGCGGTTCTTGGTAGGCATATTCTATTATGACTCTGTAGATATTTACAATCTGTTGAAAAGAAAATATAACATATTATAGACCACTACTAACATAGCACATAGCAATTACATTAACTAAACAATATAAACACTAGTTCACATCTCTCTTTGTGTGTCTCATATCACTCTCTGCCTGCACTATATCCCTCTTTGCATGCCTCATCTCACTCTCTCCTTCCACCATCTCTCTATTTGTATGTGTGTATCATCTCAATCTCTGCCTACACCATCTGTCTGTTTGTGTGTGTGTCTCATCTCACTCTCTGTGTCTAAAACGATTTACCATTCTAAATGTTTTTTGGTTGAAATGTCTGGCTTTAAGTTTTTTGACAAGGAACACGCTGAGTGTGTATGTGAACTAAGGAATTGTGGGGCATATTACCAAGCAATAGCGATAATTATCGCTATTGCTTGGTTAGCGTGAAAAAATTATCGCCGAGTTGCGGCGATTTTTATCGCAGATAAACCTTGGTATTACCAAGGTTTATCGCAAATGCGATAAAAATTGTCCGCAATGCATGAATATCGCTGAAAAGTCCGCGATATTCACGCATTAGCGAGCTAATGCTCTTAGCCATGTTATCCACCTCCCATTGGATAACATGTCTAAGAACTGCTCAGGGCAGGTGTTAGCTTTTGGAGATATTCGCGCTTAGCGCGAATATCTCCAAAAGTTGGTAATAGGAGATAGCGATGTTTGCAACTGTTTCCAGTCGCTAACATCTTGGCACGCCCACTTTGCATGTCATTAGTGATAAATATCACTGACATGCAAAGTGGGGCCCAAGATGGTCGCTATCTCCTACTAGCTGTCGCTAACTGGTGTTAGCGACAGCTAGGTAATAGGGAGATAATTGTATCTCCGCTGTCTTGGCTTTTAAAGCAAAAAAGCGGAGATAATCCCCCTTGATAATATGCCCCTGTATTTTCATCTTTTTCCATAATGTTAGCCGTGTGTGCTCACAGTTTGTATCTTTTAGCTTACAGGGTAGACTTCTTTTTAAAGTGTTTCTCATGCTTGGATTCAATGCTGGTACAGAGATAGTGCTAATAGTTTAATTTGGCTTGTAAATATGCTCCTTTTTTACAAGCACCTTGCGCAACCTTTAACATGGGTGCAAGCAGTGAATATATGGAGAGGGAAGGAATAGCAGATAGAAAACAATATGAAATGGTGTGGGAGATGCATAAAGGATTTCACTAATGGCATCAATTGAGATGGAATATGAGATAAAGAAATGCCTTGAGAGATGCGTAAAGGATTTTAATAATGGCATAAATTGAGATAGAATATACAAAAAAAGAGAGGCATATTTACAATCCCCTTGCGCAATGTTTGACATGGGTGCAAGCAGAAAATGCATGCAGAGTAATAAAATTGGCACACAGACAAGAATATGAAATGCCTTGAGAGATGCGTAAAGGATTTTACTAATGGCATAAATTGAGATAGAATACACAAAAAAGAGAGGCATATTTACAAGCCCCTTGCGCAATGTTTGACATGGGTGCAAACAGAAAATGCATGCAGAGTAATAAAATTGGCACACAGACAAGAATGTGAAATGCTGTGAGAGATGCGTAAAGGATTTTACTAATGGCATAAATTGAGATACAATATACAAAAAAGAGAGGCATATTTACAAGCCCCTTGCGCAATGTTTGACATGGGTGCAAGCAGAAAATGCATGCAGAGTAATAACATTGACACACAGACAAGAATATGAAATGCCTTGAGAGATGCATAAAGGATTTTAATAATGGCATAAATTGAGATAGAATATACAAAAAAGAGAGGCATATTTACAAGCCCCTTGCGCAATGTTTGACTTGGGTGCAAGTAGAAAATGCATGCGGAGTAATAAAATTGGCACACAGACAAGAATATGAAATGCCGTGAGAGATGCGTAAAGGTTTTTACTAATGGCATTAATTGAGATAGAATATACAAAAGAGAGAGGCATATTTACAAGCCCCTTGCGCAATGTTTGACATGGGTGCAAGCAGAAAATGCATGCAGAGTAATAACATTGCCACACAGACAAGAATATGAAATGCTGTGAGAGATGCGTAAAGGATTTTACTAATGGCATAAATTGAGATACAATATACAAAAAAGAGAGGCATATTTACAAGCCCCTTGCACAATGTTTGACATGGGTGCAAGCAGAAAATACATGCGGAGTAATAAAATTGGCACCAGACAAGAATATGAATTGCTGTGAGAAATGCGTACAGGATTTTACTAATGACATAAATTGAGAAACCTGACTCATTTTCAAAATACAACAGTAATGAAGCCCAATATGATTGTTATGCTTCCCAATACTGCAAACAGCACTCTCTCTATATTAAATGAACTATTACATACCTCTAAAATCACTTTTGAAAAGGCAGAACAGTGTGAAACACACACCAGATTTTCTTAAGCAGAATCCATGAACTGCAGCTCAGACACTGGAAACAGAAATGGCACAGTTTCCCACGCATTCTTCTCACTTATTTCTGCTCATAATCAATGAAATGTCTTCCCACACTATTTCAAAACTAAACTAACATTTCAATTAGTTCTACATGTCCACACTTTCAAACTCACATAATATTCACCCATCCCTCTACTGCTCATTCAACCTGTTACCATGTTAACTCCCACCTAAGGAAGAACAGAGTTTAAAAGTTCATCATACTATGTTGCAAATGAATCCAGCAAGGTTGTTAGAGCTTTCAATATAACAGCTAATCATGTGCAATGTTCATTTCAATTACCTTTTCTGAACCATTAGAATTGCTTCTTTTAAATAACAAAACTATGCACCCTAATATGCTCTTTTGCATTTTCAGAAAGCACCAATCATTTCTTAAGCTTCAAGTGGAGTGAATGTCCTCCTCTTTTTTTCTAATCTGCAAGCTTTCCAACTGCCATTTCATTTACAGCCCTCATCTGAGTACAACCAGATCTGCCTTGAACATGCTTTTAGTATGGTTTGCAGGACACAGCTTTGTATTCTGGTCTAAAAGGTATGCAACAAACATAGGAATTTTAAACCTTAATTTACCAAATGTGGATATTTTATGGATTGGCCAGAGAGGATTGAGATGTCACCAATTGATACTATGGGTGAAATCCTTCATGCATCTCCCACACCCTGACCTCATAATTGTGCACTGTGGTGGAAATGACTTATGCACTTTGACTGGGGTTGGTCTGGAAATGCTATTGAAGGACATCTTTGGACAATTGATGTCACTTTTTCCTCAAACTGCCTTTGTCTATTCCAATATATGCCAAAGGCAAAAATGGAATTGGTCCAATCAATTTTGTCAGCAGATTGAGAAAGCAGGGAAACATGTAAATAAATCTGTTTCTGCCTACATGAGAGACTATGGAATGGGTTGTATATACCACAACAACTTGCGTTACAACATGCAAGGCATCTATAGGACAGATGGTGTACATTTCACTGATGAAGGGAACAGAGTCTATCTCTGTAACATCAGACTCTGCATTGGTACTTACTTGTATGTACCAAAAAAAAACAATGAACACAACGGCTCTTTTTAGAGGCAACTAACATGTAAACACTCAAATATGATTTTTAACTTAATTTTTTTTATTAATTTTTACCGAGGTCCGCGCACCGAGCACTCACCGAGCACTCCCTGTGCGCGGATCTATCGTGTTTTCTGTTATTTTTTTTAAATTAAACATTATTTTTAACCTTAGGAGTCCTTGAAGGACCCGCTGAGAAGGTCTAAGGGGTCAGGGACACTCTACCCTACCCCCTTCCCACGTTTTTAAGTTATATTTTTCACTCTCTTCTGAAACCACAAAATGGTGGCGATAAGGTTCGCGCACCGTGCATTTACCGAGCACTCACGGTGCGCGGACCTATTGGAATTAAAAAAAAAAAAAAACGAAATGGAAATGGACATTGTCTCCTCTGTAGATACCTTGTATGTTGTAATGCAAGTTATTGTGGTATATTGAATCCATACTGTAGTCTTTTAGGAAAGTAGAAACAGATTTGTTTACATGATTCCTTCCTTTCTCAATGTGTGGTCAGAATTGGAGTAGGGGGTCATGAGCTCCTACTCTGGTGACACACACTTGCTGTTCTATATATTTACTTATGTTGTAAACTAGTGAATCAGAGACAGTCAATGAAAGAAAGGATGCAGGACATGAAGAACACAAAATTGTATCACTTTGCTACTACCTCATAAATTACATTTAAATAAGTATAATTTTCAAAACAATTTTTCTTTACTAAATTAAAAGTTATTTATCCGAATTTTCAAAATCTAAAAGTACTTGTAGCATTTCTTCATCAGGAATTTCATCCGTCAAAGTGTCTGAAAATGATTCGTCAAACTCAAAATTGTCTACACATTCCATTAATTCCATATCTAGTGTTTCATCAAAAAAATCAGCCATGGTATCTCCTTCATGTTCTTCATGATTTGTTTCATCTATAGGATCAATATACACCACAGAATAAGTTGCCTCAATAAACGTTGCTGATATTTCAAAGAAGATGTTGGTAGGCTCCTCATTTTCATTCATCATTTTATGTTAATGTACTATTAAAAGTACAAGAAACAGCGCTTAGGAAGAGTGGGATAGGGCAGAGAAAAACTATTAAATTCTATTAGAAGAGTCACTACTGTGTAAATCTCACACCAGAAATTGAACACCAAAATTTCCTCACAAAACTACCTCAGACACTATAGTCACAAAATGGCCGTGTTTCCCTGGACAGTGTATAGTATCAGGCAAGAATTAGAAATATAAAGCACTGCATCTGATGTTGCCCTACTCAATCCATAAGTATAACAGAAAAACATTAAATAACTAACAGAAAACATTTTTCCTATTAACTTAAAGTGAACAACAGAGTTCTCCTTACAAATTAACAACTCACCTTCTAGAAAACTGTTGAACAGTAAATTCTGTCTCAATCTCACACCTCAGAAGTATACCTCAAACACTAAAATCTCAAAATGGCTGTTTCCCTCTCATTTTTCATACATATACAAATATCCAGCCAATCACATTTTATCACACACAAAATCAAAACCAAAGTAACATTTTAATTGGTTCAAATTATCAACACTTTCAAACTCACATAATGTTCAACCTACCCCCAATGCTCTCTACCAATTACCATACTAACTCTCCACAAAACACCTGCCTAAACCCAAAGGTGAAAGAGTCATCACTCAATGTTGCACTCAACCAACATCTAAACACTGAAACTTGTTATTTTTATGTATTTTTTTTTCAACCTGCAGGGTCCTTTACAGACCCCATGACAAAATCTAGCGGGCTCGGGAATCTCTACCCTGCCTCCTTGTTAACTATTACACTTCTGTTTACAACCACTATCATCTGCCACAAAAACAAGATGGCGGACAATACTTCCTCATTTCGACTGACTGCAATGTTGACAGACGTCCAACAGCCAATCAGAATTCCGCGCGCGCATGCCAATGTCCGCGCACGTGCAAGGACGGTTCAAGCCCGTGCGCGCACCGTGTCCCGCCCATAGATATATAATTTGAAAAAAGTCAATTTTACTCAACAATTACTGAATGGATTTTCACCAAATATACAAAAGGCACTTCTGCATACCAGGCTCTACCATTTTGCCAAGTTTGCAGTCATTCCATTCAGCCGTTCGGGCTGTAGCTGTGACTAAAGGTCCTATGGAAAATTGCATTGGACTCAATTTCACATTCAATTTTCTCAAAACCTACCGGAGGGATTTTCACCAAACATACAAAAGGCATTGCTGCATACCAGTCCCTACCATTTTGCCAAATCTGGTGTCATTCCGTTCAGCCGTTCGAGCTGTAGCATTGTCAGAATGTCCCTATGGAAATTAACATGGGGAAAACAGGTTTGACGAATCCCCCCGAAACTTTCAGGGAAGAAGCGGAGCGCAGCAAGGAAAATGTAAGGAAAATTACAGGCAAATCCCTCAATCGGCGCCAAAGTTATTCCCAATAGAATGTTTGGAATTTCCTATGGTAACTAGGTCCTAACTATATATACCTACTGGCAAGCGCCAGTAGGTAATATATATATATATATGTATATATATATATATATATATATATATATATATATATATATATATATATATATATCTATATATATATATATATATATATATATCCCATAATGTGACCCCTTGAAGTCCGTTGCGCTCTACAGCGGGTGCCCAATGTGGGGGCCGGCTTCTGGCCATCAATTCAATATTTGGCGCTACAAAGGACGTGGCACTCCGAAGTTGAATTTACATGTTTTATTCTTGGCAACACTCCACCAACGCGTTTCAGCCCTCACATGGCTTTGCTCACAGTTGTGGAACCTAAATCCTGTTGTCAACATCACCAGCCATCCATCTGTCCACCAAGATATAGACCAGCGGAACCTGTGGAAAAATAGGGAAACTGTCAGACACAGGTACATAATGGCAGCCCTGCAGCTCCAGACCTCCACAGACAATCTATCAGAAACCTTAAGAAGACAAGAGAAATTCAGAAGTTTTGAGGGTAGTATTCTTCACTACAATTGCCAGCACCAACACAGACACCCCTGTAACACAGTGCAAGGGTTTCTGCATTGCATGCAGGATTATCTTTGGTACCTTCCTGCACAAAAGCAATCCCCTGAGATATCTTCCTCTTTCTATGTGTGCTGCACAATGCAGCACACATAAAAAGAGGAAGTAACAAGGAGAAATAAATATTTTTCTCCTCATTTCGTCTTACCTGGGAAAGCGTAGCATTTTGGCGTATTCCCAGGTCTACCTGTAATAGTCAGTCTGGGAATGCTCCAGAATCTTTGGGTGTTGCATGGCAATACCCACACAACACATATGGAATGCCTTTCTGGGGCAGAGTTATACAAAGAAGTGATTTGTGCTGTGTTGCTTTACTCCTGATTTATCAAGCAACTTAGGGCCATGCGAAGTGAGCTTGTGTGGCTTGATGAATTGCATTTTAGGGTTTGCTTCGCACATGCACCACTTTGCGTGGAGCACAGGCCATGCAAATTCTTCATAAGTATGCCCCTAAGGATTCTATGTGTGTCAAACCATTACATAACAGAGATTGCTCATAATGGACAATAAAATTGCTATGTAAATGGTGCAACTCAAAATTAAATGCTAAGCTAACTTGTTCACTATTTCATAACAATATGTTTTGCTTTCATTCTTGAGTACAGTGTGTATATATTGGGTCAGAAAAATTGTTAAATAACATTGATTTCTTTTTACTGTACATTTTATTATTCACAGGAAACATTTTTCACATGAACATCGCCCCTTCCTAAACTTGTCCTGTGGAAATTGTAATTTGTGGTGAATTCTCCATACTTTCTGACGCACTGGATCAATCAGGGGTTAGTACATTTGCAATAAGTGTGGAAAATGCACTAGACAATGAGTGAAAATACCCACAAAATTATGATTGTGTGCATGTAAACCTCAATTGACTTGCCTTTCCACAAGCACTCACCAATTCCCCTTGGAAGGCGCACTCAGTTAGTCCATGTAAAAATCACTTGTGCTCCATCATGAGTTGCATGCAGCAGGCACACATAAATCCCTCAAATACATCTGTTAAACAGAGTGCACGATTTGCGGCTCATATAATTTACAACTGGAAAAAAGCGATGAGTGGGAAGCTTCAAAGGCAATGCCGCCTTTGAAATGCAACCTAGGAACCCCCAGTTATTGGGGGAGGCCAAGCACCCTTTCCTGCTCCACGTTTGGTGTGAGAAAAGGTGGGAAAATTAGTTGGATGAGGAGGAGGGTCCCACCCATCAGACTGCACCACCCCTAGAGCGGGCCAGGCAAGGTGAACTCCTCTCCTGAAATTCCACCATCTTGAGATGGTGTGAAAACCACCAATCAGAGCTAGGGTAGTACCTGTTACCAGAGGATGTGGTCACTAAAAGGTGTAGATACCCTAAAGAAAGACAGCCCATTGGCTATTACCTGTCTCCCCTTGTAACACCCGTAAATTCAGTATTTAGGTGCCCATCCAAGCCCTTAACCTCAGATTCACTGGACCAAAGAAGACCAGGGCAAAGAAGGCCCGCTGCACTTGAACTGAAGTGCTGCTGCTGAAAGAAAAGGTGCCAAACACTGCCAACTGCAAGAAGGGCTCGACAATCTCTTGTGCTGTGTTGTCCTGAAACCTGCAAGGACTCAAAGTACCTCGGTGTACCTCCAGCCTTTTAGAAACTGCTGAAAAGCTTCAATAAAGTGAGGGTATCACTTCCCTACACACCGCAGTCACAAATCCTGTGAAGTTCGGTGTGTGCAGAGGTTGATGATGACTGAATATATGTACATACAGGATACATTGTAATTTCGTTGCCGTGCATTTAAGGAAAAATAATTGTTAATAGAAAAGGGTTTTATTCCTTGCTTCTGTATGTTTGGTTCTATTGTATTTGTGTTGCTGTGCATGTAAGGAAAAAGAACTGTTCATAGATATAGTTTTTATTCCTTGATTCTGTGTGTTTGGTGCTGGGGAGTAGAGGCTTCGAAGAGTAGGGTGAGCTTAAGTTCTACGTAGGTGGGAAAGCGTCTTCTGTGTGTTGCATGCCAGTATAAACAGCTCTTTGACTTTCAGAGAGGCGTTGAAAGATTGAAGCACTTTCCAATATACACTAAAAAGATGCCACTGTTTTGCTAGTCATTGAATGGCTTGAAAGAGTTCTGGGACATTAGCTACAGTGGCATTCCCACACTGAAGGTGGAGAAAGGTTGAGTGATTGGATAGTGATTCATAAACCTATGTTAGAGAGATTAGGTTTTGGTTTACTTTGGAGGGAGTGCAGCACTATAGCTTATCTAGAAAAGTAATAGACAGCTGTCTCCAAGTGTAGAGCATATGCAGCAGAAAAACAAAGGATGATGCCTGGTTGCTAGGAATGAATTTTATGCCGTTATGTTAAATTTCATTCTGATGAGATATTTTAGTGATGAAGAAGTGTTAGCACTGTACGGCCCAGGTTGGTTGAAGTGTTTGACCAGTAAGACATCTACCTGATCCACCTTCATGCTGAACAATAATAGAATTGTGAGAGAGGGGTGTACTTGACTTGTTTGGGATCAATGCTGTCCTGTCTGAGGTGGATGTGCAGGGATTGGTTCACATCAGTAATATTTCTAGATGGATAGCAATGTGCTCATCAATCAGGACCCACACTCATATTGAGAAGTTCACCAAAATGTGATAGTGTTAAGAGCTGATTTCATCATATCATCTATAATAATTCAATATCTTCTATTTAACTATTATTGAAAAATGCCTGATGGGGAGGTGAAATTTCCACTGGTCAGTGTGGCACAATTTAAATTCACTGCTTCACAGGACGCAGTCCCTCAAGACTAAACTTGGTCTCCCTTCCTTCGGCAACACACGTTTTGCCCCAAGTTACACATTCCTGCTGCCACCTATCTTCATGAGCTCATAGTAGGACTATTTTCATATCCCAGAAATTCATACTTCTGTAATTACCAAACTGATATGACATATTAGAAAGATTATATTTTGATTGCTGGCTTTGTCCTTTTATTTTGTCTATAAATTGATATACTAGCTTAAAATACTATAATCTGGATTTATATTGCACACCCCCGTTTCATTATGTGCAAAAATTAGCAGGTGGCAGCAGGAGTGTGGCACTAAAAACCATGAGAAGGGGGGATCTCGTGGGGGTGAGTGAGGAGATAATATTTAAACGTTTTTACAAATAATCACTTTGGAGGAGCCTTCAGAATCATTGAAGATTTGAAATCCCTTCATTTATTTAGGCGCCAAACCCATATTTAAGATGGCAACTTTCAAATACTTAACAGTCAATTTTCTAAAGCTTCACTTGGACCTACTCTACACCATAAAAGTGTGATGAAACTGCTTTGCCCAATAGTTCTTGTCATATTTGGAATATATATAAGTAGCCCCAGTATTATAGTCAACATCCCCAGCCATCCATCCATTCCAACCAATATACAGACCAATTGAACCTGTGGAAAAATTGTGGACACTGTAAGACACTGGTTCACTATGGCATGCCTTTAACCCCAGACCTCCACAGAACAATCTATCAGAAATCTTAAGACGACAAGAGAAATTCACAATACTTTTAGGATAGTATTCTTTACTACAATGTGTGCATACAAGAGAACACATACACAAGTAAATTGCAGCTTACAAGGTTGGGGCATGCCTTAATAAGCCTTGGTTAAACCAAGAATCTGAACTAAGACCAGAGGAAGCTGAAAGGAAAAGAGGGAAAATTCAAACAGTGCAAAAAGATATGTGGAGTCAGAGGGAATCCAAACCAGGGTATTGTGGAGACAAGGATGGCATCAGTAACATCCAAATAGATACCACATAGAGCAAAATACAGGACCAGGGAAGCAGTAATTTTTTTTGAAGAAAGAAGGTGAGTGTAAGGTATCAGAATAATTTTTCGGATGGGTGACTGTCCACCTCAAGAAATTATCACAACTCTTATCAGATTGAACTCTCAAAGTAACTAAAATACCCTGAGCTCAACACCCGGGTTGCTATGGCACAGGGAAGGCAGGCTTAACTTAAGGCAATATGTAAAGTATGCAGTACAAAAATAGTAATAAGTTCAAAACACCAATCAATAAAATACCAAACCAAATTAGAAAAATAGATTAAAATGTTATTAGTAAAAGGACACCAAACCAACAAAAATCTAATACAGGGAATTGGAGATATGAATTTTTAAAGTTTTAAACAAAAACATCCAAAACAAATTAAAACACCAAAGCTAGTCAATGGACGTGGTAGACAGGGACCTAGTTGTGATTTGAGATGGACCATGAAGGGGCCTGTGTCAGATACACCAACCAGCTATGCCTGGTCAGAGGCATCACCTTGGGATTTAGGCCCATATGCATCATTCAAAATACCAGTCGCAAATTGTGATTCCCTAAATGCAATGCATTAACCCCAAACAAATGTTCGATTTCCCAATTAAGAAATGCAAATTACCATCAACTCAAAGTTGATGGTAATTTGCAAAAACTTTGAAAAATGCACAAAAGGGAATTTTTCAAAGTTCCAAGTTGCACACATACATGCCCTGGGGGTATGTGAGTGCGCAACATGTGGTCACATGGCAATTGCAGGGGTGCATAAGGGTGTCCTTTGAGCACCCTTGCACCCTTGAAATTGCATGCGTAAGTTGTGAGTACCTATTTGGTACTCACAAATTGCAAATTCAATTCCCCTTCATTCCTATGGGCCTCTAGGCCCATAGGAATGAATAGGAGGCAATTCCTTAATTGTGATTTGTAATTTGTGACTCACAATTAAGGGATTTGAAGGAATCACAATTGTATTTGTGATTCCTACATGCATAACCAATTGGGATTCCTAAATTGAGGTTTCTTAATAATCGCAATTACAATGTTTGATGCATGTGACCCTTAATCCTTTTTCCTTAATTGTGATTTGTAATTTGCGACTCACAATTAAGGGATTTGTAGGAATCACAATTGTATTTGTGATTCCTACATGCATAACCAATTGGGATTCCTAAATTGAGGTTTCTTAATAATCGCAATTTAGGAATCGCAATTACAATGTTTGATGCATGTGGCCCTTAATCCTTTTTTTCTGTAAGTCATAATCCTTCAGCAGGAAAGGCAGCAGGATGTATACAAAGAAGTATTCATAAAGTCGGGTAGGGGATGGACAAGGTACAACTTTGATGGGAAAAACTGAGCTCAGGAGAAATTCACATTTTGCACCCAGAGAAGTTCTGTCACTGGTTGAGTAATTTTGACTTTTTTGCTCACCACATCATTCCAGTTTGGGCATGGTGATCAAAAGAATTAGGGATTTAGGTCTAGATGTCTGCCTTTGGGGTGAATGTTTGACGTTTTTCAACGTTTTGTCCATTATTTGTTCCTTTTGCATTTGTCGCCCTAAATGGGATGGGTATGCCCAGACGTGAGTCAAGTGCTCACCATGCTACTGGACTCAGCTATCTTGGCTGATGTGGGATGATACCCCCAAACCAGTCCTAAGTTGCTTATTTCCAGTCCAGGGAGGACCTGGCATGGCAGTTTGGCCTGGACTGTTCCCACGAGGAATAGGGTTGAGACTGATTTGAGACTGAGACTCTGGCTATCAGAGCCTGGAACAGTATGCCAAGGCATCTCAGGCTTCAGACGCATGAGAAACAATATAGGAAGCACCTCAAGACGTGGATTTTTAATCTCTCTGATGACTGGACTAAATCATCCATTTAATCCTCCACCTCCCTCCCAGCGTTCTGGTCCCAGGTTTTACAGCGCCAAGATGCTCCCTCCGGAGCGAACGTCCGCGCTCTATAAATACCCATCCAAATTCCAAATTCCAAATTTGCATATGCTGGTTCTGAACTGGAGTGGCAAAGTGAGCAAAGCAATGATGATGGATTCAACCCAGGTATAATAGTGACTAGGTGTGAGTGTCTGAAAAGTGCTGCCTTCGTCATTTTATTGTGTTTACTCATTTTATAAGATTTATTTGCATAGGACTGGGTCCAACTTCAAATGTGATGGCGAGCACCAAAAAAAAGGATTTAGGCCCAGATCTCTGTACTGGGGTGAGTGTTTGACTTCGATCAGTATTCTGTCCATCATTTGTTCTTTTTGCAATTTTGCACTAATTGAGACAGGGATGCCCAGAAGTAGGTCCAGTGTGCACCATGCCACCGGAGTCAAAATATCCTAGCTGATGAGGAGTGAAACCCCAAACCCGGTCCTATGATGCTGGTTTCCGGTCCGGAGAGGACATGGCCTAGAAGTTCATGCTGGATTGTTCCCATGGGGAGGAGGGTCAAGATTGGTTTGCATATGGCTAGGCCTAAACTGAATTGGCATGGTGAGTAAAAAAACTATGGATTAAGGCTCAGATTTCTGTATTGGGGGTGAATGTTTGACATTGTTCAGCATTCCATCCATCATGTGTTCTTTTTGTGAAGAAGCTCTGAGCTGAAAAAAACTGTTTTTCTTATCCCATTTCGGTAACGCTTTCAACAGATATGCTGGTTTGGTTTCTCGCAGTCCTTCGGAGGTCTGGAAGTCCAAAGAATTTTGAAGTTCCAGGTTTTCTGGGGTGGTAGGAGAAGTCTACTTAGATACAGCCAATAGTTTTTAGACCTCAGGAAGAATACTGGGGCGTCATGACTCACTCCAGCAGAGGCAACCAGCCGGGTCCAGGTCAAGACCAGTTGTACTGGTCAGGTGGGCACCTCAGGAAAAAAGACTCTTGAAGCTTTTTGCCACCCTGTAGCAGCAGTGTAAAGCCAACTGCCCCTTTCCTGTCGGTTTCTGCACCTCTCTTGCTTCTTTCTGTACCTGTGTTGCTTCTTTCTGCACTTCTCTCTCTCTTTCTGCACCCTTTGCGCCTCTTTTTGCAACTCACTTGTCTCTTTCTCTACTTCTCTTACTTCTTTCTACATCTCTGTTGCCTCTTTCTGCACCTCACCTGCTTCTTTCTACACCCCTCTTGGCTTGTTCTGCACCCATCTTCACTCTTTCTGCACCTCTCTTGCCTCTTTCTGTACCTCTGTCGCTTCTTTATGTGCGTCTCTTGCCTCTTTCGGCACCCCTCTTGCCTCTTTCAGTACATCCGTTGCTTCTTTCCTACCTCTTTCTGCATCCCTCGTGCCTCTTTGCACCTACGTTGGTTCTTTCTGTACTTCTCTTGTTTTTTCTGCACCTCACTTGCCTCTTTCTGCACTTCTCTTGCTTATTTTTACACCTCTGTTGCTTCTTTCAGTAATTCTCTTGCCTCTTTCTGTACTTCTCTTGCTTGTTTCTGTACACTCCTGCTTCTTTCTGCACCTCTGTTGTTTCTTTCTGCACCTCACTTGCTTCTTTCTGCACCTCTCTTGCCTCTTTATGTACCCCTATTCCCTATTTCTGCACCTCTCTTGCTTATTTTTGCACCCCTGTTCCCTCTTTCTGCTTCTTTCCAGTCTGTTTCCTCACCTCTCTTGCCTCTTTCTGTACTAATGCTGCATCTTTCTGCACTTCTCACTCTCTTTCTGCACCCTTCACGCCTCTTTTTGCACCTCTTGGTTCTTTCTGCACTGCTCTTGCTTCTTTCTGCACCTCACTGACCTCTTTCCGCACCTCACTTGCCTCTTTCTGTACTTCTTATGCTTCTTTCTTCACCTCTGTTGCCTCTTCTGCACCTCACCTGCTTCTTTCTACACCCCTCTTGCCTCGTTCTGCACCCATTTTCACTCTTTCTGTACCTCTCTTGCCTCTTTCTGTACCTCTGTTGCTTCTTTATGCACTTCTCTTGCCCCTTTCTGCACCCCTTGCACCTCTTTCAGTACGTCTGTTGCTTCTTTCTGTACTTCTCTTCATTCTTTATGCACCTCTCCTACTTCTTTCTGTAAATCTCTTGCCAATTTGTGCATCTCTCCTACCTCTTTCTAATATTCAGCGGGCAGAGCGGAGCTCTCCACCCATGGTTAACCATAACTCACGTCCCAGCAATGCACTACTAATGGCGTCGCATATTACATCATTTATGATGTGGTCAGTGACATCACTGATGACATCACTGATGACATCTCAAATGACATCACTGATGACCACTGATGACATCATCCACGTGATAATCTGATGCACCCCCTCTCGCCCTAATATAACCTTTGATACACCCACTCTAAAATAAAGACTACCATTTTTAAAACCATAGACACACCAGTACGAATTACTACATACCCACTCACTTATTCCTAGGTCTATACACACATCAACTCATTCACCCACCCAGTCACTCATACATGCAGTCACTCATCAATACAGCACTATCATTTGCACTCATATACCTATACAGACACTCACACACCGCCACTCATCCATAGTCACTCACACACCTAGTCAGTCATGCAAAGAATCAATCACACTCCCATTTACTCACCTATACAGTTATACACAAACCACCTCACTTATTCATACTGATACTTACACATACTCATTCTATTATATAATCACTGATACAAGCACACACCCATCCATACAGCCACTCTCACAATCACTCACTCTCACATGTAGTCATTTATATAGTCCAACACTCACATATACTTCCTTTCACATATGTAGTTACTCACACATGTACCACTGAGACATCCATTCAACCAATACACCATAAACACTACCCCCACATACAGCCCTTCACAGATGTACTCTTGAACCCAGTGAATTACCCACACACATATATGCACAGTCACAAACCCTCCACCCACCCACACAGACACTGAGGCACCCATACAGATACTCAGACAACCAATCAATAAACCATATATACACTCATGTAGCTACTCACCAACCCATGCAGCCGCTAAGACACCAACTGACAGACTGATACAGACATTCACACAGTTTATTCACTAACCCATGCATTCAGTAAGACATGTTTAATCACTCACTTATACAGTCAATCACGCACCTAGTAAATCATCCATTCAGACACATATATAAAAGCAACTAAGCACAGGCCCCTGTGCTTCATTTCTTTAAGCCCCCGGGTGGGTCAGTTCCCAGGGCAATGTTTTAATAGGGTGCAGAGGGCCTGCAGGCCCCCCCGAGCCCCGGGGACCAACTCCTCCTGAAGGCTTTATTTATTATGCATGGGGGCATATGGCCCCCACAGCCCCGGGACCACCCCGGGGTTAATTAAAATTATAAGTGAGGGGGGGCTCCTGCTCCTCCCCACATTGCCACGGGAACCACCGCCTGCCCGGGGCATTTTGTATTATGGGGCTGGGGAGCCAGCTGCTTATGGCAACTTCAGCCTGCAGGGCTCACAGGAGGAAGGGCAGCCCGGAGAGTGGTGAGCCCACCCGCGCTTCATAGCACCTGGATCTGTGCAATGGGAACCTCGAGGCGCTGGTCCATCCACCAGACTTGGAGATACATGATATTTATTTATTCATTTTTGTTTTTTGTTGGAAGATAAGAGTGAGGATTATGTTGTGATCTGCGCTGCAAACAAGGACTGCAGATCCGTACAGGTATGTGTTAATATCGACAACTCTTGCGTGCACAGTGCATGTTTCATTGCACCAGGATCACTTAGACTGTTCATTCTCCAAACCAGGGAATATTTTGGGAAGGGATGGGGCCTAATGGCCATAGCTGCTGACTTTAAAAGGGGAAAAAGCACTTTCGAGTCCCGGTTCTCTTTCCTGTGATTCTGTGCCAGATCGCCCCCCCTACTGCCAAAAAGCTACACCTGTCTGTCACCTCGCCGCAGTTTGGAGAGCAAGTTCGACCATTCTGTGCCCTGACTGCCTCTGCCTGCCACTGCACCTTTTGACTGTATTATTATTTGGTGTCTTCTTCCCTGTTATTTGTTGTTTTTTTGTACCATTTTCACAGCCCCACCCCATCTGTTTCCCCCACCCCCCTTTTAGTTACTGCACCCACATTTTTCCCGCCGCTGCCCCCTGTGGCCCCGTCTCCTCTCCACCCGCTCCTGCCTCCCAGCTGCTCCCCCTCCCACCCCACCTTAAATGGCGGCTGCGCCGCTGGCGCACCAAAGGCAAACCCATCCACACCGAAGTCCAGGGATCCGGGCGCTGGGGACTGCGCCCAGCGCCAGAACCCTTGGACTCCGCAAACGCCACGAGAGCCGAATCCACTACGACGCCATCACCCTCTTCGCACTCACCGTCAGCCGAAACCACACCTGCTTCCAGGCAACCCCGAAACTGACCCACAGAACCTTCTCCTGCCGCACCTGCAGCTTCACTAGCAACAGAACTACCAAACCGCCAAGGACTAGACCCAACCACCTCCGCTGCATACTCCTCAACACCCGCTTTGCATGCAAACACGCAGTCAAACTCTGGGATCTGATCGCTACCTCTGCCCCAGACGCGGCCAGATCACCTGCAGGGTCCGCGCCAATGTAGTCGGAGGAGGAATAGCCATCATCCACAAATCCACACTCAAGGTCTCCACCCGCGCAGACGACACCCTCAACACTGCCGAAACACCTGCACTTCTGGATCCAAACCAACCCAAACACCACCCTCAGAAGAACACTCATCTACAGACCCACCCGGACCACGGGCTCAGTTCAGGGACTCCATCGCCAACCTCGCCAGCACCCACACACTCGCCTCAACAGACTACATCCTCCTCGGGGACTTGAACATCTATCTTGAGAACAACAACGACGCAAACTCCTCAAAACTGATTGACAACCTAGCCAACCTCGGCCTCAGACAACTCATCACTGCACCCACCCACGCCGCCAGCCACACACTGGACCCCGTCTTCTCCACAGACTCCCACGTCACCTTCAACCACACCACCGAACTCCACTGGACCGGCCACTGCTGCATCCATTTCACCTTCAAGAAACCAACCACACACCACCGCACCCAAAAGCTACCTCGCTGCTGCTGGAGCAAAGTCACCGATGACCAGCTGATCACCCCCTTCCCCAGAACCTCCACACCGACCCCACCAATGCAGACGCCGCAGCCGGCAACCTCAGACAGTGGATCGAAGACTGCACCAACACCCTCGCCCCGCTCACGAAACCATCAAACAACCACACCAGCAAAAGAGCCACCTGGTTCATCGACGAGCTCCAGACCTCCAAAAGCGCATGCCGGAAACTGGAGAAGACATGGCTCCACGAACGCACACTGGACAACTACGCAGCCCACAAGGATGCCACACACAGACATCACCACCTCATCAGACTAGCCAAGAGACCTTCCTTCAAAATCCTCCTGGACAACAATGCACACGACAGCAAAGAGCTCTTCAGCATCGTAAAGGAACTCTCCAACCCCAGTGCCACCACAAACGACATCCCGCCCTCACAAGAACTGTGCGACTCACTAGCCATCTTCTTCCACCACAAGATTGCTGACATCCACAACAGCCAGTCGCCACCTCCGCAGCGAACACCACCAGCGCCAACCGCCTGACCTCCTGGGCCAATGTCAACGACGACGAAACACGCAAGATAATGAACTCCATCCACTCAGGATCTCCGTCTGACCCTTGCCCACACCACGTATTCAACAAAGCAGATGTTGCCATTGCACCCCAACTACAGAAGGTCATCAACATCTCCTTCGAAACAGCGACATTCCCGGAAAGCTGGAAGCACGCCAAAATCAACGCTCCCCTCAAGAAGCCCAAAGCGACCCCAAGGACCTCAAGAATTTCTGGCCCATCTCCCTGCTCCCGTTCCTGGCAGAGGTCATTGAGAAAATCGTCAACATGCATCATCTTAGACCCATCCCAATCCGGATTCAGACGCAACCACAGCACCGAGACAGCCCTCACCGCCGCCACAGACGACATCAGGTGCCAACTAGACAATAGCAAAACATCAGCCCTCATCCTCCTGGACCTATCAACCGCCTTCAACAAGGTATCCCATCACACTCTAGCCTGGGACAACTCCTGGTGGCCGACCACAATGGGAACAGCACCAACACCCACCGACCATGCACGCAACCTAGGCTTCATCCTTGACTCCTCCCTCTCCATGTCTAAACAGGTCAACGCTGTCTCCTCCTCCTGCTACAACATCATCTGTATACTCCGCAGGATCTACAAGTGGATCCCGACCGAAACAAGAAGAACGGTTACACATGCCCTTGTCAGCAGCAGACTGGACTACGGCAACGCACTCTACGCGGAATCCCAGCCAAAGATCTATGCCGACTACAACACATCCAAAACGCCTCCGCCCGACTGATCGTCAACGTCCCCCACCACAACCACATCACCCCCCACCTGAGAAACTTACACTGGCTCCCCGTTGACAAGAGGATCACCTTCAAGCTCCTAACACACGCACACAAAGCACTCCACAACGCCGGACCAGCGTACCTGAACAGCAGACTCAGCTTCCACACCCCCACCCGTCAGCTCTGCTCCACCAGCCTCGCCCTCGCTGCTGTCCCCCGCATCCAACGTACAACCTCCGGCGGCAGATCCTTCTCCTCTCTTGCTGCAAAGACCTGGAACACCCTCCCTACCCACATATGACAGACCCAAGACATACTCGCATTCAGAAGACTCCTCAAGACCTGACTCTTCGAACAGTAGCAGCTCACCCCCTCCAGCGCCTTGAGACCCTCAGGGGTAAGTAGCGCGCTTTACAAGTATTCTGATTGATTGATTGATTGATTGATTGACTTAATCTTCTCATGTGTTAAAAAAGGATATTCTATGCTTGCCTAAAGTAATTTGGTGTCCCTTTGAGCAAGTTCATTCTATATAGAACTGCAAACATATATAATAGTAAAACATGTTTTATACAGCCATGAAACGCCTCTACTTGCCTACCTTAATCTCGATGGGCGTGTTCACTAGCTCACTGAACCAGTCACTGCATCCTTCCAGGGAATAGTTCTGAATTCATTGAAGAAAAAAAAAACCCTGTTGTGTACAGTTTGCTCGCTCCAACCTTCCCATTGCCTCACACCCAGGCAGATTCCTGTGTGCCTGGAAACTATGCAGCACCTTTCATGGTCTAGTACAGCTCACAGGCTCACCAAGCCTTTTCACTATGGAAGACTCGCCAAGCATGTCCCAGTCTCCAACCCAGAGGATAACCCTGTATGCTGGAAACCATTGGGCGCTACTTCACTAAAATAACTCCCTACAGCTACTCACTGCAATCGCGCATGACACTGCCTTGCACCTAATGCATCTTTATTTAACTGACACAAACCGGGTCCCCTTCACTGGTTGTGACTCAGTGAGCCTGCTCACTGCCTAAAACTGTGACTATTCCCTTCACACACTCCGTGAATCTAGCCGCCGAGTTGAGTTCAGGGTGTAAAACTGTGTGATTCATCTCTTTGAATTTCACTCGGTGTGAGGTACGGCTTGAATCTTAATCAATCGTGTTCACTGTCAGAATGTCATTTATCAGCCCCATTGACTGAGTGTCACTCAATCTTTTTTAGTCTCAGGAAGTGACTAACTCAATTTCTTTTTTTTTTTTTTTTTTTTAATTTCAAATCGTTTTTATTTCAAATCAGGAACAAAACAAGTACAAGACAATACAGTACAATAAGGATCAAAGAGGTAAAAAAAGATATTACAACGATTCCACATATTCAAGGCCTGAACAGGCAAAGTATAAAAGAAGGAAAGTGGTGGGTGAATCATTTACTCATAAGTGACGTGGACAAACTTAAATAAACAAAAAAGAGACATCAGCAGTGGACATATTTTGACATACTAATCATACATACATGAATACAATTGCAGTTGCGAGACCATCAGGAAGCGCGTTTACGGTACAATCATTAATTCGGGGGATTGCTGTTTGGGACAGGATGATTAGAGGATAGGTCATTACTCTAAGGGGGATCAAACGAAAAGGAGGAAGCATCCAGGGCCCTCCAAAGCTTTTTATGGGAGAAGCGGTTCGTTGAGGTGTGTAGCACAGGGTTATCTGCGCCCCTTAGGAAGGACAGCCAATCTTGCCACATTTTGAATGTCACCTCCGAGGGGTTCTTCCATTTACACAAAACCACCTTGCATGCCAAGGTGAGGAGGAGATCAAGGAGTTGACGATCGACTGGATTGGCCAGACGTGGCTCTTGCACCCCCAATAGAACATACGCAAACTCTCTTGGTGGATTGAAGCCAAAGATGTGCGTAATACATTCAAATATTCTGTTCCAGTAGCCCTTCAGTAAGATGCAGTTAAATAACATGTGAGCCAAGTCCCCCACCCCTGCATCACAGTTCCAGCAAGTTGGCGATTCCCTCAGATTCGTCTTAAAGAGTCTTTCAGGAGTCCAATACGCTCTGTTAATTAACATGAATTTAGTCTGTGAGAGGATAGGGGAAATCTTGTTTCTAAATGCAGTGGTGTGTATTATCTCCCAATCAAATGTCATACCTGTCGTGTTCGATTCTGTTTCCCATTTCATCTCATTTTTCCTGTTAGTTTTCTGCGGAAGTGGGAGGAGCATTTTATAGACCTTTGAGACGAAATGCCCAGATTTATAGATGCGTGGAGCAGAGTCCCACAACCATGGCACAGATGAGGACAAGGAGCGTGCAGAGAGTATTGCCTTTAGCTTCAGAAAGTCGTAAAAATCTAAAGGTGTAAGGGCATGTTTGGCTTGTAGGGACGAGAATGGGAGGGGCTCAGACCCTTCAAAGAGATCACTTGCTAAGTTGATACCCTTCGTGGACCAGTGTGCCCACCGCAGCGGTGTACCGTTGATTTTCAGTAGTGGGTTGTACCAGAGAGCCATTGATGTGGATTTTTTGATCTTTAGGCCTTTGTGGTTTACATGGTCAAGTTTCAGGAGAGCCCTCCTTGTATTCAACAGAATATATTTGGAATGGGGTATATGTGTAAGGTCCATGGTGAGCAGGGCCACGAGAGGGATGCTGTCCAATATCGCTGTTTCAATGTCTATCCACAACGGAGTATATTCTGAATCTTTGATTAACCATAAGGCACCTTGTTTACATAAGAACGCTGTTTGGTAGTGTCTGAAGTTCGGGAGGCCCAGGCCGCCTTTCTCTTTAGCTAGTTGTAGCTTCTTCATTGATATCCTTGGCTTCTTCCCTTGCCACAGAAACGTGCCAAACAGCTTCTCCACCTTGTTGACAAAGTCATCAGAAAAAGTCATTGGGAGCATGCATGCTATATAATTAACTAAGGGGGTTACCATCATCTTCAGGGTTTCAGCCCTGCCCCACCAGGAAAGATATTTTGGGGACCACCCATCTAGAAGCTTATGTATTTTGTTTAACACTGATTTTTCATTAGTGCGGATTGTGGAGATTAGATCGCTATCAAAATCTAACCCCAGGTATTTAAAGCAGCCCGGCTGCCATGTGAGTCCCGAATCTCCTATCATGTCCTTAGTCCCCAGATTATTGAGCGATTTGACTTCTGTCTTGTCTTTGTTTAGTTTGTATCCGGATACTTTAGAGAATTCATCAATCGTCTTGAGTAGGGCCGGTATTGCTTCGTTCGCTTTCTCTGAAACCACCAATACATCGTCTGCATATGCTGTTAACTTTATGACACAGTCATTGAAGGGGATCCCAGCTATATTTTCGTTATGTCTAATCTGATATAGGAAAGGCTCGATCGCCAACACGAATAGTGACGGGGAGAGGGGACAACCTTGTCTTGTGCCTTGGTGTAGTCGAAAAGGTGACGAGAGCGACCCACCCGCCCTGACCTTCGCTACTGGACAGTGATAAAGGGACATGATCATCTTTATGAGTAATGGGCCTAGGTTAAATTTATGGAGCACAGCCTCCAGAAACCTCCAGTCTACCTTATCGAATGCTTTTTCAGCATCTAGTGTTATTGCTGCTGTGGGGGTAGATAGTAGTTTCGCTTTCTCTAATACATGTGCTAGTGTCCTGGTGTTGTCACTAGACAACCTGTTTTTCATGAATCCCGCCTGGGAAGAATGTATGAGTTTTGGTAGTATTTTCTGGAGACGTGCCGCCAGGATGGATGCAAATAATTTACAGTCAAGGTTTATGAGAGAAATGGGCCTATAGTTTTTAGTTAGGGTGGGGTCTTTCCCTTCTTTCGGGATAACTGCAATTGTGGCCTCTGAGAGGGTGCCCTTAGCTTCGCCTGTTTCGCTTATTTCCTCGAACATGTTGAGCAGGGGCTGTGCGACTGACATGGAAAAGCATTTATAAAATTTCGCGGAAAAGCCGTCCGGACCCGGGGCTTTACCACACTTTAGAGATTTAATGGCAGACTGGACTTCCGCTAGCAAGATCGGGCCGTTTATGTCTGTTTGTTCTTCCTCAGACAAGGAAGGGAGATTGCAGTTATTCAAATATTCATTAATCTTTTGGTTTTCCACTTCTGCATTCTTGGAGTAGAGTTTCTCGTAAAATTCCTTAAAGAGGTCCGTAATTTTGGCTGGGTCAGAGTGGGAAACACCCAAGTTATCAGCTATGGAGTTTATTGTGTTTTTTTGTATTTTAAATTTGAGATATGCAGCCAGACTTTTACCTGCTTTGTTTGATTCGCACAGTTTGAACCGTTTTCTCCTATCGAGCCAGACCCCTGCCCTTTCACTTACAATTTTATTATATTCGTATTTTTTATTGGCTAGCTTATTTATTAACTCAGTTTTTCTGCTCTGCAAGTACTTAGCCTCCAGATTTGAAATTTCTTTTTCTAGCTCCTCTAATTTCCCATTATGATTCTTGTTCATGGCAGATTTAATTTTGATAATTACACCCCTCAGAGTACTTTTAAGCGCCTCCCACCTAGTTAAGTCGGAGGTATCCCCTCTAGCGTTGTGTACCAGATATTCATTGATAGCGGATTGAATAGTCGCTCGGTGTTGTTCGTGTTCAAGAACCTCATCATTGAGCCGCCATGTTGACTGACGGGTAGACGGTTTTATGTCTGAGATGGTGAGAGTAATACATGAGTGATCGGACACAAGTCTTGGTTCTATTGTGGTCTCTAGTATTCTGGGTGTAGCGTTCTGTGTGATAAACAGATAGTCAATCCGTGAGAATGAGTCATGGGGCGAGGAGTAAAATGAGTAGTCCCTGTCAACCGGGTTTTGTAGGCGCCAGGAATCTACCAGGTGAAATTGCTGACATAAATTTTTGAAGGCCCTATGAGATTTATTACTACGAAAGGGACAACGCGAATCTCTGTCCAGTGTTGGGTCAAGTGGCAGATTAAAATCCCCCGCCAGGATGTGGACTGCCAAGTCCGGGATTTTTTCGATTTCTTTTGTGAGGTCCGACCAAAACTTTAAGTCACATGTGTTCGGTGCGTATATGTTTGTAATATAGAATTCCGTCCTATCCTTCAGAAGTTTTGCTGAGACCCATCTCCCCTTCGTGTCAGATGTAGATGAAAGAAGGTCAATGTTAGATTTTTTGGAGATCAGAGTAGCTACACCATTCTTCTTCCCAGTCGGGTCTGAGCCCGTGACTTCCCTGAAAAATCTATTCCTAAGAGTATATAACTGTTTAGCCTCCAATTTCGTTTCTTGGAGCAATGCTATATCTGCCTTTTGCCTGCGTAGGTAGTCTAAGATCTTTTGGCGTTTTACTGGATTGTTAAGACCTTTGACATTAAGGGAGATTATCTTCAGTTTCCCCATCTGATGCACCCCCAGAGGTGTGTTAATCACTGACGAGGATGTAGTCATTATTAGAGTGTATTACCGTCAGTATCCCAGGGTTGTAAATTTACACCCTGTGCTTTGTTCCCATCCTCCTTTGTGTACCTGTTCCCTATAATGGCAGTTCGAGTATCAAGTATTCTGGCTGTGGGCATAACCTCCAGCGCAAGACATGCTAGTGTACAATCCCTTTTTGTAACATTGTAAGAGAAGTGCGCATTGACTGACGACGAAATGCAACCACTGCTGAAAATTAGAACATTAATGAAACATTAATTAAAACCAAAATATACACAACCCCACATACACCCCAGCCCCAAACCCTAGGCCCCCCACCCCCCCTCCCCAAAAGCAACTTGTAGGTATGGCGACTCGAGAAAAATAACAACAGCATTATCTTCCCGTGGGTAATAATACACTTACAGGAGTTGGAACTGGAATTCTATAACATAACAAATTATCACGAATTATCACAGCAGGTGTGACCATGACAGAACATGAACAAGCTAATACTAGCCCTTCTAGCAGTTACATGGCTAGTCTAACGTAATTAGAGGCTAACTCGGTTTTGGAGAACATGTAATGTAACATCATGTAGCGTAATCAGAGTTTTTGCATTAGGCTCTGTGTAATAGAAGGCAATGGATGTCTAAACATACCCGATCTGCATGCAAGGTGTTGTTATTGACATGCCTGTAGCCATGACAACAGCAATAGCATAACCGTGACGATGACATCAGTATACAAATTCAAGGATTCTGGAGTAAGAATAACAATATTATAACAACATTTAGCCCCTCCATCATGTATACATCCGAGACTGTTCCTCAGTGTAATAGTGTCTAGTAGTATGTGGATCTTAGGACCCAAGCAGATATTCGATGGGGACCTGATCAGCTCAGCTTTAGAGTCTGTTACTTGCAGGTTCCCTTAAATCGTGTATGTCGCAGATGGAGGCAGCCAAAACTGGCAAACAGTCGATAATGAACGCAGCTTTAGGCAAAAAGATTGTCAGAGATATGCGTACATGGAGCATGGTTATAATAAAACAAAGGATACTCAGCGTTGGGCCGGAGGTGAAGCAGAGGCCGAGGCAGTCGCAGATGCCGTCGCAGGAGTAGTCGTTGAAGCTGTAGCTGTTGCGGAGGCAGACGCTGAAGAGGGAGGCTGGGTATTACCATCATTTGTATTCTCATCAGTTGGGCCATTCGTGTCCATGTCTTGGATATCTTGGTTGCCCAGGAGTCTTTTGAGTTTTAGTGGGTCTGTGAAGATCTGTGTGGATCCATGCAGAGACACTCTGTATTTGGAAGGGCCAACGAATCCATATTGGTAACCTCTCGTTTGAAGCTGTGGACGAAGGGCCAGGAACGCCTTCCGTAGTTCGACTGTCTCCTTACTATAATCTTGCGAGATGTAGATTTTTGAGTTCTTCCACAGGATGTGGTTACACTTCCGGATAAATGACAGTATCAGCTCCACGTGCTGATATCTCAACGGTTTGCAAACGATAGGTCTAGGGCCCCTCTGGTTTTTCATTATTCTGCCTGGGACCCGGTGGGCTCTATCAAACTCTAGCGGTTGATGGAAGGTGATGTTCGTGGCCTGTGTGAACCAGTTTTCTAAAAACTGTACGCAGGAGGTGTAGGCCTCTTCCGATCCCTCCGGAATTCCGAAAATTCGGAGGTTCCCCCTTCGGTTCCTATCCTCCAACTCAGACAGTCTTCTCGTGGTTTGATCTGAGACTAAAGACAATCGTTTGAGGGCACCGCATGTTGTGGTCTGAGCATCCTCTATTTGGCTAATCCTTGACTCGGCTTCAGCCAAACGTATGTTTGTGTCTCTTATGTCCTGTCTGATGGCTACGACCTCATCTCTGGTTGATCTTGCTAGATCTCTCACCTCGTCTAATCTGCTCAGTATCATATCAATTGCGTCCCCTTTTTCTTGTCTGCCTTTAAGAGGACTTGATTGTTCAGCCTTGAGTCGCTTGAGACTCTTCGAGTGTTCCTTGTCCCCCATGGCGCAGCTGAAGATGGGACCGTCTGATTAAAGGATAATACTGCCAGTTGTAGTTGTAGTTAGTACGTTAGCGTGTTTTCCACTGCTAGTGCATTCACTATGTCTCTCTTTTAAGCCATCTAGTTTCAGTTACAGCTGATTTAGATGCGATGCCTTTCTTCGAAACAGGTTTCACTGCGCGACCAATCTCTTCTTTATCTAGACGCTGCTGGCTGCACTGGTTGCATTAACGCGGTAGTAGTAAGGAATTGCTTTTTAGCTGCATACCTGCGTTATCTGCATTGGTAGTTATTCTCACAAATGTAGTTATTCCCACTGTGATTCTTACTTCACTTTAGTGCCAAATGCATAATGTGTCCATTGCATAAACGTTTATCACTGCAGAAACGTCCTCCACAGCACTCAAGGACAGACCTGCACTAGTTGGAAGGTGCGCCCGCCATTTTAAATGAGTGCCTGCTTCCTGGTAATTCTGAGTTCTCTGCAGAAGTCAGCCTGACTAGAGCTTGCTTGGCTGTGAATCACATACAGACAATGCCCTAGCTACATAGCCACAATGCTGTTAAGAGTGGTTCATTGTTTTACGGTGATTTCCTGCGTGCTGATTATAATTTCGGCAGAGTAGCGCCCGCCATTTTGTTTACACGCTCTCCTCTCTTGGCTCCGGGTGCCGATATGAGAAAGGGGACAGGCTGTACTCACTGAGCCAGGGTCGGTCTGTCGGTCGGTCTGCAAGGCGCTGTCCGTTTATTTTCTTCGACGGAGCTGCCAGGTCCGCTGAGCGCCGCCGAAGCTGCCGCCGTCGGAGCTGCCGAGACTCCGCCCCCCGCTTCGTGATCACGGCGCCGGATTCATGTTAGGGCACTTCTAGAGGGTCTACACGCCCTCAAGTAGACTCCATGTAAGCCCCTCACCTTCCGGTCGATCTAAGTGTTTAACTCTGAGTTTGCCGACTGGTCTAAAGGGTTCCAATCCCTTGCTTGGTGTTACGCCACGGGAGGAGATACGCACTAGGCTGCCATCTTCCTCGGCGTCCAAGCCACGCCCCCGTGACTAACTCAATTTCACTGCAATAAACGCAGATGCCTATTCCACTGTATGAACCTCGATATGTCTCCTATTATCACACTGAATCTGCCTCACTGGATAAAACTCACTGAATGGGCGCATTATTTTGCCAAAACTCAATGGGCGTATTTAAATGCCCAGAAATCGACAAATCTCTTTCATTGATTTGAACTTACTAAATTGGTGTCACTGTTCTAAATTCACTGGAAGTCTCTCCCTGACAGTAGCGCTCTTAACGCTTCTGAAGTTGCAGTGATATTTCTGATGGCTGACATGAACTTTAATTTGGTTACTACCCAAGGCTGATTAATCTATTCTCTGTCTGAAAGTGGTTTTGCTAAAAATACAGCTGTGTGACAGTGTATCTAAAGGCAGCTGGGACAGACACAGTAACGGCCCTCTCCAGGTACCAGTGTGCAGTGCACAAACCTACCTTCACCCGTATACAGGGCTGTGCTGGAAAACCTGGAAAGGGAATCTCAACTCCTGGAGCATAGGGGTGGGGGGAATTGTGGATGGAGGGAGTATTGCATGCAAGGGGGTAAGCAAAGGAACCGAGTAGATAGCGTGATAGGATGAGGTGAGGGTTAGGTTCATCAGCAAGATTTGTTTTATGGGTTTTCTCTGCGGGGAGGGGAGTAGCTATTTTTTCACAGTGCATACATAAGAGGGCATCGCAGAAGATCCAATAGTATGTCAGATAGGTGTATGGTGGCTTTAGTGGGTAAGTGACGTTGCACTCCGCACTGTCCAGTGAGCTGTCTCTGTTTTATGATGGTTGTCCATCCTTTTATGATTTTTTTTAATGAATCAAATAAAAGTATATTTGACTATTTGACTTGACAGTGAGCTGTCTCTGCTGAGGGGCCGGCTCGCCTGGTCTGCAGTGCAGCCTGAGAGGTTACATGTCACTTCCAGCTGGACCATCTGCTGGTCACAGACCACCCTTCCCTGCCCTCCAAGGATGCTGCATGTGAGCCAGAACAGGGGCCTAGAGGTGGGGAACAGTGAACATATGTAAAGGAGGGCGCTTCGATGAAGCGAACAGTGAACTTGTTCCCGCTGTAATGCGGAATCTGGGTTAGGAAGCAGGACACCTTTCCTCCCTGTAATCCAGGATGAGGAGCTGGGGAGGGGGGCAGGAGCTCCGGTGAGGTGCTCAACTAACATATCCCGCTGTAATCCAGTGTCAGAGCGCGGAGCAGGTCTGGGGTTTTTCCCGTAATCCCGGATAGGCTTTCGAGGAGAGTAACAGGCACACAGATACTCTGTAATTATGGATAGAGACTCTGTGTTGGGAGAGGGGCAAATACCAGGGCTGCAACCGGTGTAGGGGGCCCACGGAGGTGAGTTGTGAGAATATACCTTCTGTAAACCTGGATGGCGGCTGCCGGAGGGCAGAAATTATAATATCCTTACTGTAATCCAGGATAGGGCTCCTGGGAGAGGATTAGTGACCATATACCCCTGTAATCTGGAATAGGGCGTACAAGGTGGGCAGCAGGTCACATATTGTTAGATCTGGGGGTCTCTAGTTGGCAATGGTGTTCACCTTTGTCCGAATAGGGACCCTTACTTCAATGTTAGGATAAGGGGATTACACTCCTTAATAACCCCTGTTCACCCCTTTGGTAGCTTGGCACGAGCAGATAGGCATATCTCAGAGGCAGTGTGTTAAGAATTTGTGAATATACACAGTAATACTGTGAAAACACTACAGATGGACACAACACAGGTTTTATAAAAATAAGTATTCTTTATATAGACTTAAACACAAGACCACAAACAACAAAAATCCACAATACTATACTTAAAGTTGGCTTACAGATGATAATAGTTACTTAGTTCAAGTTGATGATAAATGCGACAAAGTTCTCAACAAAGTACCAGGATGTGTATTGCAAAGTGAACAAAAGGCTCGCAAAAGGGGAGATTCGTCGTTTTCGTGATCCGGTGGAGATTGTGCGTCGTGTCTCAATACTTGCGCAGAGTAGGGGATGCGTCGTGATCCTACCGGTGCGGAGATGATGTATAGATTCTCGGCCTGTGGGTCCGTTGCAGTGCGCAAGATGGCGCCTTGATGCAATGCGATGATCCGGTTGCGATGCGAGAAGAAGGCGCCCTTGATGTGACGATGCGATGATGATGCGTAGACGCTCTGGCAGCCTTGCAACGACCCTCTACTTTGGAGCCGCAACAGGCCCTGCGACACGCTTCCCCGGTGATGCGGTGATGCAATGGGGACTCTCTCGATGCTGTCATGCTTCTCCGGTGATGCGAAAGCAGGCAGCTTCGATGAACACACACTTCCAGGGAGATGCCGCGAAGGCTTGCTTCTCCGGCGATTCGATGCATCGCGCTTCCAGTTCCCAGCGACACCCAAATGTCCAGAGTTGAGAATTCCCAGCAAGGAAATTCAGAGGGGAGCTGGAGATTAAGTCTTTCGTCCCTGAGACTTCAGCAGGAGGCAAGCACAGTTCAAGCCCTTGGAGAATATTCTGGTAATTATGAAAGTCCTTAAAAGGTTCCTTCGCCTTTCCTTGGCAATGAAGCAACCACTGCAGTCCAACCCAGCAAACAGCACACTGGCAGAGGGGCAGTCAAACTCCTGCATCTTTCTTGGTTCTTCTCCTTGGCAAAAGGTTTCTTAAAGTGATCTAAAGTTCTTGGGACTGGGTCCCAATATTTATACCCCAAAATCCTTTGTTCTTTGAAAGCAGATGGGCCTCTGCCTAGTCCAAACCAGTTCCTGAGCACTTTGTTTAAATGACTCTCTCCTTCCTTTCACTGTGCAGGACAGAGACACCAGACGCCCCACAGGAGGTGGAGCCAGCACGGGGGAGGGAATGCACAGCTCTGGAGCACTTTGTTGACAAGATTCCTTCTCTCCTTTCACAGTGCATGGCAGAGACATCAGACAAGCCACAGGAGGTGGAGCCAGCATTGTAGAGGGAAGGCCCAGCCCTATTCAGGTCCCAGGTGCAACTCCTCCCTCCCATCTAGATGCAGATCTCTCTAGTCACCACTGGGCTGCACCAGCCTGTCTCCTGGAATTCCCCAGTGGAGAACCGGGCCTTATGGGCCCTGCGGCGCAGGGCATACTTTAATCCCCGAGTTCACCTACCTTGTAAAAAACAGAGATTCGAGACACTCCGTTGAGCGTGGAAGCCAGGTTTATTAGCTGCAGCTAAGCACAGTTATCCCAGAAGTTACACACAAGGTGGGTTCTAAGGAGACTGCCACTTCAATCCGTGGCGCACAATCTTTTATAGCAACATATTTACAGCATCTCACTCCTTATCACCATCGCTGCTGATGGTATTCTCCTCCTGTGCTGACAATCATTGAATCCCATTGTTCATGACGAGCTCAGCTCGTCATGAGCACACGAGAGGTGTACCTCATGACGAGCTGAGCTCGTCATGAGCATCGAAGGGGTTAAACATACAAAATGAACCAATGAGAAAAGTTGGAAAACAAGCTATCAGGTGTCTCAAATACGCCCCTCTCTCAGACCCGTGTGTTACCCTCCCAACAAATTAATCAGTGATGGCATCAACAATCACTTCTTGCAGGTGGCAGGACGTATTTGTGTGCCTCAAAGGATAGTTGTGTAATAGGAGTATACAAGGAGATAATAGCGAAGGCCAGTCGTATAAGATAGTATAAGGAAAGAATAGGAGGAGGCAAATAGTCGGTCGAGACAGGGATCAATCAAGCCAGACATGGATTAACGAACTCAGCCAGACCCTGACATCGGGTTTCGTAAACAAGGGCAATAGAGTTACTTTTTAACTGAAAGGACACGCAGCAGCTGGAAAAGCAAAAACACACCGCCCGCCGTGCTGCCTGAGTGAGTGAGGACAACACAAAATGGCGGCAAGACACAAAATGGCGGCTAGATACGGGACGAAGTCAGAAATCGAAGAATCCCACCAGCCCTGTCACTCACAAACCCAGACAAGTAATACAAAACCTAGCAGGGGAAGACCTGGACAGTTAGGCAAGAAAATACCTATTTTCTAAAAGTGGTATTTTCAAACACAGAATATTAAATCCAACTTTATTAAAAGATGTATTTTATCTTTCTGAGTTTAGGCATATCAAATTCGAATTTCTACCATGTTCCCTGGGTCAGTTAGGATTATAAGAATGTAATATTCTAACTGCCCATTCTAGCCTATGGGGAATAGGTAGCCATGCAATAGTGAAAAACGAAAATGGCTGTAGTTCACTATTAGGACATGCTACACACACCAGAGCATGTCCTACCTTATACTTACAATGCACCATGTCCTTGGGCCTACCAAAGCTGTGTCTAATTTATTTATTTATTTATTTTGCCGATTTTTAAAGCGCGCAAATACCCGTGGGTGTCTCGGCGCTGAGGTTGCAGAACTCTCGGTGAATAGAAGGTTTAGGCAAGGAATAACCATGTCTTTAGTTTTTTCCTGAAGTTGAGGAGGGTCGGTGCACACTTGATGTGTAAAGGAAGTGTGTTCCATAATTTAGCTGTGGCTACAGAGAAGCGTTTGTCGCCCCAGTTGGCCCTCCTTGTGCGGGGGACTATGAGTAAGTGCGCTGAGGATGACCGTAGGGTTCTTGTGTGTTCAAGCGGTCGAAAAGCATTTTTTAGAAATAAAGGGTCGTGATTATGAATAGCTTTGTATGCTATGCATAAAGCTTTGAATTTGACACGGCTCCTCACCGGTAGCCAGTGTAGCTGTCGGATGTAAGGGGAGACCGATGCAAATTTGGGGATGGATAGCAATGTCCTGGCTGCTGCATTTTGCACTGTTTGCAATTTGTTGAGGACTTTCTGTTGTGCATTGAGTAGCAGTGCATTACAGTAGTCAGTTTTGGAGAACACTAATGTACTGATCAGTGTTTTGCCTGCATGAGAAGGTAGATATGGAATCAATTTTTTTATCCTTTTCATTATGTGGAAGGACGAAGAAACCACCGCATTGGCATGTTGCTGGAATGATAACTTGTTATCAAAGACAACACCCAGATTGCGTACCTTCGTCACAGGTTCTGGGGGTTGTCCCATCTGGTGGGGCCACCATTGTGGGGACCATGTAGGTTGCAGCCTCCCGAATGTCATCACTTCTGTCTTATCAGAATTAAGTTTAAGACAGTTGGATGACATCCAGGAGCTTATTGCCCTCATTCCCGCTTGGAAATTGGCTGCCACCGAGATTCCATCATTGTATATCGACAACACCAGTTGGGTGTCGTCAGCATATGTAGTGAGGGAGATTCCGCAGGATTTTATGACCCTCGCCAAGTCCGACACATGGATGTTGAATAGTGTCGGACTTAACGAGGATCCCTGCGGTACTCCACATGGCAGGGAGAAGGTATGAGATGTAAAATTGCCCAATTTTACTGTTTGCGGGCGGTTTGACAAAAATGAGGCCAGAAGGTCCTTAGCTTTGTCTGTAATTCCTATGGCCTCGACACGGTCGATCAAGGTGGCATGGTCGACCGTGTCGAAGGCCGCAGACAGATCCAGGAGTACAAGAACTGCGGCTCCTCCATTATCCATCGTGGACCTAATCTCGTCTGCTGCCTTTAGCAGTGCCGTCTCTGTTCCGTGGCCCTGGCGAAACCCAAATTGGGTGTCATCCAGTAGATTGTTGAGGTGGATATAGTTTGACAGCTGGGAATTCATGATCTTTTCAAAGATTTTTGCAGGGAACGGAAGGCAGGCAATTGGCCTATAGCTGGCAGGAAGGAGAGGGTCTAGACTGGGTTTTTTCAGTAGCGGTTTGATTATGGCTTTTTTCCAAACCGGGGGGTAGACACCAGATGCAAACATTGCATTGCAGATGTTAGTTAAAGGTGGAGCAATCACTTCCGGGATGAGGTTAAGAATGGCTGGAGGGCATGGGTCTAAAGGTGAACCGGATTTGGTTCGAGCGACCAAGGGTTGGATGAGTTCACAGGTGGTGGGTTCGAAAGCTGCGAATATGGGGGCACTATCAGCAGTAGTGTGCGAGGAGATGCGCGATGCATCAGGTGTGAACGTGTTAAAGATGGCTCTAACTTTGTCCTCGAAAAAATTAGCCAATGCATCAGAGAGGGCTTGTGATCCATCTGACTGGGGTGCAAGTGGATTAGACAGGTATGTAACTACTTTGAATAGTTTCCCTGAGGAGTTTTTGGCCTAGTTAATTTGATTAGTATAGTACGTGGTTTTCTCAGTTTTTATGAGTTTTTTATAGTTGGAGAGTGCGCTTTTATAAATAATCATATCGAGTGTATTGAAATTACGGCGCCACTGCCGTTCTAAATTTCTGCAGTACTGGCGCTGAAGTCTGAGCAATTCAGAAAACCAAGGGGCTGAAGGAACTTTTCTACTACGGTGGGAGGTTTTGGTCGGTGCTAATATATTGCAGGCTTCGATCAGATTCTCCAAGTAGGTATCTGAGGCTGCTGTGGGATCCTGCTCATTAGGCAATGGACTGTCCTGTATCATCTGGGTGAGACGTTCGAGATTTATGTTTTTCCAGTCGCTGAGATTGGTGGGTTGGGGAGGAGTCAGGAGGGGAGGAGTGGGCTTAATGGAAATAGAGAAGCATACTGCGGAGTGATCTGTCCAGACTAAAGGAATGACCTCGGTAATGGAGATCTCAGGGTTGTTGGTGAAAAGTCCATCCAACGTATGTCCTGCTTTGTGCGTAGGTTCCTTAACAATTTGTGTGAGACCAGCTGTCTCTAAATCTCCAAGTAGTGTGATGGTGTCTGGGTCTTCTGAGACTTCGAGGTGAAAATTGAAATCGCCTAAAATGGAAAACTGTGGCGATCCAATTGACATCTCGATTATATGATCCAAGCGAGATAGAAATTTAGCTCTGGATCCTGGGGGGCGGTAGATCAGCATACCTTTAAATGTAGATTTACTGGAGAGTCCTATCGAGAAAAGGAGTGCCTCGCATTCCGAGTAGGTTGTGTCTGCTGTAGTTATTTTAAGGTGGTTTCTGTAGATAATCGCGATTCCTCCACCCTTCCTTATAGGTCTGTCTAACTTACACACACAATAGTTGTTAGGTGTAGCGTCTCTGAAGTCAGGGCCAGAGGTATGGTTTAGGGACTGGCAAGTGAGTACACTTGCCAAGTCAACATGACAGTACTAGACTGCACACATGCCTTGCAATGGCAGGCCTGAGACACACTTTACAAGCTGCTTCTGTGGGTGGCACAACCAGTGCTGCAAGCCCACCAGCAGCATTTGATTTACAATCCCTGGGCATACATGGTGCACTGTACTAGGGGCTGACAGGTAAATCAAATAACCCAATAATGCAATCACCAATTAGTACATCAATTTAACATAGGGAACACTTGCACTGTGGCACTGAATAGCAGTGACACAGTGCCCAAAGCACATAACCAGCAAAACATATAAAAACAGTAGAAGCAATCTGTCAAAAAAGGGAAGGGAAACTCACGCCAATGATGCCAGGTCTAACACGTGTCCTCTCCAGCTGAAATGTGGGGAGAACTACACTTCTCCTTGGGAGTTCTCTTCACTAAGGTGGAAAAATCTGGACAGACCATCAGCGTTGGCATGTTCTGTACCAGGGAGGTGTCCATACACTGTAGGGAAATGGACCACCTCAACAACTTTGGGCTCTCAACCCTCATCTGCATCAGCCACCTGAGGGGCCTGTGGTCGGTCTGAACCAGGAAGTGAGTCCCAAAAAAGTATGGTCTCAACTTCAGTGCCACAGCAAATGCCTCACGCTCAATTGCACTCCACCTCTCTTCCCGCGGTAGTAACCTGCTACTGATGAAGGCTACAAGTTGGTCTAGGCCCTCTTCATTAATCTGTGATAGAACAGCCCCCACACCATGCTCTAAAGCGTCAGTCTGAACAATGAATTATTTTGAGAAGTTGGGCGCCTGAAGTACGGATGCTGTGCACATGGCACTCTTCAGGGCATCAAAAACTTTCTGACAGGTGTCAGTCCAGTTCACTTTCTTGGGCTGCTTCCTGGAAGTCAGTTCAGTCAAGGGTGCAACAATGTTGTCATACCCCTTGATAAACCTCCTGTAGTACCCAGTGAGTCCTAAAAAGACTCTCACCTGTGTCTGAGTCTTTGGGGCTTCCCATGCCAGGATGGGATCAATCTTGTGTTGTAGGGGCACCACCTGGATGCTTCCTACCTGGTGACCCAAGTACACCACGGAACCCTGCCCGATCTGGCACTTACTCGCCTTGATTGTGAGGCCTGCCTTGCGCAGTGCCATCAACACTTCCCAGAGGTAATGCAGATGTTGTTCCCAACTGGCGTTGAACACTGCAATGTCATCCAGGTAGGCAGCACTGAAATCCTCCAGTCCAGCCAACACCTGGTTGACCAAACCTCTGAAAGGTGGCAGGGGCATTCTTCATCCCAAACGGCATAACCCGGAATCGGTAGTGCCCATCTGATGTGGAGAATGCTGACCTCTACTTAGCCCCATCAGTCAAGGCAATCTGCCAGTACCCAGATATCAAATCAAATGTGCTGAGGTACCGTGCAGCTCCTGACCGATCAATGAGCTCATCAACTCTGGGGATGGGGTGTGCATCAGTCCTGGTGACTGAATTGAGCCCTCTGTAGTCCACACAGAACCGGAGTTCAGGTGTGGCACCCGGTGTGGCAGCCTTTGGCACCAAAACCACTGGGCTGGCCCAAGGACTGTTTGAGGACTAGATTATCCCTAAAGCAAACATCTTGGAGATTTCCTCCTTAATGTAAGCCCTGTCCTTGTCAGTTACTCTGTATGCCTTGTGCTTCACAGGAAGACTGTCTCCAGTGTCCACATCATGGACGCACCACTCTGTGACACCAGGAACCAAGGAAAATAGATCATACAAGTGCTGCTGATCAGGGGTCAGTGTGGCAGAGAGGCTAACACCATCCACTGACCCATCTTGCTCTGTTGCAGACAGGAGGTCAGGAAGAGGCTCTGTCTCCTCCTCCATTCCATCATCTGTCGCTAGGAGCATGCCCACCTCGGACCTTTCTAAGTGAGGCTTCAGGCGGTTAACATGCTGGACTTGCAAGCAGTTCCTGGGAGACTGGAAGTTCACCATATAGGTGACATCACTCTTGCGCTCCACCACCTCATGTGGACCGGTCCACCTGTCCTGGAGCGCACAAGGCTCCACTGGGGCCATGTCCCAAACTTTCTGTCCAGGCTGAAGCTTAATCAGAGTGGTACTCTGATTGTACCACTGCTTCATTTCCTCCTGGCTGGTTTCCAGTTTCGCCTGAGCGAGATCTCTGAATCGCCGAGTCTGGTTCCTGAAAGCCAGCATGTAACTATATACCTCCTGGGGAGGTTTCCTGGGAGAGTGCTCCCAGCCTTCCTTGACCAAACTCAAAGGTCCTCTTACCGGGTATCCATACAAAAGCTCAAAGGGGCTGAACCCTAGGGACTTTTGTGTCACCTCACGGGAGGCAAACAGAAGGCATGGCAAGAGGACGTCCCACTTATGCCTCATTGGTTCCTCAAGACCCATGATCGTGCCTTCGAGGGTCTGGTTGAATCTTTCAACCAGACCATTACCTTGGGGGTGGTAAGGAGTGGTCAACTTGTAGGTAACACCACGTTCCTTCCACAAAGACTTCATATAATTAGAAATGAAGTTTGTACCTTGGTCAGACACCACCTCTCTGGGAAACCCACACGAGAAAGATCCCCATCAGTGCATGTCCCACCATGGGGGTCATCACTGTCCTGAGCAGAATGGCTTCCGGGTACCGGGTAGCATGGTCCACCAAGACCAGGATAAACATGTTGCCCATGGCTGTCTTGGGGTCCAGTGGCTCCACAATGTTAATGCCCACCCGTTCAAAGGGGGTACTGACTACAGGGAAAGGTTGGAGAAGGGCCTTGTGCCTCGTTCCACTTTTCTCACTTGCCCAGCAAGTTTGACAGGTCCTACAATGAGTATGTGAACTCTTCCGCATCTGGGGCCAATAAAAGTGTGAGACAAGCCTTTTAAAGGTCTTGTTCTGCCCCATATGATCAGCTAAAGGAACATCATGAGTCAAACCCAGTAGGAAGGCTCTGAAGCGCTGGGGTACCACCAGCACACAGGCTGACCCAGGCTCAGCAACCTTAGGCTCGCTATACAGGAAACTGTTCTCACAGTAGATCCAATGTGATCCAGACTGATCACCTGCTGCCTGGTTTGTGGCCTATTGCCTCAAACCCACAAGAGAAGGGCACTTCTGCTGCTCTTCACAAAATTCCTCCCTGGAGGGACCCCCTTCTTGCTGCCAATGGGTCAGCTCAGGTACGTTCCCCAGTTCAGAAACTTGCTCCCCTGTAAGTTCCTGGGCATCCCCCACAAGGTCTGCCGCCTCCTAGACCATGGGAACAATGGGGGCTGGTTTCCCATGCCCCCTACCTGTTCTCTTTAAGGTAGGTCCCTGGCCCATACTTTCAGGCACCAGGGTCTCTTGAACACCTTTAGCTGCCATAGACGGAGTGGTCACACATGCCTACTCAGGCAGACCCAACATCTCTAAATGAGCCTTCTTCTCCACATTAACCCAAGGGGAGCTTTCCAGATCATTGCCTAACAGACAATCAACAGGCATGGCTGGCCTCACAGCTACTTGAAGAGTACCAGAGACCCCCCCCACTCATAGGAAACTTGAGCCACTTTGCAATGGCCTTTGTGTTGTCAGCGGCAACAACTGGGAAGAATGAATTGGGGACCACCTGCTCTTTAGACACCAAGTGACACTTGACAGCTGTCACACTGGCTCCGGTGTCTCTCAGAGCCTCCACTCTATGGCCATTGATGGTCACCCATTGCCTGTATTTCTTAGTGTTATCAGGCAGCTGAGTTCTAGGGACCATCTCAAAGTCTCCTAATGAGACAAGGGACATTTCTGCGGGACCTCATCCACCTTGGGCACCCATCTCCTTCCCACCCAGGGCTACACTGGCCATCTGACTGGGTGGTGTCCATGGGTGGCACATACTGCCCCTTTTGGGGACACTGGGGATCATACCAACAGTGTCCCACCTGCTTACACTGAAAGCACGTAACAGGCCCCCTATGAACAGGTTTACCTGTCGGGGGTCCAAACTGCTTCTCAGGAGGAGGCTGGGAACCCTTACCTTGGTTCCCTTGGGAATTACTTTGAAGCCCTTTCTGGAACTCCCTCTGTTTACCCTTTTCCCCCCACTCTTCTGCTGGGGACCCTTGCCCACCCTTGGCGGAGTCTCCAACAAGACCCGTGTGGACCCTGGTACTGACCCAGCGGTCCGCCTCTTCATCAAGCTTTCTAGGGTGAGTCAACTTGCTATCAATAAGGTGGTGGCATAGCTCTGGAAAACAATTAGCTGACAAGTGCTCCCTAGCAATCAAATCATAGAGCGCTTGAAAATTATCAACATTGCTACCCTTCACCCAACCATCCATAGCTCTGCAAAAGAAAGACACATATTCTACCCAAGTGGTTCCCTCCAACTTTTTACAATTCCTGAACCTCTGTCTATAGAGTTTTGGGGTCAAACCATACCTTGTCATCAGTGCTTCTTTCATGTGGGCATAAGACATCCTATGATCACTGGGCAGGTCTAACAAAGTATCCCTACCTTCAGTTAAAAAGCGGGCCCACAACCCCTCTCCCTAATCCTTCTCAGGGACCCGGTGGGCCAACATTGCTATCTTATAGGCTGCAAACCACTGCCCAATATCTTCACCTTTGTGGTAATCCTTGATGACATCCTTGGGAATATGTACTCTGCCTTCTGAAGGCACAGATGGTGCGCTGCCACCAGAGAGATTGATTTCTAAGCCCTTGGCCTTGATTTCTAACTCCCTCAAAATCCTCTCATGTTCTATTCTCATTCTCTCTCTTTCCAAATAAAACCTGTTATTCTGTTTCCTTCTGACTCTCCATCTTAAGCTTAGCCAACTCCAGCTTGAGTGCACTATTTCTCTCCCTGTCTTCCAATTCTCTGGGTCTTTGGAAGAGATACTGCTGCCAGGTGGAGAGAGTCCCCCTCCCCTGGCTGAAAACACTGGCCTCTCAATGGGCCCATTTGCATCCCCAACTGGCTCTACCAGAAGATCAGGGGCATTTCATGCTTCTACCCAGGCCATCAGCGCCTTCTGGTAGTCATCCTTTTTTAAAATGCCTGGTGTAGCAACTTTCAATTTCCTGCACAGATGCTTCAGCTGTTTCATAGTAAAGGTTTCCAACCTCTCTTCCTCAAATTCAAGATACATAGATGCAACTGATGCTGGTTTACTCATGGTAGTAAGAATTGGGAATTTTCAAGAAAAAGTAACAGTCCAAGGAACAAGATTCTAAAAAAAAAAAATATGTGGTCGCGTTTGGTCTGCACTCACTAGTAGTGTACACCAATCACTGTATATGAAACACAAATGCAAAGTCCAAATCCTCACCGCTGACCACCAATGTTAGATCTGGGGGTCTCTAGTTGGCAATGGTATTCACCTTTGTCCAAATAGGGACCCTTGCTTCTAAGTCAGGAAAAGAGGATTACACTCCTTAATAACACCCTGCTCACCCCCTTGGTAGCTTGGAACGAGCAGACAGGCTTATCTCAGAGGCAGTGTGTTAAGCATTTGTGAATATACACAGTAATACACTTAAAGTTGGCTTAAAGATGATAAAAGTTACGTAGTTCAAGTTTATGATAAATGCGACAAAGTTCTCAACAAAGTACCTGGATGTGTAAGGCAAAGTAAACAAAAGGCTCGCAAAAGGGGAGATGCGTCAGTTCGGTGATTCGGGGGAGATGATGCCTAGTGCCTTAATGCTTGCGCAGAGTAGGGGATGCGATGTGATCCTTACCAGTGCTGAGTTGATGCGTAGATTCTAGGCCTGGGGGCCCATTGCGGTGCGCAAGATGGCGCCTTGATGCGATAATCTGGTTGCGATGCGAGAAGATGGCGCCCTTGATGCGACAATGCGATGACAATGCGTAGACGCCGTGGCAGCCTTGTGACGACTCTCGACTTTGGAGCCGCGACAGGCCCTGCGACACGCTTCTCCGGTGATGCGATGGCGACTCTCGCGATGGTGTCACGCTTCTCCAGTGATGCGACAGCAGGCCGCTTCGATGAGCACACTCTTCCAGGGAGATGCAGCGATTTTAGCTGCGGCGACACGCTCCCTCTCAATGTGTTACGCTTCCAGCTCCCAGCAACACGCAAATGTCTGGAGTGGAGAATTCCCAGCAAGGAAATTCAGAGGGGAGCTGTAGATGAAGTCTTTTGTCCCTGAGACTTCAGCAGGAGGCATGCACAGTTCAAGCCCTTGGAGAATATTCTGTAAATAATAAAAGTCCTTAAAAACTTCCTTCTCCTTTCCTTGGCAATGAAGCAACTGCAGGCCAACCCAGCAAACAACACACTTGCAGAGGGGCAGTCAAACTCCTGCAGCTTACTTGGTTCTTCTCCTTGGCAAACGGTTTCTTGTTCCAGAAGTGATCTAAAGTTCTTGGGACTGGGTCCCAATATGTATACCCCAAAATCCTTTGTTGTCTGAAGGCATAAAGGCCTCTGCCTAGTCCAAACCAGTTCCAGAGCACTTTGTTTAAATGATTCTCTCCTTCCTTTCACTGTGCAGGGGAGACACATCAGATGCCCCACAAGAGGTGGAGCCAGCACAGGTGAGGTTAGGCACAGATCTGGAGCACTTTGTTGACAAGATTCCTTCTCTCCTTTCACAGTGCAGGGCAGAGACATCGGACAAGCCACAGGAGGTGGAGCCAGCATTGTAGAGGGAAGGCCCAGCCCTATTCAGGTCCCAGGTGCAACTCCTCCCTCCCATCTAGATGCAGATCTCTCTAGTCACCACTGGGCTGCCCCGGCCTGTCTCCTGGAATCCCCCATCCCTGTCACTCACAAACCCAGACAAGGAATACACAACCTAGCAGAGGCAGGCCTGGACACTTAGGCAAGAAAATACCTATTTTTTAAAAGTGGTGTTTTAAAACTCAGAGTATTAAAACCAACTTTACTAAAAGATGCATTTTATCATTCTGAGTTCAGGCATATCAAATTCTACCATGTTCCCTGAGTCAGTTAGGTTTATAAGAATGTAATAATCAAATTGCCTGTCCTAGCCTATGTAGAACAGGTAGCCTTGCAATAGTGAAAAAAGAAAATGACTGTAGGTCACTATTAGGACATGCTACACACCAGAGCATGTCCTACCTTATACTTACACTAAACCCTGCCCTTGGGCCTGCCATAGGGGTATCTAATATGAAGCAAAGGGAAGATTTAGGAACTGGCAAGTGGGTGCACTTGCCAAGTCGACATGGCAGTACTAGACTGCATATCTTCTGCATACTGTTTGGAACTCGTGGACTGAGCCTGCCCCTGTATCAGAGCGGGGATATCACCAGACTCCAGCCAGCTCCTTGCCGAACCCCCTGCGCGGGTCCCGCTGCGTCGTTTGCATGTGTGTGGGGAACCGCAGGGCTGCGAGCTGACCCACAGGGACTCGAAGTACTAGGAGTCCCTGCGTGAGGTCGAGACCCGCAACACCTGGGTCGCTCTCCCTGCCTGCCCCGCCCTCGCCTCAGCAAATAAGACCCTGCTGCACCCATCATCGCTGGGATCTTCTGCATACTGTTTGGAACTCGTGGACTGAGCCTGCCCCTGTGTCAGAGCGGGGATATCACTGGACTCCAGCCAGCTCCTTGCCGGACCCGCTGCGCGGGTCCCGCTGCGTCGTTTGCTTGTGCGTGGGGAACCGCAGGGCTGTGAGCTGACCCGCGGGGACTCGAAGTACCAGGAGTCCCTGCGTGAGGTCGAGACCCACAACACCTGGGTCGCTCTCCTTTCCTGCCCCGCCCTCACCTCAGCAAATAAGACCCTGCTGCACCCATCATCGCTGGGATCTTCCGCATACTGTTTGGAACTCGTGGACTGAGCCTGCCCCTGTGTCAGAGCGGGGATATCACCGGACTCCAGCCAGCTCCTTGCCGGACCCGCTGTGCGGGTCCCGCTGCGCGGGTCCCGCTGCGTCGTTTGCGTGTGTGTGGGGAACCGCAGGGCTGCGAGCTGACCCGCAGGGACTCGAAGTACCAGGAGTCCCTGCGTGAGGTCGAGACCTGCAACACCTGGGTCGCTCTCCCTGCCTGCCCCGCCCCTCGCCTTACCTTTCCTTTATTGCTGATTTAAAGTACCGCTGCGCGGGAGCGCCCGGGGCAAAGCCCGGGCAAAGGGCAGGCCGTCTAAGGCCGTCCAAGGTCGACCAAGGACGGGACGGGCCACACCCTCAACGTTTATTCCCCGGTAAGAGCCAACTTTTCCCTTTGCCATCTGCCGGAAATCTACTATTGAACCACGCAGTACGAGACACTATGCATTGTTCCTTGTTTACCTTGTTTTACATTTTTGAACTTACACCCCCACTCAATCATGTCCTCGGACTCTGGAAAATCCAGGAACATAACTGTTAATACGTCAAAGGGGGCAGTAACAGGCACTATTGACCAATTTTTTAAACGGGTAACGATCGTCCTAGAAAAAGAAATTGCGGACACTATCTATGGACTTGCTAACTGGTAAGCGTTCCTCACTAGGATTGATTGGGAAAGCTTGTTCACCAAATGTGATAGTCTCAGATTCCCGACTTCCACCATTCCCCCTATTGATATTGATTCTCTCACCCCCTTAGGAATTGAGGTGGGCGAGGGAACAAACCAGATAAACAGCAATGAACCTATGCCAACCCTTGAAATCCTCCCAGTTAGCCCCAATATATCTAGACTTTAGAACAAATAAATATTCACCCAAAGAAAAGAAAGAGACAACCTTCCCCTTTGCCTTTAAACACAATCACCATTCTGAATACAACACCCCCACCCATATTGTCCCCCAAGCCTAGGGTGGTGCATACAATGAATAACATAACAGGATTACTCCCTGAAATGGAGACTGAACTTCTCTCCAGAATAGAGGTGATAGTGAAGGCACTCTTGCTTCCTCTTCTGGAGAGAACAAGATTAATAAGCACACATTTAGACAAGTTGGGCAAGCAAATAGAAGAGAATACCATGGCTATAACTAAACTGTCGCCACAACTTTATAAATATTCCACACAAAATCCTATTGGCCCCAACGTCTTACCACTGGAACAACCATCTACCAATGGTGCACCCCTAAAACCTGGAACTATGCAAGGGAAAAAAGCAGTGGCTTAATCCTCAAAAGAAACTATCAATAATGAAAACCCTAAACAACCCAACAACACTCAGGTAAAAGATGGAGCTAAAGTAACTGAAAGGGGAAAAAAATAGTAGAGAAGAATCCTGTAGAAACAAATCCTCCTTTACCAAAAACTAATCCTAATCCTCCTACGAATAACATACCAAGTAGAGAGTTGGGCGAGCAGTCAACACAGCGCTCAAAAAGATCAAGACGCAGGATAGTTGATCTAGCTCCGGAATCAGCCCCATATACAATTGTTATGACAGGAGTCCCAGAGTTAGTAGAAGGGGTCAGAGAGAACTATCATGCCTTAAAAAATAAAACCATTTATTGGTTGAAGCTGAACAGACCCCTTCCCGCACATGTTAATGGAGAAATCCTGTCAGTAAGGCGTGCTGTTTGGGTGGGCTCAAGACCGAAAGATAAAAGGGGAGACGTGATAATTATTAATTTTAAGGATCATAGGTCGGTAAGAACTATAGGAGACTGGTATGAGGCCATAGGAGGAGATAATATTTCCACACACTATGTTAGCTACTTCTATCCACGAGAATTGATAAATAACCCTAAACACCACCAAACTAGAAGACAGCGTCCAGAGTGGAGAGAAGTAGGCTACCAACCTACTCAGAACCATTTTTTCAACCAACCTCCGCAATCACTTTATCCTCAGACATACTGGAGCAATTTGAATAACAACTATCAATCATTATTCCCAGATTTTAATATACCAACATTTAATCCCTTCTCAACGCTGTGTGGTCTAGAAGGAATAGATTGACTCGATAGTAATCTCCCCTCGATTCAAGACCATACCATGACAAAAGAACCTACTCTTTTGGGTGACACCATCCCAGACACCTTAGCAGAAAATTGTAGTACCGAAGGACAAAGTCAGTCGACTCAACCCAACCAACCATGTGTGAGGGAGGGGGAAAATTTCACCAGGGGGAATAAAACCAGTATTATACCCACTTTAATTCATGAGGAACATAACCCGGACTTGGAGACATCTGTGCCAAACAAGGAAAATAGGACAAATGAAAGACAGGTCTTAGGCAGGAGAGTAGAAAAAATCCAAATAATGTTTTGTAATGTTGTGGGTCTCCGAGAATTTTTTTTGGATGGAAGTGTTTCAGAGTTTGCTAAAGAATGTCAAGTCTTAGCCCTCCAGGAGACCTGGCTCACGAAAGAAGTGCACCTGACAGGGTATAAAACTTACTTCTCAGCAGGAATTGCAGGAACCCATGGGAGAGCTAAAGGCGGGTTGATAACCTACATATCAAACACTATACCAGGCCTGGTAGTTACTAGACTGAGTTCAGAACCTTATTACCAGATTTTGAGATTGGTATTTAAGACAAAGAGGACTATTCTTCTCGTTAACATATATGATAATTTAGTGGAAAACGAGAGAATAAAAATACTGGGGGCTCTCCGCAAGAAACTGATTAGTGGCATGAAACTAACACAAGGGCCAGAACCCCCGAGTATCGTTTGGGGAGGCGACTTTAACCATCACCCTTGTGAAAGGCTAAATAGCAATATCTGTGTTGTGGGGTATGAAACAGAAGAGCAAATAACCCATTTTAGTCATTCAGTGGTGGGAGATTTCTTAAACGAAACCATGTCCAGTTTGGACCTAGTAATATTAAATCAAATAAACCCTCTATCTGGGAAATTGGACCCTACCTACCTCGGAAGGCGAAGTGAAACAAAAATCGATTACATCCTCACCACAGCGACCCTTGTAAATAGGACCATGAATTTTAGAGTTAAAATTAACACATTAAGCGATCATTCAGCTTTAGCCTTCAAATTAATTTTGGATCAAGGCCAGCTATCAGCTCAAACCTTAATGTCCACCCTCACCCAGAATAATATACAACTCACAAAAACTAATGGTTATACCCTTGGGTGGGGGAAGATTGACCCAAATGAGCTGACAAACAAGGTTGTAACTGCAGCACAATCAGCAATAATGAAGTGTTTAGATACTGAGGCAAGCGATGAGGAAGTTCTATCCCATTTTAAGGTGATCCTAGGAAAAGTAAACGAATGCCTTACTGTGAAGCAGAAAGGGATCACGGAAAGATAAAAAGGATGGTTTAACCACGACTGCACAGCTGCCCATAAAAAGCTAAAGAGAGCGTTAACGAAAACAATAAGAGATCAAGAGGAGGTCAGGAACCTGAGAAAAGTGTATAGGCTGGCGTGCAAAGTGAGAAAAGAGGAGTTAAAAAAAGCACTATGGGATCAGCTGCACGAAAGATCACTAAACAAAAACAGCAAATTATTTTGGAAGGTGGTAGAAGCACCTTTCCTGACGGATATAAAAGATCAGCCAAGCATAGAAGTAGCTATTGAGGGACAAACCTGGGTAAATCATTTTGCAAAGATTTTTGGCAAATCCCCAGTAGTAGCCCCTACAGAAAGAAACAATAGCCCAAATCAGGATAATCCATTTCCAATCCCATTGGCAGTCAAATTACACGAGGTAATAACTGCAGTGAATGCCAGTAAGAGTGGAAGAGCCCCTGGTCTGGATGGGGTACCAGTTGACTTTTTCAAATTTAAATTAGATCTTTGGGCCCCCATCATAAAAAGGGTGTTTGACGCAACAATGAATTGTGGACTACTCACATCCTGGACCCAATCAATTCTGGTACCCATTTTCAAGAAGGGAAATAGAGAGGAGGTGACCTGCTATCGACCGATCTCCCTCCTGGACTCACTGGGGAAAGTACTAGGCAGAGTGGTTCTCCAGCGTTTATAGGAGTGGGCGGACGATACCGGGACCCTCTCGGATATCCAGTATGGCTTCAGAGAGGGCCTCGGAACAACGGAACAAGCCCTGAACCTGGCCCTGCTGATGGGAAAATATGTGTCGGCAAAGCGCGAGAAGTTATACATGGTATATGTCGACCTTTCCGCAGCTTTCGACTGCGTCTCCCACGCAAAATTATGGTCGGTCTTGATCAACATGGGAATAGATAAGGTTCTTGTGACCTTTCTCAGAGAACTCTACTCCAACGCCTCCTCCAGGGTGCGTTTTGGAGTACGGGGCGAACTGTCAGAACCTTTTTCCGTAGAGCGCGGCGTCAGGCAGGAATGTGTCCTTGCCCCCTTCCTCTTCTCCCTCTATACCAACGGCCTTGAGGTAGAGATGTTGAGGGGGGGCTTGGACTTGCCCCGTGTGAAAGATCGACTGGTGCCCGCGCTCTTGTACGCGGATGACGAGGTGATCCTAGCACGCACCCCACGTGAGCTACAAAAATCTCTGAACAGCTACGCAAAATTCATGAGTGACCTAGACCTTCACATAAACATAAAGAAAACATACGTTATGGTAGCAGGCCAAGTCAGGAAACATGGAAAAAGCATCTTACTCAATAATGAAAAATTAGAATCAACCCCCCAATACCCCTATTTAGGGATTACGATAGATGAGAAGCTCAACTGGAGAGCGGCCATAGAAGCGCGTAAACATCAACTTTTGCGCTCTATTGCTGCTCTTATGAAATTCGCCCAGAAATTAGGGAAAAAGCCTCCGGTTGAACTACTTCAGATCTGCAGAGCCAAGTGCCATTCCATCGCACTTTACGGGGCGGGCCTGTGGGGTCACAAAAACACAAAAGCCCTCCAGGTAGCGGAGAATACCTTCATGAGATTCTTATTGGCAGTCCCAAAAAGAGTTTCCACCTTTGCCTGTCATGCAGAATTGGGATTGCCACATATCGAGGGCCTGGCCAAAATTGAACCCGTACTTCTCTGGCGCCGAATATGGGTGTCAACAAAAAACACTCTCACCAAAGACATTGATGCGGACTGTATGACTCTAGATCGTGTCGAAAAAATAGACTGGTTAACATACGTAAAAAATCTTCTCACTGACTTAGGAATGGCTGGGTACAATCACAACCCTGAAACGATTGCTGAAATTCCAAAAAAAGAGCTAAAGGCAAAGGCGCTGAGCCATTTTGAAGAGTTACGTATTACTGTGGAGATTAAGAAACCATCTGTACAACACTCTCTAGCGGTCATGACTACTCTGGAAATGGAACCATATTTAACTTATGTTGATTCGCAGCTTGAACGATTCTTATTAGCGAGATTCAGGTTGAACATCTTCCACAGGGTTGTAGCATTTCCTAACAGAAATAGCTGGGAAGAAAGTTTAATGGCCTGTCCATGTGATGAACTATCCAAACAGTCAACAATTCACACCGTACTGCTCTGCAAATATTATTCCGCACACCGCAAGCTTTGGCTAACCCCCTGTTGAGAACTTTAGGCCTCAGAAAGTGTCGTCCTGCCATGTTGTGGCTGCAATTTTTAAGTTCTGAATACGTATGTAAAGTTGTAAGCACCTTCCTAAAATGTATTTTTAAACATAGGCTAAATCTCCAAAATAATCATTTTTAAATCACCTTGATCAAGTAATAGTTACATAAATTTTAAATGAACTGAATACGCATTAGTACTGTTAAAACGCATGTAAATGAAATGTATAAATGCTTTTATGGTTTTTCATGTAAAACTGAAACCGAATAAAGATTTTACTACTACTACTAGACTGCACACAGGCCTTGCAATTGTAGGCCTGAGACACACTTTACAAGCTGCTTCTGTGGGTGGCACAACCAGTGCTACAAGCCCACCAGCAGCATTTGAATTACAAGCCCTGGGCGCACATGGTGCACTGCACTAGGGGTTGACAGGTAAATCAAATAACCCAATCATGGAATCACCAATTAGTACATCAACTTAACATAGGGAGCACTTGCACTGCGGCACTGAATAGCAGTGGCACAGTGCCCAAAGCATATAACCAGCAAAACATATGAAAACAGAGGAGGCAATCCGTCAAAAAAAGGAAGGGAGACTCACGCCAATGATGCCAGGTCTAACACATATCCTGGCTTTAAACCCGGAGTGGGACAAGGGGCAAGTAGCAGGGTAGAGATCCTCCCTAAAGTCCCGTATAAGGGTTTCAAGTGGGACATAAGACACATAAACGCACTGTGATCATGGACTGGGAATCTGTGCTGGGAGCAGGGACCCATCTGCGTTGTATACGGGGCCTAGGAGCCGAGCAGTGACTGCATACCCCTTTAAATGCTGGATAAGAGCCAGTAGAGGGCAGCAGTGAAATTATCCTTGCTAAATTCTGCGATATGGGTTCTTAAGAGGGGAACAGACGTCATATTCCCCTATAATCTGGAACAGAGTATGCAAGGTGTGTGGGAGAACACATATCCTGCCTGTAGACCTGAAATAGGACTTGGGGCAGGTAGCAGGGCAGAGATCCTGCCTAGCGTCCTGGATAGGGACCCAAAGTCTGGAAGCAATGCCCTGTCTGCGAAGTGATTATGAATAGGAGCCCGGTACTGGTGGCAGAGGACATAACCAGCTATAGTCCATGATAAGGAGTCTCTAGAAAAGGGAACACTGAATGCATCTCTGCTATAATCCAGGATAGAGGCATTCGTGCTGTAATCCAGCATAGGGTCCCCAGTGGCGAGCAAGAAGAAAATGTTGGCAGTAATCTGGGTCAGGTCCCTGGTGGGTGGGTTAAAGCCTCCTACCATTACCTTGCAGGGTAGGTGTCCCTGAAGTGGTCAGTGTACCGAAGTGTAATCCATGACAGGCATTCCGAGAGGGGGTCAGGCCCCTACCCCCGCTGTAATCGGATCCTGGTGCCTCTTGGTGGGTTAAGGACCCTGACTCCTTGCAATCAGAGATTTGGGGTTGCTCAACGTGGGACCAATGTGCTGATCTTTATTATAATGCAGGACAGAGGCTGAGAACAGTGCACCATAGACCTTCGATGTGTTCCAGGAAAGGGTCGTGGGGTATACAGCACAGCACAGGTTAGAAGTGCAGCTACAATTAGGTGCAGTGATACCGAAGCCCGTGGTTATGAGGGATCTGCTACTCTCCAATTTTTTTTGCTATCAAAACTTGTAAATGTAAATGTGGCTGTACTTGTAAAGCGCACTGTGACTCCATGGAGTATCCTGGCGCTGAAGACCACTGGGGAACCCATCCTGGTTTTCCCTGTGAGATGGTCCCTTTCTGGGTATCTCCAAGTTGAAACCAGGCATCCCCGGCATCTGTGGGGGGCCATTGTAGAGATGAGGCAAGCTTAATGCCCAGAGTTGCAGAGTGTGTTCCCTGGTTAGAGTAGGCACCAAGGCGAGAATTATCGAATCCGCTTTGACCCTGGTCCACGACGAGGGTCGGGAATTGAACCCTGGTCCCAGGCCGTTCTCTGCTTACGGGTCTGCCGCCTCTAACCAGTGAGCCACACCACTCCACTTATGACCACGGACAATTTTACTCACTTGTGTTGGGGTTATGGAGCCTTTGCTGGGTCTCCAGCCCCACCAGCCTATTAGACTATTTGACCCCATGCCCCCTTAACACACCCCAGTGATCAACAACTGGTCTGCGTCGATAAATGCAAATGTGTGTCCGATAGGGCCATGTTGTGGTGGGGGTAGGTGGGGGAGGTGGGGGGATTGGCTGGCATTTGCATGTCACATTTGACAGCTGAGCCGGCTCTTCTAATACTGCAAAGACAGTACCTGCTGATCTGGGGAAAAGATGAAGCCTAATGGCTAGGGTGGAATCCAAATCTGGGCTACAGGATCGGAGTATCGGCAATGACGCTCAACATCCTGTGATTCTGGGCAAATCACTAGCCTAACAAAAAACAGGAATGTGTCCTTGTGTAACACAACTAGTGCTTGTGTAAAGCGCTATCATACATGGGTCAAGTTTGCACTATATAAAACTCCAATAAACAAAAAAATCTGCCATTGGGTATACGGAAGGGGGGTCTTAGTGAGGAGGGCAGTGTTCCGAGTGTCTCAAGGATTTGCTGACACAGTTTTGTACTGAACGATTAGCCATGCTCCTTAACTCTTTGACAGCCTTGTCACTTCAGGGTGATTTCCTAACCGATTTGGGGCTAGTAGGTGGCATCCTGGGGCGCCAGTGCACCCCAGGCTCACTACACTTCGGAACCAAGACTGATGGTACAAACTTCGCAATGTAATAGCAAGGTTTCACCTCCCTCACTTGGAATATGCTTCCAGCACTGATATGGATGCTGTAGCTGGAGGCACAGGCCCCCCAGTCAAAGCTTGCGGCCGTGACTGCGAGGGTCAGGTCGGCAATGAGGCAGTGGGTTCTGCTTTCCTGTCAGAGGACACATCCGTGGCTGTGCCAGAAAGTGGAGAACGGCGATAATTCATCAGGCTGCCGCCAATGCACCCTGAAATGAGGCCGCACTGGAGGACATTTTATGGGTCAACCGAAAACACCACCAACCTGAGCACAAACTGCAAAACTGCGCTGATCGCAATTCTATTTACATTCTCACAAAACCTGACACACACACACACAACACACACAATCCTGAATGCCTGTAGAAGCCAACACTGTCAAACACACAGACGTACACAGGGGCGGAACCGGAACACAGACACGAGCACAAACAAGCAGATAGAGACTTGGACCCTTCCAGCCACATAAAAGTGCATACACATACGTCGTATAGTATAAAAGAGACACAAGCACACTAATCGCATACAGAGGCACGGCCACCCTTAGACAGACGCACTCAACCCACACAAACACATCGATGCACACACAGACACACAGACAAACAGCACAGAACAAATATCTGCACCACGCATAGCCACATGCAGCCCTACCTACAACAACATAGGCACAGAGACACAGAAGCAAATGACAGACAAGCCCACACATCAGCAAATATACCCATGTATATTACAGCCTGTGCTTGAAATGGAAAAATAGAAGTGCTGTACTCTGAACCAGAGTACCTGCTTGTTTCTGAAAAGTACAGTTACTCTGCAATTAAACATATTAGGTCACTCTCGAAAAGTGCTGGTACTCTCCCTTCCAAAATAAAAAAGTGCTGGTACTCAGTACTAGGCCGGACCGGCCCATTTATGTCACTGATTACAGCCACATGCTAACAGGCAACCAGGTGCAAATGCACAAACACACACATACATGCATTCACATGGTTACCCTCACACACACATAAAACACATTATAACCCAAATGCACACAGACAAGCAGGCACACCAGAAAACAAGCACACACTCGGTGGCATACGAAACGTCTCTCTCACGCACACACATGCAAGCACACACCACTGTACCCAGGGTATCATATGTACAGGTGCCTGCAATGTCAAGGGCTGAATTTTGTTCCTGTTAAAGAATGCGCAGCACCAAGCACATGCCTGGTTGCTTTGAAAAGCACCGTGGGGGCGAGGCATTATATATTTTATACCCTTTGAGTGCCATTTCGAATGGTCACAACTTGCAGCTGAAATTCACTGATACTGGTAGCTGCAGCGATCGTTTGTTTTAGTGTGTCACCCAAATGTATCAAGTGACAGCTGTTTATCCAAAAAAACTCAACTCTGCAAAACCTGACAGCGAATTGATGTGGATATGGGGTTTTAGCCCTTTTGGGGTACTCTGCAACCGTAAATACAATCGGACCCATGTTTGTGTTCTGCCTTACAAGACAAGAGCACAGTCCTCCAAGATAGCTCACGAGCTTGTGGTTTCAAACCACATTGCTCCAGACTTAGCCCATCAGTGACCCCTGCCTGCCTGCCAACCCAGTGCAGACACCCCTTCACTGCCCTCCACACTGCACCGGGAGACCACGGCCACACTGCCTTTAGCTGCCAAGGGTCACGTATGTCATGTATGACCACAGTACTCTGGAAGATGTCTGGTCCACAATGTGGGACAACAGCGGGGACATAGCAGTGGTGCCACAGGCCCTGGTGCAAGCAAGTAAAATGTGTACCCTCCGCCCACTGTCTGAGAAGCAAAATACAGTAGCCACCTGGGGGTACTTTGCTCCCTAACACCCACATGATACTGAACCTGCTGCACTATTAATAGCTACACTCTAGAACGCAGGCTAATAGAGTAGCAGCATAGACTGAGAAAGCTGTTTCCGCACACAGTCTCCTCTATAAAAGTGTCTCTTACACACATCTCAGCACACCTCCATTTCCCCTTACACTGTGCGAGAAAAGCAGGTCCCTCTTTTAGCTGGACTGTGTTAATTTACTATATGCCTATAGTACAGGCATTTCTGTGTAAGTACCAGATTGCAGAAGTCTAAAAATGCAATAGGAATATTGAAGGCAACCTGAGAATGCTGCAGTGGGAGATTTGTGTGTCACTTTCGTATTCTAGTTAGCACCCCAGAAATCTCCATATGAAAGTTATGCTGTCAGCGATACGTATAATACAAAAGTCATAATAATGTTAATTTTGGCTGACAGGAAAGCACAAAGAGGGTTGAGGCAAGAGTCCTGCGCCTATTACTTATGGCTGCTTAATAGTATTGCGATGGTGCTAAAATACCAGAAAATGCACCCCTCTCCACTTTTAGACAGTACAATTGCAAAACCTAGAACCACCCACACATCTTTTAGCGTACAATGGATGTGTACATTTATACATGTACTATTTCGGACTCCGAAATACCATTTCCTTTGTGACCAACACATTATAAAAGTGAACTCATGTGAAATAACAAATTCAGAGCAGATTTGCTGTCACCAGAGCAACTTGACACTAGTGACTGTTCATTGCAAAGCTCACAGAGGCAGCTTCTAACTACAGCTCAACTTTGGCATGTTCTCAAATTTGAGTTGTCTTCAGTGATGTCACTGACCATCTCATGAGTGATGTAATATGTGATGTCATCAGCAGGGCATTGGGGGGCTCGATTTATAGTGACCTCAGCTAACTATACCGGCTGAATTTCTCTGGTTTTGTATGAGTGAAATGTCCAACTAACTATAACGGCCCTGAAACCTATGGTTTTTCAGTGAATTTCTAAGGTTTTTTAGATGCTAATTACTAACTATAGCGTCCCTGAAACCTGTGTTTTTTTCCGGAGAATATATATATATATATATATATATATATATATATATATATATATATATATATATATATATATATATAAAAATACGTTTATTTTAATGTTTAAGCCAAGCAAATAGTGCCATAATTTGTTTTGACTTTGGGATGGTTTGACAAATCTTCACAAGATGTTTGAAAAAAGAAGTGTGCCTCTGATTCTAGTTGTGCATTGAAAGCTTTGGGGTGAACTGTGAAGCGGGTGTGGAGAATTATAAGGATTTCCCATGTTAATTCCTATTGATATTTTAGACACAACAGCCTGAACCACTGAACATAAATACATCAAATTTGGCAGAAAGGAAGCTTTTGATCTAGACCTTTTTGGTATTTGGTGTAAATCTGTTCAGTAATCTTGGAGATATTAAAGAAAATCCAATTTTTTATATATATGGTTGTGAAGTATTTGCAACTATTTTGCATGGCAACAGAATGCCATGATTGACTGGTCTCAACCTGTGTAGAAAGTTGAGGCCACCCTTTCAAGTAATAGAACGTGGTCCCCTGGGCTGAAACTAAAGATGATAAAAGGTATTAGGGGTAATTGTAGAGGTATCCTGACACCATGGTTGCAATATAGGGGTGATTAAGAGCCCAGCTATATGTAAAATACATTGCAAAAGGTTTTTTTCCCCATTTGCGATATTCGTAAATTTGCTGCCATGCTCAGTACAGCCCCCTGTGTATAGTTGTGACTACTTTGAGCATATAACCACAAAACAACATTCACACCCACTCTCAGATGCACTCAGACACTCACACACCCAATCACAGACCCACTCAGAGACTCATGCAGCCATTCCCAGATCCACTCAGATCCTTATACACCTACTCAAAAACCCACTCAGGAACTCACTCACAGACCCACTCAGAGACTCAGGCCCCCACTCATAGATCCACTCACATACTCACGCACCCCCTCACAGACCATCTCAGAAACTCACACGTCCACTCACAGACACACTCAGGCATCCACTAACAGACCCAGCCAGAGACTTATGCACCCACTCACAGATAGTCATTCACCCACTCACAAACTTATGCACCCACTCACAGGCCCACTTAGAGACTCATGCACCACTCAAAGACCCTCACAGATATTCACATCCTCAAAACTACTCATATACCCACACCCAGACCAATACAGCCACTCATATACTCACTCTGTGAAACATACAGCCGATCACACACACACACTGTCAAAGGTTACAGATAGAAAATAGAACTAGAAAAACCTTATAAATGTACTTAATAAAATGAATGGTTACAGGGGCATTATAGTTAGGAAATCAAATTAAAATAACATAGAAATTCTTGGAAAAAAGCAAAGGTTACAGGTGGCATCACTAATGAGATCACTGATGATACATCTCAAATGACATCACTGATAAAAATCATCCAGTGAGTGTGTTTTGTAAGCATTTCAGAGAATTAAGGTAAGCTACAGCATAACTTAAATTAATATTCTTTTTGTATTAGCAATTAGTCAAACTATTACTTACAAATATCATCTGATTGGTTGTGTAAATGAAAAACAAATTTAAGAGTTTTTCACTACCAGGACGTACAAAGCTTTAAAGTACATGCCCAACTTTTTAAATATAATGCACCCTGCCCCCTTGACTGTCCAGGGCCTAGCCCTAGGAGTGACTTATATGTATTAAAATGGAAGGTTTGGGCCTGGCAAATGCTTTATTTTGGGCCATCTCGGAGTTATTTGTTTACACTGCGATCATCGTATTGCACTGTTCTTGTTTTTAAATTGGAAGAGGCTCACGCCCAATAAAATAGTTGTTGTGAAGTTCCCTATCCTTTTTTAATCACCACTTAGATATTATTTTTGCACTGCACTTTCCCCTTATATCAACATCATGTGGTAAAACCGAGTGATTGCGGGTTATTACCCCGAGCCAACCAACGGGGTATGTAGGCTGTCTCAAGGATCAAGAGACACAATACCCGGGTAGGATTACCAATTGATAATATTGATCACTACATGACATTGATGGGAATCCTCATTTCGGTTGATTGACAATCACAGGTGTTGCACATTTTGGTGATATGTTCTGTTGGTATAATATAATTTATCCTTTCCCGGTGTACTCTATGAGACATTAGGTTAATTGAGAGAAATCACTAATGGATTTCTAACCTAGACCCCTAAGTTGTCTTTGTTGTATTTATCAATTCCCCTGGGGGATAATACTTAGGCAAGGTCTTTAAACATCCCTCTAGCCCTCATCCATCGTATTGTTATTAGTAAATGCTTTATTTTGCCAGGTGGAAATAGCAGTTTAAAACTGCACCAACAGGCTGCAATGGCAAGCCTCAGATATGCTTACATGGCTACTTAAGTGGGTAGCACAAATAGTGCTGAGGCGCACTAGTAGCATTTCATTTACAGGCCCGGGATGCATGTAGTGCACATTTACTAAGGACTTTTAAGTAAATTACATATGCTAATTGGGAATAAGCCAATGTTACCATGTTTTAACGAGGGAGCCCATCCACCTTGTCATTGGGTAGCAGCGGTAAAGTACACAGAGTCATCAGGACAGCAAAATTGAAGGAGAAAGGTAAAACAGTTGGGGAAAGACCACCCTAAGGCTGACAAGTCTAACAGTAAAGTAAGATATTATTTCCAGTCCTAACTATAACGTCACGTTAACCTTTTGTTTTTTGAATGGAAGTCTGTCTTTTATTTTTACATAAATTAACAATATAAAGGGATGCAATTTTAAATAAGGCAGACATAATAGCTTTTTCGAAGGGACAGAACACCAAAATATAAAAGGCTCGTCTATTGGCTTTAGCAAGTGGTGAACACATCAGCCTATGTAAACCAATCACCACTGTCATTTTTATTAATCATATTCCCAAGTAATCTTTATAAATACACACATAGCAATGTACAATATTTGTTGTCATAAAAATAGATAAAATCAAGCACTTCTATTCACAACCAATAACTTGTGTTTGAGTCTTTTTTTAACACTGTTCAGGCCAAAAAATTCTGTCATAGAACCAACCACAAAGATGGGTACAGCATACAGTTCCAGCTCAGAGTGGTTTAAAAAAAATGTTAAGCTCTCTAGAGGTCATGCATTCTATGACCCAGGGGACTTATAGTATTGTTTTTAAGTTTCCTGATGGGCTGCTGGTATCTTTGCAGCCCCCTGCCACACTTTTGTAAATTGTTGCTGGTGCCCCGCCACTCCTTGTGGCACCGCAACAACTAAACTATATGAAAAAATGACAATGCAGGGCCCGCTGCTAGACCACATAATAATAGGTACGAAAGAACTAAGGCTCCAAGGGACCGATATGTCTCGTATTTATGATCGGAAGTACCTATTACTAAAAAGCTTGGTAGCCCACATGACATCGGCCTGGGAGCTTGACCAACATTTTCCCTATGTGGACCGGCTACCAAGTCATAGCTTAAGGAGGGAAGTCCTAAAAATGAGAATTGGAATAAACCCATGTTACGCTAATAACGGAGCTTGAAATCAAATGATAGGAGGTAATGGTGATTGCACTTGCACTTTAGGTACTACCTGCAATATTATACATATTTTACTAGATTGTATGTGGTTTTTAGATATACGATTTTAAAATTTTATAATATTACGAACAGGATGCAAGCCGCTAATTTGTTGGTGGAAATGGGGAATTTAGATATAGCCTGTGCCCTGGGGAAATATATGAATAAAGTTAAGGTGTTCCTCAAATGCACAGAGTAAGATTTAATAATGCAAGTCCTCAACATTAAATAAGGGTGAAACAATTAGTGTTTACAGTAGTAAGTGCTGTATGATTAAGGAGGTGTCAAGGCATCAATTAAGTGATTTTATTAATTTAACTGTTATAATACTCCGATTTTAAAAATGATAGTTAATTATATGTATATCGAGAAGTAGTATGTTTTTGATACCGCCGTGTTATGTATCTATTGTTGTTTTAAATTTTTCTCTTTTTAGTAGGATAAGTGGTAAATTGTACTTTTATGGTTGTAACAAACCAAATAAAGTTTGTTTTGACTGACTGACTGACAATGCAGGGCATTATATTAATGAGTGGCCTCAACCTTTCTTTTTTTTTCTTGGGTGCACCGATCCCACCGTGGGGTGAGAGCAAAACTATTATTCCTTTCTGTGAGAGTGAATTTCAGGAAATATGTTTTTCTTCCAGTTTGCTCTCTCTGGGGCAGTGACTAAGACTGTGTTCTGGAGGATGGGGTCCCGGGTACACTGGATCAATTGGGGCACTGGGAATGGGGTACCCGAGGTCATACCATGACTTAGTGTGGGGGGGACCCATGCCCCCTCACCAAATAATGCATGAGGCCCCAGGGAATGGGGTCTCAGAAATGGGAGACCTCATGCACGCCTCACCATAATTAAGTTTAAAAATCAGTCTGGCTCTGGGAGATGTGCCCCTCAGGCCATTTAATGGCTATAGAAAGGTGGCTGCAAGACTCCCTTCCCATAATTAAGTTTGCAAATCACCACAAGCCGTGGGATATGGGGCTCATTGGGCTTTATACTTGCTCAGGGATGGGGCCTGAATGCCACTTACACTCACAAATATGCATGCCGACCCCTGGGACCTGGTCCACTGAGGGGAATTGGAATTGAAAAAAATCTTTATTTTGCCTCATTGTGGTAGATCCCCCACAAGGCTTAGGGAGTCAGTGTTTCCCTACTCTGACCCCCTATATGTAATTTTTATATTTATTTAGGACACATTTTTATATACTTGGAAATGGTCCCTGGCGCTGACAATCTCGGTGCAAAGTGTATGAAATGAAGTCTCCTTTGATGCTGAGGTACCTTGGGGGCCAAGAGCCCCTCCTCTTAACACTAGTAAGACCCACAGAGCAGATTGCTGAGAGCTCGTCAGAGGCCCTACCCCTTTCTCCACCACTCTGTAAACTCACCTCCTAGTGCACTACTCGTTAGGGGATAAAGTTCTCTTGGATGCTAAGGGTCCTTGGGTGCAAAGAACCCATCCTGATACCACCAGTAAGTCCCACACAATGGGAATAATGAGAACCCGTCGGAGGCCTGTCTCCTTTTTCCACCACTCTTTACCTGTCTCTTGGCAAACTACTCATTGAGGGATGGAGTATCCTTGGATGCTGAGGGTCCTTGGGGGTGAAGAACCCCTCCTGTTACCACCAGTAAGTCCCACACAGCGGGATTGTAAGGAGTTAGTCGGAAGCCCCACCCACTTTGTCCACCACTCTGCAAGTGTCCCTTCTGGTGCACTACTCGCTGGGGGATGAATCCCCTTTGGATGCTGAGGGTCCTTGGGGGCTAAGAACCCCTTAGTTTACCACCAGTAACCACACAGATTGCTGAGAGCTCATCGTAGGATGTTGGACCCGGCCCTTTGGGCAGGTTCACCCCGAGACTTTTTGCTTTTTCCTAGCCTGTTTCTGTGACCTGGTGTTTGTGATTTTAGGCCTCTGCGCACTTTTTCACTGTGGTACAGTGTAAAGTGCTTGAGCTCTCTGTGTATGTGTGGTGAGTGACCTGTTCTCCCATAGGAATGAATGGGGAATATGTATGCCCATGGTAGTTCCTGATGTGTGGGGAGTGCAGGGGCGAGTTTGGTATGAGAGAACTCGTGAGACTGAATGCTGTGAAATGGTATATGCGGCATGAGTGTGTCTAGTCTAGAAGTGCCACTTTTAGAAGTTAGAAAGCAACTACGGGGTGGCTCTAATCAGCAAGGCTGAGCCGAACTAGCAGAAAACAAAAGAAGGGTGCCAGTGCTGATATGAATGATTTAATTAAACGAATCACCAAGCAGAACTTGAAAAATTATTCAAGAACGGGAGTCACTAATTAATAGTTTTTTTTATTTTACCATTTTTTGGAAAAGGAAAACTTTATGACTTTTTCATTGTATACATCATACAGAACAACTTTTAGAAGTTGGCATATTTGTGTAATTTGTGTCTGGCGTGTGATTGGCTGATGGGCCTGGGTCAGGAGTGCCTGGGCCTGCTTGTGGATTGACTGTCTGGTTTGAGGGTGACAGGGGCTGGAGAGCCCAGGAGGTTGTCTGAGTCAGCCCATGGATGAAAGGCAGCATCTGCTGCCAGGGAAGTGGGAGGAGATGGCACCTGATAGTGAAGGGCTGTGCCTGCCAAACCACAATGCTGGCTCCACCCCCCGCTGGGCGACTGTCACCTCTGTCCCTGATACTGACAGGACTTCCCTATAACCAGTTCTAACTGGTTCTCACACTGCCTACACAAATACTTCAAAGACTTTTCTGTGTATAAGAAGGGGCTGTGTCCCCTTCCAAAATGTTCTTGTTTCTAACTTGAGTCTGCCAGGGGCATGCTGATGCTGGGGCTCAGGGGAATCCCTGGGCCCTGCCTAGCCCCTGGACTCCTGAGGACTTTGCTTTGCCCTGGATTCTTGATGGACTTCTTCCTGGATGCTGGAGGATTTTCCTGCTGGGGGCTATGCTGCTCCCTCTGTTATTCCTAAAGCTTTGCCAAAACGCTGTGCAGATTGGGCTGTTTTGGACCTGGAGCGTGTGGTGCTCAACTGCAGAGCGTGTGTAGGGATCGGTGTGCTCATCGGCACATTCCCAACGAGGGTCGGAGGTCTGTGGTGCCTCCCCTCGTGTATCTTGCTCCAGAGCGCTTGTGAGGCCAAGAGGGAGGTCTTTCCCTGACCTGCGCCCTCAAAAGTCATCTGCCGCATATTCACCGCCGCTCCCCGGGGCCAGGAATACCCCCAGAAGTTGCCGTTCGAAAACGAAGGCTGCCGCGGTGAAGATTGGAGCCGCTGCGCTCCCATTGGCTGGAGGAGCCGAGCCCCCTCACCAACGCCGTGACGGGATAGGCCCGTGCGGCCCAGGGTCATCGTCGTGGTCGTGCCGTGATTGGCTGATACAGAAAAGGGTGTGGTGATGAACAGAGTGTCTGAATTAAGCAGACCACTCTTACCCAGTCCAAAGATCAGGGCTTGATCCATCACCGTTATTTATCTCACTGCAAGAAACCGGTCCCCGGAAGCTTGTTTCCTTCCCAGTATAAGAATTGGCTTGGTAGTTTGGTTTGCCCTCTTCCCATGATGCAATGTGACAGGGACAGACTAATTTGCATGTAGCCAGGTTCTGAGCTGGGATGGTGCAGTGAGCTAAAAAACGGTGATGGATCAAGCCCTGATCTCTTGACTGGGTAAGAGTATTCTGCTTAATTCAGAAGCTCTGTCCATTACCACCCCCCTTTTCTGAATCGTGATTGGCTGATAAGCGGAGCGTCACTGAGAGCCTGTCCCGGGAGCCGTACTGCCATTGGCTGACTCCCGGGTGTGTCAGAGGCTCACCCCAAACGCCGCGTCCGGATTGGTCCCTGTCCTCGGGACTGGTGGAGGAGCCGAGGGAGCTGAGGAAGAAGGTGGCGGCCGTTGCGGGACTCCCATGCCCGAGAGGGAGCCCCGAGAGAAGACCGGATAAAGCGTAGCCTGTTGCTGGGGCTCCCGTGTGCTGAGGGAGCCCCGGCGAGAGAGAGAAGGCCGGCGCGAGGCTCCCCGAATGGAGGGAGAGCCTCGAGTGAGGAGAGCCACCGATCGCCAGCAACCGGTGAGTGGGGCAGAAGAGAGGGAGGGGCGCCGGGACACATTGTCGGTGTCCGCGCCCCCCCCCCAATAGCGCGAGCTCGCGCTTCTTGTTAGTATGAAGCCATGAGGGCTTCAAGGGCGGCCCCGGTTGGCAGTGGGTCGCCCCAACGTGTGTAGAGCCCTGAGAGGCTCCCCGCCCCATTTTGTGTTTAGAGCCACGGAGGCTCTAGGGGGCCTTTTTTGATTTACGGGCCCACTGAGGCTCGAGGGCCCTTTCGTGGTGAAGAGGCACAGTGTCAGGGCGGCCCCGATAGGCAGCGGGTCGCCCCAACGTTGTAGAGCCTTGAGAAGGCTCTGAGGGGGCATTTCTTTGTGTAAAGCCCCGAGGCTAAAGGGGGCACAGTTGTTTCCAGAGCCTGTGTGGCTCCAACGTTTAGGGCATGTGTGGTGTCCAGAGCCTGTGTGTCTCCAGCGTGGCGCAGTTTGCGCCTAAGGGTCAGTGAGGACCCTGTCGCAGTTTGGACTCTCAGCTGCCCAGCAATTAGTGGGCAGCTGCACCGTTTAGGTTTTGTGATTGTCCTCAGGTGCCCAACAAGTAGTGGGCACCTGCTACATTTAGGCTTGTTCTTGGACTGGCGCTGCATGGCAGCGCACCCTGACATTGGACACAGGGCGTCTGAGCCCCAACAAGGCCAGTTGGCCTAGGGACTGCCACAGGTGGTAGCTTATGTAAGTTCTGCGCAATGTGATTTCTATGTTTTTAACAGTAATTGCCTACTGTGTGTTTTTGCGCTATTGTGTTGTTCTGGCACCTCTGAATGTTTTTAGGCATCATGTGTCTTTCTTTCCATGCGCTGCACCTCTGAATGTTTTAGACATCATGTGTCTTCTTGCGCTGCACCCCTGAATGTATTTTATTGCATCATGTGCTTTATTCTTAACACCTCTGAATGTTTTAGGCATCATGTGTTTCTCTTTATTACTCCTCTGAATGTGTTTCATGCATCATGGGTAAGGTGTTCTGGTTTATACCCCTAAATGTATTTTATTCTTAGGTGGTTGTTCTTTTTAGTACAGGTGGTCCTAGTGAGGTCCTGGTACCTGTTCCCAGTAGATACTGGATGTGATTTATAACTGTTACTTTGTGCTACAGTGATTTTATATTCTTTTATTCTTTATTCTAGAAGTGCTATTTCTGATTATGACAGTGGCCCATGTGGCCCTGTCCTGTACATAATTCCATGTGAATATTGCCCGTGCCAGTTGGCACCATGTATTTTGTGTGATACTATCTGATGTGTTTTTCCAATACAAAAGTTATTTTATAATAACCTTGTGTGGAGTCTCTTTTGTGGTGTGCCTAGTATGTTGTTGCTGTTGTGCGCTGGCACAAATGCTTTACACATTGCCTCCGAGTTTAGCCTTACTGCTTGTGCCAAGCTACCAAGGGGGTGAGCAGGGGTTATCTTGGCGTGTGACTTCCTTGCCCTGACTAGAATGGTGGTTTCTGCCTGGCTTTGGCGTCAGCCTTAGCCTACCAGAAATAGCCAGTTCTAACAGAGGAGATGTCAATGTCATTGTTTTTAAAAAAAAACGTAGTTAATCTGTTATACCCAAAGCTAACAATACCTTCATTTTAACCTTTTTTTGTGAATGTTTATTTCACCACATACAACAGTTCATTGTGCCCAACCAACCAGGAGCAGCCAGCCCCTACTGTGCATGGCTATTGCTCATGCACTGTGGGGGCTGGCCACAAGGACTAGCCTGTAGTCAGGCCCTGCACCCAACTATTACTGGGCAGTTGTCCACTAAGGGGCTTATTATGATTGCGGTTTTCCCGCATCCTCCGGGCCGGCGGAAGCCACCGCCGGCCCGGAGGATGCGGGAAAACCGCTGCAGAGCCTCCACAGACCCACCGCCAAATTAGGATGGCTGGTGGGTCTGGTATTCTGTCCGCAGCTTTTCCGCCGCAGTCGCCTTCTGACCGCGGCGGAAAAGCACTAACATGTCTGGCGGTGTCTATCAGACACCGCCAGGCATATTAGGATGTCTGCACTTCTATGCTTTTCCACGGCGGCTTTTCCGCCGTGGAAAAGCATACGGACCTTCACTTCCCCTGGGTGAAGGGGTTGTGGGGGGTGCACATGGGGGTACCTATGGTAGCCCCCTGCATTTGCGTGCACAAAGCTGCAGGCACCGCGCGGTGCCTGCCGCTTTGTGCACGCAAATGCCGTGCATGCATTTTTAACATTGCAGCGGGTGCAGCTTGAATCTGCACCCGCCGCAAGGTTAAAGATCGAGGATGTGACCGCCACCATGGCGGTCACATCCTAATCTGCACAGAGGGAACGCTGCAGCCCATGCGGACGTTCCCTCCTACTCTGGGGTCGCGGACGGACTCAAGTCCGTCCGCAATCCTAATGACCCCCTAAGTCTGGCCTTTGGCCATCCATAAAGAGAGTGGGCCTTAATGCTGGGCCTTTGGTGAGACACAACATACAACCCTCTCCAGAAATCCAACCATTCTGCACACAGACTTCAGCTATGCATTACAAGGGTTGGCCACAGGTGGCCAGGCCCTACGACCAACTTGTAATGCGTGGCCAGACCCCACTGACTAATGCCTTCGGTAGTGTGTAGTAAGGGTTGGCCTTCGGGCCTCATCTCACTGAGGACAGCCAATGTACAATATACATGACTGTTGTCAGCAGGGGCTAGCTGCTGGGACTGTGGCCAGGCCTTGAATAGATTTCTAAACCACATACTGCAAGACACTTCTTTGAATAATGTTCGATTTACTTGTGCAAGTTTGGTGTAATTCCATTCAGCCCTTTTTCTGTATTAAAGATCAAAGAATCCTATGGGAGATAAAATTGGAAATGTCACTTCCGGGAGCCCCTTCTTTTAAACTTCCGCTTACCAGATCTCTTTTGAAAGGTTTTGAGTAGAGTGCTGCCATTGAAGTAAAAAAAAAATATATATATATATATATATATATATATATATATATATATATATATATATATATATATATATATATATATATATATATATATATATATATATATATATATATATATATATATATATTTATTTTATCCGATGTGCCTGTGGCATTTAGGAGGTCACACGACAGAGACTTGCCATGCGGCTTTCACATGCTGCCTGCCTCGATTCTCGTTTGCATATTTACAAGCCGACGCACTTCAGGGTTTCAACACCCCTTCCTCATGGGCTGCAGCATACAAACACCTGAGCCTCGCATTTTAATTGTCAGCGATCTTTATTAACATCACTGCCCTTCAGTGGGCGTATGCTTACTGAAACATTGGTGCATGCTGGGATACACAGTTCCTAATGCGAGTTGCATTTGTTTTCTTTGGTAAGTTCAAGTGTTCTGTTGCATTTAGGCTTAATTTATATCCTTAGTAGATTCAGAGTCCCTTAGCAGGCATTCATTAACTTTAGAGTCTCTGTGCTGACAGAACACTTGAACTTACCAAAGAAAACAAATGCAACTCGCATTAGCAACTGTGTAGTGAAGGGCAGTGATGTTAATAAAAATCGCTGATAATTGAAATGAGAATTCTCTGAATATTCCAGTTTATTCTCATTTTACATGGGTTGAGGTAAAATCACAATGGGCTGTAAGAGTGCACATAAGAGTACTACATGATTACTAATTGATGTACTCTAAAATGCTATTGTGAACAGGCCCACAGACTCTGAAATACCTCAAGGCTATAAAACAAACACATCAGGCAAATCATACAACGCATTTCCGTTCCTATCTATGTCACTCACAGTTACATCTTCTGCAACCTACCTCTGCTTCCTTAACTGATGCATTAAAAAAACGTAGGGGCATATTATCAAGAACTGCGATAACATTTTTGCCGCTTTAACGGCAGGAAACTGCTGCTAAAACGGCGATAATGGGCTTGATAATATGTCCTTGTAAATTCCCATAGCAGCCCAGGTTCTGGTGTTAACCTGGGCTGCTATGGGAATTCACAAGGGATTATTATCAAGCCCATTATCTCTGTTTTAGCGGCAGTTTCCTGCCGCTAAAGCGGCGATAATTTTATCGTAGTTCTTAATAATATGCCCCTTAAGTCTTTATCTCTATGAGGTATCTTAAGATTTGCTGGTCGCTTAACCTGATCTTGCTTACCCACACTACCAACGCATTCCAAATGCCCTCAAAAGCTTTTGTACTTGTTTGGTCAGTTGAATATTATTAGGACTCTTGGTTCTATTGTGGTTTTTTTCATAACGTGACAATCCTGAGATTGGAGCTTCTGTTGGTTATTTTGTGTTTGAAAGATGTGTCCTTTCCGTCACTTTTAGAGTCTCTAGTTATGTATACACTCTAAAAAGGCACTGCAAATCTACACAAATATTTCACCATTCTGGTGTAAGAAATAAAAAACAAAAATGATTTCAAGAAACATTTCAGGTCTCTTCCTTTCACCTCGACTGGAAACGTGTTCACTTGATTCTCTGCCTACCTACTCCTTCCCTCAAACTTTAATTTTTGGAAATTGGGAACTGAGCCCTCACTGTCAGGTGATATATCTGAAGAATGATACACTGGGTAAATTGAAGCCATTCTTAACGATGCCTCTTCCTGAGGATGTTTTGATGGGCACCTCTTGGTGGGTGGGTCCTATTTGGGACAACACCTAATACCAGCAGCCTCGCCCATGGAAAGGACACTGATATGCTAGAAATTCACACTGGAGTAATTCATTCCATTTATTTCTGATGTCAGTGTAAGAATATTGGCACCTACCAGAATGACTTCAGGGCTCCCATGAACGAAGGCCATTTAAGGTTGTTGCTTCAATTGCCACAGCAGGAGCAGTGGCACCAGTGTCCAGAGGCCTGAGGGGTCCAGTGAACCATGATTATTGCTGTATTTCATGCTTCAAACATCGTCCGGGGGGGGGGGGGGGCATTTTCTTTCTTGCACTAGGGGGCCATTCCTAAAACCCCCTTTAAAAACTTACCCTAACCATAGTAACATTAAACCATTATAGAGCAGCATGGACAGTAAGCGCCATATTTTCTTCAAACATCTGAATATGTGGGATTGCTAATCTGTTTTACCTCTCGGTCCCTTAGATTTGCGTGCACAGAAAACATAAACGCAACAGTCTGGTTTTCTCACAGAGCATGCAAAGATCCACAAGCAGCATTATTCGCAAAGAGATCATATATACAGGGAACGAACAGTATGCAAGCATGCTCACATAAACACATGTATGCGCTCCATATATATATATATATATATATTGAGTGTTCATTTCTGACTGTATTTGATATCAGTATGTTTGTTCTCTTTGCAGGAATATCTTACCTGTAGTGTTTCGGTTAATGTGTGCTCTCTAAGAAAGTCGGCTGCTGACTTTGCCAATGCATGTTTTAGCTAGCCTCTGCCTACACCTTGGCCAAGAATAATACAACAGGCTGAGGTAATTCATATTATTTGAGTCCAAGTGTAATAAACTAATAAACGGAAAACAAAGTGCCAAATAATTAAATTGGCAGCATATTAATTTTCCAGGGAATGACTATTATGTATTTGAAAACTGAAAGGTTAGTCCTGCTTTCGTTGCATAACCCCTGTTGAGGTCACCTTTTCAGCTTTCAGAAATGTTTGTTTTAAATTGGCAAATCAAGTACACATTTGGTTTGTGAAACCCTAAAAGCAATTGGAAAAAAACTAAGATTTGTTCCCACTTATATTTTATGAAGCTCAGATTATCATGCCCTCTAGCTCAGGATTTTTTTCATCATAACCGTTGTTCAGCTTTTTCAAACACTAAGGATTATGCCCTTAAGGTATTTGTCTATATGATAGATTAATGCTGATATTCATCCACCAATATATGATCACATCTATGAATCATAGACTTAGTCCTGCAGAATAGTCGTTTTCTGCATATTCTGGGAGTCTTTAGAAAAGAAGCATATGCCAGGAAAAATACACAAATCTTAACAAAGGTGTACTCCTTCACCTGTCTGGAGAAGATTTTGCTGAAATATGCATTTGCATCTTATTATATGGCTGAGATACCCGCCACCCCCTCTCAACACAATCCCCAATGATGGGAAATCCGGAAACGGTTTCTGAACTTTTGGAAGGCGGGAGGGAGTGACCCTCCCGGCCGTATTTATTAAAATATGAAACAAAATCAAAACATTAAAATAACAGTTTCATATTATGTACAATTTCATTTCCACAGTACGATGTTTGGCTAACCTTAACAGATCTCTAATACAAAGGTTCTCCTAGCCGAACTAACATCCTACAAAACATTTGACTTGAAATTGTACATCCTAACGTTAAGGGCCAACGGCAAGGTCGTAACCGGTGTCAGATCCCTAAACCATCAATATCACCCTCACTTGTGAGGGGACCAACCGCACAGAGGTGTACCTCATGTGCACATACCAATTTCCCTTGACTTGACGGGGGCCCCAATTAACTCGACGCCATTTAACGGTCGTCCGAGGACTCGTGTGAGGTGTCTAGAAGGTAGCGTAAACCCCCCTCCCGAACCCCACACAACTTACCACATCTGCCGTCGCAGATGTCCTGGCCCTGGGAAATTCCCCAGGAGGGCCCGTAGCCCCTCCTATCCAGGAAGGGGCCTTGACCACCTTTCCTTTCCTTCCGGCGGCCTATCCTTAGACGGGACCGCCTCCCCGTTGAGGGGCCAATGGCCACCTCCCCCGAGCGCTCCCATCCGTAATGGGTGACGCCCCCCGATAGGGATCTTCCAATTACTGCTCACCGATCATGACCTTACCGCCCGACAATAAATACGACAAATCTACCTAAATTTCTAAATTACAAAGCAATTATAATTTATTATGAGCATGATTACTGATCAACACTAGTGCCAATACTTTATTTGAAAACATCCGGAAAGTGACCATCTTTATTGTATATTCAAAATATCACGACAATCATCACCACCTGAAAGAAATAGAGTAACCACATCAAAACTTTATTCAAAACAACTAGCTGTCCTCAGGGGCTGGTGGGTGGGTCAAAATTGGCTCTTCGTTCCGTCTCGAGCTCACGTGCAGCGGGGAGGTGCAGCTTCAGAGCACAGGAACAAGAGGAAGCTTCCATGGCTTGTTGCTCCTTTTATCCGTCTTCAGGGCGGGCGTAAACCCGCCCCTGCCTGCCTCCGTGGGCGTGGCCGGTCGCGTCCGTGTCTAGGACAACCCACTCCAGGGCGGGAAAAGGCGCGCCCCGGATACGCCGCTTCGGGCATACCAGCCGAGACTCGCCTCCCGCCCAAGATGGCTTCCCGGGGGGATCGTGGTACTCCACCATACGTTCGGGGGGACCGAATGGTCGCCCCTTTCCATATGGCTGAGATACCCGCCACCCCCTCTCAACACAATCCCCAATGATGGGAAATCCGGAAACGGTTTCTGAACTTTTGGAAGGCGGGAGGGAGTGACCCTCCCGGCCGTATTTATTAAAATATGAAACAAAATCAAAACATTAAAATAACAGTTTCATATTATGTACAATTTCATTTCCACAGTACGATGTTTGGCTAACCTTAACAGATCTCTAATACAAAGGTTCTCCTAGCCGAACTAACATCCTACAAAACATTTGACTTGAAATTGTACATCCTAACGTTAAGGGCCAACGGCAAGGTCGTAACCGGTGTCAGATCCCTAAACCATCAATATCACCCTCACTTGGGAGGGGACCAACCGCACAGAGGTGTACCTCATGTGCACATACCAATTTCCATTGACTTGACGGGGGCCCCAATTAACTCGACACCATTTAACGGTCGTCCGAGGACTCGTGTGAGGTGTCTAGAAGGTAGCGTAAACCCCCCTCCCGAACCCCACACAACTTACCACATCTGCCGTCGCAGATGTCCTGGCCCCGGGAAATTCCCCAGGAGGGCCCGTAGCCCCTCCTATCCAGGAAGGGGCCTTGACCACCTTTCCTTTCCTTCCGGCGGCCTATCCTTAGACGGGACCGCCTCCCCGTTGATGGGCCAATGGCCACCTCCCCCGAGCACTCCCATCCGTAATGGGTGACGCCCCCCGATAGGGATCTTCCAATTACTGCTCACCGATCATGACCTTACCGCCACAGGCCGGATAGTTGACCGGCTATCCGGACCCCCCACAAACACTCCTGCCTAAAGGTCATGTTATAAACTCTTTAACCAAGCTATGAGGTCTCCTATGAGTAACTCGTTCCCCACCCGGGACAAATGAACACCGTCCCCCATATACATACTGTCCCCTTTAATACAACCATGCGAAACAGAGTGCAGTGTACTTGAACGAAACAATCTACTCACTTTATTATTAATTTTCCTTACTGAATGATTCAAAGCAGAAACCGAAATAGCCCCCCGCCACACTTTTCGTGGGATCATATGGGACCATGCAATTGTGCACCCTGGAACTCTTCTAGCCAACCAACTTACTGTGAAAAGCATTGCCTCAAGAAGAAGTCGTCTACCAGTGGCCACCAAATCGTTGCCCCCAAGATGGACTATGATTATAGACGGCGGTGACCTTGTCCGCCCTAACAAACCCTCAAAAAATGATTGAAACCGGTCAATACAGAGCCCGCCCTTTCCGTAGAAGGACACCCTGTACCCGTATTCCCCAGCCACGTGAATCATGTCACCTGCTTTGAATACGTCCGCGGCACGCCTCACGTATGAGTGGCCCACGACCCACACCTCCTTTTTCACCGCCGGTGATGTCTGACCGCTGGTCACCAGGTGTCGGGTCGACTGCACAGTCCGCCCCGCCTCGTAGGCTTGCGCAACTGAAAACTAAACAAAACAAGAAGCGTGAGTACATCATTACAGCTTCACAACATGTGCAAACGCACATACCTCTTATAACAGTTCGAGGACCAACGCCCCACACGTTTTACTTGTTCTACATTTAGACCCCTGGCTGTAGCCTCTGTAGCAGCCCCTATCCGAAAGGAATGGGTCCCAAACTCGCCGGGGTTCAGGCCCGCGGCCGAGATCGACATCGCAAGCACCCGCTGAAACTGAAACCTCATCAGTGGGGTGGCGTCCGCGTGTCTCAACAAGGTCCCCCCCCATGATGCCACCCTTTGCGCTAAATATTCCTCTACGCAAACAACAGGGCACATGGAAGACCCGGGAATCCTTTGTATAATTATGCAGTCCCCAATCGCCCCCTGATCGGTCTTGGACCTGGCAAACGAGACGGTCATCGTCTCCCCCTTGACCTGAATGTGTTCTCGGCACAGTCCCCCCAACACATCCTGCTTGTTCTTCGCCACTAGTTCGCTTACCCGCATAGACCCATGGAATGCTAGCGCAAAAGCGGCTCGGAATAACACCGTTTCATACTGGGATGAACACGTAGCAGGGAGTACGGATAATAACAGGGCTAACCTATCCAGACCTATCGGGCGCCTATCATCTACTCTGTGCCCCTCAAGGCGTTGCCACCCACGTAGCGCTTTTTGCACAACGAAAGACGCTGTCGGGTCCTGGATCCCATGAGCCCTTGCCATAAAGGAAATGGCGGCCCGATGCCTCTGGGCCGTAGCCACTGATTTGCCTGCCTGATGTAAAGACAGCAGAAATTTTACTACAGACTCTTCCTGGCCCCAAAGCTCCCCGCTAGCAACCCCCAAAAAGGCCCAATAGGAACGGAACGCCCCTTCATATGCCTTCCTCGTCCTGGGTGCTAAACTCTCTCCCACAAGGTTTTGTAGTTCGGGGCACCGAGAGACCAGAGAGCTTCGGGAAAGGGTGCCGCCACCGGGTCCGCTATGGGCAGAAAACCCCAGAAGGCCTGCATACGAAAACGAGAAAGCGCATCAGCCGCTTGGTTCATCACCCCTGGCACATGTCTTGCCTTAAATAGCACATTCAATTGCATACACAATAACACAATTTCTTTGAGCAGTCTCAGAATCCATTTGCATCGTGCTGCCTGACTATTGATACACTCAACCACGGTCATGTTATCAGACCAGAACACCACAGAGTGATCTCTTAACCCCTCGGGCCAAGTTTTCAGGGCCACCAGAATGGGGAAAAGTTCAAGAAAAGCAATGTTACTTGTCAGCCCGCACTCGTGCCACCATGACGGACATTTTTGAGCCGACCATTGTGTGCCGAATATGGCACCAAAACCAATACTCCCTGCCGAATCTGTCCACAGTCCCAGCTCCTCGGAGGAGACCGCCGATTTGTTCCAGACAATTCGACCATTAAAATCCGCCAGAAATGCCAACCAAATGCGCATGTCCTGGCGAACCTCTGCCGAGAGCCTCGTGCGATGATGACCCTCCTTCAGGCCGACCATGGTTTGAGCGATCGAGCGGGAAAAGGGGCGGGCCATCGGCATTACTCGCAGGGCAAAATTCAACTGGCCCACCAATTGTTGCAATTGATGCAGTTTAACCTTAGACTCACTAATACACGTTTCTAGGGATGCCCTGAATCTTAACACTTTTTCTCTTGTTAATCGAAAACAACCTTCCTCTGAGTCGAGCTCGATCCCCAGAAACTCGAGGCAAGTCGAGGGACCCACAGTCTTACCTGGTGCCAATGGCACACCAAAATGATTCATTAAGACACAAAACTCATTCAAAGCCTGTCCACATTCTGGCTCCCCGGCTGCCCCCAGAAACAAAAAGTCATCGAGATAATGCATAACATGTTGAAAACCCGTCTTCTTTGTGAAGACCCATTGCAAGAAAGAACTGAACTTTTCAAAATAGGCACAAGATATAGAGCATCCCATTGGCATACATCTATCCATGTAATAGTGACCCTGAAACATGAAACCAAGAAGACGCTGATCGTCTGGGTGTACCGGGAGCAACCGGAACGCTGACTCAGTATCTGATTTTGCCATCAGCGCACCGGGCCCCAGGCGATTCAACATGGCGACGGCCTCATCGAAAGATGCGTACCGCACCGTACACACTTCCGGGTCTATCGCATCGTTCACAGAAAGACCACGTGGGGCTGACAAATTATGTATCAGCCGAAACTCACCCGGGTCCTTCTTGGGGACCACCCCTAAAGGGGAACAAACAAAGTTAGGAACCGGTGGCACATCAAATGGACCGGCGACTCGACCCCGAGTAACCTCCTTCCCAATCTTTCCCTGTACCACGGTCGTATGTTGCAAGACCGACAGTTGGTTCTTACATCTTGCTACACCCTGAAAATCCCCCACCGGGATGCGGAAACCATATGAAAACCCGTTTCGCAACACCCCAGCGGAAGCATGATCCGGGTATTCATTGAGCCAAGGAATCATTGCCATGGTATCAATCGGAGTAGGTAAAGGCGCCCCTCGGACCATTTCAGACCTGTTTGGCGCTTCCCCTACCACCGTTATCACCCGTTTTGGCTCTGCACATGGACTCAGGATGGGATGGCTGTCCACACCCCCCACATTCATGTCTAAACTTGCATGACCCCTGGGGCCTCGTACATTTACCCCTGTTAAAATTCCAACAAATCCCCCTTTTACCTGCGTTGCCATTTGGCTTTGAGGGATAGTCGTTACCTGCACCCGTCCGAAAGGGTGTCCCAGAGTATTGGCGGGAGGATTCACCCCCGCTACTTCCTACTAATGGTACTTTCAACATTCCTGTACTCTCCATTTTTGACCATGAGACGGAGTCATAACAATCCCAAGTCAGGATTGGGTCGTGTTCCTTCGCTTTTCTAAAAATATTATCGTAGCAAAACCACTGATTGCCCCCATACGATACGTAATATTCCATGATACGTGACTGATAAATAGGCAACTCGGTCAGTAACTCGGGCCTACGCTCGCCCATGATGGAGGTAAAAATTCCCCATGCTCTACCCCAAGTACCAATGTTTTCGTCAACCTTAAAGGCGGCCATCTTTGCGCGCCAAACACTCGGATGCATGAGCTCCTTTTGGCTCTTCACATGCTCCATCTCATAATGGTCGGTAAGTAAAGAAAAAATGTTTACATATTTATCCGCCCAAATCTTCTCCTTAATTTCAAATGGAACATGCTGAGCCACCTTCTCCCTTCGTGAAGGTGCAGACCCCTCCCCCGCGATCGGCAATGGCCGCTTACCTGAGCCAGAAGCTGCATTTTCCGCCGAACCTGGGCCTGTTGCTTTTCCCGCCGCCGGAGCCAGCGGTGTAACTGACAATGGCGCCTTCACCGCCTCTCTAGTTTCCCGCAGTTGTTGCATTAACACCCGGGCGTCGTCAGCCGTGGCGCCCTCGCTATCTTTTCCCAACCACGCTGCCAACTGTGCTGCTAACTCGAGAGGCATATCTGCCCCGGACACGGGAGTGACCACCACGGGAATCGGATTCCCCTCCTTCGGCGCCGGGGTTGGCTCTTCAAGTGGGATATCGGGAACCGGGGTTTCCCCCCCAGGTGCCCCCCTTCTGGACCTCTTGCCTCTCCCTCCTGGGACTACTCCCGGCAAAGGTCGTTTCGGTCCTCCTTCCCCGTCCTTAGCTGCCACCTTCTTTTTCAAATCGGTTACCTCTTTCATGAGCATGCGGAGCATCTGATCGGTGCTGACCCGCTTTCCGACTTTCTTGGGCATTCTCAGACGGAGTATCTGTAAGACAAAAGAAAGATTACAACGCTCAAAATTGGCTCTTCGTTCCGTCTCGAGCTCACGTGCAGCGGGGAGGTGCAGCTTCAGAGCACAGGAACAAGAGGAAGCTTCCATGGCTTGTTGCTCCTTTTATCCGTCTTCAGGGCGGGCGTAAACCCGCCCCTGCCTGCCTCCGTGGGCGTGGCCGGTCGCGTCCGTGTCTAGGACAACCCACTCCAGGGCGGGAAAAGGCGCGCCCCGGCTACGCCGCTTCGGGCATACCAGCCGAGACTCGCCTCCCGCCCAAGATGGCTTCCCGGGGGGATCGTGGTACTCCACCATACGTTCGGGGGGACCGAATGGTCGCCCCTTTCCATTTGTATCTGGGTGTTACGGACTTGGTCTCACCCATATGTAAATTTATTCCAAAATGTGTGCCACTGAGTATAGTTACACAAATAGCTTGGAATGTAGATGACTATCACAAAACCATGAATATAAGGAAGTAAACTAAATTCTGTCTGGCCAGCCGCCTGCCACCCTTCCACAGGAACATCCCTGTTCCCACTTATACCCCTTAATAAATGAGTGTAGACACACTACTTGGAGAACTTTCCATGGCTGTGTATCAAATTTGGCGGTGTAATTTAAGAATTAGAATCAGCAATTTGTGCCCACTGAAAACACGTTTTTCAGGATATTGGAGAGCATTAATTTCGATTGTCAAGATCAGAGTAAGGTCAAAACCTGACAGGTAAGTCTGTAGTAAGTTGAGGCGATCCATGTGTCATGCGAGTCGATGAAGGGGACTGTCATTTGTCATGTTGTTATGTGTCATGGATAGTTTTGAGGCTGCCGGCTTTGAAGCATGAAAAAGAGTTAATGATGTTTTTGTTAAGGGCAAGGCATTTGGAAAGAGCGCTTAATAATACACGGATGAGGATGGTATTAGATTATTGCGGTTGCAGCATCAGCTCCATGTTGCTGAAGTGTGACAGGAATGTTGCATTGGGGGGTAGAGGAGCTGGGTGCACAGGCACTATGAAATGTGTTAAGCTGCTTGTGGATTTGGCTGTGGCAATACTATTAACGAGGTAGCTGTTGAGTTCTGTATGGAGTGGCTAGTGGTGCATGGTGGGATTGGGTTTCTGCAATATTTGACTGCTTCAATGAGTGATTTATGTTCATTCTCTGCTTCAACTGTGATCTTGGTATCATCGTCAAATTTGGGTTAAAAAAATAGGAATTTGCCACAAGACATCATACAACACTAGCTTACTAAGAGGTGTAGGTCGCAGGGGTCCCTCACTCTGTACAAGAAGCATTTGCAAACAATACTGGGGAAGGTGCTCTTGGCAAAAGAACAATATCAGTTCTCCAGTCTCAACTGCAGGTTGTACTCAAAGCAGAGCAGCTGACTCCAGCCGCGGGACTCACCACTCAATCACCGGTGCCGGTGGCAGCTCAGTTCAGCATCATGTGACTCTCGCAATAGCTAACTTAATCTACCCGATGGCCCCCAGCGCCTGGGTACCCTTAGAGGTGATAAGTTCACATTTTACAAAATGTGGAATTCAATTCAATGCCATTCAAAAAGAGGGACCACAAGTCCTACTATGGGTACCATTATGTCCCAGAAGTTGTTGGTTTCCCCCAATAATGTTGTTGTTTTGCCCTAATCATTTATTACAAATACTTTTCGCATATATTCAAGAAGCAAGTCATGTACTTCATCTGTAAGGTGACTACTTTTGTCATGGCTTTATGTGACTCCTAATTTATCCAGTTTTAACATTGCAAAATGTTCCTTTCTGTTAATTTGTTCAACGTAGACAGGGCCTAAACTGGTAAAGGGTCTAGAAAAGCTGCCATATGTTTGTTGCAATGCTTCTATCAGAGACATAAGACCCTTTACGCAGTTTACCAAACAGCTTAAAATCAATGTATCTTTGTTCTCTTCTACAGTTGTACGGTTCCTACTTTCTCAGTAAGACTGTGCATTTAGGCAACATAAACTTCAAAACTATATTTGACTAATACCCTCAGAATATTTTGACTTAATTCCTGGCTAGATAACACAAAAGATCCATTCTATTTGGTGACTGACAAAATTATGGTCTAATTGCCACCGCAGAAATGTCAGTGTAACTGTGATTTGATTCATGTAGCAGGGACAAAGTACTGAGCTGAATTTTCTCAGGTCTCAACATGCCGAAACTTCCGTCTCCCATAGGTTTTTTTAGGAGGCCATTTAAAACTGCATCCATACACTTTTGACTACTGATCCAGAAGAAAATGAATGGTAAGCAGCCCAAGTGACATTAACAAACTCATATCTATTTATGTGCAATGCATTGAGCCTTAGCCTGTCTTTGGTAGAGAGAGAAGATCTCAATGCCTACTGGAGTAAGATGGAAGCTCTTCACTAAAATAAAAAAATCCACCCCAAAACAGGAAAGATTTTTCCTCCTTCTGAGCTGCTACATTGAGTGCATTGACTGAACTCCAGTCTAGGCTACACTCCTTATTAAAGAGCTACTCTCATGCTAGGTAGGCTTTGCACCCTTCTTCAGGGCTAGAGGAAAAGCATTAGACTTCATTTCCGGTGGATAAAGAGCTTCCTGATAGTATGAATACGTGCTCAAAACAAACATCCTACATAAATTCTATAAGTATGATGTTGATCATTGCCAAGCCTCAAAGAGAGGCCGCTATTGTGGAAAAATACTCACATTCAAGCTCAAAGAATGGGTGTTGCAGAGTCTGCCCACATGGAACGTTTGCAAATAGGTCAATAGGACAGTAAGATCTTGCTGGCTCGCCTGAAATAGCTCAACTGACAAGAAACAATATTGGCATTCTCCCCGCTGGTGGCAGCTGACAGTGCTACATCTGTAGATGATACAGCACTTTAGCTCAAGGGAGAGTACTAGGCCCAAGGGCCCAAGAAAATTAAGAGATAAGTAACAATTTTCCCGGCGCAGAGATAATAAGGAAAAAAACTCACTGCAGGGCAGAAAAAGGGGTGGTGCTGGGAATTGTATTTTCTCCCAGTCAGTCTCTAGACCCAATAGCGCGGCAGAGTCTTCTGTGGACTGAGAATGGAATTTGAAATGAATTCCAAAGCAGCTTTCTCAAATTAAGTGGACCAGCATTCTGAAAGTAGAACAGGAAATTACACAAGCATGAAGAGATGTTGTTATCTGCCGACCTTCACCAGAACATTAACTTTCGCTTAAAAAAGGCAGGGTTGTTGCTTTGAATCATAAACGGCCTGAATAGACAATCAAGACTGTCAGAGGTCAATGGGGCAGCATCAGCCGAGGTACTGAGATTCACCTAAATTCACAAGTGGAACTAAAGCTACTGTAGTGTGAGATGCTGTCATAGGGCTTAGGGCCTGAATATCAGTCCTTAAAGTATGTGTGAACCCCAATTTTAACAAATCCCTGCTCACCTTGGAACAGACTACGTTTGACTAATGATATGAAATTCAGTGATCACATCATGTACACTGTGTGAGAGAAACACCTGATCATAGATAGATAGATAGATAGATAGATAGATAGATAGATAGATAGATAGATAGATAGATAGATAGATAGATAGATAGATAGATAGATAGATAGATAGATAGATAGATAGATAAATCCACAGTGCTCCTGTGAATGCCCAAACCATGGAGGGTGGAGCGTACAGTCGGCGGAGCAGGTCGACAACCAAATTTTAATTCCCAACAAAATGAACGCTCAGGCAAGGCTCCAATGTGCAGTGAAAAAAGTTTTAATGGATACCCAGTGCAAATGGTACAACACGTTTCGGACATGAAAAAGCCTTGATCACATATCAATGCAGCCCCAGTGGGTAAATGCATTAGGGGTACCCGCATTATCCTGTGGGAAACATACTACAATGAAAGTCAGCATGATTGGACTTAGACAAAATTCAAAATTTTCAGACCGAGAATATAAAACTATTGCAAACTAAGGAAAATAAATGATCATGGGTGCCATCTTGAAAGCATATTAATACTATGGTGGGTGTTATGTTTTGAGACCCAAACTCTCTGGTCTGAAAGTGGCTTCAAACTAAAAGGTGAAATATGATCTGACAGGATAGAGCACCACAAAATTTACATATGAGTATGTAAACATCTGAATCAATTCAATGCACATAAAATCAAGAAATTGTGTGAAAACAAAGATATGTGACCTCAAATGGGCCTGTAATGATACAATAAAGACAATCAAATGTATGATTCAAAAAAAGCTGGACTCCCCCTGTACATAAGAAACAAACTACATTCAAGGAGGCACCCAAAAAGTCTTATCTGTAAATCAAAGTGCAGCACACCATTGTGTGTCCAAGAAGAAAATTGTAGAGGAATCCCGGAAGACAAGTCCATTTCAGCATGCGAGGCTCCTCTTCCTTCATTTCTGTAATAAAAAGAAACATATGTAAAAGTTAAAACTAATGCACACTCTTATGGGAAAGCTGCAGAGTCAAAGAGATAGAAATAGGAATTAAAAATCCCATAAGTGTACCTTGAGTTCTTCTTCTGTGTTCAGACCAGTATGATTCTTAAGGCCTAATTATGAGTCTGGCAGTCCGAGGACTGCCAGATTCACCAAGCAAGGCATTGGCGATCCAGCCACCACTGCACCAGCTGTCCTTCCCGTCAATTACAATTTTGGAGGTCAGACCACCATTTCCTGTGGTGGGGCGGCATTCAGGGGCTCATCAATATGCTGGTGGTGCTACTAATATTTAACAACAAGGGGTGGTGATGGACAGAGTTTCTGAATTAAGCAGAATACTCTCACCCAGTCAAGAGATCAGGGCTAGATCCAACACGGTTTTTTAGCTCACTGCACCATCCCAGCTCAGAACCTGGCTATATGCAAATTAGTCTGTTCCTGTCCCAGTGCATGATGGGAACAGGGCAAACCAAACTACCAAGCCAATTCTTACACTGGGATGGAAACAAGCTTCCGGGGACCGGTTTCTGGCATTTCAGCCATCGTCGGCCCGGCTTGCTTGAATCCTGATGGTGCAATGAGCAAGGGACTCACATCTGAGTATACCCTTCCACGCTTAGGGTGGACAAAATATTTAACAACAAGGGGTGGTGATGGACAGAGTTTCTGAATTAAGCAGAATACTCTCACCCAGTCAAGAGATCAGGGCTAGATCCAACACCGTTCCCAGCTCAGAACCTGGCTATATGCAAATTAGTCTGTTCCTGTCCCAGTGCATGATGGGAACAGGGCAAACCAAACTACCAAGCCAATTCTTACACTGGGAAGGAAACAAGCTTCCGGGGACCGGTTGCATGTAGCCAGGTTCTGAGCTGGGATGGTGCAGTGAGCTATAAAACGGTGATGGATCAAGCCCTGATCTGTTGACTGGGTGCGAGTGTTCTGCTTAATTCAGATACTCTGTCCATCACCACCCCCTTTATTGAATCGGTGGTGCTACTAAGGCACTGACATGCATGTTACGAGTTGCAGGACTGCCAGGGTGTCATTGAGGACTTTAGTCAACGAAAAGGCTGTCCTGGAACAAAGAAGCCCCCCTGTTGTGCATGGGGATGTGTGCCGGGGGCACAACATGCACCCCCCTGTGTGCGTGCACCCCATTTCCTGCATAGCATGGACTACACAGTCCATTCCATGCAGGAACTATTTGCAAAAAATGCCCTCCAGACACGAGAAAACTTGTAATCTGGCTTGCAGTGCGCACACAGGTTTGGCTGTGCAGGAGAGGGCGTCAGTGTGGCAGTCCGCTCCAGCACCACCAAACTCGTAATTGGTGTCCAGCTCTATTATGTGTCTAAATGCCTTTCTGCGCAATGTAAAATGTTCTATTCCCTCCTCTCCTAATAAATAGTACACATTTTATTGCAAAGTATGTCAATTTATTTCTGTCCCCAACGTGCATTTCATTGAAGTGTCTCACTACTGGATATTGCGGATCACAGTTGTCAATGGCCCACATGGGGAAACATCCTTTACGACACAACTTTTACAACGCAGTGCCTTTACAACGCGGTATTTACAACGACAACCATTACAACGCATTGCGCTGGGGGGCGCTCTAGGATAGGGAATACGTTTAATTTACTATCCAACACCTTCCCTAGTGTCCACGGGGACTGGAGTTGGAATAGTAAATTAAACTATTCACTATCCAGCAACCCAAAGCACTATGCGTTGTAAATGTTTTCATTGTAAATACCGCGATGTAAAGGCATGCGTGGTAAAAGTATGTGTTGTAACGTCATACATCCGCCCACATGTGTCCCAGAATGCATTTTCTGACAGTGTGTATTGTGCTGCATATGTATCTTCTGTTGCATGGACTCTCAAGTATATAGATGACAAATTGCAAACTGCATGTGAGAAATTGGATTATTTTCTTACTTCCTCTACCATAAGGACCTCATATTCCCTTCCATTCTTGCTGTTCTTACATGCCTTGAAACGGCTGCAGGGATAAAAATCTTCAAGTATCAGATCTTGATTTCCCTGAGATACTGTGATGTCACTAAGTACAAGACAGTCACTGAGGGAACGGCCCTTACGGTATGGCACACTGGGTAACTCGCTTCATGATTTTGTTCAAAACCCATTGAGGATATCTCCTCTCCTTGAACCTGGCCACCATGGCCTTTTCTTCCTTAAGATAGGATTCTGGTGTGTTACAGTTTATTTTTGCTCTCAGGAGTTCTCTGTATGAGATGCTCCATTTGAGGGCATCTGGGTAGTCACTGAGAGCATGCAGGAGACTCTCTTTCTGTTGGGTTTCTGTATAAGCTGGTTTGGATCTTATTCTCCCTGATTTCTTTGGGACATCCAAAAACTCAGTTCTCTCTCTGCTCATGTTATGTGGGAATTTCAGATTCAGTTTATTTGCTCTGAGTCTGTCAACAGATTTAAGGGCTTATCTTTCTCTGCCTTTCCAAATAATAAACAGGATGTCAATGTATCGAAGCCAGAGGATAGCATTTTGCATGTTCTCCAAAGTAGTGAGATCTTTGGACAACTGCTTCTCCCAGCAACCAAGGTAGATATTTGTAAAGCATGGGGTGAAGTAGGTGCCCATTGCAGTTCCGAGGCATTTCTTTTAGAGAGTGCCATTGAATAGAAAAATGTTTTCTAGACAATACCTAATCATATTTGATGATTGTGTAGAGTGAACCTACATCCAATGTCATAAGCAGGAAAGTCTCTTTCCATTCCACCCCTTCTAACCTGCCTAGAAAATCTTTAGTATCACGAACATACGATGGGGGCTCATTACAAAGTCCCTCAAAAAGGAATCTATATATTTGGGAACATTCTCTGCTACATTGTCACATGAGGAGCCTTAAGCCAGCCAAACAACGTGAGCGCCAACGACGGGGGGACTTCAAGCCCCATAACACTTGGCACCGGCCCCGGAGGCGCTGACGCTGATGCTGCATGTGCACCCGGAGGCGCTTTAAATTTCAGCATGGCCCCCGCTCTGCAGGAGCCTTAACCCACAAGCCAGCCAAACAACGTGAGCGGCAATGCTGGGGGGACTTCAAGCCCCATAACACTCTCTACCGTGCCCGGAGGCGCTGGCGCTGATGCTGCCGGTCAGCATAGGACCCGCTCCACAGGAGACGCACGGGCACGTGTGGGCTATGCCCTGGCCAAGGGTGGGCCCGTCCTTGCCCGTCATCGCCCGGAGGAGGTTGGGCTGGGCCACCCCTCCAACTCTCATAGTTTAGAAGGTACTGTCTTGATTATTGATATTTCTCTAACTGGATCACACACGTCTTTTACTCTACTAACTAATACCTTCTGGAATTAATTCTTTGTCCTATTTCCTTTTTGTTTGACCATTTTGCGCTTCTAATTTTCTTCCTTGGTTTTTCACTCTCGGCTGCGAACATTTGCTTGGGGGTACAAGTAAAATGAGCAATCGCATGGAGTGGCGGGCACTTTGGATGCCTTAATTGTTAGAGCAGAATCAATGATCTGCCACAAGATTGTAGTGACAGAGAGGCACTTATCGCTAGAACCTTTAGTAGTATCGAGGCGCAATTCACTAGGCATTATTGATGCAGGCACTGACCCTTTTAGCTGTCCTAATCCCCCAGTCAAAGGCCACCCTCAACCTTCCCCTGCAATTAACACATCTATCACAATTATTCCATCTGAGACAAACATAGCAACAAGGTCGCAGACCCTAACCTCTCACATTGAGGACACTGAGGATCCTAAGGACAAGCTGAGAGAGCCTATAGGGAAGTGAAGGAGAGGGGCGGGCACCCATATATCAAAACAACAAATACAGCCTTGTCAAAATGCCCATGAGGCACCTCAAACTCGTACTATCAGCACACAAACTAACATACAAACTACTGATACCCCCTCAGTATGAAGTGTTCCAGGGCACTCTGCGGTGGACACTGTCGAGAGGTAACCCTGGACCATGTTTTCACACAATTAAAAGACTTGCCTCATTTCGGGGGTGCCTGGAACATTTGGACTCTGCTATTAGCAAAATGATCGGTCTACATGAGACATTACGGCCTGCTGCTGCCGCAAGGGAGAGTCTGGGTCCAGTGGTACCACACACATTAGCCACAGTCTCACTCAAAAATGTGTACGCTAGGATAACAGCAATTGAGGACATGTTACGTAGTGGTCTAGGAGTATATGCTGAAAATGTGTTGCATAACCATTCAGTATTGGAAGGTAGAATAACAATTCCCACTTGTAGGGCCAAGTCCCCTCATGTTCTATACAACATACCCATAGAATCAAAGAGTACCTCCAGGCCAACATTAAATTCCGTCCCTGCTCATGTTAAGCCCCCTGACACTGTCCTGCCACTTATCTCGTCTGCTGTCTCTATGCAGAAAGTAGAGGCGAACTTGAGCCTGCTTCCTGAAGCCACTTCATTGACCATCATTTTAGCTAATGTACTGCCCCTCGCCACGCAGGCAGCCGAATCTTGGGAGGCGTTGAGAAACAAGGCACTCTGCTGGCCCGCTACCAAAACCTGGCTAACAGAGTCCTTGTTCACTGAATTTAAAATGGCAAGAAGGGTAGGCAAGATAGGAAGAGGGGAAAAACACTCCATTTGGGACTGTGTTGTTCTTACTTTTAAATCAACATGTTTGGTGCACAAGATTCTCTGTAGACTTGGTAGTGGTCTGATAGCAACATCTGGAATAAATGTCCTGCCCCTGGGGTATTTTTATCCCCCCAGGAATCAATCTTACCAGTCCTTACAACGGAGACAGATAACCACTAATACCTATCAACTGTTTAGCTTACCTGTTCATAACAGGTTCGATATTCTACCTTCTTTAGAAGATATAGATTGACTTGTTTCCTTACCTACTCCTGTGGCACAAAGCAGGACCACAAAAAATATCAACCCCACCTTAAATTTGGAATCTATGGATCAAATGAACCCTATTTATAATATCAGACTTAGTATTGAAAATCTAGTTGAGTCCCCTCCCATTTATCAAAGTTTGGGTTCACCTGATAATCTCTTACAGGCGGGCCTAGTGGCGGACGCTTATCTAGCTACTGATAATAACGAGTTGGGACTCCACACAATAGATATAAACATTAGCCACCCATGCTCCTTAAGTGACGCTGTGCCTCATCTCAAAGTAACCAGTATGGATAACGGTTCTACCAAGCGTGTAAGCAAGGGAGATCTCCGGTCTGCTCTATTAAACGTGATTTCATCGAACTTTGCAGGCCTAATTACCAAACTGTCCATTCCCCATTGGTTTAAATTAATTTATGACGTTCACGTTTTATGCTTTCAGGAAACTAGGGCAACTGAAATTATACATATTAATAGGTTTAAATCTTTTTTTACTGCTGCAGTGCCCTCCAACCATGGGAGGAGTAAGGGTGGATTAACCGCCCGATTCATCAACCAAAATTGCGCTCGCAAAGGGCCAGATTCTGAGAATCTGGCCCTTTGCGAGTGCGATTTTTGCATTTGGGATTCATCATCCCAAATGCAAAAATCGCTAATTGCGATCTCGCAATTTTGCGAGGATTTACATTTAAGGAATCTCTATTTGAGATTCCTTAAATGCAATTCATCATGCAATTTTGATTTGCGAATTCGCAATTTCTGCCCGCAATTTACCGCGAGGTCAGACCTCGTGGTAAATTGCGAAAACTCAGAAAAATGGATTTAAATGCATTTTTCTGAGTTGCATGTTACACACACACATGTCCTTTGGACATGTGTGTGTGCAACACCTGTGCAAAATTTCATTTGAGGGGTGCTACAGGGTGTCCTTTGGACACCCCTGGCACCCTCCAAATCTCTATTTTATTTGCGATGAGCAAATTGCTAATCGCAAATAAGGAATACTCCCCATTCATTCCTATGGGCCTTTTGGCCCATAGGAATGAATGGCGAGTTATTCCTTATTTGCGATTAGCAATTTGCTAATCGCAAATAAGGAATTAGTAGGAATCGCATTTTTTTTGCATATTCCTACATGAATCCCGTTTTGCGAGTCCTTAATAGCGATTCGCTATGAATTCCTATTAGGGGCTCGCAAAACGGGAGTATGATGAATCAGGCTGTTAGTATCTTCATATCCCACAGGCTGAATGCAAGTAGGATGTTCCTTATTGCATCTAATATCTATTATCAGGTCTTAAAAATACATATTGATAAACATCATAGTATTGTCCTTTTAAACTTTTATAATAATATCTCTGCCTCAGGTATGAGGGAAGTTATTAGGGAGGTACAGGTGGGTCTGGGCGTAAGCCTAGGGAATACATCCAAAGATCATTGCATAATTTGGGGAGGGGATTTTAACGTGGGCCCCTGTAGTTAAATGGAAGGAGGTCACTGTAACTTCCTACCCGATGATGGTATAGATTTCTCCCACTTCTCTCATTCTCCTGCTGGGGAAATGTTAAATTTGATTAAATATTCCATGGACCAAGGCTTTGTCAATGATCTGTGCTCACAGCCCATACCGTTTAGTAGCACTTTCAACAGTCGTGGGTTGTTATCTACCATTTACTTTTTTTTAATATCAGATAGATACACTGACAGAATTTACCATTTTAACACTCATGATGTAGCTTTTAGCGATCATTTACCAAATAATTTTACTTTAGAATTGCCAGTTTGAGCACTATCCACAGGATCTCTGCCAATCGAGCCCTTAAAAGATATTGTTATCAACAGGTCCAACGGATATACTATCAAATGGGCTGGGCTGGACACTTTACAACTAACCAAGTCACTTCTGACTACTTGCAAAGCAGACTTCTCGAATTGTTTGGATGAGACGGCCACAGACCTAATTATTTGTAATTCCTTTTGTAATATCTCAAAGGTCATTCAAAACAACCTGTTAGCCAAACTTAAAAGCACAACCAACAGTAGGTCAGATTTGTTTGATTCGCAGTGTAGCAAGTCACACGCAGCTTTAAAACCTGCCTTGCATGAGTCGAGGAGAGATCGGGAAGCAGTTAAACGAGCTAGGGCAGCATATAACACATCTCTTAAAAAACGCAAAGAGGGCATTAGACTTCAATTATGGAAAGCACTTAAACAGGCTTCTGCCTTAAAGGATATGAAAGGCTTTTGGAATACTGTAAATGCTCCATTCCTGGCCGCCAAAAATTCACCAACCTTCGCAAATACGACAGAGGAGGATAAATGGGTGGCTCACTTTTCTAGCCTACTGCAACAATGCCATCCCCATTACCAACGAGGGTCCCAGTGTGGGCTCCTGTAGTTACCTCCCTATCTGCCTCGACTTTGAGGTGGATGAAGTGATTCTGGCCATCAATGCTAGTGTAGGCGGTAAAGCCCCGGGTCCAGACAGTGTACTAGTGGACCTTTTTAAATCTTGTCCTCTGCTCTGGGGCCCACTTTTAACCACGGTCTTGAGGGCTTGTTGTACACAAGGCTTACCTCAACCTGGACGGAATCTATCCTGGTTCCCATCTTTAAGAAAGGTGACCACAATGACCCGGCCTGTTATAGACCTATCTCTCTTTTGGATTCCTTAGTGCAAGTGGCCGGGCATGCGGTCCTAAACCGACTACAGGTCTGGGTTGAGGACTCCGGTATCATCTCAGAACTCCAGTATGGAGTCCGTAAAGGCATAGGCACCGTGGAACAGGGCTTGAGCCTGAGCCTTATAATGGGAAAATACACTCAGGCGAAAAGCGGGAGTATTTTTATGTGCTTTGCCGACCTGAGCTCGTCGTTCGACTGCGTTAACCTCCAGAAGCTTTGGTGTATCTTAGAGGACATGGGGGTGGAAACTCAAATAGTCAACTTCTTAAAACAGTCCTACTTGGAGGCCGGGGCCAGGGTTCGCTATGGCAGAAATGGTGAGCTCAGCCATAGCTTCCCTGTTAAAAAAGTGGTGAGGCAGGGGTGTGTGCTAGCTCCACTCCTCTTCACCCTCTACAAAATAGCCTTGGTGATACTTTATCACGGGAATGTGATGACCTACCCTGTGTCGGTAAAAGGAAAGTTGGTGCATTGTTATATGCCGAAGACACTGGCTTGTTAGCACGCACCCCAATTGCCCTACAAAAAATCGTCACAAGCTTTGCTTCCTACATGTCAACCTTAGATCTTCATGTTAATATCTCCAAAACTTTTATCATGAAATGTAGTAAGCCTAGTGTTGAGTGGCGAGGAAAACTTGAATTTGTTGATAATTTTTCATACTTTGTTTTTGATAAACGATGCACATTGGCAAAAGCAGTAAACTGTAGAAAACTACTCTTCGCAAAAGCTATAGCTGCCTTGATTAGTTTCGCTACGAGACTGGTCAGCGTACCATCTACGATCTATTGACAATTTACAAAGCCAAATGCATCTCACTTGCTCTATACTGAGCCGGCCTCTGGGGATATGTAAACGTAGAGTCCCTTCAACGAATTGAGAACCAGTTTTATAGGTACCTTTTAGCTGTTCCTGATAGTACTGCTACGTATATTTGCCATTCTGAATTGGGATTACTATACCTGTCCAATCTTATTAAAATACAGCCGATCTTGTTGTGACATAAGGTCTGGACTGACGTGACCACAGGTTTTAACCGGGATGTGATTTTAGATTGTCTGAACTTGCAACAAGTAAAAAGTATCCCTTGGCTTGCCTATATTAAAAGCGTTATGTGCGACTCAGGCCATCCTGAGTTTTTTGCTAATCCTGACAGCTGTCCCTTATTACGAGGAGGGAATTAAAATCAATATGCAGAACCACCTGGAGATGATCAGGCTGTCTTCTAATATCATGAAACCTTCAGTGAGAGCCAACCAATTGCTCCTGACTCAGACTGGGATACAACCATATTTATTACATTCTTGCAGTAAATATGACATGTTTTTATTGATGCGCCTACGTTTAGGTACCTTTCACACCCTGGTTACTTTTCCCCAGATTAACGATTGAAAACACAAGGCTTGAGAACTTGCCGACCGGCTTTTATCAAGCTGCAACTTTTGGATGATGAAATTGTTAGTGACCATATTGCTAAGTTTCTGAAAGGGGTGCTCAGAACTAGAAAAATGATGCAAAGCCCGAACCTCGACTAAACGAGAATGGTTATCAATCATGTTTTGGTGGTGCACTGAACTGAGATGGTGGTTTTCTCATTTATTTTATTCGTGTAAATTGTATTTGTTGCTACATGTTTTACGTTTTATGATTTTATTTATTTGCTTGTAATATTTTGGCTGTATTAATTGACGTGTTGCGTGCTTTTATGATCTGATTTTTCAAATGGAATAAAGCATATCTTGACTTGATTTGATGGCATAATAGGTATGCCTGGTGGATTAGTGCAGTCTTTGTGTATTTTAAGGAGCAAGTATAGAACAGGTAGTTTGGGAAATTATTTTTTGATAAAACAATATTCCTCTCATTCTAATAATTCCTTGTCTTGCCATGTCTTAATTTTGTCCAAAGGTTCTTTCACACTCATGTTGTGAGTCTCTTTATCAATGTTTTCATAACATCTAATATACATATGTTGTCTCATCGCTTCTTGTATGTACAGATCCCTAAATAAAATAACAATGTTCCCTTCTTTATCCACAGGACGGATGATCATATCACCATCATCAGGTATTGAGTTATTTGCTTTCTGTTGTTCTCTGGACAAATTCCTTTTGTTGGATTTTTTCTCCTCATACCCTTGAGGTCTGTTGTCATTTTTTTGTAGAAAGTGTAAGTAGAATTGTGGGGTGATTTGGGCAGAAAAATTGCATTGGGGTGAAACGTTGCTGGGGCATCAACAATCATACACAATACCCAGGTCATCTAGGAAGGCTTTCAGGTCAAAATTCCCTATATCTTCTTGTTGATTGTTTTCTAGTTCATGAAATGAAATGTCACTAGCATAATGATATTTCTGATGGTCAGATTGGATGTGTCCCTGACATTAAATGATGTATTGTGATTATCGGGGACCTCTCCTCTAAATTTCATGTGGTGCCATTTTTTTACTTTAATTTTGGGACAAGCTTAAACAGATCAAATCGGGTTTCAACATAATTGACATTTTTTACTGGACAAAATGAGAGTCCAAAACATAAGGTGGATTTTTCAACCTCTTTAAGTGTTATCTTAGAGAGAATGCTAAAATATTTATTTACTGTTTCTTTGTCCATTATTGTTTCACTTGTGAGCTCTTTTTTCCATTTCCCATGAGAGACTGCAATTGTGCACCGCCATTTCTAATTTCTTTGGTGGTTTATTTTCCTCCTTTACCTCTTTCTCCACATCCGCAGCCTCATCTCCTTGTTCCTGTTCCTCTTCCTTTGCTTCTGTTCCCTGTAGTCTGTAACTGAAGAGTTTTATAAATGCATGCAAAATCGAAAATATGGACACATCAGGGCCTTCTTCTGCTCATTAAGTGGTGCCCTTTTCTTGTTATCTTTAACATGCATAAATTCCTAACTTTGATTTTTGGAATGTTACTTAAGAATTGATAACAATATGTTCAAGCATTTGTTACCATTATAAGATGTTCAGGGGCTTTGTCCACTTTACTTTTTTTTCTCTCTTTCTATACAGTCAATATTATAACTTAATATTGATAATTTATCCTTATTTGCTTCCTTACAGGTTTATCATTCAGGTTTGTGGTCTTCCCCATATTTTGCACTTTGTCCTATGCTCCTCTAGTGCCATTCCTATGGATCCCTGGAGTACCATCTGTTCCATGTGACCTCAGACCCCCCCAACCTTCACTAAAACTCTACTTATCATATGTTTGGCTCATTTGCTTTTTTGTTAACATTTTGTTATGTTCTATTTTATGGATTTCTATCTTTTTCTTTTGATCTTTATGTCTTAGTATTTTATATATATACCTATCCTTCTCTGTCTTTTTCAGATTTTTTTACTGGTCTTTTCCTGTCTCACGTTTCCTCTTCTGTCTATCCTTTTTTTCTCTATCTGGTTTAATGCTTCATGTTTATATTTTAATTCTTTCTTCTTAAAACTCATCTACAATCATACTAAAACTGTACATGACTGGGTTGATGTAAAAATGTTGATATATTCTTGGATGGTTTGCCATGTGGTGCGATGTCCAGCAGCCGGAAGGACGGAGCTCAGAAGGTGAGCGGTTAACTGGCGAGCAGGGGGGGAGCTCTGTCCACACCGGCGAGACGGAGCATGTTGCTACTTCACTTGCCATCCCCATTAGAGCAGGAACTCCGTGGGAATAAGTGGGGCGATCTCAGCTTGGACAATGTCCCGTTGTACTCTATGCAAGTACTTTTATTGAGCAGAGGGAACAGACGCCTGACCCCAAAATGGCGTCCGCAGCAAGGCGGTCCCGGTGGCCCTAAATTCTGGACAGTGCTTAGTTTCTTTGCACCTGGTAGGGACTTCTCAGCGGATTGCATGGTGAGTAGTTGATCACCACAGCACCTACGCTATTTTTGCCCCTCCTTCCAGATAGAGATGAAGGCCTGCCGGGAACAGCTCGTAGAAACCCGCGCCTGACGCCAAATTGCCGAGCAATTAAGATGAGGAAGGGACGGCTGAGTGTGAACAGCCGCTGACTGATCCCCATTGACTGAGGGGGAAATACAAGCTAACAAAGCCCCACTCAGCACAAGTTCCAACAAGCTTGGTTAAGCAGAATCTAACTACCTCTATGCCATGACGGCCAGTCCCCACCTAGCCTCGCGTGTAGCGGGAACAAACAGGAAAAGTGAAGAACACCTCCTTACACTCAGTGAGGACTGGAAATCTAAGCGGTGCTAAGAGGCTGCTGAGGGGCTACAGGGAAACACTGTGTAGACACCAAAGGTCACACAGAAGGGCACAGGAGGCAACCATCTTAAAACCGGACTACAGGAAGCCGCCAGGTTAACAGCAACAAGAACGAGTGGTGCAACAAAACAAAGACACAACAATACAAAGAGTCTCTGTGACCCAGCACAATTCTGGTATACAACGGGAGGCACCCAAACGACGCAGTCATGGCAGAAAGATCACCCACCTGGTCCTTTTCCCTGCTTACTTCCCTAGACAGCTGAGACCTAGCTACTTTTGTATGATGCCCAGTGGAGCTACATCGCGAGCGATAGGGGAGATTGACTTTGGACGCCCTCCTTTGACTATCACCTACCCAGCCGGACTTCGGGCAAACGCTCCCGCGTCTTTCCTGACCTTATCTTCCCCCTCTCCCTTCTCCAACCCTCTCCACTCCTACTCTTTCCAGCTTCTGTCCTCTGCCCGGTGGAGCTACCTCGCGAGCGATAGGGGAGATTGACTTTGGACGCCCTCCTTTGACTATCACCTACCCAGCCGGACTTCGGGCAAACGCTCCCACGTCTCTCCCGACCTTATCTTCCCCCTCTCCCTTCCCCAACCCTCTCCGCTCCTACTCTTTCCAGCTTCTGTCCTCTGCCCTCACCTGCCTCTGCTCTTTGTCCCGACCCTGTTTTTCTGTGAACCTCTTCCATAGACACTTGAGACTGAACTAGTTTGTCTGATGCCCGATGGAGCTCCCTGATTTAGCTATAGGGGAGAAGGGCTGTTGATTCCCTCCTTGGTCGTCACCTACCCAGTCGGTCTTTAGACTTCCTTTTGTATCTACGGTTGTCTCTACCCTTATCCTCACTTTCTCACCTCCCCTACCCCCCACTTCTTTTCTCTCTCCTTTATCTCCTCTCCTAATTTATTGCTGATTGTTTGATCTAATGTGTAATGGTTGATCTTTTTCTGTTATATTGTTGAACCACATTGTTGCACTTCCTTTCGTCCCTCTTGTCGTCTCCTCCCGCATCCTCCCTCTATTTATGTCTCTCCTTCTCCCCTCTCTCAATGTATTCAGACTGAACTATTTTGTCTGATGCCCGATGGAGCTACCTGGTTTAGCTATAGGGGCGATGGGCCGTGGATTCCCTCCTTGGTCATCACCTACCCAGTCGGTCTTTAGACAGACTTATTTTCATCTCTCCTTATTGTTTCTTCCCTTATCCTCCCTTTCTCACCTCCCCTGCCCCCTCCACTACTTTTTTCTCTCCTTTCTCTCCTCTCCTAATTGTATTGCCTATTTTTTTGGATTTATTGTGTAATTGTTGAACTTTTTCTGTTAGATTGTTGACTCTCATGTAAGTGCTCTGATACCTCTGGGTCTAGCCAGCGCTACATAAAACTCTTTAAATAATAAATAGTCTTGTCGTTATTTCAATGTCTCTGAAAATTGTCTCACAGAATGTCAGAGGTTTGCATTCTCTCATTAAACGACAACGTGCGTTAACACATTCAGCTAAATTAGAGGCTGGTATTGCTCCTATACAAGAGTCTCACTTAACGTCCACTGAATCTTTAAACCTTAAAGGAAATTGAGAAGAAGTTTTTTTTTCACCAGGGGATGGTAAACGAAATTGTTTAATGACTCTCTGTCATAAATCGATTTCTATCAAATTACTTTCTCAATTATCTGATGATGATGGAAGATGGTTGTATACCAATCTGGAAATTGTGAATGCTCCGATATCTTTGTTCAACCTATATTCTCCCACTAATGATAACCCCTCTTTTTGGTCTTTTATAACTCAACAAATGTAATCTTGCATTGATGATAATTTTATTCTTGCTGGAGATTGCAATCAAATTGTTGACCCTTTAATAGATCGCAGTTCATTGCTTTCCTTTAGATCAAACAAATCACATAAAATATTTCTCGATGTCATACAACAATATAAGCTTATTGAGGCTTGGAGAATATCCAATCCTGTTTCAAGGGAATATACTTTTTATTCCCTGGCCCATCACTCACAATGTCGAATTGATCACTTTTTCATATCACACAATGTTGCTCAATCACTAAGAGATGCAGATATTGGGTCAATTCTAATATCTGATCATGCTCCCATCTCTATTAAATTGGATCTACTGCCAACGTCTAATATACCTAGGAGATGGCGTTTTAAAAACTCTCTTCCTTTAGATTCTAATTTGTATTCCTCTTTTGTCTCCTTTTTAATGAATATTTTTATCTAAATCAAACTGGTAGTTTGTCATTCCCTGTTGTATGGAATGCATTTAAAGCAGCCACCAGAGACTTTATTATTGGTTTTGTTTCTAAAAACAGAGATTTTCATGCAAAACTGCAAGAGATCTTTTAGCGAGAATAAAGAAATTGGAGCATTCCTACTATTCCTCGAAGTCCAAAGAATGTTTATCTCAGCTCATTAAGGCGAAACTTCAATTCAATAAGGAGTCGACTGATAATACCTCATTTTATTTGTTGAAGTCTAGTGCAAAATTTTAAGGTGGCCAGAAAAAGGCTGGTACACAGTTAGCAAATTATTTAAAAGGTAAAGATAACAATCTTGACATTTATTCAATCTTCAATAAGCGCAACACATTAGGGTTTAAAAGATTAGTAAATATTAGGTGAATTTCTCCTTTTTTACAAAGAACTATATACACCAGAATCTAAACCCTCAGATCTTGACATTTCCCAGTTCCTTCCAGATATTTAACGTCCCTCTGACACTCATATAGATTTCAACCTTTTAGAATCTGACATCTCACAACAAGAACTCCTCGATGCTCTACAAATGCTGAAGAAAGACAAGGCCCCAGGCCCTGATGGGTATTCAGTGGAGTTTTTTATGCACTTTGCATCAATGCTTCTTCCTAAGTTACATACCCTTTTATATTTTGTTCTACAATCGGGTGAATCCTCTGTTGTTTTGTTTTTAGATGCACTAAGTTGTTGAATTCCTAAGGAGGGAAAGGACTCACAGCATTGCAAAAATTATAGAACTATTTATTTGGTAAATATTGATTATAAAATGTTTTCCAAAACTTTAGCCATGCGTCTGGAATCCTATGTCCCTCAATTGATGGGCGCAAGCAACCCACTTGTAATAAAGGACGCCACATCTCAGATAAATCCCTCTTGTTGTTTTTACATAATATCTAAGTCTTCTCACGTTCCTCACACATTAGCGACTGTGGCCTTAGACGCAGAGAAGGCGTTCGACCATGTCAATTGGACGTATCTCTTTCAAGTCCTTCAATGGTTTGATTTTGGCCCAAAAATCATATCTTTAACATCGCTCTTATATAGTTGCCATTTTTGTAAACAGCAACACATCCTCCTATTTTGACTTGGGAAGAGGTGTACGCCAAGGATATCCGTTGTCCCCTTTTCTTTTCAATTTGGCCTTAGAACCCTTTCTGTCTAAAATTTGTCAGAAAATAGATATACATGGATTTGAGGCTAACAATAAACAGATGAAATTAGCAGCATATGCTAATGACAAATTATTATTTATTTCCAATTCACAATCCTCTATTTCTACCTTCTTACATGAGGTGGATCTCTTATCTTCCGTTTCTGGCCATAAATTAAACAAAGATAAATGCAAAATACTACCTCTGACCAAATTTACATTTAAGGAAGATTTTATTATCTAAAATTTGAATGGGAATCCTAAACATATAAAATATTTAGGTTTACATTTTGCCCTTCCAATTCCAACAACACTTTCTTTATGTATGGAAAAATGCATACACAGAATTTCCACATTAGCATCCAAATGACATCTTTTATATCTGTCATGGTGGGGGCGTTTGGATAACATTAAGATGATGCTCTCTCCTGTAGTATTATACACTATTTCCAATATTCCACAACCAATTCCCTCAAAGTTCTTAAAAAATGTATTCCATACTGTCATCATTCTTATGGAACACTAAAAAGTCTTGCATGCCCTTATTGAGATTAATAAAACCAAAGTCTGAAGGCAGGGTGAACTTTCCTGACTTCCCCACTTATCACAAATCTTTCCTACTTTGTCAATCCTCGAGATTTCTTTCTGAACCTCAATTAGATCATCCTTTGTGGGTAGACCTTAAAAGTTCAAATCTCTTTCCTTTCTCCTTTAAAGAATATCTTTCCATTATCCGCAAACCACAATCTATGTCTATCCCTATCACATACTTGCAAACTTCTGGAATCTATCCCAAAGTTGGCTCCAACAGATTTGAATTCTTTCCTTGATTCTACACTATGGCACAATAACGTTATACTGATCCATGGCAAACCTTTGTTTTGGAATTATTTGAGACATGAAGGTTTATTTGGGACGCATCAAATTAATTATATCTTTTTCACAGACTAGTCAGTTTTTTGACTTTCCATCCTCCTACCAACCCAAATATACCCTTTAAAACAAGCCTTTTCAGCTGCTCATATTCAAGTTTTATCTTTCAGGCATCCCACTTCTCATCCTGTCAATAAGCTACATACTCTTTTGTATTGATTGATGCCCTAAAGCCTCTACTATTTATAATCACCTTCGTATTCAACAAGCTGTCAGAGGAAACTCTAAAGTAGAATTATCTTGGGAAGTGGCTCTTGAGGTGGAATGGCCGATCTTCTTTGGAAAAAAATATGGTCCAAAATTAGGAAAACCTCAAGAGTGGCAAATATCACACAAACAATATTTTTTATTTACAATAGAGTTTTTTTTACACTGGTCATCTTACATAAATTCCATTCTGCCGTTCCTGATACTTGTTGCACGTGTTCATCCTCTTCTGCTGACCTGAAACACTTGCTCTTCACATGTCTGCATGTACTCACTTTTTGGGAAAGTGTCTGGTCTCAAATTAACTTAATCTTTGGTTCTAGAATCCCTTTTTCAGTTCTCCACTTATGTTTGGAACGTTTATCACCCGTTTGGGGTAATTGCACCCATAATATATAGATTGTAGATCTGTTGATAGCTGTTGCCTTCCAACAGATTACCAAAAACTGTAAAGATTTTACTAAGTTATCCTTTCAGGCCTGGTGGTAGGCTTTATGCTACAATCATGGACCAGACACAGCTTTGGTCCATCCTATACATTTAGCTATAAAACACCTACATTTACGGTCACCTGTCACAAAACATATTGAAGCTAGTCCTAGAAAATCTTTTTCCCAAACTCCTATCCAGCAGGAAGTTGCCCAACCTCTGTGACATTCTTCAATTTAGCAACTTACCATTTTGTATCCGCTTATGTAATTTTTGTTTACTTTATAAAGGTTATAGTATTTAAAGTATCATACTATTATCTCTTTTTATCTGTACCGGCATTCCACTTCAGTCATGTATATTTGCAATTTTTTACTTACCAAGTTTTATTTAATGTTTAATTGTTCATTCATATGATTATATATTGCTTAATGAATCACTGCATTTTTATACTTTCAGTTTCTTCAATAAACTCTCTTTTGAAACTAAAAGGAACACATTGCCAAAAAAAAGTTCATGGTACCTGCTCTGTCTTCTTAAGAAAGTCAAGCCATTTCTTCCAGAAAGTTAATTTCAAAGCCCATTTTTCCAGTTACCTGCTTGCTGCTTGGCTCCGGACCACAGGTTGCAGCTTTCCTGCTCCCACGCCATATTACCGCGCCTGGGGGTGCTTCAAAAGCAGCCGGGGGCTCCCACAGCACGTGAAGCCCATTTTTTCAGTTACCTGCTTGCTGCTTGGCTCCAGACCACAGGTTCCAGCTTTCGTGCTCCCATGCCATATTACTGCGCATGGAGGCGCTTCAAAAGCAGATGTGGGCTCCCGTAGCACGGGACGCACACAGGTGTGCCCACGCTGTGCCCGGGTGAAACGCGGGCCAAGGGCGGGCCCTTCTGCGCCCATCCGAGCCTGGAGGAGGCTGGTCTATGCCTACCCCATTGGTTCATCACAGGACTTATTCTACTACATTCTAATGGCATCACCTTGGGCGCGGTTCTAACGTTTTGAGCACATGAAAGTTTGTTCTTCTGCAACAGATGAGGACCAGGTAGGAGGCAGATTGCCTTATTCCGTCCTGTATAGAAATTTTGTGCGGTTGTGGACTAGCAAGCCGGGGCTTTGGCTTTCTGATTTTCAATTTTTGGGAGATATCTTTTATTGTTATTAAGTCAGCATATTCAATCAACTATAACCCTTGCCAGCCTCCGGGACAGTGAGCAGCTACAAAGTACTTTACAATGGTTTTAACATGGTGAAATGCATGGCAACCTTGGCCCCAGAGAGGGTCACAGCTGGCACTACAGCCCCAGTGGCAACTATGGACGCGTTTCTACAACATGCCGAGGCTGTACTGGATAAGGAGATCGAGCTGGTAAATCGCCATTTTTCCAGGTCTCCGGTTAATGCTCCATCATTTATACCTGTAGATACTCAACCAACTCTGACTCGCATCGAGATTAATCCATCAAACATCCTGGGATTGCAAGAGACCATGCAGGATTTCATTGAGACAAATAACTATCCCACAATTCATCAGCCACCTCTTTTTCCAGCAGTCACAATCAGCAACCAGGGGGTCGATAATGTACCCTACAATCAAGGGCATGTGGCAGATACTCATCGTATTCACTTGGTTAAACTAAAAGCTGTAGGTCCAACACCTGCTGACCTGAAACACTTGCTCTTTAAATGTCTGCATGTACACAATTTTTGGGAAAGTGTCTGGTCTCAAATTAACTTAATCTTTGGTTCTAGAATCCTTTTTTCAGTTGTCCACTTATGTTTGGGAAGTTTATCACCCATTTGGGGTAATTGCACCCATAATATGAAGATTTTTGATCTGTTGATAGCTGTTGCCTTCCAACAGATTACCAAAAAGTGGAAAGATTTTACTAAGTTATCCTTTCAGGCCTGGTGGTATGCTGTATGCTACAATCATGGACCAGAAACAGCTTTGGTCCATCCTATACATTTAGCTATAAAACGCCTAAATGTATTGTCACCTGTCACAAAACATATTGAAGCTAGTGCTAGAAAATCTTTTTCCCAAACTCCTATCCAGCAGGAATTTGCCCAACCTCTATGACATTCTTCAATTTAGCAACTTACCATTTTGTATCTGCTCTTGTAATTTTTGTTTACTTTATAAATGGTATAGTATTTAAAGTATCATACTATTTTCTTTTTTTATCTGTACCGACATTCCACTTCAGTCATGTATATTTGTAATTCTTTACCTACCAAGTTTTATTTAATGTTTAATTGTTCATTCATATGATTATATATTGCTTAATGTATCACTGCATTTTTATACTTTCTGTTTCTTCAATAAACTCTCTTTTGAAACTAAAAGGAACACATTGCCAAAAAAAAGTACATGGTACTTGCTCTGTCTTCTTAAGAAAGTCAAGCCATTTCTTCCAGAAAGTAAATTTATTTCAAAGCCCATTTTTCCAGTTACCTGCTTGCTGCTTGGCTTGCTGTTTGGCTCCGGACCACAGGTTGCAGCTTTCCTGCTCCCACGCCATATTACCGCGCCTGGGGCGCTTCAAAAGCAGCCGGGGGCTCCCACAGCGCGGGAAGCCCATTTTTTCAGTTACCTGCTTGCTGCTTGGCTCCGCACCACAGGTTCCAGCTCTGCTGCTCCCATGCCATATTACTGCGCATGGAGGCGCTTTAAAAGCAGCTGTGGGCTCCTGTAGCACGGGACGCACACAGGCGTTTCCAGGCTGTGCCCGGGTGAATCCCGGGCCAAGGGCGGGCCCTTCTGCGCCCATCCGAGCCTGGAGGAGGCTGGTCTATGTCTACCTCCTGGGTTCGTCACAGTACGAATTCTACTACATTCTCACGGCATCACCTTGGGTGCGGTTACGTTTTGAGCACATGAAAGTTTGTTCTTCACCAACACCTGCACCAGATGAGGACCAGGTAGGAGGCAGATTGCCTTATTCCATCCTGTATAGAAATGTTGTGCAGTTGTGGACTGGCAAGCCGGGGCTTTGGCTTTCTGATTCTTTTATTGTAATTAAGTCAGCATATTCAATCAACTATAACCCTTGCCGGCCTCTGCGACAGTGAGCAGCTACAAAGTACTTTACATTGGTTTTAACATGGTGAAATGCATGACGACCTTGGCCCCAGGGAGGGTCACAGCTGGCACTACAGCCTCAGTGGCAACTATGGAGTTGATGAAGACTATATTGGATGCCAAACTGGGTTCGTTAATCCAACGCTTGAACTCAATTGAACAAGGCCTATCTGACCTTAAGCACTGTGTATCAACAGTAGGGGCAGTTGTTAACACTGGACCAGGTACCCCACTGGCTCCTTCATCGCCTGATAGAACTAACATGACAGACCTATCTACAGATCCCAGGGGTCACTCACAACTGATAAGGGGGAAGTTACTCCTCAGTTTCTGTTTTGGGTGTAAACCATAGATCCATGGACAGGCCGGCCAGGCTGGACTCTTCAGTTTTGAAGAATGCTCCACTGGGAGGGGGCACCCTCAGGGGGGAGCAGAGCCCCCTATGCAGAGTTTACCAGTCATCCACCTGCCAGCAGAATCTACACCTTATGTTCTGATATTGGGGAATGTGCCAAGCCTCTCTCAGGGCTCCAAGGTGGACTTTTTTCAACTAAAAAAACAAAGTCCTACTCTGGTTATCAAAGAATACCACCTTGGGATTGAGTGTGGAAAAAAATATTAACATGGTGCGTAGGGTTAACTGGATTAGAAGCTACCTTAACCCCTTTGATGCTTGTGATGGAACCATTCCGTCATCAGTCACGGTTGAGCTGTGCTGATGACGGAATGGTTCTGTCACAGCCACACCCAGTTATGGAATGTCCAGCAACGGGGGAAAATCAGGGCAGCACGCAAGGTGTTAAAACCTGTAAGGCCGACTGTGTTATTATAAACTTTAACAGGCCCCATATTGCGGAAAGGACCCTACCACCAGACCTGCACCTTGCTCCTTTTGGTCACAAGTCATCAATCATGGCTTTACCCCTCGACTTCTTTTACAAACCGGTGGCATTGCGGCGCAACAATATAAACACTGGCAACATTTCTCTTTATAGTAGTCGGATGCCGGTAGACAGAACGTTCAGGAACGCTCGCCCAGGCGCGTCTTCCACCACAGCTCATCCGAATCAGATTGTTTTAAGTAGACAGGATCTTGGTCCGCCTCCTTTGGAGCTGTCAAATAGATTTTCCTCTCTGACTGTGAAGGATGGTTGAGATTGACTCGGTGGCCCCTCTTTCATGGACCAAGTGAAACACAACGATCAGTGGGTTTGTTCACAACAAAGCCTTGGAGACTTTGGTGAACGTTGCAGGACTAGCTAATAAATTCTCTGATACCCTGTGGATTGCACTTGTGGGACAATTTTGGATGATATGCTTGCAGGAAACATGACTGACATATAGCAGCTTATTGTAAGAAGGTTACAAGTCTTTCTTCGTTCCAGCATTCCCCTCTTCGGCTGTCAGACCAAAAGGTGGTCTTGTAATTTATATTTCTATAGCGGTGGATTGCAAGATAGTGGTGCTGCCTACACAGAGCCAGTGCATACAGTCTCTGGCATTTAGAAAAGGGTTGATCAATCTGGGTCTTATTAACTTTTATAATTCACCAACAAGTTCCAATGGTGTGTGTAACATCACTATGTTGGGTTCTTTTATAAGGCAACACTGTAACACCGCTCTTCAAAATCTCATAATTGCTGGGGACTTCAACATCCACCCATGTGGAGCCCCAGGGGTGGCAATGTTGGCCGACTTGGAATGTCCACGTGTGTGAGGAATTCATTTTGAACACTCCTCTCTGGGGGACATGGTGAACAATTTCCTCCACTAATTTGATTTAATGTCTCTTTTATCTACATGTGACCCCCCATAGCCAAGCTGTTGTTCCCTCATTCAAAGGGAGAGGTGGAGGCTCACTTCTTGATTTCATATTGATTTCATCATCCGTAAAAACTCTATTTATGGGATTCAAGATCGAAGCAAGTGCCCATACTGACCATAACCCTTTGTGTGTCAGTCAGTCACACAGCTTTATTCGATTTTTGATAAACAGACCCTAAAAGCACATAAGTACATCTAACATTTCAGGACCAATAAATATACGTATATACATAGTTAAAATGAGTATTAAACAGATTTGTTGTGATGCAGACCTTTAAAATAATTTAGAAAAACCAGTTGATAATTAAAATTGCACAATACTACTAAGATGTGAGCCTGCCTTTTTCCTCTTCCTAAAACAGGTCCATAAAAATGAAGCAACCCGAAACATACAAATGGGTTCAGTAAGGCCTTTAGAAAATACAAGGTGACCCGCCATTGCCTAGAATTATGGTGCCTCAGGATTGGAAGCATAAATGTTTTCCTTTCCTCTGAATAATTTTTACAAAATAATACAATATGTAAGTCTGACTGTAGGGCATGGTAATTGCAAGGGCAAGGAGCAAGATCTACTAGTCTGTATTCATTTTGTGGGTATCCCAGGAGTACCAGAATCATATTCAGTAAGAAGCGCAATAAAATAAATATGTGCTGCACTTTATTTATGCGAGATAAATAATGAAAACCTGCTCCTGATATTGATGGGACCGGATCGTACGTAATGGAGGAATGATAGATATGTTTTTTTTCCCTTCAGGCATATTTTATTCTTTGGGTATATAAATCTGTTATCCATTTCTTCATGACATCTTTACAGGAGTCAGGGCCGAGAAAAGGTTTCCCCAACCCTAGAGCTTTTATTTCCGTTTCTACGTAATTTAGCCACCGGATCCTTTTGAAGTGATCTAGGTTACAGCATTCCCTAATGATTGTTTGGGTCAAGTCCACCGTAGTTCTCTGCCATATTTAAAGCCACAAGAGGACTTGAGCAAACCTTATGCTGTCACTCCAATAGAAAAGCCCCAATTCAAGATGTAAAAGTTTGGAGCTGATTGGGGTAAAGACACACGATTTAAAAAAAAAGGAGTCTTCCTTTTGCTGTAACGTAGCAACATAAACCATCCCCCAAACACCTGCTCCATATGTTACAGCTGACTTTGCTTTAGCTAAATAAATATTTTTAATTGCATCCAGTGGGCTTTCTCCCAGCTTTTTTGCAAATCTCTTAAGAGCATTGAGGCTCCTTTGCATACCCTGGCCTCTTGTTGTCATAAATTTAGACCACGAGTGATACTTATCAAAGAGCACTCCAAGATATGAAAAAGAAGTCAACCACCTAAATTCCTTTGCCTGCCAACTGAAAGTGGGGATGTTTCTCACCTCTAGTCACTCCAGCCACAATTATAAATGATTTGGATTCATTAACTTTTAGGTCAAGGGAGGCCATAAAGATGGAATGAGCTTTGATTAATTTTGTGTGTCAAAATCAGTGGTTCTTTACTGCTGCTAAGAGAGGAGTTGGGCAAAGCAGTTTGTGCGATCCACAGATGGCAGAAGGCGGCTAAAGTGGTCACAGATCTCTCCAGATGGATTTTATAAGTCAGTGAAAGACTCATGTGCAAGCGAGTTAGCAATGTGCACTTCATCGCAAAAATCTCCAGGAGAAGCTATCAGCACCTTTAAAACCATCTCTGCTAAAATAGGTGACCTTCTAAATATCCCGGGCCTATGCCCAGCCACCCAGGCCTCAAGATGGTTTGACTCCTCCTGTTCTCTGGCGGCTAGAAAGCTTTGGAAGCTTTAAACAGTAGCCCAAGAATTCAGACCCTGGTCAGATCGTGTCGGAATAATTATAAACTGGAACTGGCCAAATGTAAATCCACCTTGAAGGAAGAGGCATGGGGAGGGTTGATTGAGACCAGCACGCTGAGGGACAGCGGAGACTCTGGGGAATTATTAACTGTCCTCTGTTAAATACTGATGAAGGCTGTGCAGTAGTTGCATATTTCACAGAGGATAATTGGGTGCTCCACTTTGAAATTATATTTGAGAGCCCCGCTGAGCTAAATCGCCTGCCAAACCGTGCTATAGTTGGCGCTGACCTGGTTTTTAGCATAGAAGAGATCGAGGAAGGTATCGTTGGGCTGACTAGTAACAAGGCCCCAGGACCTAACGGTATCCCTCCGGACCTCTATAAATCTGATCCAATGTTTGTGCAGTAGTTAATGATGCGGCAAGGACCGGCTGCCCCGAGTCCTGGGCCACCTCGACCATTGTGCCAGTCTTTAAAAAGGGAAATTGTGATAACACCCACTGTTATAGAGCTATTTATTGGTTGGATTCAGTGGATAAGGTGGTGGGCCGAGTGCTTCTAGAAAGGATGACTAGCTGGGAAGGGGCACACGCTACATTATCAGAAGTCCGTATGGGTTCCACACAGTTCAGTCCAAAGTGGCCCAGTGCCTTAATCTAACCATGATTCTTAACAAATATACAGTTGTTCAAGCTGGTACCATTCACCTTGCATTCATGGACCTGTCTTCCGCATTTGATCACGTGAATAGGACCAAACTTTGGCAGTCCGTGACTGATATCGGGGGGGCAGAAATATAGTTTATTTTTCCAGAAGATATTCACCGTGCAACTAAGGCCCATGTTCCATTCTCACAGGATTTAAGAGTCTCACGAAATTTTGACATAAGGAGAGGTGTACACCAAGGGTGAATTCTAGCACCCTTTTTGTTTAATCTATATATCAATGATTTAGATAAAGACGTATTGTTAACAGGGGTAGATTATCCATATGTTGGCCGCCGTGGTCTCCCATTCATCCTATATGCAGATGACACGGTCCTTATCTCTAGGACCGCCAGGGGGCTACAAGCCCTCTTTGATGCATTCTCTGCCTTTATGTCAAAGCACGATCTATCTACAAATTACTCTAAATCCTACTTTATGCAGGTGGGTGCCAGTCCAAAACAATCCTCCCAATTTCAGGTTGGATCTGCTAGTACCACTGATGTCTTTTCGTATTTTGGGGATAGTAATGGACGAGCAGATGAAGTGGGGCCCTTTAAAACAAAGAAAGAAGGGAGATTTGGTACGGGTGAATGCAGCCATTTTTTATTTTGCATCGAAACTTGGAAAGAGAGGCATTGCAGCTCTCTTAAAGATCTATCAAGCCAAGAGTGTCCCGACACCTTCCTATGGTAGCAAAGTATGGGGGCACGTTACCACAGACGTTTTACAAGTAGCGGAGAAGGCATTTCTGAAACGTTTACTGGGAGTTTTGTGGGGCACCTGTAACCTAGTGGTACATGCAGAATTGGGTGTGCCATATTTATGCGACACACTGGACCTCCACCATCTAAACCTTTTGGATGAAAAAATGGTTGAGTGGGGAATCATTACTGAGTCTCGTTTCAAAAACTTTATTCGATTCATAAAATGGATCATAAAAGTACTGAACATACAATTCATCATGCCTCATTGGGTAAGAAAGTTCTTGTTTAAAAGCACAATTTTCCAAAAATTTATAAAGACATAATAATGACCATAAAAATATATGTAAAACATGATTTTGACCAGGGGATATTCTATATAATGTGATACTATCCATAGGCCTTCCTGATCTTTAGCGAAATTCTAATGAAATTTAGCATGGCACAACAAGTTTCTACGGAGGATAATGCTGACAGATAATCATACCCTTCTTTATAGGTGCAAGGTTGCCTCCCCTTCAGGATTGGTTTAATAAACCGAAGTCTTGGCTCTTGATATAAGGAGCAAAAAAGGACCACATGTATAGTGCTTTGACTATCCCTATTATTGCATGGGCAAGGGGGCAGCCTCTCACACCAACCCCCTTGTTTCGGGAATGCAAGCAAAAAGTGCAAAATGTCCAGTCTAAACCGTGTTCGTAGGAATCGCCATTGAACGTTAGGGTAAATGTTAAGTAAAACTGGGGTTGGGGTTTACAAGTAGCATCATCCACAGGTGGTGGATTCAATGATTTCCGATACATTGCCTTTATGTCCGCCTTATAGTTCCCCTCTATTTTTTCAGGATTGTCATAATAGGAACCCAGACCAATCTTGTTAAACATATTGCAAACATAAGACAACCAGGGGATCTGTTTTGAGTTCTCTAAAGCCATGCAATCGATAATAATGTCTTTAGTAAGTTGCAGGTCTTCAGATTTCCAAACTTTGCCCCATAACAATAGAGGGGACAAGCGAATTGTATCAGAAACACTGACCATGCCAATTTCTTTGTGGCAGAAGATGTTTGAACAGCCTTTGGGAACTGATAAGACCCTTTTTATAAAATTATTTTCCACCACCTGTATCACAGATGGTGTTTCGGTCCCCCACACCCCTGCCCCATAGGTGGCCACCGATAGACATTTTGAAGTGTAAAGGGTTTTGAGATGCATAACATGTTTTTGCCCCAATTTACTACAGAAACGAAAAATGCCCTCTATGGCCCGTGTCATGTTCTGGGCTCGAACCTTCATGACTGGCGTCCAGCTTAATTTTCTATTAAACAAGTTACCAAGATAGTTAAAATTTTCCACCTTTCCAATTGTGCGATTATTTACCACGAACTTCCTAATATTTGACCCTTTGGGCCCACAAGACATTATAAAGGATTTGTCAAAGTTCACCTTTAAATCAAGGTCAAGCATGAATGTATTGAAGGCATCTAAACATACTTGCATGCTATTCCCTGTTAATGTCATTAGGACAGTATCGTCTGCATAAGAAAGCATGGGAATACTTTTACCATTGATTTTTGGGAAGTCACAACCCTGGTTTAGTAGATACTTTTCAAGCCCATTTGTATAAACGAGAAAAAGAAAAGGCGCCAAAATGCATCCTTGACGCACACCCTCAGTAGAAGGTATTGGTTTAGTTATTTCACCTCCAGGGCCAAATCTGATTGATACAGTTGTTGCTGCATGTAACCTGCGGAGCAATGTGACCAGAGGTTCCTCAAAGCCCATATCATCCATCATCCGCCACAACTTATGTCTGCAAACAGTGTCAAATGCACTTGTCAAGTCCATGAAGGCAAGATGTACTGAGGATTTTTTTGCCTTCATGTACTTGCCTAGAATTAGTGCCAGATTTAGGCACTGCTCGTTGGTCCCCTTTCCACGCCTAAAACCATATTGAGAGTCAACTATAAGTCCTGTAGAATCTGCCCAACTTTCTAATCTCGCTAAGATTACCCTACCCAGGATTTTACATGAGGCATCTATTAAAGAAATCGGGCGATAGCAACGTGGGTCGCACCTATCGCCCTTTTTGAAAATCGGCACTACGGTTGCCTCCTCCCATGTACCAGGGATGCGCCCAACCACAACAGCCTTGAAGACATTCAGTAATATGGGTGCCCACAAACTAACATTGGATTTGAAAAGGTCCAGGGGGAGAGCATCTGGGCCTGGAGCTTTTAGTGGTGCTCCCTTCCCTAGGGCTTCCTCAATCTCTATCAGTGTGAGTGAAGAGCTGAGGGTCAAAGCCGAGGTAGGTGCCACCAAATCCCCTGTCCCTTCCGTATTTGCCCTTATTAAAATGGATTTAGGATTAAAAATCTTAGTAAAATGTTGAACCCATTGTTCAGCGGTGACCTGCATGACTATAGATTCTTTGTTGTCGCTCTTAAAAAGGGGTCGATTTAGGACCTCCCAAAAGAGTCTACTATCTTTTAGATCTGCAGCCTTTTCAAGGTCTTCCCAGGCAGTGTTTTTAGATCCTGCTTTCTTTTTGCAATAGCATCCCTATAGGCCTTTCTGCTAGTCCTTACAAGCTCTTTGTTTCTTGGTTTTTGGCGCAGAGCTAATTTTAGCGATGGGTGTGTGGCAGAACACACGGAATCAAACCATCTAAAGGCCTTTTGGCCCCCCTTCCCCTTGGGTTTCCTAAGGTGTTTTGCTACATGATCACACAATTTCTCAAAGCTTCCAATAACCTGATCGGGGTCAGATGCCGGGGCTAGACATGATTCCATTTCTGTTTTATATTTAACAACAATGTCTTCCTCCAGTTTTATTTCGTTTACCTTCCCCCATTTCAATGTGACACCTGATTCTTGCTATACTTAATTGGCTGTTCCCAGATCCTTGGTGATTCTTGTGTTGGCACACACAATAACAACATTAGGGGATTATGATCACTTGCGGGATTGGCCACCACCTCCAGCTTATCAAAATACTTGAAAAAGTTACTGGACACCAGGACAAAATCAATTGTACTCATCTCCCCCCTTGTGCCCTGAAAAGTTGGTATATGCGGTGTATCGGGGGCATACCAGGGGTCTACCACACACAAATCATTCATGATGATAATATTATTCAAAGCATCCCCCTGGGGTGTGTGTTTAAAATGGGTCAAGGGCTGAGCGTTCGAGTCCTCTAGTCCACACACGTTCGAACCTCCAAAACTGCACAAAGTGCAGTTGAAATCACCAACCCAGATGAGAGACGATAAGGGGTGCCTGCTGCGTGCTTAACCCACTGCGTCCTCCAAACTTTGTATTATCGAGATGTCATGTCCATTAAAGATGTTATAATACCAATTGATTAATAACACAGGTTCCGGGAAAAGATGTTCTAATAACAGTAGTTGGTACCAGTTTGTGTCCACCAATTTCGAAGTTTTCAACTTCTGTAGTTTTATAGATAACGCTGTTGTTTAACCTCCCTTTGCCCTCCCTGATGTGGATGGAACAGCCAAGACAGTGAATGATTGAAAACCCTCAATGTCGCAGGTGGACCTAGTCCACGTCTCCTGTAAACACAGGATTCCATGGGCCTCCACAAAATCCAACCATGCCTCATCTTCCAGTCTGCTTGTTAGTCCGGAAATGTTCCAAGATATTAAGGATATTAAGGATGACCCCTGTGTTCCATGGTTGCTTCCCAAAGCATCTCTTGTGCTGGGAAGATCTCGTTCAGGTAGTAATGATATATGCTTCTCATAACCCAAGGAGATGTTTCCCCCAAACGTGACAACATTCTGTACATGAGGGGGGCAATACTCAAAATGTCACAATCAACAGTCACCAACACTGAATCATCATTGCAAAGTGTCCCTAAGTTTTCCTTCTTTCCCAAATCTAGGATGGTAGGCACATTGCCTTCAGACCCAATTAGTGGTCAGTCTACCCCGTCCATACCCATTAGTGGGTCAAAGCGATTCAACAATGGGATATTATTATTATTATTATTTGGGAACCATCCCGGGTAATCTACACCTTGAAACCTTGGTCTTCTTGGGTTAAAAGGAACTTGTGTAAAAGGGCCCATGCTTGATGGTCCCATAAACCGGCCATTTGTCTCATGCCATGGGACGTGATAATTTTGTGGGCCTTGATTCCTGTTCAGGTTATGTGCCCAGCCCATGTGATTTTTACCATTTGTTCTATACCCACGGTGGTTGGGGGTTGGGGCAGTCTGATAGAGGTTGGGATAGAAATATTCAAGTCCCACACACTGAATATCACCCATTCTACCAAACCTAGCTTTACTACAAATGATATCCTTAACCCAAATGTCTCTAAAGTTAATCAGGATGCAATCTCCCTCCAGATCTTTTTTGCTTGGCCCAACCCAGGGGACCCTCCGCACACTTAAGATTTTTGTGGCAGTATCTCCGGTTAAAGGCCTATTGGTATTTAGCCAAAATTTTGTTTTGTTTAAGAGGTCCTCCCTTGTCTCATATTTGTTCTCTGCAATTAATGGAACACCTGTCAAAATTGCCATATACGGGGCAGACTCCGGGGGTATATTTACATAGATCTGTTTACCTTGTAAGGGGGTTTTACTAGGGACTAGATGTTTACTAACTGGAGTTTCTTTCCCTTCAGTATTTGGCAGGGTCGGGGCAGCTGTGTTTATTGGTGTAGCCACCACCATGGAGTTGTTAGCCTTAGAGTCTACAGTAGTCGCCGGCTTAGTTTTATATAAAGTAGCTGGCGCTATACAAGGGGTAATACCGTTAAGATCTGCAGACACTGCAGTTTTAGGTTGCTGTGGTTGTATCTGGTTGTTCTTAGCACCCTTTTTTGCTAAACTAGTATTATTGTTATTGTTATTGTTGCCACCAATGGTAACGGGTTGTTTGCTATTACCCACAAGGCTCTCCAAAAGAACGGTGTTTTTAGATGTTAAAAATTCTAGTTGATCTAGTTTTAGATTAATAATTTGAGTTTTTTCCATCAGGGGATTCAGTAGGTTTTTTATTAACTTCTCAAGACTGGCCATAAGTTCCTTATCTTGTTTATGGGTTGGTTTTTTATCTAAATTTGAAATGCTTTTTTCCATGTTCAAGAGCTGGGAACCTATCTGTGAAAGTCTGTCTTCAAAGGGGTTTAGGAGTTTTTTAAGTGTTTCCCATACCACAGTCAGGAATTCAACGTCTTTCCCTTTTATAACGCAGAATGGCACCCCACTAGTTTCATTCTCTATTACGAGATTCTTATTATCATCGTGAGTTACCACCAACGAATCTATATCAATTTCTGGTATTAAAACAGAAGGCTGCTTGTTAATCATTGAAAGTGGATCATGGGGTAACGGAGATGGTGCCTTGGTAGATAACTGTGCCTTCGCAATCTTGGCCTTTTTTCTTGCGTATGCTGTTAGGTTTTTACGCTTCCTTTTAGTATTAGTATTTGGCCCTTGATGTTTAATCTCAAAGGTTCCCTCACTCGGCTCTGTGGATTTCGATCTTAGCGCCGTTTCCGGGGAACCTCCCTTACCCTCCTTCTCTTCCCCGTCTAACCCGACCATAGAAGTTTTTGGGGAGTTAGAGGATACTGATAGTAAGCCCTCCGTTGGTATTGATGTAGTGGGTACTAATGGTTGGTGTATGTCTGCCTTAATTTCAATCAGGGTAAGAGGTGGCCCAATTAAACGCTTAGGGGTTTTTGCAAAAGCTATGGGCCCTAGTGAAGATTTTTTTGCCGCTGCTAACTCCAGTGACAGTCTCCTTGCAGCATCCAGTTCAATAGAAACTCGGTGCTGCATTTTAGCAATCTCTGTGTCTATGGCTGTGTGAGTCCTAGTAATAAAGTCATCTAGGGTACCATTTTTTAGTTTGGATTTGGCAGCCCTCTCCTTGTACTCGCGGGATGACATCGTCGGTAATCAAATGGGCCGAGGATTAGGGCCAAGAGGGATGGCCCAGTCCAGTCCACTCAGTCCTCGAACGGCCTCAAACGGCCCGCTCTTTGCCCGCTCTTCGTCCCGAGCTGCGTCCCGCGCTGCGGGAGTTTGCGACTGTGATATAGGGGGTGTGTTGGGCGGGGGGCGGGCCAGCAGGGAGAGCAGACCGTATGCTGTTTCCCGGTCTCACAGGGACTCCTGGTTACTGGAGTCCCTGCACGCTCGCAGCCCCGCCGAGCCTCTCACCCAGAACCGCCTTGGAAGTCCTCCCCAATGCCTGCCACGCACAACAGGGCGAAGCGGCACCCGCGGAGCGGGTGCGGCGAGAAGTGTAAATAAGCCGCTGGGTCCGCTTGCACAAACACACCGTCTGTTTCAAGGTGCCTCGGTTAGAAAGAACAGATGTCCCAAGAATGGAAGGTAGGGACTGCCTTTAATCTTCTGCAAAGGGCGGGGGGCGGGCCAGCAGGGAGAGCGGACCGTATGCTGTTTCCCGGTCTTGCAGGGACTTCTGGTTACTGGAGTCCCTGCACGCTCGCAGCCCAGCTGAGCCTCTCACCCAGAACCGCCTTGGAAGTCCTCCCCAATGCCTGCCACGCACAACAGGGCGAAGCGGCACCCGCGGAGCAGGTGCGGCGAGTAGTGGAAATAAGCCGCTGGGTCCGCTTGCACAAACACACCGTCTGTTTCAAGGTGCCTCCGTTAGAAAGAACAGATGTCCACAGATTCTCAAAGAATGCATGACCCTTAAGCATGCACTTCACATACCATGGCTTAGATATATCAAGAACAGTTTTGTAAGGTTAGGAAGAACCGAACTGTATACTAACCCTGAATTTGTAACTACAAAGGATGTGGGGTTAATAATGGAGACTTTTAGTAGCCTAAGGAAATTGGAGAGGGAAGAACTGGAGCTGAAGAAACACAGTGTTTGTAAATTCATCATGTTGAAAACTACACCGTTAGACGAGCCTTATCTCTAGGGCCTTTAAAGTATATATGAATGGTTTTTACTAACCAGGTTTCGACTGGATCTCTTCCATTTTTTTGTTGGCTATCCCGAGGGGGGGTAGCAGAAGCCAGGTATTAGAACCCTGTGGCTGTGGCGATGAGTCTCCACAGGACCCGCTTCACTTTACATTTTTTTGTAAATTTTATGAAGTCTCTTGAAAAACTTTAATCGCCCCGATTTTAAAGAAGATGAATTTTACACAGGCCTGCCCAGCTTTTATCTATCTACAGTTCTTGCATGATGAATATACTTTCTTTGTTCTCAGCTTCTTGAAATCTGTTATGTTGGCTACGTACTGTCTTGATTTAATTTCAGTATTAGACAGGGTATATGCCACCCCAATGATATACATACTCAAGAAAGAGGTCTGGGAACTCATTGTCTTAACTGTTTAAAATTTCTACTGTGGGTTTATGGTCATGTATTTACCTCCTTGCTCCCTAGGTTTTGAATCAACAAGGACGCTTGTGGGTGTGTTTTAACCGTGCCTTTGCCCTCCCTGATGTGGATGGAACAGCCAAGACAGTGAATGATTGAAAACCCTCAATGTCGCAGGTGGACCTAGTCCACGTCTCCTGTAAACACAGGATTCCATGGGCCTCCACAAAATCCAACCATGCCTCATCTTCCAGTCTGCTTGTTAGTCCGGAAATGTTCCAAGATATTAAGGATATTAAGGATGACCCCTGTGTTCCATGGTTGCTTCCCAAAGCATCTCTTGTGCTGGGAAGATCTCGTTCAGGTAGTAATGATATATGCTTCTCATAACCCAAGGAGATGTTTCCCCCAAACGTGACAACATTCTGTACATGAGGGGGGCAATACTCAAAATGTCACAATCAACAGTCACCAACACTGAATCATCATTGCAAAGTGTCCCTAAGTTTTCCTTCTTTCCCAAATCTAGGATGGTAGGCACATTGCCTTCAGACCCAATTAGTGGTCAGTCTACCCCGTCCATACCCATTAGTGGGTCAAAGCGATTCAACAATGGGATATTATTATTATTATTATTTGGGAACCATCCCGGGTAATCTACACCTTGAAACCTTGGTCTTCTTGGGTTAAAAGGAACTTGTGTAAAAGGGCCCATGCTTGATGGTCCCATAAACGGGCCATTTGTCTCATGCCATGGGACGTGATAATTTTGTGGGCCTTGATTCCTGTTCAGGTTATGTGCCCAGCCCATGTGATTTTTACCATTTGTTCTATACCCACGGTGGTTGGGGGTTGGGGCAGTCTGATAGAGGTTGGGATAGAAATATTCAAGTCCCACACACTGAATATCACCCATTCTACCAAACCTAGCTTTACTACAAATGATATCCTTAACCCAAATGTCTCTAAAGTTAATCAGGATGCAATCTCCCTCCAGATCTTTTTTGCTTGGCCCAACCCAGGGGACCCTCCGCACACTTAAGATTTTTGTGGCAGTATCTCCGGTTAAAGGCCTATTGGTATTTAGCCAAAATTTTGTTTTGTTTAAGAGGTCCTCCCTTGTCTCATATTTGTTCTCTGCAATTAATGGAACACCTGTCAAAATTGCCATATACGGGGCAGACTCCGGGGGTATATTTACATAGATCTGTTTACCTTGTAAGGGGGTTTTACTAGGGACTAGATGTTTACTAACTGGAGTTTCTTTCCCTTCAGTATTTGGCAGGGTCGGGGCAGCTGTGTTTATTGGTGTAGCCACCACCATGGAGTTGTTAGCCTTAGAGTCTACAGTAGTCGCCGGCTTAGTTTTATATAAAGTAGCTGGCGCTATACAAGGGGTAATACCGTTAAGATCTGCAGACACTGCAGTTTTAGGTTGCTGTGGTTGTATCTGGTTGTTCTTAGCACCCTTTTTTGCTAAACTAGTATTATTGTTATTGTTATTGTTGCCACCAATAGTAACGGGTTGTTTGCTATTACCCACAAGGCTCTCCAAAAGAACGGTGTTTTTAGATGTTAAAAATTCTAGTTGATCTAGTTTTAGATTAATAATTTGAGTTTTTTCCACCAGGGGATTCAGTAGGTTTTTTATTAACTTCTCAAGACTGGCCATAAGTTCCTTATCTTGTTTATGGGTTGGTTTTTTATCTAAATTTGAAATGCTTTTTTCCATGTTCAAGAGCTGGGAACCTATCTGTGAAAGTCTGTCTTCAAAGGGGTTTAGGAGTTTTTTAAGTGTTTCCCATACCACAGTCAGGAATTCAACGTCTTTCCCTTTTATAACGCAGAATGGCACCCCACTAGTTTCATTCTCTATTACGAGATTCTTATTATCATCGTGAGTTACCACCAACGAATCTATATCAATTTCTGGTATTAAAACAGAAGGCTGCTTGTTAATCATTGAAAGTGGATCATGGGGTAACGGAGATGGTGCCTTGGTAGATAACTGTGCCTTCGCAATCTTGGCCTTTTTTCTTGCGTATGCTGTTAGGTTTTTACGCTTCCTTTTAGTATTAGTATTTGGCCCTTGATGTTTAATCTCAAAGGTTCCCTCACTCGGCTCTGTGGATTTCGATCTTAGCGCCGTTTCCGGGGAACCTCCCTTACCCTCCTTCTCTTCCCCGTCTAACCCGACCATAGAAGTTTTTGGGGAGTTAGAGGATACTGATAGTAAGCCCTCCGTTGGTATTGATGTAGTGGGTACTAATGGTTGGTGTATGTCTGCCTTAATTTCAATCAGGGTAAGAGGTGGCCCAATTAAACGCTTAGGGGTTTTTGCAAAAGCTATGGGCCCTAGTGAAGATTTTTTTGCCGCTGCTAACTCCTGTGACAGTCTCCTTGCAGCATCCAGTTCAATAGAAACTCGGTGCTGCATTTTAGCAATCTCTGTGTCTATGGCTGTGTGAGTCCTAGTAATAAAGTCATCTAGGGTACCATTTTTTAGTTTGGATTTGGCAGCCCTCTCCTTGTACTCGCGGGATGACATCGTCGGTAATCAAATGGGCCGAGGATTAGGGCCAAGAGGGATGGCCCAGTCCAGTCCACTCAGTCCTCGAACGGCCTCAAACGGCCCGCTCTTTGCCCGCTCTTCGTCCCGAGCTGCGTCCCGCGCTGCGGGAGTTTGCGACTGTGATATAGGGGGTGTGTTGGGCGGGGGGCGGGCCAGCAGGGAGAGCAGACCGTATGCTGTTTCCCGGTCTCACAGGGACTCCTGGTTACTGGAGTCCCTGCACGCTCGCAGCCCCGCCGAGCCTCTCACCCAGAACCGCCTTGGAAGTCCTCCCCAATGCCTGCCACGCACAACAGGGCGAAGCGGCACCCGCGGAGCGGGTGCGGCGAGAAGTGTAAATAAGCCGCTGGGTCCGCTTGCACAAACACACCGTCTGTTTCAAGGTGCCTCCGTTAGAAAGAACAGATGTCCCAAGAATGGAAGGTAGGGACTGCCTTTAATCTTCTGCAAAGGGCGGGGGGCGGGCCAGCAGGGAGAGCGGACCGTATGCTGTTTCCCGGTCTTGCAGGGACTTCTGGTTACTGGAGTCCCTGCACGCTCGCAGCCCCGCTGAGCCTCTCACCCAGAACCGCCTTGGAAGTCCTCCCCAATGCCTGCCACGCACAACAGGGCGAAGCGGCACCCGCGGAGCAGGTGCGGCGAGAAGTGGAAATAAGCCGCTGGGTCCGCTTGCACAAACACACCGTCTGTTTCAAGGTGCCTCCGTTAGAAAGAACAGATGTCCACAGATTCTCAAAGAATGCATGACCCTTAAGCATGCACTTCACATACCATGGCTTAGATATATCAAGAACAGTTTTTTGTAAGGTTAGGAAGAACCGAACTGTATACTAACCCTGAATTGGTAACTACAAAGGATGTGGGGTTAATAATGGAGACTTTTAGTAGCCTAAGGAAATTGGAGAGGGAAGAACTGGAGCTGAAGAAACATAGTGTTTGTAAATTCATCATGTTGAAAACTACACCGTTAGACGAGCCTTATCTCTAGGGCCTTTAAAGTATATATGAATGGTTTTTACTAACCAGGTTTCGACTGGATCTCTTCCATTTTTTTGTTGGCTATCCCGAGGGGGGGTAGCAGAAGCCAGGTATTAGAACCCTGTGGCTGTGGCGATGAGTCTCCACAGGACCCGCTTCACTTTACATTTTTTTGTAAATTTTATGAAGTCTCTTGAAAAACTTTAATCGCCCCGATTTTAAAGAAGATGAATTTTACACAGGCCTGCCCAGCTTTTATCTATCTACAGTTGTTGCATGATGAATATACTTTCTTTGTTCTCAGCTTCTTGAAATCTGTTATGTTGGCTACGTACTGTCTTGATTTAATTTCATTATTAGACAGGGTATATGCCACCCCAATGATATACATACTCAAGAAAGAGGTCTGGGAACTCATTGTCTTAACTGTTTAAAATTTCTACTGTGGGTTTATGGTCATGTATTTACCTCCTTGCTCCCTAGGTTTTGAATCAACAAGGACGCTTGTGGGTGTGTTTTAACCGTGCCTTTGCCCTCCCTGATGTGGATGGAACAGCCAAGACAGTGAATGATTGAAAACCCTCAATGTCGCAGGTGGGCCTAGTCCACGTCTCCTGTAAACACAGGATTCCATGGGCCTCCACAAAATCCAACCATGCCTCATCTTCCAGTCTGCTTGTTAGTCCGGAAATGTTCCAAGATATTAAGGATATTAAGGATGACCCCTGTGTTCCATGGTTGCTTCCCAAAGCATCTCTTGTGCTGGGAAGATCTCGTTCAGGTAGTAATGATATATGCTTCTCATAACCCAAGGAGATGTTTCCCCCAAACGTGACAACATTCTGTACATGAGGGGGGCAATACTCAAAATGTCACAATCAACAGTCACCAACACTGAATCATCATTGCAAAGTGTCCCTAAGTTTTCCTTCTTTCCCAAATCTAGGATGGTAGGCACATTGCCTTCAGACCCAATTAGTGGTCAGTCTACCCCGTCCATACCCATTAGTGGGTCAAAGCGATTCAACAATGGGATATTATTATTATTATTATTTGGGAACCATCCCGGGTAATCTACACCTTGAAACCTTGGTCTTCTTGGGTTAAAAGGAACTTGTGTAAAAGGGCCCATGCTTGATGGTCCCATAAACGGGCCATTTGTCTCATGCCATGGGACGTGATAATTTTGTGGGCCTTGATTCCTGTTCAGGTTATGTGCCCAGCCCATGTGATTTTTACCATTTGTTCTATACCCACGGTGGTTGGGGGTTGGGGCAGTCTGATAGAGGTTGGGATAGAAATATTCAAGTCCCACACACTGAATATCACCCATTCTACCAAACCTAGCTTTACTACAAATGATATCCTTAACCCAAATGTCTCTAAAGTTAATCAGGATGCAATCTCCCTCCAGATCTTTTTTGCTTGGCCCAACCCAGGGGACCCTCCGCACACTTAAGATTTTTGTGGCAGTATCTCCGGTTAAAGGCCTATTGGTATTTAGCCAAAATTTTGTTTTGTTTAAGAGGTCCTCCCTTGTCTCATATTTGTTCTCTGCAATTAATGGAACACCTGTCAAAATTGCCATATACGGGGCAGACTCCGGGGGTATATTTACATAGATCTGTTTACCTTGTAAGGGGGTTTTACTAGGGACTAGATGTTTACTAACTGGAGTTTCATTCCCTTCAGTATTTGGCAGGGTCGGGGCAGCTGTGTTTATTGGTGTAGCCACCACCATGGAGTTGTTAGCCTTAGAGTCTACAGTAGTCGCCGGCTTAGTTTTATATAAAGGAGCTGGCGCTATACAAGGGGTAATACCGTTAAGATCTGCAGACACTGCAGTTTTAGGTTGCTGTGGTTGTATCTGGTTGTTCTTAGCACCCTTTTTTGCTAAACTAGTATTATTGTTATTGTTATTGTTGCCACCAATAGTAACGGGTTGTTTGCTATTACCCACAAGGCTCTCCAAAAGAACGGTGTTTTTAGATGTTAAAAATTCTAGTTGATCTAGTTTTAGATTAATAATTTGAGTTTTTTCCATCAGGGGATTCAGCAGGTTTTTTATTAACTTCTCAAGACTGGCCATAAGTTCCTTATCTTGTTTATGGGTTGGTTTTTTATCTAAATTTGAAATGCTTTTTTCCATGTTCAAGAGCTGGGAACCTATCTGTGAAAGTCTGTCTTCAAAGGGGTTTAGGAGTTTTTTAAGTGTTTCCCATACCACAGTCAGGAATTCAATGTCTTTCCCTTTTATAACGCAGAATGGCACCCCACTAGTTTCATTCTCTATTACAAGATTCTTATTATCATCGTGAGTTACCACCAACGAATCTATATCAATTTCTGGTATTAAAACAGAAGGCTGCTTGTTAATCATTGAAAGTGGATCATGGGGTAACGGAGATGGTGCCTTGGTAGATAACTGTGCCTTCGCAATCTTGGCCTTTTTTCTTGCGTATGCTGTTAGGTTTTTACGCTTCCTTTTAGTATTAGTATTTGGCCCTTGATGTTTAATCTCAAAGGTTCCCTCACTCGGCTCTGTGGATTTCGATCTTAGCGCCGTTTCCGGGGAACCTCCCTTACCCTCCTTCTCTTCCCCGTCTAACCCGACCATAGAAGTTTTTGGGGAGTTAGAGGATACTGATAGTAAGCCCTCCGTTGGTATTGATGTAGTGGGTACTAATGGTTGGTGTATGTCTGACTTAATTTCAATCAGGGTAAGAGGTGGCCCAATTAAACGCTTAGGGGTTTTTGCAAAAGCTATGGGCCCTAGTGAAGATTTTTTTGCCGCTGCTAACTCCTGTGACAGTCTCCTTGCAGCATCCAGTTCAATAGAAACTCGGTGCTGCATTTTAGCAATCTCTGTGTCTATGGCTGTGTGAGTCCTAGTAATAAAGTCATCTAGGGTACCATTTTTTAGTTTGGATTTGGCAGCCCTCTCCTTGTACTCGCGGGATGACATCGTCGGTAATCAAATGGGCCGAGGATTAGGGCCAAGAGGGATGGCCCAGTCCAGTCCACTCAGTCCTCGAACGGCCTCAAACGGCCCGCTCTTTGCCCGCTCTTCGTCCCGAGCTGCGTCCCGCGCTGCGGGAGTTTGCGACTGTGATATAGGGGGTGTGTTGGGCGGGGGGCGGGACAGCAGGGAGAGCGGACCGTATGCTGTTTCCCGGTCTCACAGGGACTCCTGGTTACTGGAGTCCCTGCACGCTCGCAGCCCCGCCAAGCCTCTCACCCAGAACCGCCTTGGAAGTCCTCCCCAATGCCTGCCACGCACAACAGGGCGAAGCGGCACCCACGGAGCGGGTGCGGCGAGAAGTGTAAATAAGCCGCTGGGTCCACTTGCACAAACACACCGTCTGTTTCAAGGTGCCTCCGTTAGAAAGAACAGATGTCCCAAGAATGGAAGGTAGGGACTGCCTTTAATCTTCTGCAAAGGGCGGGGGGCGGGCCAGCAGGGAGAGCGGACCGTATGCTGTTTCCCGGTCTTGCAGGGACTTCTGGTTACTGGAGTCCCTGCACGCTCGCGGCCCCGCTGAGCCTCTCACCCAGAACCGCCTTGGAAGTCCTCCCCAATGCCTGCCACGCACAACAGGGCGAAGCGGCACCCGCGGAGCAGGTGCGGCGAGAAGTGGAAATAAGCCGCTGGGTCCGCTTGCACAAACACACCGTCTGTTTCAAGGTGCCTCCGTTAGAAAGAACAGATGTCCACAGATTCTCAAAGAATGCATGACCCTTAAGCATGCACTTCACATACCATGGCTTAGATATATCAAGAACAGTTTTGTAAGGTTAGGAAGAACCGAACTGTATACTAACCCTGAATTGGTAACTACAAAGGATGTGGGGTTAATAATGGAGACTTTTAGTAGCCTAAGGAAATTGGAGAGGGAAGAACTGGAGCTGAAGAAACACAGTGTTTGTAAATTCATCATGTTGAAAACTACACCGTTAGACGAGCCTTATCTCTAGGGCCTTTAAAGTATATATGAATGGTTTTTACTAACCAGGTTTCGACTGGATCTCTTCCATTTTTTTGTTGGCTATCCCGAGGGGGGGTAGCAGAAGCCAGGTATTAGAACCCTGTGGCTGTGGCGATGAGTCTCCACAGGACCCGCTTCACTTTACATTTTTTTGTAAATTTTATGAAGTCTCTTGAAAAACTTTAATCGCCCCGATTTTAAAGAAGATGAATTTTACACAGGCCTGCCCAGCTTTTATCTATCTACAGTTGTTGCATGATGAATATACTTTCTTTGTTCTCAGCTTCTTGAAATCTGTTATGTTGGCTACGTACTGTCTTGATTTAATTTCAGTATTAGACAGGGTATATGCCACCCCAATGATATACATACTCAAGAAAGAGGTCTGGGAACTCATTGTCTTAACTGTTTAAAATTTCTACAGTGGGTTTATGGTCATGTATTTACCTCCTTGCTCCCTAGGTTTTGAATCAACAAGGACGCTTGTGGGTGTGTTTTAACCGTGATGAATTGTGTTATCGCTTTATTATATTTTATGTATCGATTACTTCTAATAGTGATGGATTTGGCTATCTTTTAATGATATTTTTATGTATTGATAACTTTTATGGTTGTATATGTTGAAACTGAATAAAGTTGATTGACTGACTGACTGACTGACTGACTTCAGACCTGATGTTCAATCCCTTGTACTATAGCATCTAAATGCTGGTAAAGCCTTAATTCAAGGTCTTCCAGACTCCACATTTGCAACCCTTATGGGCATCCTACACACTGCACCATGTCCCATGCAGGGCCTGAAGAAATATGCACACATTACCAGCATCCTGATGGAACTCCTTTGGCTCCACTTGCCAGCCTGCACTATCTTGAAAACGAGCTGCATCATTTATAAAGCCATCACAACCAGCTTCCACACTTATTTTCTTACCTTCTCTGGTGGTTCTTGGCACACCCACAGCCAAAACAACAGGCCTTATCTATCTATGCACCCAGGAACAGAACCACCCCAATGCTACTCCAATTTAGGAGAGAGCTGAAGACTGAGGGCCTCGTTTATGAGTTTTTGCAGCAGAGCAGCGCCGCAGTCCTTCCTGCTGCGTTCCTCTACGGCAAAAGAAAAGGGCAGAAATGCGCTGTAGCTATCAGATGTGGAGCATTCCTATCCTTTTCCCCTGCACTGATGCACAATGGGCTGGCGTGCGCCAACACAGGCACCTTTGCACCATGGTACAAGGGTGCCTGCGTTGCGGAGTTGATTGATTGTGTGCAGGAAGGGAAACCATCCAGCCCAAAACAATCACAAGAGGCTTTTTCCTCTTCCTATGTGCGCTTCAGAAATAAGCACACAAAAAAAAAGAAAAACGAGGAAAAATAAAGATGTTTCTCCTCGTTATGACACCCATATGCCTCCCCTACGGGGGCAAAGGTTTTTGGTGCTGCCTGAGAGTTACGATTTCACGTAAATCTGGGGCAGAGTCAAAAAGTCATGGATGTTGCTGGGAACACCCCCAGCCACACCCATCGCACACCCCTTTAGCGCAGAAAACTGCGTTAAAGGGAACGATATTTACAAGCCAGCATTAAGCTCAAATAAGTGGCTCAGTGCTGCCTGGTAAATATGGAGCAGGCTCCTGCGCCACCGGAGCATCACAAAAAGTGATGCACCAGCTGGCGATGCAAGAAGTTTATAAGTAAACCCCCCACTTCTTTAACCACTTCTATGCTCATGACGGAGCCGCTCCGTCATGAGCCTCGGTTGAGTTGTGCTCATGACGGAGTGGTTCCGTCATGGCCTGCTCGGCGCGCCTGCGCGGCGCGAATTCCGCGCCTGCGCTGGAAGTTCCATTGAGCGGGCGGGGTCATGACGGAACGCTCCGTCATGAGCACAGCTCAACCGCGGCTCGTGACAGAGCGGCTCCGTCACGAGCATGCGAGCGCTGCTCAGCATCCTGGCCCCCTTAGCGCTGCGGCGGAATTCCCGCCGCAGCGAAGGGGTTAAATAACACTGTATCACAATGCATCAACCGTCCACAACTCAGCTTCCTCTCCTATCACTCGCCGACTTTAGGATTGCCCTTGACAGCACTCTGCTGGCTATGGGGCTAAGTTCATGCTATAGGAATATCATGAACATGCATACATACATGTATACTTTCACAAGAAAGTTTGTGGAAAGCACCTTCTGGTTTGATGGTTCCAATAACAAGCCACTTTTATTTACCGACAGACACTACGTGGATTCGGTGGCAAGCAAGAGCCCGGCTCTTGGACCGCCAAAGTTGAAAATATGAGATAATGAGAGGCAACAGCATAACTGGCTAACTTTGCGAAGCCTTGCAATATATATGCAATGTTTCAGTAGCACGTGATGAGCTGGAAATCTCTCTTTGTAAAGCGCAGCTCCTTTCTGGATAAAGAGATAAACGAGGCGCTTAACAACTGACCGGCAGCATTCTTCCAGTGCAACTAACTGTTACTAGGCCGAGGACAGCTGGTCTTCCCCACAGACGTCTTAAATGAGAAAGATATCCCATTCGACAAATGCCTGCTCTGGCCGAAGATTCCAACTCCAACATAAGCATCGCACGCCTCTACCAAGTTTGCATTTCTATAAAACAGACACATTACAGGTTGGTATTGCTGTATCTTTATGCGTTACGTTCTTGCGCATAAAGTAACGAAAGGTTTCCCGCATGTTATGTTTGCTTTCCCTGCACCCCGTGGTATTCCTGCCTATATTGATTTGTGGTAAACTAGCAAGAGTCCAGATGTTCACGCCTTTGTCTGTAATTCCCGAACCTATAAACGCACCGGCTCCCAGCCTTTTTTCTATGGCTCTTCTTGTGAAACTTCCTAGAAATTATACCTCCATGCCTGAACACGCGCTGCAAGGGCTGCTTAGCATAAGCAGTTCACGCGCAAGAGACTCCATGAATAGTTGAAGTTATAAACACAAGACAGTGCCCCTCGTATCCCAGCTCAAGTTTACGTCGGGGCTATCTTACAGCATGATTTTACTGGCGATTGTTCTTCAGCATGCGGCGCTACCCCCGGTACAGTGGCAGAGGCCTCTTACCTAAACAGCGCTGACGTGAGGCAGTCGTCTTTTACTGGAAACCCCTTCTGCGGTTACAAAGATGAAATGCAAACAAGTAGTACACCTCGTGAAAGCACTCGGGCGAAAGATTAGATGAAAGATTTACACCATCCTAAACACCTTGAAATGAAAGACTATTCATGGACAGAACAAAACAGCAGTGGCAAAGAACAATAAACAAGCATTGGTAATGAAAATAGATCTTGCTTATGCATGAAGTGCATTTTAATGGTTCAGGCACTCAGTACGTCATTTTACATGCCCTCAATAATTCATTTTTGCACTCGTGCATCCATTCATCCATCTACTGATTCATTCTTTCATTCACCCTCTGACACAACCACAATCCACACTAATATAATAAAGAGAGAGCCCAAACCTTTGAGGTGGGTAATCTCAGGAACCACAGCACCAATCACAACACCCAATACAGCGTTGGAAAGGGCAGTTGCAGCAGAAGGACATCGGCTATACAGACGCCAACCATATACATTTAAAAGGTAAAAGAACTGTGCCAGCAAAGTAGTCCCTTGTGGGCGTGTCTGCGTTGTGCTGTGAGCATTTATTTATTTATTTATTTTTTAAACTTATAAAGCGCAAACAAATACCACGAATGGTGTCTCGGCGCTGAGCAGACAGAGAGGCACCTCCTGTGCATTATTGGATGAATAGCCAAGTCTTCACTTGCTTTCTAAAAATCATCAGTGATGAGCTGCTTTTTATATGGTGGGGCAAGGTATTCCAGAGCTTCGAGGCGGCTACCAAGAAGCGTCTGTCTCTCCATGTAACTGTTCTCACCCATTGAATGCATAGAGATGCGGATGAGGCAGATCTTAAAGCTCTCTTAGGGACATGCACCAGCAGTGATTCCCTAAAAAATTCAGGTCCTTGGCTGTTCAATGCTTTGTAGATGATACATAAAGCCTTAACCCCTTAAGTGCTGCTGACAGCCAACGGTCGTCAGCAGCGCTACCTCCCCAGTGCTGCGCACAGCCATTTGACGTCCATTCAGCACTGGTTCCAATGGACAGCGCAGCACTGGGGAGGGATGTTTACACGCAGCTAAGGTGTTAAATTTGGTTCTCTTTTTTACTGGGAGCCAGTGTAGTTGGTAAACGATAGGGGAGATGGATGCGAACTTGGGAGTTTTGGTCAAAATTCGTGCAGCAGCGTTCTGCACCATTTGTAATTTTTTTAAAAACCTGCTCCTGGGCATTCAGCAGAAGCCCATTACAGTAATCCACCTTGGATAACACCAAGGAGGACATAAGGTTTTTCCCCGCAGACAGGGGAAGGAAAGGTAGCAACTTTTTCACTTTTCGTAGCGTGAAAAAGGAAGAGGAGACTACTGCATTAGCATGATTGGTGAAACTTAGTCACGCCCCCAGCATGTGCTGGGGGTGTGACAAACACTGGGGGCGTGTGGTACGTTCCTCCCTTCATGCCATGTCTCATATTGTGTGCTAATCTCACCCTGCTCCCTTTAAATACCCCTGCACCCCATAATCATAACCCACCCTTACTCCTTAAAATACCCCAACACCATTAAACACTAACCCATCTTAACCCTATAAATATACCCTGTACCCCAAAACCCAAACCTATCCGTAATCCCTAAAAACCCTGAACCCTATAAATACCCTTGTACCTCAAAACCCAAACCTACCCCTGAACCCTAAAAAATGCCCCTGTACCCCAAAACCCAAACCTAGCCCTGAACCCTAAAAATACCACTGTACCCCAAAACCCAAACCTACCCCTGAACCCTAAAATACCCCTGTACCCCAAAATCCAAACCTAGCCCTGAACCCTTAAAATACCCCTGTACCCCAAAACCCAAACCTACCCCTGAACCCTAAAAATACCCCTGTACCCCAAAACCCAAACCTAGCCCTGAACCCTAAAAATAACCCTGTACCCCAAAACCCAAACCTACCCCTGAACCCTAAAATACCCCTGTACCCCAAAACCCAAATCTAGCCCTAAACCCTAAAAGTACCCCTGTACCCCCAACCCCAAACCTAGCCCTGAAACCTTAAAATACCCCTGTACCCCAAAACCCGAACCTACCCCTGAACCCTAAAAATACCCCTATACCCCAAACCCCAAACCTAGCCCTGAACCCTAAAAATACCCCTGTACCCCCAAACCCATACCTATCCCTAAACCCTAAAACTACCCCTGTACCCCATAACCCAAAACTATATCTGAACCCTTAAAATACCCAAACACCCCAAAACATATAACCAGTACCCTAAAACATATACCCCTATACCCATACTTACCTTATCCAAACATTTAAAAAAACATGCTTTTACCATTCATGCATTTACAACGAATTTCGTTGTAAATGTGTGCGTGTTAAAAGCATATAAAATGTAATGCCATGCGTTATAATGGCATTGCAGAGTCATGGTACTTTCGTAATGAAAGTATGCGGAGTGATGGTATGCGGAAAGAAAGTTGCGGAATAATGGGTGTTTACCCTCCCCCGGTAAGTACATTGATGACGGCCCACATCTCCAGCAACAAACTCATATTTTTTCACCACCTATTTAAAAAATGCACAGGTCTCTCTCATTGATGGCCAGCACCGACATACACTTTTAGACACATCTCCCACCACAAGTTCCAGAATTGCGAACTTTAGAGCTGGGGAGCTACGTTCGAATCTCAGCATCAGCTCAACATCGTGTGATTCCAGGCAAATCGCTTTGTCTCCCCGTGCCTACCACAAATGAATGTGTTCTTCTGTAATGTAAATTGTGCTCATGCCATGTTGTCGAGTTCGCGCTATATAATATTGCAAGGAAAAATAAAGTAGGGAAACTCGAGTTCACACACTAATACTCTTAAGTGCATCAGCAGTGCACTGTGAATCGGAGCGTTTCACAGGCCTGTCACAGATAAGAAATGCTATCTAAACGAAATCCTACAAAACAATATACTACTTGGCGGCAGCAATTCATACCCGAACAACGTCGGGACGGGCTGCTAGAAAACAATAAAAGAATAGAGAGGGACCCCTTAAAACTATCAAGGAAATTGAGGTACTTATACCGAAGGAAACAGGATTCCCTTGACCCAGCAATCAAAAAATGTTTGAGTACAGTGACTAACAGTTCATTAAAATATTGAATGCTATATTCAATATGTTATAATAACACGTTATTGTTAAAAAAAAAATATTCAAATAGAATTATTTATTGATTGATTCTCTTAAGGAAATTAGGTCCACCACATATTGAATACCATACTGAAAATATGTCAAGTCAAGTCAAGTCAAGTCAAGTCAAGTCAAGTCAAAGAATTTGTATAGCGCTCTACATACCCAGAGGGTCTCAAGGCGCTTGAGGAGGGGAGGGGAATTACTTGTCAAATATCCACGTTTTAAGTTTCTTTCTGAATGCTAGGTGATTCTGAGTGAGGCGAAGGTGAGTAGGAAGGGAGTTCCAGGTTTTAGCAGCCAGGTAGGAGAAGGATCTACCTCCCATGGTGGCTTTGTTGATGCGGGGTACAGTGGCAAGGGCTTGGTTGGATGATCGTAGCTGGCGGGAAGGAGAGTAGAAGGACAGTCGAGTGTTGAGGCATTCTGGTCCGATTTCGTAGAGTGCTTTGTGTGCGTGGGTTAGGAGCCGGAAGGTGATCCTCTTATTGACGGGTAGCTAGTGGAGGTTCTTCAGGTGACCAGAGATATGTTCTTTACGTGGGATGTCTAATATGAGCCTGGCTGAGGCGTTTTGGATTCGTTGGAGTTTTTTCTGGAGTTTAGCGGTAGTGCCGGCGTATAGGGTGTTTCCGTAGTCCAGTCGGCTCGTGACCAGGGCGTTGGTGACCGTTTTCCTAGTTTCGGTGGGGATCCAACGAAATGTTTTTTTGAGCATGCGAAGGATGTTGAAGCAGGATGAAGAGACGGCGTTGACTTGTTTGTGCATCGAAAGTGAGGAATCCAGGATGACGCCCAGGTTCCGTGCGTGGTCTGTCGGGATGGGTGCTTTTCCAAGGGCTTCTGGCCACCAAGAATCGTCCCATGCAGAGGGGGAGGTGCCTAAGATAAGGACTTCTGTTTTGTCAGAGTTCAGTTTCAGACGGCTATGTTTCATCCATTCGGCGACTTCTTTCATTCCTTTGTGTAGGTGAGTTTTGGCGGTGTGAGGGTCATTGGTGAGTGATAGGATCAGTTGAGTATCATCCGCGTAGGAGATGATGTTGAGGTTGTGTTGGCGTGCGATGGTAGCGAGGGGGCTCATGTATACGTTGAAAAGGGTGGGGCTGAGTGAGGATCCTTGTGGAACGCCGCAGATGACTTCAGTGGCCTCTGACTTGAATGGTGGAAGGCGGACTCTCTGGGTTCTTCCGGTGAGGAACGAGGTGATCCATTCTAGTGCTTTTCCTTGGATTCCGATGTTTCTGAGGCGCTGTAGAAGGGTGTTATGACAGACTGTGTCGAAGGCTGCGGAGAGGTCGAGGAGGATGAGGGCGACTGTGTCTCCATTGTCCAGTAGGGTCCGAATGTCATCTGTTGCTGCGATGAGTGCAGTTTCAGTGCTGTGTTTGGCTCGGAAGCCGGACTGTGAGGAGTCGAGGGAGTTGTTGGTTTCGAGGAAGGCGGCGAGCTGGTTGTTGACAGCTTTCTCGATGACTTTGGCCGGGAATGGGAGGAGCGAGATGGGACGGTAGTTTTTGAGTTCGGTGGGGTCCGCTGTGGGTTTTTTCAGAAGGGCGCTGAGTTCTGCGTGTTTCCAGCTTTCCGGGAAGGTGGCGGAGTTGAGGGAGCAGTTGATGACGTCTCTGAGGTGCGGTGCTATGATGGAGTCTGCTTTGTTGAAGATGTGGTGAGGGCATGGGTCTGTGGGGGATCCTGAGTGGATGGAGTTCATCAGGCGGATAGTGTCCTCAGTGGAGATTGGGTTCCAGTCATTAAGGATGTTCGAGGGTGGTGAAGGTCCAGCGGATAGTTGGGTGGATTGGTCTCCCGGTTTGTTGTCAAAGCTGTTGTGGATGTCTGCAATTTTGTTGTGGAAGAATGAAGCTGGGGAGTCGCAGAGGGTTTGAGAGGGGGTGATGTCGTTGGAGTTGGCCGAGGGATTGGTGAATTCCTTGACGATGTTGAAAAGTTCCTTGCTGTTGTGGGCGTTGCTATCTAGTCGGTCCTTGAAGGCGGTTTTCTTGGCTTTTTATCCTTAATGAGTTCGTCAATTACAAAAGAGTAAGTTATAGTCTAGAGGAGTAGTGGGTAGGTGGCATAGGATCGTACACCCTACTAGAATTAATACGGTCTGTACGGCATGACTCCCGCCATCCAGCACGGGGGGCCTATGAGTTAGAAACCCGTAACAGTTGAATCAGGGGCATCCCTATTGATATCTTTATATCTGTGGTTTCCTTCGAAGCTGCACGACCCAGAAGAGGGATTTAAAACCCAAGTTCAAGCAGCCGTGCGGCAAAAATACTCGAAATCCACCAAATTAAAACACGTGGAATACAAGAGAACGTCAGCCCAAGGTAAAAAAAAGAAGTCGTGAATGAGTAATGGAAAGTAGCTGGTGGATGTAACAGTCAATGATGGGATACTATATATCTCTCTAGACTTGAAAAATGGCAGAATCCACGAATCATATACGTGTGTGATGCCGGCAGAGAGGCAGATTTTATTGTCATGAAAAACGATTAGAGCTTATGGAACGCCTTGAATTAATTTATGAACAAGATGAGGCAACCAAATTGGGATTAAAGGGTAAAACTCACAAGTAGCGATAACCAAGACCCGTTGAGGGTCATCTGGCTACACATAAACAATGGTAGCAATAGAGTTTAACCCCTTCGATGCTCATGACGTTCCGTCATGAGCATCGGTCGAGCTGTGCTCATGACGGAACCGTTCCGTCATGACCACACCCATTTTCATTAGGGCCCAGGACCGGCGGTAAATCTGCGCTGCACGGATGAGGTTAACAAGTGGTCCGCTCTACGTGCTTTTGTTTTCTATATTAGAAGAGGTGACATATCACTCAGAAATTAAAAATGAGTAAAACGCCTAAGAAGTCTAATGAATGATTGAAGGACAAAAATACAAATCCCAAGAAACAAGGTTTATAATAATAAACCTTTTCTTTCACCTTGTTTGTCCCTACCGAATCACAATGTAGGCAAAATAAAACCACTGCATGAGGGTCACCTCTCTTGAACAACTAATGCGGGGGATGGTTAAAACCCAAGGCAATAGAAGGGATATTATTAACATCTCTGTCAAAAGCAGATCATGGCTTGTCAGTGCCCATTGATAGTGCAATAATAATGCCAAGAAATTAGGAAATAGGTGATGGTGATGAACTGTTCTGATAAATTCAACATGTACAAATATGTTCATTGATTTTATGTATATCTGTTTTACTTAGGGAGGAAAGTAACAAAGCAATTGAAATAATACAGAGACAGAAAACTGTGTGTCTTGATAAAGATGGTGTGATAAGCTTGAAGCCATCGGAACGCGTCAACGCTGTTAAAAGTACAAGCTAAGGCCTGACACAAACGTGTTAAATACTGATTGAACCATCATATTAACTACAGTGTCTTTGAATCCAAGTTGATGTACATTTGTATTTAACAAACATTGCGTCTTGCATCTGTGTCTGTCTCGATTATGCTGGTCATAATTGCTATGTGTTAGTAATCAATTTCCCTCTGAATTATATGTTTCTTAAATAGATTCGTAAGAATTTGTTTTATTGTGTTGTAATTGTGGAGCTTTATGCGGTTTTAATTTTGGGCACAATGGTATTTGAATAAAACATTTTTAACAATAAAGTGTTATTATAACATTTTGAATATAGCATTCAAAATTTTATTGGACTGTTAGTCACTGTACTCAAACATTTTTTGATTGCTGGGTCAAAGGAATCCTGTTTCCTTCGGTATAACAACCACAATAAAACCAGTAGCGGCTCGTGGAGGGAGTGCCACGGGGCCGCCGGGCGGGGCGGTGGAATTGTAGGGAGGGGGGTAGTAATTTCCAGCTCCCAGCCGACCAGAGTAATGTAAAGGAATATATAAATAAAAATGTTTATTGCGGTGCTGAAACGCATTTGGCGTTTCAGCGTGTGCGCAATGAAATTCAGGTTTTTTTTTGTTCTCATCAGACCAGGTCCACAAAAGGTATAAGTGCTGACCTCCGGGGTCTCCCTGAAAATATTACCATCCGGAGCCCTTTTGTTATTTGATCTAAGTTGCGTCACTCTGTACCTTGCTTCTCATACTCCTACCATAGGTAGCCTTGTCATCGACCAGACCCTCTCGACCGCCACCACCGGGGAGAACAAGCAAAATGGTAAGAAGGCCGATTCATAGGACTATTTTTATATTACTTTCCGACAAGAATTTACCCAGTTCTCAAAAGGGAGCCAGAACTCATTTCGCTTAAGCGTTAAAGCTCTGTCAATCATAACCGTGTATTTTACTGAGGCTAACCTTCTGCTTTGTTCGGGGGCGTAGCTTTAATCAATTTTTAACATATTTCCCTGCGAGGCAGCAATATTAAATAAAAGATTAGTTTTTTTATATTTTGTGCTAGAGAATCGTGGACAACCGGTAACCCAAAGAATATCAGTGGAGAAGTGTGGCTCACTGGTTAGAGCAGGCAGACCCTGAAGCAGAGGTCAGACCGGGACCAGGGTTCGATTCCCGACGCGGCAGGGTGTTGAGCTCAAATGTCCACGGACTCGATAACTCTCGCTTCGGTGCCTGACCTAATCATGGGTTCACACTATGCAACTCTGGGCATTAAGCTTGCTTAATCTCCACAACGGCCCCCCTGCGGCGGGATGCCTGGCTTTCACCTTGGGGATGCTCTGTAGGGGCTATCTCACAGGGAAAAACCAGGACGGGTTCCCAAGGCAAGCGCAGAGATACCCCTTCGGGGGTCGATTCTGGCGCTATATAAGAAATGCAATAAGAAATGCAATAAGAGGTATGCTTACCTGGAGCTGCACTACAAGTATTAAACATAATGTATTACTCACATCCCTCCAAAAAAACTTGGAGTGCCAGGCACTCCAAGAACATGTGTTCATCATTGCTTCTTTCATTCCCACATTTGGAACACTTCGGAGTAGCACCTTTTGCAAATTTTGCCAGCTTCTATGCCGTCCAGTAGACATTGTGGAGACAAAAAAGGTGGTTCCGCCTTAAATTTGCAGCACGTACTGTGGAGTATAGCATGTCACAAGACACTTGCCATAAATTTGTAGACTGTTCTCCCGGCAAGTTCTTTTCCCACAGTATTGCTGGCAAATTAAAGTCTCCATCGAAGCATTCCACTAGACTCCAGTACCATCTTGCCACCTCTTTTCCACGGGGTCCTTCAGCTTTTATTAGGGTTTCTAACACAATTGATTGTCCCTCATCTCTCCCATCCGTGAGGCTTCAACTTTTCATTTGAAGGTATTTACATTTTGACAGTTTCCCATCAGCTTTCTTCTGGGACTGATCCCAGCAAATCAATACACCTTCATCCATCAGTTGCCCCCAGGTTTTTATCCCTGCGTCTTTCAAAGGATGTGCCAGGCAGTCTTTTGACCACTCCGGAGACCCTGGGGAGTCCCAAACAGGAGCAAGTTCACTATAATAGTTTATGTTGGATTCTCCCCTGATCTTATACCAAATTATTGCGAAGCTTTGCAGCGTCTTTAATCGCACCTTTTTAAAATATCGTGGGTCTCCAGATTTCTGTATGAACTCATGCTCGCCCCCTTGTACCACAGATAACATAGCTTTAAACATTCTCCCGGTATCTGAACTGTCTGGTTTACTTAATAGACATTTTCCCCCTTTTAATAAGAATGCCCAGGCATAATAAGACAGAACTAGTAGTTGAACGCCCTCTTTATCATATTGCCATCTGAGCTTTCTCTAGGCACTTCCGGTCACTTTTGACGCCCAGATAAAGCTACTAATATTTGATTGAGATTTTCTAAACCTAACTTCTTTAAAGGCCATTGGATTGTTTTGGAACAAAAATGAAATTCATTTTATTTATTTATTTCTTTACATTACTTCAGTCAGCCGTGAGCCGGAGTTTACTACCCCCTACCCTGACCCTCCCCCACCCCGCCACACTGGCCCGCGGCACTCCCTCCACGAGACGCTACTGAATAAAACACACACAGACTCAACATCACAAGGAAGATAAATTGAAAGAATACAAGTAGAAAAAAGAAAACATGCTGCCATCTCAACATATTGGGAAAACGACCGCAATAAAAAAATACAGAGGAGCCTATGTCAGTTATACAGTGGTACTATGCATAGTCTATAGTTGTTAGAACATGTTTATAACCAACGTGTTGGCCAGCTTGAAATGGTAAAATAATAACCCTATGAACAGCGGCATTCCATAACAGATGCATTTGTTAAAGCAAGTAGCCTCACTGGATGGGTCACACTGCAAACAAAATGAGTGGCAAGTAAGTGACCCATTAGCACTGTCGGGAAGCTGTAGTATCCTTAGTGAAAAATGAAAATAAAAAGACATTTAGCAAAGAAATGAAAGGGGGAACTATGAAAAGACAACATTCTAAACTAAAAAACTGGTCATCCAACCCTGACATTGAACTGCTCTCATTGTGTGACAATGACACTCAAACAGTAAAATGGCAAAAGTCTGACACTTAGGGGCCGATTATGATGGCAGACGGACCTGAGTCCGTCCGCCACCATAGAGTAGGAGGGAACCTCCGCATGGACTGCGGAGTTCCCTCCTGTGCAATTAGGATGTGACCGCCACCCTGGCGGTCACATCCTCTATTTTTACCATTGCGGCGGGTGCGGCTTCAAGCTGCATCCGCCGCGATGGTAAAAATGCATACATTGCATTTGTATGCAGAAAGCGGCAGGCACCGTGCGGTGCCTGCCGATTTCTGCATACAAATGCATACCTATGGTACCCCCCTGCATACAAATGCAGGGGGGTACCATAGGTACACCCCATGTGCACCCCCCACCCCCAACGGGCCCCCGCAGTGAAGTTACACATGCTTTTCCACAGCGAAAAACCCGCCGCAGAAAAGCATTTTTCACAGCCCATCCTAATATGGCTGACGGTGTCTGAGAGACACCATCACCATATTAGAGCTTTTCCGCTGTGGTTGTAAGCCAACTGCTGCGGAAAAGCTGCGGACCGAAACCAGGACCCACCAGCCATCCTAATGTGGCGGTGGGTCTTTGGTGGGTCCGCAGAGGATTTTCCGCAGCCTCCGGGCCGGCGGTGGCTTCCGCCGGCCCGGAGGATGCGGAAAATCCTCCATCGTAATAGGCCCCTTAATGTGTATTATTTATTGATTTTTTTGTTACAAGATCAAAAGGTCCTGACAAAGAGCTAAGCCTGATGGTCCTTCTAAACACATTCCTGCAAGATTTATTACAGTTCACATCTTCTACCCACAGCGTTTATTATATGGGATAACTCACACTCAAATCCTTCTCTAGCAAGGTAGTCTATGAGATGTTATGCAAAACAATACTTGAATGTACGCTTTAATACAGTACAAAAAAAAGCAACCTTAAAGACCAATTGGCTTTTAACATATGTGAGACAAAGTAAATAAAACAGGTCTTCTGCCTTTGTTCTAACTTTTCATAATAAACAGACGTATGGAATCAGAAATACAGTTTACTAGTGTACCAATCAGGCCTATAGCTTTTAGTGTTGGCTTATGACCAGAAAAATGTCAAGCTTCCTGTATGGAGTTTAATATTTCCCTCAAGGCAACCATTAGGCCTACAGTATAAAATTGCATATGTCTTCAAAATTACAGTTGGGAAAGCAAAATGCTATCTCTCCTAAGAGAGACTAGCAAGGATTATCACAGTGCAACTCTTTTATAACCACCATTTGTCAGAAGTGGTAACCAACTCCAAAACCTCTCCCTGCTGTGGTAAACTCCATATAATAAAATACCTATCTATATGCTTTAAAACAAAATAACAACAATCCCCCCAAAATGTCTATGGACTATAGCATGTGCTTTTCGCTATAAATCTGCAAAGTCTGTCACATTTATCGTAATAAACAATGGGGCCAATAGCCATCATCATCATCATCATGCCACCATAACCAACATATTCCTGCTGTTTTGAAAACAGGCTTTTCCACCAGCCAAAAAGTGAAATACAAGCACTCTTTTCAAGCAAAGCACACAATTTCGGCCCAATCGAATCCTGCACTCAGAGAAACGCACATAAGGGTGGAGCCTAAGCCCTTCTCTAAGTATTATCGCTTTTTTACAAGGAAGAGACTATCTGTTATTAATAAGATACAAATTTGTTCTGGTGTCTTATGCATTACCATATCTTATTTTGTGACGGCTATATTATATAGTTGTGAATGCATTATTGAGATCAACTATACATTAGAGGGGAGGGTATCTCTTTAAAAGTATCAGGTTTAGGTATGGAATGAATGGTATATAGCTTATTTTGGAGTAAATGATAGGAACTTCAGTTTATTCTTTATCACTTTTTTAACACATTTTGTTATTGCAATATGATTCTTGTTTGTAATGATTTGGGTATAGATACAGATCATGAGATTATAAACACAATGAGTCTCTTGAAAGGGAGGGTATAACCCCAGTATATGAATTTCCTTCAGAGTTGGAAATTAATAATTGACGGGCCGAGTAATATAACTATGGGCACACTTGTAAGTCTGTCTTCAGTGTATGACACTTATTTAACATTTTCAAAACATTAATGAGACTGCGTTATGTGTAAACCTAATACCCATATTCAGGGTATGACATTCATGGAGTATATATTGATATGATGCTTGGATATCTGCCACCGTTTTATAATCTCCCTTTCCCTTATTAAGAACCACTGCAATATGGCGACTATAAACCATTACCACAATATATTCCATTTTCTATCTATAGATGCAATCATGACTCTGCCTTCTGTTTATGGTAACTATTAGGCATTACTGAAGAAGGAAGGCAACTGGTGAATATGCGCATATCCCAAATATGCATACTCATGGCGTAAAGTTGGTAGGATATTTATTGATACAAAGCATTTATATCTGTTACTTTTTTAAACTTTTCTCTTGCCTTACAATGGACCACTCCAATATGTCCATTATAAATAGGCTTTCCTGTTTTCAGTTTCTATTTCCAGTAAATTCAGGTGGGGTTTTCCAGTGTTTTCAAAACCTTAAAAAAACAGTGGTTATCAGTGGTTACACATTTTTGCACCATTAAAAACAACAGAAACATTGTTTTGCCGGTGTTTATGGAATGTTTTGATTTTATTATTGCATGTTTTCTGCACTGATAGTGTATGTGTATAGACTGTGTCCGCAAAGGGTATATGAGGTCCTAATACATTTTAACAAATCTAACTTATTGTAGTGCACCATACAATACTTCTCTAGTGAGGCTTTGGTCATGCATGCTCACTCTTTCCTTCCCGTGTAAACTTTTATCTGTGAAAAGGCCCTCTCCACATTAGCACTTGAGACGAACTACACTAAAACAGCCAGTACATAATTTGCTAACTCTGGCCACCGACATTGCTTTCCATGCAAATACTGGTGCAACTGAAGATTGTGATTCTGTGGGACAGGTTCTGCAAGATATGCGTTGAACTGGGCGCATGTGCTCTAAGTTATTGAAGTGCTCAAAAATGAAGCAGTACTTTTCAAAATCTGGAAAAAATCTTACTTTGCGGAAGGGATCTGGAACTTTTGCAGAGTTCCTCAGTGAGGCTTTATTGTCTTCAAATGTCACAGTTGGTGAAGGGACATTTCAATTCATCATTGCAGGCCATTTCTCATGCACTGTAAAATAAAATTTCCCGACTTGCTCCTCAAAGTTTCTTTACCTACCAAGTGGCAAGGTTTCTAACATGGAACATATTGCAGTGCCAAAGTCACTATAAGTACTGCCCAGCCTACTCTTGCGGAGATGTTCCACATCTATAACAATTACGCTGAACACACGGTAGACAAGGGTATCTTTAGACTCTAGTCTTTGATTATGTCCACTACAGCAGTCATGTTTTCCTTTACAAATCTAAGAATGCAGTAGAGTGTCACATCGTTATCAATATGCAACCAAAGATCCTCACATTTTTAGGTCGAGCCTCAGCCAGCACGCAAGTGCTGCTCTGGTGATCTGTTGCAGGTAGAGTACGGTGGAGACCCCCCGCCCATAATTTTCATTGGCTTGTGTCTTTCTAAATGCCGGCGTTTGATTCCTTAATAGGCTTGTTAGTCCCTCTTTAGTACGGCCATGTTGTCATGTGTATCCTCCCATGGCTACTGGCCCCTTTACTTGGTTGTTACATGGTACGAGTACTTTTTTTTTATTGAGCCGGGACAATGGTGGCCACTTGTTTGCAATGCAATAGGTCTCGCATTTAAATGCGAGACTTCAGCTGGTTTCTTTTAATTTGTCTCTCACTACCTACCGCCTCCCAAACCCCCACTGCTTGACACCTCTTCGAGATCGAGATTGCTGTTTTTTAAAATTTAAATTAAGTGATATGCTATGAATCACAGAATATTGGGTTGAGGTTCGAACACTGGTCCTAAGCTCCCGAGTTGGCAGCTATGATCACTAAGCCACATCCTCTCCCTCTGCAGCATGATATTACTGGGGCAACTGAATACAGTGTGTTTATGCGCACCCACCCTTTCTTCTCTCGCCTGTCCTCCATTCACTTTGTGGTCACTCTCCCAAGCAGTCTTCCCTGTTTTTGTGCATCTTCTGTCCCTCCACATGCTCCCTCATCACTGCTTGTTCCCATCCTTGCTTGTTAATTCAGTTATAAGAAGCTTTGCACAGGGGTGTGCACGCACTTCTTTGACTTCCCCCTTCCCGCAGAAGCCCTGCTTTTGGTTTTTTGCTGCCTTGTTTCCCGTTGAGACCGACTTTGATCCTGAACGGGGCGGAACTCAGCATGCCTCTGGGAGGAAGCACATGGGACTAAGTTGGTGTCTGAGGAGAGCTCTGGCGATCTTGGGAAAGCAAGCATGAGCCGTACGGATTGTTATGTTTATCCTATCTCGGACAAATTGCACCAGGCAAGCAAAAACATGGCTCTGTGAGCAAGAGACTTCTTCAGCTGTTGCTGCCCACGGTAAACCTTTTGCAGGCTCTGCTGGTGGCAGAGCGAACCGTAATGTGGGTACGGTGTTTATCACTTGTAGGGAAAAGCTGATCTGTTTTTATTTCTGTGTATGCAGAGTCAGAATGTGTATTTTTAGAGTTGATACTGAAGGAGAAATCACATCTGGGATTTCTAAAGTTTAAGGAGGGACAAGGTTTTTAAAAAAAACTTTTTCTTTTGTTAACAAAAGACCACAGAAGGCAAAAAATGTCCCATGTAAATATAATATGTGCCGGACATTTACAAGCATTACATTGAATCAGTTCCATCATTGCCTAATAATATCGTGAAGCAACACAATATAAGACGCCTAGATCTGCTCTGTCAATGCTGGAATGCGTGTTTGTGTCTGTCGGGGTGGGGCACTTCTAGGGGAACAGACTCATCTAGACCTCTTTTCTGCTCAAGGACTTTCTTTACATTTCATTCAATTCATACGTTATTACAGTTTCCAATTTCAGGTAAATCCTTTCAGTTTGACTAATTTCTTACTCTCTATTTAACACCGTATTCCAACTATTGCATTCTATTGTTTAATTAGTTACATAGCTCGTTCCATAACCTTTTGTGGCCTAAAACACTTCAGTTTATATTGCTTCAGTATATATTGCTACAATGGTGTAAGGACTGTGGTGTAAGGCACTTATGATAATCTTAACGGCTAGGGATTTATTTGTGAAAGACTTTGCTATTGTTTCATTTGAACCATCATACTGTTTATGACTCCGTTAGTATCAGTGTGCATATGGAATAGAAAATCGGAAATAACAATTTTTTATTCATAGTTGTGTGCACATTACGCCTGAACATGACCCTTAGGGGGCCATTACGATGGCGGGCGCTTCACCACTGCCAGCTGGGCGGTGGTGATCCACCTGCGGTGGTGGCGATCCACCTTACATTACAAGCCCATTTACCCACCACCAAATTAGCATGGCGGTGGGCACCACGGTGGATGGAAAGTCCATATGCCGCTTTTCTGCCGGTCGGATTGCCGGCCGGGCGAAATTGGCACACATTATAGTGGTAGTGCCTTGCAGGCACCGCCATCCATATTATGATGTGTGTGGTGGTCATGCCTTTCCATGGCGGAGACTCCGCCATGGAAAGGCATGCAGAGATTGATTTTGGGGGCCCTTTGGGGGCCCCTGGGGTGAGTGGATGCATGGGGGTACCTGTGGTACCCCCTTCATTGCCATACACAAGGTGGCAGGCACTGCGCAGTGCCTGTCACGTTGTGCATTGCAATGCATGACATGCACCTTTAACATTGTGGCGGGTGCTGTTTACAGCACCGCCCGCCGCAATGTTAAAGGCAAGAATGCGCCCGCCGATGTGGCAGGCGCATCCTAATTTACCTGGTGGGACCGCCGCACCTCTGACAGTCGGTCCCATTTTCCATTACGGTGACGGGTGGTGCCCCAAATGTTAGTTCAAGAAAATATATTACCATATCAAAAAGGGTCTTTGTGCTCTACATCAGCTGGGCACATACTTAACTGATTTTAATCAATATTTCACTTCTGTTTTTTTTTAAAACAATATTCTCCAATAATGATTTGCTTTGCCAATTTCTTCTTACTCGTGATGACATGGCATATCTTGCATTTTGTGGCATGGTCAGGGTGTTGTCTTTCATTTGACTGTGCCAAGGCGAGTTGAGTTCTAATTTTCACCTAGGGTCAAACATTAGTTATTGAATAACATGTTGAATTCTACTTGCTTCTGCATTAGTATTTAAAAAATGGAAGCGTCTATGCATGTGGAGGGGAAGAGGGACAGAAGTGACATTTGACTAATATTCTGTGGCTGGTGACAAGTGTCCGTTAAAAACATGCAAACACAGTCAGCCCTAGACAGGGGGAGAAAAACAGAGAAGTGTCATGCTACGTTTTTTAACATGATCAGTAAAGTAACCATTAGTGTAACTTAGTAAGTTAATGTAGTTGTTGCAGGGATTTCAAACAAGTGTGTGTATTTATATATACACACACATATACATATACAGAGGCAGAAATAGTGCATTTTTACTCATGGTTAGGTGTAACTTTATATCGCAAAAGCTGTTTTATGTTTTTTTTAACAACTTTAGTGCCATTTAAAAAAAAAAAGAAAAACACACAAGATGATGGACCGAATGTTGCACAATGGCAAAACATTCACCCCCAGTCACAGATCTTGGTTTAATCCATTGTTATTTTTCTCACCAAGCCACCTCAGTTCCAACATGGCCATATGCAAATCAGTCTTGGCCCTGTGCCTCATGGGAACAGTCTAGCCCGAACTGCAAAGCCATGTCTTCCCTGACCAGAATCAAGCATCCTAGGATCGGTTTCTGGCTATCAGCCGTCGTCAGCCAGGATAGCTTGACTCCAGTGGCCTAGTGAGCATGAGACCAACGTTTGGGCATACCCTTCCCACATAGGGTGAACAGCAAAACACACAAGATGATGGACGGAATGTTGCACAATGGCAAAACATTCACTCCCAGTCACATATCTGGGTTTAATCCATCGGTATTTTGCTCACCAAGCCACCCCAGTTCAGACATGGCTATATGCAAATCAGTCTTGGCCCTGTGCCTCATGGGAACCGTCCAGCCCGAACTGCGACGCCATGTCTTCCCTGGACCGGAATCAAGCATCCTAGGACTGGTGTCTGGCTATCAGCCGTCTTCAGCCAGGATAGCTTGACTCCAGTGGCCTAGTGAGCACGGGACCCAGATTTGGGCATACCCTTCCCACATAGGGTGAACAGCAAAACACACAAGATGATGGACGGAATGTTGCACAATGGCAAAACATTCACCCCCAGACACAAATCTGTTTTTAATCCATTGTTATGTTGCTCACCAAGCCACCCCAGTTCAGACATGGCCATATGCAAATCAGTCTTGGCCCTGTGCCTCATGGGAACCGTCCAGCCCAAACTGCCAAGCCATGTCTTCCCTGGACCGGAATCAAGCATCCTAGGACCAGTGTCTGGCTCTCCATGCCACTGGAATTAAGCTATCCTAGCTGATGAGGGCTGAAAGCCCGAAACCGGTGCTAGGATGCTTGTTTCCAGTCCAGGGAAGACCTGGCTTGGTAGTTCGGGCTGGACTGTTCCCATGGGGCACAGGGTCAAGACTGATTTGCATATGACTGGGTTCAAACTGGAATGGCATGGTGAGCAAAAAAATGATGGATTTAGGCCCAGATCTCTGTACTGGGGTGAATGTCTGACATTCTTCTGCATTCTGTCCATCAACTGTTGTTTTTGCATTTGTCACCCCAAGTGGGACGGGTATACTCAGACGTGAGCCCCGTGCTCTCCATGCCACTGGAATTAAGCTATCCTAGCTATTGAGGGCTGAAAGCCCGGAACCGGTCCTTGGATGCCTGTTTCCAGTCCAGGGAGGACCTGGCTTGGCAATTTGGTCTGGACTGTTCTCTTGGCACACATGGGTCAATACTGATTTGCATATGGCTGGGTTCAAACTGGAATGGCATGGTGAGCAAAAAAATGATGGATTTAGGCCCAGATCTCTGTACTGGGGTGATTGTATGACATTCTTCTGCATTCTGTCCATCAACTGTTGTTTTTGCATTTGTCACCCCAAGCGGGACGGGTATACTCAGACGTGAGTCCTGTGCTCTCCATGCCACTGGATTTAATCTATCCTAGCTGATGAGGGCTGAAAGCCCGAAAACGGTCCTAGGATGCTTGTTTTCAATCCAGAGAGGACCTGGCTTGGCAGTTCGGGCTGGACTGTTCCCATGGGGCACAGGGTCAAGACTGATTTGCATATGGCTGGGTTCAAACTGGAATGGCATGGTAAGCAAGAAAACAATGGATTTAGGCCCAGATCTCTGTACTGGGGTGAATGTATGACATTGCTCTGCATTCTGTCCATCAACTGTTGTTTTTGCATTTTTTACCCCGATGCTCAGACGTGAGTCCAGTGCTCTCCATGCCACTGGAATTAAGCTATCCTAGCTGATGAGGGCTGAAAGCGCAAAACCGGTCCTAGGATGCTTGTTTTAAGTCCAGGGAGGACCTGGCTTGGCAGTTCGGGCTGGACTGTTCCCATGGGGCAGGAGGGTCAATACTGATTTGCATATGGCTGGGTTCAAACTGGAATGGCATGGTGAGCAAAAAAATGATGGATTTAGGCCCAGATCTCTCTACTGGGGTGAATGTATGACATTGTTCTGCATTCTGTCCATCAACTGTTGTTTTTGCATTTAAAAGTAAATGCCATTTCATATGGGTTCAGTATGGTAAGTCTCAGGCAGAAACGCCAAGCGGGGCGGGGTGAGACAGGCAAATAAAGGGATGGGAAATACACAGAAGGAATTCTTCTGTATCTGGAGCTTAAGGCTCAGGTTAGCACTAGGTGCCCCAACCCTTTACCGGACAGTGCTCCACGGGGCATTCACGAGTGTAGGTTTGTACTCAAGATGAGCAGAAGCCGCAAGTGACGGATACTTGCCGTCTTGGATAACTCGATGCCCATGAAGCGATAGTTACTGCTTCAAGTGTTTTCTCCTGAATCAGGAAAAGACACTTTTTTACACCAGACCACAATTTGTGCTCTTTATTTGAACGAGGGCTGGACGCGCCTTAGCGTGTGCGGACCACCCCGCTCACAACACACGGTCCTGACGAAAACCAAATAATTTTTCCATATGGTTGAAACATATGGACCTACTTTTAACTAAATCACATAGCACACTACGCTATTTTTAGATTTATCACACTTCTTGAGACACCAAAGCCTTCCTAAATAGGCACTGGTGCCACACTGTTTTTAGCAGGGTTCAAGCACTCAAGAATAAAGTCTTGGTGTGAGTAGTCTTGGCCCTTTTTAATACACGTATCACAATATCTTTTCTGCACATATAAAAAAACAAGAAACCCGCTCCACTGTAATCAGGTGTCGCAGCACACCCTATGGGCACTCGGCCTATGGGGTGGGACCCCGATGATGAAGCATGTCACCAACCAGGTTGGTGAGTGAGGGGTCTTCTTCAAGGACAATCACTGTCCGGTAAAGGGTTGGGGCACCTAGTGCTAACCTGAGCCTTAAGCTCCAGATACAGAAGAATTCCTTCTGTGTATTTCCCTTCCAAGGGGGTACTCCTCCATTGTTGTTTAATCTATCTCAGGGGACCAGGAGTTCCCACCACACATAGCCTGTGCAATCTCCCTTACTCTCTCTTTTGATTTATACAAATAAAGGGATGGCACAAAATAAAAGGTGGCCTTTCTCACTTTGACTCCTATAAGAAAATGGGCTCTCCAAAACCAATTTTATGTGATGTCACTTTCAGCTAAATCAGTTACCTGCTTTTGTTGCATTCCGGCATGCCGGTATTATTCTATTTATGCTGTTTCTGTCACTGAGCTCGATCCCTCACAAGGTGCAGTAACTTATTTTACTTATTTATAGGCTTGTATAGCGCTAGACTCGACTCCCGAAGGAGTATCTCTGTGCTTATTTCACCCAGCAGGCTGAAGGGTCAGTGCTCTCAGGATCCAGCAAAGAGGGAGACGCTATATTTAAAACAGAAAGGTCTTCAACAATTTCCTAAAGGCTAGATGATTAGTGCATAACCTAAGAGTAGCAGGCAGTTTGTTCCAGAGACTGGGGCCCAAAAATGAGAGAGCTCTTCCGCCCAGTCTCGCCCTTCTAATAGACCGAAGACCGAACCTGTAGAAGATATTTGTTGCTGAAGCGGAGGGTACTTACAGGATTGTAAGGGACAAACTTCTCAGCCAGGTAGAAAGGGCCTGAGCCATAAATACTCTTATGGATAATACAGCAGGTTTTGAATTTAACCTGTTGTCGATTGGTAGCCAATGAAGCTTTTCCAAAAGAGGACGGGAGGGTGTTCTGGGCGGGGCATTGAGAACTAACCTTGCAGCGGTGTTCTGAGCCACCTGGAGCCTACTTAGCAAGTTGTCGTTTGCTGATATTAGTAGCCCATTACAGAAGTCCAGACGGCTAAGCACTAAAGCCTGGACAAGGGTCTTTATAGAAGCGTCTGGCAGTAAAGGAAACCCACGTCTAAGGAGTCCAATTAAATGGAAGCAGGACCCAGTTGTTTGATTGACATGCTCCTTTAATGACAGCCCTTGGTCCAACCGAACACCCAGGTTCTTTACTGTCTGCTTAGGACTGGGGACGGGGCCCAGATCTAATGGCCACCAGTCCGGCGACCACAATAGTGGAGCCTCCCCAAACAGCATGACCTCGGTTTTCCCTACATTACATTGCAGGAAATTCGAGGCCATCCATCGAGACACAGCCCTCAAACCTTCAGAAAAGCAGTGCTTAACTGCAGCAGTCAGAGTCTGAAAAGGAAAAAGCAGCTGAGTGTCGTCAGCGTTTTTAGCCAAAAGTGGTCCAAAGGGACACCTAATGATAACCTGTGGTATTGCGCCTTTTCACTGCGTTGTGCACAGTAAAAAAGTAAATGTTTCTGTACCAACAATAATATGCTGCATAGCTAAATACTTCTAAGGTCCCAAAGGCGAGACCCATTGCATTGCAAATGCTTGTTTGCCTTTGGCATCGTCACTAAGCACAAATTCTGTAAACAGTTGCCATATGGATAATATAGCATTCACTGCCTCTAGGACTGAGAACCACTGGCTAAATGACACAGTTGGGTGGACTCTTTCTTTGATGCTACGCAAAGTACAAAATGTGAAATATCTGCGTTTTGGTTACCGCATATAACGAAACAGTGCACCAGAATGGACTGCAAAGTCAATAGCATTCTTCATTAACTCTGAAGATATCAAAGATGCTTTCAGCAAACCATCTAGCAAGGATCTCTAACAGGGAAGCACTTCAGCTCAGGTATTGATTTTGACAGGTCAGCATACAACATTTTCATATACGTAGCTGAATTACTGCAAATACAAACAATATCACTCCAATCTTTGTTTATTTATTTATTTTAGAATTTGATAGCGCGCGAATCAGACCCGTAAGGGTATCAGAGCGCTTTACAGGATTGACAGGTGGTAAAAACAGTCTTAGGACAGGAGTATACAATTGGGACAGGAACAGGTAGATGCATTATACAAGGAAAGAAATAATAGGCATTAACATATACCGGATACAAACAGGTAGATGCATTATACGAAAGAACAGCTGTCTCAATTCCCTGGTGGGATGCTCAGAAGTGCTGGGTAGATATCATCCGGAAGAACTATGGGTAATTCCGTAATAGAAGGAGAATCAAAATCGCTGAGGTGATTGAAATACAAGGGTTAGTAGAGGAATTTGCCCATCAGGAAAGTTTTGGCCTCCTTTTTAAAATACGCTAAAGATGGAAGTCTTCTGATGGTGGGCGGGAGTGAGCACCATATTCTTGGGACGGCCCCAGAGAAGGCCCGATTGTACGTTTTTTTCTGGTTGGAGCAAAAGGTCTCTGGCAAATCGTGAGATTCTGGCTCCTCCGGATATCACATGTTTCTGGGCGAGAAAAGCTGGCCTTGTAAGTAATGCAGGCCACCTTAAGTTGGATTCTGGCCTTGAGAGGAAGCCAGTTTAAAGCTTTGAGTTGGAGAGAGATATGGTTGAATTTCTTTGAACCTGTTAGGAGTCTGGGAGTGGCGTTGAGGCAGGCTTTCAATGGGGACAAAGAGTTCTTGGGTAGACCTGCAAGGGTAGAGCACCCATATTCTAGTCTGGAGATTACTAGTGCCTGGGTTGCCATTTTTAGGTCGGGGTGTCGAGGAAAGGTTTCAGGTGCCTTAGGTAGCACAGGTGAAATCTGGCAGTTTTGGCCATCGAGTTGATATGGCCACGCATATTCAAGTTGCAGTTTAAGGTTATTGCCAGGGATTTAGCAGAGTCCACAATGGTGAGAGGGCAGTTTAACGCTGTGATAGACTTGATCCATTCCTGAATGTCTGAATCGGTTTTGGGTGGGGAGAAAAGGAGAAATTCTGTTTTTTTGCGTTAAGTTTGAGCGGGTTAGAGGTGAACCAATGCACCTTCAGCTTCAAGGCCTCATTCAGGGAGTGAATGTCCTCAGGGGAAGAGATTTTAATGTAGATCTGTGTGTTGTTGGCATGCATGTGATAGGCGATGTTGGTGGTGTGTAGCACCTCAGTGAGCGGTTCAAGGTAAAGATTGAAGAGGGTAGGGCACAAGTTTGATCCTTCTTATGGCACTGCAACCCTGATTGGTGAGGGAGCGGATAAGTTACTGTTGATAAAGGATTCTCTGTGAGCAATTCTAGAGGAAGGACCTAAACCATTCAAGAATGGTGCCATCCAATCCCATCCGGAGTTTGAGGCATTCAAGGAGAGTTTTGTGGTTGACCGTATCGAACACCGAGGATAGGTCTAGGAGGATTAGGAGACAGGTTTTGCCTTGGTCAAGGGCTTGGAGGGCATCATCCACGATATGGAGGTGGGTGGTTTCTGTGCTGTGTCCACGTCTGAACCTGGATTGGAAGCCATCAAGTAGGTGGAAGTTGGTAATGTGTTGGCTCAACTGCTGTTGCACACATTTCTCCAGAACTTTGCTAGAAGTGGGATGTTTGATGTCGGTCTATTGTTGTCAGGGGAAGCAGGATCAGGCACAGGTTTATTTAAGATGGGGACGACTTGTCCGGCTTTTAGAGAGTTGGGTATCGATCCCTGTATTAGGGATGCGTTGATTATTGCAGTCCTAGAAGGGATGATCACCTAAGAAGCGGTGGCTAGGCAGTTAGAAGGGAGAGGATCATTGTAGTGATTGTTCTGATTTAGGGAAGATAGAATTTTTGAGACAAGAGTGTTTGTAATAGACTTTAAAGTTGGACCACTGCGCTAGGTTTTTGGATGAAGTGTGGGAAGGCAGTGCGTAGAGAAGAGATTCAAAGCAGGTGTAGTTTATGAGTGCATTGCGGAATTGACTTCTTGTTGAACTTGGTAAGATCTTTTTGCAGCAGCATTCCAAGTGACACTGCATTCAATGAATTCCAAACGTCTGGTGTCATGTTTTCATCGTTATCTCAGATGTTTGGTGACAGCACTCTTGTCACATATACTTGTCACTACACCTTGCATTGAATGTGTAAAGCCTGGGTTGTTGGCAATTCACCTATTATCAATACTGACTCGCTAGAAAAGGGGGCTGATGTATCAGAGGGTTTCACCCATCTTCTGTCTGTGGGTAAATGTGATGGTACATATTGGGAACAATTCTTATGAAACTACCCATTTTATCCATCAGTGAAATAATCCAACATAGCCAAAATATCAAGCATGATTTTGATTTTCTGATTCTCTACAGTTTATAAATAATTAAATAAGTCCTAAAACATGCTTCGCAACCCCTGCATCTGTAGACCAACGACCATGAAAATGGTAAAAAGCAAAAGGAACAATATTTCAGTGACATCCCTAAACAACAAAATGCAAACAGAATAATGTGAGCCCAGTCTTTCCTGCTGCTGCCTTGTAAAACAAAGTTACATTGTATGGCCCCTTCAGGAAGAAATCATAATGGAGTTGCCAAACGAATGCCCCCCTCACTACAGCAGCATGCAACCCTCATGACGTTTTATAAAGACTAGGCCCAACCCTCTGCAACTATTCAGAAGAACTGTTCGCCCTCGACTCTTGGTCCACAACCTCAAGTGATGTAGTATCCCTTTCTCTAATTGCCATATATGTTTTGTATAATGCCCAGAAGTTCTTAGGTCTACTACGTGGTGGGAGAAGATCACTGAAGTGCCCAGAAGTTCTCAGTTTGCATGCTGCAGAACAGCATGTCGCTCGTCCATTGAGCTATCGTAGGGATCGGGCCTCGCAACCAACACATCGCTACCCTTCGCCTAACTAGTAGCAATCCCATGTCAACCAACCTACTGGCCCCTTTTGGTGTCAACTTGGGGTAGCCCAACAGCGCCAGTGCAGGCTCTGGGGAGAGTGCCAAATCAGCCACCTGTTACAACTCCTTAAAGACTAAATCCCAAAATGTGGATATCCCAGGACAATGCCAGGCCAAGTGGAAAAAATCAGCCATCTGTTCACTGCAGCAGTCGCAATTCACCCCCCAGACCTCAGTCCGTACCTACACAATCTCTCTGGGGTGCAGTAGACCCTATTTAAATAAGTGAATCAGTCTGTGTCTACCATTTAAAGAAATGCACTTTGTGCTGTTGCAGCAGAATTTTCACATATTGTCATCTATGTCCCTGCCCAAATCTCTCTGCCAAGCCAGGCGAGCTTTAGTGTAGTGGTTTCCCCTACAGGTTATGGTCAGTTTGTATATTTTAGACACTATCCGGGTCGGAGATTCAGTTTTTATGATATAGGATAAGGAGGACAGCTCCAGTGGTTCCGACAAGTCGCTACCCAGGATATGCAGCAATGCTTTCCATGTTCTGTGGAACTGAAATTTAGTAAGGAGGTTTACTGCTAAATCTCTGGCCTCTAGCACCTCCCAGCTCTTTGCTGTGCTCTCCTCAAACAAGTCCCCCATTGTCCGCACCCCTATCAAGTAAAGCGCTCGTGTGACTCCCTTATCTCTGCATGGGGTAGCCAATTACACCATTCCAGCGGCGTGAGTGGGGAGTACAGAATGGCACCCACCTGCAGTTTTAGAAGGATGTACCAGGCATGCTTGGTAGCATTCACTGAGTCCAGCATCCCCGTCCTACACTCCACAGGCGTGAACATCAGAGGAGGTAATGGGAGAGGGGAGGCCACAACTTTCTCTATACGTAAGTGGGGGCTGTCAGGGGAGCAGTGCATCCAGTGATAAGCATGCGCACTTTGTGCTGCCTTATAATAAAAGTCCTGGTTGGGTGCGCCCAGCACCCCATATGGAAGGGTAATGTAAGTACGTTCCATCTGACCAACCAGCCAGCTTAATCATCAATGACGAAAAAAGGAGCCCGGGAGAAACAAAGCAATATTAGTAAAAAGGAACAAAAAATGGGGCAGTATTACCATTTTCATAATGGAAACTCTGCCCAGCATGCACAGTTGCAAAAAACACAGTTGATGGACAGAATGTAGAACAATGTCATACATTCACCCCAGTACAAGGATCTGGGCCTACATCCATCGTTTTTTTGCACTCCACACCACCCTGGGTTAGACACTGGCTATATGCAAATCAGCTCTGACCCTGTGCCCCATGGGAACAGTCCAGTCCGAACTACCAAGCCATGTCTTTCCCAGACCGGAATCAAGCATCCAAGGACCGGTTTCTGGCTATCAGCCTTCATTCAGCCTGGATAGCTTAACTCCAGTGGTGTGGAGAGCCTAGGACTCACGTCTGAGTATACCCAGCACACTCGGGGTGAAAATTGAAAAAAACACAGTTGATGGACACAATGTAGAACAATGTCAAACATTCACCCCAGTACAAGGATCTGGGCCTAAATCCATTGTTTTTTTGCACTCCACACCACCCTGGGTTAGACACTGGCTATATGCAAATCAGCTCTGACCCTGTGCCCCATGGGAACAGTCCAGTGCGAGTGGAGTGCAAAAAAACGATGGATTTAGGCCCAGATCCTTGTGCTGGGTATACTCAGTCGTGAGTCCCAGGCTCTCCACACCACTGGAGTCAAGCTATCCAGGCTGAATGAAGGCTGATAGCCAGAAACTGGTCCTTGGATGCTTGATTCCGGTCTGGGAAAGACATGGCTTGGTAGTTCGGACTGGACTGTTCCCATGGGGCACAGGGTCAGAGCTGATTTGCATATAGCCAGTGTCTAACCCAGGGTGGTGTGGAGTGCAAAAAAACGATGGATTTAGGCCCAGATCCTTGTACTGGGGTGAATGTATGACATTGTTCTACATTCTGTCCATCAACTGTGTTTTTTGCAATTTTCACCCCGAGTGTGCTGGGTATACTCAGACGTGTGTCCCAGGCTCTCCACACCACTGGAGTCAAGCTATCCAGGCTGAATGAAGGCTGATAGCCAGAAACTGGTCCTTGGATGCTTGATTCCGGTCTGGGAAAGACATGGCTTAGTAGTTCGGACTGGACTGTTCCCATGGGGCAGAGGGTCAGAGCTGATTTGCATATAGCCAGTGTCTAACCCAGGGTGGTGTGGAGTGCAAAAAAACGATGGATTTAGGCCCAGATCCTTGTACTGGTGTGAATGTATGACATTGTTCTACATTCTGTCCATCAACTGTGTTTTCTGCAATTTTCACCCAGCATGGACAGTGGCAGTCGGATCCAGCTTTCCACCTTGTCTTCTAATTTGCTAATTGTCAACCCGTAGTTTTCCCTGAACACTACCTCAGCGTCCATATGGATCTTAATACCTAGGTATCTCACGGGTTCTGTTGACCACTGCAAAGGGTAGTCAGGTGCAAATGGGGTTGAGGCTGGTGTGAGGGGGAATATTATAGACTTTGGCCAATTATCATGAAGCCCAGACATCGCTCTGAATCGCACCACTTCTCACAGGACAGGGGAGAGGTTACGTTCAGGGTCCCTTACATATAGTAGTTAAATGTGGCACCAGTAAGTCCATGAACGCCTTGTAAAAAGTTACTGTTAGGCTATCCACTCCTGGAGCACTACCTGATTTCATGCTTCATAAAGCCGTGGTGATTTCATCCCTTTCCAGAGGCTGCATAAGATATTCGCGATGTGTGTCCGTTAGCCATGGTTGCTTTATGTGTGTTCAATAGTCCAATATTCACGCCTCAGTGCCACTACTGCGAGTGGAGCACTCAATATTATTGCCAAAACCTACCTGTTATGGCAGCTTTTTCAGTTATTGTGTCTCCCTCAGTTGTTTTGACCTCTGCAACTATTGTTTTGTCCCAACGATTTTTGAGAAGTTGGGCCAATACCGCACCCGGCCGTTCGCCTTCACTGTACGAGCGAGCTGTGGCATATTTACAGAGGTGTTTTATTTCAGCATCAGCCGCATCATGGTATTTTCCTAATTTTGTTTTAACCTCCTGTGTGACATTATCATCAGCCCTTACCAGGAGTTTTTCCTCCAGACTGGCTAGTGGACCCTCCAGGTCCGTAAGTCATTTGCGTATCGCTTTAAGTACCCCAGAGTGCTTAGTCATAGTGATACCTCGGATAAATACTTTGAACGCCTCCCAGACCACTTGAAAGCTGTCCACTGACCCTACATTAGAAGCAAAGAACATTCTGATTGCTTCCGTCAGTTCCTCTTTAAAAACAGCATCTAGCAGAGAGTAAGGTGGGACCCTCCAAGTAAAGGGGGGAATCATTTTTGGAGGGGTATCTAATACTAGTAGTATTGGGGAATGGTCTGAAAGCATACAGGGAAGTACCTCACTGGCTCGGGCCCTCTCGTGTAACGACCTGGCTGCCAGCCAATAATCTATGCGGGTATGCAAGTCATGATACCCTGAGTAATGCATATATCCCCCTTTTTCCGGGTATCTCTGACGCCACACATCACACAAGTCAAACTGTACCATTGCATATTCTACTGTTCGGGCTGCCGCCGTGATATGCCTCTCTGGCCCTCCGGATCTATCCTTCTGTGTAGTGATGACTAAATTGAGATCTCCACCCCAAAGCTGCTGACCCCCAAACGCATGCAAACGTTTTCTGACAACGCAGTGTAAAAGTTGGGATTGTCAAAATTTGGGCTGTATATGTTAACAATAGGTAGTTCCATTCCCTTTCCCCTACATCTGGAGATCACAAATCGCCCTTCATCGTCTGTGTCTAATCGTTCGAGTTTAAGAGTGGTCCTAGGGTTTACCCATGTAATCACTCCTCGCGCATGTATGGTGAAACCTGCAGCATGTATGTTTCCCTGCAGTCTCCTGCTGCGTAGCATAGGGCTCTTGAGGGGGAGATGTGTCTCTTGCAGTAGTGCAACATTAATTTTGTGTGTCTCCCCAAGTAGGACAGGACCTTTCTAAATTTCCTGTGGTCATTTAGGCCTCGCACGTACCAAGTGAGTGCACAAAACATGCTACTAGCTGCATTATTACTGGACCTTATAAGGATTGTCATGGGGTGTGTAGTGACTGCATTGCCGCGTCTGCGGCTTAGATATATAGGCTGTGTGCTCACCATGTACAAGGAAGAACACAGCGTGAAAATTGCCCTTCATACCCCCACCCACGCAAGGCATGCCCCAACTACACCTTGATGAAATTCCACAAAAGATTCCCCATTCGCCCTCTGAATGTTCAGCAACCCAAAACAGCAAAAAAACTGAACAAGGAACCCCCCCCAGTACACTTCCCAAGGTGTGTGGCACACTAATGGGTGGATGTTTCCCTTCTAGCAGGGTAATGTGACGGAACCAGACTGGGTTCACCCCCCCACCCACCGCATCAGTGTATCTTTTCACACAAAAAGTGGCATACTGGAACTCCCACTAAGAGACGACCACTCTGTAAGTAACACTATAGCCCAATTGTCTCTGTGGGGCTCTCCAATTGTCCAATTGTCTGGCGCACATTCAATCAAGCGTTCACCCAAGCGATCCCATGGTTCCCCATACTTCTCCCCTCAGCCACCTCCAGAAGTAGCTCTCTTATCTGTAACAAGTGTAGTCCAGTGATCAGTCCTGATCGTCCATTCGGCCCCCAGCAGCCCCTCCAAGGAACTCCGCTCTGGGCTGCAACACTTTTCTTCAGACCACTCCTTCAGGTCTTTCTGTAGGGCTTTAGAGTCTGTATAGACTCTTGATTGGCCCTGCCGATTGACGCAAAGTCTTGCCGGGTACAGCATGGCATAGTCCAAAATGTTAGTTGGCACTTCATTAGCGCAAACTGTCTGCCTGCTTCCTGCACTCGTAGCGTGAATTCCAGGTACACCGATATACTGGAGCCCTCGTACTGTAGTGACTGTTTCTCCCTGGCTACATTCAGCGGTGAATCCCCGTCTCAGTAATTCAGCAGTTTCGCAATTATCGGTTTCGGGGAGCACCAGGAGCTGTGTGCTCTCTCTACCACGAATATGGGAGAGAATGTCTTGCTTCCAAGCAGTGTTACCAACAGTTTCTTGATGAATTATTCTGGGTCGACTCCGGAAGTCCTGTGATCCTTAATTTGTTCCGGCAGGATTGCGCTTCAAGGTCTTCGGTCTTGTCCTGTAAAACCTGCAGCACCCTCCCCGTTTGTTTGTGTTCAGTGTCCATTGATGTCTGTGCTTCCTCCACCTCTGTGACCCGGTGCACCGTCATATCCAGCCTTTCTGTGTGTTTGTCAACACATTTGGACATTCGATCCATCCTATATGAGAGGGAGTCCAGTTTAGTCCCCAGCATTGAGAGGCTGTTCTAAAAGCCTTTCTCCATTGCAGCAAGCATTGTGTGGATGTCTCCATCAGCCTCCTCTGGGGCTTGTTCCTGCATGTTCTCCCCATCTTCTGAGGCATTCTACCTCACTTTAGTTTTCCTTTGATCAAATGTAAGTTTAGGCTGCATCTTGTCCACTCTACCCATCGTGGCTGGTCCGCAACGACTACTAATGACCTGTATTCATCAATCAGCTAGTCGGGCATCCACAGTCAAGCAGCTCACTCCGAGTTATGCCCTCTGTGTCCACCCACTGTCATGGGCCAGTGTACTGACCAGCATGAGCCAGGTGTGTAGCAGCCTCTCAGGTGTGCCTCACTACAGAGCGGCTGTCGCCAACCGCCACAAAAAATGACACCACCCAAGAGTCACAACTATTCCGGCCTCTCAGGCAACTGGACAAGCCAAGACGTGCCAGGGACTAAACTCGGGCTCAGGAGGACACTCCTGGAGAGCTACTGCTGCCAGCGGCACTGCCCCCCACCTTGATGAGGGGATACCACCACCTTAGGCAGCTTCTTGCACAGATTCACACAGAAGGACGTATGGTTACTGGGATTCGAAACCAGCCACTCCTGGCGTGCACAACCAGAAGCCTTTCCTCCGTCGAGAACACCATGCGTCCTCTCAGTCAGTTCCAGTCTTGCAGTACTCTGTGTGAGATGGCGCCGCTGTCTCCAGGATTCCCACACTTGTGCCAGCGGGTGCAGGGCTACACACAGTTCACCACGATGCTCCAGAGTCAACTCTGTCCCCAATCAATAATTACCCTAGGCTGCCGCAGGAACTACAAAGAACATCAGATAGGCCTCCGTATATGCAGGCATCAAAATGGCCGTCCTCACCAGCCACGCTCCTGTCTAGCCCGCGGGCCCACTGCTTTACTCACAGCGTTCCGGGGTATTTTCACAGTCCTTGCAACCCCGCCGCAGGTCATCTCAGGTTACCTGATCGAGCCAGCTCGGGCCCACACAGGGAGAGAGCCTCCACTAGAGATGGCACCGGGCCCTACTCCGCCATCGGCCTGCTCTTCAGGCCTCCTGGGTTTCCCGCACTCTCTCGCCACTGCTGGCCTCGGTACCTCACAGGTATGCCGCTTTCCCGGCAGCAATATGCACCGCAGCTGCCACCGCTGCTAAGGTACTCTGAGCTCGCTCTGACCCCAGAAGCGCCCGGGGGTCAAATCCGCCACTGGGTTTCAGGCCGCCGCTCCCCTGTCACAGCAGTTCAGGGATCGTGGTCCGGGGCAGAGGTTCTGCAGGCAGAGTCAGCTAGCCCGTTCGTCAGCGGGGGTTTAGGAACCAGAATTGGCTCACCATGCTCCCGAGACACAACAGATCAGACTGCAGCTCGAGTCCAATCAAATTGACAATGCAGATGCAGGATTCCTACAGGATTGTGTGATGGCGATGCAGAGTTTACAGTTTAAGCAGCCATCTTCATTGTGAGCCAGCTGCGCTCCTCTAACCCCTGAGAACATTTACTCCATTGGTTAGAGAGGAGCCAGGAGTCAGTCTCACCCACAAGCTGGTGCCAAGCATAAATGTGGAACTCCCAGTAGCCTTCTCAGACCACTGTACGACATAAGGAAGATCAAAACTGGACTACACCATCTTTCTAAGACCTTGAAGGACTGGACCATCTCTTTCGTGGAACCCAAGACAAAGAAGTGGAGTCCAAGGGTCATAAGCTTGACTTCCCATTCAAGCTACAGGGACACAACAAGCTACAAGAGACCATTCCAGTTCCAACTGGGTCTGAAATGGACCCAACTAGTAGCCTCATCTGGAGTAAATACTAACCCCCAAGTATTGTTCCTGTAGTCCTGGTACCCTTGGCTGTCTCTGGCAAGACTTTTCGTACCACCCCTGAAATTCTGGGATTTAAAAACGGTTAGCCTCCTTTCAGAACCCTATTCAGAGAGCCACAGGCATGCATTGGCTACTGGGCCCAACCGTGGGGGTTGAAGTGTTTTACTACTGATTTCCTGGATTGTGCATAACTGGGCCAAGTACCCCTTCTGCACTTGACTTTCAAGGTATACATGTTCCGAGCAGCCCAAGGCTCCCTTGTGGAGGAGTTGCGGATACAGAATACTGAACACAGGATCACAACTCAAAATATGAGCAGCAATACATCATTGTCCAGATAAATACTCACTTTTATGAAAAAAGAGAAGTAGTTTATTTATACTGCTCATCAACACAAAGGTAATGTACCACATCCACAAACAATTTCACAGTCTTTCCCTGGTGTTGGGGCTCAAGTGTTCCTTTGGATGTTCCCTGTCCCACTCAATCTTCAAATCAGCGATCATGGTTATTTCTCATTCACTATTTGTAACATCCTGGGTATGCCCGACTAGTAGTCTGAGTCTCAAGAGTGCACTACGACTCTAAATTTAAGCCAATAGTGTTCCAGCGCTAAATTAGCAGCAAGTTCCCCAGGCACAAAAGACCCAAAACCAATCTTACCCACACCCGTTGATGTGAAGAATTCACTGTTCCAGAGTGTGCCCAATCTGCAGCCCAGTTCAAGAAAGCCTGCTGCACGCAACCAAGATGGCTGCGCTCAGCAGGTGCAGAGTCTCTCAGTTGCAGTGGCACTCCAAAAAAGACTGGAGGCTTTCTGCAGCTCCTCCTGCGGGTAAGTGTTCATTTGGCTCCCAATGGGAGACGGCTACGACGATCAAGTCTTGGGTGTCTCGCCTGAGTAAAGGTGCGCAGATGTCACATTACTTGGTGCTCCCGGTGACCACCTCTGACATACCAGATAACCACAACTCATTTTCCTCAGGCTCCAGCCCAATCAGCACAGTGAACTTCTCCATGGTGGCCCATCCTGGATTATGGGCTCGTCCCTACGTAAATGCACACATTTTTGCTTTTCACTGCACAGCAGTATTGTTCGACCTGACAAACTTAGGTAGTGCTTCCCTAAACTTTTTTCTCATGGGTTTTTCTAATTCTCTTTTAGTGGCCTTAGGGCTCTGGGCACATTCCCACTGTAAAGGCAGTATCAAAATGAGCACGCCATTCCTACTCACATTAGGAATTGATGCTTACATGATGTTTTTAAACATTCCTGAAGCCTTCCATTGCTGGTGTGTGGGTGTGCACCTATGAGGCTTTTAAACATATGTCAAGCCTGCCATTGTAAGCCAGTGTGTGAACAATTGCAGTTATGCAGTGGCATAGCAAAGGGGGTGGTGGGTGGTCAGGCCTGGGTGGCACGAGTTTTGGAGGCAGCAGCCTCCACCCCCCTCTTTTTTCATGCGGCTGCCATGGGTGGCAATACAGAAACCGCCAGCTCTGTCACATGGCTGCCATGGGCAGCAAAAGCAATAACCGCCACGGGCAGCACATGGGCTAGCTACCCCACTGAACTTATGCTCAGGTTGGCCTTTCTAAACCACTGGCAAATCCTGAAGGGACCTTTCACTAGCACTAGAGCACCACTGGGGTAAGTCTTTTGGGGTGAAGCTAGTGATAGGTAAAAAGCTGGGCAGGTACACATATGTGACCCCTGCCCAGGTAGTGAAGAAAATCAATGTGTATTTTCACTACATGATCTTCCCATAGTTTAACAAGGGGAATGGATGAAATTACTTCAAGCTGCAATAGTGGCTTACAGTGGAGCAGGCTCCTAATGTGTCCTATCATTGAATTCACAATTACAAACCATCTCCTGTGGTAAAGAGGGATTTGTCATTAATCACTTAGAAATTCCACTCTTAAGAAAGTGAGCATTTCTCTGCTATGAAACTTGTTTGACTCCAGCTCACACTGGAGGCCTGTGCAATAACCACAATATCTATGCAACTGGAACAACAGACTTCTGCCATTTGAGGACCTGGCTGAATAGATTGAAGGGAGAGGTTTTGACACTTGGCCTCTGGGAATGCAGATCATAGTGCGACTAAAGATCAAGATCTGCATTCCACAGCTTCATGGCAGGCAGGACTGACATTCAGTGGAAACATCTGTGGGAGCAAGACCACTGACTCATTGTCAGTGAAATTGCTCTCCCCCCTTCGCAGCTCCACCATCAAGTGAGGCCTTCCCTGCACTCTCGAGTGCTGGTGTTCGAGACCCTCGTCCAGCCGCCGGTCTCACCTCAGCCTCATCCCTGGTGGTCCAGTGGACCTCTGTCTCCTTTCTCTCGCTCTGCTCTTTCTCTCCGTTTTCACTTGTTTTTCACTGATTTCAATCTCCCACTTTTACTCTCCTTCTGTGTCTTTCTTCTGTTCTCTGTCATTTTTTACTGATTTCAATCTCCCCTTCACCCCCCCTCTGTGTCTCTCCTCCGTCCTCTCTTGTTTTTTTACTGATTTCAATCTTCCCTTTCACTCCCCCTCTGTGTCTTTCCTCCATTTTTACTCGTTTTTCACTGATTTAATCTTCCCATCTCACTCTCCTTCTGTGTCTTTCCACCACTTTTCTTGCACCTTTCACTGCCTCATTTCCACTCTTTCCTCTCTTATTTGCCTTTTCTGCCCGTTTTTCCCTGCTGCTGCTGCCCCCGTGGCCCCTCCCCCCAAGCACGGCCAATGCGGCCTGCCCAATCCAGATCCCCTCCCAGCTGTCCAGCCCTCCCGACCCCTACTTAATGGTGGCTGCTGCGGGGACAGGCGAGCAAGACCACTGACTCATTGTCAGTGAAATTGTTCTCCCCCCTCTCAGCTCCACCATCAAGTGAGGCCTTACCCTGAGCCCCTGCACTTTTGAGTGCTGGTGTTTAAGGCCCTCTTTCACCCACAGGTTTTACCTGCGCCTCATCCCTGGTGGTCCAGTGGACCTCTGTCTCCACTCTTTCTCTTCGTTTTCATTTGTTTTTCACTGATTTCAATCTCCCCCTTTTACTCTCCTTCTGTGTCTTTCCTCCATTTTCTCAAATTTTGTACTGCTTTCAATCTCCCCCTTTCACTCCCCCTCTGTGTCTCTCCTCCGTTTTCACTTGCTTTTTACTGATTTCAATCTCTCCCTTTTACTCCCCCACGGCCCCTCCCCCAGCACGATCAATGAGACCTGCCCAATCCAGCTCCCCTACCAGCTCCTGCCTCCCGGCTGTCCAGCCCTCCTCGACCCCTACTTAATGGTGGCCGCTGAGCGTCCGTGCTGCTAAAGCGCCAAAGGAAAGCCAGCCTGCTCCCGTCCGCGACCCAACCGCAACCAGCACTAGGAACCCTGGACCTCCTCAATGGCAACACTATGACCCAGCGGCACTCCACACTCTCAACCCAGGATGCAACAAAAACTGCAAGCTAGCATCACCAACTGACACCCACGGACCCTTCAGCTATCACCGCTGCCGGCACACCTGCAGCACCGCCAAGACCATGGATCCGGTGCACCCTGCCTGCAAAACCACAACCAAAGTGAAGACCCTAAAATGCATCATCCTCAACGTCCAATCCCTCCACAAAACACCACTGAAATCTGTGACCTTCTCAACAGCACCACCTCGGACGTTGGGTTCTTCACCGAAACATGGACCAACACCACCTCCGGACCATACATCGCCATAGCCATTCCCCAAGGGTACCAGATCTCCAGGAAGGATCGCCCCATCCGCCTAGGAGGAGGAATCACCATTGTCCACAAATCCGACTTCTGCCTGAGCACACTCCCTGACGAGCCCACAGACCTGATGGAACACCTTCACTTCAAGATACTGGCAAGCCCTACCACCACCCTCCGAGGAACCCTTATCTACTGATCCCCTGGACCACGCAGACTTTTCGCCAACTCCATCATGGACATCATCTCCCCGCATGCCATCACGTCCACCAACTACACCCTACTGGGAGACCTCAACTTCCACCTCAACAATCAACTGGACCCCAGCACCACATCCCTCCTGGACAACCTCCACAACATTGGACTCCGCCAGATCATGACCGAACCCACACACTCAGCAGTACACACCCTTGACACCCTCTTCACAACAGGTAACTCCATCACCTTCAGCCACACCACCGATCTCCCATGGACTGATCATTGATGCATGCCTTTCACCCTCAGAACACCCACCATCCACGGACACATGCACCTGCTCCCACGAAGAAACTGTACCAGAATCACTGACGAACAGCTATCCTGATCACTCAGCAACTCCACCCCAACCATCGCGGTAAACATCGACCCCAACACCGTAGCCCGAACCCTGCACAGATGGATCTCCGACAGCGGCAACACCATAGTCCCTGCTCAAGAAAAACAACAACACCCACGCCAAGAAAGCCAGATGATTTACCACCAAACTTCGTGAGTTCAGACGCACTTGCCGCCACCTTAAAAAGGCCTAGAGGAACCCAAATCCAGAGAAGCCTACAACAACTTCAGAGCCGCCACCAACTTCCACCACCAAATCATCAGAAAAACAAGGGAAAAAGTGATTGAAGACAGAATCTCCACTCATGCACACGACAGCAAAGAACTCTTCTACATCATCAAGGAGATAGCCCAACCCACCAGCAAGTCCATCAACATCCCTCCCACCCAAGACCTCTGCGACAAACTCAGCTCCTTTTTCCACCACAAATCAAGAGCATCTACAACAACTTCGACGAAGACAACCAACACACTGAACTCTCACCGACCACCCCAGACACCCTGAAACCATCGATCGACAACTGGACAGCCCTCACACTGAAGACGATGAAGTCAATCCAGTCCGGGGCCCCCACGGACCCCTGCCCCACCACATTTTTAATAGAGCGTCTGACACAATCGCACCCATGCTCTGCCACACCATCAACCGCTCCCTGGCAACTGCCACATTTCCCGACGACTGGAAACAACCCGAGATCAACCCCTCCTGAAGAAACCCTCGGTGGACCCCACCGACTTCCAGAAACTACAGACCCATTTCTCTGCTCCCGTTCCCAGCGAAAGACATTGAGAAAGCCATCAACAGACAACTCGCCACATTCATCGAAGAGCACAACATCCGCGACTCCTCCCAATCCGGCTTCAGAAAAAACAACAGTATGGAAACCGCCCTCCTCACTGCAACAGACGACATCCGCACCCTACTGGACAAAGGTGAAACAGCAGCCCTCATCCTCCTCAACCTCTCAGTGGCATTCGACACAGTCTCTCACCACACCCTAATATTCAGACTCCACGACGCAGGGATCCAAAACAAGGCCCTCAACTGGATCTGCTCCTTCGTCTCTGGCAGAACGCAGTGGGTCAAACTCACCCCTTTCCTCTCCGACCCTACACTACCACCTGCGGAGTCCCCTAGGGGTCCTCCCTCAGCCCTACACTCTTCAACGTCTACATGGCTCCGTTCACCCCCTTTGTCAGAATCTACGGACTCAACATTGTATGCGCAGATAACACCCAACTCATCCTCTCCCTATCCAACTAACCCATTACCGCCAGACACAATTTTCGAGAAGGCATGGAAGCCGTCGCCAAATGGATGAAAAACAGCTGCTTACAACTAAACACCAACAAAACAGAAGTACTCATCATGGGCCCAAACCTCAACGCATGGAATGACACCTGGTGGCACCACCGCCCTCGGAAGCCCGCCTACCCCCACGGACCACGCACGCAACCTGGAAATCATCTTGGACTCTGAGCTCAAAATGGACCACCAGATCAACTCTGTCTGGTCCTCCTGATTCCACACAGTTTGCATTCTACGTAAGACCTTCAAATGGATCCCCCTCTAACACAGAAAGACCATCACTCATGCCCTGGTCACCAGCAGACTCGACTACGGCAAAGCACTCTACACCGGAATAAAGAAAAACCTCACACGCAAGCTACAGAACATTCAGAAGCAAGACTTGTCCTTGACCTGCCAAAACACTGCCACATCTCCCAGCACCTGTGCACCCTCCACTGGCTTCCCATCAAAGCTAGAGTCACATTCAAGATGCTCACTCACGCCCAAAAGGCCCTCCAAGACACCGGACCAGCATACCTGAACAGCTGACTCAAATTCCACGCATTCCAGAGGACCCTACGATCTGCCCAGCTCTCCTACGCTGTGGTCCCCCGCACCAGAAAGACCCGATCGGGAGGCGGATCCTTCTCCTTCCTCGCGGCCCAAGCCTGGAACGCCCTGCCGCTCCACCTCGGACAGACAGCATCGCTCCCAATCTTCGCAAGAAACCTCAAAACCTGGCTCTTCGAAAGACGCTCCCCTTGTGGACTGGGGCCTGCTAGCCCCCCCCCCCCCACAGAGCCTTGAGACACTTACAGGTGAGTAGTCGTGCTTAACAAATGCCTGATTGATTGATTGATTGATTGATTGATTGGTTCAACCCACCCCCAACTTCAAAGGCACACTTCTGTATAACCACTAGTACCATACTTCATCAGAGTAGAGGTACTCTTGTGTGGACTAGGGAAGGGAGACTCTGGGACTGCGTGGTGCACACTGCCAGAGGAATCTGTTGTGCACAAGGAGGATTGCTGCAATTGGAAGAGAACATGCACCCTTCCTGAATAGTGACTGGCCAGGGCTGATTACCTGATGCTGTGTTGCACCCTGAAGTGCTCTCCCCAAGGGCTTGTTAGTTTCTTCCCTATTCTCTTGTGAAGTTTCAGGGACATCAAAGACCTCCCGTGAGGGACCCACACCACCCACTTGTGACACCTGGAGAGCGGTGCCATCTTAAGTGCCCACATCCTCTTGTGGATCCAACTTGTAGCTTGGCGTGAGTGTGGAACTGAGTATTCTTCCTGGAGATTAAATTGCCTTGTGCGAAGCCCCAGAAGTACTACCTGCAACTCAGGAGTGTGGCTCCTGCATGGTGAGGCCTCAACATGCATAAGCTTCTTGTTGGTGGTGAGCAGATTCACTGGTTGTGGGGCCCCAAGTGGACAGCTTTGTCGATCGCGCTGCATCTCTCTTGTGCGACACGCCGACTGCATGCTCATTGCGTGCAGTGTCCAATTCATATTGAGGCCTCATTCAATCTCGTGCTGCACTGCTGAACTTGCGCCTGTGTGTGTGACCAGAATTGTCTGGTGCGACCCGTAACAATCTGCATCTGTCATTGTGCCTCATTTCTAGGGAGATACTGAGTTTGCAACTTTTCTTTGCATGTGACCGGAACTGTCTGGTGCAACTCTTATCAACGTGCATCAGACATTGTGCCTCATTTCCAGGGAGTTGCGGAGGAGGGATTTTGCAATCTGAGGTGCCCGGATTGCCTGGGTGCTACTTCCATTGACGTTTGTCTGAAGGGGTTCCTCCTTCTTCCGAGAGGCTTCCCTGCTTCAACTACCAGTCATCGATTGTTCCTTTTGTGCCCTCAGGATAATGGACCATCTGACCTCTCATCACCCTGCTATGATGGCTTTGTATTGTCAGGTCGGAATTTGCAAACAAAACAGGTGATGGACCGAATGTGGATCAATGTCACACATTCACCCCAGTCCGAAGATCTGGGCCCAAATCCATCATTTTTTTGCACTCCACACCACCCTGGGTTAGACAATGGCGATATGCAAATCAGCTCTGACCCTGTGCCCCATGGGAACAGTCCAAGCTGAACTACAAAAGCCATGTCCTTCCCAGAACGGAATCAAGCATCCGAGGACCGGACCGGTTTCGAGGTAACACCTCTCATCAGTCCGGCTAGCTTGACTCCAGTGGTGTGGAGTGCCTGGGACCCACGTCTGAGCATCCCCAGCGCACTTAGGGCGGAATTTGCAAACAAAACAGGTGATGGACCGAATGTGGATCAATGTCACACATTCACCCCAGTCCGAAGATCTGGGCCCAAATCCATCGTTTTTTTGCACTCCACACCACCCTGGGTTAGACAATGGCGATATGCAAATCAGCTCTGACCCTGTGCCCCATGGGAACAGTCCAGTCCGAACTACAAAAGCCATGTCCTTCCCAGAACGGAATCAAGCATCCGAGGACCGGACCGGTTTCGAGGTAACACCTCTCATCAGCCCGGCTAGCTTGACTCCAGTGGTGTGGAGTGCCTGGGACCCACGTCTGAGCATCCCCAGCGCACTTAGGGCGGAATTTGCAAACAAAACAGGTGATGGACCGAATGTGGATTAATGTCACACATTCACCCCAGTCCGAAGATCTTTGTATTTGTATTTGTATGTCGATTTATAGAGCGCGATTGCTGCCCGGGGGCGTCCAAGCGCTAAAACCAACAGAACAGGAGGGGGTAGCCAAGGCGTTATCAGACGGCAGTGAAAAGGAAGGTTTTTAGCTGTTTCCTAAATGAGGTAAGATTGGGGTTCTTCCTTAGGTGGAGGGGTAGGGTGTTCCATAGCTTGGAGGCATTGTAGCTGAAAGTCCTGCCGCCAGTTCTGGATTTTTTTATTTTGGGGATAGTGGCCGTTAAGGTCTGGTTGGAACGCAGATTCCTGGTGGGTTGATAATGTGACACAAGGTTACGGGTGATGAGGGGACCCGTTTTCCAGAACGCCTGGTGCGCAATGCATAAGGCTTTAAATTGGATTCTTTGGGGAATGGGTAGCCAGTGCAGTTTTTTCAGTCCATTTTTGACTGATTGACGTCGGGGGATCTGAAGCAAGGTGCGCGCGGCGCAGTTCTGTACTGTTTGTAGCCTCCGTATTGTGTACTCTGGGGCAGCGAGGTACAAGGCGTTGTTATAGTCCAGTCGTGACTGGATAAGGCCTTGGATGGCTACTTGTTTTGCCTCCATCGGTAGAAGATGGAGTACCTTCCTTAGCACTCTGAGCAGGCCAAAGCAGGTGGCTGCTAGTTTGGTGGATTGAGTGCCAAAGGACAGAGATCCATCGAGCCACACCCCAAGGCTCTTAATACTGTCTTTTGGGGCAGGGGGGGTACCCAGACAGGGTGGCCATAAAGTGCCAAGGGAGTTGGGTTTTGCAGGGCCAAGGAGCATAAGCTCTGTCTTGTCCCCGTTCATTTTTAATGAGGAGGAGGACATCCAGTCCTTAACTTCCTTGAGGCATTTCTTGAGCCCTCCTTCCGAGGTCTGGCTGGCCTCCTGTGCCAGAGAGACCACTAGCTGAGTGTTGTCAGCGTATGAAATGATCTTAATTCCATACTGACGAACAACTTCAGCCAGTGGCCTCATATATATGTTGAAGAGCGCAGGGCTCAGTGAAGAGCCCTGCGGGACTCCGCATTTTAGAGGTCTGCTGGTAGAGGAGGATGTTCCGTCGAATACCCGAAAGGATCTGTCCTGTAAAAAGGATTCAAACCAGGACAAAGCTTTGTCTTTTATACCAATGTTTGCCATACGGTCCAGCAGTATGTCATGGCTGACCGTGTCGAAGGCCGCGCTTAGGTCAAGGAGGATCACTGCCACTGATCCTCCCTTGTCCAGGATGGTTCTGGATTCCTCGGTGACCATGAGGAGCGCGGTTTCGGTACCATGTCGTGGTCTGAAGCCCGTTTGGGTAGGGTCAAGGAGCTGGTGGTTTTCAAGAAATTTGATCAGCTGGCTATTAATATGTCTCTCTAGGATTTTGCTAATCCAGGGAAGGAGAGAGATTGGTCGGTAGTTGCTGAGGTTCGAAGGGTCCAGTTTGGGCTTTTTTAATAGTGCACGCACCATGGCTTGTTTCCATTGTAACGGGACTATGCCGGTAGAAATGGAAGCGTTGAGGAGGTCCATTATGACAGGCAGGGTGATAGCCGAGGCTGACATAATGATGTCTGGCGGGGCTGGGTCCCCCGGAGACCCGGATTTGACTTTTTTTGCCAAGGACTCAAGAGTCGAGATATTAAGAAGGGCAAAGTGGTCAAGAGTGGGGGAGGAGTTCAAGTCGGAATTGCTTGAAGTAGAGGGGGTATTGGGTAGGACAGGGAATGATTCAAAGATGGTGGTGATTTTTTGCAGGAAGAAGTCTGCCATGGTGTTGCAGTGATCTGCAGTCTTGGTCTCATCTAAACTGGGTGGTAATTTGGTGAGGCTTTTCACAATACGGAAAATTTCCCTGGGTTTAGATTTCGCCAAGATTATTTCATTGGCAAAGTAGGCTGTTTTGCTGGCCTTGATTTGTTCTTTGTACGTTTTGAGTAGTTTAAGGTATTGACTTTTGTTGTCTGGCAGAGAGTCCAAGCGCCATTTTCTTTCCGCTTGTCTACACTGGCGTTTCGTAATTCTGAGGGGTTCGGAGTACCATGGAGCTGATTTGTGACAGCGTTTGGTGGTGGATTTTCGTTTAGGTAGAGAGAAGTCTAGTGACTTGGTAATCCAGTCCTCATAGGAGAGGTTAGCAATGCATGGGTCATCGTTAAGCGGTGGTAGGTTGCTGGACAGTTTTTTGGTCCATGTCTCCATAGGGAGGCGGGACCACGGTCTGGCAGTTCTTATAGTGGGTTTGGTGGCTGGGGGTTTAGGGGTGTGCCATAGAAGCGGGACCATTAGATGGTCGGTCCAGGGGAGCGGGAGAGGTAGACTAGTTGTCAAATTAGTACAGTTACTGAAGACCGGGTCAAGCAAATGGGCCCAAATCCATCGTTTTTTTGCACTCCACACCACCCTGGGTTAGACAATGGCGATATGCAAATCAGCTCTGACCCTGTGCCCCATGGGAACAGTCCAGTCCGAACTACAAAAGCCATGTCCTTCCCAGAACGGAATCAAGCATCCAAGGACCGGACCGGTTTCGAGGTAATTTGTATTGTCAGGTAGCATTGCCCGGTTTGGGTCTAGGTGCTGAGAGTAATTGAGTGAGCTAAGTAATGCTTCCAAGAGAGGTCAGAAGTGGGTCAAGAGACTTCATGACACCCCCTGTGCTTCACAGAACTGGGCTGGTGCCGGAAGACACAGTGTGGAATCCCTTGATTGACTCACCCTCAGCACACTTCTGCTCCCCAAACCGTGGGTGAACTTGCCGAGTAGTTGTCAAATCTCCCTTTGTCGACTGACACCTAATTATCTGCTACCTCCCCCACCTTCTTCCCTGGGACACTGATTAAGTGTGACTCCGGCCACCATCAGCCTAGTATCGGGGGGAAGTCTTTCTTTATCTTCAGCCCATGGGTGTAGGGTGGCTGGGGTTTGCTGAAAGGTGAAAGAGGCTTGGAACACCAGGTCTGCAGGTGCATTATCAATTGACCTGCCGAATATCAGTTGCACCACATTACGGTGCTGTGTACATGTGTGTGCGCGCCATATGGACCTGTCTGGTATCTGTGGCACAGCGTATCTGTGCTGAGTGAGTGTGTCGGAGTGACTACCTGTTATTATTTACACCGCATGGTGGTGTTGCTTTACACAATGATTCCTTGCCAAAAGAATACTAATTTTGACATTGTTTTTACCTGTGCAGCCTTGGCCCAGGGTGCTGTTTAAAAGTGTTGAAATTATCTGTGTGTACACATTTCTGATATCATTGTGTTCTGAGGTGCATCTTATAACTGTGTGGTATTGAATTATAATAATTGCCAGGCTGGGCCTCATTCTGATAATGTTTCGCGCCGCATAAGAAAGCTGGGAATAAAGTAGGATCTTTCCCAAGAGTGTATATTACATTTTAACACGGTTGGGCTTAGTACTCCTAGTTATATTTCCAAATGTGATTTATGCCCAGAAATACATGATGTTCATGTTGTGTTGATTAATGCGTGTGTTGAATACACACTTTATTCATATACACCATGTGTGAAGTCTCTTTTGTGACGCTCATTGTATTTATTGTGTTAGAGTGCTGTGCCAATGCTTTACACATTGCCGCTGGGATAAGCCTGACTACTAAGTGCCAAGCTACCCAAGGGCAAGCACAGGTTATATAGTGAATGTAATCACCCACCGCTGATGAGAGTGGTAGGGCCTCTCTTCTACCAGCCAGAATGTGCAAGATCCAACAAGTCTGTTCCATGGGGGCCCCTCCTGGCATATGTAGTTGCCACCTCGCTACTTCGCACAGGCTCAGGCCAAATCACCTCAGCATGAAACACAGCTAATTTCCTGACGTGTGGGGGTCACCGTCTCAGTCCTGCACACAGGCAACAAATGGAACAGTACAGCTGTCTTTTCCTCACACCTCGCACAGGAACCCCACTTGACAGGTCAGTCCGCTGGACCTCATTCCCTCCAACAATCTCATCTTCCTCACTGGGCACACTGGCCTTGTCAAGCAGGCAGGCTCGAGGGAAGGTGATCTTGTATTCCCTGGATGGTGTCCATCACCCAGCAGGGAGAATGGCAGGCCTTGGCCCCAGTACTGGTCGCAAGTGGAAGTCTTGCAGAGCTTCCCCTCCTCACACAGCCCATCTGGCTTCTTAGATGATAGTTGTTTTGGGTCTCAGGCTTCCTTCTTATAGTCCCTTTTCAGACAGAATGTGATTTAGGGTCTATGTCTTTGAGGTTTTATGTTGGTGTTCTGATTCTTTTGAAGTGTCCACTCCTCTGCTCCCTCTTCCTCTTGAAATTCAGGAGTGGCTTCAAAGCTAATAGTCCCACAACACAGTCAATGGAAGTGACTGGAGCTCACTCCTGGATTTTAGTCACAGTACTATGTCACAAGGTTAGCCCACTGCCCCATCCCTCCTCTTTATGATTCTCTTATCAGCCCCATCTCATTCCTGAGATGTGCCCAGGCCTCTCCCTAGTGACCTCTCAATGAATCAAAGAGAACTCTTTGAAGGGTACAGGGGAGTCATTGTCCTCCTCTGCCCAGTGTGTGTCCCACCCAGCTTACAGGAATGCAGCAATACACAAATCTATCTGGGGGAATCTCTCTACCACCTCTCCGTGTTTCAACATGGTCTCACAAAATGGAACCCAGGGCCCTACAAAATTATACCATTCACAAGCACACACACATCCAGTGCATCTATACATCATTAACACACTGCACAGTTCTATATCCTCCATGTACTGTACCACTCAGAGGCACACATACATCCAGCAGTTGCATCGGACATTCATGCACATTATATGTCCAAATAGGAATCCCTTTAGCCCTCAATTCAGACAATAATATGGCAAACGAACTGCCTCCATAACTGCAGTCAAAACTAGGCAATGCTCTGTCGTGTGACGTACAAAAACATTAGCATTTTCATTATTCAGCTTTACAGAGTTACGTCAATCAGAAGGGACTACTATTAAACCTATCAACTATCTCCAAATTTCAATCCCTTTCAAATAATACACATTTATTTTTTTCCTCACTCCAAATTCCATCACCTTTATGTTGGTATGATTTATATTCAGACCAGTGGATGTAGAATATGTTCATAGAAACAACAGTCGATCAGCACAACAACATTTAACTATTGATAAAAGACACGCCCATGCTCCCAGGTGCAAAAGCTAAACCTTTGCAAAAGGTTTTGCAGTAATAAGCAACAGGATGATCATTCTATAATTAGCCAGATCCACTGTGCTCCAATTTAAAAAAAACAGTAAGGACATACAATGTTGCCCTTCTAGTTCCTGGAATCAGTTCATTGTCCCAGTACCTCTTGATTCCATAACAGTCTGGGCGTATAGGTTGGTCAAATGTTTTATCTGTAATCTTCACTTCTCCAGGAGGGAAGCATTCTTGCCTCATTGTTTGTTGGCTAGACAAGAGCTCTACTTTATTTCAGTTACAGTTTAAACACACAATTAACATTTTCTCAAATAAAACTAGTATCCTCCCAGTAAATACTGATTTGAAAATCCAGCATCTACAAACAGAGCACACAAAACATGTAACTGACGAAGAATTTTACTTCTTCAAAAACAATTTACACTGTTCTCTGATATTAGGATAGAAAAGGAGGGAGTTCTTTCCACTGAGACTGATGAACAATATAAGCACAAGGCTTGTATGTAATGGTGACTTTCAATTCTCTTTATAATTGAATAAGATTTATTTATGGAATGAAATGTTCAATAGTTACTAAACAGTTAATCATAATAAATTAGATCCAATAAAACACTGGATTAAGGTTGATGCGGATTCCGTTGTTGAACATTTGCAGATAAAAATTTTGGGATAATGCTAAAAGCTTCAGACTTTTGGCATTGGATTTAAGGATTTGAATATTAGATTCTGAAATGCTCCAAGTGCTCCAGCTTCCAGATAGAATTTAACAGCATAAAATACGGAGCCAGTGAATTATTTAATCACCTGCTATTAAAATCAAAGGGCCTCATTCATGAGGTTTTGAAGTAGGGCAGCGCTGCAGGTCTTCTTGCCATGCTGCCCTATGGCACAAAAAAAGGGCAGGAATGGGAAACGTTCCTGCACAAAAACAATCACAAGTGGCTATTTCCTCTTTCTATGTGTGATGCAGAATACAGTACACATATAAAAACGAGGAGAAATAAAGATCCTTCTCTTCATTGTGCCTCTCCTATACCTTCCCTGGGGATGCGTAAATTTTTGGTGCTTCCTCAGAGTTAGGATTTCTCGTAAATCTGGAGCAGTGTCAAAAAGACATGGATGTTGCAGGGAACGCTCCCAGCAACACTTGTAGCACACCCTTTTAATGCAGAAAATTGTGTTAAAGGAAACAATATTTACTAGGCAGCATTAAGCCAAAAAAAGTGACTTAGGGCCAGATGTAGGTAGCCCTTTACCGATCGGTAACGGCCGAAAATACCGATTTTTGGCCCTTACCGATCGGTAAACAGCCATCGAGATGTAGGGAACGAAAAACATAAAGAATCGGAGTGAAAACCGATTCGGAATGAGCACCGAATGGGAAAGAATCCGATACGTACATACCGAAAATCGGACATGTAACGAATCGGAAAAACACCGATTCGGATGCAAAGACCGAATCGGTCCATGTACCGATTCGTTCGTGACACTGAATCGGAAAATCACCGAATCGGTCCATTGACCGATTCGTTAGTGACACCGAATCGGAAAATCACCGATTCGGTCCATTGACCGATTCGTTAGTGACACCGAATCGGAAAATCACCGATTCGGTCCATGTACCGAATCGTTAGTGACACCGAATCGGTAAATCACCGATTCGGTCCATGTATCGATTCGGTAGAAAGACCGATTCGGACATGAGCCGAATCGGAAAACATGCCGATTCGTAGGATTCGCCGATCGGGAAATTCCCCGACTCCGACAGTTGGGGAGATGTAGGGAGGCACAGAAACACCAAAATCGGCTCAAAATCGGTAGAATTCACTCGGTATTTACCATGGATTGCAATCAGGTGGTAACCAACTCCAACCCATATAAACAGTCCCAAAATGCATTGCAACTTGCAGGATGGCAGCTTTCTATGTCATTGCGAGGCGGCTACGGCTACAGCAGGAAGGACAGAGGGAATGGCTAAGAAATGAACAGGTCTACAGACAGAGGATAACCCTGTTCATGCTCACAGAGGCAGAGATACTACAGAGATACAGGCTGGACTCTGACACCATACTTGAGCTCATCAGGGATCTCAAGCCATTCTTGGACCACCACACCCCAAGGGCACACGCCATCCCTGCGCACATCTAGGTGCTATGCAGCCTACACCTGCTAGCGTCTGGCAGCTATCAAAGTGGTGTAGCAGCAGCAGGAGGGGTGAGCCAGAGCAGCCTGTCAAGGTTCTTCCACACATTCCTTGACGCCATGATACACAGGATGGACCAATACATCTCTTTCCCTGCAACCCACGCAGAACTGCTACAAACCAAAGCTGACTTCTACCAGATGGCACAATTTCCCCAAATCATCGGTTGCATAGATGGCACGCACATTCCGATTTGCCCACCAGCGGACACCGAATACATATACCGCAATCGCAAGTCTACACACACCATCAACGTGCAGGTGATCTGCAATGCAAAGTGCACCATCACAGACCTGGTAGCAAAATTTCCAGGGAGTACCCATGACTCCTATATTTTCCAACAGAGCGGCATATATGCACGGCTGATGGCTGGCGAATTTGGAGAAGGATACCTCCTAGGTGAGACACATCATCAGACCCCCATAACACATAGTAGGTAGGTGGAATACATGTATGCATGTGTCTAATGTGACCCCTTTCTCTTCCAGGCGACAGTGCATATGCCCTCCGCTCATTCATACTCACCCCCTACCTCAACCCCTCCACACCCAGCCAAAGGAGGTATAACCGGGCCCACATACGCACAAGGAATGTTGTCGAACGGACCTTTTGCATCTGGAAAAGTAGATTCAGATGCCTGCACAAGAGTGGAGGTGCAAGGCAGTATACCCCCATCACCTGCTGCAAGATCATAGCTGTATGTGCAATGTTACACAACCTTGCGGTCAAGAAGGCCACTGAAGTGGAGTTGTCTGACTACGAGGACCATGACGACGACGAAGCTGTGCCACTGACACAGCCAGCTGGGGTGTGTACGCCAAGTGATGGCAGATACAGACGTGAGGAGATCACTGAGAACTATTTCTGACTGAGTACAGATGCAAAGACAGCTAAATGTTGCTTGGAAAAAACAAATTTTAATAGTGTAGCACCACAGTTACAGCACTGATGTGCAACAAAAAATGGAGTATGGTAAATAAAATAAAGTCCAAGGTACTGGTTGCCTCACCCGCCCTTGCCAGGCTATTTTTTTGCCCGCTTGCCAGACCCACTGGGGTGTCCCTCAGCCCCCTCTGAATGCCCAGCAGCATCAGCGGAGCGCCTGGTGCTCCTCCGTGGCTCAGACGCAGCGCTGGCCAGGCTGCTGCGGCTGCTGCTGTCCCCAGCATCACCCAGGTCCAGGGCCGGATTGGAGGCGGTGTTTGAAATTATCATGGCCTCCATGGCAGTGGTGATCCGGGCCATCCCCCTAGTAAGCTCAGCCGTATGCTGACTAAGGACGGATTCCTGGTTGGCACTGCGATGGCACAGTTGTGCCGTCGCCGCTGCAAGGCGGCCCATGGCGCGGTTCAGAACCCGGGCATCCCGCCTGCGCACCAGCTCATGCTCCTCCTGTCTGCTTGCTGAGTGGGTGATGGCAGTGGTTAGCCTGCCTAACCCTGCTGCCACCTCCTTGTTCGATTCCACCACGGCCTGGAATCCCTTCACCAACTCTCCCATCTGCATGTTGTGCTGCAGGAGCTGGCGTTGGCAGGCCATAGTGGATCTGGCTTGTTGCCTCTGAATTTTCACCATTTGTCCCTCCAGGCCCAGGAATACACTGCCCTCCCGTGCTGGTGCAGCAGTGGTGGTGATGTTACGGCGCCGGGCACTGCTGCTTCCAGCCTGCTGAGTGGGCTGGGGTGCCACTGGTGGGGGTGTGAAGCTGGCCGGTCCCTGAGCCCCTGCTCCCAAGACAGGTTGAACAGGTGGCAAGGCCACGGTTGTGGCAGGAGCTGGAGTCGGCGGAATGGTGTCCCTTGTAGGGGAGTTCTCTGGGGAGAACTGCAAGGGGGGTGTGCTGGCCATTACTGGGGAGTGCAGTGCATCGTAGTCAATGACCAGGACTCCCTCCATACCTAGCCCTGTGGTGTCTCCTTCCTCCTCCTCCTCCTGGCCAGCCTGGCTGGTGCTCGGCCCTGCGACTGCAGTGTCGGACGGTGCTGCTCCCTCTGCTGTCACTGTTGTTCCGCCTGATGGGGCCCCTAGGTACAAAGAAGCATTTGTAAACTGAGTGCCGATGTATTACAGTCAGTACAATTATAGCATTCCACATGTCCTTGCATCTCCTTACACTGTGTCACACTGTTTCCTGTCTTGTGAATCTGCACTGCCATATTTAGCTAACTTCTGCTGACTACATGTACCATGATGCTTGTCTCTTGTATGTTGGTGACAGTACTGTGCTGGGGTTTGCCTATGCATTGTGTCTAATGGGGAGGTGTCTGGTAGGGTGTGTCATGATGCGCATGCTTCTTACCTGTAGCTGTGGCTCTCGCAGAGCTGTCCAGGGTCCCGATTCCACTGACACTCTCCCTCTCAATGGTGCTGGAGACCAGGTCCTCCAGCTCGGTGAGGGGTGGCTCCGGGTTCCTGCCTCCTCCTGTGCCTCCAGCCTGCCTCTGTATCTCGGCCATCTTCCTCTTAGTGAGGCTGCGGATGTCATAGAACCTTTTTTTAAGTTCTTCGACAGACCTGGGGGTGACACCCGCAGCATTCACCTTCTGGGCGATGTCGGCCCAGATTCTCCTCTTGGTGCTGTCTGGCACGTTCAGGGACAGCTTGCCAAACAGCTGGCGGTGCACCCTCACCACCTCCTCGACCAGCACCTGAAGTTCGGTGGTGGTGAACTTGGGCTTCCTCTTCTGGGAGGACTTCTGGCTTTCTGACTGCTCTGCCATGTTCTCCAGTTCAGTTGGCAACCTCCTACTCCCACTGCTGCAAACTGTGAGTGTTGAGCTCAGGCTGGCTCTCCAGAAACTTCTTAATTAGCTGCACCTGCCAGTGTTGCCACTCCCTGTTTGGGTGGGGGACGGGGAGCCACCTCATTGGCTGAATCGGCTTTTGCCGAATCGGCTTTTAACGATTCGGTAATATCCGAATCGGTAAAATCCGAATCGGTAAAATCCGATTCGGTATTATCCGATTCGGTAAAAGCCGAATCGGTTCCTTCAATGCATTCCTATGGGCTTTTTCGCCATGGGTGTGTTTTCATGGCTACGAATCTATGATTGCCGAATCGGATTTTACCGATTCGGCTTGTACGGAATCGGTATTCGCCGATTCGGGAATATCCGATTCGGTGGTAGCCGATTCGGTAATTTCCGATTCGTTGTTAGCCGATTCGGTACTTTCCGATTCGGACCGAGCCGATTCGGAACGTACCGATTCTCATTACCGATGCCGACCGAATCGGTATTCATTCGGTTTTTTTTCCCTACATCTCGTTTTCCGATTTCAGAATACCGATTCGGCCCGCCTCGGTATTTTGAAATCGGAAAATCGCGTTTACCTACATCGGGCCCCTAGTGCTTCCTCGTAAATACGGTGCAGGCTCCTGTACCATGGAACGTCGCAAAAAGTGCAGTTTGACAGCACAAGGTGCCTCATAAATGAGGCCCAAAAAGCTTTTACAACTTAGACTACTGAAATTCTGAACTTTGAGAAGAATAGACCACTCACCTATATCACTATGTAATGGACAATTAACATTATGGTTACTAAAGAGTCAATCAGCGCTAGACAGACTATACAAATATTGTTTCCGTAAGTGTGACTTGAAATTATGAGAACCAACAATGTGGTTTTTATAAAGATAGTAAACCCCATACCAATTTTATAACAGATGGACGATAACACTACGAGGGTGCATAAGTGAGCTCAAATGGCTGGCAGGAGTCATCCTTTCTCCCTCTTGGTGTTCCCCAGCAGAGCTCTCTGTAGTTATAAGGATAAATGGACACTACTGCGGAATGGAAGATCTCAACACCTTTCTTGGAAAGCACCATTGTATGATTGCAGCCATGGTGCTTGCAGATGGTTGACGGCCTTTGACCAGGGGCTTCTCTCTGCAGGGTGAGCCTTGATTCGCCCTAGCGTGTGCAAAGAGAGGCAGCCGAGGCTGGTGTACTTCCTAGAGGTGCCAAATAGGAGTCTGAAAATCTGTGATGTCTAAGAATGAAAATAAAAGACTGTAGGCAAGCACATTTTATTGCTCCTAATAAAGTGGTTCATCATAAGAGTTGCAATTTTTGAGACTGACTCCACGCTCCAAACACTCTTCAAAATGTGAAATTGCAATATTCCTGTGGGCAGATCCACGTCTCAAAGATGCTTCAAAAAACCAATGGTAGAAGTGGGCGAATGCAAAGCAACGAATGGCTAAGGAGGTGTGACCCAAAGCCCCTCTGTTCATTGTTTTGCAAAACATGAGGTCTTTGGCTTTTGAAAAAAGAGGGCCAGATGTATCATAGTGTTGTGCTGCCCTTGCATCACGCAAGGTAACGCAAGGGCAACACTACACTAAAGTCAGATTTACCAAGTAACGCAGCCACCTTGAAAGGCCCTGCAGAGCTTGGTAAATCTAGAGTAACACAATGTAGCACAAGTCGCTGCCTTGCATTCCCCTGCATCAAGGAGCTTTTCCCCGGGTGAAGCGTGGGTGGGTGTTCCCACACATCCATCAATGGATTTTGGCCCATCTACAGATTTATCATGAGTGGTAGACGTGGGAATGCACCATAACTAGAGAAAGAGAAAGAAAACAAATTCTCCTAATTTTTCCTCTTTCTATGTCAAAGAAACAATGTGTCCCTTGAAGCACAAAAACAATCCTGCATAAAATGCAGGCACCTTAGCACTACAGCACAAGGGTGCCTACATTGGTGCAAGGCAGCACATTGTGTGCCAGTGCAAGAAGAAGACAGGGATGCCCATAAGCATGTTAAGTATGGCACATTCTTGTGCTCTGCCTTTCATGCAACGCAGCACAGCATGGTGTTCTGCTTTTTTGCATTGCGTGACAGTTTGATAAATCTGGGCCTAAGAATCAGACTCATTAAATATCACACAATGTTCTGGATGTGCTGAGACTATTTAATAAAAGTATGTACAATACATATTCCAGGGTGTTTGGGCATGATATGCCCCATTCTAATTGGTAATCCCACCTAAACCCAATGCTTTTTAGACACAGTCTGCAGCTACAGAGCATGTGGTGGGACCCTGAATTGCTACCCCATCCTCCCCTCCCCCAAGTTGGAAAGGATATACCAGCTGAGGATTGCAGATTTCCCTTTACGATCCCTTGATAAGTAAGTGGAATGAGAAGAATGCAAGGAAATGCCGAAACCTAAATGACTTACAAAATATGTAAACGTTTATCATTGCTCTCTTGCTAATGAGTATTGAAGCGGTTTAGTCATAGTGACAATGGCCTTGCTATTTGTTTTATTTTCTGTGTTTAATTTTCATAGTTCTATGAGTCATGCTATTTATTGCATTATTCCGTAATATTGCTTGTATCGCTACCAAATTGAAAGCACCTGTGGCCGCATCACAGAAACTTGCAAATGGCTCATGGTGTCATGCAATTACATTCTTACAAATATTTAGGCTTATGAAATAAAGAATGGAACAAAAGGTATTTACACCAGGGCAATCATGTAGCAAACTAATTTTGCACTTTTTGTTAAGTACCTAATGCGAATTGTACAAAATATATGCTCCTCACTTTTAAAATGTGAAATATGGGCCCTTGCTTAGCAAATGTGGCAGAATCTTTTTTGTTCAATTTTTCCATTACCTAAGTACAAAAACAGTTTTAGATATCTTTGAAGATTTTTAAGTGTCATTCATTAATTAGGATTTCTGTAGTAAATTAAAATAATTCTGGAAATATACATTTCACAGTCCGTCTGTTACACTTCATATAGTTCTGGCGTATGACATATGAACTAAAGCAAAATCTGTGTTTTAATGTGTACAACAAAAGCAGAATATTGATGCAAATGTTTTTCTGCCCTATTTTTTCAACTGCGCAAATTGTCTATATCTGTATAAAATTGTGATGACGTTGTTTCTGTATTCAAAATTATATATTCTAATTTATTTTGTACATATTTAGGACTAGGTGAAAGGAGTTTTTTTGTTTTTGATGTAAAACAATTTTTTTTATAAGTAACCTAAAGACATATTTTAGATTTCACTAGTGCATACATGATTCCGTGAGAAGTATAATTAGCACATTGGGTGGTGGACAGGCATCTGGAGTAACTAGGACTGGCTCTCGCCGCCCAGTGCAGTGAATGCAGTCGTGGCCGGCATGACTCGTGGGTGGGGGTGAGGGTTGTTGCATGGGGGGTTTAATTTAATAATAAAAAAATATGCTTAACTTACCTTCCTGCCGGCCAGGTCCCATGTTGTCTCTGCTCCTCTCCTACTCCTCTGCCTCAGGAAGAAACAGGAAGCAGGCAGCCAGGCTCCCACCCCTAAGCCAATCACAAAGTTTCAAGCAGCGTTGTGATTGGTTGGGATGCTGCCCAGCCAGGGGCTAATGGCCTGGCCATGTTCTCCATGTAGGCTGCATTGCAGCGTGCATGGAGAAGGACAGAGTATGCCCCAAAGGGCCGACCAAGCCAGTCATGCACACTCAGGAGTGGGCACCCCACTCCTCCCCTGTCCAGCCCTGCTCACAGAGCAGCCCCGCCCACCTGCCTGCCCTCAACCAACACCCTTATGTTCTGCTTTCTCGCAGTGCGAAAAGCAGAAACATAAAATGGTAGGTATTACCATTTTATGTTTCTGCTTCTCGCACTGCGAGAAAGCAAGGGGGCGATGCCCTTCTGGCCTAGTGAGGAGCCTCCCCTGAGTAAATGGTGAGTGAGGTCTTCTTTCCACATTTATGTACCCTAAATCCATCTAGGCTATATCCCGCCATTTAAAGAACAGATTGGGGACAATGGAGTAACAGTGTTGGAAGAGGCCAGAGTGACCACATTGGGAGACTTGTTTCAGGAGGGTACCCTGATCGTATTTGAACAATAGCGTGATGGCAGACAGCTCCCGGCGGGACACTTCCTGGGCTGTGGTTGGCTGAAGGCTGAGCTTGGGCGAAGATGGCAGATCGCAGATGCAGAACTTGTCACACACCCGTTAGCACCCTCTATGCACACTGTGCGCTAATTGATAACCTGGCTGATTGTGCCTTTTCGCAACATACACTGTGAGTTTGGCAGGATGACATGCGTCAGGAACTGATGCAGAAAGAATGGAATAGAACACTCCTCTACTTGGGGAAGGTCTCCCATAACACCAGATTCCAAAACATTCAACACAATATTTTAAATAGGGCTTATCTAATGACTGGCAAGACTTAACAGGTTCTTTCCCTGGTCCTTGTGGAATTGCCCAAGATGTATGGACCCTGAGGCAGATATAGCGCACATGTTCTGGAATGGTACCATGGCTAACAACCTGTGGCTAACAGTAACAAACAATCTCACTGACCTCACAATTGCCAGTTGCCTGCTTGGGATAGACAGAAAGGGACAGGCTGGGGCTGCTGTCACTCGCTTCATAGACCTGGCAATACTGATGACCTGTAGACTGATAGCCATGAATTGTAAAGCTGTAGCACTGCCTAGGGTGGAGCACTGGAGTGTGGAGATGCTCAAATTGGGTAGGGCAGAGGTGATAACATTAAGAGGAGAAGAGGCGTGGGCCAACGAAAGAGCCACCAATAGCAGTGGATTGGGAAGGACTGCAGGCACCCACAGAAGATCGAGACATATAAGAGTGCGTCGACCAAGTTCTGTGCATGGAGGGGATGTGGGACCATGCCACGAAAAATTGTTATGGGATCGACCCCAAAGATGATAAATGCTAACAAGCAGGGGGAATATGCGTATGGGGCTCAAGAATCACGGGATGGCTGGGACACGCCCGCCATTTAGGGAAAACTAGAACATAACGACTGCAAGTTTGACTTATTGTTTCTAATATTGTTCTCTGTTTTTTATTCCTTAATATCTTAAGAACATGCAACCGCTGCAAGAGCAGTAATGGCTCGATATAATAGTAGAGATAATGTTGGCAAAATTATTCAGATTGAGATATGTATCTAGCTATCAAGTGCTGGTAAAACTGCTCTAAAGTGTATATAGAAAATGCTAATAATGATGGTAAAAGAAAAGAGTATAAATAGCACATTTTGCATATGTGCACTAGATTGATAAAATCGTTAACATCATGCATAACTTATAAGGATGCAGGGTAAAGACCTAGAAACATAATAAATCTGACATCTTTAGATTATTTAAAAGATGTCAATGAAATACATAGAAAGTCACTTGACATAGTAAAGTTGTTTCTGTACAAAATTACCTTATAATAATAACAAAAGTAGATTTGCTAGTGTGAGGCTTTAGCCATCTTTCTCTTATCTACCTCGACTACTTATGTTAGTCAATTCTTGGAACTAGTAGGAAATATCTTAATATCTCGGGCAGCATTTTAATAATATTGAAAAATAATATCATTTATAATAAGTGTGCAGTATTAACTTGCAGCTTTAAAGACAAATTAAATGTGTTTAAACGCAACATTTTGTAGTAGGCCATTCTATTTACTCACTGACCTGAAAAGCTGAAATGGCATTGCTTGAACAAAGCTGACAATACCAATGTATTTATGGCTCTGTTTGCATCTGTTTAGATTTATCATGTATTCTTTTATAAGATGTTTTTAACAATACTGTCTGTCCTTATCCCTTGTGTAAATTTTCTTATATTTTATTGTGTTTTTGCTTTTATTAATTTATTACACAATTTGAATAAAGCTTAACTTTGATTTGACTAAAGAATGCTGACATAACCCTAAATGTTTATTTTCTTGACCTTTTTATAAACATGTTGTTTCATAATAAATAATAGTTGTATAAATGTTTTTCATATATTTCCGCAGAATATTTCTACTTACAAGTAGAGCACTGTTAACAATGATTAAAAATCGGTCTTTTAACGGGTTAATGATGAGTTCAAAGATGTAGATTCAGCATTTAAACTTGATCTTGACCATTTCAACTAACAGGTATTTACTTTCAAATGAATGGTTCCTGTTAAATGTTTTCTTTTTGTATATTGATATTTCAACTTATACATAGACCATTGTTAATAAACTTAATATATTAGAAGGTTAGAAATGTAGTTTATACGTTGGAAAGTAGTCCTAATTGAGAAAATAACCCACATAAACTTAAAAGTGATACAATTTAGTAGCAAACTAAACATTGTTGTCTGTGGACTATTGTATTCCTGTGAGAAGACAAGGAGTGATCCTGTTCCAAGGGAAGCATCAAAAGCTGATTGGCTGACTGCAGATGGAGGAAGCAAAATATCGCAAATCTTCATGAAATATGTAGTCTATAATAGTGTAATAGTGTGTGTAAACCAACACACTCTTTTCCGGACATTTGTCCAGACCAATTTATCCTTAATTCATGCTGTGTTGAGAAGTTCTGCTGAACTATTGAGCTGACTTTAAAGCTGAAGCTTTATGCTTTCTCTCGCTCTCAAACAAACTGTTTTCATCTTAATTTGAAAGAGGTAGAAAAGGGGCAATCCTTCCAAACTGCAATTTGGCATGCATTTTATCAATGGTTTTCAACCACAATTGTGGACTCAAACCATTATACAGTTACAGATGCTCCACTGCTGGTTCCCTCTCCTATGCGCAGAGGGGGTTTGGCTGCTTGTGGGAGTTGGGCTTTTAATCTTTTTCTTTTTACTTTTAATAAAAAGATTTTTGGGGCTTCAACTAAAAACATAAAAAGGGGTATCACTACTTGGATCCATGTACAGCTGGTTCCTGGTTGGGTATGTTTCTCCCTTGCCAAACTGAATTTTCTGCGATCCATGCAGAAGAGCGGTATGCGCCCGTAGAGGTGATTTCAGGATCCACAGTGTGGTCTGGAGCATACAATGTTGAGGATTCAACATCTTCCTGCCTCTTTTTTTTTTTTTTTTGAAAATTTCTTTATTGGCAGGATAAATGAAGGCATAGTAAGCAGAGCATAACAGTTCGGTACATAAGTCTCATATTTGCATCATATAATCGCTCTGACAGGATATACGTATTTTCATTTTTCATTATGTTACTGTAACACCCGAACTAAACTCCCCCCTTCCTCGCCCTCCCCCCTTCAGGCACTTCCCATTCACTTTTATACCAGCCCGTGATGTCGGACATTCCTACACGTGTATATAGCGGGTGTTACAGCATCCCTGTTGAATGAGCACTAGGGGCATGTGGGGTTAGATACTGTCGTGTGAGTGCCGTCTGCAGCCGTGCACCTCTATATTCGTGCAATGGGTCCCACCTTTTGGTTGCCGCCGCATATGTGTCAGCCTATAAAGTGGAACTACTCTCATTCCTGGTGTCCCATGTCTATGGTGTGTTCTGAGTCCGAATCGCTCCCCGATTCCAATGACCCCAACAAAGTATTCCAGTCCAGGGAAATGGGATGTTTCCTAAGCCCTCTGCGTTCTTCGTGCTGTAACGTCATACTTTCAGCCTTTCCCCACCTCACTAGCTCCGCCCTCCACATTCCAGGGTCTGGTGGCTTGGGGGACTTCCACCTCATGGTGATCGCACGCTTCGCTAAGATCATGGCTAAGTCTGTGAACCGTGTACCTACGCTCTTTCTCCGTTCCACAGGGCCCAGTCCCAGGAGGGTATATTCCAATGTGTTGTATGGTTTGGAAGGGACCAGCCTAGCTAAATCAGACTGCACTGAGGTCCAATAGTACCCCAGCTTAGGGCAAGCCCATAGCATGTGAACCAGCCGGGCATCCTCCCCCCCACACCTTGGGCATGTATTAGGAGTGTCTGGGAACATAGTGTGCAGGCGGTGAGGCGTCAGATATGCTCGATGGAGGAGCATGAGCTGAATGAATTTAAACTTCTGGTTCCTCGATACCTTTTTGGGGTATCTCAAGATCCTGTCCCATTCCTTATCCCTGAGCGTTCTCCCGATGTTGTGTTCCCACTTATCTCGTAATGGTTGCAGTGATATGGCCCTGCCCTCTCTTATACCATGCGTTATCCACCTGGTCAGGTGGCTGCCAGTCCCCATTAGATACTGCATCGTGATTAGCGGGTTCGTGGGTGGCTCTGTCCTGTCAGGGGCCCATGCCTGTGCTATGTAACATTTCACACCTGCGTGTAGCAAGAACGACCTCCCAGGTGAGTGGTGTGTAATGCGAAAGTCCTCAAAAGCCATCATCTTGCCATCATTAAAGAAATCCCCCACCTGGGTCACTCCCAAGTCGTGCCAGTCCGTAAGCATGTGGTTTGATAGTGTTCGCAGCCCAGCTGGTAACCCTAGTAGTGGTATCGTAGGTGCGTAAGATGGCGTGGGAGACGTGTATTTCACAGCCCGCCTCCAGTGTTCAATCGCAATGCGGAGACGGGGTGGTGTGGATCTCGGGATCCCCGCCTTCGGGAGCAACAGGGCGTGAACCCTCCCTCTATTCCATTCTGAGTCAGACATATCAATTTCGTGCAAGTTGCGTCCTGCCAGCCAGTAGGCAAGCCATTGCAGTTGACATGCAAAGTTATATGCCCGGAGATCCGGGACCCCCATACCACCCGCGGACGTGGGAAGCTGCAATTTCTTTAGGCTAATACGTCGCCTCCCGGTGCCCCAGACCAATTCAGTCAACAGGGTGTCAAGCGTTTTGAATACCGCGGCGGGGATTTTCAGCGGCAGTCCGGTAAAGTAGTACAGCAAACGTGGCAGGACCACCATCTTGGTAATAGTCACCCTGCCCGCCACCGCTAACGGGAGCGTGATCCAAAATCGCACCTGTGCTATCAGCTTCGTGATTGCCCTACCCACGTTGCCCTCTAGCAGGTCCCTTGGATCTCTATACACTTGTAACCCTAGGTAACGGAAAGTGTGCTCCGCCACCTGGAGTGAGTAAGGTGCAAAGGGAAGATGAGTTTCCATCCTGGTTGCAGAGAAGAAAAACCCATATGACTTGGGTTCACTAATCCTAAGGCCCGACATGGTGCTAAAGGTATTAAATATGTCGGGCACCGGGTCTAAGTCCCCTCCCAGGTCTCCGAAATAGAGTATAATGTCGTCCGTGTACGCTGATACCACATGCGTCGTCTCACCCCTCCGTACACCTCTGTGCTGCGCGGACTTCCGGAGCTTGCACAGTAGGGGCTCTAGCGCTAGTATAAACAACAGCGGGGATAATGGGCATCCCTGCCTGGTACCCTTAGCCACTGCCAATTGCGCCGATATGCACCTGTTTGTGCGGATCCGTGCAGTTGGATATGTGTAAAGTAGTTTCACCCAACTAATGTACTCTTTCGGCAGCCCAAAACATTCGAGTACCGCAAACATGTAGTCCCACTTGATGGAGTTGAAGGCTTGCTTCAGGTCTAGTGATACGCAGCCCTCCGTCCCCGTCCCTCCCGGTGTACCTAGCATGATTTGGCTGAGGCGCCGCAGGTTCATAGCAGTGCTTCTGCCCGGGACAAAGCCACACTGGTCTGGGTGTATGAGCGACGGAATGTATTGAGCCAGTCTGTTCGCTAGTAGTTTACTTAATATTTTGTAATCAGTGTTTAGTAGTGATAACGGTCTGTAATTTGCTATGCATAGGCCGTCCCTATCCGGTTTCAGCAGTGACACTATTAGTGCTTGTAGTGTGGTCTGTGGGAGACCCCGGGCCTTAAGTGCCTCCCCGTATACCTCCAGTAGTCGTGGTGCCAGAAGATCTATGAAGGCTCCATAGAATTCCACTGGAAGGCCGTCCGTGCCCGGGGCTTTGTTCTGTGGAAGGGCGCGGATGGCCTGTCTAATTTCTGCTATTGTGATAGGCCTCGCCAACTCTTTCCTCTGTCTCTCCTCTAGCTTTGGTATTTCCAACCCCCTCATGAAGTCCCCGAGGGTCCCATCTACCATAGGGTCGTGTGGGCCGTATAACGTCCCATAGTAGTCTTGAAACGCTGCGTTCACACTCAGCTGCGTTGTGGCCATGGTCCCCCCCTGGTCAAGTACCTCCATTATGGGCAAGTGTATCGGGTCGTCTTTTACCAGCCGGGCTAATAAAGGTCCTGCCTTGTCTGCCTGCGCATGTTGTCTACTCGTGTACTCTCGGTAGTCAAGGATACGCAGCTCCTCTAACAGTTCTGCATGTTGGATGCGTGCTTCCTGTAGGGGCGTGAAAGGCACATTCGTGCCGGCAGCTTCACTCTCCAGTAGTGCCAGGCGTCCCTCTACATCCCGGAGTTTGTCCATCACAATGTGCCTCATGCCCACCCGTGTGCTCATCGCTTCACCCCGAATCATGACCTTAAAAGCATCCCACTCCACCTGGCGGGCGCTCGCTGACCCCCTGTTTATGTCAAAGTAAGTGACAATGGCCATCTCTAGTGATGCGCGGAAGGTCGTGTCTTCTAATAGGTCCGGGGTAAGGCGCCAAGTTGGTATGGGAGTCGGGATCCTACCCCACTGAAAAGTGACTTCCACCGGGCTGTGGTCTGAGAAAGTTTTCCCCATGTGTTCCGCAGTGGCGTGGTGCAGAACACATGATCGATTCTGGTGTGCAACTTATGTGGTGGTGAATAGAATGTATATTCCCTGTCCAAGTAATTCCCCACCCTTCTTCAAGCGCCTTGAGACCCTCTGGGTATGTAGCGCGCTATATAAATCTATTGACTTGACTTGACTTGACATGCATCTGTTAGTTGCCAACCCTCTGTCCACTGCGCTAGCGCCTCAGCCTGTTTCCTACTTTCCGTGGCCTGTAGTGGTGGGTGTGATCTATCCATCGATACATCTAGTACAGCATTAAAATCCCCTCCCAGCAACCAGGGAAAATCAGCCTAATCAGCCAGCACTCCGCTAAGCGTCACCAGGAACGCTGATTGGTTCGAGTTCGGCGCATATACACTTCCCAACACAACAGGGCAACCATCCAGCAACCCTCGGACAAGTACATATCTGCCATTCGTATCCGCCCTCAGCTCCACCAGTTTGAAGGGGACCGAATTCCTCAGCCATACAGCTGCCCCTCTCGAGAAGGCTGAGTAAGAGGTGGCGAACAATTGACCCTTCCACTTTTTAAGCAATTTCCCACTTTCTGAGGTCGTTAAATGGGTTTCCTGAAGGCAGGCCATATTGACCTTCCTGCGATTCAGTTGAGCTAGGATTCTATGCCTTTTGTGGACCGACCCCATGCCACGAACATTCCAAGTGCACAATTTATAGTCATTAAGGGTCCCCATCCCTAGCGGCAGCAGGTGTAGTCGGTGGATTCCGCACCATGGAGCAGGTATAATCAAACAACCATGAGTCTCGTGCCCGTACAAGAAACAGCCCCGTAACTCCCAGGTCCCCGAACAAAACCTTCCGGGATCCAAACAGTAGAGCCCAACGTGGGCTTGTCTTACAGTTAAACATGTCTATACGGTGGGGGTCTGGGGCCTCTTACACCAGTCCAGAGTCAGTTGGTAGCACTCCATCGCACCAAGAGCAAAGAAGGCCCCCCCCTCCCCCCGATCGCCTTACAGATAGTTCATACATTACCATCCGACTCGTCGCCTAGCCACAGTCACAGGTCATGTGCTTCTTGTGCCGTGATCTTGGGAAACAGCTGCAGGCTATCAGCAGACCCCGACACCTCTGTGTGGGTGGCAGAGCGGCTGGCTGAGGCGGCAGGGTCCTGGGCGTCGTGTTCAGCCAAAGCGGCCGATGTCAGGTGGACCAGCCCCTCGGTCCTGGCCGATGACGGTCCCCCAGAGTCCGCGTGCCGGTGCATGTGATCCTTGGCCGCTCCCCGCTGGCGTCGGCCTCCCCGGTGCGATGATCCCTCACCGTGGTCCACCCCAAAGGTGTCCTGCGAGTTCGGGGGCCTCAGTGTCACTTCGATCCATTCCGCCGCTTCCTCCGGTGATTCAAAAAAGTAGGACCTATTGTTATATAGCACCTTGAGTCGTGCCGGAAACAGCAGTGCGTACTTCAGATCCCTGTCCCGCAGCATTCGCTTAACTCCCAGGAACGTCGAGTGGGCCCTCTGCACCGCCGGGGTGAAATCTGGATACACAGAGATAGTCTTGTCCTCAAAGCGCAATGGGGCTTTCTCTCTTGCGGCCCTCAGGACCGAGTCACGGTCTTTGTAGTGTAGCAGGCGGGCAATTAAGGGGCGCGGTGACGCTCCTAGTTTAGGCGGCCTTGCCGGCATCCGGTGCGCTCTCTCCACACTGTATAGTGGCGTGAGGGCTTGGGGATCCACTATCTTTTTTAGCCAGTCCTCCACGAATTGGGTAGGGTCCTTCCCTTCGCTTTTCTCTGGAATACCCAGTATGCGCACGTTATTGCGGCGGGCCCGCCCTTCCGCATCATCCAGCTTGTCCCATATCGATTTGATCTGCTTGTCCATTTGCTCGAGTTTCGTAGAGTGGGATGTTTGTTGTGGTATGAGGTTGTCTAGCGCTATTTTGTGCTCTTTGACTTTCTCCGCCAGCTTCGTATGGTCCGCCTTAAGCAGTGAGAGGCTCGTCGCCATGCTGTCCATTCGGGATTCGAGCGCCTCCCTGGATGCCTTGATCTCCATTAGTATAAGGTCCAGTTTCGCGTCTTGTGAGGATTTGCCCGTAGGGGGGGATCATCTCCACGTTTGAGGACGCCAGCGGGTCCACCGAGCCCGTGGACTGAAGATCTGCTCCAGCTCCGTGGTCCTGCGCCTTGGTCCTGTTCCTGCCCATATTACGCGTTGGATGTGTCCCCAGTGCTATTGGTCTGGGCCAGCGGCGAGTGAGTCCCAGTCGAGTGAGATGCCGGTGTCCCCCATGTACAGCCGCAAGGGAGGGGTCACCCGTCGCCGCTCCGCCGCGTCCGGCGTATGCAGGAGGCCTCACCAGCCCCCCCCCCAGGGCCCAGCAGTCACAGTCAAGAAAAGGGGGGGGTTCAGGAATGGCGGCCCACACAGCTCTCTCGGGAGCTGGTATCTCACCCCGTTATTGCGCCAGTGAAGGGGGGTAGGGGGCCACTCAAGGCCAAATTTTGTTTGCGGTGGGGTGCCTATTATCCCGCTTCCGCTTCGTGTACCGCACCTCCTGGCCGGCGGCCCAAGTCGGCAGGCAGAGTCCTCGTGGTGCCGGGGGTGGCGGGGGGGCAAGGGGGGGGCCCTCCGTCCGGCCCGCAACTGACAATGTCCCTCGTAGTCCCTCCGGGCAGCGGCACTCGGTGCAGGTCAGTCGTAGCAGTGTTCTCAGGGGGTCCGTTGAGCGCGGCGGGGGCAGGCGCGCTCAGGCCGGGATCCAACGCGGTCAGCGCCGCTTCCTCACCAGGCAGACAGGGCGGAACGGCAGTCCTCGCAGGCAGCGCCCTCACCGGATTCGAGCTCCCGGGACGTTCGGCAGATCACTGGCATGTATCCCTCCCGTGGGTCTTCCGCTGGCGTGCTCCGGTACGCCGCCCCTCAGCGGCCCAGGTTGCACCCGCAGCAGCCCTAGCCGGCGCCGGCCGCCTCCACACGCCAGACCGCTGCTCCACCACGAGGGCCAGGCCGCTCCCGAATCTCTGCCAGTAGACAGCCGTCCGCAGTCCTCCCCAGCCGCTGATCGGCGTCGGGGGTCCGCACCGCCTCCCGGGACCGGGGGGTGTATCGGGCAATCGGGGGGGGGTAGGGGGTAAAGGATAATCAGCTAGTATAGGTGGTTATGGACGGAGCCTCGCTAGATCGCGTCCGCCATGTTCGGTCCTTGGCCACGCCCCCTCTTCCTGCCTCTTAGCAGCATTGAGCTGCCTAGTGCGCCATACTTTCAAGTGAATCAACACACTAGTATTACCAAAAGAATATTCCTGGAAAGCTGTTTTTCGCAACTTTCTGGACCTCTTTTCAACTGGTGGGATGATGAATAACTCCCACACAATGGACTGGGAGGTGCTCAGCGAGTCATCCTGCTGCTCCTTTTATTTACCAAGTGGAGTTGCTGGTCTTCTCTTCCTGATGCTATGTTTTGTTTTCAGGTGAACCCCCCACAAATGTCTAAAAAGGAAAAAAAAGACAGCAGACACTTGATAGGGTGTCAGTAGTCTGAACTGCCACTTTCTAGTATTAAAAATGGTGAGAACTTCCTGCCTATACATCAAACTAATGGCATTATCCAAAGAGAGGGTGTTCTCCATCTGTCATAGTTGCCACACTACCAGTTTTTTTGGTAAAGTGGTACCTCAACACCTAAAAATGCAGAACTTTCAATAAAATCTTCTAGACACCTTTCTAATTTACGGTAGAATTCTATTTAACCACACCACACCTTTTTTATTTAGGCCTATGAATAAACCTCTAGGCTTAAACTTTAAATACATCTATCTCTTCATAGCGAACACAAATTTTTATTACAAAATCCAGGTCCTCGGTAGCTCCCGCAGGGCCTGGACCTGGAAATAAACCTTTGCAGGAAATACTGTGGGATCTTCTCAATGGTTCGATGTGTCCTTACGGAGTACCACGGTAACGTATGAGAGATCATAACAAATTATAAAATGAAAGCAGCTATTTGATCAGTCATTCAAGACACACTACTAAAAAAAACCTTGGCCACTTAGGGCAAACATAGCAAACACAACACGATTATGGACGGAGTGCTGAAACGTTTCAACTACTCTCCCCAGTCAAGAGATCTGGTTTAATCCATCATTGTTTTGCTCACTACGCCACCCCAGTTTGGACCAACCATATGCAAATCAGCCTTGACCGTACTCCTCGTAGAAACAGTCCAGCCCAAACTACCAAGCCCGGTCCTCCCTAGACCGGAAACAAGCATCCTGGGACCAATTTCAGAGTTTCATGCTTGATTTCTATGCCTATATAAGGGCAACGCGAATTGTACCCATATAAGGGTATGAATCTGGAAAATTCATTCAGAATCTAAAACGCCATACAACAAAACTTTTCAACCACTCACACCAAGTCAAGATATCTGTGTTTAATCAATTGTTTTTTTCCTCCCTCCACTCCAGTTTGGACCCAGCCATATGCAAATCAGTTTTGAACCTGCTTCTCATGGAAACAGTTCAGCCCGAACTGCCAGGCCAAGTCCTCCCTGGACCGGAAACAAGCAGGGACCAGTTTAAGAGTTTCACCCCTCAACAGTCTGGCCAGCTTGAATGCTGTGGCACAGCAAGCAAGGGACCCATGCCTGGGCATACCCTTGGCCACTTAGGGCAAACATGGCAAACACAACAAGATGATGGACGAAGTACTGAAACTTTTCAACCACTCACCCCCGGTCAAAAGATCTGGGTTTAACCACATTCCAATTCATTTAAAATATACTTACACCAGGAAATGGGCAGTTGCCCAGGCTCCTGCATTATACAAAAATCATGTAGGATGGGATGAGGACTCTCCACACCATAAAATTCAGTTAAAAAATGAGCCCACTGCACAGAGACAGTACCCAGTTAAGCAAGAAGCTAAAAAACATTTCAGGGAGATCTTAGATCAACTTGAATACCAAGGGGTGATTGAAACATGCACCTCGTCAATGAACAGTCCTTTGTTTCCTGTCTCCAAACCAGACAATACATATTGTCTAGTTTTGGATTACAGACATTTAAACTCTTGTTGCAAAACATTTGCAGTGCAAAATGCACACAGTACAGCATTAATGAATAACATTGAGCATAGAAAATATAAAACCACATTAGATATTTCTAACGGTTTCTTCTGTCGAAACATTGCACCAGAAAGTAGGTATCTACCTGCTTTCTCAATTATGGGGACACAGCGTCACTTCTGTCGTCTCCCTCAGGGATTCAAGTCCTGTGTTATTTTCAGCAAGGGTAACAGAGTTACTAAAAACTTATGATGATGAAGCATTGTCATATGTCGATGACATCTATCTGACAGACGATGATTGGATAGGCACTTGAACAGGGTGAATATCATTATACTTGGATTCGCCTCTGAGGGTTATAAATTCAATTTAAAAAATGTAGAAATGCCCATCTCAACATCCTGTTTCTAGGATATGAACTTTCAAGAGTAGGCAAAAGCCTGGCAGCAAACTTTCTAGCAAAGTGTGCGCTGCTCCAACCTCCAAAAATGCTGAAAAACCTACAGTTGATTCTAGGATTCTTAAATTTCGGAAGAACTTACATTCTAAACTACGCAGAAAGGGTTAAACTTCTCTATGAATTAATCAAACCTTATTTTAAATCAGTTAATTGGACACAAAAACACACAGAAATTTTGCGTTTAATGCAAACAGACATGTTAGCAACTAACCATTTGCAAACATGCGTAAATGTATGCAACTTAGTGATCTGAATCATTCCAGGACAATGCGCATTCACATACTTAACCTTTAACGAAGGTAAAAAAAGTACCATTAGCTCAAAATCACACTTGTACACACAAGCAGAAATGAAATTCACTTCAACAGAAAAAATTCTGACTGCTGTTCAGACTGCTGTGGCAAAAGAGAGAGCCCTCGCACAGGGTAAGCGCATTATGGTCGTTACACCTGCACCTGCTTTAGAGGCAGTGACAAAAGCGAGCATTCCGTATGCTAAAGCTTTACATTCGAGATGGATACAATGGGCTAATTCTCCTACTGCAACACACGTTGAATACATTTTTGGTCCATATTTGAAAACAAAAGCATTTCTACAATACGAACAAGAATGTCCTCTGCCTACTGAAATTCTGCTTCTAGAGCAGTATGAATGTATAATTTATACTGACGGATCAGCTCAACACACTACGGGGAGGTGAACAAGCCTATAGTGCGGTGTGCGCGATCGTTAAAGGTCGCTGGCGCGATGGCAAATTCCGACCAATGGTCACAAACTCAATCTCTAGGAGATTGTACAGCTCAGCGAGCTGAGATACAAGCATTCAAGATGGCACTTGAAAATACAGAACGTGAATCCCCACACTCATAGTGTGCGATTCGTATTAATGTATTCAATCTTACAAAGAATACTCGCAAAATTGGATTCAAAACGGTTACAAAGATGCAAAAGGTGGCACTATCAAGCATAAAATGTTTTGGGAACAAGTAGTAAAGTTCGTACCAGGACTACAAAACACTCACGTGATACATACACTGAGTCATCAACGTGATGGCGTTCACGTTGCAGGGAATTCATTGGATGATAATCCGCAAAGGCAGCTGTGCAAACAGCTTCCGTAGCTGCAATCACTCGTTCAAAAACTAAATTAGATTGCGAAATAATGCTAGCCACAAGCAAAGGCAGCGGTGCAGCATTACCTAATAGGTTTCCACTCAAATACTCATATATAATTGATGCAAACTCCTTTCTCTTTGCTCGAATCCCAGGAGTGGGGGACAGGGTAATTCCAAACAGGCAACGTAGAGTAGCTTTGATATACGAAGCACATCTGGGAGGGTCTGATACATCAGGGGAGCTCTAAAACAATATTAGAATTAAATGAGATGTACTGGTGACCAGGAATGAATGCACATATTCACATATTTGTGATTAACTGCAAAAACTGCAATAGAGATCGCAGCCCAGAACGCCACCAGATTCCTGACTATAGCATCGTCAGCCCAGTACAGACATCATTGTTAGACAGCATTAGACTTTCTACACGCAGACGTCTCCGTGGACAAATGCGGTCTCACAAATTTTAAGACAAGGTTAATTTGGATATGGCCTCAGCACTTGGCTGACGCTCGAACTGTTATAAAAGAGTTGTGAGTTTTTATCGGCACATACGCAGTCGGCAGGCTACATTCTGACCAGGGTCCTGCGTTTAACCCGAGCTTACAAGGAGTCCATGGTCAGTTTGGGCGTTGCATTGCGGTACTCTAGTCCATTCCATCCTGAGAGAAATTCAGTTTTGGAGACAAAAAAGGGACATAAAGCAATCTATAACAGCTAGGGTATTAGGTTCGGGTGACGGGTGGATCAAACATCTAATAAGTGTCCAATGTATTCTTAACAATCTGCCAAGAAGTTCTCTAGGGGGAATCACTCCATATGAAGTCCTTTTTAGGACAAGAATGTTAGTAGCAGACCTCGATTATCAGACTTCAGTGGTAGACCAAAAACCTTTTGATTTATTTATTTATTTATTTAGTGTGTTTTATATAGCGCACGGGTACCCCAACGGGGTGTCCTGGCGCTCCTGAGAGTGTAAATGAATCTTACTCCTGAGGGAATTAGCAGAAGAGGAATGTTTTTAGTGCCTTACGGAAAGGAAGCTCATCCTGGATCATCCGGATGGCAAGAGGGAGTTTGTTCCAGTGGGATGCGGCGCAAGCTTGGAAAGTTTTCCCGCCAGAACGTATCTTTTTAAATCTAGGGGTGGTGAGAAGATTTTTGGAACTGGAACGAAGAGATCTGATGTTCTTGTAAGGGCACAGACAGGAGGAGAGGTAATCAGAACCCTTCCACTTAATTGCCCTGTGAGCCAGTGTGAGGGCTTTGAATTCAGCCCTGTTCTGTATGGGCAGCCAGTGGAGTGAGCGCCGGTGTGGGGAGATGTGCTCTCTGAGGGAGACGTCGCATACTAGTCGGACTGCTGCGTTTTGAACTATCTGTAGTTGATGGCAGAGGCCTGCGGCCAGACCAATATACAGACCTTTGGCATAGTCCAAGTTAGATATAATCAGCGCTTGGACTATGGTTTTCCTGGTGTTAATAGGGAGGAAGTTGATACATTTTTTTTAACCATCCTTATTTTGGAAAAGCAGGCTGCTGAGACTGTCTGTACTTGGTTTTGAAAGGAAAGGTTGGAGTCCCATCTGACTCCAAGGTTTTTTACGGATTCCTTAGTAGAGGGGGGTGGGCTCAGATCGAGTGGTCACCAAAGGTAGGAGTCCAGGGGGGACGTCTGGTGGAAGAAAAGGACCTCAGTTTTCCCAGCATTAAGTCAGAGGCAGTTGTTATCCCTCCAGCATGCAATTTTACGCAGACAGTCTTTTAAAGGGTCAAAAGAGGACTGAGAGGAACTGTCATAGGAGAATAGGAGTTGGATGTCATCCGCGTATGAGGTGGCTGTAATTCCAGACTGGGCAATCATCTCAGCCAGTGAGGAGAAATAAACGTTAAAAAGAAGGGGGCTTAAGGAGGAGCCCTGAGGGACTCCCCACTTTAATGCATGGCTTTCTGAAGTATACGGGGGGTAAAAACCGCCTGAGTCCTGTTAGATAAAAAAGAGGACAGCCACTTCAAGGCCTGACCTTGAAAGCTCTTGGAGTGAAGACGATCAAGGGGGACAGAGTGAGAGACGGTATCGAATGCTGACAACAAGTCCAGCAGCACCAACACCGCCCTCGATCCTCCGTCTAGTGTCCAACGAACAGCATCGGCCATCTCTATCAGGTCCGATTCCGTGCTGTGACCTTGTCTAAATCCATGTTGTGAGTTGTAGAATGACCTGTGGCTTTCAAAGAAGCTTGCCAGCTGTTGTTGCACTAGTTTTTCCGGTACCTTAGCTGGATCCGGTAACAGGGAGATGGGTCTGTAGTTGGCCGGCTCATTGGGGTCAGCGTTAGTCTTTTTAAGAATAGGGACTAGTCGAGCATGCTTCTACGAGTCTGGAAAGGTACCAGTCCGGAGAGAGTCATTCCAGATGCTGTTCAGGACAGGGTTAAGGAGTGGGGCCAAGGCTTTATATTGTTTAGCCGGCCATGGGTCGGTTGGCGAGCCAGATCTGCATTTAGATAGTTCTGCTAAAGAGAGATCAAAGTTAGATAAAACCTGGGAAGGTTCTGGGCCAGGTTTTGTATGAGCTGTAAGATTGTGGGTGAGGTCAGAGCGATTTTTTCTGGGAAAGGAGTTGTAGATAATGGCAATTTTTTCCTCAAAGTAATCTGATAGACGATTGCAGAGGGATTGTGATACAGGGGACTTTCGTTTGAGGGCCATAGGGTTGGTAAATGATCTCACAGTGTTAAAGATTTCCCTCTCAGAGCCTTGGGCTCGGTTAATTTTTTCCTCTAAGTAGGTTCTTTTGTGATCTATGATCTTTTTCCTGTACATTTTGAGGGCTGATTTATATTCTATTTTAGTATCAGGGGAGTATGAGAGTCTCCAGCGTCTTTCCAAAAGTTTACAGGCAGATTTGCATTTGCGTAGTTCTTCTGAGAACCAAGGTGAGGAGGGGGCAGAACGGAATGTTTTAATGGGCCTGATGGGGGGGATTGAATCAATAGCAGAGGAATTCCAGCTATTAAAGTTGTTCAACCTGGAGCCTAGATAGGTGGCATCCCTAGGGGCAGTGGAGCCCAGTTAAGCTCCAAGGCTATCTGGAGATATATTGCTCCAGTTGCGCCCGAAAGTTTTGGCCTGAACACGAGGTCTTTCTTGGTGGGATAAACAAATGGAGAACGGGATAAAGAAATGTTCAGACCAAATCACTGGGTAAGGGTCACTAGTAACTAAGTCTGGAAAATTGGAGCATATCAGGTCAAGAGTATGTCTGGCCTTGTGGGTGGGACTAGAGATCCATTGCTTTAGACCTCCATCTGAAAGAGTGGAGAGAAAATTGGTGCTCGTGGGATCAGAGGTGTCCTCCGCATGGAGGTTAAAGTCTCCGAGTAAGGTAAAGTTTGCGTAGCGCGAGCTGGCCTGAAGGAGATAATCTAGAAAATCCGGAAGGGAGGAGGTCTTGGATTTAGGGTGTCGGTAGACTAGTAGACCTGAGAGGGTTATGTTTGCTGGAAAATGGATACAGAAAGGGAGAGCCTCAATGAATTCTATTTGAGTAAAGGGGAAGAAGGAGATAGTCCATACCGATCTATATATTATGGCAATGCCTCCACCGTGATTGTGACTTTGTCTGTTCGCACTGTGAATATTGTAACTAGAAGGGATGGCCAGGGATAGGGCGGGATTGGTTTCCTCCCCTAGCCAGGTTTTGATATCAAAGACCTTTTGGCTGTTTTACAGGACTTAAATGAAATAAGATCTAAACAAAGTAATGTGTTCCTGAAGCCAACCACCACTGAAGGAAAAACGACCGTCCCAGAAAGGCCTGTCTGGATTCCTAAGCTTGGGGATCTAGTCAAAGAGAAGATCGCGGCAAAGAAGGAATTTGGGCCTTCTCACAGACAACCAGTACCTGCCCTAGCAATCCACGGATTAAGAACAGTATTACTGCCGCCCCTTGCTGGTAAAAAGGAGAACAGGTTTGTGTCAATCGGCCTGGTCAAACCACATCATGTGGTCGATACTTCGCAGTAGGACAAGTGGACTCTGACGAAGTAGCAGACGCCCTAATCTAGCTACTATCCAAGAGGTTCAAACTGAGAGACTCATCACATTTGAAGAATCTGCAGTGAGAAATGAAGAACTAAGCAACAAAGATATGGAACGTGTACCTCTTGAGACCCAAATAACAGTTCAAGAAACACCTATCTACAACGAAGTAACAAGTGATCAAGTGGTTCCAGCGATTTCGACAAATCTGGATGCAATCCCCACCATTGACAGAACTGCCTCTGGCTAGTTCATTAACTTTGATACGTTTTCTGAGGATCCCAGCGAACCTGAACTGACACCAGCAAAAAGAACTTTAAAAAACAAGCAACTGACCTTTTTCATCACCTGGAAAAGACTTATCTAGTTTCACCATGGATTGAACTTTGGATTGTGTTGGGTGAGCTTTTTCTTCTACTTTGGTTGATTCTGGTAATTACCTTGGGAATGCTGATAAATAGAAAACATGTCAAAATGGACACAGCAAGTAAGAACATCAACTTACTCCTCAAGCCACACAAATCATCCCATCATGACGTAGAGACTTGTCATCAGTGAACATCACAGCCGTTCCTATACCTGGTGGTACAGCTTGAGACAGAACTGACTATGACATTTTTGGCCCATCTGAGCTGTTAAAGATTCCTCACTTATTCAAGATTTCATTAAGTGACTTTGTTTCATCTAGTACCTTTTCTAATGATTGGGACTTGAGGACTGTAAATAATATGATGTCAGACCTAGAAATGTCTGCAGTATTCACAAATCATGAATATTTAGAAGGTTCATCAGACTATGAACAAATGTATAGTTATAATCACTAAGGTCATCATTTCTTGCACAAATCTGTAAATCCTAGAAATGTTTGAATGTATAACCAATGGGAACATTGTCCTACGCCACCAAAGGGTAGCTCAAAAACATTTACAAGAATATTTTCGTACTTTTCAGGGTTCAATGTATCCAATGCTGAATCATTTTACTTTAGAAATATAAACAAAACAGGCATGAAAAGTATGTTGACAAATACCAAACAAATTTATTCTGCAGCCTTTTATGCTCAAATGTCTAAACTAGGTTTCAATTTTTGGAAAGACAACATTGAGACAAAAACTGTCTGGGGCACAAAAGATTGGCAGGTACAGGGGATAGAAGCTATGTTTAGAGCCTATATTATCCCTGAGCAAATTATGTTTTTGAATGACACTGTTCAACTGACGTCATGTCTTGGGTTAGCCAAGATAAAAGACCTGAACAATTTGTCCATACCTACACCTACACCTGATAGCAGTAAGACTTCAGAGGGGGAGGTCGACATACATACTATTTTGCATCACAACAGAACAGATCCAGATTGGAAAAAATGGCCCACAGACACAACAACTGTCAAGATAGATTCCTGAACAAAACACAGGGTTTCACATTCACTAGGCCAGACCCAAGATATGTTCAAAGACAGCTTCCAGGAATAGTAACAACAGTGTAGGGAAACTGTGCCTTGAATGGTTACATAGATCTACACTTAAGGATGTAAAGCAACACTTATCTTTACTTAATGATGGTGCTGATCTTAGGGAATTCTTGCTAGGACCAAGAACACTGCATCATAAACGTTTTATATATGCCGGTATCTATGCTGCTTAGAATGAAGCATGGAAGATTACGCACGCAGAGACTGCAGAAGAATTTTAGAAATTGATCATATTCATTTAGAGAAAACTCTCTCTGTGGTTGACAATGGGTTAACAACTCTGTCATCCAGGATATATTCTTTGGACAGCATAGTGTCTTCTGCCATAGACATCATGGAACCGGACTTGTTCATGTTGCAACATGGTCAGTCACAATTACGTTCTATCAAGCTATTAGGCTGGACGTTGCAAAACCTTTGTTCAGGCTATGTGCCTTGGCGTTTAATCAATACTTCGTCACTGTTTTCAGAATTCAATCTCACTGATAAACAGATCAAACTGGCACAGAGGGAAGCAGACTATACAGAGCTGAGCATTGATAAACTGGAAAGATTGCCCTTTACTGTAACAGAAAAGCCAGCTACTGAATGGATAATACATGGAACAATCACTCTGCCTGTTACAATTTTCCATTTCTAGTATAGCCTAAAACATATACCAGCAGGCACATATGAAAGGTTGGGTAAAGAATACATCAAGACATCCTGGGAATTACCATACACACATAGATGTTGGATTGGGGACGTGAAGAGTTTCTTAATGGAAAAAACTGTAAAAGTGGTTCTCTCCTTTGTCAGGGTCTTAATTTACACGGTGCCTGCGATGGTTCCTCCTACAACTTATCCTGCCACCTGCTAGGTTCTCCGGCTGCAGTGATTTATCCCATTTTTGGACAACTTTCAAATGAAAGTTACATCATGTTGAACGATCACAGCTGCTGTGGCATATTGCCAGGTATACTATATCTAGAATCTGTGTCTGCCAGGGTCACTTGCTGTATGCCGAGATACATGCCCTCTTAACTACAAACTGCCCTGTACATTTCTCGGAAATGTTAATTCGTATCTTAAACATGTCTGATACAAGCGTTATTGTACATGTATTTAAGACCATATTTTCTGGACTGTTAGCACCTTTTGAAGCAGTCCTAGGAATTTTTCCAAACTTCGTGCACTCTGTGTTTGGCGGACTGCCTATCATTTTGGGACTCGCTGCAGGGATACTATTTTTGCTCCTACTGCTGCGATTTGGCAAGCCACTTCACCAGCGACACCCGGTTCTCCATGGAAATAACTCTACTGGCGATGAAGTGTCATGAGCGCATTGTCCACATTTTGGGACTACCTCGTCTACGAGAATGAAATACCACATGGTTTCTGTCATTCAGACCAATCTGGCAAGATTGCATCTTACCTGTTCTACGCTGCCTGCTATCCGTAGAAGAATGCATGTTAGACATGTCTCACACTACCCTGAGTCATGCCAAGAGATGTTGATACTTTGCTTGAACCAGTAACGGCCCTTGCACTGTGTTGTCCCCGGCGGCTACCAATTCGGATGACGGCATTCATTGAGATCTCACAGAAGCAAAATGCTGACGGTGAGGTACGAGAGGAAACAGGCGCGCAGGTACCATATATTACGAACATTGCTAATGTGATCAATGCAGACGGTGATGCTTCACATCTATGTGTGGTCAATCTTCTAAACGAGGTAATCCAACTTTCACCTACAATGGTAGACAACTTTTTTACAGACTTAGAAGATTAGATGCTTTCTCCAAACACTAACACTGACTTTTGATTTGGCACACAGTGTTCTGAGAGACTTTGAATTCGACCTTCATTTTTCAAAAACACAGTTCTAACTTTGGGACTCTTTTTCCTATTATAATTTTTTTTTTCAAAATTTGTATTTTTTCCTTTTTTTGGCACAAGTGATCTGCTTAAAGTAGAACTATTCATAGAGAACAAGAATTCTTTGATAACCTTCCAGAGACAATCTTTGACCTTGTCCACATATGCAAACAGTTTTATGTAATCTGACATGAAATGGTTTCGGCCTTTTTCTTCTGTATTTACGAGCCATTTCATGAATGTATATATTTTCATGGTTCTTTCATTTAGCATCCAAATGTCAACATATATGCTTAGAATGAAACATTGCTTTAAATGCGTACAGCACCAATGCATCTTTTATGCGTACATCCAGTTCAAATGCATTTTTAGTATTTTGGGTGGGTTTTAACACATCATGTTTAGATATCTTTAACGTGTTTAGAATTTAGTAATGTCGTACATAAGAAAGTGGAGTGGATGTTGTATGGCGTTTTAGATTCCGAATGAATTTTCCCAATTCATGCCCTTATATAGGTACAATTCGCGTTCCCTTATATAGGCATAGAAATCAAGCCCTTATTTAGGCATAGCCCATGCATCCAAATACATGGGTACTTCCATCCATTCATCAAACATCACAACGATTTCTTGGAAAACCAGACTCTTAAACTGAAGGGACTTCCCCTAGCCTGGATATTGATTTCTCCAACAAACTCATTATTATGCATGAACAACTAATCCTTAGGGGTTCATCCATGATGTTCATATGCCCGACTTTACGTCAAAGGTGGCATTCCTAAACACCTTCAAGGTATAAATGTACCTTCACTTGCTATAGCAAAGCACGGTGTGGTTCAGTGCAGTTCGACTACCTACTTGCCCGACGCAGCTCGCTACAACAAGTGCCGAAGGAAGCCGACTCTCCAGCTGACGCACTGATCAGAAGCTGTCCTACTGTGCTGAGAAATCCAGCTCCAGTGTTTCTGACTCCCCTTGCAGGGTGTTGGGAAATGGAGTCTGAGACAGAGATACCAACCTCCTTCATTCTAAGGTATGGGGCTGATTAGAACCTAGAGAAACCTTTGGCAATTCTTGGCAGAACTAAACCCTATGCTAAAGACCACACTTACTTCTTCCCTAGTACTAGACTTAGGTTAGGTACATTGGGGTAGGCGTATTTTAGAAGCACCAGTTGAGTATTTTAGCCTGTGTTATTTATGTATTTATTTTTATTTGCCATAGCACTAGACAATGCTATTACAGTATTATTTTATGCTACTGTTTATGCTGTACGCATTATACTTTGCATTCTGTCTAACGATTGTAGCAGTTCACCTCTCTTGCATGAGAAAAAAGACTGGTCAATAAATACTATTATTAAAAACGCCCGTCTCACTATTTCTCTGCAACTCTGTACAAACAAAGCATGCACGATTGACTGAGTAAAATAGTTATCTATTGTTTCCATGACTCTGAATATATTTGTTCCAGTCCTAGGGAAACAAAGTTGTCATGCTTATGTGGTTGTCAGAAACTAATCCTTTCTTGTGTATTCAAGAATGTTTCTAGTGACCTCTGAGCTAGCTGGCACTCACAATTAAGTTTAATATATTCAATAGAGACATATTGACCTCAGTCCCATGTTAAATCTATAGGATATATTATTCCAATGCGCAGAGCCTATTGGGAATATTGGAACTACACTACAGTTTCAGCACTTCATCCATCATCTTGTGTTCGCTATGTTCGCCCCAAGAGGCCAAGGGCATGGCCAGATGTGGGTCTCTTGCAATTCCCAAGGAGCTTGTTTCCGGTCCAGGGAGAATCTAGCTTGGCAGTTCAGGTGTGGGTATTTCCATGAGGAGCAGGTTTAAGGCTGGTTTGCAAATGCCTGGTCCAAACTGGGGTGGCATAGTGAGCAAAAGAACGATGGATTAAATGGAGATATCTTGACTGGGGGTGAGTGGTTGAACGGTTTCAGCACTTCTTCAATCATCTTGTTGTGTTTACTATATTTACCCAAGTAGCCATGGGTATGCCCTGGTATGGGCCCCTTGCTTGCTGTCCCTCTGGATTCAAGGTAGCCTGACAGATGAGAGGTGATACCCCGAAACCAGTCACAGGATGCTTGTTTCCGGTCCAAGGGGGAACTGGCCTGGCAGTTCAGGTTGGACTGTTCCAATGGGAAGCAGGTTCAAGACCATGTGCAAATGGATGGATCGAAACTGGGCTGGCACAGTGAGTAAAAGAACGATGAATTAAACGCAGATCTCTTGATTGGGGGTGAGTGGTTGAAAAGTTTCAACACACTGTTTATCATCTTGTTGTGTTTTTTATGTTCACCCCAAGTTGCCAAGGGTATGTCGAGACGTGGGTCCCTCGCTTGCTATGCCACTGGAATCAAGCTACCCTGGCTGATGAGGGGTGATACCCCAAAACTGGTCGCAACATGCTTGTGTCTGACCAGGGATGAGCTGGTCTGGCAGTTTTGGCGGGACTGTTCCAATAAGGAGCAGGTTCACGACTGATTTCCATACGGCTGGGTCCACAATGTGGTGGCATAGAGAGCATCAGAATAATTGATTAAACCAGGATCTCTTGACTGAGGCTGAGAGGTTCAAAGTTTCAACACTCAGTCCAACATCTTGTGATGTTTGCTATGTTTTCCCTAAGTGGCCAAGGGTATGCCCAGATGTGGGACCCTTGATTGCTGTGCCAATGGATTTAAGATAGCCTGGCTGCTGAGGGGTAAAACCCCAAAACCGTTCCCAGGAGGCTTGTTTCCGGTTCAGGAAAGACCTGGCTTGGAAGTTCGGGCTGAACAGTTCCCAAGAGGAACAGGGTCAAGACTGATTTGCATATTTCTGGGTCTGAACTGGGATGGCGAAGTGATCTAAAGACTGATCATTGATTCAACTCAAATCTGTGACTGGGGGTGAGTGTCTGAAAAGTTTCAAATCTCCATCCATCATCTCCTTGCGTTTGCTTTGTTCGCCCTAAGGTGACAGGGTATGCCCTGATGTGGGTCCTTTACTCACTTTGCCACTGGATTCAAGCTAGCCTGGCTGATGAGGGGTGTTATCCCAAAACCGGACCCAGAATGCTTGTTTCTGGTCCAGGGAAGACCTGGCTTGGTAGTTCGGGCTGGACTGTTCCCATGAAGTACAGCGCCAAGAATGATTTGCACATGGCTCTGTCCAAACTGGGGGGGCAAAGTGAGCTAAGGAACGATGATGGGTTCAACCCAGATCTGTGACTGGGGGTGAGTATCTGAAAAGTTTAAGTGCTCCGTCCATCATCTCCTTGTGTGTGCTTTGTTTGTCCTACGTTAGTAGGGTATGCCCAGATGTTGGTCACTTGCTCACATTGGCACTAGATTCAAGCTAGCCTGGCTTATGAGGGGTATTACCCTAAAACTGGTGGCTCAGCAATCAGCCATGGACTGGGGGCCTTGGTATGTTCTCCGCGCAGGCTGTAATGCAGCCCGCATGGAGAACTAGCAAAGTGTGCATGACGGTTTGGCTGGCCCAAGAGGGCCGGCTAAATAATCATTGCACACTTAGGAGGGAGCTACCACTCCTCCCCTACCCTACTCTGTCAGCAGGGCAGCCCCATCATGCAAAGCTGCCACAGCAGAACAAAATAAAATTATAACATTATATTATTATCATTTTATTTTTCCTTTCTTTAACTGCATTAAAGCTGTGGAGCGACGATCCTCCGCCTTAGCAGAGGAGCTGCCACTGCTCAAAAGGATGAAAGGTGGAGTGGACCCACTGAGATATGAACCTGTGACCATGAGATCACACACAGGCCCCTACTGTGGATGCATTAGTCCACTAAGCCACCATATCCAGCTCTACTCAGTACCAGACATTTGGGAGCAATCGTCATTGAGGAGTCAACCCTTCTTGAAACCACAGGTAGATACGATTAATGGGGCTTGGGCTTAGCAGCTACCCTACTATTGATGAACCTATTTTAGCATGCCATTCAGATCCATAAGCATACATCACAGTCACAAAAACACCTTTAGGAAGCCAAAGTTCAACATCAGTTCGGGGGGGGGCTTGGAGGCAATTTTGATGCAGTACTAATTGCATCAGCTGTATGCCGGGTGAAAGAAAGTGATTTATTAACTGCAGACTAAGTCAGTATGTATTTATTTAAAAATCTTCTTCCCCATCGAATAAACAATAGTGTTTGAATTATCCCCGTAGCTTGTTACAAACTGGAGGTAGTAGGGTTTTGTTTTTATTCGGATCTCTAGTTTTTTTCATATGACAGCTAAAATTCTTTATGGCAAAAACCCCATTTTGGGGCTAGTCACTGTAGGTGTATGGGAACATTAAATGTCTTCATGAACTACATTTCAACACTAGGCACCCTACCTTGTGGGGCTACAAGGGCTACTTCAGATGACTTATTAATTATTTAAAAGTAGGGTTGTTTCCTGTCAAAAAAGGGTTATTGTGACAGGTTCACTTGCAGGTTTAAAATCTGCAGTTGTCAGGCTACACAGGTAGGCCTGAAGCCATTTTTGGCAGCCCAGTGGATGACACAGCATGTGCTGCAGTCTACAGGTAATATTTAACATCTTCATGCCATCGATTTATTTAATGCACCAATGATATGGTCTTACTGAGAAGGCAAATATGCCAAGTAGGATTTAGATAATTTTACCAAGGTTTAGGAGTGAATGCACATACACTACAACCTAGACAGCATTTTTCCAATGTGTAGAGTTTAAAACCAGCAATACCAGTCAGAACACAAATGGAGGTGTTCAGGGAACAAAGGCAAATTCTCACATCAGAAATCCACATTAAAAAAAAACATATTGAGGTCAAATACTGCTGGAGGTCTTTGGGGTCGAAGTCTTCTAATGCCACAAGTGGCAGCACCCCCTTCGGCAACCAATAAGTTCCTCCAACTTCAGCCCACCACGCTACATGCGCTTTGCACACTGGAAACGCAGTATCATACAACTGGACTGCTGGCCCTACTAATCAGGGAGGAGCTAAGTATGTTTTTGCCAGCAGGATCCGTACAACTCATTTTGTGCAATAGATAAAAGTGAGACCAGCTCTTGCCTGGCTTACAAATTCCATTATACATCTGCAGCACAAGCTATCCATCATTTACAAGTCTCCAAAGACAGTTAGCATATTTATTTATTTATTTATTTTAAGAATTTTATATAGCGCTGGCTAGACCCGGAGGTATCAGAGCACTTTACATGAGGCTCCACAAAATTATAAGATTACATCAGTGGCTACCAACTGGCCAGGCTAAGTAAGGGGGGGTTTTCCAGGGAGGGGAGGGGGGGAAGGGAAAAAGAGCAAAAAATCCTCATCTGTCAGACTTCGTGTCACAAATTCTTTTTAGGATCCGTTTAATCTGCCTTGGGAGCAGTGGGCTTTTTTTCTATGTAAGAGGAATGAAGGGCCTGACGAGTAGGGCGGGGGGGAAGACACTAGATGAGGGGGATAACGTTTTTGTACTGGAACGTCAATGGCCTACGTGTAAGGGGGAGGAGACACAGAATATTACAGTATTTGAGAGATTCCCCTGCACAGGTCATCGTCATCCAGGAAACTCACCTTCTTCAGCAAGAGGTGGAGGACATGTTGAGGAAAGTAAGGTGGGTAGATAACTTTATTTGCACTAATCACAATGCCAACATTCGGGGGATTCTCATTATATTCAAAAGCCAAGGTACAGATCATCGAGCACGAAGAAGACCTCAGTGGAAGATGGCTATATGCCAAAGTAAAATTAGAGGGGAGACCCTACATCTTGGTGGGATATTATGGCCCTAACCAGGACGACCCTTCATACTTGCATAAAATTCAGAGCCACCTGTTAACAAATCAGGACCCAATAATTTGGATGGGAGATTTTAATCTAGTACTAAATTCTACCTTGGACAAATCCCCCAATTCCAGGGCACTGACTTACGAGAAATCCAGACAAACCCTTAGGGTGATCATGTCAACGCTTGGGTTAGCAGATGCGTGGAGGGAGAGGGCGGGCAACGCACTAGGTGTATCTTATCGCAACTTAAAGTATAATCAGAAATCTACGCTTTATTCAGCTATGCATTAAGAGACTCTTTGGAGGAGTTGGTTTACTTGCCCTCGCACTTACCAGATCACTTGGCCATTTTCTTCTCTTTAAAAACAGGTCACCAAACCGGACATACTTCTTGGTCTTTTGACCGTACGATCCTGTTAGAGGAAAGCCAGACAGATCTTCTCATCCAGGAAGCTAATTCTTTTATGGACATTAATCTAAACTCAGCCCCGTTGGGGATTGTGTGGGAGGCCTATAAAGCGAATTTGAGAGGGAATATTACCAACAGGGCTTCCTACCGGGGGAAAGTTTATAGGGCAAAAATTGCTAGTTTAGAACAAGAACTTGCCCTCTTTGATCAAAACCTTGGCTCGAGTACAGGTACCAAAGAAGATCAGAAACAACGTATGGAGTTAAAGGGAAAGCTCAAAAGTATTCTCCAAGAAAGGGTGGCAAAAAGGTGGGAAGCTAGTAAACTCTCAAACTTTGAATACGGTGAACCCTCAGGCAAGGTCTTAGCCTGGAAAATTAAATCTGACTAGGCTAAAAAACATATCAAAGTCATCAGTATAGAGGGGGAGCCCAATGATAGAACTTCCACCACAGACATACGGAATGTATTTCTTGACTTCTTCCGAGCTATATATAGTGAAGATATATTGGACGACCCGGTGGTAAGGGGTAGATGGTTAGATAAGATATCCCTCCCGACTCTTTCCCCAGATCAAAGGCAGCGGTTGGATAGATCAATCTCGGAGTCAAAGGTGAGCGATGTCATCAAAAAGGTGAAGCGGGGCAAGGCTGCTGGACCCGACGGGCTCCCTGGTGAGCTATACCGTGTTTTGGCGCCCGCAATCACCCCAGTGCTCAGTAGAGTATTTAATGAAATCCTACTAGAAGGGGCTATGCCACCTAAATCGTGGGGGGAGGCAACCATCGTTCTAATTCCTAAACCTGGGAAAGATCCAGCCAAATGCGGTTCTTACAGACCGATTTCGGTGCTTAATTGCGATTATAAGATCTTCGCCGCAGTATTGGCGGCTTGGTTGGGGCGCGAAGTCGGTACAATCATCCACACTGACCAGAAGGGCTTCATCCGAGGACGGCAACTTGCGGATCTTACTTATGACTTAATAAGGGCAGTGGACATCGCCTCAACTTTCTCTCTACCTCTGGCCATTATGACCTTGGACGCCACGAAAGCGTTTGATAGAGTAAACTGGCCATATTTGTACGAGGCAATGAGGAAGTTTGCAATTGGGCCCAATTTTTGTAGGGCTATAGGTCTTCTATATGGTAACCCCAGTGCGAGTCTTTTGGTGAACTAAACTTGTACCCAGCCCTTCCAGATAAGTAGGGGAACGAGACAGGGTTGTCCCCTCTCCCCCCTACTATTCAATATTTACATCGAACCCCTTGCACAATCCCTGAGAGATGATCTAGGTATCCCCTCGTGTCATTTTGGTGGTTGGACAAAAAGGGTGGGGCTATATGCGGATGATATCGTTATCTACACCACCGACCCGGCTGTGGCTTTCCCTATAGTGGTTGAGAGGGCAAAAGAATTCGGACGTATTTCAGGTTACGACATAAATGCTGAGAAAACCGAGCTTATGACATGGAACATCACTAACCCAAGCGTTGCGGTGACTCCCTCAATCCGTTACCTCAATCCTTTACCTAGGAGTTAAGATAACGCAAGACATAGACATCCTGGCTAAATCCAACTTAGATCTGGTTTTCCAGGAATATAGGGCCTTATTAAAATCTTGGGCCGGTCTCCGACTGTCAATTTTTGGGAAAGTCAACATTGTGAAAATGTCTATCCTCCCTAAACTCACTTTTATTTTCAACACCATTCCCCTGGCATTTGACTCTAAGCAACTTCAAAAATGTCAACAGGAAATTAATTCTTTCATCTGGGGAAACAAAGCAACAAGGCTGGCATGGAAAAAACTAAGGAGGAGGAGGGAAAAGGGAGGGCTCGCCCTGCCAGACCTGCAGTATTATGCGTGGGCCTTCCAGCTTTCCCATGCAAGGGTGCTCCTAAAGTCCCCAGTCAATTCCTCAAATGGGAGACTATTTAAGGCAATGTTGGTCGGGCTAACCTTCCCCTAGACGGGTTTCTATTTAAGTTCAGGGATTGAAGGTTCTTTAAAAAGGTCAGGCTAAAGATTCTCTTAGCACTATTGAAGATCTGGGTGCAAATTAAAGCAAAAGTGGGGCTGGCATACTTCTCCAACTATGCCCAGATATGGGACTCCCCCGGACTCCCAATGTGTTTGAAAGACAGCCTGGCAGTCCCTTTGGTTGAAGCCGGGCTCTCAAGATGGGGTGAACTGTTTGTTGGAGGGACACTGGTGGAGTAGGATGAGCTTAAAAAGAGAGTAGGGCCAACCTTATCAAGATTCAAATACATGCAACTTAGTAGTTGGGCCAGGGAACAAACCAGGAAGAATCCTATCATTGGGAGAGCTAGCCTCCTTGAACACCACTTAGTAGGAAGACAAACAGGAAGTAAGGAGGTTGCCTTCTGGTATTGGTCCATCTTGGAGGAGTCGGACGGGGATTTCAATATCCCGATGGAGCTATGGCAAAGAGAAACTGGGATGCAGGATGGGGAAGTATGGATAAACTCCTTTTCTCTTCTATATAAAGTTGTTAAACCGGCTTGGTTGAGACGGAACCATTTGTTCACCTTACATCGGGCATATCTCTCCCCCTTACGGCTATCCAAATACCAGGCAGGGAAATGTTGCAACAAGTGTCTACTCCCAGCAGCCTCCGACTCCCACATGTTTTGGGATTGCCCTAACATAAAAGTTTTCTGGGAAGAGGTAAAAGTCACCTTGGAATCAATCCTTAAGACAAACCTTTCTCTTACTCTATCATTAGTTATATTTGGTTTAGATCAGAACATCACGGGGGTGGCGCGGTCTTTCCTATTATATGCTATTCTCTTAGCTAAACGCCAGATATGTACATACTGGGTAGATTAGATACCATTGCTCCCACACACTCTGCCTGGCTGACATCCCTGTATGAAACCTCTAAGCTAGACCTGGCCAGATCTTGCAGTCCACAGAGTGTCACCTTTTGGAACCTACTGATTGAGTGGAACTGAACATTATCTAGGCTCGTCGGGTTTTTTTTTTTTTGTTTTTGTTTTTTTTCCCCCAAGGTCCGATGATTATGCCCATTCACTTCATGGCCCTGTTCTGAGGTTGGCTCCGATCCCGTTATTTCTAAACTGACCCAACAGGCAAGAAGTTGCTTAGAGGAGTGTTAACTCGGTGCAAGACATCTCCCGCCAACGTTGATAAGTTCTGTCTTCAGTGGGAAGCGGCTCAATGTAAGGGCCTTGCTCCCCAAAGCAGTAAGGTGGTTGGTTTGTTTCCCTTTGCTTCCATGGAACGAGAGTTGGGCAGATGAGGATAAAAAAAAAAAGATTACATCAGTTCCAATTTACATCAGTTGCTAGACAAACAATTACAAGAGCATAGAAGACGAGATTAGTGAAGTGTAGAGGGGAAGGGGTAAAGGTAAAGGGGTAGGAGAGAGATACTGCAGAAAGACGGAGTAAAGTCTGCCCAAAGTCTTGCTGGGTAGGTGACGGTCGAGGGGGAAGTCCCAAAACCCATCTCCTCTGTAGCTATCAGGTAGCTCCACCGGGCATTGGCCAAAAAGCTAGGTCTCAATGGGAAAACATTTAAAGAACATGGAGGGCAAAATAAATGGAGCGTAGAGGGGAGGGGGCAGGGAAGGTGAGAAAGGGAGGATAGGGGAAGAGACAACAAGGAGAGACGAAATGAAGTCTGTCTAAAGGCCGACTGGGTAGGTGACGACCAAGGAGGGAGTCCACGGCCCATCTCCCATCTCCCCTATAGCTAAACCAGGTAGCTCCATCGGGCATCAGACAAAATAGTTCAGTCTCAATACATTGAGAGAGGAGAGAAGGAGAGACATAATAGAGGGAGGATGCGGGAAGAGACGACAGGAGAGACGAAAGGAAGTCTGGCTAAAGACCGACTGGGTAGGTGACGTCCAAGGAGGGAATCCCCAACCTGTCTCCCCTATAGCTAAACCAGGTAGCTCCATCGGGCATCAGACAAAATAGCTAGGTCTCAAATGACAAGGGGAAATTCACAGATAAGAAGGACAGGAGAGGGCAGAGGTCAGTAGCAGGAAAGTGGACGGAGCATCTGAACCAATCAAACACTCACAGCCAGTCAACAGATCTGGGTTTAATCCATCGCCGTTCTTTAGCCTACTCTGCCACCCCAGTTCAGATATGGCCATATGCAAATCAGTCTGAACCTGTGCCTCATGGGTACAGTCCAGCCCGAACTGCCAAGCCATGCCTTCCCTGGACCGGAAACAAGCTTCCTAGGACCGGTTTCTGGCATTACAGCCGTCTTCAGCCAGGCCTGCTTGAATACAGTGGCAAAGTGAGCAAGGGACTCACGTCTGAGCATACCCTGCCAACTTATGGTGAACAACGCGGTACAAAAGGGGGTGGTGATGGACGGAGCATCCGAACCAATCAAACACTCACACCCAGTCAACAGATCTGGGTTTAATCCATCACCGTTCTTTAGCCCACCCTGCCACCCTTAGTTCAGACATGGCCATATGCAAATCAGTCTGACCCTGTGCCTCATGGGAACCGTCCAGCCCGAACTGCCAAGCCATGCCTTCCCTGGACCGGAAACAAGCTTCCTAGGACCGGTTTCTGGCATTACAGCCGTCTTCAGCCAGGCTTGCTTGAATCCAGTGGCAAAGTGAGCAAGGGACTCACGTCTGAGCATACCCTGACAACTTATGGCGAACAAAGCGGTACAAAAGGGGTTGGTGATTGACGGAGCATCTGAACCAATCAACACTCACACCCAGTCAACAGATCTGGGTTTAATCCATCACCGTTCTTTAGCCCCCTCTGCCACCCCAGTTCAGATATGGCCATATGCAAATCAGTCTGACCCTGTGCCTCATGGTAACAGTCCAGCCCGAACTGCCAAGCCATGCCTTCCCTGGACCGGAAACAAGCTTTCGAGGACTGGTTTCTGGCATTACAGCCGTCTTCAGCCAGGCTGCTTGAATCCAGTGACAAAGTGGGTAAGGGACTCACGTCTGAGCATACCCTGCCAACTTATGGCGAACAAAGCGGTACAAAAGGGGGTGGTGATGGACGGAGCATCTGAACCAATCAAACACTCACACCCAGTCAAGAGATTTGGATTTAATACATCACCATTCTGTAGCCCACTCTGCCACCCCAGTTCAGACATGGCCATATGCAAATCAGTCTGACCCTTTGCCTCATGGGAACAGTCCAGCCCGAACTGCCAAGTCATGCCATCCCTGGTCCAGAAACAAGCTTCTTAGGCCAGGTTTATGGCATTACTGCCGTCTTCAGGCAGTCTTGCTTGAATCCAGTGGCAAAGTGAGCAAGGGACTCACGTCTGAGCATACCCTGACAACTTATGGCGAACAAAGCGGTACAAAAGGGGTTGGTGATTGACGGAGCATCTGAACCAATCAACACTCACACCCAGTCAACAGATCTGGGTTTAATCCATCACCGTTCTTTAGCCCCCTCTGCCACCCCAGTTCAGATATGGCCATATGCAAATCAGTCTGACCCTGTGCCTCATGGTAACAGTCCAGCCCGAACTGCCAAGCCATGCCTTCCCTGGACCGGAAACAAGCTTTCGAGGACTGGTTTCTGGCATTACAGCCGTCTTCAGCCAGGCTGCTTGAATCCAGTGACAAAGTGGGTAAGGGACTCACGTCTGAGCATACCCTGCCAACTTATGGCGAACAAAGCGGTACAAAAGGGGGTGGTGATGGACGGAGCATCTGAACCAATCAAACACTCACACCCAGTCAAGAGATTTGGATTTAATACATCACCATTCTTTAGCCCACTCTGCCACCCCAGTTCAGACATGGCCATATGCAAATCAGTCTGACCCTGTGCCTCTTGGGAACAGTCCAGCCTGAACTGCCAAGCCATGCCTTCCCTGGACCGGAAACAAGCTTCGTAGGACCGGTTTCTGGCATTACTGCCGTCTTCAGCCAGGCTTGCTTGAATCCAGTGGCAAAGTGAGCAAGGAAATCACGTCTGAGCATGCCCTGCCAACTTATGGCGAACAAAGCGGTACAAAAGGGGGTGGTGATGGACGGAGCATCTGAACCAATCAAACACTCACACCCAGTCAAGAGATTTGGGTTTAATCCTTCACCGTTCTTTAGCCCACTCTGCCACCCCAGTTCAGACCAGACATGGCCATATGCAAATCAGTTTGACCCTGTGCCTCATGTGAACAGTCCAGCCCGAACTGGAGGCGCGGGTATTTGATAGGTATTCCGGTGTGGTTTCTGGTCCCGTTGCATTCTGTGAGAACCTTCGTTTCTCCATTATGCTGCGTGGAGTTGGTGTCACCTGATGGTCCAGTGTAGAGCCCTGTCTGTTGTCTGTGCGTTACCCCAGCTCAGAAAATCGTGTGTGGCCTCTGCTTCAGTAGTCACTTCCGGGCAAGCGTAGTCCACACCCCACTTCCCCGTGAGTACTCAATGCGCGGGTGATGGATTGCGCCTCAGGAACTCAGTCCATCTGGCAGGTGCTGGGAGGCCTCACTCCATAGATATCAGTGGGGAGGGAGATTGCATCAAGCTGGGTGCAGACCGAGCGTTCTGGCGGCCATCTTAGGTCAGGCGATCACCTCCTGACGTTCCTCTGACCGTCTAGGTCAGTATAGGGGGGTCGTACGGGAGACATCAGATGGCTCGAGGGGGTCTCACAGCCTACCTCCCGAGCTCCGTTGCGGTGTCCTCGCGGAGTGGGCTGTATCACCTCTACCAGTCAGTCTCAGCCGTGAAGTCTCTTGGGCGCAATTTTGAGTCCAGGCAGCACCGGTGTTGGATAGCATCTAAACTGATGCTGGAGAGTGTGCTCCGTGCCCTCAGATGAGGGATGCTGAAATTACCAAGTGTCTGTTAATACTGCAGGTATGCAGGAGCCTTATCTCTCCTGGACGATGCCGCTAAGGCGGCGGGGTTCGGAGGCAGCTCTGGATCGCTGGGCCGATTTCCGGCGTTTCCCCCGAGCTCGCGGTGACCTCCTGCAGAGTTCTTGGAAACAAATGAGCGTTGGAGAACAGGATAGGTCACAGTATAGCATCACACTATTATGGAATATTATTGCCAATGCTGCTGATGCACAGGTGCTCTCTAGCCTCATTCCAAGATAGAAACTGCATTTGAGTGCTGATATAAGATTATTGACATAGTTTCTTTAATAGATCATATTAGGTGGAATTAAAGAGTATGGCTAGATTGGTGTTGAGATGATTGAGGAATCTGGAGATAGAGTGCATTGCGATGTTTATATGAAGGTTTTTCATAGCAGGTTTAGTGAGGGGTAATATTCACAGGAAATAGAATATCGTCAGAGAGTGTGAGATATACGTCAATTCCCTTTGTAGTGGTAAATTTGTGTTTTAAGATAGGAATGTTCAGAAAAGAGTTGTGTGAAAAGTGTGTGTTGTTCATAATGATTTGGGCAATGCATTGAAGAGTGTAGGACAGCATCTGAATCCTGAAACAAAGTTCCTGAGTCACTTTAGTGGTCACATATTGCCAGACTTAGACGAGGTAAGGGTAGAAAGGGAGATATATTAGTAGGGGCTATCACCTGCCAGGATTAAAATAATTAGAAGGTATTACTGGAGGAGGATTCCAACTCCACCTCTCTTAAGCAAGAGCGGGTTTTGTGAAGTGGCTTTAAAATGGTGGAGTCAAAGTGGTTAGTGATAAACCTGGCCTTTTTACATAACACGCAGAGTGGGAAGGGATGACAATAGATTGGGTATCACTGAAGGCTTGTAGCAGAATCTTTATCATAGAAGATTGTGTTTGCTGTGTGTTAAGGCACAGGGTGAGATTAAATTATGTGGGAGTGGTTTGCTTGGAATTATGAGAATTAGTGGAGAATAGAGTTTGGCTGCAGTTCCGGGAAATATGTTGGCAAAAAAATATAACATGAATGGCTATGGTGTCAAGTGGTTTTAGACAATAAGAGGCAGGCAGTAAACATGAAGGTGGTGTGTTTGAAAGAATCTTAAGACTGAGTTATTTTTTTCTTGACTAGGACATGTCAACAATTTGTAAAAGGTACAGAGAGTGGGACTCTAAGCAGTTACATAGCAACAGCTAATATGGTTTAATGTGGAGCTACTACATGGGTGACGTGCAGTCAGTGGTAGCAGTTCACTCGGATGATTCAGAATCTGATGGACATAGTCCACATACTGAGTTCTGGTAACAAAACCAAATGGGCCCAGTTTAATCAAAGTTTGTCGGTATCAACTATTTACAGTCCTCAAAGTAGGAGCAGTAACAAAAATCAAATGCCTCACAGTACATTTAGAGGGGACAGGATGCAAAAGGTTAAAGACCACTCACTGACTATAGCTACAATCAAATGGATACAGTCCCCATGAGGACGAACATTGGTAAAATGTAACAAAGTCAAATTAAGACACACTACTCAGAAGGTGCTTGCGTTGCGTCGGCACACCCCTTCAAGGAGTGCCCGTAAAAAAAATGCAATTGGGAAGATAGTTAATGGGACATTGGAAGTAGTGGCATGGGGCAGCATTTACAGATGAGACAGAGTTGAATGGATGAGTGATGAAAAAGATAACTGAATGGGTAGATGATTAAAGCATGAATGGGTACAGGGTGAGTTCAACAATCGATGAATGGTTGGGTATGTGAGTGCAGTATTAAATGGTTGAATAAATTGGTGAGTGCATGAATGAAGTAATAAGTGGGTGTATAAATGGTTGAAGACAGTTCACGCCAGTCTTACAAGGTACAGCTGCATAAAATGCCAAGGTTTGCCAATTGTATGCCAGTGTAAACATTACACCAGGGCTGGTTAACATCGTGCCAAGCTGACCGCAATATACATGTGAAGAATTACCACCATTATTCCAGTGCAAGCATTACAAAAAGTGGTCACCATCGTTCCAAGAATCCCAGCAATACATCAAGATTTACTGCCAAATGACAGTGCATGCATTATGCAGGAGCATCCTCCATTGGCCGAGAGTGCCCACCATATGTTAGGATTTACTACCATTGTGTACGTTCAGTTTTGCCCAATCACTAGAGTCCTTCATGTTCGTGCACTGAATTGCTTCACTGCTCATTATTCCTAAATGGATGTTTAGATTTTCCACATTACTCATCACCCTGCGTTTAAAGTTGCCCCATCACTCAGTAATCCATAGCCTACGGTAATATTTACACTAGCACTCTTTCATTGTGATTGCTGGTTCAGATTTGCACTTAGAAATCTTGGGTTTTAGCAAGATGATCACCAGCACTTAGAAGGCCTGGCTGCAGATGCACATTTGTACTATGACACAGTAGCCCTATCTCGGGCTCAGATTTGTGCCGTGACTCGATAATCATTAGACAAAGCTCCTCAATACTTACTCAGTACTTCACTCAGTAAACTGACCTACACTTTGGAAATGCTGGCTTTTTTATTTTAGCCTAAATATCATGTGAATCACATACATAATCAATCAATCAATCAATCAATCAATCAGTACATTTGTAAAGAGCACTACTCACCATGAGGGTCTAAAGGCCCTGGGGGGGCTGTTACTGTTCGAATAGCCAGGTCCTGAGTCGCCTCCTGAAGGTTAGTAGGTCCTGGGTCTGCAGTAGGAGGGTGGGGAGGGTGTTCCAGGTCTTGGAGGTGAGGTGGGAGAAATATCTGCTGCCGCTGTTGCTCTTCGGCTGCGGGGGACGGTGGTGAGGGAGAGGTCGGCGGAGTGGAGCTGTCGGTTTGGGGTGTAGAAGGTGAGTTGTCTGTTGAAGTATGCTGGTCTGGTGTTGTGGGGTGCCTTGTGTGGGTGGGTGAGGAGCTTGAAGGTGATCCTTTTGTTGACGGGAAGCGAGTGAAGGTCTCTCAGGTGTGGTGTGATGTGGCTGTGGTGCGGGATGTCGAGGATCAGGTGAGCAGAGGTGTTCTGTATGCGTTGTAGACGTTTCAGGAGCTTGGCCGAGGCTCCTGCGTAGAGGGCATTTCCGTAGTCCAACTTGCTGCTGACGAGGGCCTGGGTGACCGTTCTTCTTGTTTTGGTGGGGATCTACTTGTAGATCTTGCGGAGCATACGGAGGGTGTTGAAGCATGAGGACGAGATGGCGTTCACTTACTTGGTCATGGAGAGTGTTGAGTCGAGGATAAACCCCTGGTGGCGTGCGTGGTCAGTGGGTGTCAGTGCTGCTCCCAGAGTGGACGGCCACCAGGAGTCGTTCCAGGCTGAGGGGGTGGAGCTGAGGATGAGGACCTCTGTCTTGTCTGAGTTCAGCTTCAGACGGCTGTTCTTCATCCACTCTGCGACGGCTTTCATTCCTTCTTGTAGGTTGGTTTTGGCAGGGAGGGGTCCTTGGTGAGGGAGAGGATCAGCTGGGTGTCGTCGGCGTAGGAGATGATGTTGAGGTCATGCAGTTGGGCGACATGGGCGAACGGTGCCATGTAGATGTTGAATAGTGTCGGGCTGAGGGATGATCCTTGGGGGATGCTGCAGATGATCTCAGAGGCTTCGGAACGGAAAGGGGGAGGCGGAAGCTCTAGGTTCTGCCAGAGAGGAAGGAGGTAGTCCATTCCAGAGCCTTGTCTGTGGTTGCTGTGGAACCCAGACTGGAACGGGTCCAGGATGTTTTTCTCCTCAAGGTAGCGGGTCAGCTGTCTGTTGATGGTCTTCTCGATGACCTTTGCCGAGAACGGGAGCAGGGACATGGGCCGGAAGTTCTTGAGGTCCCCCGGATCCGCCTTGGGTTTCTTCAGTAGGGTGTTAATCCCTGCGTGCTTCCAGCTCTCCGGGAAGGTCGCGGTCTCGAAGGAGATGTTATTGGCGCTTGTATTTCTAAAATTTTCATTTTCTAAGTTATTAATTATACTCCAAAACATTCTTAGATCCTTAGACTTACATGCGAAATGGAGTTTGGCCCAAGTCTCTTCATAATACAATTATTTAGCCCTCCAGATTTTATTGTTATAACCCCTCTTTAGATTTCTGATTTTAAGCAACGTTAAAAAGTAGGAGGATCTCTTTGCTTTTTTGTACACTGATCTTATTGTTTTGTTGAGAGACAGTTTCAAATATAATAAGTGGTGGGAAAACCAACCTGGGTTCCTAGGATTCAAAATTACACCCCCAGATGGTTCCCTATCGAGAAATGTATTCAATAGGGAGCCGCATAAGGTGGGCCATAGGGCAATCATTGGAGTTCCATCAGAGTATTTGACCTGCGCATCAAGGATTAGAAGAGAGAGAAAGTCAATGATATCTTTCTCTGTTTTCAGTAAATGAGTGCGCTCAATTTACAATGAAACACTCGGGTTTCTTCACCACATTTTTGAGTTTCATCCGTATTTATTCCGAATGTTTACAAAGCAAAAGATCCAACATTGGAGATTAATTCAGCAAGAACCTGATTTAAAAGACTTATACAACGAGAAAATAACCTTTGCGTTCCAAAGGTCCAAAAACATTAAAGAACTCTTGAATACTCCGAAGAAATCTACAATGACCTACCGTGGCATGCAAAAATGTCAAAATTGTACCCACTGCGGAAATGTTATTGTGGGAAATCAATTTACTCACCCCACTAAAGGACACCAAATTGAACTGAAACATAACAGCACATGTGATACAATGAACTGTATATATGCAATTAAATGTCCTTGTGGAAAAACATACGTGGGTCAGACCGAAAGAAAAGTTAAAACACGTATAACTGAACACAAGAGCAATATAAGACTCATGAATTCTAAATCCACCATCGCATGTCACTGGCTAGAAGCTCGACACCAAATTTCTCAACTACGTTTCACGGTTTTGGAGAGAATCTCACCACGCAGAGACCTGGATCCCTCTAAGCAGAGACTCAGATGTGAATATTTTTGGATCAAAAAACTTAATTCTGCCCACCCCATTGGGCTTAATGATCGAATTGAATACTCGTGTTTTTTGTAAATTTTCCCAACATTAGACTTGTACTATATCCGAGACCCGTTAATTAATTTTGGTTGCATTTAAAAACATGTTTTCAATTATTATATTTGTTGCATGCACATATGATGTCAATAGCCTTTTTTAGCAGTGTTATCACAGACATGTTTTACTTTTGATTATAGTGTATTGTTCGCCCACAGTATGTTTACATAGCTTACTTCCTTGAAGCCACAGTAGACCCTGCCACGTGACTAGAGCATAGCACCTCCGTGATTGGAAGGCTTTCCGATCACGTGACCGGAACTATAATGCTTCCACTTACTTATTAACATTTGGCGCGTAACTTTGAGAACGCCAAAACGACAACAGCTAGTACACTTCGTGTAGCAGACCCGATGGTCGATAGTAAGTAGAACTGCCGTTTGATTGTATGCTTATAGCTAAGCGATCTTGAATTGTACCATTAGTATAGTTTTTTCCGTGAGGCAGTTAGTCATAAATTAGATAATTTTTCATTAGGAATTTTATATTTACCACAGTAGATAACATTTAGCTGAATATGATTGTATCGTCACATTGATTATGTGCAATTTTTTGGTTTTATTGGTTTCGTAACTGTTGTAACTTAATTGACATTGTGACTATTGGACAGGGAATTAATTGGTCCTGTTTCTTTTCATTTTATAGACCCCTGACGAAGGGTCTATTCCTATGGACTCGAAATGCATTGGGTGTTAAAGATGTATTGACCATTGGCAAGATAACCTGCAATGAACTGTGTTATAAAACAATAATCAAATGGATTACTAAATGGATTTTTTAATTTGTAAACATTCGGAATAAATACGGATGAAACTCAAAAATGTGGTGAAGAAACCCGAGTGTTTCATTGTAAATTGAGCGCACTCATTTGTAGGAGGGAGTTTCCTTCCACACTATATACTGTGTTTTGCAAGACAAGGGTAGGACGCCTTGTGACATGAGTTGCGCCAACCGTTAATTCAAGTATACTTTGTTAAAAACTCTAAAGAAATTCGAGTGCACAAGGATAACAACTTTCTAATCTTTCTCTGTTTTCTCATTCCATATTAACCTTTTTAAATTAAAAGCGACCAGGGCCGTTCCCAATATTTTAGTCTCTGGTAGATACTCGAAGGATAAATTGATCGCAATAACTTGCGGATTATGGTCGCTCTCCATCCTTGGCACAACCTCATAACTTTGGACTTGTTCTGAGAGTTTATCTGACAATATCGTATAGTCAATTATAGAAAGACAGTCAGCTTTATTAAATGTTGGAAAGTGCTCCCTATCATATAACATAGTTAGATTGTATTTAATAAATTCACAATTAGACCATTGGGATAAAAGATCTGAATGGGTTACCCGCTTTTTATACGATAAAAGATGAGTGTTAAAATCTCCCGAAATAATCATCTGAGCATCCCTATGATCATATTATCGCACTTTCACCATTTCCCATAACTGAATAAGTTGAAGTGATCTCACCTTTTTTTTTTAACTTAAATAAACATTTAAAATGATCAACGATTGACTGGATATTAATTTAACACATTGAATCCATTTAACATGAAGGCCTATTTCATAGTGTTCAACATTAAGACTTAAAGAAACATAAATTCAGAGTCCCCCACTAGGTCGACCATATGCAGCGTCCCTGCATGCTGCATTCAAATATTCATAATAGCCGATCAGCGGAGTGCTGGTCAGATTCCACGTTTCTTGCAAAAGTAACAAATCAAACAATTTTAAAAAACCTACAACATTTACATCTTCTACAAGTGTGTTAAAACCATTTGTATTCCAAGAGCAAATTCTAACTGCTGTTGGTGCATTGTATGAAGTACCCCAACATCAATCAGTCTTTGCTGTATTTTTTCCAGATAGAATAGCCGGGAGCCAACTCCAATCATCCGCTGCCGCATGAATCCCTTTTTAGTTCCTCACACACTCGTGACCCTGGCTGACAGCTTTTGATTTTAATGCCACCTAGCCTATTTAGGGCTGAAGATGGACCTGAAGCGCCTTTCAATACTCTAAATTGATTAACATCGGTTTGTTTTGGAGTCTCCTTCTTCAGTATGGGTTTTAGTGGGGTCGGATATTGCAGACCGTGGAGTCTCCATACTTTAATCCCCCAACTTTCAAAGTCGTTAGAATTCGCTAATATTTTCTTTACAATATCATCCTTTAACCACGTTGTGATGGTTATCTCCCTATTATCACCATCTAACTTAAACTCTACAGAATCCAGATCCTCGGTTGCAACATCCTTAAAATCAGGAGTTGCTTTTAGTAATTTCAGAATGTTCCCTCTATTCAAAATATCATGTGAACCGCGGGTCGAGTATTGGGGGCAGAAAATAACTTTTCGGTTTTCAACCTGCAGTTTGGGGGATTCAATATTACTCCTAGGCCCTGGACCAGATCGATCAGTATTACTCCTAAGCCCTGAATACGATCGATCCATATTCCCAGCAGTCACCAACAGGGGATTATCTTGCAGTTTGGGGGATTCAATATTACTCCTAAGCCCTGGACCGGATCGATCAGTATTACTCCTAGGCCCTGAATCAGATCGATCCATATTCCCAGCAGTCACCAGCAGGGGATTATCCGGGCGATTTAAACGATCAGGCTGCTCTGGCTTGGATTGAGCAAGAATACTGGAATGCTCAACCTGTTCATTCTTGTTAGGATGCAAAGGGGAGGGATTTACTAATTTTCCATGAGGCAGCTTCTGGTCTTGTACACAGGGCTGTGCTCCCTGACTAATTTGATCCTTATGTGTAAGGGAAGGGTTTACAATTGTATCAATGGCCATATATTGCTCTCCTTTTGAGACTACTCCATCATCTCTAGACCAAACGGACCCTATTTCTTTTGGACCGGTGTGTATATTATTATTGGACCCTATTAATTCTTGAACTGGGATAATCTCATTCTGGAAAAAGTTTTCATTAAACTGATAAGGGTGTGAATCTTGCATTGGCTTATCTTGCCATACCCGGTTCTCTCGGATTGGCAGTATCTGGTTTTTAGTCCCCACAATAAGAATAGGCTCTTTCTTTGGCCCTTCACTTCCAGCTTTACTGCATGGCTTAACCTTTTTATTGGCTTGAGGTGCAGTCGAAGGTCTAAAAATTGGGAAGAGAGCCACTGGACCAGAATTCAAGTTTAATGAGCCGCTATTGTTTGCTACCCCAGTAACTATTTTTTTATCCCGGGCTGCCTTGTTATGTGCTTTTCTCAATCTTTTTCTCGCCCTTTTTGTTAAAACTTCAGGTCTCCTGTTTCTTCAGTGTCCATAGTTACTGTTGAGCTGCTCTTATTTGACTCCTGATTTATCTTTAATTTAGGGGAGTGTGATGTCTCTAAAGGTACAAGGACGAGGTTTGTGTTCTATAGTTCCAGTATTTCTTAAGTCTTCACTCCTCCCATCTTCCCTACTGGATAATAGTTTTACTTCATGGACCATAGAACCAACAATTGATGGCAGATCAGAGATGTTATCAATCAATTGAGCACACGTGCAGGATATTACCTGATTTTCTTTATCAGCTTGAACTGTAGAAATCAAATTAGTTAGTTGAAGAAGCTTCGCGTCAATTCCTACAATGTGTGTCGCTAGAGTATTTAGAATATCTACCTGAATGTCTAACTTATCAGAGTGGAAATTAAGAGCTTTTGTTATAGAATCCATTGTATTAAGCAAACAATCCCATACTCCATGCTCAGAATTACTAACATTATTTTCCAAGGTGTCTAGTTTTATCGGAAAATTTCCTTGAAACTCAACCATCATCCCCGTCACTAATGCCCTAGTCAAAGCCACTTTTAACTTTCACTAAGTCCACCTTGCCTGCCAACCCTTGTCCTCCTAAAGTTCTCTCACTTGTTACAGACACATTTTTGGTCAAATTAGTCAGCTGCAATCTCTCTCTATCAGAAGCCACAATCCCAGTGCACTGGAAGAAGGCAAAAATCATCCTTTGCTTAAAAAGCTGTCAGCCGATCCTAACCAATTTAGCAAATTTAGATCCATTTCTCTGCTGTCCTTCACCTTTAAAAGTTTGGAAAAAGCTGTGACCCACCAGCTGTCTAACTATCTGGCCCGCTACTAGATAGCTCTCAATTTGGTTGTCGACTAGCACATAGTACTCAATTCGCTTTGCTCTCCATCTTAAATGGCATCAGAACCACCTCTGACAGCAGTTGAGCCATTGTTTTAATCCTTCAGGACCTGTCCTCGGCCTTTGATAGGGTCTTGCATTTTGTTTTTCTCTCTCATCTTTTTGAATTGGGTATTTGTAAACCACCTCTGAAATGGTTAACTCTTTCCTTTCAGGTCGACCTCAAGCTATTTTGCTTCCACCCTTCCGGTCTACCCACCCCTGTCAAATATGGTGTACCTTAAGGAGCTTTCCTTAGTCCAACTGAATTTAATATCTATGTCTCTCATCTTCAAGCTTTGGTTTGTTCTCACGGATGTGAGATTGTATCATTTGACAATGATTCACAGATAGAGTGTCTATTCCAGCCAAAACACTGGAAAACCTGATCATGATCCACAATTGCATGGAAGATGTTTCAAGATGAATTAAAATTAATTGACACAAGCTCAACGGAGACAAATATTAAGTGTTGGTCTTTGACAAAAACATATCCATTTAATCTGATTCTTGGTAGCCTTCATCCTTTGACAGTGCCCTTTACCCAAGTACTCCGTTTAAAATCTAAGAATCTTTTTGATGACAAACTTTCTTTTCAACAACAAGTCAACCACGTCTACACTGTTTGCTTTGCTTTTTTTACATATGCTAGGTAAGGGTCTTCCGGTTCTTTCCCATTCTGCTAGTAGAACAGTTGTACAAGCCCTACTGACTTTTAGATTCGATTACAGGAACTCGCTGCTACTTAGAGCCCCTAAAAATCTCTCTAATCGTGGTGCACAATTTGGTGACCTGCCTATTAATGCCTATGCCCACCTCTTGACATATCTCCCCTACTTTGGCCAACCTCCATTGGCTCACCAATTGGAAATTAATCATCTTTAAGGCAAAAAGGAAGGAGGACCCAAATCCAGACCTGTTCAAGAGCCTCAAGGGTGTAGAGCCCATTACAAGCTCTAACAGTCACATAATATAGAGAGAGGTTGGAGGCTTTAAAAAATGTTCTATTTGTACTTTGGTGTTATTAAAACATTGATTTAAAAATGTGAACAGCACTCCTAAACTAAATAAATGGTATCACTTTCACAATATCCATAATTTCCAAACAATTGCTGATATGTCATATCAATATACCCTGATGAAGTGACATGAGTAATATAAGTGTTTCGAAACGTGAGTCAGATGGCATTTTGGAAAGTGTAATTAAACACAGATATCTCCACCTATTTAAATTGATGTTTCAATATAACCTGAATAGAAATTCCAAACTCTTTTGAAGCCTCCAACTTGTATTTAAATCATCTTCAAGGCACTTTGATTTAAAATTAGAGCTCTAAATAGCACTGATCCAACATAACTCTACAGGCCTCCACACACACTCAGATCTTCTTCCTTGCATCTCCTGGCCTTGCCCTTTATGAAGCTCCCAGGACAGGGAGGTCAAACCATCTCAATCCCTGCAGCAAAACTTCTGAATTATCTACCTGTGGATGTCACCACTAGCTTTAACCTGACACCCTTTTGAAAACAGCTAAAGACTTGTAATTCACGCAGACCATCTAACTAGTAGACCTGTCTTCTCTAGTGCCAGGAAGCTTTAGATGTCAGCGTGCTTTATAAACTGAAAATAAATAAAACAATCAATCTGAGGCAGGTACATTAAGAAAGGTAGACCCATGGTACCACAGATGCTGTGCTCCGAATCTTGGACTATGCTTCATGTCATTTGTATAAGCTTTCACTCTTCCACCCTTTGCATTTAGCACATGTCCCTGACACAGTACAGTCACAACAGGCAGGCTTAGCTAGACTATTATTACTTTCTGAAGGATCACATTTCTACTTGAAATACAGTGTGGGGGGCCCTTATAGTGAACAGATAAGGGTGGTAGACGTGAGCAGGGACAAGTGTTTTGAGGATGTGACATCCCCATGCCCACAATAGTTTGCACAAAATCTAAATATCCACAATCCTTATGTTTAATTCTAAATCCTACCGGTTCATATTTATGAGAACAGATTAAACCTTGAACACTGGTTGTGCAAGAAATAATGTGTAGAGTGTTATTAACTTTACCTTAAGGACAACAGTTTAGCATCCCAAACACCTTCACTAAGAGGAGGTTTCATAATGTCTTTTCCCTGGATCCACTTGCGATTTGTGTGGCAGTGATGAAAGGAGTTAGGATTATTGGAAGCATTTTACACATACAGAGGTCCAAAATCCCTAGACAAAGCAAGGCTTAACATTTTAGTAATTTATGGTTGGAGTGCTGGTTCACATTTCAGCTGTGTTTTGACCAGCATCTTTCTGGAGGGTGAATGTGGTGCTGAAACGTGACTCTACAGTGATAAAATGTGTGTGAATTGTAACAATCATGAACTTCGTATTAGTTATATCCATACAGGAAACAACAGAGAACCAATTCATTTTAGTCCATTAAAAGGTACTGTCAAAGGGTTTGTGTTCAAGCTGTAACTTTTCGATTTGTAGACCTTTGCTGCTGTTCTGTATGTTGAAGCTCATTGCAATCCTTACAGGGTTCAATTACATGCCAATGATGTTGTTTGGGTGAATCTTCTAGTATTGCTATTTTCTGCCATTTAATTGTTTATTTATTTATTTTATTTATTTTTATTTAAATAGTTTTATATAGAAATATTCTAACAATAGAGATTCAAGTATCATACTAATCAATTGTGTGTCTAGTTTTGATGTGCTGTTTGAGGTGCATCCTACATGCTACACAAGGATAGACATATTTTTCAATAACCCCCTGCAAAACTAATTACTGCACAATACTCCTGTAAACTCATACAAAATATGTACAGGCTTCAAATAAGCAATAGATTAAGGGCAAGAACCTCTGCAAAAAGTATAATTGCCAGGGCTGAACTGGAAACCAAGCTCAGTCCTGGCAAACATGTTCAAAACAGCCCCATACTGCAAGAGGCTGGAGCTTGATTAAGGTCAAATTGCCTTCATGGCTTGGTCATGGTAGCCCATCAAACTCTGAAAGCAGCTCATCCAGTCTGCAGCCCATCAGAAAATCTCCAGAGTGGCAGAGTAGAAGTCATTCTTGTGGGATGATATCAAATAAAAACAATACTTCAAACATGCGTTGGCCCAAGAAGACTGACCCATAGCCCGCTCTGTGTGTATTTGTGTGTTGATGAGATGAGCTCCGATATACACTATATCTGTGTGTAGCCTGACCTAAAAAATTGAGTGCTAATAGACATCACTCTAGCAACAGAAGCTATAACTATAAAATCATGTTTAGACAGGCACAGGCATATTACCAACAACTAGCGATAATTATCGCTATGTTGGCTTAGCGGCAATATTTTTATCGCCGAGCTGCGGCGATTTTTATCGCTTAGGAACCTTGCTATTATCAACGTTTATCTCCTGAGCGATAAAAATCGTCCGAAATGCATGAATATCGCTGAAAGGTCAGCGATATTCATGCATTACCAAGCTAATGCTCTTAGCCATGGTATCCACCTACCATTGGATAACATGGCTAAGAACTGCTCAGGCGCAAGTGTTAGCTTTTGGAGATAATCGCGCTTAGCGCGAATATCTCCAAAAGTTGGTAATAGGAGATAGCGATGTTAGCGACTGTTTCTAGTTGCTAACATCTTGGCACGCCCACTTTGCATGTCATTAGTGATAAATGTCACTGACATGCGAAGCGGGGCCCAAGATGGTCGCTATCTCCTACTAGCTGTCGCTAACTGGTGTTAGCGACAGCTCGGTAATAGGGAGATAATTTTATCTCCGCTTTCTTGGCTTTTAAAGCCAAAAAAGCAGAGATAAACCCCCTTGATAATTTGCCCCATAGTTATCTAAAAATAGAGAGGGAAGGACATGTGTCTTACCGCCTGATTCATGAAGCAAAATTGCACTCGCAAAGGGCAAGATTCTCAGAATCTTGCCTTTTGCGAGTGCAATTTTGGCATTTGGGATTCACAATCCCAAATGCTAAAATCGCTAATGAGGAATTAGCAAATATGCGAGGATTAGCATTTAAGGAATCTCTATTAGAGATTCCTTAAATGCTATTCATGACACTTGCAAAAATTGCGATTTAGCAAAATTGGGCCGCTATTTACCGAGAGGTCAGACCTCTCGGTAAATAGCAAAAACATAGAAAAATGCTTTTAAAAGCATTTTTCTAAGTTGCATGTTGCACACACACATGTCCTTTGGACATGTGTGTGCGCAACACCTGTTAAAATGTGCATTTTAGGGGTGCTACAGGGTGTCCTTTGGACACCCCTGGCACCCTTAAAATCGCTATCTGATTTGCGAGTAGCAAATTGCTACTCGCAAATAAGGGATACTCCCCATTCATTCCTATGGGCCTTTTGGCCCGTAGGAATGAATGGGGAGAAATTCCTTTTTTTGCGAGTAGCAAATTGCTACTCGCAAATAGAGAACATGTAGGAATCGCTATTGATTTAGCAATTCCTACATGAATGCCGTTTTGCGTGTCCTCAATAGCGAGTTGCTATGATTCGCTATTAGGGCCACGCAAAACGGGCCGTACATGAATCAGGCTGTTAGTCCTAGAGCTGTCGACTTTGCACCATAGTGAACTAGTTTCAAATGTTATGTTCGGCTCATTCTAGGTGAATTGCTTAATATCCCTATACCATATGATGTAAACTGGTTCTGTTGTAAAGCACTCTGATGTCCTTGGGCCATGTTAGTACTACAAAAAATTGAAATAATTTGAGGTAAATAGTGGACTGTGACTCTGTACAAGATATTCCACTAAGCCATTCGAGGGGCAGACTCGTCCTTTCAGTTCATCCGACTGATGAAAAAGAAAACCCTACAGGAACTCATGCATTTATTTGACAAATGTGTTGTCGGCAGCTTATGTCTTCCTAAAAAAGTTACAGTATCCTCCTTAACATGTCTTATTGATAAGGTAAGTCTGAATTAGATTGCTGCATTTGGATTTAAGAACATATTACCAAAACTATATGGAAATTCATATGTACTCGTCATTGATTCAAGATCATTTATTTTATTTCCTTGTTATTCTGTTATAGTACAGTCTGTAATAAATAGAATTTAACAGGTACATCCTGAAAAGCAAAACATGACACTAACATCAGACTCAAAGAAACATTTTTTGCGATTAAAACAAGGCGAGTGTAAGCAGCAGCAACAACTTCAAAATAATAAACACATGTTCTATGTAGGAGGGTGGCGGCTCCTTCTTCTATTCGGTTTCCACTTCTACCGTTGGTAACAGAAATCACCCTCAGTCTGCGGAATTCTGACACTATTGCTGCACTTCCCACAACCAGTATGTTGACTTTTAAACTGCACCTTATGTGGGTGCTGATACAGTTCTTGGGGCTAGGCCAAGCAGAAAATAGGAACAAAATGTTTGAGGTTTGTTTGTTAACACTATATACCGAATTATCATTTTAATATGTAGGTCAAGCATTCAAGACCTCTTGTATATGCTTTAGTATATACCTACATGTGTATGTACTTTGTGGGCTCTGGAGATCATCCCTAGGACTTGTCTGCTTCCGCTTAGGGACTTTTTTCTGTTCAACTACCTCTATTTAACTGTCTTTATAGAAAACGACCAGTAGAGGTCAGTGAAATGCCAGAATTGCTTTCTGCTAAGGGACTTTCTTTTTTTAATTTTTATGGTAACTGCTCTATTTTACTTTCTTGATAAAAAACGACCAGAAGAGGTCAGTAAAATACCAGAATCACTTTAGCATTCTCTAGATTCCAGTGCATAGAAATTGTCTTCCACGAGCACCCGTAGAAAATATTTTTTTCAAATCTTGTATTTCAGTGATATGACCACCGGAGGCCCAGATTTTATAATAAAAACAGAGCTTTAGTTTATACCATTTCCCGCTGAAAAGCAATATTTCACCCCATGTTCCCATACGCGTGTCACACAGTTTGGTGCTTACTTTCCCTCCATGTTAAAGAACAGTCAATGTTTCAGTACCCAGACTAATGTGCTGCATAGCTAATTACATATAAGGCCCCAAGGGCGAGACCGATTGCATTGTTTTCTTAATTGGCATAGTTCAATCCAGCTGCCACTCTTCAAAAATCCATTCCATCTGATATAATATCCAATATATCGGTCTTACAAAACACGTGATCTTTTGTTAAATAAAGGTTCATTAATGATCTTGAGCCCTCTTAAACCTCAGAACCCCATAAAACTGCAGAACGATTCGTGGTACAAGTACAGAAATGCTGATCTGCTGACACGTTTCTTTTATCAAGTTAAAAACTTCCCACATCCTAATTCGAAGTAGAAATCCCTTGATTGATGGTTGATATGCAACCTTATAATGTGTACATGATCCGGAAGTGCATGTTCTGTAGAAGAAAGCAAACACGTAAAAGGTCACTTACTGTGCGCTTAAAATGCCATCGCTGCACAACATAAAGCATCTTACCGTTTTGGTGAGTGGGAAAAACGTAGGTCACACAGAGTACGAGTTAATTGTAAACCGACTTATAAAAAAATCAACTATTTAGTTTGGTCACTATGTGCTTCTTCGTGTTTAGTGTTTCATAGATTGTGTAACTTTATGCATAACGTAATTATAGAAATGGAAATGCAGTGGTTGTAGACTTAAACAAAATAAAAAGTACTAGAATAAATGTTGCTTTGTTCTGAAGGATGACACAAAGGTGGACAGTCTTTTCCTCATGCACAGGTAGAGTAGGTACCCCACGCCGGCCACCAGGCCAGCCATGAGCGTGGTGCCCAGGATGGTCGGGGCCCTCTTCTTTGCTACGCGGAATGCGGTCGGTAACACTGCAGATATTAAGATGTTGTTAACATTTCCTAGAACTCGCCGAAAGGTTTTCCGCTTCAGGATTCGTTCATAATAGTTTTCCAAGTTAGGACGTTTTCCATTGCCCCAGTTTCTTCTTGCAAATCCAAGAAACTTCAGCCGGTGTAGGGTGACAGCCAGGGATATGTCAGCCAGACTGAAGAACTGGCCACAGAGCCACAGTTCCTGTCCCTCCTCTAAGGAAAGGAGGGAGAACACAAGGGGGTTGACACTTTGGCACTCAAAATAACAGTGTTTATTTTTTCATTTATTTTCACTTCATTTTCTGCATGCACTAGAGTCGCAAAATTGGACAACAAGCTTTGGCAATGGTAATAGGCCTGGCTTGCGGTTTGAGTCTTGACTAAAACATTAAAGATAACCTGCTGCAGAGAAAAACCCAAACAAAAGAAACGATTGTTTATGTATACAATGCATCTGTGAGATAAATAATTTAACATGTAATGATTGTGTACTTTGAGAGATAAACTGCATGCGCGCTATAGATGGCAGACGAATACACCAGCAGAACACCAAACAGCCAACATCATGAGGTGAGAGGGCAATACTCCTCGAAGTGGAGCCAAAGTCCACCCAATAAACATATTATAAAGCATTTGTAACTTTAGGTTGACAGACAGCTGCACTGTGCTGCCAGACCTAAAACACAAAGCAGTTATTCTAACCTTATGTTTAACATGGCAGCTTTAGCATTAGGCGTAGTATTTTACTGCGCTTGTTCTTCGCTAAAATACTTCAATGCACTTCTTTCATGACTTAAAGGCTCGGTTTATTTATTTATTTTATATGCTTCTATAGCGCCTGAATAGATCCCCGAAGGGATATCTCCGCGCTCATGCTGGAAGGGAAGATAAGACCTGTACCTGAACACTACAGAGATGAGAATCATAAACTGAAATTAATTAGTGGTGAATAAATGGGTCTTAAGTGTTTTGCGAAAGGATAAGTGGTTGGTAATGAGTATAAGTTTAAGGGGAAGGGAGTTCCAGAGAGCGGGACCTGTATGTGCAAGAGCACGACCACCCAGGCGAGATTTTTTTATTTTGGGGACCTGAAGTAAATGAAGGTTACTCGATCGAAGTGATCGACCTGGCACATAGGGTTGAAAAGCTTTGGTCAGATATTTGGGGCCCTTTCCTGTCAGGCATCTATGAATGGTACAGAGAATTTTGAACTTCGTGCGTTGCCGCACTGGCAACCAATGGAGCTTAGCTAGTAGAGGACGGGAGGGAGTTCTAGATGGAACATTGAGAACTAACCTTGCCGCCGTATTCTGGACTACTTGTAATTTGTTTAGTTGGCCTTCATTAGTTGACAATAGAAGGCCATTACAGTAGTCCAGTCTACTGATCACAAGTGCCTGGACTAGGGTTTTCCTGTGACTATCAGGAATATAAGGGAACACTCTTTTCAATAGTCCGATGGCCCTAAAGCATGTGCCTGCAACTTGGTTGACATGTTGTTTGAAAGTCAGGGCTTGATCGAACAGCACCCCCAAGTTTTTGACAGTCTGCTTTGGGACAGGGACTGGTCCTAGTTCTGTGGGCCACCACTCCCCCGGCCACAATTTTGCCGCCTCTCCAAACAGTAAGACTTCCGTTTTGCCCACATTGCATTGAAGGCAATTCTCGGCCATCCAATTTGCGATGGCTCTCATGCCTTGAGCAAAAGATTTTTGCAGGGCAGAAGTGAAAGTCTTAAAGGGGAACATCAGCTGGGTGTCATCAGCGTAGGATATCGGGGTAAACCCATATGGCCTCACTAAGTCGGCTAGGGGGGCCACATACACATTAAATAATGTGGGGCTTAGGCATGAGCCCTGTGGCACACCCCTGGTGAGCTCCCTGGAGGTGGATTTATGGGAGCCCAGCCTGACTTCTTGAGAGCGTCCGGAAAGGAAACTTTCCACCCAGGACAGGGCTACACCTCCCACCCCTACATCCTTCAGACGATCGAGAAGCACTTTATGAGACACCGTATCGAAAGCAGCAGACAAGTCCAACAGCACCAGAATCATAGATCCCCCACTATCCAGTGTCAGCCTGATGTTATTGGTCACTTCTAGTAGGGCTGATTCGGTGCTGTGGTTTGGCCTGAACGCAGAATGTGAAGGGTCCAGGCCTTCTGCTGCTTCCAGGTGATTCGATAGGTGGGTGTTTACGTGCTTCTCCGTCATTTTACCGATGTAGGGTAGAAGGGAGATGGGCCGAAGGTTGGAAAGGTCTGTCCAGGGGGAGGTTGCCTTCTTCCTTATGGGGTTTACCACCGCTATTTTCCATTCCCTCGGCACCTGTCCTTTCGCCAGTGAGGTGTTCATAACTGACTGAATGGAGGGTCCAAGGATGGAAATCAGAGGAGCCACCATTTTAGCAGGAAGGTGATCATTTGGGGAGCCAGTTTTCATGTGGTTGATGAGGAGTGGAAGGTCTAGATCACTGACAGGTGGAATGGTGAGAAAGGTGCTTTTACCATCCAGGATTCTGGCTTCTTCTTCTTTCTGTGTCCGTCCGAAAAATAGAGGAAGGAAGCAAGAGGAATTGTAGAATAATACCGGAAGACAGACAGAATGATGTGGGGAAATGTGGGGGTTTTGTATCGAGAAACACAATAATTTAAAAAAAGAAAAATTACGTAGTGCTCCCAACCACACCTCTGCAACCTCTAGCAATTATAAGGTGTTATTAGTGCCCAATTTACCAACCTTTGAAGTATGGAAGGCTGAGGTGGCCTTGCCAGCATTCAATCTTGTATCCTACATATTACTTCAGCAGCGAGCGCTCAATGTACTGGATAAGCCACCAGGCGCTTGGGAGGTACAATATCACCTCTTGAGGAGAGACGAGGTCTGGCTCTAGACCCCGGCAGGATAAACGGGCAATAGGAAGCAGTTGAACAGACAGAATCAATCAGTGCCTCATTAAGTGTGCCTTCTGCCTGCGTGGGCTCGTGCAGCCACTTAGTTTTACAAGTGTCTGCCCACTTAATCCCTGCAGTAGCCTACTGTGGGCTGCAAGAGGTGGCGCTGAAATGACCCAGCAGTGAAGAACTGAGGCTGTGGGGACAGCAGAGAACCCATCAGAAGACCCTATCTTCTTCCGCCACTCCCTCCAAGACGGCCAATGACGCAGCTGTGACTACAAGAAGGGAAGGATCTGCATTATTCACCTGCCAGTCTCTCGCGTCTAATGACTATGGACTCAACGCCACTGAATGTCAATAACTATAGGTACAATGTCTTCAACTAAACGCGAGCAATGGGTAATGGAACAATAACAAATGGAGGAGCTGATAGTTGGCATCCTGTTTGAAATGATCAATTTATACTGGAGAAGCCTGCAAGCCGCGATAATTACTAGTGAAAGGTGTGCACAAAGGATTGGTGCGAGTATGTCTGAACAGAGCAATGGGACCTTGCACTATTTGTGAAGTGGCAACAGTTGCTGGCACAATGTTTGCAGAGGAGGACTCTGGGAACTTTACTACTGCTGACCAGTACTAAAGTGCATGTGATTTTCCTCTAAACATGGATTAATTGGGTTACACCTATTTGGAATATTTGATTTACAGGCAAGTCAGTTGTAAAATGGTATACCATGTACCCAGAGCCTATAAATGAATGGAACTTGTGTGCCTGCAGCACTGATTGTGCAACTCAAAGAAGTAGCCTTTCAAACCTGGATCAGGCCTGCCACAGCAGTGCCTAACTGTGCAGTTTAATACCACTTCAAAAGGCATTTAAAACTACTTACCAAGCCTTAAGCTCCCCTTTTATTACAAATAAGTCACCCATAAGGAAGGCCCTAGATAGCCCTAAGGGTAGGGCGCTATGCAAGTAAAAGGTAAAACAAGTACTTTAATGTTTTGCATATCCTGGTAGTGACAAACAGCCTATTTCATTTTTTTACTACTGCAAGGCATACCCTTCTCATAAGCCAGCATTGAGAATTCCTTAATACACTTTTAAGTTATAACTCCAGATCAGACCATAGTATCTTTTTCATGTTTCATATATTTAAAATGATAATGATAAATTCTCTAAATTGGTGAAGTCTGATTTTAAATTACTGTTTTAGAAATGACACTTTTAGAAAGTGGACTTTTCTCTCTGCTTATAACTCTGTGTTTTTGCAGCCTATCTCCAATACATGTCTGAGTTTGGGTGACAGCTACATGCGGTGCATTCCCTCTAGACAGCCACAAACACAGGACGGTGAGGCTTTTCTGCATTCTGAGCACTCATCCTCATTCATCTGCATTCTGATGGCAGATGTCCAGTAACTGTGAACTAATAACATCTGACATTGTGAAAATATACCTTATTGTATCACACATCTACAAATTGTTATCCAAGATTGTGATAGGGAATATCGAAGGCAGAAGATTGGAAGGTCGCAGTATAACCATAATTGAAAATTTGTGCTTTTAAGCTGCTGATTTTTGTTGTTCTGGTCTCAAATAATCTATTAAATGTTACTTTATTTTTGTACATAAGCACAATAACTTTCTTGTGTTTTGTTTTCACTTTATTACCGTTTGAAGTGCTGCATAAATAATGTATGTGTTGCCTATAAGTTAGGCCTGACTGCTTGTGTGCCAGTCTACTAGAGGGTTAAGCACAGGTTAATTTGTGGTTTGAATGGTTTGCTTATGTTTCACCTTCATGAGAACTGTGGTTGCTGCTTGAGTATGGTATCAGCCCTCTCAAACAGTAACCCAATGTATAAATGCCTTAAATATATAAATTCAAGGTACATAGATGTGGCGTTAAGAATAGTAAATCCAAAAACCCTCTGCGGAGTTACCTCTTTGATATTCAGTACCTCACTATTCTGGTCACAATATTATGAACCTTTGATATTCTGCCATTGATGTTCCCGACCCACACCTTTTCCATAGATATCGGCCTCTTCTGAAGTTGTCATAGCTTGGATTGAAAGAAGGCTCAACTTGATGGAGATGCAAATCGCTCTTGGTTGCTGCCGAACTTTGTAAAGCTGTACTGTACTTTCTTAGTAAGATATTTTCAACCCATGGTTGTCACCTTGCATTTACATTTTATTGAAGAGTCGGCCAGTCTACGGAGCTACAGAGGTGAGATTTCGTAGAATCTTGCGGTCTCCTGGTGCAGCACACAAGCCTGATTTTATGTTCACCAGTGAAATAGTAACTCGCTCACCTTTCTATTGCATCTAACCTACAATCAGGGATTAGTCCTCCTTAGCTCCTAAGTACAACTTTTGATCGTCAAATAAATGCTAGGAAGCCCTCAGTCAGCTCTAATTTCCTCCTCTCCTTGTGCCCAGTTCATCCTCATTTCTGCTAGATTATTGCCTAGGGTGTGAGGGAACTCTTTGGTGGCCTCACTGAAGCATTAGGTACATGACTACCCTTCCACTGCTCCTCTGTACGCCCTTCTCGGGATTACCTTCTTAAGCTTTACTTCCCTATGGCTTAATATGCTCCCCTTAGCCAGTCTATCTCTCCTCCGCTGACTGTTGCATCCCCACTGTTGCATTTTAAATGCAAGTTGATTATCTCTTCCCTTCTTCTTACTAGGGCCCCCCTCTTGATGGGTCTACCTTTCTTCCACCGCTCTTCCTATATTTCTACCCTGAACCTGCCTTTTCACTTAACCTCTTCCTACTACTAGCTACACTCATCATGGCACAAACACAGATTTCTCCTCTAACCCCTTAACTCAAACAGGTTTGAACTCTTTTAAGATTATCTACCCCCCAACTCATTAAAAAATGCAAAGAAGACCTTCAAACACAATCTCCTCAAACGTTGGCCTGAAACGCTAATATCGGCCACAAATATCTCCAGTAAGGGCAGTGTAATGACCGACCTCATCTTCTACACTAACAGAAGAGCACAATGGAGTAAGGCCCTCACTTCTATGCTTCACTCCAAACAATTGACCAAAATGGTGCACAGTTTCCGTTTAACTACACTACCTTCCCTGGCCCTTAAGAAGGAGCTGACCGTCTCCATTTACAATAATGGGAACATCCTTGTTCAAGCCTCGGACCTAAACCTCGAGTGATTTGACTATGCCTTCCTGAGGATTAAGAACACTTTAATTAACTCTAAACCGGCCACCTGTCTTCAGATCTGTACACTCAAAATCTCTGCGCCTAGGGTGACAGATGCCCCCTCCTCCCCATATCCTTCTTTCAAATCTGTAAACACGCACCCCACTGATCTATCCAACACCATGGAGGATGTGTTCATTACCCACACCCTTAACACAGACAACCCCATTCTGCCTCGCGTGGCAGATGGTTTATCTGACCTGAGTACCACCCACCTAGAGGCTCTCCTCAGCTCTGCTCCTCCTTTACCAAGCCCTCCCTCTTATCCTTTGTCCCCTGCTCCACCCATTGTTCGCTCCACACCAACTCTAACAGCCAGGTCTGCACAGGTACTCCTCCTGTAGGCTCAGGATCTTCCAATTCCAGGGTCCAGAACCTTGCTGCTGTCTCCAATAACCGGCACTCTACCCTCGCACACCTTACATGCTTCACATCCGGCCTCTCCTAATTCCGTTCTGCCTACGCCTATTCCCACTCCGGTGTCTGACTCCTGCCTCTAACATGACCTTATCTCACCCTATAACTGTGTAATTGGTCCTACTCTACCCTCTTTTACCCCTCTTGCTGCTGAATCAGTTCTAGCATCTTTTTCAAGATCGGCGAATCAGGGCATAAACAGTCCCTACCTGGAGGAGAAGATTACTGACCTCAAGCAGGGGCTCTTGGTAGTCAAAGTAATGGTGTAAAGCATACTTCAGTTCTCCTTGAAGATGGAGAAGCTTTGGATTACAGCCCTCACTCAGAGGAACGATAAATACAATACACAGAATTTGTTCCACTCAGGTAACAACTTTCCTTCTTTCTGCTCCCCTCCTAGTTCGGGCTGGAGAACTAGACCTTTACCTAATCATTAATCTAGGCCCCACAGACCCCTACCTCAGCTATCTGAAAAAGACATTCTCGCCCTTCTTTTCTCTTACAATGACTCGAGAACGGTCTCCTCCTCCTACCCTACTCTCAACATCCCCTCCATCGCTGCAGACCCTGGCAGGGAACCGAGTCTTAATCACAGATTGGTGAACAAAGAAAACCTACTTCACATAACCACCACTCATCAAGAAGTGGTTAGCTCTAATCTGCACGTCAAATCAATGCTAATATTTAAGATCTCATCATTACGCAAAACCTGGACTAACTGATTGTCACCGAAACCTTGTTTAATGATACCTCCTCCCCAGTTCTTGACATCTTGATCCCCCCGACTACACCATTCACAGAAGTGATCGACTTGTTAAAACCGAGGGGGGGGGGCATTGCTTGTGCATTCATCTCTCTAACCTCACAGTAAAACAATCTCGATGTTATGTGTTATCCTCCTGTGAACAGCTGGTCACCAAAATCTGGAATAAAGGCAAGAAGGTCTGTGTGCTGCACTTGATCTATCATCCTCTGGGTGACAATCTGGTCTCCATTGAGCAAATCATGGAGGTCATTAGCTCAAACTCGGATCAACTCTGCCGCATCTTCCGCTGAGACTTTCACCTTCATAGGAATGACACAAATGATCCCATTGTCTGCTCCTTTAAGACTTTCCTCTCTGACCCCAGCCTTTTACAGCTCTGTAATGGCCGTACACACAATAAGGGTGCCACTCTGTACCTTATCATTGCAAAAGACAACACCATACAAAGAGGCAACATCTTACACTGTGACTGGTCTGATCACTATCAAATTCCCTTCCTCATCTTGAAAAAGGGCTTGGGTAGACAGGGACAACCCCTTAACCCCTTCGATGCTGATGACGAGCTCAGCTCGTCATCAGCCACGGGGGCGTGTGCGGATGACGAGCTGAGCTCGTCATCTAACGCAGCTTTTTGAAAAAAGCGATGAGGTTAAAGCGAAACAACTGACGTGCAATATGAGAGACCTCAACATCAATATGCTAACTTCAATCACCAAAAATAGACTTCAGCCCCCCCGCAACATGACCAACCTAGATGATCTCTATGATCACTGCATTAACACGGTGTTAGATTTCGGGGTCTCTAGTTGGCACAGGTAGGTACTTGTGACAAATAGAGACCCTTGCCTCTAGTCAGGATAAGGGGATTACACTCCTAAAATAACCCCTGCTCACCCCCTTGGTAGGTTGGCACAAGCAGACTGGCTTATCTCAGAGGCAGTGTGTAAAGCATTTGTGACCATATACAGTAACCCAGTGACAACACTACAGATGGACACCAGACAAGGTTTTATATAAAAAATAAGTATACTTTATATAGAGTTACCACAAGACCATAAACAACAAAAATACACAATACTGTTACTTTAAGATGGTAGATTTTGCTTAGTTAAGTTCAGTTCTTAAGATGCGACACTTTGCGTCAATGTACCTTACGATGCGTTGCGCTTCCACGACAAGCAATGTCGCAGCGAGGGAAATGCAGCAAAGTTCTGGTGCAAAGAAATAAAGACCTTCCAGATGCGACACGCTTCTCTGGGGATGCGAGAAGTTCTCGGCTCGATGCGTGGACTGCAGCGGCGACACCCTTGTTCAGCGATGCGACGGCAACAGCTTCAGTTGCGACACTCTTCTCTCACGAAGCATGAAGTTTCCCCACAATGCGACAACTACAGCGGCGACATCCACAATGCGATGGCAGCAGCTCCAACGGTGGCGCGCTTCTCGGGGATGCGAGGCACTTCTCTTCAATGCGGTGCAGTGCAACAGTTCCAGCGGCGACACCCTTGCTCAGAAGTGCGACGGCAGACACAGCAACGGCGACACGCTATGACCTCATTCGAGAGTCTTCTCTCAATGCAGTGCAGTGCGACAACTCCAGCAGTGGCACCCTTGTTCAGAAGTGCTATGGCAGGCAGCAGTGACGGAGACAATCGTCCTCTTTGTTGTGGCACGCTTCTCTCGGTGCAGTGCGACAACTCCAGCGACGACACCCTTGTTCAGAAGTGCAACAGCAGCAGCAGCGACGGCGACACTCTTCGATCTCGTTGTGTTGGGCTTCCAGCTCCTTGCAACAAGCAGTTCCTCAGAAGGCCCAAAACAACAGCAGGCACTTCCAAAAGGACTCAGGGGAGCTGGGGGCGAAGTCTGTTGTCCCTGAGACTTCAGCAGGAGGAAAGCTCTTTTCCAAGCCCTTGGAGATCCTTCACAAGTTGAAAGCAAAGTACACAAAGTTCCTTTCCCCTTCCTTTGGCAGTAAGGCAGCCACTGCAGGCCAATCCCCCAAGTAGAACTTCAGCTTGGGAATAGTCTCTCCTCTGTTTCTTTAGGTTCCTCTCCTCAGTAAAGGTTTCTTCTTGTAGTCCAAAGTGATCTAATTTCATGGGATCAGGGTCCCAATACTTATACCCCAAAATCCTTTGTCTCTGAGGGGAGAGGGGCCTTTGCCCAGTCCGCACCAGTTCTGAAGCACTCTGTTTACCAGACTTCTCCTTTCCTTTCACAGTGCAAGGCAGAAACATCAGACGCCCACAGGAGGTGAAGCTAGGATTGTGGAAGGCAAGTACAGCCCTGGAGCACTTTGTTGACAGGACTCCTTCTCTTCTTTCAGTGTGCAGGGCAGAGACATCCGACGCATCACACGGGGTGGAGCCAGCACTGTGGGGGGCAGGCACAGTCCTATTCAGGTCCCAGGTGCAACTCCTCCTTCCCATCTAGATGCAGATCTCCCTATTCACCACTAGGCTGATTCGTTCTGTCTCCTGAAATCCCCCAGCCCCGTCACTCACAAACTCCAGACAAGAAATACACAACCTAGCAGAGGCAGGCTTGAAAGGTTAGGCAAGAAAATAACTACTTTCAAAAAGTGGTATTTTCAAACACAGAATGTTAAAATCAACTTCACTAAAAGATGTATTTTATCATCCTGAGTCCAGGCCTACTAAACTCGAATTTTCACCATGTTCTCTGAGTCAGTTAGGATTATAAAAATGTAATAATCTAACTGCCCATTATGGCCTATGGAGAACAGGTAGCCTTGCAATAGTGAAAAACGAAAATGGCTGCAATTCACTATTAGGAGATGCCACACACACAGAGCATGTCCTACCTTATACTTACAATTCACCCTGCCTTTGGGCATACTATAGGGGTGACTGATATGAAGAAAAGGGAAGGTTTAGGGACTGGCAAGTGGGTGCACTCGCCCAGTCAGTGTGACAGTACCAGATTGCGCAAAGGCTCAGCAATGGCAGGCCTTAGACACATTTTGCAAGGCTGCTTCTGTGGGTGGCACAACCAGTGCTGCAAGCACACCATCATCATTTGGATTTACAAGCCCTGGGCACACTCTGTGCACTATATTAGGGTCTGACAAGTAAACTAAACAAGCCAATCATGGAATCACTAATCCATATATCAATTTACAATAGGGTGAACATATGCACTTTAGCACTGATCACCAGTGGTAAAGTGCCAAGAGTCATAAAACCAACAAAAACAAGTCAGACAAAATACAGGAGGAAGGCAAAAAGTTCAGGGATGATCCTGCAAAAAGGGCCAAGTCCAACACAACCCCCTTCCAGCCAAAACGCAGGGTAGAACAATCACTACCTTGATAGGCTTCCCTGCTTTGGGTGAATTAAACCTGGAACTGGCCCGCAACAGCAGGGGCATATTCCAGTTCTAAGCCAATCTGAACCCATTACAATTCCTCTGTCCATACTCTCAGGGTCCACCAAGCTAATCCATGGGGAACCCTTCTCTTCACCTGTGGACACCACCTGTGCAGCATCTAACCTTAGCTTGCTCACAGGTGTGTCCCAACAGACAGACAGCAAGTCACAGTGGTCACTGACAGTAGTCAGGGATGAGACCAAGGCCTTATGCCTCTCACGGCTCTCAAACCTCTGTGGCGTCAGAGAGCGGGGGCAGTAGCCCCAGGTGCTTGGCACACTTTATCCACTCTTCCTCCTGTCGGGTCAGGTATGACATCCTGACACTGACCCACCAACCCCAGGCCTGTACCTGGGGGCTGGACAAGAGACTGAGGTGGCCTCTCCCATACCCGGTCCTCCTCCTTGGGGCTCTGTACCCTCCCACTTGGACAGGTACCCCCTTCCAGAATTGTCAGGGTGCCTGTAGCAGGTGTCCTGCACAATTCACACACCAGTTCAGGGGTTCTATCCTGCAACTGGGCTACCAGGTTAGGGGGGACACCCTGAACCTGGCCCTCCAACATAGGGTCTAAACCCTCTAGTTGAACCGGGGTCAGAGGCAAGGACTCTCTCCCTCTGCACCCCCTTCCAGGGTGCTGTACCCTCCCAACTGAAGGGGTACCCCTAGAAGCTATCTCAGTCAAAACACTGATTAATGTTGCCCCTTCCTCCAGGTCAGACTACCTCTGAAACTGGCTTCCCAACCCAGGGACCAAACCCTGCACTTGAACACTTGCCCGGCAACCCAGGACTTCCTTGGGAGCACATATTCTCCCCAAGCGTGATACATAACTCATGTGTCGTGTGACAGTCTGCCTGGCACAGATCTCCAGACCCCTGTCAATCTGACAGTGCGCGAAGATCCCCCAGGACAGGAGTGGTGCCACCATGGTCATTAACTGGTGGCCCCTGACCCACTGGTTCCTCCACTGGGGACTCTTTCCCCCTCTCACCCCTCAGTCTGGACTTCTGTACCCTCCACTTAGGAGTGGCATTGCCAGACACCAGAACTAATGGAGGCCTGCTTACAGACACTCCCAGTTCACCAGACACTAGGGGCTCCCCCTCAATGGGTAGCCCATCAGGACAGCCTAGGGTCCCCACCTGGTGTTCCCTTAAAGAACCATCCAGGCTCTGAGACTGGGTTTCGGGCACCTTGGGACATGCAGCCCCACCCTCACTCCTTCTCCACTGAGACAGGACGTGAGCCCCTACACCCCTCCCACTACAATGGGACCTAGCTGGGCTACTCTGTACCTCTTCCACCACTCTGGGTGGGAAGATACCTGAGCCACTCCTATTGGGATCACCCCCAAATGCCTCTCCAGACCCTCTGGAATCCACCAAAAGGTCTGCCTCCAATTTGAGCTCCCTGGGGTCAGAGAACTCACTCTCCATGAGGTGTTGGAATAGCTCTGGAAAACAGGGACCTACAATATGCTCTCCCACAATTGGATCACACAGCTCCCCACAGGGGTTAACCAAACTATCCTTCACCTCACCATCCAGTGCCTCGCACACGTACTCCACACCACTCTCCTGAGATTGGTAAGACAGTATCTGACTGTCTCTGCCATTTAACCCACACTCTTCTGGGCGGTATTCACACTCACATACAAGGACTTCAACCCTGGGGGAACCCCTCTCCCTGCACCTTTCATCTAGAGTTGGTAGAGTCTCCCTCCCACCACTAGGACCATGAACCCCTGCACCAGTTACCCTATTCCCCTCAGGGACACTGCACACTACTGGAGCTACCACATGTCTTGAACCTCCTGGTGTATGTTAACCCCCTCCAAGTCAGGTGCCATGTCTCTGGGTGTATGTACTGCTCCCTCAGCACTAGACAATTCAATTTTGCTGCCACAATCTGAACTGGACTCCACCTCCAACTCAGCAAAGCTCAATCTCTGAGCTACACACATTTCTTGTTGCTGGGCTGAGACACTCATGGCCTCAAGCCTCTCGAGCTCCATATCAAGCTTCCTCATTATCAAGTCATGCTCAAACTGCATTTTCTTTTCTTCCAGGGCAAATTTCCTATTCTCTAACTCCAGTTGTCCACTCCACTAGAGCTTGGCGAGCTCCATTTCATGTATCCTACATCCCTCTCTGTCCTCCCAATAAAAATCAACAGATGCTATGGATGCTGCTTTACTCATGGTGGTTAAACTTGGCAGTTCTTGGCAAAAATAGAAAATCCCAAAAAGAAATCTACCAAAAAGTATGTGGTTGCGTTATGGTCTGCACTCACTAAGTAGTATTCACCAATCACTGTACATGAGTCACAAATGCAAGTCCAGAATCTCACTGCTGCCACCAATGTTAGATTTGGGGGGGTCTCTAGTTGGCACAGGTAGGTACTTGTGACAAATATGGACCCTTCCCTCTAGTCAGGATAAGGGGATTACAAGCCTAAAATAACCCCTGCTCACCCCCTTGGTAGCTTGGCACGAGCAGACAGGCTTATCTCAGAGGCAGTGTGTAAAGCATTAGTGACTACATACAGTAACCCAGTAACAACACTACAGATGGACACCACACAAGGTTTTATATCAAAAATAAGTATACTTTATATAGAGTTACCACAAGACCATAAACGAAAAAAATAAACAATACTGTTAGTTTAAGATGATAGATTTAGCTTAGTTAAGTACAGATCTTAAGATGCGACACTTTGCTTCAATGTACCTTGCGATGCGTTGCGCTTCCATCAATGTCGCGGTACAAAAGGGTTGTGGTGATGGACGGAGCATCTGAATCAATCAAACACTCACACCCAGTCAAAAGATCTGGGTTTAATCCATCACCGTTCTTTAGCCCACTCTGCCACCCCAGTTCAGACATGGCTATATGCAAATCAGTCTGACCCTGTGCCTCATGGGAACAGTCCAGCCCGAACTGCCAAGCCATGTCTTCCCTGGACCGGAAACAAGCTTCCGAGGACTGGTTTCTGTCATTCCAGCCGTCTTCAGCCCGGCTTGCTTAAATCCAGTGGCAAAGTGAGCAAGGCACTCACGTCTGAGCATACCCTGCCACACTTATGGCGGCCAAAAGCGGTACAAAAGGGGGTGGTGATGGACGGAGCATCTGAATCAATCAAACGCTCACACCCAGTCAAAAGATCTGGGTTTAATCCATCACAGTTCTTTAGCCCACTCTGCCACCCCAGTTCAGACATGGCTATATGCAAATCAGTCTGACCCTGTGCCTCATGGGAACAGTCCAGCCCGAACTGCCAAGCCATGTCTTCCCTGGACCGGAAACAAGCTTCCGAGGACCGGTTTCTGGTATTCCAGCCGTCTTCAGCCCAGCTTGCTTGAATCCAGTGGCAAAGTGAGCAAGGGACTCACGTCTGAGCATACCCTGCCACACTTAAGGCGGCCAAAAGCAGTACCAAAGGGGGCGTTGATGGACGGAGCATCTGAATCAATCAAACACTCCCACCCAGTCAAAAGAAATGGGTTTAATCCATCACCGTTCTTTAGCCCACTCTGCCACCCCAGCTCAGACATGGCTATATGCAAATCAGTCTGACCCTATGTCTCATGGAAACAGTCCAGCCCGAACTGCCAAGCCATGTCTTCCCTGGACCGGAAACAAGCTTCCGAGGACCGGTTTCTGGCATTCCAGCCGTCTTCAGCCGACTTGCTTGAATCCAGTGGCAAAGTGAGCAAGGGACTCACGTCTGAGCATACCCTGCCACACTTATGGTGGCCAACAGCGGTACAAAAGGGGGTGGTGATGGACGGAGCATCTGAATCAATCAAACACTCACACCCAGTCAAAATATCTGGGTTTAATTCATCACCGTTCTTTAGCCCACTCTGCCACCCCAGTTCAGACATGGCTATATGCAAATCAGTCTGACCCTGTGCCTCATGGGAACAGTCTAGCCCGAACTGCCAAGCCATGTCTTCCCTGGACCAGAAACAAGCTTCCGAGGACCGATTTCTGGCATTCCAGCCGCCTTCAGCCCGGCTTGCTTGAATCCAGTGGCAAAGTGAGCAAGGGACTCACATCTGAGCATTACCCTGCCACACTTATGGCGGCCAAAAGCGGTACAAAAGGGGGTGGTGATGGACGGAGCATCTGAATCAATCAAACACTCACACCCAGTCAAAAGATCTGGGTTTAATCCATCACCGTTCTTTAGCCCACTCTGCCACCCCAGTTCAGACATGGCTATATGCAAATCAGTCTGACCCTGTGCCTCATGGGAACAGTCCAGCCCGAACTGCCAAGCCATGTCTTCCCTGGACCGGAAACAAGCTTCCGAGGACCGGTTTCTGGCATTCCAGCCGTCTTCAGCCTGGCTTGCTTGAATCCAGTGGCAAAGTGAGCAAGGGACTCACGTCGAAGCATACCCTGCCACACTTATGGCAGCCAAAAGCGGTACAAAAGGGGGTGTGATGGACGTAGCATCTGAATCAATCAAACACTCACACCCAGTCAAAAGATCTGGGTTTAATCCATCACCGTTCTTTAGCCCACTCTGCCACCCCAGTTCAGACATGGCTATATGCAAATCAGTCTGACCCTGTGCCTCATTGAAACAGTCCAGCCCGATCTGCGAAGCCATATCTTCCCTGGACCGGAAACAAGCTTCCGAGGACCGGTTTCTGGCATTCCAGCCGTCTTCAGCCCGGCTTGCTTGAATCCAGTGGCGGCCATAAGTTTGGCAGGGTATGCTCAGACGTGAGTCCCTTGCTCACTTTGCCACTGGATTCAAGCAAGTCGGGCTGAAGACGGCTGGAATGCCAGAAACCCTTTCATCAATTACCAAGTATAACGGATACATTTGATCAACACAGGCCTTCCTAATGTTATTTTGGCTTCCCACCAACACCCCCTCACCCAACTGCAACAATTGATATGAAGCACCCCTGCTGCTATTTGACCATTTGCAAACAGGGCAGCAGGGCAGCTACGAGTAGTTACGGCCCTCCTTCGCCATCACAGAAATGAAGGAGGGTCATCTAGCCACTGTCCTGTTGGTAACCAAAAATTAGGACAAGTCAACAGTTGTGAGCTGACCTGGTCCTCTTTCACCCTTATGTTTGTGACTGTGAAACACTGCATTGACTGCTTCCTGCTGCCCTGTTCACAAATGCACACAAGTATGGAAGCAGCCTAAGGCGTTCAGTGTAGTCCTCCCTCTTCTTTTGGCAAGGCAGAGAGGTTAGGACAAAGTCACACCCCCATACCCCTTGGTTACAGCAGGGGGCTTAGTGGTTTCCAATGCCGAATCTTCACCGTGGCGAAAGCGGGCCAGGGGGTAATAAAACCCCTCCTGGCCCTCTTTGCCCCCCACAAGTTAAAAAAAAATCCTACCAATGTTTGCGAACATTAGTGGGGGGATTAAAAAAATACTACCCCCTCACTCGTGGGCAAGGCAGAAGAGTGAAGGGTTTTAAAATGGAGTGTTCGCCCCCTGCCATTAAGAAACATAGGAAGGCTGCTCTGTTTCCAAAGCTACTCTAGGCATTAACTTATCACCCCCCTCATCCTTGGCCAAGACATAGCAGACAAGTAACCAAAAATGCACTCTCTCTCCTTAGGCAAAGCAGGGCATAGTAGAGCATCTGGACGGAGTGGGTACACAGGGCACTAGCCATTTATGAGCTACTGTTTTCTTTCTCTTTTTTCATCCTTCACTTTTTTTTACCCCCTCCACTTTGAATAAGCGAGGAATTGTGCGATAAACGAACACCTACATAGACATAGCAAGGATGGGGACGCATTCAGCACCAGAGCGGTCATGAACTCTGTAGGAGAGTAGGGTCTGCTATCCTATGGTCACCCCAAATTTTTGCTTTTTGCTTCACTGGTTTCTGACTTAATGTGGCTGTGGGCCTGCTAATCAGACCCACAGCCTGCTGTTCTCTCTCTAAATTGATGCCAATGCACTTTAGGTGTATTACGAATTGGAACTGGTTCACCTTATGAGCCCCTGTAATAGTGCACCCTAGGTGCCCAGGGCATAGGTGTATCCAAGGCCTACCAGGGGCTGCAGCACGTATTGTGCCACCCCTGGCCTGGCCTCCATCTTTGACACAACTGGCTGATCACTCAGCTGGGGTAAGTCGGTGTAACCACCTCTTACTTAGGTACAGTATGTCTGTGCCTAACCCTAAACTGGACACATATGTTCCTATCAGCCACTCCTATGGAAGGCCTCATCAATCCTGGAGGCAGAGTGCTTGGAAATATGTGAGATGGTGCTCTGGCATGAGCTGAGCCTGTCTGCAGCTGTCGGGAACAACTCCCTAAGCTGTTCCGGGATATTGCCATACCATATACTCTTAAGTGCATTATAATCCTCGCGGTTAAATGCTAACTTTGGTTTGGCTTTATCAAAACATGTCGAGTAAGGTGTCATACGAATTGGAATACTATCCCCTCGCCAATTCTGGCGACGGGGATAGCATTCCACCCTTCTAGAGGGACACGACATGTGCGTAGCCTTAACCCCGGTTAAAGTTAAACAGAGCCTCAGCTTCACAAAATGGACGCTGCCACCACAGACACAAGTCTGGCCTCCTGCTGCTGACCGAAACTCGGCAGATGGTGGCCTGGACAAAGGGTTTCCTGCCTTGGGAGGTGCGAGCACCACCCCAGACAGGATTTTGTGTATTAGGTAGGACAGGGCTGAATAGAATCAGACATGCCCGGGGCACACAAGGTGTCCCCGTGCATAGGCCAGCCCAAACCGGTTCTGGGGCCTTCCAGCCCCAGTCCTGGCGCGGAGCTGGACAAAGGAAAGGGGGTGTAACCGCCCCCCTTCCTGGTTCCTCCCAGAGGAGGGCCCTAGTAGGTGATCCACCCCCTAGATTGGAATAAGAGGGGGAGCAGTGCCATTGCACAGCAGATCATCCCGAAATCAACTTAAAACTAAGAAGAAGACTGGACTTCGACATTCTGCTGCACAGAAGACTGAAGAAGAATCTCCCTTGTGGCCAAGGAGTGACCACCCTGTGAACACAGGTACCAACCAGCAACTCGACGTCTGCTTTGCCGCCGCCTCCCGCCGGAGCCCGAGCCCAGAGCCCGACAAGAACCAGATTCCCAGACCTCTCAGAGCCCGATCCACAGTCCCTGCAAAGAAGGGACCCGTGGAGGCACCGAGTGACGTGGGACCGGACCTCTTGAAAGACACCCGAAAAGCTGACTGCGCAGCTTCTGAGGCATCCTCGACGTTGTGCTTTGGGGATTGAGAACCCCCACCACCGAGCAGCCCTTGCACCGAAGATCAGCCCTCCAGCATCTCCACGATCTGCGTGGGGCCCTTTTGCATTGTGCCACTCGACGCGCCATCCCGGCCACTAGCCACGCGGCCAGCGGCCATCTTGGCGACGAACCCGAAGATTTAAACAGCAGGTCTGGTTGCTCCAGACCTACCCAAGCTCCTGTGAAAAGGAGCACCCGCTCTGACCTTGCTGGTCCGAGTGAACAGCATCTTTCAACTTCTGCGTGGCTTGCATTTGCCAAGGCCTGTTTGCTCCGATCAGGTCGCCGACACCGCCAACAGCGAGAAGCCTACGTGGGACAGCTCGTGACCGACTCCTGGACGTCCTCGACCCCGGGTATCCACGTGGCTGCTGAAAGAAGCTACCCGACAACGCCTGTTTGCACCCGACATCACCTGGTTCCACTCTGGTTCCACGGTAGTCACTGGCTAGTGACTTTGAACACTGTCCCCTCTGCTTTCAGGTCTTCAACTCTTCAGATCCACCCTTGGATCCACCGGAACTCTTCTCATCGAGCCGCCTGCAGCATCTCCTGCTCCAAGCACCATCGACCAGCGTGACGAAACCCGACACATCTTCGACCCTGTGCACCCGCTTCCTGTGGGTGAGGTAACTCAGCTCCGCCGGTGCTCCTGCACTGGTACACATCCCAAGGGCCTGTGTTTTAAGTTTCAGCTCCGTAGGTCACTCGGAAGGTTCCTAACTTTCTAACTTTGTGCTTTTTACGCACCATAGACTTTGTATTGAGAAGTGCGTGCACTTTGAACACTGCACCCGAGTCCCGTGGGCCTTTCCCGACTTAGCTAACTCCAGTCTCGAATAGCTCCAGCGATTCCCAAGGCCCTAGGCCTCTTCACTTTCCTCCTGGTATCCCTTATACCACTTATTTAGTATATGGTTTAGGTGGCCCCTAGGGCTCATCCATATTGTGCAACTTTTGTGTATTTTAAACTGTCTTGTGATTTAACGCTTGTGCTTCTGTGCTCATAAAGAGTCCAGGGGATTTTATAGTTAATAAATCAACATATATTTTCAATATATATCTGTGTGGTGTCCCTTTCATTTGGTATTCAAGGGGGTTGTGTATGGTATAACAGCTGGCTTCACATGCCTTTCAGAGTTTAGCCTAAGACTGCTTTGTCCACGTTACCACTAGGATAACTGGTCTACAAGGTTGAATTACAACCATCATCATAAGGGTTGCTTGGCATGGTACAAAGTGATCACTAGAACTAGTGAGCATTATATACCAGGCCAACTTCTCACATTGGTGAGCAGCGGATTGGGATCTGAGCTTGCTGTTGTTTTACCATTACAATCTTTGAGATTATCATTTGAAAGATCATACAGGTACCTGCTAGGTACATATAAAACAAGACTAGTATACTTAAGTTCTACTGAACTTAGTTGTTGTAGAGCAAAGGGAGTAGCACACCCTAGCTACAACTACTAGATAGGTTTAGTAGGTAAACACCAGTGTAGGTAGATTGCAACACATCCACCCACACTAGAGCAATGTCTGGAACAGAGGGGTCCAGTGGACTTACTCCTGTTGAGAGTGACCCTCCAAGGGCACCATCCCAGTTTGCTATTTTTCCCTTTAAGGAATTAAGACAGCTTTGTGTCTTAAGGGGTCTGAAGACAGGGCCTTCCCCTACTGCAGACCACCTAAGAGAGCTCTTGGATCAGTCTGAGGCTCTAAAGACCTCTAAAGCAAACCCCACAGGGGATGCTGAAGGAGGCCATCCTTCAGAGGATGACACTGTAGACACCCCTACCCCTATCATCCTAGTAGATGAGGAAGCCTCCACCACTGGAGCTCCTCAGGTAGATGAAGAGGAAGAAGAAGAAGAGGAGGAGGAGGTGGAAAGCAGTGAGTCAGATGATGACAGAGATAGTCAGGTGCTGGTCAGTAGACTGAACCAGGCTAACTTAAGTCAACTTGGGAATGAATCAGGTAACAACCCATTCAGACCCCCAGGTGGACTTAACCAGGGCCATAGGAGGAGAAGGCATCACTCAGGTGAATCCAATACCTCCCATGTCCCTAGAGGCTCTCATGGTCACTCCAGAAAGGAGATGACTAGCCCTCAGAGAAGGGAACATGAGGCCAAGATGAGAGAGGCTGAGCTTAGGATCCAGAGGCAAGAGTTAGAGGTTGCCCTGGCTAAGGAGAAACTTGCTAGAGCAAGACAGCCTAGAGAGAGTGGGGTAATAGAACCCACTGGTGGCAGCAATATCCACAAGGATAAAGACAGGTCTTTTGATAATAGAAACCTGAGTAAGATTGTGCCCCCCTACAAAGCTGGGGATGACATCCATAAATGGATTACTGCAATGGAGAGAGCCTGCAGAGTACAGCAGATCCCTCAGGAGCAGTGGGCAGCAATCTTGTGGCTCTCCTTTGAAGGTAGAGGCCGAGACAGACTCCTCACAGTTAGTGATGGGGATTCTAGAAACTACCTGGTCCTGAAGAGTGCTCTGATTGATGGGTTAGGCTTAACCACTGAACAGTACAGGTTAATGTTCAGAGATACCCAGAAGACACAGACTCAGGACTGGTCTGAATTTGTTGAGTGTGCCACTAAGGCTCTGGAGGGATGGTTGCTGGGAAGTAAGGTTACAGACTATGAAGGATTGTACAATTTGCTGATGAGAGAACAAATTTTAAATAATTGTCAGAACCAGCAGTTGCATCAACATTTGGTTGACTCAGATTTGACCTCTCCCCAAGAATTGGGAAAGAGGGCAGATAAATGGGTAAGAACCAGAGTTAAGCAAAAGAACCAGAACCAGAACCAGGGTGGTGACCAGAAGAAAACAGACCAGAAGGGTGGGGAGCAGAAAGCTAAAGACCAGAAGTCTTCAACAGGGCCCCAAACTGAGACAGAGGGTGGGTCCCAAACTTCCAAGAAGAAGAAGAAAGAAGGTCAGAAGAAACCCTGGTGTAAAACTTGTAAGAACACCTCTCACTGGACAAGTGAGTGTAAAAAGGGTGGAGCCCCCAACACTGCAGCCCCTAAGGCACCTGCACCCACTAGTACAGTTAGCAGTGTTGGTCCTCAAGCCAAGGGTTTAGTGGGAATCACTTTGGGAACTGAAGGAGATTCTGACCTAGTCAGAACCCTTACACAGGCTGTTCTGGTTTGTGAAGGGGACATAGATTTGACCCCTGACATAAGTCCCAGTAACCTGGGCAAATACAGACAGACACCTTTGATTAACAACAAAGTGGCTCAAGCTTACAGGGACACATGTGCCAGTGTCACTATGGTGACACCTAACTTTGTGGACCCTGGACAATACATGCCAGGCGATGATTACCTGGTGACCAATGCCAGCAATGTCACTACTACACATAGTGTGGCACTTGTTAACTTTTCCTGGGGAGGGGTAACTGGCCTAAAGAAAGTTGTGGTTAGTGCTGATCTCCCAGTAGAATGTTTGTTGGGCAATGACCTGGAGAACTCTCTATGGTCAGAAGTTGAGTACAGGACTCATGCAGAGATGTTAGGGATATCATCACATGTCCTTGCTGTGACCAGGTCACAGGCCAAAAAGTGCCTCTCTGAACCTCAGGTCTTGGATCCTGGAACAATGGACCAAGTACCTCCCAAGAAGAAGAACAGGAGGGTTAAGGCTGTGCCTTCCCAACTGCCTACAAGTGAGGATCAGGCTTCACAGGAAACTGATCTAGAGACCCCTGAAGGAACTGTCCCTGAAGAACTTGAACCTGATCAGGTTGAGTTTCTGGGGACAGGGGGACCTTCTAGGGCAGACTTGGGGCAGGCTCAGTTAACCTGTCCTTCTCTTGAACCCCTCAGACAGCAGGCTGCTGCTGAGGCTGCTGGGAATGCTCAAGGTGCCCATAAAGTATATTGGGACGATGGACTCCTTTATTCAGAGGCTAGAGACCCCAAGCCTGGTGCTACCAGGAGGTTGGTTATACCTCTGCAATTTAGGGGCTTCCTACTCACCTTGGCCCATGATATTCCTTTAGCAGGACACCTAGGCCAGAACAAGACTTGGGACAGGCTTGTCCCTCACTTTCACTGGCCTCACATGTCTGAAGACACCAAGGAGTTTTGTCGCTCCTGTGAAACCTGCCAAGCCAGTGGTAAAGCAGGTGGAACAACAAAGGCCCCCCTGATACCACTACCTGTGGTGGGGGTTCCCTTTGAGAGAGTGGGGATTGATATTGTTGGTCCAATGGATCCCCCTACAGCATCTGGGCACAGATTCATACTGGTGGTAGTGGATCATGCCACCAGGTACCCAGAGGCAATTCCCCTTAGGACCACAACAGCTCCTGTTGTGGCCAGGGCCTTACTTGGAGTTTTCTCCAGAGTGGGGTTTCCTAAGGAGGTAATATCAGATAGAGGTACCAACTTCATGTCTGGATATTTGACAGCTATGTGGAAGGAATGTGGTGTAAACTACAAGTTCACCACTCCTTATCACCCACAATGCAATGGGCTTGTTGAGAGATTTAACAAGACCCTAAAGGGCATGATTAAAGGATTACCTGAAAAGCTCAGGCGAAGATGGGACATCCTCCTGCCCTGCCTTTTGTTCGCTTACAGAGAGGTCCCTCAAAAGGGGGTTGGATTCAGCCCCTTTGAATTGTTGTTTGGGCACCCTGTAAGAGGACCCCTGTGTCTTGTGAAGGAAGGATGGGAGTTACCTCTCAAAAAGCCTAAACAGGACATAGTGGACTATGTACTTGGTCTCCGCTCCAGGATGGCAGAGTACATGGAAAAGGCATCCAAAAACCTTGAGGCTAGCCAAGAATTACAAAAAGCTTGGCATGACCAAAAGGCTGTCCTTGTTGAGTTTCAGCCTGGACAGAAGGTATGGGTGTTGGAGCCAGTGGCCCCAGCAGCACTCCAAGACAAATGGTCTGGACCCCATACAGTTCTGGAAAAGAAGGGAGAGGTTACCTACTTGGTGGACCTAGGAACTCCCAGGAGCCCCCACAGGGTGCTCCATGTGAACAGATTGAAGGCATATGTCAGCAGGGCAGACATGGGCTTGCTCATGGCTACAGATGAGGGACAGGAGGAAGAGAGTGACCCTCTCCCAGACCTGCTCACTCAGAACCCTGAGGATGGTTCAGTTGATGGTGTGGCCTTAGGTGACAACCTCACTGAGCATCAGCAACATGACTGCAGACAAGTTCTACAGGCATATGGGCATATGTTCTCCTTGACACCCAGTCAGACTAACTGGTGTACACATGTGGTGGACACTGGTGACAGTCTTCCTGTAAAGAGCAAAATTTACAGGCAACCTGACCACGTCAGGGACTGTATAAAGACTGAGGTGCAAAAGATGCTGGAATTAGGTGTCATTGAGCCTTCAGAGAGCCCCTGGGCTAGCCCAGTGGTTCTGGTCCCCAAACCTCACACCAAAGATGGCAAGAGAGAGATGAGGTTCTGTGTGGATTACAGAGGACTCAATGCTGTCACCAGGACAGATGCACACCCTATTCCAAGGGCAGATGAGCTCATTGACAAGTTGGCTTCTGCCAAATATTTGAGCACATTTGACTTGACAGCTGGCTACTGGCAAATCAGGTTAGCTGAGGAGTCTAAAGCCAAGACAGCATTTTCTACCCCTAGTGGGCATTATCAGTTTGTGGTGATGCCCTTTGGTTTGAAAAATGCACCTGCCACCTTCCAAAGGTTGGTGAACCAAGTCCTCACTGGGTTGGATGACTTTTGTGCAGCTTATCTGGACGATATTGCTGTCTTTAGCTCCACCTGGGAGGATCACCTGATCCACCTGAAGGAAGTGCTTGAGGCTCTGCAGAAGGCAGGCCTCACTATCAAGGCAACAAAGTGCCAGATAGGGCAGAGCAAGGTTGTATACCTGGGCCACCTTGTAGGTGGAGGCCAAGTTCAACCACTGGAGAGTAAGATCCAGACCATCAAGGACTGGTCCCCTCCAACTACCCAGACTCAGGTCAGAGCTTTCTTGGGCCTGACTGGGTACTACAGGAAGTTTGTTAAGAACTATGGGTCCATTGTGACTCCTCTTAATGATCTGACATCCAAGAAGATGCCCAAAAAGGTTCAGTGGACAGAAATCTGTCAAAAGGCATTTGATGACCTGAAGAAGGCCATGTGCTCTGCACCTATCCTGAAGAGTCCTGACTACTCAAGAGAGTTCATTGTCCAAACAGATGCTTCTGAGTTGGGAGTGGGAGCAGTGCTTTCACAGCTTAATGTAGATGGCCAGGACCAGCCCATTGCTTTCATTAGCAGAAGGCTGACCCCCAGAGAGAAACGTTGGTCAGCTATAGAGAGGGAGGCCTTTGCTGTGGTGTGGGCCCTGAAGAAGTTGAGACCATACTTATTTGGCACTCACTTCAAGATTCAGACCGACCATAAGCCCCTCCTATGGCTTAATCAGATGAAGGGTGAAAACCCCAAACTACTCAGGTGGTCCATTTCCCTACAGGGGATGGACTTTACAGTGGAGCACCGCCCAGGGACTGACCATGGCAACGCAGATGGTCTCTCCAGGTACTTCCACTTAGAACATGAAGACACAACTGGTCAAGGTTAGTCTAATGTCCCTGCGTTTGGGGGGGGGTTATGTAGGAGAGTAGGGTCTGCTATCCTATGGTCACCCCAAATTTTTGCTTTTTGCTTCACTGGTTTCTGACTTAATGTGGCTGTGGGCCTGCTAATCAGACCCACAGCCTGCTGTTCTCTCTCTAAATTGATGCCAATGCACTTTAGGTGTATTACGAATTGGAACTGGTTCACCTTATGAGCCCCTGTAATAGTGCACCCTAGGTGCCCAGGGCATAGGTGTATCCAAGGCCTACCAGGGGCTGCAGCACGTATTGTGCCACCCCTGGCCTGGCCTCCATCTTTGACACAACTGGCTGATCACTCAGCTGGGGTAAGTCGGTGTAACCACCTCTTACTTAGGTACAGTATGTCTGTGCCTAACCCTAAACTGGACACATATGTTCCTATCAGCCACTCCTATGGAAGGCCTCATCAATCCTGGAGGCAGAGTGCTTGGAAATATGTGAGATGGTGCTCTGGCATGAGCTGAGCCTGTCTGCAGCTGTCGGGAACAACTCCCTAAGCTGTTCCGGGATATTGCCATACCATATACTCTTAAGTGCATTATAATCCTCGCGGTTAAATGCTAACTTTGGTTTGGCTTTATCAAAACATGTCGAGTAAGGTGTCATACGAATTGGAATACTATCCCCTCGCCAATTCTGGCGACGGGGATAGCATTCCACCCTTCTAGAGGGACACGACATGTGCGTAGCCTTAACCCCGGTTAAAGTTAAACAGAGCCTCAGCTTCACAAAATGGACGCTGCCACCACAGACACAAGTCTGGCCTCCTGCTGCTGACCGAAACTCGGCAGATGGTGGCCTGGACAAAGGGTTTCCTGCCTTGGGAGGTGCGAGCACCACCCCAGACAGGATTTTGTGTATTAGGTAGGACAGGGCTGAATAGAATCAGACATGCCCGGGGCACACAAGGTGTCCCCGTGCATAGGCCAGCCCAAACCGGTTCTGGGGCCTTCCAGCCCCAGTCCTGGCGCGGAGCTGGACAAAGGAAAGGGGGTGTAACCGCCCCCCTTCCTGGTTCCTCCCAGAGGAGGGCCCTAGTAGGTGATCCACCCCCTAGATTGGAATAAGAGGGGGAGCAGTGCCATTGCACAGCAGATCATCCCGAAATCAACTTAAAACTAAGAAGAAGACTGGACTTCGACATTCTGCTGCACAGAAGACTGAAGAAGAATCTCCCTTGTGGCCAAGGAGTGACCACCCTGTGAACACAGGTACCAACCAGCAACTCGACGTCTGCTTTGCCGCCGCCTCCCGCCGGAGCCCGAGCCCAGAGCCCGACAAGAACCAGATTCCCAGACCTCTCAGAGCCCGATCCACAGTCCCTGCAAAGAAGGGACCCGTGGAGGCACCGAGTGACGTGGGACCGGACCTCTTGAAAGACACCCGAAAAGCTGACTGCGCAGCTTCTGAGGCATCCTCGACGTTGTGCTTTGGGGATTGAGAACCCCCACCACCGAGCAGCCCTTGCACCGAAGATCAGCCCTCCAGCATCTCCACGATCTGCGTGGGGCCCTTTTGCATTGTGCCACTCGACGCGCCATCCCGGCCACTAGCCACGCGGCCAGCGGCCATCTTGGCGACGAACCCGAAGATTTAAACAGCAGGTCTGGTTGCTCCAGACCTACCCAAGCTCCTGTGAAAAGGAGCACCCGCTCTGACCTTGCTGGTCCGAGTGAACAGCATCTTTCAACTTCTGCGTGGCTTGCATTTGCCAAGGCCTGTTTGCTCCGATCAGGTCGCCGACACCGCCAACAGCGAGAAGCCTACGTGGGACAGCTCGTGACCGACTCCTGGACGTCCTCGACCCCGGGTATCCACGTGGCTGCTGAAAGAAGCTACCCGACAACGCCTGTTTGCACCCGACATCACCTGGTTCCACTCTGGTTCCACGGTAGTCACTGGCTAGTGACTTTGAACACTGTCCCCTCTGCTTTCAGGTCTTCAACTCTTCAGATCCACCCTTGGATCCACCGGAACTCTTCTCATCGAGCCGCCTGCAGCATCTCCTGCTCCAAGCACCATCGACCAGCGTGACGAAACCCGACACATCTTCGACCCTGTGCACCCGCTTCCTGTGGGTGAGGTAACTCAGCTCCGCCGGTGCTCCTGCACTGGTACACATCCCAAGGGCCTGTGTTTTAAGTTTCAGCTCCGTAGGTCACTCGGAAGGTTCCTAACTTTCTAACTTTGTGCTTTTTACGCACCATAGACTTTGTATTGAGAAGTGCGTGCACTTTGAACACTGCACCCGAGTCCCGTGGGCCTTTCCCGACTTAGCTAACTCCAGTCTCGAATAGCTCCAGCGATTCCCAAGGCCCTAGGCCTCTTCACTTTCCTCCTGGTATCCCTTATACCACTTATTTAGTATATGGTTTAGGTGGCCCCTAGGGCTCATCCATATTGTGCAACTTTTGTGTATTTTAAACTGTCTTGTGATTTAACGCTTGTGCTTCTGTGCTCATAAAGAGTCCAGGGGATTTTATAGTTAATAAATCAACATATATTTTCAATATATATCTGTGTGGTGTCCCTTTCATTTGGTATTCAAGGGGGTTGTGTATGGTATAACAGCTGGCTTCACATGCCTTTCAGAGTTTAGCCTAAGACTGCTTTGTCCACGTTACCACTAGGATAACTGGTCTACAAGGTTGAATTACAACCATCATCATAAGGGTTGCTTGGCATGGTACAAAGTGATCACTAGAACTAGTGAGCATTATATACCAGGCCAACTTCTCACAAACTCCCTATGTTTCTATTTAGTTTACCCCCCTCGATGTTGGGCAAAACGGGGGTGAGACTAATAAGCAACCATCTGCTCTTGTTCAATTGCAGTGTGTTGTACATCCCATCAACCTGCACTTGAACATGGTGGGGGGATAAAAGGGCTTCTTTCTTTACACCTCATCCTAGGGCAAGGGGGTTGGGCGTGGACATACCCATGTCTAGTCCTTAAGCAAAGTCAGTGAGGCTACGAAATTAACCTTCCAACCTTAATCAACACCTTGGGCCTCATTTATGAGAAATGACGCATCGCTGCGTGAAAGCAGCGATGCATCACTTCTCAGTGCGCACTCCTTGCGACATTCCTGATGCGTCATATTTAATGTATGACGCATCATGTCGCAAGGAGTTACAGATACGTCAGTATTTCTGACGTATCTGTAAGCGCAAAAGTGACGCATTGCTGGAGTGTGTCACAAAAGTGACGCAACTCCAGCAATGCAAACTTTCACATGGGGCAAGCCCCATGTGAAAGGGCCTGCGTCAGTCTTACGCCTGCTGTGAGGCAGGCGCAGGACTTTGATGCAACGGTGTCCTAAAAGTGACGCAGTGAAATCTCATAGATTTCACTGCGTCACTTCTACGACCCTTCCTTGCGTCAATACGCCCCCCTTGCATACATTGTACCTGGCGCAGGTATAATGTGGCGCAGGGGTTTACAAAGTGACGCATCTACCTAGATGCGTCACTTTGTAAATATGACGCAACAAGGCGCATTTTTTACGCCACTGGTGCGTCACAAAAAGTGACGCACCGGCGGCGTAAAAGTGACGCAAGGTCTCATAAATGAGGCCCAGGGTGTTTACAAAGTCACCCACTCTTGGGCAGGACACTTAACAACAACCCATTTGCCTCTTAGGTAAAATGGGGATGACAAGTAACATCTCCTGTATTTCACCGAGGCAGGAGAAAATAAATAGGCATGGTGGGTTTGATTAAATATTACACACTCATAAATATGCCTCATTTGGAAAAGAAAGGGAGTTAATTTTAGTAAATTACTCACTCCCCGACCTTGTCCTTGTGCCAAGTGAGCATTTGAGAAGAGGGCACCAGACCAGCTGGCACCTTGCCTGTGCCTTCTTCCCACATACACAACAAGAAAATAAAGGAGGTCTGGGACTCACAAGTGCCCTGGCACCCTGTCCATACTTGTAAATAGGGCAAATTCTTAACAAGGAGGAAGTAACAAGGAGAAATTAAGATATTTCTTCTCATTGCACCTCTGTTGGGTAGGTGCACCATGTTGGTGCAAGCCCAGGTTTACAAGTCTTTGTAAATCTGGGTTTGCATCAAAATACATGGGTGGAAACACCCATGCTCCATCCATGTAACGCCATCCCATGCAATGTAACACAAGACAGCGCTACTGACTTTGCGTGGTTAAGTAAATGCTGAAATGGATTTTGCATCAGGACTACACCCCAAACGTGACACAACCCGAAGTAAAGTCTTAGTAAATCTGGCACTAAACCTTTAGGGCTCTATCACACAAAAGAAGCACTGGATGCGCTAAAATAAGACAGGTCTCTGCCACTGATTTGGCTTGACTGGTGTCTTAAATAGCAAATGAGATGGAGAAGTGGGATTTCACCTTAGACAATGGTAAATGGTTCCTTGCCACTTTAACTTTAAAGGAAAGTCACCGTACGTCTGGAAACGCAGCACCATATGTTGACATCTCTAAAGTAATTCCAGAACATAAGGCAATAACATAACACACATTGAAAAATAATACCTCAACGTCATAGAACACAACCGAACAAAACCTTCAAACAGAATTCAACATGACACCCACAGTACATCACAACATAAAGCACGAGAACATAATAGCACCAAAAAAACACACCACACGCCAACAGCTCAAGAAGATGCAACAAAATAAATATGTACAAATAGTATTGTCATATCTTACTACCTAAACAAATATGCTTTCATGATATCGATAAAAGGTGTTTGTAGGAAGTGCTACCTTACTTACCACCAATGTCGTAATAGAGCCAGTTAAAAAATGTTTGAGATCCGCCCACCATTATCTTGCTAGCATGAAGTGCCTAATGCTTGAAAAAAAACATTTAGCGTAACCCAGGTAGCTATTCTTCAATACGTTCACATTGCATGGAAATCAAAAGCCACTGATGCAATTTTAGCCTTAACTGCATGTGTGTCTTTTAAAATGGGGAGGCCCTGATTGAGCAACATTGCAGCATGCAAAAAATGATGAAATATGTAATGGGGGCCTTGAAAGAGGATTTGGGTCGCAAACGTCCTATCACTCGGTTCATCGGGACATACAAGTTGTGGAGGCTGTAGTGACGGAGCCACCCGGCCCGTCCTTGCACGCACACACGCACGCATACACCTCAGGGGCGGGTTTAGCCCCTGGGTATAAATAAAGGGGCGTGAGACCGCTCGGGGTCTTCGGTCCATAGCCAGTAGCCAGAGTGTGTGATTTATTGTGTCCTAAGTCGAGGTAGGCCCCACTACGTGGCCTAGGCGTATCACTGCCCTTACGGTCACCACACTGTCGACGTGGCAGGTCCCATCCCACGCCTCGCCCCGCAGACGTGTGCCAGCGTGCGTGCCTGCTGCCTGGAGGGCTCGAGCCTGCTGTGCTTGAGCCCTCGGCGTTAGGCTGGGCGCTGCGGGTGCCCACCCCACTGCCGCAGCTGCCGACTGTCGAACACGCTGCCAAGCATTCAGAGGAGGCGCCAAGATAAGCCCTGGAGGGTGTGCGGCCCGCTCGCGTGCGGCCCTACCTTCGCTGACGCTCTGGTACCGGCTGCACCGCGACCGCGCCCAGAAGCGAGCAGCATCAAGCCCGCACTGGCCGCTGCACCTGTGACGTTGTCAGCGCATCGGGGGGAGGGTGTCGGCCCCGGCGCTTCTCCTGTGCCCGCCAGCCGCCTCTCGCGCCTTCCGCGCATCGGGGGGGATGGATCGGCCCCCGCGCGCTAGCACACCCCCACACGCCTGACGCCCCTGGAGGAGGTAAGGGGTTCTTGGATGGCCTACTCCCCCTCCCGCACAGGGAAGCCTGCCTCAGGCCCGGCGAGGGAGGAGAGAGAACAAGGAAAAAACAAAACAGCATGTGTGAGGCAGTGCCTGCAGGGAGATATAGGAAGCACATCGGGACTGTGAAAACCCCCTCACACATGGGAAAAAAAGACGTTGCTCGGGCCCTGCTGGGGAGGAGGCGTCAGCACACACTGCCACTGACCTGCCACACCCTGGCATGCCAGGACCACGCCACTGCGAGGCGCATACCACACCCAACACAGCAAGTGTGCAGCAGCGAAACAAAGGAAAATTTCCACTGCACTCCAGCCCGGTTTGCCCTGCACAGGCCCTACATCACGACCGGCACCAGCCACGGCACAGAGGACCCTGAGACCAGGCACCACGCCACGCGGTGCGAGCCGAAGAGAAGCCCGCATACCTGCCTCAGAGTGAGGCATATCTCAGCACAACCGGCACCCGACACCTACTGCCCCGCCAGACAACATGAGCGTGCAACCGGGGGATAATGGAGGAGCTACAGCGGCGCCCGCAGTTCAACAGGCACCACGACAGGCAGGGCCCCAGGCCGCCACACCACCTCAAGCTGGCATCAATGCAGCAGGCCCAGCTGCGGCCGCCATGCCAGCCCCTCCCGGACATGGGCTAGCAGCCCCCCTCCCGCCTTTCAGTGAACTTTCCGACCTATTCACAGTGGCGGCACGATGGCGCTTACGGATAGGGAGACTTGAACACTATTTCATCGGGGTCAGAGAGACGGATTGAAAGGTTAAACGCTCATTGCTAATGTGCAATGGAGGCGATGAACTCTACGAGTTATTCGAGACGCTGCCGGACAGAGGCGAAGCAAATGACTACGACGCGGCAGTAACCGCGTTGAATCGATACTTTGACCGAGGGTGAATCCTGACTACGAGTGGTTTAAGCTGCGCCAAGCATGCCAGGGTGAATCAGAATCCATCGACACCTTCTACGCTAGGCTGAGGAAACTTGCGACAGCCTGCGAACTGCGAACTGCGAACTGCCGGACCAACGACTGGAGATACGCACACAACTTATTCAGGGTTGCAGGTCAGTGCAACTCAGACGCCTCATCCTCAGGCAACCGCGGATATCCTTAGATGAAATCCTCGTCTTAGCAAGGTCGCACGATCTCTCCAATGCCAGGGCAGATGAGATGCAGGCGGCCCTGCATATCCCAGGAATGGTTGCAAAGGCCCCAACCATCAAGGAAGAACAGGTGGACGTGATCCGCCACCGACCGCCGTCAACCCAGACACTCAATCGACACCGCGCACGAGCACGTGTGGGAACTGCGGAATGGACCACTTGGCAGGAAGGGTATGCTTCGCGAAAGGCAAGATGTGCTCGAACTGCGGGAAGCCAAATCACTTCGCGAAAGTGTGCCGCAGCAGCGGCGGTCGACGCCCAGGATCAGGTGCAAGAGGCCCCGCACAGGCCGTGCGACAGTTGTCGCTGGAAGACCCAGGACCCTGCAGTGACACTGCATGATCGGCTTTTCAACTGGATGATGATGACAACGTCTTCTTCGTGTCATTCGTAGGAAGGGAAGGGTCAAGGAGGAGGCCGCCCCTTCATGTGTGAGATCACCATAGCCGACTCCCCAGTACAAGCGCTGATCGACACGGTGGCGTCGGTAAATGTGATGGATAGCGCCCAATACGAAAAACTGACTCCACATCCGACGCTATTGCCTTCAAAGGCCAAAATCTATCCCTACGACAGTGATGACCCGCTTCCCCTATGAGGGGTGATAGAAGTAGTGGCTGTATGCAATGACCAGGAGGTGAAGACAAGGTTCCACGTGACCGGAGGAAGACAAGGCACGTTACTCAGCTGCCACACAGCAGAGGATCTCCAACTAGTATTCTTTGCACAACAAGTGCACGAGCTGCACGCGGACGTGATGCTGAAGGATTTCCCTACCTTATTTCAAGGACTCGGCCGCCTGAAAGGGAAAACCTTCAAGCTCCATGTGGACCACACAGTGAGACCAACTGCATTGAGGCACAGACAGGTGCCCTTCCACCTGTGGCCACAAGTGGAGGAGGAGCTGAGGAAGCTTGAGGAATTAGGAGTTATAGAAAAGGTGTCGGCCCGACGCCCTGGGTTTCGCCCCTCGTGGTCGCACCGAAACCGAAACCTAAACAGCCTGGGGCCATACGCCTATGCGTGGACATGCGCCTGCCCAATAAAGCCGTGAAGAGGGAGAGACACCTGATGCCCACGATGGACGACATCGCAGCAGACCTAAACGGAGCTCGTGGTTTTCGAAGTTGGATCTGAATGCCGGGTACCATCAGCTCGAGGTACACCCGGATAGACGCAACATAACCACATTCTCTACGCATGTCGGCCTTCAAAGGTACAAGCGGTTAAGCTTCGGCGTGTCGTCCGCCGCGGAGGTGTTCCAGAACGCAATTAGAGAGACTCTGTCAGGGTTGCCGGGAGTAATAAGCCTGAGTGACGACATCCTAGTCTTCTCTAAGACGCTCGAAGAACATCATATACACCTCCGCACCACCCTGCAACGCCTGGCTGACCACGGCCTTACACTGCACCGGGCAAAGTGCTCCTTTTACAAAGAATCGGTGGAATTCTTCGGGTACATATACTCGAGGGAGGGGCTCCAGGTGGACCCAAAAAAGGCAGAAGCAATCAGGTTGGCACCAAAACTGACATCAACAACGGAGGTCAGAAGCTTTTTAGGGATGGCCATGTACTGTGGCCGTTTCATCCCCTGCCTGGCGTCCCTCTCGGAACCCCAACCCATGCTGACCAAAGCGGGACAACCCTGGACGTGGTCTGCGAAGGAAGATGAAGCGTTCACAGCCGTCAAGGACGCGCTGATCGACGACAAGGTCGTGGCCTACTTCCTACCACATTGGTGCACTGAAGTTGTTGTAGATGCCAGCCCAGTTGGTCTGGGGGCTGTCCTCATGCAAGAAACGGAGGCACATGAATGGGTGCCCACGGCGTACGCCAGTTGGCGTTGACTGCAACCGAGATGAGGTATGCACAGATCGAACGGGAGGCCCTGACAATCAAGTGGGCGTGTCAACACTTCCACCTATAGCTATATGGACACGAGTTCAAGGTTGTCACGGATCACAAGCCCTTGGTGCCATTGTCTGCGGGGATAGCCAGCCTCGCCCCTCCCAGCATTGAGAGGTGGGCCGTGCAGCTACAGACGGTTTGAGGTCATCTACGGCCCCGGGGCGGACAACCCGGCGGACTTCTTGTCAAGGCACCCAGGCTCAGACACCACGGACCAAGGGGTGGAGGACACGGAAGAGGCCGAGGAATTCGTAAACATGCTGTCGCAGGCGGCGTGCCCCATGGCCCTCACGCTGGAAACCATCGGGAGGGCCACAGAAGAAGATGAGTGCCTTACCCGAGTGAAAGCCACTTTAACGAATCGCAACTGGAAGCACTTCCTGGATCGGGTCAGTGCCCTCACGACCACCGAACAGCAGTCAAGACAGCAAATGTGGAGAGCTCAGAGTGAACTCAGTGTGGGGCCACACGGGATAGTCCTCCGGTGCACAGCAATTGTGATCCCACACAGTTTACAGAGAGAAGTAGTGTGCCTGGCTCACCAAGGCCACCAAGGAGTATCAAAGACTAAAGCACGGTTGCGCAGTAAAGTATGGTTCCCCGGCATGGACTCGGCAGTGGAAGAAGAAATAAGTAGCTGCCACTCGTGAACCATCACAAGTCAAGACCCGGCCCCTCATCCGCTGATCACTGAGGACTTTTGTCAAGTGCTGTGGTCGATGCTCAGTGTAGATTTTGGGTCCTTCCCAGATGGACGCCACACACTCGTGGTGATAGACTCGTACTCACGATTCCCGGTAGTGGAGGTGGTACCCTCCACGGTAAAACAGACCAAATATCGACTACAAAATATCGAATGGACATAATATCGAGTACAAAATATAGGCTGGACAGAATATCGAATGGACAGAATATAGACATCAAAAATATCGTTTTGAAGGTAAGTAATGTAATATCGAATTTTAAAATATAGATAGTCAAAATATCGAAGTACATAATATAGGTTAAGAAAAATATCGACATTTTAATAATATCAAATTTTTTATAGTGTATTTTATGTGTTAAAAGTGTTTATTTATGTTATAATGTAATTTAATTAATGAATTTTTAAATTTTGCTTAATTTAATTCTGTAGCGGGTTGTGGGTTTATAGGGGAATAGGGTGGGAAGTAATTTAATTATAATTAATTAAATATGTAAATTTATTTATTGGTATTTGTTTATAATTAATTGTTAATTACTTTTTATTTAGTAATTAATTACATTTTAATTGCCAATTAATTTTATTTAATTGATTAATTGATAATTATGTTAATTTAACTAATTTAAATTCTGTAGCGGGTTGTGGGTTTATAGGGGAGTAGGGTGGGAAGTAATTTAATTATAATTAATTAAATATGTTGATTTATGTAGTTTAATTTAATTATAATTATTTAAATATGTTAATTTATGTAGTGTAATTATAATTAATTAGATATGTAAATTTATTTATTGGTATTTGTTTATAATTAATTGTTAAATTAAATTTTTGGGGAAATTAATTAAATTTTAAATGCCAAATAATTGTATTTAATTGATTAATTGATAATTATGTTAATTTAAGTAATTTAATTTCAGTAGCGGGTTGTGTGTTCATAGAGGAATAGGGTGGGAAGTAATTTAATTATACCTAATTACATATGTTAATTTTTTTGTGTATTTATTAGATTTTAATTGTTAAGTAACTGTTTAATTACTAATTAATTAAATGTTAATTTGTAATTAATTAGTGTTAATAGATAAATAATTGTAATGATTAAATTAAATTAGTATTTGTAATTAATTAATTATTATATAATATTAAAGTGGTAATTACTTTTAATTATATTTTTATAGATATTAATATATATATCTTTTTAAATAATATATGAAGTATCTACTTTCTCTACTGTTGCACTCACTGGAGTGGGAATAGTAATTTTTACCCCTACGCTATCCAACGCCTTACCTACTGTTGCACTCTCTGGAGTGGGAATAGTAATTTTAACCTCTACGCTATCCAACCCTTTCCCTACTGTTGCACTCTCTGGAGTGGGAATAGTAATTGTTACCTCTACGCTATCCAGCGCTTTCCCTACTGTTGCACTCTCTGGAGTGGGAATAGTAAGTTTTACCCCTCCGCTATCCAACGCTTTCCCTACTGTTGCACTCTCTGGAGTGGGAATAGTAAGTTTTACCCCTACGCTATCCAACCCTTTCCCTACTATTGCACTCTCTGGAGTGGGAATAGTAATTTTTATCCCTACGCTAACCAACGCTTTCCCTAATGTTGCACTCTCTGGAGTGGGAATAGTAATTTTTACCCCTACACTATCCAACCCTTTCCCTACTGTTGCACTCTCTGGAGTGGGAATAGTAATTTTTACCCCTATGCTATCCAACGCTTTCCCTACTGTTGCACTCTCTGGAGTAGGAATAGTAATTTTTACCCCTACGCTATCCAATGCTTTCCCTACTGTTGCACTCTCTGGAGTGGGAATAGTAAGTTTTACCCCTACGCTATCCAACCCTTTCCCTACCATTGCACTCTCTGGAGTGGGAATAGTAATTTTTATCCCTACGCTAACCAACGCTTTCCCTAATGTTGCACTCTCTGGAGTGGGAATAGTAATTTTTACCCCTATGCTATCCAACGCTTTCCCTACTGTTGCACTCTCTGGAGTGGGAATAGTAAGTTTTACCCCTACACTATCCAACGCTTTCCCTACTGTTGCACTCTCTCGAGTGGGAATAGTAATTTTTACCCCTACGCTATCCAATGCTTTCCCTACTGTTGCACTCTCTGGAGAGGGAATAATAAATTTTACCCCTAATTTTACCCCTACGCTATCCAACCCTTTCCCTACTGTTGCACTCTCTGGGGTGGGAATAGTAAGTTTTACCCCTACGCTATCCAACGCTTTCCCTACTGTTGCACTCTCTGGAGTGGGAATAGAAATTTTTACCCCTACGCTATCCAATGCTTTCCCTACTTTTGCACTCTCTGGAGTGGGAATAGTAATGTTTACCCCTACGCTATCCAACGCTTTCCCTACTGTTGAACTCTCCGGAGTGGGAATAGTAAGTTTTAACCCTACGCTATCCAACCCTTTCCCTACTGTTGCACTCTCTGGAGTGGGAATAGTAATTTTTACCCCTACGCTATCCAACCCTTTCCCTACTGTTGCACTCTCTGGAGTGGGAATAGTAATTTTTACCCCTACGCTATCCAACGCTTTCCCTACTGTTGCACTCTCTGGAGTGGGAATAGTAGTTTTTACCTCTATGCTATCCAACGCCTTATCTACTGTTGCACTCTCTGGAGTGGAAATAGTAATTTTATACTTCCGCTATCCTACGGTAATATTATTGGATATATTTTAATTATATTATGTTACTATATAAAGATGTTTTAACAAATATGATTGTAATTTTTTTTATAATTTTAATTAATTAATTAATTATTATAAGGTAATTTAAGTATTTTAAGTATATTTTAGTAAATAATTTTTATTTTAATTTAATTTAACATTGTTTTTAATAAAGTCGATATTTTTACAAACTATATTTTTGTAAACAATATTTTTTACTCAATATTTTTGTACTTACCTGTTTGTAGATACAAAGTCGATATTCTGTCTGTCGATATTACGTCGCCGATATTTTTCGTACTCGATATTTTGTCCCTCGATATTATGTCAGTGATCCACCCTCCACGGCATTTGTGCACGTGAAAAAGCCGATGGAGAAGATCTTCGCCATGATGGGCCTACCGGAAGAAATCAAGTCAGACAACGGTCCACCATTTCAGGGAAAGGACTTCAGGCGTATCTGAGGGCAAGAGGAATACACCACCGGAAAGTCACCCCACAATGGCCACAGGCAAATGGCGAGGTCTAGAGATTTATGAGGACTTTGAAGCACGCTCTCCAAATCGGTGTCGAGAAAGGAGAAGACGCGGAGGAATGCATGTGCCAGTTTCTGAGTGCGTACCGGCAAACACCACACTCCACCACCCGGTGTGCTCCGGCGCATCTGCTGTTCAAGAAAGCGCCAAGAGACTGTGTTCCGATGGTACGGTCATGGTGCCCGCCAGAACTAGACCAAAATGCCACGCAAGAGAGGAGAAGACGCAACAACGAAAAGGCCAGCAGGGCTCGGAGAGCCCAGCCCAGGTCTCTGGTGGTTGGCGACAAGGTTGTCCTCAAACATAGATACCCAAATTAGAAGTATGACACCGCCTATGAACCCGAGGTGTGGGAAATCGTTAACATCCAAGGCACCATGATATCCGCAACCCGAGGCACGAGAGCAGTGACACAAATGTGTCATGGTTCAAGCGCGTTCCCCGCGGGCGCGAGGAGGCCAGTCAACCATCGGAGGAGGCGGAGCATATGGGTAACGAGCAGGAGGTCAACGAGATGCCGACAAGCCAGCGGGAAGTGGAAACACCCCCGCCGAGACCTGAACCAGAAAGGAGGGACATCCCGGACAGCACCCCAGGAGAGGCCCGGGACCCGGCAGAGCAGCCCAAAGGTGACGGAGTGACGGAGAGTCAACGGAGCCAGACGTACCATCTAAGGCCCAACCCGACTCCTAGCCAGAGACTGAGAGACTATGCCTGCAAACTGAACTCCCGCAAGAAGGTCTCATGGCCTGGACTATTGATCTGTGAGTTTGGAGGGATGTAGAGACGGAGCCACCTGGCCCGTCCTTGCACGCACACTCGCACGCATACACCTCATTGTCGGGTTTAGCCCCTGGGTATAAATAAAGGGGCGCAAGACCGCTCTGGGTCTTCGGCCTATAGCCAGTAGCCAGAGTGTGTGGTTTATTGTGTCCTAAGTCGAGGTAGGCGCCACTACGTGGCCTAGGCGTATCACTGCCCTTACGGTCACCACCGAGGCTTTGCTCAGTTTTCAAAGAAAAATATTGAAAAAATAAGTAGAAGGCATTGTTATCTTAAGTATTATAAATGCAAAAATGAAGGAGAGGCCCAGAGCGCGAATTATTATCCTTTTTAAAACACTGTATATGAATGAAGTGATTTACATTTCTAGAAGACGTCCACATTCAGTTAGAGGAAGCTCCATGGTATGAATTTCAAGAAACTGGGAGTAATAAACCCAAAGGACCTATTAGGCAGAACATACAAAACGTTCTGTTTCGAACTGGAGCGGTCTTTAAACTTGGAAGTACAGGTTAAACAACCTATAAAAATAACAAGTAACAACAGTATTATAAAAATAAAACATATCTCTTGAAGGGAATTCGAACCAATTGCTGAAATACTTACACATTCTGATTAATGTTCTTTCCAGTGTGTCACAGATAACAATGAGGGCCTACGTGACGGATTTATATTTGGAGGAAAACTAAGGCAATCCATTCTGAAGAAATTCCGCCATCTACTGGCTGTGTGCAGACTAGCATGGAAAATGAATAACAATTGCTGATTTACAAACGTAGTATGTAGGTAGCCTACGGATTTTTATGAATGACGCATAATTAAAACAATGTCACCTATTACATGAATTATACACGGGCATTGTAAAGTAGTGTACTGTAAGAAATGTGCCACGAACAGAAATAGAAGAATCTAGAATCATAATGGACTGCATTACTGATGCTGGACTGAGGAAAAATACCATATCGCCATTACAGGCATTGGCATTCTAAAAGGTACACTGGCAAGCTTGATGTGATGAAGAACAACATCTCGTTGTCGAAAGATTACAGAAAGATATTACTAGTATAAAGGATCATCTGGTAAAGGGGGAACGTTTTAGTAAAGGATGCAATTGATTGCAAAACAGAAATGCATACTCAAGAGAAAGATTAGTTATGATTTGGAAAAATGAATAACGACCTGACATACATGAGTATAAAAATGAACTGGATCTAAAATTCATGGAGTGATAAGAAGGACGAATACACGCCAATGGATATCAGTGTCTAACTGTGTATGAGCAGTTGAGCTGGTTGTATAAACTGCTACTAAAGTACCCAAAGCTATGTTTAAACACAACACTGGACCAATTATTTCAAGGCAGGGGGGGTTCACTTGAAACCTTTCGCACAATGTGAATACACAAACACAATACAGCTGAATTTCCTTCACGAAAGACGAGTGATCATCTACATATGTATTTGTTATAAAAAATACCTTCCTCTTGAAAACTGATTATGTTGCTAGCTTCTACCTACCTCATAGAAAACGTAATAAAATTGTTAGTGCTAAATTGGTCAGCTTCTTCCAACACAGCAAAATGCTCTGAGGGGACTGGCCTCATCCTAAATCCATATCATTTTATAACAATTGGTTCACTTTTACTAACAGTCACACTAGCTGGGACCCTCTGTGCCCTATTTATTTGGAAGTCTCAATTAGCGTCACTGGAAACACAGATGTTGCAGATGATGGAGCAGGGTTTTCGTGAAATAAAACCTGCTCAGATTGAAACCTTCAGTGTGACAAATGCTAACGAAGAAACGTGTGAAACTAATAAAATAAGACTAAAAGGGGAAAAATGAAAACTGCGCAAGTGCGTGCTGGGATAAATGGAGTAGGGCTCAAATGCACATGACTAATGTAGAAACTAAAACAAAATTGAGGGTTTATCTTTCACTAATAAATAGAAAATACATGTGCAGTGGGTAAAGAAACGGAAAGCAAATGAAAAGCATTCAAAGCGCGCTTGATAATAGAGTTTAATAAAGTGAAGATTAATGCATGTGTTTGTCTTTCCTAGAAGCATAGTCTGCAGCTTTGCAGAGAAGGCCCCAGAGACTCTTTACTGTTAACATGGGATGTTTTAAAAATATAGAAAGGGACAATTGAATGCTTCAAGCTGATCCTCGCATGCCACTGATGATGGTAAAGGTTGTGTGGAGGAAAACAATGAATACAACAGAAGCAGAACTTCATCCAAGGTCGGGCAAGAGGACATTTTCTTCCGCAGTTCGATACTTTTGCCTGAATGAGGATTATGTGCAAGTCACGGAAGTAGATATGGAAGTTCTACTACTGACGGCTGAATGATATATATAGTTCGGTTCAATGATAGAATATCGATGTAACAAACATCGATGTTCTATATCGAAGTATAAACATAGAATGCAAAAATATCAACTCCCTATACCTAAACAGGTGAGTACAAAAATATAGAAGTAAAAAATATAGATGTAAAAATATCGAATTCAAAATATATATAGAATAAAACATATTAAATATATTAAATAATGTTAATATTTTTAACAAACTAAATTAAATTTAATATACATTTTAACTAAATACAAGAAATAAACTTAATTTAAGAAAATGCAAACACAAACATAATAATGTATACATATACATATATTTAACTATTATCTTTATTTAATTTGGAAACTTTAAAATTATATTAAAATAACAAATATATATAGCAATATTTTAAAACAAAAAATGTTAATTCTATAATAATTTAAAACATTAAATATTTTAAAAAATGAAAACTTACATTTTGCAATACAATAAATGCAACAGTAGGGAAAATGTTGCATAGCGAAGTGGTAAAAATTACTATTCCCACTCCAGTGATTGCAATGGAAGGGTAAGTAATGGATAGCGGAGGGGTAAAAATTATTATTACCACTCCAGTAGGAGAAATAGTAGGGAAAGTGTTGGTCAGCGGAGAGGAAATAAATACTATTCCTAACCAATGAATGCAACAGTAGGGAAAGTGCTGGATAGCTGGGGGTAAAAATTATTATTCCCACTCCAGTGAGTGCAACAGTAGGGAAAGTGTTGGATAGCGGAAGGGTAAAGATTACTATTCTCAATCCAGTAAGAGAAATAGTAGGGAAAGTGTTGGTCAGCGGAGAGGAAATAAATACTATTCCAATCCAATGAATGCAACAGTAGGGAAAGTGCTGGATAGCTGGGGGTAAAAATTATTATTCCCACTCCAGTGAGTGCAACAGTAGGGAAAGTGTTGGACAGCGGAAGGGTAAAGATTACTATTCCCACTCCAGTGAGTTTAACTATAGGAAAAGTGCTGGATAGCAGATGAGTTAAAAATACTATTCGTGCTCCAGTGAGTGCAACAGTAGGGAAAGTGCTGTATAGCAAAGGGGTAAAAATTAACATTCCCAATCCAGTGAGAGAAACAGTAGGGAAAATGTTGGATAGTGGAGTGGAAAAAAATACTATTCCCACTCTAATGAGTGCAACAGTTGGGAAAGTGGTGGATAGCTGAGGGGTATAAATTACTATTCCCACTCCAGTGAGTGCAACAGTAGGGAAAATGCTGGATAGCGGCGGGGTTAACATTTGTATACTCACTCCAGTGAGTGCAACAGTAGAGAAAGTGCTGGATAGCGGAGGGGTAAAATTAATATTCCCACTCCAGTGAGTACAACAGTAGGGAAAATGTTGAATAGCGGATGGGTAAAAATTACTATTCCCGCTCCAAAGAGTGACACAGTAGGGAAAGTGCTGGATAGTGAAGGGGTAATAATTACTATTCCCACTCTAGCGAGTGCAATAGTAGGGAAAGTGTTGGATAGTGGAGGCGTAAAAATTACTATTCCCACTCCAGTGAGTGCAACAGTAGGGAAAGTGCTGGATAGCGGAAGGGTAAAAATTACTATTCCCATTTCAGTGAGTGCAACAGTAGGGAAAGTGCTGGATAGCAGAGGGGTAAAAACTACTATTCCGACTCCAGTGAGTGCAATAGTAGCAAAAGTACTGGATTGCATAGAAACAAAAACTACTAATAACATTTAAACAATAGAAATGTCTTAAAAAAGCATAACAAGAAATAAACAAAATTAAAAACATATACATTAAAAAATATTAAACATAAAAAGTACACATATTATAATATCAATTAAATATAACAAAAAGCTACACATATTATATAAAATAAATACATTTAAAAACAATATTTATTTAAAAGGAGCAAATATTAACAAACTAAAAAACTATGTAAAACATAAACTTTTTATTTTATTTCCTACCCTATAACACCACACTAATGAAAAAACACTTAAAAAGTTGTATTTGAATTTATGTACATAATTAATAATCAATTAAAAAATTATTATTAATAAAAAAATGAATACACATGTTTTAACACTATAATATACACAACACACACCTACAACTAAGTGCACAATTACCATATTTATTTTTCAATTAATTAATTTAAATTAATTAACAACTAATTATTAATTCATTAATTAAACATAAATTACTTCCCACCCTTCCCACCTATAAACACCACAACACACACCTACAATAATTAAACAATTACCATAATTAATTACTAATTAATTAATTTAAATTAATTAACTAATTATTAATTCCTCAATTAAAAATAAATTACTTCCCACCCTTCTCACCATTTACACCTATAAACACTACAACACACCTAAAATTAATTTCAAAATTACCATAACTAATTGCCAATTAATTAGGTAAAAATGATTAACAACAAATTATTAAATAATTCATAAAAAATACTTTGAACATTTAACACTATAACATCTTAATCAAACAAATATGAATAAATAAAAAATATTCAATACATTTAGTATAAATAAATTACTTCCCACCTTATTCCCCTATAAACCCATAACCCGCTACGGTACTAAAAGCACAACATTAACATTAAAAAAAGATTAATAACTAAAATTAATAACGAATAAAAATAGTCAATACATTTATTATAATTAAATTACTTCCCACCCTATTCCCCTATAAACCCACAACTTCCTAAGGTACTAAAAACGCAAAATTCAAATACTACTAAACAATTCTTATACAAAAAAAATATTAAAAAACTACAAACAATTCTTATACAAATAAACATACATCACATACATATAAAATGTATACTAAAATACACAATATTAAAAATTATCGATATTTTTAACAACTATATTTTTGCAAATGATAATAAACCCTTCGATATTTTTAAAGATCGATATTACTTACCTAAAATCGATATTCTTGGCCATGACATTTTTTCTGACTATATTTCTGACCTTCAAAATTTTTACCTCTATATTTGTGCAAGTCGATATTTTTACATCAATATTATGTCTCTGCACCGTATAGGTCATAAAAAAGACGCGTTGTAATTGAAGTCATGACAAAAGTGGTGTGATTCAGACACCCCTTGTTTTTCTCTATATGGGGTAGATAGAGTTGGGATTGGACTATTGTGAGTTTAGAGTATAATTAGTTAAAGATAGGGGGTAGGTTTAAGCGCATTTTCCTTCACTTTGCGAGAGGAGAGAGCTGTGTTGCTGTTTCCCAAATCTATGGGCTGGCTGCTGTTCTGCTGAACCTGACTCTTTAACTTGCTCCTTAACTCTAATAAGGGGTCTTGGTTACTCTCATGGCCATAGGGTAACTTTCCAGATTTATTGAACCTGGTTAGTATGGTATTCCTAATTTGCATAACTGATTTGTAAATGACTTATTTCTCTATCCTTTTGTCTCTACGCCTATCCACTCACTCATTGTGCTAGACAATGAGATGCATAACAGCTAATATATTTACTGAATGATTTATTCTGTTATGTGGTGACTTATGATTCGAGCTGTGTTTGTACTTGATGAGCAAACAAAGTATTTAGATAAAGCATTATATCGCACAACTGAGTTTGTCTTTATTAGAGTAATTTATTAGTTAGGTGAGATGATTATTCTATTGTGAAATTTTGAGATTCTAAAAATATTTTGCCAAACCCTGATTAACTTATAAAGATTTCATTGCCAAAGATAGGTATAATCAGTGATGAGCTAAATGGTAAGTTGGTTTAAACTCCCCCAGTGGGAAATTGACAGTAGTGGTATTGAATTTCGGTCCAGATGTTAGATTTGTTAGTTTCCTGAAACGCTGGATATGTTTTTGGTAGCAGACTGATGGTTTAATTAGTTGATTTGGCAAATTAATAGGTTTGAATTAATAATTTTAGTTACTAACATATTGTGCTATTGTTAGAAGTGTGGAGAAGTGTGGCTCACTGGTTAGAGCAGGCAGACCCTGAAGCAGAGGTCAGACCCGGGACCAGGGTTCAATTCCCGACGCGGCAGGGTCTTGAGCACAAATGTCCATGGACTCGATAATTCTCGCTTCGGTGCCTGACCTAATCATGGGTTCACACTCTTCAACTCTGGGCATTAAGCTTGCTTAATCTCCACAACGGCCCCCCCGCGGCGGGATGCCTGGCTTTCACCTTGGGGATGCCCTGTAGGGGCTATCTCACAGGGAAAAGCCAGGACGGGTTCCCAAGGCAAGCGCGGAGATACCCCTTCGGGGGTTGATTCTGGCGCTATATAAGAAACATAATAATAATATGTAGTCAAGAAGAAACGGGTATAGAGATGCCTAATATCCGGGGATATTCGTAGCCTAATGGGCAGAGGAATAGTGTGGTACACACTGAGAAGTGCGTTGTCTGCTGGTATGATATTAACCAACGAAAGAGTTTGTTAATATTGCATAGGGAATTCTGAAGTTAGTATAGTGGAGATTTATATGGGTACCTTTAGAAAGCGCAGCTGAAGAAGTCCCAAAAATGTTCACTTAACTGAGAGTGGGGTAACGATGGTCGATATTCTGCTAGTAGCGAAAGAAGTTCTTTGTTTGATTGTATCTATCTCTTTTTTAGTGGAGCAGACAAGGCAGGATTGTTTTATGTTGTTTCTAATCCTATTTTTCCTTTGAAAAAGGTTTGTAATGAATTGCCAAAAGATTTTGTAAAGGGAGGGAGGGTTAGTAGTAGGAGTTATACCAATGTCACAGATCAAAGAGAGCCGCGCTGACATTGTTGTGAGCAGTTACAAAAAGAAGAAATATTACAGCTTCACTGTAATGACGATTTATTCATCACTGAAATGGCAATAAGGAAATCTTCCAGAAATTTGCCTCGATTCAGAATATTCTTAAGGACTTTGTCAGATTCACATTTACAGTGTCAAAATAATGTTTTGCGGGTAATTTGTCTGTAAATACAATATCTTTAAAACTTTTAAAGCACTTGAGTGTCTGAGGTCAGAAATCTAGAGAAGGTACAAGCCCCTTCAGGTGAGAAACGGATGAACTCGTGCGGTCCGTGAAAAGCAGCAGCAGAGTTCAAGTAAGCCTCAAAAGCAAAGCTAGTGTGTCTACTGGGAGGACAACTGGTGGCACCCCGCCTGCACTGAAGTGCGAGGCTTACAATAGGAACACAGGGATCACGAGGAAGCCATACAGGAGTTGGCAACCCTTGCCCATCAAAGATGCCAGCTGGTGACATTTGCCATTTCGCTTCCAATCAAAGACATCTACCCTTGTAATCCTCCATTCCCCACAGAGAATGGGCACCAGTTCAGCGAGGAGCCTGCCCTTGCAGGCCATGCTTTACCTTATTAAAGATGGCTGCTATGTATTCTTCCATCCTGGCAAGTGGGTAACAAAAAAGGAGGACAGGGCCCAATTTCTTAAGTCTATCGCCAATCCACACAGATACATCGACTGAGTAACGCTTTGCCTGTGGAGTGCTCATGTTTTAAAATTAATCTTCTGCCCTGCACCAAGCGGAAGAATGACTCCAATCAGAATGAAAGCCTTTATCTCCAATAAATGGATATGATGTCTTCCAGCGACCACAAGCCGTAAACTCGTAAACAACCCATAACAGAGGATGGAGAAGTGAGTCTGAAATCTAGACTGGACACCAATAATGAGGTTGTCTTTGTTGTGACACCACTCCACAGCTGCTTTCCCTGCATCCAAGACTGTGCTTTGGGAGCAGCTTCCTGGGGCCAATGGCATTGAAATGTTGAGATGAGCAACATGTGACACAATTCAAACATTCAATAGGAACTGAACAAAAAAGACCAGTACCCACAATGCTATTAGGAACCATGAGACGTCTGCAGTAGAAAGACAATTCATATGTAGGTGTGTAAGGATCTCAGGGGAAGGAGGCCACTTCCATTGCTGCGTCGTCAAAGATCACAGCTAGGGTGCAACGCTGCGTATGTCCTGTGTAATGTAACGAGAAGAGGAGGCACTACTGGTTTACATTAAAGCACCTTATAATACCTAGATATGGAAAGATGTGCAGCTCTGGTTGGGACGGCCACATTAACTTCGCAGAGCCCCAAAAAAAACCTTATATTGATATTTGTCCAAATGTGCCATAGACGTGAGGTGCTACCACTGAGGCTGCCAGATGGGGACATGAACATTGGCACTTCATGGCCAGGGTGCAGAGTCAGATCTCATTTGAAGCTGTGTAGAATGTGGGAGAGAGATACCTCCTCGAATCACTAGCAAAGGCATAGATGCATGTGCAGAAGGGCAATGATTTTCCTGTGTTCTTGTTGTCTAGATACAAGTGGAATTGATAAACTAATTATTGTCATTTGTGTGAAAAGGTTTTCTTTACCCTTGTTGCTAGAAGTGCCTGAAACTACTATAGAAGTGTTACAAAATAAATTATTAGTAGGGGTGGATGGTAATTCACCACAAGTAATAATGTCACTAATCCAATAAGGGGAACCAGGAAATTGGCACTATTAAATTATAAAGTTTGAATTAAGTATTAGCGACAAAAAGATCAAAGCATCAACTGCAGACACTTGGTCATGCTAGACTGGATGCAAGTGAAAAGTTAAGGCCTAAATTTACCTGACCTAGAAATGGAAGTCAAAAATCCTCAGTGGGGCAAGGCAACAGAGATTGGCTGAGATAGAATCCATGACGCCGGATAGCCGACAGACGAAGTACTGGTAAAGCTGTAGACTTTTGGTGGGAAAGCTCAGTGTGGTAGAAATTCGAAATGTATGCCCTAGGAAGGTCCCTTGCCAGACGGATACTTTTCACACCTTTGCACGTTGAAGATTTCTACTTTTTATAACCTCGGATTCCTCTAGTGGGGCAAGGCTGTAATCTGTAGTCAAAAAGGGCTCCACAAGGCCAGATACTTCTCCACAACTTCCCGCTCAAACGGATTTGCTGGTGTAGAAAAGCTTTAGGTGGAAGCAACCCGAACCATTGGTCCAGCGGCAATGCACCTTCATAGAATTGAGTTTCTGTCAGTTCTCCAAGTAAAAATCTTTCTAAACGTTTTCTAGTTCCATTTTTGAGGGTTAGGCAGGAGGAGTTCATTTTTACACATATCAAAATGCCCCAGGACCTTAGGGACCCCACTCAGAGGTCAGGACTCTCTCCAGGAGAGGCCATCAGCAAGGTTTAGGGCAGGTCCAGTTGCATCTGGTCAGCTGGGCTCTTCAGGAAAGTGGGTTTCTTGCAGATTTTGTGCCCCTGTATCTTATTTATTTATTTATTTATAACAACATTTGTAGAGCGCGAACGAAGGCCCTAGGGCATCTCGGCGCTGATAACTGAAATGTTTAGCCCACAAGGGGTGCTGAGGTAAAGAGTAAGGATCATAAGTTAAAAAGCCAGGTTTTCAGATTTTTTCGGAAAGACCAGAGGGAAGTGCTGGTCTTGATAGAGAGAGGGAGAGTGTTCCATAGCTTCGGTGCCGCTACAAGAAACCGTCTGTCACCCCAGTGGACCGGAGGTCAGCCAATTGACCATTGGAGTCTCAGTCGTGGGAACTAGTGGGAGCAGGACCAGCCTTTGGAAGTCTCTTGCCAGGTCACAACATAAGGTACAGTCCTTCTTCTGTCTTCCGAAGAGGGTGCTGGGAGTGCCACATTTATGACCAGTGCCAGCCTGTGGGTTGGGGAAACTCCTTGCCACTCCGTAAACAATTTGGTAAAAATTCCCATGGGTGGCCCCACCCACTTTGTAGCACTTCCTGTGTGTTTTACTGTAAACTATCTAACAGTGCCCTTCGAGACCTAAAACCATGATGGCAGAAACTTTTTTCTCGACATCCAACCATAAATGTGGCTATGATACTAGTCACACTCTGTCTTTAGGTCTTTTGGTCACTCAAAACCAATTCTTGGAGTAGCCTCTCTCCCACTGGGTTAATGCCTGGCTGCCCAGCAGCACAATGGAGAGGACAGGCCTAGATGTGAACTACATCTGCTTGCAACAGAGGGGTATACAACGTTTACAACGGAATTTTTACAACGCACTACCATTAGAACGCAGGCATTACCACGCATACCATTACAACGCATTGCGCTGGGGGGCGCGCTAGGATAGGGAATAAGTATAATTTTATATCCAACACCTTCCCTAGTGTCCACGGGGACTGGAGTTGGAATATAAAATTATACTTACCACTATCCAGCACCTCTAAGCGCTATGCGTTGTAACGGTATTCGTTGTAAATACCGCGTTGTAAAGGTATGCGTGGTAACAGTATGCGTTGTCACGTCATACATGCAACAGAGGTGGCACCCTTTGCACTTAATTAAGTTCATAGGTGCAGCCCAGAGGGCCATCCTGTCAGTGGAAAGACATCTCCCCACACCCAAGCACGTTGTCCAATGTCTGGTGGCAATACATAGAGGAGAGCCAATAACAGCAGGTGACAGTGAAAACTGGCAGAAAGGCACATTTGGCTTAGGAAGGAAAACCCCAGCTTTCTAAAAGTCCTTGAATCAGTTTTCTAGCTATTACCAAACTAAAGTTATGAATTATAAGGTGCTTTAATGTAAACCAGTGTTTTTCAATGGGAGAACCAGCCTTCCCGCAGTGAAACACGATTTTGTGGGTTTTTGATTGCCAATACATGACATAGCTTTTAAATACCATGCATTCTGCCCTGTAGGGCCTATTTGAGGGGAGAATTATAAGTATTAAAAAAAGGTTTAGGTTTATTTTGCCAGGCAGAATTAGCTGTTTTAAAACTGCACAACTAGGCTGCAGAGGCAGGCCTGGAGACATGTTTTGTAGTTTCACTAGTGGTGGCACAACATCTGCTGCAGTCCACTAGTGGTATTTAACTTACAGACACTGAGTGCATATAGCCCATTTCCACATGCTTTAGGGGTCAGAGTAGTTGCACAGAGTCCTAGGTTAGCAGTGTCCCCTTGCGCAGAGCAAAAACGAACAGCAGCATCAGCCCAGCAAAATTAGGGTGATTATACAAAGAGAGGAGTATTCCTTAAGGAGTAACTGAGGAAATGTATGTATGTAAAGAGGTAAGGAACATGAGACCGAATACAGGGGTGTTTTGAATCCATGTTCAATGACTAATATCATCCGAGTGCCCACAGGAAATGGATTACTTCTAATCAGTGAGAGGAGGGAGTAAGATCTGTGTCTTTTACTCATTATCATTATATAATCAGAAGTGGAAATTAACTATCACAGCATATATATTTATTTATCTGCCTACCAGAAGGTGTATTTGACTTATGTAGGAATTGATAAACTCAAAATTCCATAGTGCATCCCCATGACCGAGTGCCACAATTTTTAATTGTTATATTAACTTGTCGAAATGTTGGGTGAAATTCACTATGCTCTAAAATGACAAATTCGAGATTGTTCCTGAACCTCATTAGCAATAGACACATTGAACCATGCTTATTTTACGGTTAACTCAATAGATGCAATTATTCGTGCAACCATGAACATTTGATCACATGAAGATGTCAACATAACAATGGCACCTGTTTCCAAATCTGCTGCTCATCTGAATATTGCCTTAGGATATAAGATGCTTTCACCTGAATTCTCCCAATCCTTCAAACATTATACATTTGATGCCCAGAATACTTGATCCACATTGATTTATCCCAAGAGAAGCAATACCTTTGGAAATATGTTTTTTTCCAGAAGAACAATGAACATGGATTACTCATCAGGAGGGTCAAATGTCGCACAGGCAAAATGCATGCCTCAAATTGAGAGGTGCAGACACTACACAGTGTTGTGGAGGATAGGAGCAATATACTTTGTATTTTCTCTAGATAGCATTTTGGACAAATGTGACATCTGTCATCAGGCTACAGGTAATGGAAAACTTGACTACAGTACGGCAATCTTCCAAACATGGCCTAACCAAGCAGATCTGCAGGTTGACACACTGGGCATAGAAATGCTAAAATACCTCGATATCTTCAATTCAGTTAGTGGGGTGAGAGTAACAAGTGTTGGTGCCTCAGGAACAGGAATGAAAGAGACTTCAGGGGCAATTCATAAAACGTAGCTGCACCATAAAGAAAATACTCCTAGGAATGGGTACAGATTTACTACTTTTTGAGTTCATAAACATTCCCTGTGGGGAACAGCGTTTACAACGCAACTTTTACAACGAAGTACCTTTACGACGCAACCATTACAACGCAAGTCATTACAACGACTTGCGCTGGGGGGTGCTCTTGGATAGGGAATAGTTTTAATTTACTATCCAACACCTTCCCTACTATCCACGGGGACTGGAGTTGGAATAGTAAATTAAACTATTCACTATCCAGCGCCCCCCAACGCAAGTCGTTGTAACGACTTGCGTTGTAAAAGTTGCGTCGTAAAGACATGCATTGTAAAAGCATGTGTTGTAACGACGTACATCCTTCCCTGTAGCAGAGAAGGATTCCAGGAGATGTATCCAAGTTTCAGGAGAAACAGCAGGATTCCAGATGAAGGATCCATCTCAGAGGAGTAGCAGGATTCCAGGAGTAAGTAACCAGAAGGCAGAAAAACACAGCTACAGTTGACAGAGCACTCATAGAATGGCACGATCAGGCTCTTTAAATAGTGAAAAATAGGGCAGAACAGGAATTTGTAAAGCAGAAGCAGGAACTGGCATACAGGATGTACAATAGTAAGTATGGCTTGGGAAAAAGACTATTGACAGAGAGCGCATAGTTGGCCATGTTATTTTGGGAAGAATAAAATCTTCCACCTCCTGTCAAGTGGCACAGAGCAAGGCAGCAAGGCGGCCAGATCTAGGAAAATCCTGTAAAAAGCAGCAAGAAAAATTTTAATGAAGTCTGGGAACCAAGCAAAGGGCTGTTTTGGGTTGGTAGAGATTACACTGAAAGAAAGCTTCAGGCATGAGAGGAACAAAAGACTGCATTGTCCGCCTCTACACTGAGAGTGTCAAATTAAAGTATCGTATGAAACAGCTGCTCCACATTTATAAAGCGGGGTCTCTTTAAGATCAGTGTGACAGCGTTTTTGGTCAGAATGCAGAGATGGCCTCGACAGAGATGTCCTTATTGAAGTCCAAAAAGTGGTGACAGAAGAGGAGTTTTATTCCAGCCCATCGTTGGAGCAAACATTTGACCATTTCCAGCATGGGAAAAGGTCAGATCACAGTTTGTGTATACCTACATACTAAGAAGTTTGTAGACTTCACAACCTTACATTGTTCTGCCCATTTTCCAACTCTACAGTGGGAGTTACTACTGCTTTTTTATCCACTGTGGTACTGTAGATATAAACTGTAGTAAATCCTTTTAGTAACCGCCTCTCACGCGATAGAGTCTCCACGGACTACTGTTACGCTTATTGATTTCTCAGTCATCTGGTGATACTTACGTACCCAGCGCCAATGTGATGACCATTAAGACTTGATTTGCCTTGAATTTAAATATCGTGGCCACGGGTTATAGAGTTGTATACCAATATATCATCATATATTTTGAAATCGTTTTTTTGGGGCAATTTATAAGCCCTTGGAATGGATCTCTAAAATATACCCTACAGGTTTTTTAACCAATTTATCCTATACGGTTGGTTTTAATAGCAGTTCAAAGAGTACAGTCTGGACAAGGCAAACTTCCTGGATATCCAATATATGACTTTTGGAATCTAAATTTGAATACAAATTTTTGAATTTGTCCTGGAGCAGGTGAAGAATATTATCTTTTTCACCGAAACTCCACGTTGACACTTGCCTAAACCAATCAAATTCTTCCTGAGCTTGCTGGTTGTTTATAAAACACTCATGATATTATTGTTGTTTATGTATTAGATGATCTGAATTTATGAAATTGTAAATTTGATGTGCTTAATGTAATAATATCATTTTAGTGTGTGAATATGTTGAGTTTTGATTACACAACAGTAATATAACTATTTTGACAGTGAGGAATAAGAACATTGAATTGTGACTTTTTCAGCATTTTTTATGACTTTTAACATGCTTTATTTTATTGATTAGTTGTACAAATAATAAATGAAATAAAGACACTGTCTTTCCTAAATCCAACATGCTTTTTTTGTTTTCTTCATGATATTTGAAAAGTATTGCTTTTTGTTCACCCATTGATGCAGTTTAATTTGTAGTCTTCAAGGGTTGTATTGCCTGTAAACAGAGAGGATCTATTTATATACCCTCTTCTGACTAGGTTACATCCATAAGAAGCCATCCCTCACTCTACATCACGGAGGCAACTTATACATCTTTGTAGAACTTTTTCCAAGAACACATAATTGGTTTTTAATAAAAATTGAATTTCTTCTGTTTCTGGTACACATACCCAGTCCCTTTTTGTTTATAAAGGGTAACTCTCAAAGTGCAGGTCTAACGTGAAAATATTTACTGGGGGGTAGGGGGGAATGCCTGGTAAATACTGACACATGAGAATTTTTGTGTGGTAAGCACCAACATCTGCATATTGTGCCCATCCGTGTGGTAAACAGAGAATATGAGATAATTATCATTCCCAACGCCTCTGTGTCGGATTTTTTCAGGTCAGTAATTATCGCTTATGACATCTGGGCACTGGTAAATGATTCCTAAATAAACATGTACAAGACGAAAAGTTCCCAGGCCTTTCAAATAATGCTTATGAAGATATGATGCAGACAAATTAGGATAGCAGAAGCCACATTTGTTAATGCTCTTGAGTTGCAGCCAAACAGCAAGGTAACACCTGCAGTGGAAATATATATAAATCTGCCCGTCTAGTAAACACTTTCCATACACTCTGAATAGTCACCATTTACCTTCTATGAAAGTGAGAGGAAAACGTGTCAATTGAAAAGGGAAATTTAGGGAAGTTGGAGAAATATCCTGTTTGAGAGGAAAGAAATGTGTTAGTGTGCAATTGTTGCACTTGTATTGCATGATAGCTTCCCAATAAGCATGTGCAAACATTTTGAATAGAGGTGTCCTAGAACTTGACCTAAGCTAAAACAAGTATTTTAATGCTAGAAATAAAACACACCAATTCTCACCTACTTAACCGCATCACTTAATAAAAAGAAAAGTGCAATTGGATAATACTTCAAAAAAGCAATATAATTTGACAATAAGTCTAGCAAGGAGACATCTTTTCAAGATATTCAGAACCTAAAGTTTACCCGACCCCAGTGAAAAACAAACAGCTTTTCTCTTGGGCTCAGGAGAGTGTGGGAGTCAAGCAAATTACATCATAAGACCCTTAAAATCTCTATCTTACAGCTGCAATGAATTCATGATGTTTGCAATTATAATTGACTAAATATCACAAAATGCTAAAATACTAGCAGAACAGTAGTGTCCAGGAGGTGCAGTGGAATAGGTCCAGTGAATCACTGCGTGCGATGATATAGGATGATAAGGAGGGAAATCAAGTGGCAGAAAAGAAGAGAGGATCACCAATTATTTACTAACTGTACAGTTATAAATTGTAAATAATACAATTCCATTCATCAAGAATATTAAGTAAATAAAGAAATAAAGGACTTTCCCATCCTTGCTAAAGTACATCTGTAAATAGGAATATACACATTCAAAGTTACTTTGTTATCCCCTAGCTGCATGCCATTTAAAAGCTATTATCCACCATACCAGAAACATCCCACACCCTACTCACCTTTAGCGCACCACACAACCACAATTTACATGTGACTTTCACTACTGTCAAACTGGTCATATCGACCACATGAGAAAACTTCGGATTCTATATACGGTTAACAGCCATACATGTCACTCCAACCACGTCTACACTGATCACCCCAACTGAAGAGGGAAGGAAGATTGAGACAACATTGACAGTGACATGCTGAAAGTTTCAGTGGAAGCGCCAGCAAAAAATATGATGATGGGATTCCTAGTACATTCAGGCAAAAAAAAGTGTCTTAAATTCCTCCAGGGAACAAAAAATGTGGTTACACTTCCTGGAGTGGGAGAGAGAAGTGGAACAACCCATGTAAGGCAGAAAAGCAAGTGTTGCTTTGAAAGATGGTGTGAAAAGGGGAAGTGATAGTTCTTGCATGGGAAGAGAAGGAAGTAATAGGCCCTGTAATGGGGCAGATTGGGATGGTATCCCACATACAAAAGAGTAAATGGAATGGAAGTCTCTTTGTGGGAAGAAAAAAGATAATGCATTAATATAGCAATATTACTGTATCTAGTTTTTTGTGAATAAGACTTTTTTTAAATTATAACTCAATTTAGCAGTACTAAAGGTATTGATCTCAGAACAGTGATGCCAATGTCAGGGGCACGTGGAGTGAGAGCACCTTAACCAAGATTTGCTCGGTGGATCAACTTGCTCCACCCATTCCTCCCATCGGGCGATACGTCTCCAACACTATACATGTGTTGTGATTCTTTTTAATAAAAAAATTACATATATATATATATATTTAAAGCTCCAAAGTGCACCGGCAGTCCCAAGGCACTCAATAGCGGGTGCAAGCTCCGCGCCGATACTCGCGGTAAATATTAAAGCTCAAAAATCATTTCTTTCAGGAAATGTGAAGCGCACTCCAGGGGTAAAGCGGCAAGGTTTTATTTTTCAGCCCACAAACAACTTGTGCAACAGATGCGTTTCGGACACCAAGTCCTTCGTCAGTGTTTACACCTTCAACCGTCTGGCAGCAACATTTAAGGTTTGCCAACGAACTGAAAAACGGACAATACTTTACAGTGCATGAAAATGCAGCGGTCATTTCAGAGTGGGTTAAATAACACAATAGACATTTAAAGTATATACATATCAAAGAAAATGTCATAAAGGCAACTATGGTATATATAGTTAGGACCTAACTACTATAGGAAATCCGCAACATTCTATTGGGAATAACTTTGGCGCCGGCTGAGGAATTTGCGTGTAATTTTCCAAAATTTTGGCCAACTCTGCTCCGCTCCACCTGAAAGTTTCGGGGGGATTTGTGAAGTGGGGGATGATAAAAAAGGGGGGTCCCAAAACATGTTTTCCCCATGTTAATTTCCATAGGTCCATAGGACGTTCTGACACGGCTACAGCCCGAACCGCTGAACGGAATTACGCCAAACTTTGCAAAATTGTAGGGACTGGTACGCAGATGTGCCTTTGCTATATTTGGTGAAAATTGCTCCAGTGGTTTTTTCGAAAATTAACTTCAAAAACACATATATATCAGGGCGGAGCCTAACCACACATCTCATCGTGAGATACGATTGGCTGTCAGCACTAAAACCAAGAAGTGTTGGCAGCCATCTTGGGACCAATATACATGATAGCACCTCATTAAAAAAGCATTGTAGTTAATAGATGGTTTTAGGACGTTAGTTACATTATAAATCATTTGTTGATGGTACCATACTCATTTTCGGAATTGTGGTGTGTTCTAAGGTGATTTTACCATGTGAAAAAGCCTTCTGCTGGGATATCATGAATCATGTTTGAAAGAAAACTATTATCTCATGCTGTTCCCACAGTGGTTTGGAAGGGGATCTAAGCTAAACTGAAAGCATATTTTCTGTAAATTCACATTATCTTTCTCACTCATGTGAGAATGAAGTCAGACATTCTCAGTAAAATATGTACATCCAACAAGGACAGAGACTGTCAGTTGATTCCTTTGTGTTCTGCTGCAGCCTACTGATTGGAATAAAGTGGTAACTCCTAAAACATTTAATTTAAAAAGGAACAAAATGAGGGGGTATATTTTGACATGCAGTCTCCCAAGATGGCCACCAGAGACAAAAGAGCCCAAATGTAGTCCAAATATCACCCAGATGTAACCCAAGTATAGCCCAATGACAGAATGTCCAGAGTGTTCTAAAGAACAACTAGAGCGCTAACAGTCTTACTTATTACAAAGGTATGGCACACCAGAAGTCATCTTGATTGGAATGAAGTGGTAAGTCTGAAAACATTTAATTTAAAAAGGAACAAAATGAGGGGGTTCATTTTGCCATAGAAAGTATGATTAGTGTTTCAGAAAGAAAAATTAGGGCACATTTTGAGTGACTTCTCAAATCCTCTTTTATTTCATTAAAAAAATTCTGACATGCAGACTGAAACATGCACTTTGAATACCAGCAGCAGACTTCCCTGGTGAGCAGTAGCTTTACTACAGTGATCTAATGAGCAACTAGAGTGCTACCATTCAGAATTTATGGCAAATGTGTGACACATCTGAATGCCTTCTTGATGGAACCAAAGTAAACAAGCATTGAAAATGCAATAGATCTCGCCCTCGTTTAGGTTAAAGCCATTCTGTTTGTAATGAGGTGACTTTTTAGCTTTGCTTTTATTAGTGTTTTTAAAACTTTCATGTAAATAACATGCATATGTATGCATATATGTATATGTATGCATGCATTTATATTTGTATTTGTATAGATATTCAGATTATATATGTTTATGTATGTATATATATACACATACATATATATAAATGCATATGCATATATATGCATATATATATATATATATGTATATGTGTGCGTGTAGAGAGAGGTAGAGAGGTAGAGGTAGAGAGGTAGAGGTAGAGAGGTAGAGACTAGTAGAGAGATAAGTAGAGAGAGGTAGAGAGGTAGAGAGTAGAGAGTGAGTAATAGAGTTGAGAGTAAGTAGTAGAGAGTGGTAGAGAGCAGTAGAGAGAGTAGCAGAGAGTGAGTAGTAGAGAGTAGTAGAGTGAATAGTAGAGTGAGTAGTAGAGAGTAGTAGAGAGTGAGTAGTAGAGAGTAGTAGAGAGTAAGTAGTAGAGTAGTAGAGAGCAGTAGAGAGTGAGTAGTAGAGAGTAGTAAAGAGTGAGTAGTAGAGAGTAGTAGAGAGTGAGTAGTAGAGAGTGAGTAGCAGAGAGAGAGAATAGTAGAGAGTGAGTAGTAGAGAGTATTAGAGAGAGAGTAGTAGAGAGTGAGTAGTAGAGAGTAGTAGAGAGTGAGTAGTAGAGAGAGTAGTAGATAGTGAGTAGTAGAGAGTAGTAGAGAGAAAGTAGTAGAGAGTGAGTAGCAGAGAGTAGTAGAGAGTGAGAAGTAGAGAGTGAGTAGTAGAGAGTAGTAGAGAGTGAGTAGTAAAGAGTGAGTAGTAGAGAGAGTAGTAGAGAGTGAGTAGTAGAGAGTAGAGAGTAGTAGAGAGTAGTAGATAGTGAGTAGTAGGGAGTGAGTAATAGAGAGAGAGTAGTAGAGTAGTAGAGAATGAGTAGTAGAGAGTGAGCATCAGAGAGTAGTGGAGTAGTAGAGAGTAAGTAGTAGAGAGTAGTGGATAATATTCCAAAGTTTGGCACAGCACCACTTGCACAATAGGTCCAATCAAATCATATCACTTAGAGTCCTTATTGAAGCGCTGAATCTTGGTGTATATTCAAATGCTTTTATTTTCCTTAAGTTTATGTACCACAGCCAGCCGACGCGTTTCGTTCTGTACAACAGAACTTTTTCAGGGGGTTCTTATTTCCTTCAAGTTATGTTGGTATCCTGTTGTCATATAACTAGATATTTCTTCCAAATGTTAGACAAGACGTTAGTACATTCTTATTCAATGTGACTAGGTATCAATTTTACCCACACAATTCCGGCAGACTTGAGTAATTTATAGCATCCTCAAAGTCAGTCTTTCAAAAATTCCAAAGTATAGGACATGATAATCCAAATCCAAATGTTTCTCAAGAAAAGTATTTTTCAATCGTTCGGAATATCGGCGTTTGGGCAGATATGACCCAGGGACCCCCAGTATGCAAGGGGAATTAGTCCCCCCTCTGCAAACGCGCCAGTGGCCTGCGTTGCAGAGAGGTGTAAAAAGGGGCATAGCCTCATTACACCTCTGTAATGTATACCACTGGCGCATACTGGAGGTTCCAGGTGGGCTAGTGGGCCCCCAGGGACCCCCAGTGTGCAACGGGAATTAGTTCCCCCTCTGCAAATGCGCCAGGGGGCTGCATTGCAGAGAGGTGTAACAAGGGGCATAGCCTCATTACACCTCTGCAATGCAGCCCCCTGTCGCATACTGGAGGTTCCAGGTGGGCTAGTTGGCCCCCAGGGGCCCCCAGTATGCAAGTGGAATTAGTTCCCCCTCTTCAAACATGCACGGGGGCTGCGTTGCAGGGAGGTGTAAAAAGGGGCGTGGCTTCATTACACCTCTCTGCAATGCAGTCCCCTGGCACATACTGGAGATTCCTGTTGGGCTTTCAGGTCTTATATAGTTAGGAATTAGCATTAAAAAAAACTTTGAAATTCAATGAAAAAAACATAGGTTTCAGGCCTTATATAGTTAGGAATTAGCATTTAAAAAACCTTGCAGATTCACTGAAAAAAACATAGGTTTCAGGCCTTATATAGTTAGGAATTAGCATTTAAAAAACCTTTGAAATTCACTGAAAAAACCATAGGTTACAGGCCTTATATAGTTAGGAATTAGCATTTAAAAAAACCTTTAAAATTCACTCAAAAAACTATACGTTTTAGGGGTGTTAGAGTTAGCTGGACATTTCACTCATACAAAACCATTGAAGTTGCTCCTATATAGTTAGTTGTACTAACTATATTTCGCGCACCCGCAATCCACTGCTGATGATGTCACATATTACATCATTCATGGCATGGTCAGTGACATCACTGATGACATCTCAAATGACATCACTGATGACATCACTCGTTCGTTCGAACCTTCCTATGCCTGTTCATTTGTACAAATGTTATCTATCATTGGACAATTAGATGATACCTGGTGATTCTTCATTTCTTCTCTGTAATTCTGTCTCGACCTGATCCAGAACCTTTTCCAGCTCATCAAGGATTTTCTTCAGGTATTTGATGTTATCATGTTCCAGCAACTTAGACTGAAAGGACCAAATTAAAAAGCATTAAACCAACTGTTACTCTAAAATATAACAAATCAACACTATTTATTGAGAAGACAAACCAAACGTTTGCTTTTCAAGAACATAAAATTAACTATTCAAATTGTAGGAATGGACGCAACCATGTGTATTTTTAATGAAAAATCCCTGAATTTTTCAGTATTTTTCGAGATATAAAACATATTCCAGAAATTACATTTCCTTGTAGCTCCTTGTGCGCATCTTTGCTGTGTGCACCCAAAACGTCACCAATTAGGAGTACAAAAGGAAGCAAAATAACTCAGAAGCCAATGCACCCCACTTAATGCTCCGGAAAGGGAAACGTCTTGCTTACATAGCACTCCACACCCAGAGTCCATGTCACTGGGCCACTCCATTCTAGAGCATTATGTTTGTGCCCCGTCCTCCTCCTCCTCAAAGTGCAAGCTCACTCGGTATCCAGTCCTCCTCTCTCTATTTTTTTGTGATAATTTGAATCTTTTAAAACAATCATATACCCAACCCCTCTCACCTGCCCTTAAAATTTATCGTGCAAAAGCCCAAAGTGGTGCCCTCTATGGAGCAGAGATTTGGGGATTTATCTCTGTAAACAAATTGACGATTTGCGAAAATAATTTTGTAAGGGCTCTCATCTCGCTACCTGTTACTACGCCGCTCTCCCCACTCTTTTACGACCTTGGGTTAAAGAGAATAGGTGATCTAGCAGCCCTGAGACCACTGCTTTATTGGCTGCGCCTATGGACCACTCCGCAATTATCCGATTACCGTAATTCATTGCGGGAGGTCCTAGTATATATTGCGGCAAAACAACTACCTTGGTTCAGACATATCGCTAAGGGGTGTAAGCTATTGAATCTGACGGTCTTGTGGGAGAACCCAGAAAGGGCCACTAAACATGATATTCTGACCCTCAAATCCACCTACTGGAGCTTAGTAGGGGAAAATATACTAACACTCAAAGAAGCGGAAAGAGGCTAACTTCTTAAATATCAAATCTAGCCCTCTGTTTGAACCCTTTCTTGACCTGATTTCACCCCCCTTTGCCAAGAGTTTGTGCATTAGGTTTAGATATGTGTTAGATCTGGGGGTCTCTAGTTGGCAGAGGTTGTTACCACTGTCCAAATAGGGACCCTTGCTTCTAGTCAGGATAAGGAGGAAACCGTCTAAGATAACCCTTGCTCACCATCTAGGTAGCTTGGCACGAGCAGTCAAGGCTAATAAGAAGGCAATGTGTAAAGTATTTGTACCAACACTCACAGTAACACAGTGAAAACACCACAAACTGACTCCACAACAGTTTAGAAAATGAGCTATTTAATCTAAACTACACAAGACCAAAACAACAAAAATCCAACATACACAGTTCAATAATACGGTTGCAAAAGAGTTCTTAAGGTTGCGATAAAATAATCCACAGTTGCGTGAAAAGTACCTTTTAGTTGCGACAAAGTTCCAAAAGCAGAAGTTGGTGCGGTGGAAAACAAGCGATGCGTTGCTCCTGAGACCTTGGGGAGGCGTTTGCGACAGCCCCGCTGCAGCAGCGGGCGTGTTGCGACGAATCCGGTCTGTATGGGGAGGAAGGCCACTTGTATGGATTCCGGTGCGTAGGTTCCGTAGGAAGTTTGTTCTCGCAAAGGCACGATGCGACGATCTCGTAGGGGCTGCGACAATCTCAGGGGCGATGATGCAATCCAGCGGTTATCCTCTCTCTCGCAGCTCCTCGATGCGATGATCTGAGACGATGTTCGCAGCGGCGTCATGCGGTCCGCAAGCAGGCGGTGCGGCGATCCCTCCCAGCGATTACAGGCTCTGCGATGACACTCGCAGCGATGTTAGTCTTCCCGGTCTGGTGCGTCCCGCAGCGAGCGATGCGATAACTTTTCAGTTGCAAAAGTCTCTCAATCTTAGTTTCCAGCTTCCGAGCACAGGTACAACTTCCAGAGGCCCCACAACTGGCTCAAGCACTCTAGGAAGGACAGAACTCTCTCAGCAGAGTTCAGGGAAGCTGGGGGTGAAGTCCTTTTGTTCCTGGGACTTCAAAAACACGGAGCCAGCTCTTTTCAGGCCCTTGGAGATTCCTTCAAGACAGGGGACACAGCACAACAGTCCTTCCGCTCTCCTTGGCAGCAAAGCAACAGCCGGTCAGTCCAGCAGTGCAACAGCAGGACAGTCTTCCTTCTTCAGATTCAGCTTTCTCCTTTGCAGAGGTTCCTTCTTGATTCCAGGATGATCTAATGTTCTGTTGTCAGGGGTCCTGTACTTATACCCCTAAAAGTATTTGTTCTAATTTGTGCAAGTGGGCCCTGAGCGCGGTCTGAAACAGTTCTGGGTGTTTCTTGAGCACTTTTTTTTCTGGCTTCTCCTTTCCTTTCAGAGTGAGGGGCAGGGTCGTTAGCCACCCAGCAGGAGGTGGAGCCAGCATTGTGGAAGGCAGGCACAGCCCTATTCAGGCCCAGGTGCTATCTCCTTCCACCACTCAAGTTGCAAAGGCAGTTATTCAACCTAGGGCTGACTCAGCCAACCTCCTGGGGAATCCCCAGCCCCTGTCACTCGCAAACCAGACAGTCAATACACAAACCGGCCAAGGCACACAGAAAGGTCAGACAAGAGAACAGCAACTTTCTAAAAGTGCTGTTCTCAAACACAGGATTTAAAAACAACCTTTCCTAAAAGATGTGTTATTACATTCTGAGTTCAGGGATACTAGATTATTATGTTCTATCTTGTTCCTATGGGAAGATATGCTGGTAGCCACTTTAGCCAGCATCCCCCATGTTTACCAATGGAGCAAGATAGCCTTACAATACTGAAAAACTAAAATGGCCGTAATTCACTACCAGAGCATGTCACCTGCATCAGCACATGCTCTACCTTTCACATACACTGCACCCTGCCCAAGGGGGTACCTCGGGCCTTCCATAGGGGTGACCAATGTGCACAGAAAGGGAAGGGTTAGGCCCGTCAGTGGGGACATGGCAGTTCACAGACTGCACACAGGTACTGAGGTGGCAGGCCTGAGACACCATTTTAGAGCTACTCGTGTGGGTGGCACAATCCGTGCTGCAGGCCCACTAGTAGCATTTGACATCACCAGCCCTGGCACACCCAGTGCATTTTACTAGGGACTTCGTGGTGATACAAATATGCCAATCATGTATATCCAATCTCAATAACAATTTACACAGGGAGCACTTACACTCTGGCACTGATCAGCAGTGGCAGAGTGTACAAAGCATCTAAACCAGCAAAAACGAAATCCAGCTCAGGATCAAAAATACAGGAGGTAGAGGCCAAAAAGACAAGGGAAACCACGCCAAAGAGGCCAGGTCTAACAATATGGCAATCTGTTATTGAAATTTCCGGGGAAAGAGGCGACTGGCTTAGCTCCAGATCCTTGCCCGGCTTGGCACGAAGCCAACGAAAAAGAAGAACACCTCCTGTTTTTGGGCACCAAGTACTGGCAGCTGCACAGGAGATAGATTCGACCTTTATGTTTAAATCTGGGTGCTAGGCAGCACCAGACTGCGTTAAGGGTTTTAAAAGTAGATACCTCAGGGGCAATAGTTTTTACTCTCAGTTGCTTTTTATTTTCCTTTTTGTCCGATTCGCCCCCAAAAATTTGCATAGTATTGAAGTAATCTTTTTTAACTTTTTCCTTCCTTATGTTTTACATGTATCTCAAAATATCAAGTCGGTACATGTGGTACAGTACCCTAAATGCTAGGTGGTTGCATAGAATCCCTCTTAGCTGGACTAGGCCGAATGAATTTATGTATCCTCAAATGTTTGTTTTTAATTCGATTTGGGATGTCATTTGTACCTATGCTTGGAATGGTTAATACTATTTTAACTGCGTAGTTATTTATGTTTTTATCTTTGTATACTTTCATGGCTTTTTGTACAAATGACCAAATAAAGTTATATACGATGATGAATCTATGATCCTTCAAAACCATGGTGTGATCACAACATTGTCTTGATAACAAAGATCGACTTTCAGCTGAGCAGTGGAAGGATGAGGCTGCATGCCTAGTTGGGGCAACATAACATAGTATAGCTTGCTCTTTAATCCAGCTCATTAATTAATTAGTCTGATTACTTTTTACTTTAAAATCTTAATCTCTGTCAAACTAGACCATAAAATCACATGTACTACAATGAAAACAAATAAGATAAAAAATGAAATATAAAAGACAATTTTTAAAACCAAACATTCACAATTAAAAAGTTCAAAATCGTGTTAAAATGACAAATATACATCAAGCCTCCATCCCCCCCCCATGGGACAACAATGTTGGTGGGTTAAAAGCTCAATTCTTCAAGTGCTGCACAATAAATTAAGGTTAAAACAACATTGAATTGCGAAGCCTAATTGCTAATTTTAAACAAGCACTGGCATAGCCAATAGGTCTCGCCTTTGGGACCTTATAAGTATTTAGTTATGCTGCACAATATCCTTGGTGCAACAACATTAACTGTTGCATGGCTAAACACTTATAAGGTCCTAAAGGCGAGACCTATTGGCTATGCCAATGCTTGTTTTCTATAGTTTTAGCGAACTCGACCCTAATGTATTGAAGCGCTTTACATTAGCACCAATTATATTACACAAGGGCATATTCATTGTTGGTAGGCGCAGGGACATGAAGTTATTTGCCCAGAATCACAGTATTTTGAGTGGGTGCCGAGACTCGAACCTGCTTCCCCAGCTGAAAAGTCGGCGGCTCTGGCCGTTATGCCACATCCTCTCCCCTCATGGGAGGAATAGAGCTTATACTGACAAAATGACACTTCGTAGCACCGAGAGGCAGCAGGTGTTGAAGGAGGGAACATGACAGGGAACGAGGAGACGGAGAAGCAAGGAATGGACTGTGGAGGTTAGAAGCGGAGGAAAGAAAAAAAGGGAAAGGGAAGAATGGAACAGGACAAAGAAGGAGGGAGAAGAAAGAGAAGGAAGGAACTGTTGACGGGGAAAGGGGTATGTGAGAGTGAAAACGGGAGAATGTGAGACAAAAAGAGAGACCAGGACATGTATAAAGGGAATGGGAGGCACAGGAGAGAGGAAAGGGGGGAATGTTGGAGTCAAGGAGGGAAGACAGAAGGCATGAGGGATCAAGAGAGTCTAGGGAGGAACAGAAGATAGAGCAATGGACGAAAGATGCAAGATAGAATAGGACAGGCAAGGAGGGAACAGAACGGAAAGAGAGAACAGTGGTGGAACAGAGGAACGAGAGAACAAAAGGAATGACCAGTAGAGGAAATAAAGGAGGAGGAAATAGGATAGTCAGGGACTGAGGACAGGGAAGGAATTAACTGGAGTGGGAGAGATGGTGGGAGGGTAGAAGGGAACAGGAGAGGGATTAATGGAACAGATGAGGGGGCTGGGGAACCGGAGAGAAGGAGGGGGATCAGGAAAGAGCGTAGGAGGGAAAAGGATTGGTATGGTCATGACAGATGGGAAGGAATAGGAGACTTAATGGAAGTATGCGTGAAGGAGGGAACATGAAACAGAAAGAGGGAGATAAACAAGGGAACAAGTGAGCGAGGGAGGGCAAAATTATCCAAATCTGGTGTTCAGGTGAATGATTACTTTTCTAGGCATTGCCCATCCTTTAGATGTGGTAACGTGTTTTCATGCTGTCGTGTTTTTATTGCCACCTAACACAGCGAGGAAGGTACGCCTTACATTCAGATACAATCTGCAGTGGAAGAGACCGTTTCCAAAGCTGCATTTGCATGCTGCTTAGTAAAGCAGTCACCGGCTCTTCTACTGAAATATTGCTACAGTTTGGAGATCCAGAAACGGCTCAAATACCTTTGGGTCGAGTTCGAGCATTAAAATAAACGCCAAAAAAAGGTTAAGATGACTCGCCTGCCATGGGGTAATTTGTCAGTTAGGATAGTAATCTAATCTTTGAAGGAGTTGTCATATTTTTAGACAAATGGGGGTGGGGAAGAAGTAGTCGGTATGAGAATTATGAATGAGCGCACTGCCCATGAGGCTTTGATAATGCATGCTATGAGGCTTTGATAACGCATGCTTTCCATTCATTCATTTATGAGTGCGCACAAGTCACATTGCTTGTTTTTGACAGGAAATTCCACGATGTCAACTTATATTCAATTATAAAACATGCCAAGAGTGCCGTGATTTTGAAATCTAATGTTGTATACCCAAACTTTCACAAACTAATTAATCAACGTTACGATACAATTACCAAGGTAATAGTGCAGCTGTGACCAAGACTTTCTGAGGGTAAAGGTGACCTTGATGCCATTCGGATAAAGCATGCTCCATATGCTCCAATATAACCATGTTTGACTGCTCATTTGAATCTTAATTACAATACTGGGCTAAAAAAAACCGACATTAGCAGGGACACTAACTCTCTGGAATTTCTCTGATTATTTACTTTCTATGACGCACACTAAAGTCCCAGAGCATTTTTGACACACATCACTTTGGGGAGCAGCACGGCTGTGATTTCTGCAGAGCATGCCTGTGAAAGTGAGGCTTCAGTGAACTGTTTTAGCACATTTACTTTCTAGTTTATCCAAGGGCACTATTTCTCCGCAGTGTAAACAAAAGGGAACGTGTGAGAAAATTACACTCAAGATGGGGATAGAGCGCAAGTAAAGCCTCCTTTCAAGGAAACAGAAGGAGGGAGATAAACAAGGGAACCAGTGAGCGAGGGAGCACTCAATTGTAAAGGGACAGCCTTTACCTTGCGGGAGCGAGCGGCGCCAGGCGCAATGATTGCTAACATATGGCGCCTGCTCGCTCCGGCAAGGTAATCGTCACACATGCACGAGGGCTCATTGGGGACCGTGCAAAACATGCACAAGTTCCCAATAAAGCCTGGACCAATTCCAAAAGGCCCCCAACATAGCGCTTGTGCGCTGCATAGCGAGACCTAAAAATGGCCCACCTTGAAGCATATTTCCAGTGTCATAAAGACTGCAGATATATCGGAGCTGCTCTGAATTTTTTAATCTGCTCTTTCTGAATAACTGGAATCAGGAAGCCCTTTCTCAAACGTTTATAAAATGTACAAAAGAATATAAAATGCAGCACGGTTTGGCCTGAAAATTCATCACATGGGCAACGGCTAACACTGGTGCGATCCTATTGGCCAAGAGGGAAACATGGGGCCATATTATCAAGAAAGGGCGATACATTATCGCCGCTTTTATCGTCAGGAAACTGCAGCTTAAGCGGCGATAATGGGCTTGATAATATGGCCATGTGAATTCCCATAGAAGCCCAGGTTCTTGTGTTAACCTGGGCTTGTATGGGAATTCACAAGGGCATATTATCAAGCCCATTATCGCCGCTTTAGTGGCAGTTTCCTGCGGATAAAAGCGGCGATAATGTATCGCCCTTTCTTGATATTATGGCCCATAATTTCTATCTAACTGAGCCCAGACGAACTCTGGTGAGTTATGATCTTTCCCAAGGAAGGCTAACCCGTGCTAGACACAGCTCCATCCCAGGACACGTTTGAATCATCCGGTTAATATAATGTTGGTCTTACTATTTGCACTCTAACACTTTTCATGTCTTTACTCATTTGCAAATATCTTTTTAACATTTTCAACTTTTAGAATTCGAGATTGAATGGTTTAAAGTTTCGTTCAGTAGCCAAAAGAAAAACAAGCAATCCCTAACCAATTCCTTTCGTACCACATTTAATATTTGACGGCACACCGGTGTGTGGAAGCTTACTTTAATGCGCTTCTGCTTCGCAATATAGGCATCTTGAAGATCGGGGTTTTCCTGGGCAAGTTTTTTTAGTTCTGTTTCTGTGTTTCCGATTTGGCCTATCGAACAATAATAAAACAGAGAACAAAATAAATCATTTAAAAGTAATGGTGACATCAGATATTAAAATTGTGTGATACTTAATTCCGTAAAAGGAGTAGATTTACAAAAGAAAAGAAACTACAGCACTACAACCAGATGTTGAGATTTTTAACATTTCCAAATGCACAAATAAACCACGGATTTTGCGTACTGTAGAGAGACTCCGGTGTGCACATCTGCAAATGTACGTTCAGACGTGAGTCCCTTGCTCACTTTGCCACTGGATTCAAGCAAGCTGGGCTGAAGACGGCTGGAATGCCAGAAACCGGTCCTCGGAAGCTTGTTTCCGGTCCAGGGAAGACATGGCTTGGCAGTTCGGGCTGGACTGTTCCCATGAGGCACAGGGTCATACTGATTTGCATTTAGCCATGTCTGAACTGGGGTGACAGAGTGGGCTAAAGAACAGTGGTGGATTAAACCCAGATCTTTTGACTGGGTGTGAGTGTTTGATTGATTCAGATGCTCCGTCCATCACCACCCCTTTTTGTACCGCATCTGCAAATGTAAGCACACTTGTGCCTCAAGTGAAGCTTGTGAAAACAGAATACCTCAGCAGCTGACAAGATAGAGACACGGTGGTCCACTCGGTATTTTAAATGGTGAGGTGTTCTTCCAATACTGTAAATAGCTTTATTTTCGATATAATTAATATCATAAAAAGCAATATATTTACATTAGAACAATAAAAACTACATTGGTATAAGCATATACTTTAAGTAACAATTTACATAAAATCCAATAATATAGTCTAAAATACTCTCAAGCGAGGTGGGAAAGTCTGTTGAATCTAATATACCAAGCCCAGCCTAAAAATTTAGCCATTCCACTAGCAAACAATGGCCGGGGTCCGTTTTTAAGATTCTTAGGGCCTCCTTGTGAGATCTAGTTCTGAGTTCTCTGCACAGTGGCTTCAGCCATCTTCTACGAGGTACTGCATAGGCCGGGCATTCAAACAATAAATTTGGGACTGACTCTAATCTCTCCACACAACAGGGACAAAAAGGGGTTGTCTGTACCTGGACCTTCCAGCTAGTAGTCATAGTTCCTACTGGAAGAACCCCTACCCTAAATTTAAAGTAAAGGGCCCTATCCCACGTGGCTCGGATAAAATCCAGATAAGGCTCACAGAAATGCACCTCCTTTACCAGGAGAAATTCAGCCGTTGACCTACACAAATTGACATTACTCTTTCTGCCCTCAATCACCCATGCCCAATATAGCTGTTTCAAGATTGACTTGGGCGGGGCAGATCTAGTGATCCAGGCGTCCTCGAGGCCCATATCTATTAGAAGGCGCTTAACTTCCCTTAGCCACTGAATCTTAGCCCAGCCAGGCATTAGGAGGATCTCTTTTAGCCCCTCTGCGTAGCTGGACAGTTCAGGAACTCTCCAGATACGAGCCCATAAAAGGAGTGGGTGCAACCTCGCCTGGTCACTGATCGGTCGAGTACCCATATCAAGAAGAAGAGGAAGGGTTGGGGTGCTGTAAGGGAGAGCCATTAAATCTTTGTGGAATTTATTTTCGGAACGGGTCAACTGGTCCACGTTCTGCACACCCCATAATTCTGCCCCGTAAAGAGCTGAACTGACACCTCGTGCCCTATAGATATCAAGAACCGGTGCAATTGGTTTGAGAGAGGAGCCCCGATGTTCCTTAAGAAGGGCCCCCGTCACCCTCTTATGTGACAACAGCATCTTGTGGTGGTGGGGTTTTCAACTCATAGAGTCACAGAGACGGATGCCAAGATAATCAAACTCTCTGACCCTCTCGAGTTGGACTAAATCAAGGGTAGGTGGTTTGACTGATTTCTTCGGGGGGTTTAGGACCAAAAACTTCGTCTTCCCTGTGTTAATGACTAGTCCCCTTCTTCCAATACTAACTAATAAAACTTTATGTTACATTGCCACTGATATAAACTGTGTCTTAACACCTGAAAAACAATAAAATCAAAGAACGCACTACAAGTCCCTCTTTATAACCCTGGCCCTGCGCTTCCCTCTTACATATCCAATGCCACTTACTAGTTTAGATTTGAGGGCCTAATGTACTGTTCTCATTTGCAAACCAGGGATGCGCAGTTTGCACACTGACTGGTTTGTGCATGAGAATGCAATGTGTGATAAAAACCTATGTAATGGTAGGGTGCATCACAAATTGTCCATAGCTTTTTTGTCTGTTGTACTTTTGGATATGTTTGCAAAACTTTCCCTGTCTTTTGAAAACCTTGCCCCACATTTGAGTGTATGAATCTTATTTGGTTACCTGTGATATGCCTGTCTTTTTGAATGAATGTTTGAATGCATGTCTACTACTTTTATGTTTTATTTGTGCATTGGAAAAAGTATTTTTTGTACTATGTATTGAACCTTGAAATATATCAGAAAATGTTTCTAATAAAAAGCTATTGAGTAGCAAATACCCTTTCTCGAATTCCTTTTCCTGTTTAGGATGTACATTGCTTGACCATAAATTGTTCTTATCAGTACTGGTATCTCTGTTTTGTTAGTTCATTTTCCGGCTCAGCCCTACTGATTAGAGCCAGCCCCCATTAGCTTTTTCGTTTTAAACCCATCAATGGCACAAAAGGCACTTTCATTCAGATGCCAGGCCTATTGGCATTGCCAATTCTTGTTCTGACTTGCAAAAAAGGTTTCAATAACATGTAAAAACATGTAAAAATGTGCTTAGTGGTCGCATAACCTGTGTTTTTCCAAGCTGCACACTGTGCAGCGTCAAAACACCTTTATACTGGAGGCCATTCGCTGATTGGCTGCAATATTAGCGGCACAGCATGATTAAAGAAGTATTTTATCGAGAAGAGCATAATGAACTAAGAGTATTCAATTTGGCACTAAAGGATCACAACTTCCTATCTCTTTTAACTAGTCTTATGCTATTTCTAATTTTTTTTAAGGTAACCACTGTAAACTGGCAGCATGGTGTGTTTCTTGAAGACAATGGAAGCTACATTTTCTTTGATGAAGTATTTCTACTCCACTGTGTGTAAGATGCAGCATACAAACTAACTGAACATGATGGTCCTGACAATTTCTGGTGGGTTCATTGTCTCTAAACGTACATACACTTTAGGATTATGACATGCTGCTTTTGCAGTAAATGTTTTCACAGCACATCTCTGATCCATTTCTGTAGACTCTACTCTGCCCAGAAGAACTGATCCTGCGGTAAAAGAATACAAGGATCGAGCGCTCCAAGATGAGGTGTAAAATAGAAAGTACCTTGATAATTAATGAACAGTGAGCAAAGAGTATCATGTTGTCACTGTTGAAAACAGCAAAATTAACTTTGCAAATATTGACTCTACCTGATGGCATGATATGAACAGCACAATTATAGAAATTAAAGCATCAAGACACATGCAGTCATGGGTTTCAATGGCGTATTCACCAACAAGACAAAGACGGCACTCAGATTGAATGGAGAAAGTGGTTCATCACAAGAGTAAAACATAAAAAAGCAGCCTATTTACCAATATTTTGAATAAAGAAAATACACTACTATCTCTTTTATGTAAGGTTCCATTTAAAATAAATATTCTGTGCAAGATTTCACCCTCAAATGTATCTGAAACATCTGGTTGAAGGAGCAAGGTCTTACTTCTTGCATACTGATAGACCATCATCAACATTTAGGGGTTGACAATGCCACAAAAAAGCCCCTATCAACATCCTTGTGGCTCCAATGTCTGATCTGGAGTGGAAGATAAGCCGGCTTCTGACAGCAAAGCCTGTGCTGCCTTCACCATTAGAGACCCTTGACTCAGCAGGCCACCTACCACAAGACAGTCAGGAGCAAACATCTATTACAACGCAAACATTACATCGTAGTGCCTTTACTACGCAGTCAGTACCACGACTGCGACGTTACCACGAGTTCCAATACAATGCAAGTCATTACAATGACTTGCTTTATGGAATACGGTGTTGGATTTTAGCCCAACACCTTCGCCACTGATACACTGACTGGAGTTGGAATAGTAATTTAAACTATTTCAAAGTCCAGCGTGTCCCTAAGGTAAGTCGTTGTAATGACTTGCGTTGTAATGGAACTCATGGTAATGACACAGTCGTGGTATTGACTATGTTATTAAGCCACGTGTTGTTTTTGCATGCGTGGTAACAGATGCTATTCCCGTCAGGTCTTGCGGCCGGTCATCCTATATACCCCTTGACGACAGTCATTGATTTTCCCTGCACACTTCCCCATGTGCAAGTCGAAAAGACATGCCTATCAACATGTGACAGGTAGCTTTCATTCTATGGGGGTGCTCTGAAAAGCAGAAGGATTAACTGTTTAAGCCCATGCCTCTCTCTAGGGCTTATTTATCATGCCCCAAACCACAGAGTCCTAATCACAAAGGTTCTCAATAAAGTTAACAATTGGGGAAAATATGCAATGCAAAGTAAGGGAGATTTCTTACATAGCTAATGACAACAAATAAATTAACAATAAGAATAATGCCACAAGTTGGATCCTGTACTTTTTCACAACGCGAGGGCCATTATAACATTGAGGAAGCACAACACATGCATCATAAAGGGGAAATACATTCCAAAATACAATAGGAAAATGCTAATTAAGCACTTAATTTCCAGCACAAATAATACCTAATAGCACTTGGAACTTGACGACCGTTCACAATCCAAGGGCACACATTGAAACATATCGGTATATGTCAAGCTAATACCCACCAAAACCAGCACCCCAACATAATCAACTTTATGTAAAAACTCTTAGAGTCGATATACATGGATGTCACCCAACACACATTGAAAATACTGGTCACGTATCTTTACCTTGCAAAACAAAAGCAAAACCTGCTAGGAGAGTTTCTGCAAATAACTTCCACAGAACTAGACCATAACTAATGCATTTGCATCAATGTGTTCCCTTTTGAAGGAAATAGCACAATAAATAACAATATTAGATAATGAATTTGATCTCTAAGGGTTATCCTGTGCCAGATTCATGGAAGGGAGCAGAGATGGTAACAGTGTACAAAAAGGGCGCAAGAGATGACCCCGCCAATTACAGACCGATCAGTCTGATTGACGTGATCCAGAAGGTGGTTGGCAGAGTCATCATTTCTAGGGTGGGTGTCTGGATGGAAGAGGAGCATGTTCTCTCCCACTTCCAAGCAGGTTTCCGCCAGAAGGTGGGCACGATGGACCAGGTCTTCCGTTTTTTTTCGATCTACTGGAAGGCCGTGACCATCAACAAGGGTAGCCTCTATCTGGCATTCATAGATCTTAAGACAGCGTTCAACCTGGTCCCTCGTGCAAGTCTGTGGGATATTTTGGGGAAGATGGGCATCCCAGGGTCACTTTTGGGTCTTATTGTGAAGCTACATCAGGGGTATTATGCGAGGATCAGATGGGGGACCCAGGGACAACTAACAGAAAGGGTGCCCATGAGGAGTGGAGTCCGCCAGGGATGTGTTATGGCACCGACCCTATTCTCCCTCTTTGTGAATGGAGTAGTGGATCACCTGAGAGAGGAAGCGGCAGATGCGCCATCCCTGGTGGGGGAAAACACCTACTCTACTCTTCGCGGATGAGACCATCTTGATCTCTAAAACACCTACAGGTCTTCAAAAATTCCTGGACCGCTTTAATATGTTTTGCACTGATAGAGGCCTCACCATCAACACCTCTAAAACTAAGCTTATGGCCATTTCACCTTCTAAGAGATTCAGGAATAATGTTGCGCTTAACGGTGTCCCTTTGGAGTTGGTCGATTCCTTTGACTATTTGGGTGTAAGGGTAAACAGCTGGATGAAATGGAAAGACCACTTGGCCAAAATGTTATTAAACCACAAAAGAGTCTCAGGGGTGGTTCTAAGGGAACAGCGGGAGTCGTCTAGCAAACCTGTGGCACCGACTCTTGCAATTTATGATGGTCAAGTATTGCCGGCAGCATTATATGGATCCGAGTTGTGGGGGTTTGAGAATATAACAGAGTTAGCCACGTCTGAAAATAAGTTTATGAGAGACCTGGTGGCCCTCCCGGTCTCCACCTCATTAATTCCACTACGGTTAGACCTAGGTAGGCGCCCCATAAAAGATATAGTGCGTCTGCGCCCACTTCTCTTTTGGATGCATCTGAGAAGGACCCAGGAGCTCCATGACTTTGCTGCAGTTCTAGATGAACTTATTCTCCTCAACACAGGCAACAAGATCAAGTGGTTGTGCAACCTGAGACAGCTGGTTGTGCAACTGGGCTTAAGTGAAGCATGGTTGAGTCAAACACCCCCTCCCAAGGCAGTGATCAAGAAGCTCTATTGGGACTGGGTACAGGAGAAGGTCATACGCAGAAGTGAAGGGGGCCCTCTCTCCCAGCGTTTCCTTGAGATCAAATGGACAAGAAAACTCGAACCCTTCCTTGACTATATAGAGAAACCACTGGACAGATCACTCTACCTAAAACTGAGGCTCGGGATCTTACCGGTGAATGACTTCTCTTCTGGGTGGAAAGGCTCAGGTGTCCTACCAAAAGCCTGTTCTGGTTGTGCAGCCCCCAACGAGTTTGTGGCTCACTTTTTCTTTGCTTGACCGGCATATAGGGTTGCCAGGAAGATATGGTTTAAACCACTATGCAAGGGGTTGGGCCTTAGATGTCACACAAAATGGCCCTATGGGTCCTCTGCACTGACACGTCCTCTATTGCCATGGTGTGTGGGGTAGCTAAATATTTGGGTAGTGCGTGGCAGACACGTACAAGGAGGTCCAAATCTCTGCCTATCGAACCTAAAGGCCGGTTGGCCCCAAGGCAGGAAGTGTCTTTTAATGATTCTCATGACAACGGTTTTTATTGTATATTTTAGTACTGTATAAATTGAGTAGCATGTGATGTTGTATGTTTACATAGGATTGGTGGGTCCTTGCATTTTTATCTTATTAATGTACTGTATAAACTGTACACTTATATCTTAGTAATTTTAAACAAAATTGAGTAGTATGGGATGCTGTATGTTTACATAGGATTGGTGGGCCCCTGCTCTTTTAATTTTTCTCTAATGTTCTGTATAAATTGTACACTTTTATGATGACATTTTTTATCGAATTAATTAAACTACAAAAAATAACACTGTGTCAAAGCTCACAAGATGAAACCTTTTCCAGCCCCATGCATGGAAAAAAACTGTACTTGAGAAAGAACTATCTGATTGATAGGAACAATGGAAGATAAAGGTGACCCCAGTTCCACCTGGAATATCCGACCTTGCAAAGCTTTACTGGCATCGTTGCACCCAGGCGAGTCTGTAAAGACTAAAATTAAAAATCATAATTTTTAACAGTTTATTCATAGCTTGAATCTGACTCAAGGGCATTAGAACAACAAATCTAGACTACGTTACATGTTTGTTTTCTTTTTTAGATGAAGGGATATTAAGCGATTGGCCAGATTCACAGGATGTTGAGCTAAGGTTGTGATTAGGACATGGTTCCTCATGTAGCAAGGCCGTCATCTCTATCCACAAGGCCACATCTCCTTTCATGGGAGAAATCTACTGGCTGATCTGAACTCGGCATTTACTCTGCAGTTGCCAGACAGACCGAGCACACTTCTGTCATGACCTGACGAAGGATGATCACAAAAGATTGTATAACACAGTTGCAAATATTTAGCCTAAAAGAAAGGTGCTTAGTTCTGCCTTGATCCGGAAGTCTGGTGCACATGCGATTTTGGAGAAGATTTGTATGTTCATCCCCCTGATATACCAAGCCTCAATTAATAGGTCTATGGTCTTGTCTCACCTAACTACAGAGCTGATGTAAGCTGAGGGTTCCCAAAGATCTTGATGAGAAAACTTTAGAAGCTACACGGTGTTTCGCATTGTGGATGTCCTTCACAAACCAAGTGTGGTCCATGCCGTTATCTGCACTGGTATAAAACTAGCCAGTTTGACACTCTGACCTCATTACCCCACATGTTCACACAAGACCAATAAAATCTTTCTTACTTAATTAAACTGTCCCATTTAAAGAAAAGAGCATTTTGGAGGCATGCATGGTTATCCCTCGATTGTGGAATGCCCTCCCAATCTAGCTGGGTCAGATTTCAGGTCCTTTCAATGATGAACACATCTTTCAGGTTAGTGGATCTCTCAGGGCTGGCCATTAGCATGTTCGAGGTGGGTTCACATATGGGGTACCAACATTCAGAAGGGCGCAGGCTGAGCTTTCAGCAGTCTCCATACAGCCTGGCTCTAAAGAAAAGTGTAGTAAAAACTGTTCTGAAATCTGTTCTTCTCCTTTCTCTTGTCCCCCCTCACCTTCCCCACCCCCTCCCATGTAGTGCAGGGGGCACCAGATTTTGTTTCACCCAAGGCGCAATCTGAGCAAGGCCTGCTCTGCGTCAACTCTTCTGTTTATGCCACTTGTGGTCCTGTCTTCTGTATGTCATGTCCGAGCACTATGTCACTGTTTTCAATATAAGTTCTGGCACCACTAATAAATAAGTAAGCAAACAAAATAAAAATACAAAAAATCGTTATTTTTCTTTTCAGAAATGGTCACACTACTCTTTGGACTGCTTGTCTTTCACCATCTTTGCTTTAAGTCTCCCTACTGGTCTGCATCTTTTGTCCTTTCCCCATCCCCTTCCTACTGGTCACAAAGTTGAGAGCCCCTGTCTCATGCATGGTCCTAATACACCACCCAACTATTCCAACTGCAGAAGCCATGAACTCATGCAGAGCACCTGCTCCAATGCCTATAAATGCTCACATAAATATGGCACTGTCGCCAACGATTCTGAATGCACCAATGCCATGTCATGTCATGCTCAGGAAACATACTGAGAAGCACTAATACTTCCAAGAGCTGCAGAGTTTCAACACCGACCGTGCCAATAGCCGCAGGCTGCCACAGACACCACACACACTGAAAGCTATAGCTGTAACATCAGTTCACCTAAATATAAGCATTATGTGGCTGCATCTACCAAGGCCACAAGGACCCGTCGTACTGTCCGTTGAGAAGACCACGTTAGGTATTACATGGATGCTGGTCAATGAAACTGTATCTCAGGCCCCTTCTACGGCATCACAGAATGAAAAGATGTCTTAATATTCAAGCGCAGATGGGAATAAATGATCAGGCCCGGGAAGGACAACAAGGTAGGCATAAGCATTGGTTGCCAAAAAAAACTGTTGCCATGTAAGGCAGGTGAAGGTGCAGAATCAAATACCAATGCTTTGGAGTGGTGGGATGTAATATATATATATTGGTGAAGAGGCACAAACAGGCGTGGCCATACTCAGCATCGAAGAAACGTAACTGTTAATGTAATGGCTTATACAGATTTACAACAACCACAACAGGGTGGTAAACGAAGTGCTGAAACTTTTGAACCACTCACTTCCAGTCAAGAGGTCTGGGTTTCATCCGTTGTTCTATTGTTCACTTCGCCATCCCAGTTTGGACCCAGCCGTATGCAAATCAGTCTTGACCCTGTTCCTCATGGGACCAGTCCAGCCCGAACTGCCAAATGCCCAAGAATCATAATGATAAACATAGTTACTTATTAATTTGGAACTCAGAAATGGTGGCATCTGCTAGTAGATTTTCCTGCAGGATGTTTATAGAATTTGCAGAGTGCACAGCTAGGTCAATTTGACAGCTGGCTGATCAGAGATGGTAAATTATGTTTTATGGAAACTTGCTAAGTGTGGTGGCTGGGGCATTATGGAAAATTGCAAAGTTTGCTAAGACTCCAGTGTAAATTGGTCTTGTATCCTACTAATATTTCACAGTTACTGAACTACAGTGCTATAAAATGCACTTTATTCCATGGTACCAACTAAACATCCTTGGGTAGAACACACCCACCCCCATAAAGTGGTCTTTATATCGTACCATATTTTGACCAATACACTACTTTCATCTAGATTTACTAGATTGCCCACAGAGGAGGACTTTCATCCCTTCCAAGTAAAGTGATTTTCAACCCTACAAAATTTTGACCAATGATGCTGGCATAACAAGCTTCAAAAGTATTATTTACCGCCGAAAATCTCATTAAGAGTGGCCTGCAGCCTCGGGCAGGACTACGGGCGCCAACATCCACAGTGGCAGAGAGCCTCTACTCCCACACTTCAGATTGCTAAATTGGCACTAAAAGTATCACCTATGTCCCACAGCATGGGGAAAGCAAGCAACTCAGAGCAAGTCTATGGGCGCCATCATCCACAGTGGCAGGAAGCATCCACATCTGCACTTCCGCATGCTAAGTCTGCGCTGATAGCGGCACCTGGGTCCAGCAGCACAGGAAAAGCCAGCAATCTTAGCTTATTAGCTTCGATTAAGAAATACACTAAGACCAACTCCGGGTCCCTCTACTAATGTATTGCAAACCTTAGCAACGCTTTTGATTTGGTTGATCACTCAATTCTCTGGCTTACTTTGCTCTCATTTGGAGCCCCTGAGAATATAGTCTTCTTTTTGTCCCAGCTATGAGAATCTATCTGCTAAGGTCTGTAATACAAATATGGGAAATGTTTCCCTTAATTTAAAATCAAGAGGGGAAATAGAAAAAGGGTTGCATTTTAGCACCTTTTTTGTTTTCTCTTTTTTTAATGGGGTTGATGATGTCCTTCTGGGTCTGCAGCCGATGCGCCCATCGCCTCTAGACACTCGGTTCCAATGCTGTTGTTTGCCGGTGATGCTGTGCTAATGTCAAGGACTCCTGTCAGCCTACAAGGACTGATTGACACATTTTCAGATTTTATGGAGGATAGGAAAACATAAAAACGATGGCATATGGGGAAAAATACAAAAGTGTAGAACCATCCATATTAGGGGCTCCCCAATTGAGAGGGTGAATTCATTTTGTTATTTGGGAATCCAATTCTTTAATAATTGCTCACAGACCCAACATATACAAAATGCTTAGTTAGAAAACAAGTTGAGTTTTTAAGGCGTTTTTAGGTTCTCCCACAAACATGGCAGTCGCCCAGTTAAAGAAATGATCACCATATACAAGGCGAGAGCATTGTTATCTGTCATGTATGGTGGAGGCATTTGTGGCTACACACCATGCTTCCCCCTTCTGGTGGAGGAGACAATTTTTCTTAGTCCTTTGCTGAGCACTCCAGCCTCCTGACCATCTTTAATTGTTGGGAGGACTCACTTTTGCTGAATCATATTCTACTTTGGTATTCCATCTGGCAAAAGTTAAATAACATTTTACCATATCAATTATTTTAGATTATTTAGCATTAATCCATGCTTTTAAAATCCCCTGGCTCTCTTACATCAATGAAACGTTTTAATCACTATTTGGTTTGCCCGTACAACATGTTCCACACATTATGCTAGGTATTGATACGACTGAATTTAAGGCTTCCTATCCAAGTATTAAATATGAAAATAGAGACTTTGTTGAGTCAAAGAAACTTACAGTCATTTCTTACATGCCAAATATTTCTCAGGAGGGTTGCCAACAATACCTGTATCTGGTGACTAATACCCAGCACCGCTCTGTTCTAAGTAGGCTGCGGTTGGGCTTAGCACATGGTTTGTTGCCTTCCCCACCATGAAGCAACGGCCCTTGGAAATGACCCCATGCCAATGCGATGGCATCTTGAAGCCAAACACTCAGCACTTTATTTTATTCTGTAGATTTTATGATGGTCTAAGGAGATATTACCAGAGACCGATTTCCGTGCACAGAATATTAGGGAGTATAACGCTGCCTCACGATAGTTGTGTGCACTGGAGGCTCCCTCTATATGTCTTATGATTGTTCTTTATATATGGGGCGCAATTTGAATTAGTAAAAATATGTCATTTTAATTTATAGTATGAGGTTGGAGCTGGGACTTCTTAACTGCACTGTTTTAATTCTGTATACTGTACATCTATTTGCAATATTTATTTTATATTGTGTTTTGCACTTAGTGGTCAATCACAATTGTGCTAATAAACATTTTGAACTGTATTGAGTGGTCTGGAGAAAGTTGCAATATTCATGGCAAACTTTTAAATCTACAACCAAAGGGCTTGGATTTCATTCGGAACAAATATAAAACAGAAATCCAATATAGATATTGTTCCTCATCACACTAAAATGTGAACGTTTATGTTCTGAAAATTAGCAAGCATGTTTAAGTTAGATGTCAGCAGTTTTGACCTGCTGAAACTTAGGGCCCCATTAGGATGGCGGGCGGATTGCCCCCACCAGGCTGGCGGTAGCCACCGCCGGCCTTGCGGGGGCAATCCACTCGCCATCCTTGTTGCATAGACCCCCCGCCATATTGACATGGCAGGGGGGTCCGCGGAAAAGGGTTTATATGGTGGCGGTGTCTATCAGACAGCGCCAGCCATATAGAATGGGCTTCTTCAGATGCCTTTCCGTGGAGGCAATGCTGCCACAGAAAGGCATGTGGAGTCTGCTTTGGGGGCCCAATGCAGGCCCCCATGGACTTCGGGTTGAGTGGGGGTGCACATGGGGGAACCTATGGTACCCCCCAGCAGTTCCATGCACAGCATGGCAGGCACCGCGAGGTGCCTGCCATGCTGTGTAATGAAGTGCACAGCATGCCTTCCTGCCATTGTGACGGGTGGTTCTGAGTGCATCGCTAGTCACAATGGTAGGAATGCTGGATGCTCCCACCACTGTGGCGGGCGCATCCTAATGCTGGCCACGGGACCCCCGCCTTTATGGCAGGCGGTCCCTTTCACCGCTAGGATGACCGTCATCCTAATGACCCCTTAATATGCGACACAAACTATATCGCCATCCATTAATTACATAGTTTGTAATTCTGATTCTTACACAAAGAAGGGTTTGCAAAGTGATCTGAAACATCTGGGCCACTTGCAATGAAGACCTCCATGTCTAAATATTTTGTAGTGGTAAAGTGTCCAGGCCTCCTTTCCAAGTTGTTTAACCCCCAAAATGTATGTGCCAATATTAATGGTCTGATGTACTGCAAAATGTGCCATTAATTACAAATGTCCCAAACGGCTCTAGGCAAGCAGCTAGCTTCCTTGCAGAGTAGATGTTAAATCACTCAATTATTGAGCTGCGTTCCTGGCACAGTGTTCTTTAAAAATCAGAACTACCTATTATTTTTTAAATTTTTCTTGAAAAGAAGAACTCTCATCTTTGGTAAACTGGTCTTTATGTCCGATCTAAGTCTGGCCCCTATCACTGGATAGAATTATCCTTCACACTGTGGTTCAGATGTTGCTCACCATTTGGACTGCCACAAATGTTTATGAAAGGTTGGGCCCCTGATCTATGGGCGGCACTCTGCATTAGAGGGAAGGAGGATGGGAAGGTTTATTTGAAGACTTCCTCTGATCATAAGTAAGGTTTAGTATCATATACCAATCAGCACTCAGAGCTGGTGACATCATGACTCCCTGTAACATAACGAGTAGGGGCCATATTTATCACTGGTTGTGTCACTTTTGCACCATTCAATGGAGTGCAAAAGCAACGCAACCCTTAAAATTTGATTTATCAAGCCACACAAGGCCACCTTGCATGGCACTGAGGCCAGAGTAATGCAATGCAGCGCAAATCGCTGCATGGCATAACTCTGCCCCAGGGAGATGCTCCATGGGTGTCCCAACTGTACCTTAAGTGGTGGTTCTGTGAATGCGCCAAACCTGCTATGTCTCCCCAGGTGAGGTGTAACAAGGAGAAATATGTTGATTTCGCATGGTGTTTTCCTCTTTCTATGTGTGCTGTATTCTGAAGCACACATAGAAAAAGCAAAATGCCACAGAGATTTTTTTTGTGTAGAAAGGGGCTCCTTCCTGTACAAAAACAACCCTGCTAACAACGAAAACACGAAAGTACCACATTATGTTAAATACAGCACATTCTTGCTCTTTCCGTGTCATGGAGGTCAGCAAGATGACTTACTGCGCTGAGTGACATATTGGGAAATATGCCCCCAAGTGTGCTCTCATATAGTACAGGGCACATAAACATCAAGCCCTAAGAAAGTTAAAATGACTTCCTTTAATCATGGTTAACAGGAGTGGGGTTTCTGTAGGCATGGCCCTGAAATATTCTGTTTCTATTGAAAGAATTACCCTTATTCCAGTACTTTCAGCAGAAAGACTTGTCTCTGGAGGACAGGGTATTGACCTTCATATAACAGTGCATAATCTTATATTCTTTGGTGGCTTTGGTCATGGGAAGGCAGGATCATGTATTGTAGCTAATTAACCATTCTTAGTAGTTTCCCAGATGACTGCAGTCTGAACAAAACCACTTTTAAAGGATTTGTCTCAGGACAGGCAGCGTTGAAAGGGGTCGAAGCAGACAACTGTGCCACCCCCACGTTGTGCGGATCTTCTGAAGCAAACACCACTGCATTAAAACGGCAGCAGCTCCCTTGGACTTCTGGGGTGGAGCAGATACGTTTGTTGATGATGTCATTATGTTACGGCTCCAGAGGGGTAATGATGAGTTTACGTACACAGAGAGAAATAACACTGCCCCATTTAAGTGTTTGTGGGCTCATACTAAAATGCTTGACACCCACCGAGAAAGTCTCATTGCCTTGTTGTAAGTACGCACCTATTAGTCAAAATAAAGTGTTTAAATTTAACATGTATAATTGTCTGAGACCAATATTACTTCACATAAACAATAGTGTGACTATTTGCCCTTCTGAACATTTAGCCTTTTTAAGGAAATACATTCATATCCTTTGGCGTGGCAGAGAGGCAGAGAAAAAGAAACACAAATAAGAAAATGGTGTTTACTGACCCCAACACATTGATCTCTGTTTCCAGACATATTCACCCAATATCATGTTTTTGGTGGAGTGGAGTCAGGCGGTATCTACTATAAGGTTGTGGGCACCAGTTTATATTGTATCTGACATTTATCGACAGCATGGAAGTTGGATATATGAAGCGGATGCTCCTACGTTGCGCTTTCGTATGATGGAAAGCATGATCAGCAGCATGACTCTTCCCTTCTGATGGAATACTGAATCATGGAAGGTTTAGGTCAACGCAAAGACAGATGCATGTTACAATATTTCAGAAGGTCACAAAACCCCACACTGGCATGGCCCCCATTTAAGTATCTAGTAAGTTTGCCGGAGAGGAATGGGAAGAAACTCCCGTAACAAAATTACCGCTGGTTAAATCAGCATGTTTGTTATGTGCCTTTACACCAGACAACTAGCTAGAAATAAATATTAGCATTAATTACTTATAGTAAGATTATAAAAAATCCTAAATATATTTATGTAAGCAGTGCATTATCAACAAATAATAAATAGGAGAGGACCACTTGATGTATGAACTATCTGGAAGTGATGGGCCGCATTTCTCTTTTGAAAAATCCACTTTGAGGGTTATCCTGACACTCATTTGAAGGACTACAAAGTATTGCACTGATGCAATACAGGTGTAATTGTATTCTCTTTCACAAGTCATCACATAGTACACAACTCTATCATACAATCGCGTGTGCTTGTGCTCTCTGAGGGTTACAGTCTGTAAATACATACTGCGGATTCTAGTGGTTGCATAGGCCGGTATCATCGAGTCCACTGTGAGTTCCGGGTGTAGAATGCAGCCGTGAGTATAGGCGTCCATGGGCAGGGAGTCCAGCAGCTCTCTGTAGTGCTGCACTCTGGGATAGTACATGCTCCCTTCTTCAGGCATTAATCGCGGGGTATTGTCTGAAAATGTATCAGAATGAAAGTATGTAAAACAGAGTTACCTTGTCAAAAACAGTGATATTTGACAGTTACTAATGGCAAATAAAAATCAGACTCTTAGTATAGATTAGGATTGGAATTGTGTACATTGGTATTTTGAAACTCTTTATGTTCCTACAACTTGACCTTTTTGTGGCGTTCAGAACAATATAATAGATATAGCACCCAATCGTATATCATTATAATGAAATAAAGATGGAGTACACTGACAGTAGATAAAAACACATACACATAAGTCTCATCAGAAATTAATTAAAGAAATACACGAAAATAATGTGCTAGTTAAAGTAGAGTAAGGAGAGGGGTCACTATTGAACGAGCGGTGTAACTACATCTTATGAGTGGACATGCCCCATCACTAGAAATAGAAGTGATTAGTCATGCAAGAATTGGAGGGGAAGTTTAGCACCTGTTTAAACATAAGAATATGAATGCAGCACCCTGAACACCCTGCACCTTTTGCAGCCTCATTACTATTCATGTCATCGATTGCAGGCACTATTGTATCTACAAACCTCTCTGTGCCAGGCTACGTGGGGAGGGGAGGCCCCATTATGCCCATATTTTACTCTCCATGCCAGGTGAGGCCAGGAGCAGTCATGGTGCAGAGGAAACAAAGACAAGCACCTGATCATAAGAGATCTGGAGAAGCACGCCTTGTTTTTGATGACACAAAGAGAGGTGATATGAAGAAAGCATACCCTGTGTGCCTACTCTGCACAGCCGATGATGACCAAGAACATCACACAGAAAACTTGGAAAATGCTTAGAGCTGCACCAACAAACAGATGTTTTTATTCAATAGCCATGCATTTCTGACTGGATGACTGCAGTGTATTTTCAAAAACAGGAAAAAATAATTATAGTTTGAGCAGAAATGCCGATTAGAACAAATAATCATGCCTCATCTTGTTGCAGGGATTCTGCTCCTACACAGAACTGTGCACAGAGACCCAGGACCTCAGTGAATTGTGGTAGACCAAAAAACTCACCTCAGTAGCTAGAAACCCTAACCAGCTAGCATCAGTGTCACATTAGCTCTTCGTCCTATAGCAAAAGAACCAATGATTAGACAACCCAGAACATGCAACTTAGGTTATACTCAGGAATGGAGGGAAACAAGAACATTCTTTAGTTATACTCTCATACCAGTCCACAACAGGAGTAAATAGAGACACGGGAAAGGTTAAAATATTTATTTTAACGACGTGCCCTAAGATGCAGTATCTTTGCTAACATAAGCAGACATACGACTAGAAATAATATGATCAGCATTGTTACAATTCCATAAAACACAAAAGGAGAAATCATATTACAATGATGGTGAAAAAAGGTCTTATAGCGCCTAGTATATCACCCTCCCTAGCTAGTAACTATGTTTTATAAAATAAAGAAGGTCTCTTAGGCTTCTGTGAGGGACCCCATACCTCCAAGATCAGCAGGAGTGTATCACATCAGGATCTGCAAAAGCTCTCTGTCTCTCTGGAAAACGGGAATCTTCCAAGTGTCTGAAATCATGCCTACAGTGCAATAATAAAGGTACCAGAATCTCCGTTGGACTGCAGCTGCATGTATGTTATGTTTAAAACGTGAACTGATCAGCCTGAACAACAGCTACTTTGACGGGACGCCCCTTGGCTGGGCCAGCCGTGTGCTGTACAAGCTCATATAACATTTACATTAACATTAACATTAACATATAAACACCTTGGAGACTTTAGCACTCACTGTGCAGACTAGGGTCGCGATGTAAGTCTAGGGATTCTGAAAACAAGCCTTTCTCATGTAAAATAATTCACGCAGCCTAACTTACAACAACAGCTATATGCAATGTCATGTGCAAAAGCAGTTAAAGGTATTATACTTTTAATAAGCCTATGCTAACATAGCAATGTGCGCAAACGAGTCTCAGCCCTCACTACAATCTATAACAAGATACTACTACAAACACAGGTTCATTTTGAAAAATGGTTGATGTGATTAAATCCCCCTAATGGTGCTTGCATTTTTATTGAAATTACTGCAATGTGAAGAACAGACCATCAATTTATTTTCCAAAGACTCCAAACTGTATTAATGCTTTTCAAGATATCGATTACCGTATCTGAATCACATTTCATGATTTTTTTTATATCATTCAATAATTTATTTATTTCACCGCTGACTTAGCGGTGTTTTGGAGTTAGGGTTGCCAGAGGTTCGGATCAAACCTAGGTGGACATTGAATAGAACACTACTTTTAGATAAAAAGGTACTCCAGCTGTTAAAGGAGAGAAGTTGGCAGTATTTTGGAAGTAACCTGGTAACGTCTTCCCTGTGAATGGTATGGGATGTGTATAAAGCAGTTGGCCAGGGCATCTTGTGCAAGTAGGGGGCACGGAAAGTGAGAAAATTGTGGGAGCGGGAGAAAAGAGCTTGACAGCTAAAGATTAAAAAAACAAGGGCCATAAGTACGACGAAGTGGCAGAGCGTGTCGTTAGCCTCCTTGGCTTAACGACACCCTCCACCACTTCGGAAATGCAAGGATGCACCATATTTACAAGAATGTGGTGCAGCCTTGCGTTTCCCACCTGCGATGGCGCTAGGTTTCACAACTTAGCGCCAACTAAGGCATCCTTGCACCAGAGTGCAAGGGTGTCTGTGTGCAGGGGATGATTAGTTATGTTCAAGTTCAAGTTCGGGAATTTGTATAGCGCACTGCTCACCCAGAGGGTCTCAAGGCGCTGGGGGAAGGGGTCCATTATTTGTCGAACAGCCAGGTTTTAAGTTATTTTCTGGAGGAGATGTGGTTCTGAGTGAGGCGCAGGTGGGTGGGGAGTGAGTTCCAGGTCTTGGCAGCCAGGAAGGAGAAGGATCTGCCACTCATGGTGGATTTTCGGATGCGCGGGACTGTGGCGAGGGCTTGGTTGGAGGATCTCAGTTGGCGGGTGGGTTTGTAGAAGGACAGTCGAGTGTTGAGGCATTCGGGTCCTAGGTTGTAGAGGGTTTTGTGTGAGTGGGTGAGAAGGCGGAAAGTGATTCTTTTGTTGACGGGGAGCCAGTGGAGGTCTTTTAGATGTCTGGTGATGTGATCTTGGCGAGGGATGTCTAATATGAGTCTTGTTGATGCGTTTTGGATGTGCTGGAGTTTTTTCTGTGATTTTGCTGCGATTCCGGCATATAGAGTGTTACCATAATCCAGTCGACTCGTGACTAGTGCGTGGGTGACAGTCTTTCTTGTTTCGAGGGGGATCAATCGGAAGATCTTATTTAGAATGCGGAGTATATTGAAGCAGGAGGACGAGACTGCGTTGACTTGCTTGGACATTCGAGAGAGAGGAGTCTAGGATGAAGCCAAGGTTGCGTGCGTGGTCAGTGGGTGTGGGTGCTGAGCCCAGAGCAGAGGGCCACCAGGAGTCGTCCCAAGCTGAGGGGGAAGATCCTAGGATGAGCACCTCCGTTTTGTCTGAGTTGAGTTTTAGGCGGCTGTGTTTCATCCATTCAGCTACTTCTTTCATGCCTTCGTGAAGATTGGTTTTGGCGGTGTTGGGGTCTTTGGTGAGGGAAAGGATTAACTGGGTATCGTCGGCGTAAGAGATGATGTTGAGGTTGTGTTGGTGCGTGATGGATGCGAGTGGGCTCATGTAAACGTTGAAAAGGGTGGGACTGAGTGAAGATCCTTGTGGTACGCCGCAGATGACTTCAGTGGTAAGCATGGGCGAATTTTGCGAATCTCGCGTTCGCGAATTTTGCGGATTTGCGAACTCGCAATCCGCAAAATCCGCGAATTCTCGCGAATTTGCGGATTTTTTTTTTGTGTGTTCGCGCGGGTTTCTGCCAGTTCGCGAGGGTTTTTGTACAATTTCGCAAACGCGAACTTACCTGTCGGGTCGCAAGTTTTGCGAACTTGTTGTTTCTACGTGTCCAGCCTGTTTGGGACACTCTTCTTCATCACTGCCACCCTCTGTCACCACTGCCACTCTCTGGTTCACCCATGCCACCCTCTGGCTCACCCATGCCACCCTCTGTTTCATCACAGCACCCTCTGGTTGTCCAGTGTACATTATTGTGGCAAAGCAAAGCACACCTTCCCTGCCTCAAGTGACCTGAATTAATTTGGGGCTGATTAATGTGTCACAGAATATTTTTTTAGCTGGCACCTGCTTCCTTAGTGCTTCCTGATTAGTGATCTTTTGCACTTGCTAAGTGCTTTCATTGTTGCAAAATTAGTTACAACACCTGCCCTGCCCCAACTGACAATAATGAATTAGGGGCTGAGTAATGTGTCACTGGATTTGAACTTCCAGCCTGGCTCCTGCTTGTCTCCCTTAGCTGTAATTCAGGACCTTTGTGGCATATGTGTAACTATTCTGAGGGTCAGAGCAGGGTCACATAATAGTTGCAAGTAGGCAACTGAACTCTGGAGGGGCCCCTCTGGAAGCACTACAGGAAATGGCTACTAATGATGAGCTTGAACTTTTGAACCTGGTAAGTAGTTTCAGTTTTGCTAAGATCGTATTTCTGCAATTTAGCGCTTATTCGCGGGGCGGGAAGTTGAACTGGGAAGCCGCAAACTCACCCGAACAGTGCGAGCAAGCCATAAAATCCGCTGCTCGCTGATTTGCGGATTTTGCGGGAAATTCGCAAATCTCGCGGATTGCGAATTTACCGAAAATCCGCAAAATCCGCGAGCGGAACGGATTTTCCGCCCATACTTATTCAGTGGCCTCAGAGGTGAATGGGGGAAGTCGGACTCTTTGAGTTCTCCCAGCGAGGAATGAGATGATCCAGTTCAAGGCTTTTCCTTGTATACCGATGTTTCTGAGGCGATGTATAAGGGTGCTGTGGCAGACTGTGTCGAAAGCGGCGGATAGGTCGAGTAGGATGAGGGCCACTATTTCTCCATTGTCCAGGAGTGTTCGGATGTCGTCGGTCGCTGCAATGAGGGCGGTTTCGGTGCTGTGTTTGGCTTGAAACCCGGATTGAGATGGATCAAGGGAGTTGTTGGATTCAAGGAAGGCGGCGAGCTGGCTGTTGACGGCTTTCTCGATAACTTTGGCCGGGAATGGGAGGAGAGATATGGGACGGTAGTTTTTAAGTTCAGAGGGATCTGCTGTGAGTTTCTTCAGAAGGGCGCTGAGTTAACAAACCATGACATTTTGCATTTTCCATGTGTGCTAGGCAGCACACTTGAAAAAAGCAAAAACGAGGAAAAATAATAAATTTCTCCTTGTTTCCCAACTTTACTACCAGGGTTTTCTGTGTCTTAATGTTGGTGCTGCCTCCTATGTATGCCACCCTTGTCCATAGGGGCAGCGTCAAATACAATGGTGTTGCGGTGGAATACCCACCAAAACACCCACTGCACGCCGCTTTCACTCTAAACATAGCATGAAAGGGTGCCTTATGTACAAGGCAGCGTTAAGTCACATTAAGTGGCTTAACGCTGCCTTGTACATAAGGCAAGGGTCCTATCACCACGGGAACGTCACAAAAAGTGACATTCCCATGGCGATAGGGGCATGTACATATGCCCACAAGTTTTTACAAGATGTCTGAACTGAACCAAGTACGGCAGCATGTGGAAGTGAATTCCATTGCTTTGCAACCGGGACTGAAAAAGCACGATTCCCGAAAGTGGAACTTAAGTGACATCGAGCAGTAAAAGATTTGCTGATCTAAGATTCCAATCTGGCAGTGAATAATTGAGATATTTGGAAAGAAAGGTAGGCGAATTGGCATTGACTATTTAAAGAATAAAACTAATTGCTTTAAAATGAATCCTTGCCAGCAGTCAACGCAGTGATCTAAGCAAATGTGTCATAAAAGCGTGTCTGGGAGAGTAAGAAATCAGAGGGGATGCTGGTCCTGCACCAATTAGAGGCAGTCTAGAACTCTTTCTCGAGCAGCCAAGAAGATGGCATTTGCATAGTCCATGCTGGGCTGCACCAAAGCTATTACAACCAGAATGTGAAGAAGAGGAGAACAGATGATGGGTAAAATCTTGTTTAAGGTCAGCAGCTGCAAAAAACAAATGTGCATAGGTTTGTGGCCTTGGCTTCTAAAGAGACTGCCTCATCTATATACATTACAAACAGCTTGAGAAGGGGGAGCGTTGGAACCCATGCACTCCGGCCAGCAAGAGGCACCTCAATTACTGAAAGAAGGGCCCCACAGAATTTCAACTTTAGATTGATTTAGACACAAGATGTTGTCTGGCTTCCACAATCTATGTGTAGATAACAGTGTATTTTTCAGGATGCAAGAGTGCTCTGAGGTCACTTCAGAATTAGATCAAGGAAGAGCAAAATATCAACTGCTTATCATCTGAATACAGATAAAATGTTGCTCCAACCGGATAGGGCAAAGGCTGTCACTTTCCGCCGTCTGGTTCTACTCACATTGAGCTGTGAAGTCTTCATGAGACAACATGACGTGTTCAGGGCTTTATGGTACTGAGGAAAACGTGCAGACTGATTGTAAACACTCTGTTGATATCAGGTCATGTTATTGAGTTTGTGGGGCGGTTTTTGTTTGAGGGTAGTACGAACTGGTTTTGAGTCTGACCAGAACACATTTTGGCTTTGAGAGAATGATGCAGCCATAGGATTTGAGCTGGAATTAAGTTTTTTATGGCAAATGGGTGGAACCACCGGATGTGCATCCCACTTGTTAGAATTTACTAACCGGCCACGCCCTTCCCATAATGCCTTGCTCGGCGTTGCATTATGATTGGTACTTTGTATTGCGCTGTGGTGGGGTTTACAGGAATCTTAAGTGATTCATGTCATTGTTGTGTAGCACATCAACGTCCTCATTATCAGTACCTTGGATCACAGAGGAGAAAGCCCAAGGAGCCACATCAAACTAAGGAAACAAAACAGACAGCAATGTGTATTTATTGTTTCTAACTGCTTTGTGGCGATAGAGCTCACAGACTCCATCAGCCAACAAATGGGAGAAAAAGCCAGACAGTGGAATGTGAGCATCAATAAAGAGTGAAACAGAGGAAAGGGAGCACCCTGGGATTCCCGCAGAGAGAGAGCGAGAGGAGCACAGTAGGGCGGAGGAACCATTGTTCCGAGAGTTTGTGGTGAGTTACTCTCCAGCCTCTGCTATGCTCCTTCTGGGAAAGTTAAAAGGTCTAGCCGGTGTATTTGCTAGGAAATGTGCTACTGGGAAGATTCAGCCCGAGTACACTGGAGGGACAGACTGGGAGTGGACAGCCATGGGATGCTCCCCTAGTGGACCTATAACTAAGGGCGCATTCTGATTGGCTGGACAGCTCCTACCACTCCAACCCGAGTGCCAATAGATTGATTGATTGATTTTAGCTTTTATATAGCGCATACTGTCACCCTACGGGCATCCTGGCGCTTAAGAACAGAGAACAAGCCGTGACCAGAGTAGAACAGATCGCCACAGAAGGGAAGAGCACAGACTAGATTGTGGGATAGAGCCAGGTCTTTAGATTCCTATGGAATTCTAACAGAGAGCTTGCTAATCTAAGGTTCTGAGGGAGCTCATTCCATAAACAAGCGCCAACCCTACTGAAAGCCCTACCTCCAAGCCTGGCCCTCTTAAACCGAGGAATTGACAGCAGGCCAGTACTGGAAGAGCGAAGCTGCCTTGTGGGAAGATACCATCCGAACCTTTCCTGCAAGGGAACCGGGCCAAGCTCGTGCACCGCGCGGAAGACCATACACAGGGCTTTAAATTGTACCCTTTCCCTAACAGGCAGCCAATGGAGCTCCCGTAACGCCGCGGTAGAGGAAGAACTCCGCGGCCTACCTAGAGCCAATTTAGCTGCTGCAGACTGGATTCTTTCAAGCCTTGAAAGATGTAACCAGGGGCACCCAAATAGAGGGCATTGCAGTAATCCAGCCTGCTGCCCACAATACTGCTTACCACCAAGGTGCGATTCTCATTAGGTAGTAGAGGGAGTATTTTGCGCAGCATGCGGATCAGGGCAAAGCAGACACTCGCAGTTTTATTTGCCTGTGATTCCATCTGAAGGTCGGCGTCGAACATTACCCCTAGATTACGGACTTTCCTAACCGGGATGAGCGAATCATCCTCTGGTAGGAGTATAAAATCACATGTCAGTGATCTAGATATCCTGCCTGCAGAGCAGAACATCAGCTCCGTCTTCCCACTGTTAAATTGTAGGGAGTTCCTTCTGAGCCAATCTGACGTCTGCCGCATACATTGCTGGAACACCTCCATCGATATTGCGTGGTCCCCTTCCAAAGAAAAGGCCAGCTGCGTATCGTCGGCATAATTGACTAAGTTGACTCCGAAAGATTTTATAATAGAGAACAGGGGCTGCAAATAAACATTAAAAAGAATAGGGCTTATTGCAGAACCCTGCGGCACCCCATGAGCAACGGAGGATTTGGCAGAGGAGAAAGGTGCAAGGGTTACTACCTGCTGGTGACCCTCCAAATAGGACTGAAGCCAATGCAGTGCCCGGCCTCTCACTCCCAACCTCCTCAGCCGTTCCATCAGCAGGAGATGGTTTACCATATCGAAAGCGGCCGACATATCGAGAAGCACTTGAATAGTAACATTCCCGCTGTCGACCTGCATACGTAAGTTATCCATCATTGTAGTCAGAGCGGACTCAGTCCCATGCCCCGGATGGAAGCCAAATTGGTCTTTATCCAGAAAAAGATTCTCCTCCAGAAAGCAGGATACAGTCCTGCTGACTGCTTTCTCCAGAATCTTCACCGGATATGGGAGGAGGGAGATGGGCCTGAAATTAGCCGGTACGGATGGGTCCAAAGAAGGCTTTTTAATCAATGGGGACACCACCGCTAATTTCCAACATTCCGGGACCTTACCTTCTTCCAAGGACTGGTTGCAGATCTGCCTCAACCAAGGAAAGGTGCCACGCCCTAGAGATTACCAAAATGTATGGGGAAAAGGATCCAGGGGAGAACCGGAAGAGACCTTATCACCTAGGTCGTTAAAAGCCGTATCAGTTAACGTCTGGAAATTATCCAGATAGGCCGACAAGAGCGGCTCGCACTGAGTCAGATGGTCAGGATTAAGTTTTGCAGTGTTGGCATTGTCCTGCAAAGTGTTCACAATACTTGCAATCTTATCCTGAAAGTGCAGGTTAATGCCATTGCATAGTTTTTGGGACGTTACAATTTTATTTTCTAAGCAAGTGGGGGACGAGAGATCTTTAACTATTTTGAATAGGGGTCTAGTCCCATTGGGCGCCTGAATGATAGAATTAGCATAGAAATCTGCCTTGGCCCTAAGGATTTGCTCTTTATATTGCAGTTGTCTCTGTCTGAGAGCATTTTTATCTTCCTCAGCGTAATATTGCCTCCACTTTTACGCCTTCTTACGGAGCGCACAAAGCTGTTTCAGCTTCTCACAATACCATAGAGGTTATAGCTCATTAGTGCTCGTTTTATAGACAGCAAAAGGTGACCATCTGAGCCGATTAATAATGAGACTTCAATGTGGCATGCATTTTGTACGTAGTTGTCTTCATCAAGGGCATAAGACACTGAACAAACACATCAGCCAATAAACAAAGCTGTTCTGCTCTTACCACGGTGTGGTGTTGTAAGAGTGTGACTTGGGTAACCCACATTTCACACTAAATTTCTTCTAGGAGTTTTGATAGATGATGATACTGAGGCACAGTGAGTTGGAGTTAGGGTGACTTTGCCAGGTGTCACATTGTTTGTCCTTGTGGGAGAAACAGTTTGGAACCCAGGTGTCCCTCGTTCCAAGGTGGGTCTTTTAGCGGATACAGCAGCTGGTGGGCAATCAAAATAAAACACAGGCAAAAGTACAACATTAAAACGGCTTTGAAATAGTGGTCATCTTAGTGCTGGCAAATCTGTTCAGCGTCAGCAAGGATAACTGTAAGGGCTTGTTTGAGGGTGCGGCAGCATTTCCTGAAGCAAACACATGTCTAGTAGTGTGTTGATGCTAATGACACGCCTTATGCAACAATTTCTGAAGCATTAAGAAATGCTAGTGCTCTTTGTAAACATTGACATCTCACAAATGGATGAGCTGTTTGTCACCAACAACAAAAATCAAGTTGTCACTTGGAGGGAGTGTTTAACTGAACTCCAGTAATGACTGGTTCTGTCAACAAGTGAGCATAACTCACATCTGACTGCATGAAAGACAACACATTTTGGAACCCTGTGTCTGTCCACCACTAACCTTTGCCCTTTGCCACAATCTAATGTCACACGGTGACACATCACCACCGACAGATAAAAATCGGCAAACGCAAAACTAAAAATATCAAACAATTCTAACAGCCAGTTGTTTCTCCTTCTGCCTCTGTTGAAAATAAGATACCAATCCCGCAAAACATTATTTACTCCCTTCTCTAATTGGCACAGTGTTTTGCATCCACACTACATCACCCACAAACTGCCACAATCACCTGAGAGCCACTTTATCCTGAGGTGCCACCAGCTTTCCCCATGCTATGAATTCCAGTCTTCAACGATTTAACTGTTTGCTTCTTTTCTAGCACCATTACAGGCTCTTCGCATTCCTATTGCAGCAGTTGCTTCCATTACGAACCCTGTGTCAGGGAGCCATCCATCCTATAACCAGTCCACCACCCCTAACAAATTCAAAGACCTTCTGAAAGCTGGCTGATTCAACACAGCATCTATCCTCCACCATGACACTCAGATTCACTGCACCCCCCTGCTGAGCAGCGTTAACTTTTCGTATCACGCACTGAATGCAATCTCCATAGATTCTGTGTGCCCTGTAATCCTTCCTTCCGTTTTGAATTGCAGAGACACTTTCAGAATCTCCACCTTTGTCTGGATGTATTATAGAATGAAATTCATAAAATGGATATTTGGAAATGTAACTTTCACCCACTCAGTCTGTCTAGAGTGAACCCGAGTTCTACCTGACTTCAGGCTCTTTCAAGAGCTGGGCCGGCCAGCTGGGGCCCTCAGTAACCTCCCATGGTGGTGTGAGAGGCGGATCTGGTACAGTCGGCTGTGAGCAGACAAAGCGGAAGTGACGCAGCGACTCAGGGGAGCCAGTGGTGGCAACGCCCTGCTGGTACAGCATAAGCAATGGAAAGAGCAGAGGCTGTTGGGGCTCCTTTCCTAGCACTTCCTTCCCAGTCATTTGCCATTTTACACGTATGCACCTGTTTCCCCTCTGAACCCACTCTTTTTATAGTCATTTCGCTGTCAGCAAGCTGGACTGCAGAAGAGTATATGGGCGGAAATATAATTGGGGCCAGAGGGGACAACAGAGACTGCAGTTCCACTCTTGCAGTACTAAAGGTAGTTGAGCCATCTGTGCTGGCAGGTCCTCCCTTGCTTGTGCTTATGGAGCTAGGATTGACAGGATTTGTAAGTCAAGTGCTGTGTTGGCACCAGGTAAGGCCTGCTACTCTACTGGGTGTGAGGGGTGGTTTGTGGCCACAGCTCGATGGGAGATGTAGCAGCGTGTGTAGGTGGCCTGGGCTTGCATGTGCAGACAATGTGAATCAATCAGAGGAGTTGTGTGATTGATGTATGCACATAAATTCACAAAGTACACATAACTCCGGACGCTTGAATAAATGGGCAGGCATTTAAACCGCTGTATGACCAGCTTGGAAATGTACTGATCTATGACATCAATATATTGTATGCTGCAAAATCACCTTTATGATATAAGAATAATACACCCACAGAGCACATTTATATGTTTTGTCAGGACTCTAGACACTAATACCAGTTGTGATTACAAAACTCAGTGACTGGCTTGTTAAAGATCAAAGAAGGGTGAAAAGCTGAGTGGACCCGCCAGAGTTCAGATCTGTGGCCTTCATCTTACAAACAGGTCTGTGCAATTGACATATTATTCCACTGAGCTCTCCTACAAGATTTGGTGAGTAAAAATGGCATAACCCATCCACTGTACGGTGTAGTGCTATGACACTACTCCTACGAAGCATGAATTGACCTACAGCAAAGTCATGCTTACCAAGGACCACGCAATCATATAGATCATAGCTTGGTAACTGACATTTATTTAGCTTAAACCAGGCAGCACTAGTGAGGTAGGCATGGCCCAAGGCTGGGGATTAGTCGATAAATACTCGTGTGTATGTATAGAATCCATACATTACCATCCACGAAGGTCCTTTCCAGATAGTCGATGATCTGAGTGGCTTCACAGATGATATCCTCCCCGTGGATGAAGACAGGCACTTCTCCTGAAGGGTTCAGGCGCATAAACCAAGGCTCGTTGTGTTCACTCAGAGGTAGGCTCACGTCATGCTCTTCACAGTGCAGTCCCTTCTCGGCAATGACCAGGCGCACCTGAAAAATAGGACATTCCTGGATTAGCTCTTCACTCTTGGTATTTTGAAATGAGTTTGTGTGCAAGGCAATGCATTGCTGTCACAGCCTTTTTACTTGTATGCGCCAAACCGAAAGCAGACTTGTGTGATGTTCGAGATTAGGAACAACATTCCTTTGATTGATTTTGAACATTTTACTCATAGCACCGCAATAATGCTATTGACCATTAAAATGATATTGTTGCATCAAAATCAATAAAACGTAGCGCTGCCTAATCTACTCAACTTATTTGTAAGTCGCTAAATGAAGGAGATAACTCGGGGCCAGGAACTTTACATTCCCTACTTCCAAATCACTCTCTCGCTGGTTGCTTGCTGTTTTATCAACCAGGGTTGCGCTTTTTGTTTTCGTTCTTCTCCGACCTTGTTCCCCTTCAATGTGTGGGAAGGATTCACTATTGTGCCCTGGCACCACAACGGCTGTCCTGAATATGCTAGGAGTTGAGGTTAGCCTGGAACAGTATTGTGCAAGGGTGGACTCCACCATGGCATTCATGTTCACAATTATTTAAATATTATCACAATAGTACAAGGCCAGCATTACAGCAGGTGAGGGTGCCATGGAAGACACCAATATGTCACAAATTACCCCCATTGTGTAATGGATTCACACAATATGGGAATAATGCCCTCCCCCCCCCCCCCACCCCCATATTGACACAATCACCACTCTACAATGGATGCCAGGGACGGCCATCATAATGTGAGGAACAGCATTTTACATTTTACAAGGGGTGGGCAATGGGCAGCATCCAATGGATGCCCACAAGTTGCCAAGAGCTACCACCATAGCAGAAGTAAGTGGGAAAGGCTCTTGGGGGAGGAGTAATCATGAAGGGCCTTAAGTGTTTAGTGGAGGGGCCAAATAGGACTACTTTTGGCAGTCAAGAGGAGAGTGTCACGGGAACCACTATGTGTGCTTCAGGGGGCCGAGTACAGGCAGGTCTTGGGTGCTTCCAACACAGGGCTTCCATTTTTTCTCTATTGCTAGAACAGCTTACAGGGAGAACTCTTTCTTCCACCAGCATAGCATCAAGGTCCTGTGTTTTGCATAGCGACGTTCTCTGGGGCATTTATTAAAATTAATACATAACTCTTCCTCTCAAGGCGCCAGCATCGTTGACATAAAACCTGAAAAGGCTACAGAGCAGGCATTTTCCAACTATGCACCCAGGATACATTAGGACCACCCCAAAGCTACTCAAATTCAGGAAAGAGTTTAAGACTCACCTCATTGAAGAACATCACAATGAATTAACCATCCACAACTGACCTTCCTTTCCTAGAACGTGTTGTCTTTATGCATGTACAGCGCTCTGGTGCCTTTTGGCTAGGTTTATGCTATAGAAATACCATATACATAATTTTACTACTGATATAAGAAGACCGAGATTGTGCGTGAAAGTGGGCGTGCTGTATGTGCTACATTTTGAATGTTGTTTTCAATGAGGATGTGTTATTTTGGTTCTCAACACAGCCAAAAAAACAAGCAAACAAAAATATATATTTGCTAATGTACAAACTGAGATCAAAACATCTGCACCATTAGATATCGATAAAGTAACTTTGAAATATAAATGTGTTTTTACAGTTTGGATTGTGCATTAACTGTATATGTCGTCACAGATTGGCTCTTTTAACTATATTAGGCTGCAAAATGTGTCTTTTTGAGACAGTGAACGTCAGTCACCAAATGCCACTACAAAAACTGATATACAGGCATATGAGAATTATACATTAATGTTTTAATGGTCAGCTGGTTTCACATTTCTGGCCGATACAGCCCCAACAATGCGTCTCAAAGGACCTCGGATTCCACCTTTAAAAAATTAAGAGTTAACTTAATGTCAGAAAAAGTTTTGTTCAGTTTGTATAGGGTCATGCACAAACCTACACTGGATTAGAAACAGGGGCAGGACTTTCTGCTTCAACATTATTAAGAATACATTATTAAGAAACGCCAAATGTAAACGGATCACAGAAAAATAATTAAATCTTACTAAAATAAATGCAAAATTTGCGATGAGGTATTACCATTGAAAAGATCACTTCATGAGACTGAGTTTAAAAGTGGATGCAATGTGTGTTGCTCTAGAGCAGTGCAACTCAAAGTAGGACCCGGGGCCACATGCGGCCCTCCTGACCTTTACATGCGACCCCCTGAGCAGCAGCAGCACTGGGCTGCTGTTAAGTCGACTGAGCATTAACATTAAAAAATATATTAAGTATAGACCAAGCACGTATTTAAAGGTTAATTGTAGTTAAATAAAAGGAAGTAACTAGGCTCTTAACGTTAGGAACATATTCACTTTTAAAGACAGAAAAGATGTAAAATACAATAGGCTTTTCAAAATTCAGAAAGTGTATTTTATTGATCTGTGGAGCCATTTTACCGTAGTAAATCAAATTATAGCAGTGCATTCAGAAGTATTTTTTTAAAGTGATAGTTTTCAAACATGAATTTAGAAACATTCATGCCCCCCTCCTCCCCACTGACAACAAAGCCATTAGTGATTACATCCAAACACAGAAGATGGTTTTGTACAGCACCCATTCAAAAGTCATGTATTTCGAGGTCCTCTTATATGTGATAAAGAAAAAAAAAGAGGAAAAATAAAATAGAATTGTCCAGGGTCACACAATTTGGTCAAGTGGAGAAGCCGGGATTCATCCCAGGGTTTCTGGTTTCACATGGCACAATTGAGTTCAGCCAGTAGATATACATGCTTCGCTTCCCCTACACCCCTCCGCCACTAGCATCAGTGTGACCCCTGGGACAATGTTTGTGAGTACCCATGCTGTAGGGGATTTCTAAAAAGGATAAATACATTCTCAAATCATTGCCACTGAAGGAGACACCGTCAATCACTCAGAGGCACAGCAAGTATCAGCAATAAAACTGCCACTGGTGTCCTTTGTGGTAGGTCGCAGCATGTCCTGTCTTCCGGAAGTGGATTGACATGAATCTCGGTTTTGATCGTCCTGGCGATTTGGAATGTCCCAGAATACTCTCAAACGGATGTGCACTGTTCATGTACCGTGGTGTGCAACATGCCTGTAGCGTTATTCAGACTGCCTGAGTAACGTTCCATGCACACATCACGTTACATGCACACTGCACATCAGTTTCACGGTCTCATGCCCTCGAACATAGGTGATGAAAGCGGGCGCTGCAGCTACAAAGCCTGGCTGCCAGCATGGACGTGCACAGCTGTTTCATCAGTCACTTCGCATGGCCCCTCCTGTACCCCTTTGTGCCTCGGAGGCGTGCAGGCAGGTGCCAGGCACCGCGCGCTGCCTTCAACGCGCGCTTTGGTCAGGGCGCGACGCGCTGTCCGGTGCTGAAACCTTTTCTCTTCAGCTGCCTACCTTCTGAGAGGTGAAAGACTGGGTCCAGTGATACAGAACGAGCTTCTCGTTTCCTCCGAGGGCTGCGTGTCCGACCACGGGGTCCCTACCAGGGTCCTGCCCGCCGCCCTCCGGTGCCATCTCCGCAGCCCCCTGGTCGCTCTCCATCTCCTGCTGCCTCGCTGCCCGACCCTGCGCTGTCACCAGCTACGCAGAGCCGTCCTCGAAACAGAGCACGTCGGGAGATGTAGTTTTATCCCTCAGTATATTCCCACGGAAATATATTTTTATACTCACAAACATTTTTATTCTTTTCGATCTAGGCAACTTTCAAGGAGCTAATTAAATATAATTTGAACGAATATAACAATTTTGTACTATCTAGCACGTGTGGAGTTGAATATATATTAAAAAAGATTACAATCCAAATGGTGCCGATAAAACATGTTTTTTCTTATATATAATCATGTTCGTGCAATAACATTTAACTTTGAATACATATATTTCGGAGTTAGTCTTAATATTTTCTCAGTTTAAATAACTAACTACCTCAGCAAGTCTTAATAATATAAGCATTTAAAGATATTGCCTTGCAACAAACCCACATAGATAACATACTGTCAAAGACAGCGATGGGTTCTAGCACATGTTCTATATTTTGCATTGGTAACTGCCATGTTTGATTTGTTGTGATGTACCAGTCTGTTTAAAGGGACAGTCAAGCACATGATGTCTCTATATGGCACAAACGCCAAGCAGATATCATCTAAAGAATAGTCTGGAATGCCTACTGTTGCTGATTTTCAGAGATGCAGAACTCGGCAAACAGGATTGGTGTTTGTTGTGTCTCCTTTTCCTTTAAGTATGTTGTATACCTCGTGCCGTTGCACGAGGATTGTCATTCTTTTCTATGGCTTAGTTTTCATTCAACTATATGTTCCATTCTCCAGTCGTTTTCCTTGGCAACCAGCATTCTTTGCTGCTGTGCCTGCGCCAGGGAGAAGGACTGAAGGCGGTGTGCTCCGTCAATCTCGTTATTCTTCAATAAATCCTTTTGAATACTTATTGGATTTCGACCATCATTACTTAACAGTGTTCCTCTCCACGCTGGACGGCTCCTTTAAGTATAGACTGGTAACAAAGTATATACGTACAAATGCTATAACAATATCTCAATCTGCAAGCTCCTATTTGTTGCAGTACATCACGCCCCTGGTTCCACTGGGTTCACTGTGCGCACAGTGATGTACTGTTATAGAACTTTGGCAACTGGGCTGTGAAACTAGTACCACGACCAATAAATAACCCTACTGTTCTTCAGTTCATGGCTCCACTACTTCCACTCAGCTCCATCTACAGAGGAGGCAGACGTCAGTTCATTCAAGACAAAATGTTAATTTGACTTTCTCCCATATTTTATTGCAAGTCAATGAGTAAATAACGTTCACATCTCTTGTGTGGAGCTTGCATTCCTTGACAGGTAAGTGCTACTGCCTCTTGAGCCTCGTCTCCCCAACCTGCTCACTGTATAGCACCACATGTTGACATAAGCTCTCCATCCTGCTTTTTGTGGCCCTCCTGCCAACAGACTATGTGGATTGGTGTCGTTACAACGCAGGCTATTACAACGCCTGCTGTTACAACGCGGTTTTTACATCGCATACCACTACAACGCATAGTGCTTTTAAGCGCTGGATAGTGATTTATTTAATTTACTATTCCAACTCCAGTCCCCGTGGATAGTAGGGAAGGTGTTGGATAGTAAATTAAATATATTCCCTATCCTAGAGCGCCCCCCAGCGCAATGCGTTGTAATGGTTTGCGTTGTAATGGTTGCGTTGTAATGGTAGTGCGTTGTAATAAATGCGTTGTAAGTGATGTTTCTCGACTATGTTGCATAGGGCTCTAAGCTGCTAGAGCAGAGGCCCGCATCTCAATGGCAGTAGCGGTCGGCAGTAGGTGTTTCTATAGGGCGGTGACTTGGGCAGGAGGAGGGGCAGGGTGGGGGGAAATAATGTATGGATTACGGAGTTTTACAGGTAAGTAAACATTTAAATACATAAAACGAATTTCGTTGCGCGCACTGCATCACATTTGGTGATGCAGTGTGCGCAACGAAATTCGTTTTATGTATTTAAATGTTTACTTACCTGTAAAACTCCGTAATCCATACATTATTTCCCCCCACCCTGCCCCTCCTCCTGCCCACGTCACCGCCCTATAGAAACACCTACTGCCGACCGCTACTGCTCAATGGTAAGAACCTGGGCAACCGAGTCAGCTCCAGACGCAGTATAATAGGGCTTCCACTTTACTGTGGTTTTTAATGTTATTCAAGATGGACACTGACCTGACTGTAATTAAATGGAGCACATCACAGAAACTACTGGGCATTTGATGGTACTTAAGGACAGGTAATCCACAGATTCTGGTCCTATGCAGTCTGCTCTTAGCCTACTGTACTAGCTGCACCCTGCCGTAGAGAGAAAGGAAGCTCACCAAATGCTCGCCGTATTCCAGAAATGGAACAACCCTATGGCCTGGCCTGCACCAACCTATCGGATATTTATTGATGCAAGAGAGGAAGAGATACCCTGCACATACAGAGAAGTTGAAGCTTTCTTAGGTCCCCTTTGACTGGTCAGCCACTGGCTTGTAGCAAAACCTCCACCATCCCTATAACCAGCTCTTGGTTAGGGTTCAGCTAGTATTAGGAAAGTGAGACAGAGAGAACACGGCCGAAAAATTGCCCAACCTGAACCGAAATAGTTTTAGGATTAAAAATAAAAGCCGAAATATTTTACAGAAGTGAAGATGAGGAAAATTTAGGTTATGAACATTATGATATTGGTGTCAAAGAGCCTATTTATTCAGTGTATACAATTTGTGTTCTTACTCAAGGCACATTCAGCTTTGCCATTTTCTAAAGTGCAGCAAGATTGCCAACCTGAGTTTCTTTTGCACAGCCCTTAAATAATGATTACAGGAGAAGCAGCCATACTGTCTTTTAGAGCTTAAAATAGGAGCCAGGCTTACATAAAGTCACGAGACTACTACACATAGGCCAAATATTTACCAAAATGCCCCTGCAATTGATTCATATGTGGAACACTCAGTTGCTGTGAGGATGAATAGGTTGTGTAAGGGAGAAATCCTTTATGATTTAATGGTCTTTTAAGTTCTTCCTCCAAACCTTTGACTTTTGCAAAAGGTGAAATAAAAATCCCTGGTCAGCTCGAGGCAGCATGGCAGGAGAGTTACCGGAACCCAGGTTATGAAGCAAGCAACACAGAGGCAGTGGAAGAACCCGCTGAGAGCAGAAAATATTACATGAGGACCCAGAGGGTGCATACAATGGGAAACGGGTAGCTCAAGCACATGCCAGAGGAGGGGAGCCACTCGGTGCTCCAAAAGTTAAAGGGGCAGCTTGGTGAAAGCATCAGCCAGAGAAGCTGGGCATCATGGACAAGTAGTTTATGACATCAACCACGCAGCTACATAGCATTAGGAAGGTGCCAACAAACCAGCGGCCAACTTTGTTCCTTATTCATCTTGAATGCAACATCAGGGTATACCATGCTATCATCACTGTCAGTATTAATTAAATGCTATCATCACTGTTAGTATTAATTAAATGATGTTAGGCTTGCCATGAAGAGACTAATGCTTTCCCAGGTGAACCAAACTAAATGTACTTTCCCAAGGGTAACCCAACTGTCTCAGACTGAATACCATACTATTTAACAAGTCGTGTCACATGTACAGTTTTTGGGAACACTAAAGCCTACTGTAGTAGAATGGTGACAGACTCACTGAATGTCTTTTGTAGTAAATGTTGCTTTTTGCTGGTTTCTTATTGGTTAAGAGCCTGTGAACAACGTACTCATATTGTGAGTGAATGACATCCTTGGTTTAAAGATCTATAAAAGGGTGTGATTCCTCCATGATAGGAAGACACGTTTCCCCTTTCTTCCAAGGCAAATCTATGCTGCATTTTCAGTAATACTTCATGAGTTTTTTACTGTATTTCTTGTGATTTGTACGCTTATTACACTAATTGATTGATTACTACGCTTATGCATTTCTGTAATTGATATTCCTTGAGTAAACCTTTAAACTTTAGACCTTGTCTGTCATTCTTAATCAGGAATGCTTTTACCCTACTATTGAGTGTGTACGATTTATTTATCAGGAGAGACAGTTCGAACAGGGAGCCCCAAAGTCTGGTAGGGACTACACCACTCTCGACCAAAGCCCTTGGTGCGCACAACAGTGAATGAGATATAGGTCTGTGTGCTGACACAGCGACCCTACAAGTATAATGGGATGCGGTCAGTGAGTGTGGGAGTGGGGTAAGCTGAAACTAAAAAAATATACTGTAACTATGTTGATGGCTGCTCACCTTCAGGTAACTGCATATAAAATATAACGAAGAAACCTTAAATAACAAGCATTTGCAATGCAACAGGTCTCATATTTACGCGAGTGACAATGGTTTTTAATTATCTTTTGGTTTTTGAAACAAATAAAACGCATTGTCATTTACAATGCCAATTGCTTAAACTCATGTAAATGTGAGACCTATTGCATTGCAAATGCTTGTTTTTTTATAGTTATTGCCCACAATGTGCATCCATGGCAGGTGGCCACCCTAGACAAGCATCACAGGTTTGTGAGTGATACACCAGCAGCGTGTGCCATAAACAACTTACCATATGGCCTTCGCGTAGAATGGATCTGCTCCTTCCCGCCAACTCTCTCTTCAGATGGTGAATCACAAGTAAATGAGGGGGCGTAACACACTGTGCTGAGGAGGCCCCCTGCAGCTCAGCCCCCCCCCCCCACTACAGGGGATGCAGGGGGGGCCTGAGCAGCGGGGAGCCCCCTCAGCACAGTACTCAAGCCTGAGAGCTCTGGTCTAAATCCGGAGCGGGGGTCCCTCGGTGTACCTTGTAGGGGGGGCCCCTCAACTTTCGTTATGCCACTGAGTAATTGATTAAGGAAACACAGAGCAGGAGGTATGACTGGTGACACTGTGGGCATCATTTATGAGCCCTTGCGTCACTTTTGCGCCGCCGGTGCGTCACTTTTTGTGACACACCAGTGGCGTAAAAAATGCACCTTGTTGCGTCATATTTACAAAGTGATGCATCTAGGTAGATGCGTCACTTTGTAAACCCCTGCGCCACATTATACCTGTGCCAGGTATAATGTATGCAAGGGGGGCGTATTGACGCAAGGAAGGGTCGTAGAAGTGACGCAGTGAAATCTATGAGATTTCACTGCGTCACTTTTAGGACGCTGTTGCGTGAACATTTTGCGCCTGCCTCACAGCAGGGGTAAGACTGACGCAGGCCCTTTCACATGGGGCTTGCCCCATGTGAAAGGACGCATTGCTGGAGTTGCGTCACTTTTGTGACACACTCCAGCAATGCGTCACTTTTGCGCTTACAGATACATCAGAAATACTGACGTATCTGTTGCTTCTTGCGACATGATGCGTCATACATTAAATATGACGCATCAGGAATGTCGCAAGGAGTGCGCACTGAGAAGTGACGCATCGCTGCTTTCACGCAGCGATGCGTCATTTCTCATAAATGAGGCCCTGTGTGATTTAGGGCCAAGGCTTCTTTCGGGCTTGCCACAGTATCTCTCCTACCATGGATCCTGATTTCTTCATTGCCCGACCATATAACGTGTAATGTCACAGTCTTTTCTTTCCTTCGCCACTTACTAGGACAGACAGCAACATTTGGCTCCCTACAGCACTTACACGGCAGCGCTTCCAATTTAAGTAGGGTGCTGTTGGTTATTAAGCTATAAATCAGGTTATTCTAGCCTAATCCCCTTCAATGCAATCAGTGCACTGCAGACACAGAGTTTCTTCAATTTGCTCTCAAAATGTACCCCTTTGTGTCCTCAAATGTTAATATGTTAAAAAAGGGTTTGCGTGATGTTTAATATATTTGCATGATTCCTTCATCATTTCCCCGATTTTCCCTTCTCTCCTTCTCAGTACATTGGGGCTGCCTACTGGCATAAAAGACCAAACAACCGACATGGCATAATTCGGATTGAATTGTAAAAGGACTGAAGCTTACTTGGGTTTAGGATCAACAAAATGAAGAAGTAAGATTATAACAGAGGAGATAATTCAAGGGGTCCTAAAATGGGCTTGATCTACAAAAGGGAATTGCCATCAGAGCAGGCTAACACTAATGGAGAAATCAGGAGATCGCCTGTTTAGTTAGAAAGGATGCATAGGGAGGTAGATGAGGTAGTGTGTCACAGGACCCCTCACTGTGCGGCAAAATTGCTGAGTAGGTAAATTAAATGGGTTGGAGAAAAACAGATTCTTTGAATGGAGGAAAAGTACAACCTCTAAAGAAGGCACAGGCAACCGAAGTGCGGGCGGGGGAGGGGGGAGAAAGGGCAAGAAGGAACGGACAACAGGAGTGCGGGCAGGGGGAGGGGGTGAGAAGCCACGGACAATGGGAGGGAGGGGTAGTAGGGGAACCTCATTAAAAAATAATCTTCACTGTCTAAATAACACTTGAAGTAATAGGGCCAGTAGCCATGGGAGGGTACAAATGATGACCTGGCCATAATATGGAGGGACTAACAAGCCTCATATTCAATCAGAAGACAGCATTTACGAAGGTCAATGGCACAAGCCAATGGAAAAATGGGCGGAGCAGTGGGCGGGGCTTCCCTCATGCAGTGAATTACAGCAAATCTTCACCAGAACAGTGCCTGCACTACGATTCCAGGCTCGACTTAAAAAATAAATGGAAAGTATACAAATGGCCAGGAAATGCACCCTTAGGTTTTGAAATCTAAGTTGGTTATTGCGGCCATTGCAGATGTCTGTGTAACCAAAGAGTCAGAGACTTACACCCTGGTTGACACAGTGGGGAATAGAGACCTATATCTATAATGCTAAAAGGTCCCCGACTGCAAAAGAAAGCACTGTGAATAAGTGGTTATTTTAAAATGTAAGAAAGGAGGAGACAAAATATGCAACAAGATTTAGTTTTTACGATAAGCACATTAATAATATATGTTTTTAGTACTACGCAATCAAACTGAATTTAGACTAATAACAAATGGAAATAAGACTGGTAGGGATATTAACCCCTTTGATGCTGATGACGAGCTCAGCTCGTCATCACCCACGGGTTTCGTGTGCTGATGACGAGCTGAGCTCGTCATGGTGCCACTAAAATGGCAATTTCCAGCACAGGAGGGGGAAAACACCTAGCACCCAAGGTGTTAAGGACCTCGTTCTCGACGCCAAAACTTGGGAGGACCATTTTTCCAGCCTTTATGTGGCAGCACAAAATGAAAAAATACTCTAAATTGCAGCTCCTGTATTCAATCCCAATATCAACCATCTCCATTTCAGTTTGGAAGAGACACTGATGGCAGTTAATACAGTCAAATCAGTGAAAGCACCCGGCCCGACAAAATTCTGGGAGATTTGCTGAAGCATGACAGTAGTGTTTGAGGTCCATACATAAACCGATTATGCAATGCTATTACTTCGGGCTCTCTCATACCTGAATCATGGAAAGGGGCAGAGATCATTACGATTTTTAAGAATGGTAATCGCTATGGCCCCCGAATTATCAACCAATAAGTTTAATTGACATGTTACAAAAAATCTTTGCTAGGAATATTTTTATGAGATTAAACGATTGGCTTATAGAGAACAGGGTGCTCTCGAAATTCCAGGCAGGATTCAGATCCAAAATTAGCACAATCAATCAGGTTTTTAGATTTATATGTTTATGCTGGAAATACATTATTTTAAAAAAAGGGCCACTTGTATATTGCTTTTGTAGACCTCAGGGCCACTTTCAACCTCATGCTATGGAACTTACTTTGGTAATCGATGAAATACCAAGGAGTGCCTGATGAATTACTCATGCAAATAATAAGACTACACAAGGGCAATTTTGCCAAAGTAAGATGGGGTCCGAGGGGCGAACTCACCAAGGCAAACCTGGTAAAAAGAGGTGTGTGCCAGGGGTGTTTACTGGCGCCCACCCCATTTTCTTCATATGTTAATGATATTCCAAGACACTTGCTCGGGTACACTCATGATTCGCCCAAGCTGTGAGGGGATTTGGTGCCAGCGCTTTTATTTGCTGACGATACAATATTAATATCACAAACCCCCAAAGGTCTACAATGTTTATTGGATTCTTTTAACACCTATTTCAACAAGAAGGGCCTCAAAATAAATGCCAGCAAAACAAAATACATGGCAATAAACCCACGTAAGTCTTTTAAAAAGAATTTAGCAATTAATAATCAAAAACTAGAATATGTTCAACATTTTAATTATCTGGGTATAACCTTGGATACAAAGTTGTCCTGGAAACTAGAATATGTTCAACATTTTAATTATCTGGGTATAACCTTGGATACAAAGTTGTCCTGGAAACCGCAACTGGAAAAAAAATAAGATCACCCTGCTTCAAAACACATTACCCATGATAAAGAAACATGGGAGCAGCAGCTGGAAGATGGTGTACCCCGCCTGAGGGGTTTTTAAACACAGTGCTCAATCAGCTTCTCTTTATGGGGCTGAAATATGAGGGCCCAATTGCAAAAAGAGTTTTGAATCAGGAGAAAATAAATTCTTTAGAAGATTGTTAAGCTTACCAGTAAGAACACCTCTAATACCTATTGTTATGGATTTAAATGTCAAACGAACATACCACCATGCAATACTAAGACCCTTATTATTTTGGGTGCGGCTCAGGTCAACTTTAGAATTGACACATTATAAGGAAGGTCTAGAGGAGATCTTAAAGATTGACCAGAGCAAGAGCATCCAGTGGCTCAAGCATGTTTCTTCTTGGTTTGAAAAATTAGGCCTGTGCCATTTTTGGGAATGTACGACACAGCTGACATTGACATCCAGGAATTTGTTAAAATCCACATTCTGGGCTTACATTAAAAAAAAGTGTTACATGGCTCAGATTATGGTACATTACCAACTAAATTCCTTCTTTTCAAAGAGGTAGCAAGTTTTGAGTCCTTTCTAGACAAAGTTCACCCACAACTGGCTAAATCCCTATATATGATGTTCAGATATGGTGTGTTACAAATTAACATGAACTCCTCAAAATGGGCTACAAATCAAGATGGAAATAGCAATAAATTCTGTGAACTATGTCAAAATGTGTCCAAGGAAAATGATTTGCACATATTATTCTCCTGCCCGGCATATGGCAAACCCAGGAACAAATGGATTAAACTTATTTGTCGAAATATGAATACTAGATTTTGCCTAGAGGCGGGAAGAATATTGAAAACTGACACATCACAAAAAATTGTTTTTAGTGTCAGCAGATTTTTATTTAATGTGAGCCTTATAAGGGCAAAAAATGGGCTACAATTTTGAAGTCTAACAAATTAAGAATAGGTGTTTTCTAAGCCAACGGCTATTAGTAAATTATGCATATGTATTTTAGGCTTTATGGTACTATAAAGCAGCTTGTGTATCTATTGAGTGGTACAAAGCATTGGTAACCCTACGATGATCAAATTGGAATTGCATTGAAAGCTAAATATAATAGATTATGAGCTCATACTAGAGTAATGGATACTGACTCAAACACACTATACAAATTAATTTTAAGGTATTTATTTCTTGTTTTAACTTATTTATATATTTTAACTGTTATTTTGACAGTTAGGTAATTGTATTAAGTTTCTTAACGACAGCCCCTACCTAGACGAAGTGTTATTAAATGCAGGCGAAGCTGTTATAGCTGTATCAAAATAAACAGTTTGTGAATATTTATGACATATCTTTTATGGTTTCATGTGAACCTAAATAAAGAAATTCTGAATTTGAATTGAATTTAGACTATATAGTGCAAAACATTTTCTAACTTTACCTTACAAGGGTGCACTCCAGAGCTTAGCTAGTAATTCCCTAACATTAACCCCCCCCAAAAAATAATCCTGGTCACCATAAAGCTTAAAATGACTCTATCAATTAAAGATATGCCGGCCCCAAGTAGCCTTTAGGTTTGCTGATTAACAAATTGCACACAGGCACCCTAGCAAGAAGGATTGTTTCTTTGTTAGCTATCTGTCCCTCCCTAGGCTTCACAGTACAGGAGACCCATGCCCTTCCCTTTCAGCTTTCGGCACCTTAAGATCAACATTAACCATTCCAGGGACAGTTGTGTTTTTTGACCAGAAGTATGGGAACTGTAGTAGCAAAACTGAAAAAAGGTTGAGAATCCTGTTCCCAATATATCCCACTCACTTTGATCTCTGTGACAAACAATACAACTTCATTATTCTAGCACAGGTGAGAAACAGAATGAGGTCTCTCCATTCAAGCAGTGCTTGTGGTATGGAGTAGGTAGAATATACATGAAAGAACATGTTTCAAAAAGTCAATAGACCCGTCATTCAAGTGCAATCACTTTGGAATATGGTTCTGCATGCCTATGTGTGCATGTGTTCAGACATTTCAACTCACATGGTGTGTCTCATAATATTGGCTCATTCACACAATCACCCAGTGAGGAGCTGGTATCACACCCTGTGCATTCAATTAACTGGACGCTGCACAGCTAATGTCCATTGCAGGGTGTGAAACCTCCCCATTAAATCAGTGGCAGCCTCAAGAAAGTTGATTTTGTTTGGGTGTGGGATGGGGCCAGGCAATTAGTTAAAGTGCTCAGCACAAGACCCTTGTTTCCTTCAAGCACTCTCCCCTCCTCACACACTGAAAAATGTTGGCAGGTCTGTGTGATGCCACATTAGAACCAGACTTATAGGTTTTCTCAACAACATCCAGGGGAAACAAGACTTGAAGTACACAAGATTCATATTAAGAGCCAGCTCTCTGGGGCCAAACCTATCAACATTAAATCGACGAAAAGTTGAAGCCGCTCTTTCTTCAGCATTTTTATATACATCTGCCTGAAACAGACAGGCAGGCAGGGGCGGCTCCTCCATGTGGGTGGAGGAGCATCACCCCACTGCTTTCTCGCAGTGTGAGAAGCAGAAACATAAAATGGTATTATAAATACCATTTTATGTTTCTGCTTCTCGCAGTGCGAGGAAGCAGAAGAAGGGTTTGGTTGGGGTTGGGCGGGTCTGCTCCAGAGCAGGGTAGGAGTGGCTTGCCCAGTGTTGCAGGCCCCAACTGTTTGGTCGGCCCTCTGGGGCCGACCAAATCAGTCATGCTCACTCTCCATTTTTTCCATGTAGGCTACATGCAGCCTACATGGAGAAAATAGCCTCCCCATAGACGCCTGTGTGGTTGGCGACCCAACCAATCACAAAACTACCATTGCAGTGTTGTGATTGGCTTAGGAGAGGGGAGGGAGGCTGCCTGCTTCCTGTTCTTGCATGGACATGAAAGCAGGATCAGACCCAGCAGTGAAGACGTAGTACCCGGGAAAAATGTATTTATTAATTAATAATATTTAACCCGCGCGACCCCGTGCCCACTCCCTCCCACCTGTTAGCCATACTGGCAGCGACTGGAGACAGGCAACCTATTGTGCAGCGAACTTCACAGCCGTCAAGTGGTTGAATATTAGGTGTGATGCCTTTAACCATTCCTGATTTTTAAGTCAACAACATGTTGCCTTATTGGTTTTGTAGTTTCGCTCATCACCTTGTTACTAAGAGCTGAAATATTCAGCATACCAATTGCTGCTGGCTTATAAGCCAGGACTGGTAAAAAGAGTCACACATGACCTGGGAGACAATGGCAGCTTTGACTCGGGTTGCCAACTTGGTGCATCTCTGCAGGATACCATGTTTCCAGTCTTAAACATTAATATTACAAATGTTTATTGGCAGCTGCTTTAGTCCAATCAAGATCATAGTTTCCGAAAGAAAAAGGTATTCATGTAAAGTGTAGGAAAGGAAGATCTGTGTCCTGCCAACACAAACAAGGTGGCAACCCAAATACTACAACACCGAAGAGGCAAAGGTCAACTTCTGAAAAAAAATTACCGCATCATTTCTTTCACAGATGATGTTTTGAAAATGCCCCATTTATTTAAGAACAGGAAAATTAAAAACTAACATGCTAGGAGGTCAGACGATGCAACAAGCGATGCATGTAGATGGGAGATTTTAAACAGAACTGCACCCTTCCCAAGGTATAACAGTTTCAATATGTACCAATAGTGACATGAGGATCAAACTCACTGCTCTTCCTCTCCAACCGTTTATCTTATCTGTAGGTCCATGTTTTAAAACTGTGGTAGATTTCATTGGTCCATTCAATACCTTACCACGCAGGTTCAAGTTTGCTCTAGTTATTGTTGACTATTACAGCAAGTGGTGGGAAGTAGATTTAATTGAGGAACCCAACACTACTTTTGTATTAACACCTTGGCTTTGGCAAGAATTCTGCCACGGTGCTGGACATTCCATTCACAAGCGGGGTTCAGATGACCCACGGCCGTCATGCGCACATGCCCATTGTGACTCATGATGGCCGTCGTGAGCACCGAAGGGGTTAAGGTCTCTCAAGAAACTTTTTCTTAGGGAAAGTTTTCCAGAGGAAATAGTATTGGACAACAGAGTCCAGTTTATTTCTAGGGAGATGAGAACATTTCTAGAAGAAAATGTCATTGTTCATAAACGTATTGCTTTGTACCATCCACAAGCCAATGGTTTGGTGGAGAAAATGAATCACCCTTTGGTAGATTGCATTCAATGTTCTGTTCAGAATTCTGCTCCTATTCACAAAGCTATTAAGAGCATGTTGTGGTCCCATCGTACGACTCCCAATGCTGTGATTGGTAAAAGTCCATTTAAATTGGTGAACACATTTTTATTGATTTTCAGTTCAGCAAACAAAGAGCATTGGTACATAATTATACATGCCCCTACCCCGCTACTTATACCATGCGGCTCCAATACTCCAATACAGTCCAATTACTGGTGATTCCAGATCAGCTTCCCCTTGGTGTGCAATAATAACATTTGTGCATAATCAACCCTCCAATAACAAGGTATCAACCATCTCTGCTCATGTTCTATTTAAAAACTAAACAAATGAAAAAACCCCTCCCTATCCGCCCCTCCCCCCTCCTCATCACTGGTGTGCTCTCCAAGAATAACAAATTTAGAAATGAGGTCTTTGATAATTGTGAGTCAGTATGTTTCATCTTGGGTCTACAACTACCCCTGCGTTCCCCCATCTTCCTGTTCCATCCCCTGCTCAGTTGTATGGGTAATCAGCGTCTGAACCAGCTCTTCCCAAGCTCTCGCCACTTCTATCACCTTTTCATTTTTCTGTCGAATCGCCATCTGATAACGAACCGCTCCCTCAATACTAGCCCACTTAAGCAGCTCCTCCCTCCATCTTCTACCGCGGGGTACCTCTTTTGATTTCCAGCACATGGTAATTTCCCATTTCACTAATATTAGGCCCTTATCTACAAACTTACTAGTCACCTTCCTCTTGGGGGTATGAGGAAACCAGTGTAGTATGCAAGTAGCCATATCAAAAACCAGCAAGCGTTCTGTAATTAGGTTTAGGAGATCATCCACTTCAGTCCAATAAGTCCCCAAAGCCAGGCAACTCCACACCATGTGCTCCAGGTCCACCCCCACTGCGGCGCATCGAGGACACATCACATTGCTAGCATTATAGTATTCCATGATCTTCCCCGGTGTCAAATAGGCTCTATGTAGAGTAAAGAAATGCACCAGCTGGAACCGGGCGTTCCTAGTTCCCTTCCACGCTCTACGCTGTATGTGCCCCCATGTGGCCTCTGATATGGGTTTTCCAATGCTCCCTTCCCATTTTAGGCGCAGTCCGTCCAATGGGACCAAACCCTCATGTGGCATCCTTGAATATAAGCATGTAACTGCTTTGAAGGTGCCAGCCACCATCATCGCATACTGACACGCCATCTTAGCTTTAGGTTCGGTCAACCCCTCTTTTCAATGTTTCTGTATCGCATGCGCTAGGCCCGCATGTATCAAGAAATCTTCTCCGGGGAGACCAAACCTTCCCTGTAGCACCTGATATGACAACAGCTCCCCATCTTCGTATATAACTATCTGGATTTGCTGACGCTGCTAATGCTGCAAACGCTGGGATTTCGTGCTGCAGAGGATATTCCTGCGCCTACCTGCCTTTACAGAAACTGCTCGCGGGTCCCGCTTCGTGTGGGGGCTTCATCAAGCATCTGCGAGGTGACTGTGTTGTGCGGGGCTGCGAGCGAGTGCGGACGCAGGACTTCAAGTCCCAGGAGCACCCGCCAGACCCAATTGACACCACCTGGGCCGCTCTCCCTGCATGCTCCTCCCCACCATTTTCACTTAAAAAGCTTTTCCTCCTGGCTGCTAGTTGGGAAACTATCTGGATTTGCTGACGCTGCTAACGCTGCAAACGCTGGGATTTCGTGCTGCAGAGGATATTCCTGCTCTTACCTGCCTTTACAGAAACTGCTCGCGGAACCCGCTTCGCGGGTCCCGCTTCGTGTGGGGGCTTCATCAAGCGTCTGCGAGGTGACTGTGTTGTGCGGGGCTGCGAGCGAGTGCGAGCGCAGGACTTCAAGTCCCAGGAGCACCCACCAGACCCAATTGACTCCACCTGGGCCGCTCTCCCTGCATGCTCCTCCCCACCATTTTCACTTAAAAAGCTTTTCCTCCTGGCTGCTAGTTGGGAAACTATCTGGATTTGCTGACGCTGCTAACGCTGCAAACGCTGGGATTTCGTGCTGCAGAGGATATTCCTGCTCTTACCTGCCTTTACAGAAACTGTTCGCGGAACCCGCTTCGCGGGTCCCGCTTCGTGTGGGGGCTTCATCAAGCGTCTGCGAGGTGACTGTGTTGTGCGGGGCTGCGAGCGAGTGCGGGCGCAGGACTTCAAGTTCCAGGAGCACCCGCCAGACCCAATTGACACCACCTGGGCCTCTCTCCCTGCATGCTCCTCCCCACCATTTTCACTTAAAAGCATTTCCTCCTGGCTGCTAGTTGGGAAACTATCTGGATTTGCTGACGCTGCTAACGCTGCAAACGCTGGGATTTCGTGCTGCAGAGGATATTCCTGCTCTTACCTGCCTTTACAGAAACTGCTCGCGGAACCCGCTTTGTGGGTCCCGCTTCGTGTGGGGGCTTCATCAAGCGTCTGCGAGGTGACTGTGTTGTGCGGGGCTGCGACCGAGTGCGGGCGCAGGACTTCAAGTCCCAGGAGCACCCGCCAGACCCAATTGACACCACCTGGGCCGCTCTCCCTGCATGCTCCTCCCCTCTCACTCTGACCATACAAATCTACTCATCCAACCCCGCTGCGCGGGAGCGCGCGGGACCGACCGGGAGAAGCCCGGGACAAGGGCAGGACAGTCTGCGACAGTCCGCGACTGGCAGAGACTGGACTGGGCCAGGAACGCTGTCCATTAATTTCCGTGAGTGACTTCAACTTTTGGGATAACTACGAAGTACCATAGCCCTTACTAACGGACATAAGGGGAAGTCTCATACTACTTGCAAGTAGTGGTCTCTGGACTATAGGCTTGATATTTATTTTGGGCCACTGTGATTGCTTTGTTACAGGTATGTTAAAACAAAAGCAATGTATCGCTCCTTCAAATACCATGGATAACTATCTATTCCAAGTGGTCGCTAAGACAAATAATGATAGAAGTCTTCCCTGGGGTTGAGCCCAACGCCCACTAACATTTCACCCGAATCACCCCGAGTTGATTTACAGGAACTAGAAGACTCCACTAAAATAGGGGTGCTTTCCCGGATTAGTACTGATAGCCCCGCTCACAATGCATCCTCACTTGCTACATTGAGTAAAATAGATGAGGTTGATCATGATGTTGCAGACTTGGATTTGGAAATAGTGGAGGATAGCTCCCCTAAACCTGCACCTGTTCCTGCGCCTAGAGTGACTAGAGGGCCCACAAAGGGCTAACCTAAGCGTACTGGGTTACGCTCAAGCAGAAAAAGACCAGCAACTCCACCTAGGAAAAATGGCATAGAGGATCTAGGGGTTGAGGATGAGGGTAGTATGCTACGGGATGAGGCCAACATTAAGAAACTCACGGGAATGTTTGATCAAAAATTGAGGGGTATAATTAAACCACTGTTATCTAAGATTGACCAACTTACTGATAAAGTTAACAAGCTTGAGGGCCTTCTGTTGAACACAAATGAAAACATGGGGGAAATACCAAACCAGGTGGTGGACAAAATTGAGCAAACAAAACATAGGGAAGGCGGAACTGGAGAAGCTAGGGAGTCGGTGGTTCCAACTCATCCACTTATCCCCACTCCATGTTTAGCAGCAAGTATCCATCGCCCAGCAGATCCGTTGATAATAAACAGGTCCAGGGAAGATTCCTCTCTGGAATCAGGCCCAATGGAGTTAATCGTAGAAGCATCCCCATTGATCCTGGTCCTAGCTAATGTACCAACCCTGAAGCCTGGTCAGACAGAGTCCCCCGAATCACTTATAAGTAAAGCTCTATACTGGCTGACCAATAAAATGCACATCACCCACTGGGGTAAACATAAACTCTCAGAGGAATTACTAACTGTCAGAAGAGTGAAATGGATAGGCAGTAGCCCTAAAAAATGTAAAGGCGACTGTGTGGTACTTAATTTGAAAGGACCTGAAGTATTACCCGATATTCTACCCAATCTCTTGCCCCCCCAATGCAGAACAGCAGAAATCATCCCTCTCACACTTGATTTCTTTTATAGCAGAAGAGGCTTCATTGCTAAACTAAGTGTTTTGAGGACGAAATTGACCACAGTAGTTAATAGAAGGGGCGGGGGTGGGGGTGCACAAAGTTGTGACTGGGGTGTAAATCTAGAAAATAGATTTGCAGCATTGTCTAACCTAAACAAGTGCGATTGACTCGTATATCGAAACAATATGACAGGATACGCTCATGTTGAGAATACAGATAGGGACAGTGCTAATAAGGAGGGCTTTCTAGACCCGGTAGCACCCATTAGTAATAAAAGAGAGGGGGGGCCTGATGCCTTGGAGTGGTATAGTACCCTTGTCCGGTATAACAGCAGTGACCCTTCACCCGAGATTCACCTAGATGATGCCCCTGGCATCCTTTCAGAAATCTTAGTAACGGATACTACCCAGCAGAATATAAACACAAGTAATCTATCAAGACTTGACCAGTCAGGGCCCACCACAGTTAAATCATCATTGACCTTTATTTCTTGGAATCTTGCAGGGATAGCGAACAAAGTAACATCCCCCGAATGGTGTGCTTTTATCGATTCACATGATATTATATTATTCCAAGAAACATGGTCACAAAGCCCTGTATATCGGGTGGGGTACCTCAATTTCTTTATTTTTGCAGTAACAAATGGCATAGGCCGCCCATCAGGAGGTATGCTGATCTGGGTTCGACAGTCGCTGAATTGTACAATCCAGCAAAGATTCCTTCCTTCCGGGGATATACTAGCAGTTAATATTAGATGGGACAATGGAGAAGAGCTTGCCCTTTTTAATATATATGCTAGGACGGTCAGAGGGGGAAAGACCTCAGACGTAATAACGGTCCTTGAACAGGAGATAGAATCATTGCCTCTAGAACAATCTATTATTGTTGGGGGGGACTTAAATACTACTTTTGAACCCCTGGGTCAAGAGGATAAATTCTTAGCTGAGGAAGAGGATAGTAAATGGGGAATCCCCCATCTTGAGATGGCTGCAGTTAAAAGATGGAGCACAGTGGCCATCCAAGTGAAAAGCCTCTGTCTAGCTAGAGGCCTTAGAGCTGCAAATGGTCGCACATCCTCTGACCGTGCTGGGAACTGCACATTTGATAACGGTTGGGCATCCAGTAGAATAGACAACTTTCTGGTAGATACCAGGGTCTGGAGCAAACTGATTGATATGACCGTAGTAAAAAGAATGGAAAGCGACCATAACCCGCTGTGTATGGCCTTTAAGTCCTATGTAGAGGAAGGGGGGTAAGCTCAGAGGAAGAGAGAGTGACCCTGGATCTAGTATGTACAAATAACCAGGGACACCTAAAATGGGAGAAGCTAGTAGAGGATGAGGGGAAGCTAGAGGAACTCAAGAGAGTAGTACGTGAGGAAGTAAACAACATAAAACTACTTATAGGTAACTCAAACTTTCTAGACATGCTGATGGAGGTTCATAAAAAACTCTTTTGCAGACTGCAAACATTTTTTCTAAAACCAGTAGGCCATAATAAGGGTAAAAAACATCAAAGCAAGCAGGGATGGTACGATAAAAGCTGTAGACAGGCACGCCAGAACCTTAGCAGAGAGCTTCAATCGGGGAACGCTGAGGCAGTCAGGAAAGCCAGGGACACATATAGATGCACTCAAAAGCAGGCGAAGAGGCTATGGGACGAGGAAGTATGGGGTGAGCTTAAAATCGCATGCGTGGCTAAAGATTCGAAGTTATTCTGGTCCACGGTAAAGTGGGACAGGGAAGGGTTGGCTGCCCCCCCCCAAAACCATGTTGCCATGTTGCTGGATAGAATTCTTCAAACCTCAATATGCTCGTGTTCAATCTCAAGCCTGTGTTACTCTGCCACCAACTGTTTACTACAAGCATAATGTGTTTAATGAAAAAGATGTAAGTGTTGCTCTTGATTGTGTAACGAGGGGAAGAGCGCCAGGTATGGACGGTATACCAGCAGACGTCTATATAATTGATCGGAATACATGGTGTACATATTTTGCTTGGCTTGCCAATGCAGTGGCGATGGGTGGTGAAGTACCTTTGTCTTGGAAAGGAGCGGAAATTATTCCAGTGTTCAAAAAAGGTGACAAATCTCCCCCTAGCAACTACAGACCCATCAGTCTCATAGATTCAGCTCAGAAACTGATGGGTCGCATGGTGCAGAACAAGCTCCAAGTATGGATAGAGGAAAATAACATCTTGTCACCATACCAAGCGGGGTTCCGCCCCCTGACAAGTTCTATCGATCAAGTTTTTTACTTCATTGCCCTGTATTGGAGGAATGTTACCTTAAATAATGGCCCTTTATATGCTGTCTTTGTGGACCTAAAGTCAGCTTTTGACTTGGTCCCCAGGGACAAGCTTTGGAAGGTACTAGCTGATGCAGGGATAAGCCAAGAACTCCTTACTCTCCTTGTACGACTGCACAATAATAATTATGCCAAAATTAGATGGGGGTCACAGGGAGAAGTAACCGAGCCCTTCCCCGTAGAGCGCGGGGTAAGGCAAGGTTGCGTTCTAGCGCCAACATTGTTTTCGTTATATATAAACGGTATAGTAGAATTCCTGAAAAGGCCCCCCTCTGATGCCCCCATAATAGCTGGCTCACGTGTTCCCGTCCTAATGTTTGCGGACGACACGCTTATATTATCACGCACATCAAGCGGTCTCCAAAAGGCGGTCAACGCATTTGGTGAGTTCTGCGATTCTCGAGGTTTAGAGCTGAATACCAGTAAGACAAAGTTTATGTGTATGAACCCCCGTACGTTGTTTAAAGGCGTAATTACCTTTAAAGGCATCCCTCTCGAGCAGGTAGATGCTTTCACCTACCTTGGAATAACACTACAGGGGAACATGAAATGGAATGCACACATAGATACTGCTGTAATAAAGTTTAGTCAACTAGCAGGAGCATTATCATTAAAACACAGAGCTTCTCTTACTAAACCAATAAAGTGTGTTCATGAGATCTATAACATGAAAGTTATCAGTGCTAGTTTATACGGCTCAGAGCTATGGGGTTTCTGTAACCTAGCAAACCTGACTAGCAGAAAATAAGTTTCTTCGGGGGGTGGTGGGGGTGCCGCAAAGTACGCCCACTGTTCCTTTGAAATTAGACCTTGGTAGGAAAAATATCGCAGATTTAGCGAAGTTGCGTCCACTGTTGTATTGGAGACATCTAATGGTGACCCCAGAGCTAGCTCACTATGCTTCAGCATTGACAGACATTGTTCTACTTGACCGTTTTCATAAAATTGTTGGTTGAAAGAATTACGGGGGGTACTGACACAGTTAAAACTAGACCACCTTTGGGGTAATACTGATGTGTCTTGCTTCCCCTCAAAGACCAGGCTGAAACAAATCTACTGGGAGATGGTGAATTTTAGAAATTTTGCTAATGGGACTAACTCTTCTCTGACGAGACGCTTCCTGGACCTAAAAATGTCCCCCTCGTGTGAAGCGTTTTGGGACTTGATTGAGAAGCCGCATGACAGGAAGTTGTACTTTCAATTTAGAGTCGTATCGCTCCCAGTGAATGTGTTTAAAAAGAAATGGTCTACAACCTGGGATGAGCATTGTTACCACTGCAAAGATCAAGTTGAGCATGTCTCTCATGTACTGTTTTGTTGCCCCTTATATGCCAATCCAAGGCATAAATGGATAAGACCCGTTTGCCTCAACTTGGGGACGCGTAGTCAAGCTACAGCACTTAGAATTCTGGAAACTGATTGTTCTCCGCTGTTCGTAATTGCTGTTGCAAAGTTTTTGGCATGGGCCTGGGTGATTCGAACACGTGCTCTATTAGGAAAAATGCAGTGAGGAATCTTGGTTACCATGTTTCTAATGCTTTGACGTGTGAGTAAGTGTCAAGGTTGTTTTTAATAATGATGTAATAGCTTATTGTATTCGATGGATTTTCTGTTTAATACTTATCTTAAACTCTGTGTATTTTAAATTTAGTATTTATTGTACTGTGCTAGGATGGAAATGCTTTTATGACTGAAGTCGAATACAGCTTTGAAATTGGTTGTATAAGTCTCCCAGAACTTGGAGCCCTGCCTGCTCCCAGTCCCTCAATGAGGACCAGTCCCCTCCATGTGGCAATGCCGTCAGCTTCCCCAATGGCATCTCTGGCGCGTAAGGGTGTTGCACTCCCGCCCTCCTCTGGGACCTGTTCCTTCACAACCTCAGTGTTTTTTCTTCCAATGTAAGGTCTCTGAGGTCCAACTTCTGCTGCAGTGCTATAAAGACAGGACATGTCTCTGGATTCCCCCCCCTCTGGCAGAGTCAGGGCCCCTAAACTCTAAGGCCACCGCCTGTGTAAAGACGTGTAGTTGCGCTGCTAATATAATACAATTCGAAATCAGGCACAGCTAGGCCGCCTTCCACTCTGGGCCTCATCAGTGTTTTGAGGGCCACCCTGCGTCTCCCTGACCCCCAAATGAACCCCACCATCATGGACTTCAAGTTAGTAAACACCGAGCACGGCACCCATATAGGCAGTGTTCTAAAAAGGTACAGCAGCCGGGGGAGAGCCACCATCTTCAGCAACGCTATCCTCCCCATCACGGAAAGTGGGCGGGCACCCCAAAACGTCATACTCCCCTTTAGGGCCCGTATGCATCTCCCTACATTCCCCTCCAGTATATCACTAGCGTCATGATAAATATGAACTCCAAGGTACGCAAAACAAGATTTTTCCCATCTCACGGCTCGCGACATCTCAGGAATCCCCCTTCCTGGCTGCACTGGAAATAGACATGGCTTATTCCAATTAACTTTCAAACCTGAAACTTTCAAAGTCTGAGAACAGTCGTGATGTTCCTGCCAGTGCCCCATCCACCAAAAAGAATAACAAATCATCTGCGTAAAGGGAGATGTGTTGCTGGTCCCCTCTGAAGGTTAGGCCCTCGTACCACCATCCTAATCGAGCCCACTCCGCCAGTGGCTCTATTGCCAAAGCAAATAGTAACGGAGAAAGTGGGCAACCCTGTTGAGTCCCGCAAGCTACTGCATATCTGGGGGAAATCATTTGCCCCACCTTAACTCACGCCACTGCTGTGAAATATAACACCGCCGTCCATCTCACAAATGCCTTGCCAAGTCCAGAACAGCCCAGAGTTTTATACAAATAGGGCCATTCGAGGCTATGTAAGGCCTTCTCTATGTCTACAGAAAGGATTGCCGCCCCGGGCGAGCCCTCACAAGCTTCCCCCAAGACCCTCAGCAGTCAAATCAAATCAAATCAAATCAAATATACTTTATTCGGCTTTTGAAAAACAAAACCATAAAAGTTCATGATAAAATACAATTGACAATAAAAAACATTTTAAATGACCAGCGTACAGTAAGGAAGGGTCCCTGACATAAAAAGTTATTTTCCGCTCTAAGATTATGGCAGTATCAAAGGGGTTCGTGATTTAAACACAGGAGTTCATAGTTAGCCTTTGTTACATATCCAGATATTCAGGGGGGAAAGCACGGGGTTATGGGGTAAAAGTCATGTAAGTCCCATATTGATATTGGGCCGTCTCTTACTCGAGGCGGGCAGGATTTCAAATAAGGTACTATGTTTCGATCCCTGAATCTCACGAGTACCAGGTCCCCCGCAACGTCTTTGGGAAGAGAGCCCAGCCAACCAACCCTTCTAACACTCCTTATTACTCCGTATAAATTGGGAGGCAATGGTCTATTTTTTGAGAGCCAAAATTTGGTTTTATTGACTAAATCATATTGTCTCTCAATTTTTCCCGGTGGCAGAGAAGGTACACCCGCAAGGATGCACACGTATGGGGCCGCTTCCGGAGGTAAATGGATAGAATTAGTATTATTTTGACCCACTCTCGGTGCGGTCAGCTGTGGGAGGGAAACTTTAGTGGGGACTTTAGGTGTTTGTTGCCCTGAAGCAGTAGGGCCAGTGGGTTTTATTTGATGCCTTTTATACTGCACAGGAGGTTTTGAGCCTGGATGTGTAGGGGAAGTCTTAGGGCAATTGGTTGTAGTACTATGTTTGCCAACCAGCGGATTTAACATAATGGCTTTCTCTATCTCGGAAAGCCGCTCCCCTAACAGGTTCATTTTTTCTAATAGGGGTGCTATCATAGAAGTAAGCAGTTGTTCGATAATAGGTATTAATTGCAGTTGGGAAGGGGGTGCTATGGCTTCTGGAAACTCCGCAGACAGAGGGATCGTTGGGGAGTTTGCAGTGGATGGAGATGGGATCAGAGGGGACTCATTTCTTTGTGTATTCGGACAGCAGAATTTATTATCCAATATGGATGGATCTCGAGGTGTAGCCTTATGTGAAAGTAAACTAACATTTTTGGGCAGAAGGGGAGTATCCAATGAGGCATATGTGGTTTTGCAGAGGAGATTCAGCTCATCTAGCAGGGAGCACGTTTGCCCACTGCTATCTTCGTAGGTGAAATGGTTCATGGTGGTATAGGGATGTAGGGCCTTGATGTGAGAAAGAGTCCACTAATAGGAACACTGGAATCTTACAGGGGGTCTTTACCTACTATATAGTATGCCTACAATGTGGCAGCAAAGGGGGGGTGGCCCGTCCCGTCCTTTTCCGGCCTTTGAGGGCCGTGGAGGGCCCGCCCTTTGCCCGGGCTTCACCCCGGGCTATGTCCCGCGCGCGTCCCGCGTCGCGGGAAAGGGATCGAAATTAAATCACTGCTGGCGAGGGGGCGGGAACGCCGAGGGAAGAGGCAGCAGCTGGGTAGGCAGAGAGCCTGCTGGACCTCGCAGTCCCTCGGCGTCTGCTTCACACAAAGTCCTTTCCCCTTCGAGCACCACACACAGGGAGAGTGAGCGCTGACAAAGCGCAGGGATCCCACGACGACCTGCCCTCAGTGCCTGGAAACAGCAGCAGTCCATGAGCGGCACCCGCGGAGCGGGGGCCGCGATAGGTATTTTAAATGTCCAAGGCGGCGGGCGGGAACGCCGAGGGAAGAGGCAGCAGCTGGGTAGGCAGAGAGCCTGCTGGACCTCGCAGTCCCTCGGCGTCTGCTTCACACAAAGTCCTTTCCCCTTCGAGCACCACACACAGGGAGAGTGAGCGCTGACAAAGCGCAGGGATCCCACGACGACCTGCCCTCAGTGCCTGGAAACAGCAGCAGTCCGTGAGCGGCACCCGCGGAGCGGGGGCCGCGATAGGTATTTTAAATGTCCAAGGCGGGGGGGTGGGAACGCAGAGGGAAGAGGCAGCAGCTGGGTAGGCAGAGAGCCTGCTGGACCTCGCAGTCCCTCGGCGTCTGCTTCACACAAAGTCCTTTCCTCTTCGAGCACCACACACAGGGAGAGTGAGAGCTGACAAAGCGCAGGGATCCCACGACGACCTGCCCTCAGTGCCTGGAAACAGCAGCAGTCCGTGAGCGGCACCCGCGGAGCGGGGGCCGCAATAGGTATTTTAAATGTCCAAGGCGGGGGGCGGGAACGCCGAGGGAAGAGGCAGCAGCTGGGTAGGCAGAGAGCCTGCTGGACCTCGCAGTCCCTCGGCGTCTGCTTCACACAAAGTCCTTTCCCCTTCGAGCACCACACACAGGGAGAGTGAGCGCTGACAAAGCGCAGGGATCCCACGACGACCTGCCCTCAGTGCCTGGAAACAGCAGCAGTCCGTGAGCGGCACCCGCGGAGCGGGGGCCGCGATAGGTATTTTAAATGTCCAAGGCGGGGGGCGGGAACGCCGAGGGAAGAGGCAGCAGCTGGGTAGGCAGAGAGCCTGCTGGACCTCGCAGTCCCTTAGCGTCTGCTTCACACAAAGTCCTTTCCCCTTCGAGCACCACACACAGGGAGAGTGAGCGCTGACAAAGCGCAGGGATCCCACGACGACCTGCCCTCAGTGCCTGGAAACAGCAGCAGTCCGTGAGCGGCACCCCTTCACACGGTAATAGCTGTATTCCTGGTAGGGATGAACCCAGCCTGGTCCTCATGCACCAGGCTCTTCATATGCTGCATCAGGTGCAATGCCAGGATCTTACTAAGTATCTTATAGTCCGTGGACATCATTGATAGAGGGCGATACGCCGCCGCGTCAGTGCTATCCCTCCCCGGCTTCAATAATGGAATAATGGAACTATAAGGGCCTCCCGCATCATCCCCGGTAACTGTCCCACTTCCCACGCCACTCTATAGACCTCTAAGAGCCTTGGCCCCAGTACATCTATAAATTGCAAATAGAATTCAACTGGTAGCCCATCCACCCCCGTGGTCTTATTCCGTGCCATCTGTTTGATGGCACTTCTTATCTCCTCAGGGGTAATGTCCCAACCAAAATGTTTTACCTGGTCCTCGTCTATTTGTGGAAGTACCACTTCTCCCAAGAAAGACTCAATTTCAGTTTCATCTGCCGTTAACGTACTGTTGTACAGCAGCTCGTAGTATTGCCGGAACTCCTGCATAATCTCCCTTTGGGTATAGACCATGGAGCCCTCACCCGCCCCCAGGTCCAAGATCGGGGAGCCTCTCGGAGTAGGATTTGCCAACCAGGCCAGCAGTGTCTCCGCCTTATCGCTTTCTGCATGAGCCTTCTCCGCATACTTCCTGTAATCGAAGCAACGGAGCCTTTCCACCTCCTCTGCCATTTCTCCTTGGCCTCTGTTACTTCGGTCTGGAGTTCCGGATGCTCCGGCCTTGCCTGTTCCACTAACCTCAACCGTCCTGCTGCCGTTTTGGCATCCTGTAGCAGGGTTTTCCTTACTCCAGCATATTTACTTATGCATAACCCCCGAACCACCACTTTAAAGGCGTCCCACCCCACCGCCCTAGTAGTAGTAGTTCCTGCATTCTCGGAGAAATAGAGTCCTATCCCCTCTTCCACATCACTACGAAACACCGGATCATCTAGCGTCTCAGGGCGCCGCCGCCATGTGGGAATTGCAGCTTTGTCCCTCGTCCAATATAACTTGACCAATAATGGGTTATGTTCAGACAGAGTCCTGGTGAGGTATTCAGATTGGATCACCGAAGACACCAACGATGGGGAGCCCAGAATGGCCTCTAGCCGAACATGAAGCTTGTGCAACGCTGAGAAATAGGAATAATCCCTATCCTGCGGGTGCTGCAATCTCCACACATCTACCAAATGCCACCGAGCCTGCCAATCAACCCTATACTTGGATAGCCTGTGAACTGGGGAGTCTGCCATGGGGGGATGAGACTTATTCATGATGGTGTCTGCAATCGAGTTGAAATCCTCTCCCATTATTATTGGGCCCGCCAGGAACTGCGCAAGGGTGCCGTACTTTCGGTCCAGAAATCACGCCTGATCCATATTAAGAGGATAAATACTACATAAGGGTACCTCTCTGCCACACAGGCGCCCCTCGACCGCAAAAAACCTACCCTCTCCATCTATCATATGTTTAAGTGCCTGGAAGGGGACCCCTGCCCTGACCCAAATCAGTGCCCCACTCGCAAACGCCGAATAAGTTGTGTTAAAAACCTGGCCCCTCCATCTATGCTGCAGCGCTAAGCCCTCTGCCTTCGTGAGGTGCGTTTCTTGGAGCAGTGCTATGTGTACTCCCCTCCTAACAAAATATGCATGAACCTTGTGTCGTCTTGTCATCGTGTGTAGTCCCCTCACATTCCAGGTAATACATTTTAAATCAGGTATTGCCCCATTATCACATTGCAATTTCTTCCTCCTTCCATCGACATCATTTATCACACCGGTGACCCCTAGAACCAAACCCCATTCCCAACTCCCCCACCCCCTACCCTACCAAGAACAGGTCCTAAAACAATACTGTTAGTCCCCCATCCAAACCATACCCACACACACCACACACCTACGCCCAGCGGTAGCCACCGCAGGCACGCCTTTAGAGCTACAGGGGGGGGGTCTGGTGCCGATGGGTGACTGCACTCTCACACATATGAACTCCGCTGAGGCCCCCTTATAAATCCCCAGCCGCTACCCCACCTGCGCGCCAGGTTTCTAATTAACAAAGCACCACAATATGAGGACTTTCCCCTGCCTCAGGGCTGCCACCCAGCATTCCCTCCTTGTTCACCATTCAGCTCCAGCACGATATCACAACTTCATATAAGGACCATTTGCAACCCCCTCTCCGGCCCCAGCATCCATACAAATGAACGATCACTCATATATGAGTCTATCTGCTGTGGCCGGGGTGACCTGCGGCACCTGAACACTTCAACCTCCGACGCTTGTGTCCAACCGTGTTTTTTCTTCCTCCGTGTCCGTGCACTCCGGTGTCTGCATAGCCTGACTGCTAGATAACGCCGGCACCGCCTCCAGCGCATCTTGTTTCCCTAGTTCAGTTTGAGCTTGAGACGCTGCTGCCCCAGCGTAAAGGCACTGCGATTTACGCTCGGGCAGCCCCTCCAAGAGTTCCTGCATTCACCTCTCCGTTCGACCCCACCAGCTCAGTAAGTTTCCAGCCACGCCCATGCGTCCTCTAGAGTGTCATGAAAAAGAGTGCTACCATCAAGCATGATTTTCAATTTCGCGGGAAACAATAATGAATACTGGATGCCTTCCGATCGCAGCTCCCTTTTCACTGATAGGAATGAAGTACAACGGCGCTGGATCTCCAGAGTACAATCCGGAAATATAGTCACTCTATATTATCAACCTCATATGGCCATTTAGTCCGCACTCTCTGGAGCAGCAAGTCCCTGTCCTTCTAATGTAGGAGTCTAGCCACCACCGGGCAAGGGGGACGTCCCGGCTGCGGGGGCCTGACAGGCACCTTATGTGCTCGTTCCAGCGTGAAAAATGAAGACGAGCCCTCGGCTGCCACCACTGTTCGCAACCACTGCTCCAGATACTGCACCATATCTGATCCCTCCACTTTCTCCGGCAGCCCCACCACGCGGATGTTATTTCACCTATTGCGGCTTTCGGCGTCCTCTGCCCATTTCTCCAGTGCTTGAATTTGGTCCAGTGCGTCTACCATCTTGCTCTCCAGTACCTATTGGGCCGGCGCTACCTCCTGAAATGTCCCTTCCACCTGCTTCACCCTGTCTGCCAGCTTGGAGTGGTCCGCCCTCAATAGTCCTAGTCCCGTCGCTACTTGCGCAATGTCCTGTTGCAGGGCTGTTCGGGATTCCGCTATCGCCGTTAGGATACGATCTGTCACTGCAATTGCGGGTTCTGGGCCTACTCTGCTCAATCCAAGTCACCCTGGGCCTGTCGCGTTGTGAGGCTGCTGTCCACCCGGCTCTGTGGCTAATGGGGCTCCGGGGGAGCGGTGCCCAGGTCCTGAGGCGCCATATTGTGTCGCCTCCTCCGCTACCAACTCGGGTCGCTCAGGAGCCCAGGAGCCCTCAAAGCACGTCCTCTTGATCACCGGGCAGCTCCCCGGGCTGGGAGCTCCACAATCCACGAGTCCCGGCACCGCTGACGGGCAGCTAGGGCTCTTTGTTCCAGGATTCTGTGGGGGCCGACAGGGAACCCGGCGCTCACACAGCCAGCTCCATCGGCCTCCAAGCCACGCCCCCAGTCCATTTAAATTGGGGAGGGGATATCCACATCAAAGTTGTGCCCTGCGTGGTTAAGGCCTTATCAGTCATAAACGGATAAAAGGAGTTCTGTCGAAAAAGTTTTACGTCCCAAAGTAGAGATGTACCAGAGCAGGATGAAAGAGCACTAGGACAACAGACACAGAGTTGGGCAAGATCTTACATGCATTAGTGTGGGGTATTGGGTTTGGATCAAGGTTCCTACTCATGTTGTGAAAGGGAATTCAAAATTCAAGGATCCTGTATGAGTGGATACTGTGTCAAAGAATGCTGTTAGAGTCAATGGACATGAATGGTGGTATGAAAGCAGAGTGCACAAATTTGTGGTCATGGATAAGAAGGAGTATGTTCCTGATGGCCAATGCAAAATGTCTGACAAAGGGGGATTTTCTAGGTTTTCAAGCAACGAACTGAATGGTTTGGGTATCTCTAATGTTCACAAGCAAAAAACATTTGATGAATATGTTTTTCCTGTAGAACTCCGTAGAAGCAAGAGGACTGTTTCTAGGCCTTTTAGATTTTGTGATGTTTAGGGTTTTATATAATTGTTTCTTTTGTTGTATTGTATTCTCACTCTCTAGATTTTATTTATTTCCCAGTTTGTAATTTGAGAACACTTGTTTATTTAATATGTTTGTGGAAGGAGGGAAATTTGTTTTGATGTGATGCATTCCGCATTACAGGCTTTCCAAACTTGGAATGCGGAATGCACAGAGATGAAGTCCATAATGTTCTTTTGGTGGCAGTTCCTGCTGGGAAAATGAAGAGGGTTGAGCAATAAGCTTCCTTCTACCTACCTCTGCATCCGTGTTACTGTGTCTATCTTCAACAAAATTCTAGCTCAAATGTTTTAAGAGGCGCAGACAACATATTTCAAGTAGGAACGCGGTGCAGCAACGGCTCGGTGACGGCATCAGGACAAAGTCGGTGAGCTCAGAGCTTGCGTTGTTCGAGGCCTACGTTGCTTGATGTGATGCCTACAGGTCACCGGGCCGGTCGTGAGAGTCGGTCACAGCCCCCTACCTCTGTAGCCACTGAAACAGCGTTTCGAGCAGCAATTCACAAAGGCTGGTGAAGTCTACTGGTCCTGAGACTGCGGTCAGGGGGCAAGCTCTCTTCCAAGCCCTTGGAGATTTTTTCACAAGTTGAAAGTAAATTACATAAAGTTCTTTCTCCTCTCTTTGGCAGTCAGGCAACCACTGCAGGCCCATCCCCCAAGCAACACTTCAGCTTGGTAATAGTCCTGCCTCAGTTTTTTCAGGTTCCTCTCCTCAGCAGAGGTTTTGTCTTGTAAGTCCATAAGTGATCTAATTTCTTTGGATCAGGCTCCCAATACTTATACCCCAAAATCCTTTGTTCTCTGAGGGGAGAGGGGCCTGTGCCCAGTCAAAACCAGTTCTGAAGCACTCTGTTTACCAGACTTCTCCTTTCCTTTTACAGCGCAGGGCAGGCACATCAGACGCCCCACAGGAGGTGGAGCCAGCATTGCAGAAGGCAAGTACAGCCCGGGAGCACTTTGTTGACAGTCTTCCTTCTTTTCTTTCAGTGTGCAGGGCAGAGACATCAGACACACCGCAGGGGGTGGTGAAGGACTGGGTTCTTTGGACCCAGCGGTGCCAGGGCACAACACCTGAAACCTTCGTGGGTAACCTGCTCCGGCGTACAAATCACAGAGACACGGGACACTTCCTTCGGCGTCAAAGAGTCAAGGTTTATTTACTGCAGGGAACACAGAAGTCACAGGAAGTACATCGAGTGTAGTTCGGGGAGACTGCTTCAAATTGTATTTGTGGATCGCTCCTTTTATACAGTTTCTACCCATAGGATAACATGATACACAATAGTTTACAACCTGGTTCCCACAAGTCGCTCTCAGAGGGGTCGCTTAGATCACTTTGAAACACACAAGATCCGGAACATAAGTGCGGAAACATTTGGCGGTTCCCAACTGTAAAAACCCATCTTCCCACCATTAGCAAATTCCAATCAGCAGTAAAGTAGATCGAAACAGGAACGAAGACAGGTGCAGAGGAAGACGGGGACAGTGGGGAGATCGGAAAGGGTGTAAAAGGGGAGTGTCGAGAAGCACGAGATACAGGCATCAAAGGGACGTGCCTAATGAGATGCACAACTGAGACAATAAGCCCGTGCGGCAAGATGAGCCTCGAGCGGCGCCATCTGCCTTACAGTAGCATCCCCCTCGTCATAAAGACACTTTCAAAGAACATGTGTCTTCCGCAAATATCTTGGGAGTCCCAGGGTCGCGAAGCGGACAGCGTCCGTTCGCTGGCTACTTGAGGGCAAGAGACAAAATGGATGCCGTATCTAAGATGGAACCCGTGGGTACAGATGACAAACCCACATAACAAACGAACGGTTTAAGTTAGCACAGCGAAACTGCGCACACTTGCTAAACTCGTCATTTGCGGTTCATAGATACTAGACTCGACCATATTCGTGTGAGTCGAAAACACCACTTACAATTGTCACGGAACCTCAGACGCTCCTTTTGCCCTCATGTAGGCAAGCACTAGTCGGAATCATACTCGATATTCATCAGACCATCAAGATGTCGTTGTAGCATAGCTCTGTCCAACCGAGTCCCCTTGGTAACAGATGGTTGTCTCATACACGTTGTAGCACAGAGGCCACATAAGGCAGGACCACACTGCACACAAAGGCAACACGTGAACAGGAACACTACCACAACCCCGATGATCGTCAGAATCTTCCAACCCCAAGTCGACACCAGGCCCCAAAACCAACCAAGTAGCGTCCAATCCCCTACATCCACGTGTATGGATTCGGAGATCTTGTGCAACTTCGAGATGGCTTGATAGACAGTAGGAGCATTATCTGGAATGAAAATGCAACAGCTCGAATGGATCACTTTACATACCCCACCGCGATCTGCTAAGACAACATCTAAAACCATACGGTTTTGTAATGTCATAAGTCTCTCCGCCTGAAGTTCTGTGGTGATATTACCAAGGGCACTGGCAGTAATGTTAGCTGTCGATTCTACCACTCGAGTCAAATGTCTCAGGTTCCTACTATTAACCATAGGTCCCCAAAACGGGAGGAAACCCTTGAAAAAGTCTCCTGCCTCTTGACCGGCAGTATCCTCTTCACTAATTACGCCTCGTACAACTCTAGTCTTGTGATAATCGGCATCTACAGTAAACGTCGGAGGCAACAGATTTGCAACAAAACATGAGCCCATGAAGTCTGCGGGCAACCATGTGTATGCACGATCATGACAGATGAAGTACGTACCCTTGGCAGCCAGAAGCACAGGGATCGGGGACATTGACAGAACGTAACTTTCAGTGCAAGCACTTACTCCAAGTGAGGCTTGCGAGCCACGACCCACAAGACAAAGATTACCAGTGTGGGGTACGACCCATATTGGAGACGAGCTTTTAAGCTGCTTTTCATTAGTGAACGTACTATATTCCCCTCTATTCGGTGCCCTATAGGCTTGTACCTCTGCCTTAGGGATGAGATAAGCATCATGGATCTCATCTTCCAAATCCTGTATTATCATCGATACCACCCACTGCCATGAGGTAGGACCCGGTTTGGGGGAACGTTCTGGAGAGGGGTGGAAACCTAGTGCGCTTCGAAGCATTGTTTGGTATGCTCGAGCTGACCCTTGGGAACTATACGGTAACACCAGATATGGAATTCCCTTACCCGTAGTATGTGGCATCAACCCACACACCCAACAATTAGTAGTGTTAACCACTAACTGATGCTGATGGAGGAGCTGGATAAAGGAATTGTTGCGGAATTCTACACGTCTAGCCTGTTCGTGTTCTGGTAACATATGAAAGGAATGAGGAGAAGCAGTAGAAGTAATGTTAGGGTAAGGAGTAGGAGTAGGGGTAGGAAGTAAGAAGTAAGACATAGTGTAATACACCCCACCCGCCAAAAATGCGGAAGCAGTTAAAAACAGTACAAACAATTGGAATACAAAACATTTAGTACGACTAAGTTTCTGCAGCTTGACTCTATACGCCTGCGTTCCTTCCAAATCATTCAGCTTCAAAAATGCCATTTCCCTATGACCGTCCGCAACGTTTCTTGACGCACTTCGTTCTGTGCAGCAATAGTCAATTCCCAGGAGTTCCTAGGAACCGACGGCCTTTAACCTAGCGTCAAGACCTACTGTCCAGAAGGAAGTACGCGCGCGGCCCTACGGCCCTCAATACACAATATGTATTTATTTAGCACAATAATTCGGCTGTGGAAGGAAAAAGATACAAGAAAAAATCTTGATATATATATATATACAAAACAATTTTCAATGATACGAATGTTCAAAGTTGATCATGGGAAACGAAGATATTGCAGTTATCAATTTCAGCAAAGCAAGCAAAAAAATTTATTTGTCCTTAGTATGAGAACGCAAAGAATATCGATGTTTCCCAGGACGTGTCTGCACGTCGAACAAAGGATCTGTCGAAGAGACAGCGTCCTGTTGATCAGTTTGCTGATTTGGTCTTGAGTCTTTTGCTGACAATGTTCCAACAATGGCTTTCTGCTGCGCTGAGTGTTCACCAACAAGTTGTGCGTCACTGAAAGGTACAAACGCCGGCAATGTCGCTGCTTCTGTTGACGCAATGCCTTTCCTCACCCACGGGTCTGCCGGCAAAGGAATAGGGACTCGCTTACAATGGGTAGCATGTACCCAGTTCTTCCGTCCCTCAAGACGAACGGCAGTCCTCGTGGCCAAAAGCACCTGGTGAGGTCCAACAAAGCGGGGGTCCAGATTCTTCTTGCGCGAAAAATTTCGGGTGACAACCCAATCACCAGGCTGGAGCTGGTGGCCTGGACCCTCCGTCTGCGTCGGCAAGGCGTCGTAAACCTGTTGATGAATTAACCTCAGTTTAGCAGTCAAGTCATGTAAGTAGTCAATCAACATCGGGTACTCAAGATCAACAAACATACCTGGCCTAGGAACCCCCCACACATTCGCAGGACGGCCGAACACTATTTCATAGGGACTAAGCCCTATTCGGGAGTGTACAGTCGCCCTAGTTGACAGTAATGCTAGAGGCAAAGCATCAGGCCATGAAAGTCCAGTCGTAGCCTGGATCTTCGCTAATTTTAGTTTAAGGGTGCCATTGTACCCTTCAACCAATCCAGCTGACTGGGGATGATTGGCGCTGTGGAATTTTTGACTAATTCCAAGGCCCTTACACACACTCCTCATCACACTTCCAACAAACTCACTTCCGTTATCTGACCACACGACTCTAGGCATTCCATACCGAGGAAAGTATTCCTTCAGTAGGATTTTCGCAGTAGACAAAGCAGTATTATCTTTGAGGGGATAGGCCTCGATCCATCGGGAGAATGCGCAAACCACAACCAAAACGTATTTCAGGTTATTGCATCGCTCCATATGGATGAAGTCCAATTGGATCACCTCAAAGGGGTACGAAGGAGGAGCAAAACTGCCAGGGGGAGTTGGGGTTCCTTTGCCAGGATTGTACATTATACACACCATACAATTCTTCACCAAACGTTCAGCACACTTAGTAATTCCATCGTTCTTCCACACATCAGCCAACAACTTGCAAATACCTTTCGCGCTAATATGTGCTAACCCATGTGCCATTTGCACAACGGCCAGTACATACGCATCAGGCAACATCCATCTTTTCTGATCTGACAAATCAATCCAGCAACCATTCACATCCAACCTTCCCGTACTTTCTTTCCACTTCATCTTTTCAGTGTCGGTGGCCTCATTCTGAATTGCTTTCACACTCTCTATAGTATTCTCACACATACTTGATTCTGTAGGCCACCTAACCGAATTCGTCACATACATTCGAGTGCTAAGGTTCCGGGCAGTCTCCTTAGCAATCTCATCTGCAAACGCATTACCACGACCAACATCATCCGTCACCTTACGATGCGCACTACATTTAACAATTGCAACTTGAGCAGGCAAAGTCAATGCATCCAAAAGATCGTTCACAAGCTGGCCATGCTGTATTTTCGTGCCATGTGACGTCAAGAAACCACGTTCTCGCCACAATCGTCCGAAACTATGCGCTACACCGAAAGCATACTGACTATCGGTGTACACATTCACACGTTTACCTTTTGCTAATACACATGCTCTAGTAAGAGCGATCAGCTCTGCAGCTTGGGCAGAATTCTGATTCAATCTCGCAGTCTCAACAACAGTATTCAATGTCACCACAGCATAAGCAGTAGTCACATCACCATTCGGCAATTTAAAACATGACCCATCCACATACAGGATGCCATCCGGGTCTTCCAATGGGGTGTTTTTAAGGTCCACACGACCTTTTGTTTCCTCCTCTGTACGCAAGTAACAGTCATGTTCTGTTACTGCATCTGACTCTGCACTAATTGGTAACAAAGTTGCCGGATTTAGGACATTACAACGTTTTATCTGAATGTGGCTTGCCAAGAGCGTCAATTCGTACCCAGATAACCTCGCACTCGTCAAGTGCTGAGTTTTCGTACGGTTCAAAAGAGTATCGACTGCATGCGGAACCATCACCGTAAGCATATTATCCATGACCAATCCTGCTGATTGTCGGATGGAGACCGCAGCTGCCGCAGTTGCTCTCAAACAACTCGGCAATGCTCTAGCTACTGGGTCTAAGGTCGAGGAAAAATATGCACATGGACGTTGCTTACCACCAAAAGGTTGCGTTAAGACGCTTAAAGCACAACCTTCCCTCTCGTGAACATATAACGTGAACGGTTTACTGTAATCAGGGGTACCTAACACAGGGGCCGAACACAATGAATCACGTAATTCAGAAAAACTTTTCTGACATTCTTCCGTCCATGGTAAAGGAGTCGAAACATCCTTGCACGTAAGAGCCACCAATGGTTTCGCTAGCAATGAAAAATTAGGAATCCACTGCCTGCAGTACGATGTGATACCTAGAAAGGCACGCACATCTCTTTGGGTTTGTGGCACAGCCATGCGCGCAATCGCTGCAATTCTCTCTGGGGTCAATCTCCTTCCCTCCTTTGACAATAAGTGACCTAGATAGGTTACTTCTTGACAACAATATTGGAGTTTAGAAGGTGACACCTTGTGATTTAACTCACAGAGATGTTGCAGCAACGACACTGTAGCAATTTTGCAAATGTCCTGAGTATCAGCAGCCACCAATAAGTCGTCGACGTATTGGATTAAAGCCGCACCAACCGGCAACCTAAACGCATCTAGTTGACCCTTCAAAGCTTGACTGTAAATCGATGGACTTTCACAGTAGCCCTGAGGAGCGCGTTTGAACCGGAAGCTACGTCCACCAAGAGAGAAACCGAAAAGGTCCCTGCTCTCTTCGGCAATCGGGATGCTGAAAAACGCATTTTTCAAATCAATCACCGAAAACCATGAAGCCGTAGCTGGAATCAGAGTCAGTAGCGCCGTAATGTCAGGCACAACAGGGAATTGAGGAACCACAATTTTATTCACCTCCCGTAAATCAATAACAAAACGATAAACAGGCGGTTTGGTAGGATCAGTACGTTTAAGAATGGGCAGTACAGGACTATTGCACACGTTTCCCCGAGTTTCTTCAATGACATCTTTCTCGATCAAATCATAGATGATCGCTAACAAAGCTCGTTCACCATCCAGGGAGATACGATATTGGGGAATACGTGGCAATCGCACATTCGATTTCAACTGAACAACATAAGGGGAGATATCAAGTAGGCCCACGTCGTTTGGACCCGTCGCCCACAAAGATGCAGGAAGAGAACTCAATTCCGGTGGAAGCTTATCGAGGGACAAGTACATGGGAGAGACTACCCTCTCTCCTAACGTAAGCTTTATACCCGCAGGAGAACAATACAAAGTCGCATACAAGCGTTTAAGCAAATCCAGACCCAAAAGATTTTCACCACAACCAGTGGTTAAAATCAACGGAGCTTCGAGCTCACGAGGCCCAATTTTGAGGGGCAAAGGGCGCGAAACTGGATTGCTAACGGGGGCGCCAGAGAATCCAACAGATACATTTGTTAAGCCAGACAAAGGTGCGCCAGGGAGTTTCGAATGCATGATAGAACTTTTCGCTGCACCAGTGTCCAACAGAAAAGGCTCAACGACGCCCGATGTAGCAACTGCGACGTAAGGCCCTCTCTGATCAACCGGAACTGATACCACTCCCTCTCCTTGTCTTTGGCTGTCCTAGTAATTACTATCGTCAGTTCCCTGATCGACGTAATAATCGTCTACATTGTACTGCGCAGATCGTCCTTGCGATGATCCACGTTGGTCGAAACAATTATTAGAATTTGACGAGTTATCAGAACAGTCGTTCTGAGCACCACGACCTCTACCACGTGATGCGTGCTGTGCACCACCACGACCTCCTCTAGACGAATTACCACCACTACGGTCATTTAAAGCAGGACAATTGAATTTAATGTGTCCCTCCTGTCTACAATAAGCACATTGGTTGTACCCCAACGAAGATCTCTGAAAAGATGAATCATTACGCGGCTGCGATCGATTTGATTGCGACTGCGATCTATTCTGCTGAGGCGCATTCTGATTAGAACGCGGCGGATATGCTTGTTGTAACAACACTTTAGTTTTCAGCTCTTTCGTCTTTTTATCGGCACGGTCATTTTCCTCTTTTTCTCTATTTTCGTAATATTGTGCCGTAGCCAGAATCTGAGCTGAGGTAGAAACGGCCCACGCACTTTCTGAATTCTTCAATTTATTGCACAAGTCGGGCAATAAGTTCGATACAAATTTATCCACAAACAACCTCTGTCCACCCTCAGTACCCATATCCTGCCCACTATGATCGACGAATGTTTCCTCGAACCTCGTAAAGAAGTCTGAAACACTCTCATCTTTCTTCTGCTTACAGGCTGACAACTTGTCCCAATTTACCCTCATAGCTGGCATAAGCGTTTTCATTAACGTAATGATTCGCTGGGGAAGAAGTTCAATCAACTGATCGGGTTTAGTAGCAGCCACTTGTCCAGCGTCTGCCGCTGTAATGGCAGCCCAATCACCACCTAATTCATTCGCGTGATCTTGGTGACGAATCTTGGCCCATACCGGTTGCGGTACGACATTGCCAAACAACATGTCGATATCGGCCAGATTCATTATCGTAGCGTCTACGAGCTGCGATAATTCTTTGTAATACCCCGCAGGATTTTTGCGAGGATCAGGCAAAGTTTGTTTCACCTGAAGCACTTCCGATCGTTTCCAAGGGAGGTGTATCCACACTCTCTGGAAATGTGCTGGTATTGGAGCATTAGCATTAGTATTATCAGCGGGTACCCAAACTGGCGGAACTTCTCGCATAGGATATTGGCCAGACCCATCTCGTTGTTCAATGTCCTCAACGAACAATGCATGAGGAATAGGAGCGGGACGAAGAGATAGCAACCGTTCAATAGCACGTCGGACATTAGTGTCGACTATCAGTCCAGTTGCGAACTGAAGCCGAAGATTAGACAGGGCGGTCAGCACCTCGTCAGGCGCAACAGCCGCTATCTGATCATGTAAGAACTTGCACATTTCATCAAACACATATCTCTGAGTAGGTATGTTGAATTGATCAAACGTTTCGAGGACAACACGAGGTGGATTTCTAACAGGGTTTATCATCCAACCCATCGCCATATTGTATAGCGCAACACGTTCTCTATTACCAGGAAGCTGGCTACGTCTCTGTGGACCATCAGAACCGGCAGACCCAAAAACAGGTCCGAGCGACTGAAAGAAGTTTGTCGCAAGGGGAGAATCACGATTACGAGTAGAGGGAGAAGAGTAAGACACAGGACTAACAAGAGAAGGAGTAGAGACGTTAGCAGCAACAGGGGTTAACAACACAGGAGCAGTAGCGTGAGCAGTAGCGGGAACAGGAGTATGTGGAAGCGGAGGAGCAGTAGGAATAGAAAGAGGCAAAGGAGCAGGAACAGTCGGAAGAGCAAGTGCAGGTTGAGGAACTGGTGGAACAGGTACGGCAGGGACCACAGGAGCTGCGGTACCCTGTACGTACGGAGGCGGCGACTTCATAAGATAGGACATTAAAGAATCCTCAACTGCCTCTTCCTTCTTATCCGACTCCGTAGACAAAACAGGATAGCATTTGTCTATGGACATACGCTGTAATCTCTCAAACACTTCCTTATCCTTATCCTCCTTATCACGCTGAAACTGCTCAGCTTTCTTTACAATAGTAGCAACAGTATCTCGCTGACTACGTTTATTTTGTCTGATCTCTTTCTGTCGGGCTTCTTTGCGCCAGAACCGAAAGGCATCAAACATGGCCGGCCTTGATTTACGTTCGAACAACTTTATTTCCAAATTATCTAAGATCGACGCTTCGAAGCTACCGTGAGGTGGCCAACGAAGATCGCCGTCTTTCTTTGTATATTTGATCCAATAATCGTTAAAAGCAATCGGGCCTAGCCCATGTTTGCTATATAGGTCATAAGTAGGAGTTCCAACCGGAGGTATCGGACACGAGTCCTCCAGCAGGGAATCCGCACCACAAGGTCTAAAGCAACTGAACAAAGTACTGCGACCAGGCATCTTGCACACTAGCCGAGTTTCACAAACTTCAAGGGTTACGGGATTTACCAAGTCCCAGCAAAGAACTAAACCCTCGGTCTTTGGCGGCTGCAGTCGTCAAACAAATACAACAACAACAAAGTACGCTAGCAAAGTGTCACCGACAAAAACACTCACACAGCGTGTACAACAAAGACACTCGCTAAAGTGTCTACAACAAAAACACTCGCTAAAGTGTTTACAACAAAGAACTCTGGGAGCGACCCACAAATACTTAACTCAAAGATCAATGGCGTCCTCAGGAAGGCCCGTCAATCGTCTCGCTATACCAAGGTCTACGCCAGGCGCCAAAACAGGTCTACAGTCAGGGTAGCAGTCCGTCGCAGCCGTTAGGAGGCGGGAATCTTCGCGGGAAAAGTCTTCGGGCCACTTATTTCGACAACAGGATCGATGAAGCGGGGTGCACCTTCCCTCGGAGATTTCACACGAAGTTCCTCACGATCGTCAGGCTTGGACCGGTACCACTGATGCAGCCCCACGTTGGGCGCCAACTGAAGGACTGGGTTCTTTGGACCCAGCGGTGCCAGGGCACAACACCTGAAACCTTCGTGGGTAACCTGCTCCGGCGTACAAATCACAGAGACACGGGACACTTCCTTCGGCGTCAAAGAGTCAAGGTTTATTTACTGCAGGGAACACAGAAGTCACAGGAAGTACATCGAGTGTAGTTCGGGGAGACTGCTTCAAATTGTATTTGTGGATCGCTCCTTTTATACAGTTTCTACCCATAGGATAACATGATACACAATAGTTTACAACCTGGTTCCCACAAGTCGCTCTCAGAGGGGTCGCTTAGATCACTTTGAAACACACAAGATCCGGAACATAAGTGCGGAAACATTTGGCGGTTCCCAACTGTAAAAACCCATCTTCCCACCATTAGCAAATTCCAATCAGCAGTAAAGTAGATCGAAACAGGAACGAAGACAGGTGCAGAGGAAGACGGGGACAGTGGGGAGATCGGAAAGGGTGTAAAAGGGGAGTGTCGAGAAGCACGAGATACAGGCATCAAAGGGACGTGCCTAATGAGATGCACAACTGAGACAATAAGCCCGTGCGGCAAGATGAGCCTCGAGCGGCGCCATCTGCCTTACAGTAGCATCCCCCTCGTCATAAAGACACTTTCAAAGAACATGTGTCTTCCGCAAATATCTTGGGAGTCCCAGGGTCGCGAAGCGGACAGCGTCCGTTCGCTGGCTACTTGAGGGCAAGAGACAAAATGGATGCCGTATCTAAGATGGAACCCGTGGGTACAGATGACAAACCCACATAACAAACGAACGGTTTAAGTTAGCACAGCGAAACTGCGCACACTTGCTAAACTCGTCATTTGCGGTTCATAGATACTAGACTCGACCATATTCGTGTGAGTCGAAAACACCACTTACAATTGTCACGGAACCTCAGTGGGGCCAACACTGTGGGGGGCAGGGACAGTCCTATTAAGGTCCCAGGTGCAACTCCTCTCTGCCATCTAAATGCAGATCTCTCTGTTCACCACTGGGCTGACTCATTCTGTTTCCTGGAATCCCCAAGCCCTGTCACTCAAACTCCAAAACAAAGGAATACACAACATCGCAGAGGCAGGTTTGAAAGGTTAGGCAAGCAGATACGTACTTTCTAAAAGTGGTATTTGCAAACACAGAATAATAAAATAAACTTCACTAAAAGATATATTTTATTATTCTGAGTCCAGGCATCCTAAACTCAAACTTCTACCATGTTCCCTGAGTCTGTTAGGATTATAAACATGTAATATTCTAACAGCCCATTCAGGCCTATGGAGAACAGGTAGCCTTGCAATAGTGAAAAACGAAAATGGCTGTAATTCACTATTAGGACATGCCACACACATCAGGGCTTGTCCTACCTTATACTTACAATGCACCCTGCCCTTGGGCCTACCATAGGGGTGTCTGATATGAAGACAAGGGAAGATTCAGAGACTGGCAAGTGGGTGCACTTGCCCAGTCAGCATGACAGTACCAGACTGATCGCAGGCTCTGCAATGGCAGACCTTAGACATGTTTTACAAGGCCGCTTCTGTGGGTGGCACAACCAGTGCTGCAAGCCCACTAGCAGCATTTGGATTTACACGCCCTGGACACACTCAGTGCACGATACTAGGGTCTGACAGGTAAACCAAATAGTCAATCATGGAATCACCAATTAATACATTTATTTACAATAGGCAGAGCATATGCACTTTAGCGCTGATCAGCAATGGTAAAGTGCCCAGAGTCATAAAATAGCCAACAACATGTCAGAAAAAATATGGGAGGAAGGCAAAAAGCTCAGGGATCACCCTGCAAAAAGGGTCAAGTCCAACAGGACCTTTATTGAAGTTCACAAGAACAACCCCTAAATCCATCCTGTCTTCAGCAACTGTCTCCTCCTATGGTTCAGTTCCAGAACCTTCCAATGTTGGTAGCCATGGAAGGAATACAAGGCATGTTGCTAGGACACATTACTAGAATGCAACACATCTTCCTTCTTAATAATAAAACAAAATTAAAGAAAAGCAGAACACAGATATTTACAGGAATATATGAGAAAAAAAACATGAAATATAAAAGAAAAATAAGATTGAAGAACACCTGGGATCTCGATAAGTCACATAATCACTGTGCCACTTGGGAGCCATTTTGACACGTTTGTTATGTCTCTCATTGTTACTGCCTTTTTCTATTTGAGCATCACCCACATTTTTCAACCAAGCATTTATTTTCACAGTGTTGCACAAAGTGACACTTCGAATATTCCACTTCTTGCCAACACTCAACCAAACATTGTTACCAATGACTTTGTTTATGCGTTCGGGTATTGACCATTTTGACAGACCTCTTTTCTGAACACCTATGCTATACGTTCTCACCCAATCTCCTACAACAAATGCACGTTTAGCCCATTTCAATCTGTTGTTGTGCCTGCAAACATATTTCCCTTGGTGTTTCCTAACTCTGCACTCTTGAATCTTGTTGCACAAATTTCGTTAAAAATCCTTAAACATCCACACAGGAGAAACTCTTGTCCCTGGTTGCCTGCCCTTGAGGAGTCTGAATGGGGACTCCATGGTGACAGAATGAGGTGTAGTACGGTAACTCTACAACATTTCTATCACCGCATCCTTGCTGTCTCCATCACAACCTTCAGACAATTGGACACACTCCTTCAAGACTCAGTTGAATCTCTCAACAAGGCCGTTTTCCCTGAGATTATAATTTGCAGTGGTGTGGTGAAAAATGCCCATTTTGATAAGGTATGTCTTGAATTCACCCGCTAAAAACTGGGGTCCGTTATCTATGACCAACATGTCTGGACACCCCTTCCTGCAAAAAATTTGATCGCAAAATTTGATAACATTAGAGGCTTTGATGTCTCCAGTGAATGCCACTTCTGGCCATTTTGAATAGTAGTCAATTAGTACCAATGAGTATTTGTTGGTTATTCCCTTGGCTGAAAATGACCCACAGATCAGGGGTGGGCGTAGTGGTCATAGAGGGCTACGGAGAAGGAACCAATCTCCGCACACTCCGTGTAGTTACGCTACGTGCTGCCCTCCTCCTGCCCGCACTATTAAAACGTTAAAAAAGAACAATCTAAAAACACTTACCTTATCGGCGGCATCCCAGGGTATCCCTCTTCCTCCACCGCACCTTCTTCTTGAAAACTGTGCATGCGCGGGCACCCACGCATGCGCAGTTTTCCAGAAGAAGTCACGATGGAGGAAGACGGAATCTCAGGAACGCCACCGATAAGGAAAGTGGTTTTAAATTGTTCTTTTTTACCATTTTAATAGTGCGGGCTGGAGGCAGGTGGGAGGCCAACTCCGTTCCGCCGCAAGTGTGCAGAGATTGGCCTGCTCCACCTACTATGCAGAACAGGCAAAATTCTGCACATTCCAAGGGTGGAATGGAGTTGTTCGCCCACCCCTACCACAGATATCCAAAGCCACTCTTTCCCATGGTCTGCTTGGAAAGTTAGTGGAAGAGATGGGGAATTCCTCTACCCGATGAGTTTTGTCACAACACATGCACTCCAGATATCCTTGTACATGCTCTTCTATGTTCCTGTCCACCCCTAGCCACCAAAATGCCTCCCTGGCCTTCCTCTTCATACCCGACATACCACTGTGTCCTTCATGCAGCAATTTCAGTAGTCTGGACTGTAAGTTTGCCAGAACCACTTATCTACCCCTTCTGCGCAAAACCCCATCCACAACCGAAAGTTCTGTCCAGACTGTCCCAAATTCTCCAAATTTTCTCTTCAGGACAAAATTTGGGCCGGATGGATTAGACAATTCAATCTTTAGGTCCTTGAAGGTGGGATCAGTCGCTACTGCATCCTTCCACTCGTCAATCGATATGGCACCCTCACATGACTCAGATACACTGGCTACCATACACTCTTCATTGGAGTCAACGTCATCGTCTTCGCACTCCAATGGTAAACGGGATAAGCAATCGGCATTGACATTGCAAATGCCCGGTACATACTGTAGCAAAATGTCATACCCTTGGAGCCTGTAAAGCTATTTAGTAATCCTGGATGTTGCTTTTCCGGCTCCTCTAGTGGTGAACAACTCTATGAGTGGCTTGTGGTCAGATCTAATTTCAAAATGGGTCCCCAAATATAAGTTTTGAAGTAATTTACCCCCCCACCAGCATGCAAGTGCCTCTTTTTAGATGGCGGAGTAGGTAGCCTCCGCACCCCTGAGGGTGCGAGATTCGAAAGCTACTACCCGTTCATGTCACAAATGATTTTGCATGAGTACTGCGCCCAGACCATATGCACTGGCATCCACCACGATCATGCTATGATGTGATGGGTTGAATGGTTTTAGCGCAACAGCTTTAACAATCTGATCTTTAATGAAAATGAAGACTTTTGGGCATTCTTCTGTCCATTTGAACTTGACACATTTTTTCCTTAATGTTCTGAGAATATGGACTTTGTCAGCAAAAGGCTGAACAAACTTGGAATAAAATTCCGCGAGGCCAAGGAATGAGCGCAATTGGTCCTTGTAGCAAGGTGAGGTGCATTTGTAATGGCAGCCAATAATTTCTTTTTTGTTTTACTCAGTCTCTTGATAAGGTGTGCCCTAGATAATCTATTTGCTTGACAGTAAACTTGCATTTCTTGATCCCCACAGTTAAACCAGCGTTCTATAATCTGTTTAATGTTTTTGTCAGTATCGTGTCATGTTGAACTCGATTTGCCCCCCCCACACTAACACATCATCTTGAAACACTAACACTTTGGGTAAGCCCACCAATATTCTACACATTACTCTCTGGAAAACCGCAGAGGCGGATGCCATGCCGAAAGGCATTCAAATAAAACGGAAGGCTCCCTCGGGTGTAATGAATGAAGTGAGATGCCTTGAATTGGGATGCAGCTTGATCTGAGGGTATGCATTTGACAGGTCAATTAGTGAAAAGTATGTAGCATCCATTACAGAGGACACCATTTCGTTAATGTGAGGTAAGGGGTATCGGTCAACTAGGGTGTCCCGATTAAGGTCTCTCAAATCAATACACATGCGTAGATTACCAGCAGGTTTGCTTGCTAAAACGACCGGACTGAGCCACTCAGATGACTTGATGGGCTTGATGACTTTGCGTCATATAATCTTTGCAGTTCTAATTTTAACTTTTCTCTACGGGTAAAGGATACTTTCCTTGCCTTATCTACACATGGAACATTGTTGGGCTTTAGTACTATGCAGTGTTCGACTTTTTCTAAACATCCTAACTTTTCCTCAAATAATTTTTGGAAATTTGGTGCCACACTTAGCTTTCTCAGTATCTTCCATGACTAGAACTTGTTTTGGGGGGTTAGGGTCTAATGTTATACCTAACATTTTTTGTTTGCACCACCCCAGCAATGCTCTTCCACATTCCACCACATATACTTTACTTGTAGCTTCCTTGCCTTTGTGAGATTGTTATAAATAAGAAAGAGGCGGAGGATTCCGGTAAGTGAAGTTTATTCCATTAGTAGATGACTCCACCCGTCATGGACGTCTGGTCTCCGTTAAGCCGGTGGTTACAATGGCAAACGGGAAGACACAGCCGACCGTGCACGAGGAAAGTATTTGAATCACAACATATTATAATACAGTATGCACGGGCCGTGGCTCGTGGATACATCTTTCAAAAGGAAACAATGTTAACATAATGTTAGGTTCATCACAAAATTGTTTTTTTAATCTTGCAATGGCTTCAATGTAAACATTCCAAAGGTTGTCTCCACTTTCATCTAGTGAAATAGGTGGTGCTATGGGAACAATACTCTTAAAGATTCGTTGACCAGCTTGTCCTAAACAACCAAAAAGAATAGCGAATTTTCTTTTGTCAGAATACTCAGTGGCATCAATAGCAATTAAATGATTCTCGAACAACCCGAACCACTCAGACCAAATTATGTCTGGAGTGCCTGGTTTGCTCAAGAAAGGTGGAGGTTGAGTAATCTGATGCCACTGGTTATTAGCCATGTTAAATATCAATGCAGAAATACGAGTGAGGTTTATAAATCTAAAATCACAATAACCTTAACATTAACAAGATGTCATCTTTAGTATGAGCATTTGTGATTTAAGATGTGAAAAAGTTGTTTAAATGACGAGATAAATGTTTCAAAAACGTCTATAACGTTGTAAATATGCAAATTCAACAAATGAAAAGCGTGCGTATCGCTGCAAAGATACGCTGTGCACAACCTTGTAAATATCCTGTGATTATCTGTTGAAAGCGTGCGTATCGCTGAAATGATACGCAATGTTTACATGTTGGTCCAACAACAACGTGCGTATCGTTGAAAATGACACGCAATGTTTGGATCTTTAAAAGAAGTTATTTAAATGACAAGTGCGTTGTAAGTCGAAAGCGTGCGTGTCGCTGAAGTGACACGCAATGTTTTCAATTACAACGTGCGTATCGTTGAAGGTGCGCACAACAAAGAAACATTTTAAATCAACACAGTACCTTGTGGTTGCGTCTTGTAAACAGTCTTCGTACGATACCTCAATAAAGTTGTATGAAAGGATATCCAATGAGGTTGATCGTGTTGAAGAAGATTGCCACCGTCCAATAAGAGTTGCCGGTTGAAGAAATTTGTAGAGGCAGCTCTGTTGATTGGAAAACCAAGAGGTTCGACCGTCCAATGGAAATGCTTGTGATTGACGAGGTGCTGAATCAGGGAAAAATCAGCGTGGGTGAGGTGGAATCCCATCCTCGTCGCCAAAATATGTTATAAATAAGAAAGAGGCGGAGGATTCCGGTAAGTGAAGTTTATTCCATTAGTAGATGACTCCACCCGTCATGGACGTCTGGTCTCCGTTAAGCCGGTGGTTACAATGGCAAACGGGAAGACACAGCCGACCGTGCACGAGGAAAGTATTTGAATCACAACATATTATAATACAGTATGCACGGGCCGTGGCTCGTGGATACATCTTTCAAAAGGAAACAATGTTAGCCTCGGGCTTTGGCTCGTGATATAGACGCGAGTCGAACTCACGAGCCAAACCCCACGAGCCAAACCCACGTGAAAGTCAATGCGAGCGAAGCCCGCCATTACAGAGATAATGTACATTTGAAAAGAAAACTAAAAACGGAAGCTTAACACCACAGTACCCTACAGGTTCAACATCTGGAGCATTTAATTGGTGACTTCCTACCTTCCTTCATGTGTTCTTATCTATGATAGCGTAAGGAGAACAAGAGTCTGCCCAGACAGTTATTTTGGTACCATTGATGCTTAGATCACATTTGGGTGGGTTGTAGCTCTCAGATACGTCATTAATGACATTATTGCATATTACCATGACTTCAACCGCCCCTTCATTAGCAGAATTGTCATCTTCAGGGTTTTCTCTAATGGCATTTAGAGGGTGCTTCCACTTTGGAGTAGGTAAGGATCCAGCCTTACACACACCACGTGACCAATTTTCTTGCATTTAGAGCATTTTTTGTTAACTGCAAAACATGTATCGGAAAAAGCAGTGTGTCTGGTACTGTCACATCTGTAACACACCCTGTTGTTTTTAGGTACAATGTTTTTAGTATTACCTTTCTTCTATTTTAATGAATTCTTCTCTAGAGCGCACACTTTAGTCATGACAGCCTTCTACGTGCTTAGCTCTTTACTATATCTAGAAGTCTTCTCGAGCCGCCTTGCTACTTCAGACGCTCCCTCCTCTACACACTTCGGCAAAATTGTTTCCAATTTACGCGCCCTCAATGAACCACAGGTCAGTCTTTCCAGCATAACAGCACACATCCAATCCTCTGAAGTTAGGGCTCAGTGCTTAGCAGACTAGGCTAGTGTACACACTAAATGCTTGATTACTTACAGTCACAGGTCTTACAAGAACCAGACGAGAACCATTGCTTTTTTTAGAAGTGCTTCAGTACAGACAGGACTCTGGCATCCACTCCATTATGGTAGAGCAATCATTCTAGCATCCACTCCGTTATGGTAAAGCAATCACAGTCTTCTCTCCAGATATCCACGTACAGTAGCACATCCCCCGGCAATGTAGTATCAATGGCACAGCAGTAAGAGCCACTGTTTGATAGCTCAGTCAAATATCAATTGTCTAGGGGTTGGCAACTTGTATTGTCGCATGACCAGTCTTACCTCAGGAAATACATTCCATCCTCGTCGCCACTTTTAAGAGGCACGGACAATATATTTCAAGTAGGAACTTTATTGAATTTCACAAGAACAACCCCTAGATCTGTCCTGTCTCCAGCACCTGTCTCTTCCTCCGGTTTAGCTCCGGAACCTTCAGATACTGGTAACCATGGAAGGAATACAAGGCATGTTGCTAAGACACATTGCTAGGATGCAATAAAAATGCATCGAAAGTTGCTAAAAATATTGCCATATGTGTTACTGCACATTTGAAGAACACTCTCAAAGGATGACTGGTCACTTTTCTGCTGCTTATTGCTATACTTGGGTAGTAAACATGTACAACTGAGCTGCAATCTATGCCCAGATGGTGATAACAAGTTTAAGAAAATTATGAAGTAATACTATCACAAAATGTGCCTAATTACGCTGCATTATTTGTCTTTTCTTGAGGCATAATTTAGTCAACCCTGCCGCATAATTTGGTCATCCCCTGCCTCATAATTTCAGTGGTCCTTTTTATAGGGATCTTACTCTTCCCATATCCTAGCAATGGTACTGATCAAAATTCAGTTCAATAAAGAGCTATCAGGAGTAGCACAATGTGGCATGATATACACATGGTGGCATTAAGGCTAATGATCCAAATTTACCTCAGAACTAAATGTTTTATTCCACAGGTATATTTTATAATTGATATCGCAAAACATTTGCCACGAAGTATGACTTGCAGATAAATGGTTAGTCTCTGCGTACATCACAGCATATAATTTATACAGCCATGTGAAAACCAAGTATGTACAACTTTTTAGACAACATTTAATCTGTTCTATCTGACCACATTTCCTAAATAGTGTTTGAGTACTCTTACATTTCACTGCCGAGCACTAGGTTTGATAAGGTTCGCTGTTACAGTGAGAGGTCACGCTACCACTGATTCATGCACAGAAGCTGCGGAACATGTGGTCTTTCGACTTTCAGTGCCCAATGTTGCATCACATACACATTCAGAAAATACACTCTGTCTGATTGCCTCAAATACATTATTGTGTCAATTTGTCAATATTGTTATGCACACTCATCCATTGTTTAATGGACACAAAACACACCACATACAAGCACGCACCACATGTATAAACACCATGTTTATACCCATACACACAACACATAGGCACAATCACAACAGGCTCAAAAGAACCCTGCACCCAGAAATACCTACACCAGAGTGGCCATCCCAAACACAAGCGCAATAATACCAATGACACACACACATACAATGCTCACTGAAACTGCACGTGTACATATGTAGATCTCATATACTGGAGAGACACAAGCACAAACGTTCACAATTCACAAACAGTGTATCAAAAATTGCAAGCCCCACAAACTCTCAGTGCTTCTGTCCCCTTAGCTGTATCTGCCTAGAATATATATATCACAATGACTAATGAATGAAGTTCAACTGTCTGAAATTAAACACTGAGAAGAATGAAGTTGTGATCTTTGGGGAGAGCTATTTTCCTTGTGACCACACTGGTGACCAGCAGAGTTAGAACATACACCCTCCCCAATCACCCAGGCCAAGAACCTCGGGATCATCACCGACTTCAAACTCAACATGAGAGTCCAAGTCAGCGCTGTCACCACCTCATGCTTCCCCACCCTGAAGACACATATATCACCTCACCTCAAGGCGCATTGGTGCAGATGTTGCCACCATTTGTGAACTGGTACATGATCATTCTGAAGCTTTTCTAGTACGTCATGAAATGTATGTAGCTTCAGTTGTTATAGAGATTGCAACTACAGCCTGAGAGCGCACCTTTCCATCACACAATGAGTGAAACAGAATTTGACCATTTTAGCGCATGCAATAGAGCTCACCGCAAACGTATCTATGGCTAAGTTTGTAAGAGAGTTTTAAAAGAACAACAGGGCTTGTATTACAGATAGAGAGCATTGTCCATGTTTGCCTCACTGTCAACATTTTAACTTGTGAGCTGGGTGCAAACAGGAACAGTGCACCCTGTTACAATTAATGCACTGCCATCAGGACAGCCAGAAGTATAGAAATCATGTGTTTCACAATGCATGCAGCATGCTGCCTGAAAATAAAGAGGGCCAAGAGATCCCATTGCTGGCAGGTGCAGTTAGTGACTGCATCTGCCTGCGTGGTTATGTCTGAGGGGGGGCCCATGGTAACCCCTTGGCTCTCCAGAAGGCTGGCTTAAGGAGGCACACAGACTGTGCACCAACTTCTTGTAGCATATTGTCAGTGCGCATCCTGAGAGTCTTTGCACCTCTGCGCCCACATCCGTGAAATTGGGTGCGGACGCAAAATAATTCCTTTGTTTGCATAGGGCCTCACTCCCATGAAAATGAGGAACTATGCTCTGAAGATAACCTTGGCTCTATTTTTGTGCCAGCGCTACCAGTATTACAGAAGTGGCTACACATGCATCCCTCTTCTGCAATATCATAATGCCCCAGGATATGCAAAGCGGGCCGTAGGCCCCTGGGGCACTCTTTGTCATATGCCCCAGAAGGTTACCTCTGTGACTGCATTTAACAATCTTACAAACGCAGACATTAAAGCTGTCCTCAGGTCATAAAAAAACGGCTTTGTTTTGTTCCAAATGAGTTGTTGTTTTTTAAACGTTTTTATCAGTGAAAGCAAAAGAATTACATGAAAATAAACAGTTACAAAGATCACAGTGTGCAAAGAAATGAGGGCCCGATTCACAGAATTAACTTAAGACAAAATCCTAAACTTACTACTTTTGGTATTCACAGAATGCACTTACTACTTTTGGGGCCCGATGTAGGTAAATCCCATTTACCGATTTTGAAATACCGAATCCTACCGATTCGGTATTTCAAAATCGGTAAATGGTATGTAGGTCCCAACATCTGGATTCGATACCGAATCCTTAGCAATTCTTTAATTACCGATTCGGTAAATACCGAATCGGTAATGCCCATTCATTCCTATGGGCTATGAAGCCCATAGGAATGATTAGGCATTACCGATTCGGTATTTACCGAATCGGTAATTAAAGAATTCACAAGGGTGCAGGGGGTGTCACTTTGACACCCTCTGGCACCCCCAAAACAGGCACAGGTGCCATGTGGCAGGCATACCTGCCCTAAGGGCAGGTCTGCCTGTCACATGACATAGGTGTGCATGCACACATGTGCATGCACACCGGAAGCGGTATTTTACCATGGATTTGTATTCCATGGTAAAATACCGATTCTGTAAGCCATGTGCAGAAGGTACATTGCCTACCTACATTGCATTTTCGGTAATTTTACCGAATCGGTAAATATTACCGCATCGGTAATTATTTTACCGATTCGGTACATATTACCGAATCGGTAAATTTGCCGATTCGGTAATGATACCGATTCGGTAAAATTACCGAAAATGTCCCCCTACATCTCAATAGCCCTTTACCGATCGGAAACGGCCGAAAATCTGTATTTTCGGCCGATTCCGATCGGTAAAGGGCTACCTACATCGGGCCCTTGGTATCCCCAGAATGGATTTACGACTATTAACTTTACGTCCACACTCGGGCCAGAGCTTCCGGCCCGGAGGCGGGGCTTCCGGCTTAGAGGCTGAGCTTCTGGCCCAGAGACGGAGCTTCTGGCCCGGAGGCGGAGCTTCCGGCCCAGAGGTGGGGATTCCGGCCGGTGATGGAGATTTAGCCATGACCGAAATCTTCACTTCTGGGTCTGAAGCTCCGCCTCCAAGCCAGAAGCTCCACCTCCGGGCCAGAACCTCCGCCTCCGGGCCTGAAGCTCCACCTCCGGGCCAGAAGTTCCAGCCCGAGTGCGGACATAAAGTTAGTAGTCGTAAATCCATTCTGTGAATACCAAAAGTAGTAAGTGCATTCTGTGAATACCAAAAGTAGTAAGTGCATTCTGTGAATACCAAAAGTAGTACGTTTAGGATTTTATCTTAAGTTAATTCTGTTAATAGGGCCCTAAGTGACTGGCATATTGCAAGGAGTAAATGGCTACTGCAAAGATGCAAAAGCTCTGGTGTGATTACTGGCACCTCCTTAAACCTGAACTAGTTTTACAATCAGCCTTTTATCTGGGTGCTTTTATTAAAGCCTGGCCTGATGGAAATTATGAGGGTTGAGCCTGATGAGTATAAACATCATCTTTTACTCTCAAATAACTCCACATGCTCTATATGACTGTTTGGAAGAAAATAGAATGTAAATCAAGCGCTTGTAGACCACCTACAGAATTGTCAAAAATTGGGCGCCAATTGCCGCACCTGAACGTACTATTAGCCCAACCAGATATACATTCCTGGAACCCGGCCTGATTTCAAGGCCAGCATGCGCCAGGTAAGGCAAGGATCTGTTGTGTATCCGGGACACCCACTTCAGTAGGAAGTTACTGCCCAGGGAACAGAAAAGAGAAGCCTTTGCTGTGGTCTGGGTACTGAAGAAGTTGACACCATACCTATTTGGGACTACCTTCTGGTTCAGACAAATCACTGTCCCCGCAGATGGCTCATGTAGATAACTTGGTGAACCTTAATCTAATACCTGGCTGCTTTAGTACGATGTCTCCCTCAGCTCAAAGGTGGGTGCTCCATTGAAGATGATAGACTTGGGGGCATATTTGCAAGGACTCATCCCCGAGTTATCAGCACGTTATCGCAGCCAAAGTCGCGATAAATATATCGCCCTATTCACAAGCTGGTTCTAACATCCTATATCACCAGTTTACCTGCAATAGCAGCCGCAAAAAACATCACCACTGATGACCCCCGCAACTATCGCTAATGAGATGCAGAGTAGGCACTCCCGTGCAAAAAGCTGTGACAACACCACTTCGCAACATTCCCAACGACCAGCCAGATCAGCGATAAGATCACAAAACAGGCGATAAGGTGATTTAGCACCAGGAATATAACATCTGCTCTCACCTGGTGTAAAGTCGGTCTACAACCTGCACCAGAAAAGGGAGCCCAACCCAGAGCCACACCTGAAGAACAACAGATGCCATGGAGCCAACTCTCATGCAGCTCGGAAACCCAAGAGGACCACAACACCCACTGCCACCACACCCAGGATCACCCCCCAAAGGAGGTCCTACCCTGGGCATTCCCCACCGCACCCGGAACAAGATATTGCACATCAACCTCACAAAATCATGAACAAAATATTTCACCTGATGTAGCACAATTACAAAAAATAACATACATGTCAGTACATAAAAAGCAGAATCAATCATTCACCATCGAAAGACCAAACAGAATATCCCAATCAAATTTGTCTACAAACAACTATTTGAAAGAGTCATGGTGGGTCATTCCTGGACAATCTGTAAGTGACAGCCTGCAAGACAATATCCAAGATAAGAAGGTTTGTCAGGCACCCATCAAAGAACAGAGATAGAGAGGGAGAGAGAGAGAGAGAGAGAGAGAGAGAGAGAGAGAGAGAAAGAAAGAAAGAGAGAAAGAAAGAGAGAGAGAGAAAGACTGAATAAGAAGTGCAAGGCCAATTGGTCCTTTGGCTCATACATGCCAACTGTTGCGCGTGTTTCGCTATTGGTGCACCCTAAATCTAAGGCCTGGCATCAATTTCAGCACGAAGGCCACATCACATTTCAGAAATGCAAGCAGTAGTCAGACTAAAATGAGGTATGAAAGCTCCTTTGTCTCAATACACAAGGTGGAATGTCAGCCGAATCTCCGACCTTGATCTTCACTGTGGCCTGCACACCCTGAGTGAGATACCATGCCAGCATCTGACGACTCCCACACCACGAACCGCGCTAATGAAAGACGAACATGTACACACACTGCTCGAGGTACACCTGTATTGGATGCCCTTGACACGTTGGCAAAAAACAACACATACGTCCAAATGTTGAACACACATACGACTCATTGCTCCGAGCTGTGGCATATCGTCCACAGAACTGCTGCCGGTCTGAGAATTGCAGGAGCTACGAGACCAATGAATGCAATGGCAGTCATTCTCCGGCACATGGCTACAACACAGAACCTGATGGCAGGGATTATTGCTGCACTACCTTTCAGTTTTAAAGAACCGTTCCTTGGTTCCAGCCACAATACGCACTATTGCCCACCTCCTAAAACCAGCCACCTATGTTGGTCTTAACTATACTTCAAAGCTTTTTTACACACATGTGGAGAGGCAACGTGTACAATGCAAATTTTGGCTTCAAATGCCGTACATAACATATACATGGATGAAAGGAGTGATGGATCTCCAAACAGATGGCGTAGTTTTCAAATGTTTTTATTGTGTTTCAACAATCCACAGCCTACGCATTTCCCCCAACACGGGCTTCTTCAGGGCTGTAAACAATATATATACAGTATAAGAAAACATGTAGTTCACACATGTAATATCTGTTATAAAACTACATTACATTTACAATTTTATTTACATGTATACAGTTTAAAAAACAAAAGGAAAAGAGAGACTAACACACTGCATACAAATCAGCAAAACAATGATGTTATATCCAGATTTCTAGTATACTGTTTTTACACATCACCTTATTGGTGTTATGTGTACTCCTAGACATTATAGTACATAGCAACTATCCTACATCCTGACCGAAGACCTCTATACACAAGTAACATAGGGTAGTGGGTTTCTGGTTTGAAAGAGAGAGGTAACTAAAATCATTCATGAGGTTATTCACAAATTCACGAAAAGAAAAGAAGGGGGGGAGGAGTGGGGGGAAGGGGCGGGAAAGTGCACCCTTGTGATGTCATTAATATCAAGATGGTTTCAAATGCAAAGTGCTAAGTAAGCGATTATTAGCCCATTCTAAACACAGGGTAGCGAATATGGAATGAGGGCGGTATAATATGAGTGTACCTTATTTGTATGTCTTGGAACTGGGACGTGATGTCTCCAAACGAGGAATCCTCGCTGATTTCCAATCCTGGAAAGGTGAATGTCTCCTGACCATGCGATCACCCACTTGCTTGTTTAGTAGATTTGGTAATTGGAAATGTTTCTGTGAATACAATATGCCACAGTTTTTGTATACAATATTTCAGAGTTGCCACAGTGAGAAGGAAAAACCTGCTATTATTATTCTAGAAAAGGCACACATGAGCGCTTACCCCTTCTATATCATGGGTGTCCTTACTTCTTGGGTCAAAAGGGTGACTGTAACAGTAGCAGTGTCGCTGTCATGTGCCGATTTGGGCACAGATGGTTGTCTGTGGTATTTAAACAATAAGTGAAAGTTAGCCCGGTAGGCTCTTAAAGCTGCAGGCAAGTATTCCCCACATTGTAAAATCACTATGCGTAGCCTGCCCATTCTCTCGATATTTTAAGTCCTCATACACATTCAATTTAGTTTGATACATTTCTAGTATTTATCTACAAAGAGACAGAACCATTCCTTCTACTGAGACTCCTTCTAGTGGCGACACGCACTGCCACACTCTACTGCCCCACCCGTGAAAGGAAGCCAGTGTTAGACTTCTCCATGACTTGGGGCCCGATGTAGGTCGGTCAATAACGGCCGAAAATCGGTATTTTCGGGCGTTACCGATCGGTAAATAGGTGATAGGCATGTAGGGGGCATTATTTTACCGAATCGGTAAAATTACCGATTCGGTAATTTTACCGATTCGGTAAAATACAAAATCGGTAAATTTACCGAATCTGAGCCACCCTTATGTAGGTGGGACTCTTCAGAGTCCCAGGAGCCTTACCGAATTGGTATTTTACCATCAAATCCAATTTGATGGTAAGATACCGATTATAGGGCCCGATGTAGGTGGCCTTTACCGGTCGGTAACGGCCGATTTCGGACGTTACCGACCGGTAAATGGGTCAAAGAGATGTAGGGGGACCTTGTTTACCGATTCGGTATATTTACCGAATCGGTAAAGTTACCGAATCTGTAAAATACCGAATCGGTATTCATACCGATTCGGTATTTTACATATGTAGGTGGGACTCTTCTGAGTCCCAGAGGCCTTACAGAATCGGTATTTTACCATGAAATAAAACCTCATGGTAAAATACCGATTCCGGTGTGCATGCACATGTGTGCATGCACACCTATGCCATGTGACAGGCAGACCTGCCCTTAGGGCATGTATGCCTGCCACATGGCACCCACGCCTGTTTAGGGGGTGCCAGGGGGTGTCAAAGTGACACCCCCTGCACCCTTGTGAAATTCGGTATTTACCGATTCAGTAAATACCGAATCGGTAAAGCCTATTGATTCCTATGGGTTTTGAAGCCCATAGGAATCAATAGGCTTTACCGATTCGGTATTTACCGAATCGGTAAATACCGAATTTTAACGATTCGGTAAAAGGGAACATCTGGATTCCCTACATACCAACCCCTCACATTTACCGAATCTTAATTACCGAATCGGTAAAATTCGGTAATTTTCGGTAATTAAGATTCGGTAAATGTTACTTACCTACATCTGGCCCCTGGTGTGCATGCACACCTATGCCATGTGACAGGCAGACCTGCCCTTAGGGCATGTATGCCTGCCACATGGCACCCGAGCCTGTTTTGGGGGTGCCAGAGGGTGTCAAAGTGACACCCCCTGCACCCTTGTGAAAATCGGTATTTACAGATTCGGTAAATACCGAATCGGTAATGCCCATTCATTCCTTTGGGCTTCAAAGCCCATAGGAATGAATGGGCATTACCGATTCGGTATTTACCGAATCAGTAAATACCGAATTCATCCGATTCGGTATTCCAGCACATCTGGAATACCTACATGTCGACCCCATAGATTTACCGATTTTTAATTACCGAATCGGTAAAATTCGGTAATTTAAAATCGGTAAATCTATTTCACCGACATCTGGCCCTTAATCCCTAAGCAGAGACCAGCCAACCAACAGAACCCGGGAGAATTCAAACAGACCCCACAAACGGCAGACACCACGAGGGATCTGTGTTCAGAAACAGTGTGAAAATGGCCAGAGTCGACTCACCACCCTGCATTCTTCACAACCATTGTAGGTGAGAGTTCTACCCATGTTGACGCAAACAAGCTAACTTACCCACCCACGTTACTATAGGCTCCATAACAGATTGCATATACGATCCTGAATTCTATGTCTACATGAATGGGTCCAGTCTGCACACTCACACTGTCATGTTAGCATGAATTAAGTTTTGCCTCGCAAACGTTCAGAAAAGCAAGGCAGATAAACGATTCCGAACTCCTTGTTGAGAGTGCCTCAAAACTGGGATATTACGAATCACCTGCAATGAAATATGTGCATGAAAAAATATACGTAGTATAATCAATACATTTCAAAATGCAAACTAGGACGCAAATGATTTACAACTGATGCCCACACGAGGTCGCCAGTGTCCTAAATATGGTGAATGGCCCAGTGTTCGTTATCACCATTTGTTGAATGTACAAAGAACAACCCTGATGCCTAAAGACATTTTCGGGGAAAGACATTTCATAACAATCAGAATTTCTCCACACAATTGACAGTCCAATTTATAGGGAGCCCCATTTGAACATATGAGCAACAATCTTGTAAACTACTGAAACTCACTGCGGTCTCATAAAGAATACGTTGTAGTTATAAATATCACTAGGGGAAAGTGTATGCGTGTATGCTAAATTAGCTTGATTGGGTGCATTTCTTTGAGAATAAAAAAGGCATGAGAATGATAAAATAAAGAAATCAAGAAAATGAGGACTGAAAATAAAAACAAGCTTTGGCAAATCCAATGGGTGTGGTATGTCTAGTAGCCTTTTGGATTTGTTAATGCTTGTTTTGTCATGGTTTTTGAAAAACTTTAATATTGAAAAATCTGACGAGCCCTCATCAATAAAAAAAAGCATGCTGACATGAATCTAAAATACTTTGTGGCCATAAAAAGCACACATTTCCACAGTGGTCCCTGGCACTGAATGGAACTACTCTGAGTGCAGACATGGGTATGTGAAAGAGGAGAATGCCATCACTCACACTGATATTAGCCAGTGGCAGAAGTGGGAGGACCGGTTGCCCTATTCCTTCACCACTGTTTAGTTATAGTTGAGTCAGAGTTTCATAGGAAGAGCGTTTTCTGTTTGGGTTGTAACTTTGGCATTGTTTGACAAATCTTCACAAAACCTTCCAAACTAAAAGTTCATGCACATCAGATCCTTTTTTCCTGATCTTTGCTTTAGAGTAATAAATGTGTGAATGTGCATTTATTAGTAGAGCTGCTCTAATTAATGTGTTATTGGCCCCTTGGCCACAGTTATTTTCACTAACATGACATATATTCATGTGTATGTACTGAAAATGAAATTATTGTCACCTATTAGCAATTATAATAAAATAGTAAACTAAGAAGGTTGCTGCCACTTTTTCTTCACCGCAAGTGCCTCAAAGCGTTTCGGCTTCCTCTCTCCTTGATCACGGGTTAAACGCACAAAATTTAATTTCAGTTTTAAAAAAAACAGTCCCACCTTCTTACATCACTCCTGTTATGTCCCTGAGACTTATGGGAGTAGTAGTTCGCAACTGGTGATTGTTTTGGGAACACCTTTCCAATTTGTCCAAGGTACCCATATAATTTTGGAATGTTTTTTATGAGTGCAATTCTTTAAAGTTGAAGTGTGCTAAAACTATATCCAATGGTAAAGTGCCAAAACATTGTTCATTGTCTGGTCATTAAATGACAACTTCAATTTATATTTCATTAAACACTCAAATTCACCAATTAATCAGTTAGAAGACTATTAGGTCATGACATGATGTCAATTTGAATGTGATTACTGAACTTTGTCCACTCTCCAGTGATTTTTTACAATCAATTTCATGACTATGATTAGTTGTGTCTTTATAGAGTATGTCAATCACCATCAAGTAGTAATCAACTTTGTTCCAAACTGGAAAAGTGAACAGAGCTCTATTGTCATAGTAAATTACCACCCCCTGGAGGGCATATTCAATTTAATGGCAATGATTCCTGATCAACATTTCTGTGGAAACTTTTTTATTGTTTGGGTGCATTGACCTCATACTGAGGGGTGAATCAGACATCAATTGTTCCCTTCATTGATATTTCATTATTTCCTTATACTCCTTAGGTGTAGTGCACTCCCAAATTATTCTATTGGTGTTAAATTAGTTAAAGCAGACATGTTATTGGGCTTGGGTACTATTTTCTCTGATACTATCTTCGTTTGCTTTTTTAATTTATTGGCAATTGTGAATACTGATTACTGATGCACCTTTCTTATTCCAGCGTTGTTTTCTCATCTAATATTAATGCGTGACATATTCTGAGTCTTAAAGAACATTTGGACGTTGACCAGTATTTCATTGTAAAAGTACATACAGTTCTTCATCCTCGTTCAGACCTAAGGAGTGTTTGGTTTTCAGCAAAATTAGTACTAGGACTCTAATAGCCTAGGTTGTTTGTTCTATCTCCACTTCTTTCTGATATTTGTATGTGGTCAATTGCAAAATATCTTCGATCTTCCCATTTGCTGTCATGATGGATTTCCATATGTTTGGTTACAGAATAACTCCTCGCTTGGTTTCTGACAGTGCGTACAACAAGGAGCTCAGGGGGTTCTATCTAGGCCAGGTAACCCCCCCCCCACAGAACAGGTGCAATTGGACTTCATGTATGTCTAGCACTTCCACAACTTTGTATGCTACGTGGGCGATTAATTATACACTGTCTTCCACCATGAGTCCCTGTTCTGTTTGTAATAATGTTTCCTTCAAGTGCACCACAACATATAGTGCAACACAAAGACTACTCAATGCAATTACGTGAGAAAGTTTGAAAAAATGTGTGCAAAGGTATGGGGTGCCTCACGGAAGTAACACAATGGGAGTCCACTGGTAGGTTCTCACCTGTGGGCTCAGGTTCTAATCATTAGCACACCCATACCAAAAAGAATTTAAATATAAACAAAAATATTAATGTGCAATTGTGGTGAGTATATAGTATGCCATTCATGAAAATACTGGTAATAGGCACTAGGATGTGTTTACCTAGTGCTTAAAAAACTCTGACCCCAAAATAAGGTGGACCCTGGGACTGTAGGACCACATTACTAACAATAAAAACTAGCTACAACTACACTAGCTATCCTCTTTTAGTCAGTGCCGTAGGTTTGCTCACATTAAAAGACACTCTTTTGCCTTCTATCAACATGTTTCATTGCCATAATGTATTTAGACAATTTCTTCAGGGCAGGGGTCAGTTTCACCACTCTGTTTTCTTTTCACATGTAGAAAGATACCTAGGGAACATATTAAAAACACAGACAATGCAATCAGCAAAACGTCAGCATACCCTGTTTGGACCAAAATCCCATCTCTACCCCATTGGCCACACAACCAGTCTCTGCATAGTTACCGCTTCAATGCCCTGCTCGAGCATACCGGTTACCCCCTTTTATTGTAACTGTAGTGGTCAATTCCCAGTGCTACTTCGTGTTAGCCTGCGGGAAAAACAGATGTGTTACGATCATGTCCCTCAAGCTCTTGTCAAGTGTCAGTGTCTATCTGCAGGGATTACGCATGCTACATTGCATGCCAAAATGTACGTTATGTGGACACTATGAAACTCTTTAATGCGCCATCAACGATATTTACCCGAGGTTGTTACAAACCACTGTGTCTTTCCTACCAGCCTCTAAGGAGATCCTGGCTCAAGTTGGATCCCCGCACCGTACTCCTTTCCGCATAATACATAGCGGACACTGTGAAACTCTTTGATGCAGCATTCAGCAATGTTTACCCGAGGCTGTTACTAACCACCCTATCTTACTAACAGCCTCTAAGAAGATCCTAACTCAAAATAGACCCCCGGCCCGTACTCCTTACCGGGTTCCTGATAGTGCCATTCCTTAACTCCTCCACGTTCTTGGACAGAGGAATCAAGCCGTGAAAAAGCCAGCAGGGGCTAGTTAGTCCCTCCCCTGCGTTCAACCGGCGATACGCTCACTGTTGTTTCCGATTTAGAAGGACAGTGTTTCCGTTGCTACCACAGGCGCCATCTTAGAACCCCCACAATACCGCACACACACCTGTATTGAACAATGTACTTTTTACTTAAAAACCTTTGTGCAAGGTACAACACATGGTAGATGACAATGCCAAAGAAAAACTGTGGCAACTCCCACTAATGTCTATCTATTTAAAATGTATTGTTTACAATTGTGAAGTTTTCTGGTTGCATATACTTCATCACTTTATACTATATGCATGACACCTGCTTTGAACCGGCTAGGCAGAGTGCCCGTTTTCAATTTCCACCTGTTCGAAATTAGTCCTTTATATAGACATCCCTAAGCAAAACTAGACTCCGCTTCTAAGGGGTTACCTAGCACACGTAACACGTAGTACCTCTAAGTCAGAAGATACAGATCCATTGTTACAGGCTCAAGAATTCATAGTGAAAGATTATACCTGTTTGAGCATATACCATCATGAATGACACCCCAGAACACTCCAGTGCACCTGTCCAAGACAGTGACCTGTTTGACAAAAGGGTTTATTTAACACTAAGATATTGTATATAGCTAAAGCCAAATACAGTGTCCAATGGATGTGTTCTGTGTGGCTAAGGTCTAGTCACTGGTTTAACATGTTAATGGGGGACTTTAGTGGCCAATCTGATTCCACTCAATGATGTCATTGAGGCCTTGATAGTCCACCCCCTCTTGATAGATCCAGCGTGCCTCTTTATTGGCCAGTCTTGACTACATGTTGTGTCTGTCACCCACCACCTTTTCCAGTACTACCCACTTAATGATCTCATATTGGTGTTTCTGTTCAGCAAAGCGTTGTACTAATTTGCTTGACAGTTTCCTTGCTTTTAAGGTGCTGAGATGTTCCTGTATTCTTACTTTCACTTTGCGTGTAGTGAGGCCAATATTATGAAGTTCACAAGGGCATGTAAGCCTGTATATAACATTGGCTGTGTTGCAGTTACAAAGTCTGTTTCTGTTGGTCAATGTCACATGTTTAGAGGGTTCTGCTAATTCACATACCGAGCACCCCCCACATGGGTAATGCCCAGTGGGTGATCCTGTCTCTCTGGTATTGGTGATGGGACGGGTATGGACCAGTTTGTCATGCAGGTTAGAAGAACCTATGAGGTGGCATCTTCATATTTTCTGTATTCAAAATGTTCCAATGTGTCCTGATTATCCCACGGATTTTAGTTGACAGTGGACCAAAAGTGATGACCACAGGTATACATTCACCTGTGTTACGATTGTTCCTTTCAAGGAGGGCTGATCTTGGGGTGTTAAACGCTCTTTTTCTGGCCTGTCTACTCACCTTGGGAGGATAAACCCTCTATTATAATTTGGTAGCCAGATCCTCAGATTGTTCTGCAAATCTTTCAACCTGGGAACAATTTTTGCGGTACAGCAGGAATTGGCCCACCGGCAAGTTGTCACGGAGAGCCTGGGGGTGAAATGATCTGTAATGGATCAAAGATTTCTTGTCCGTGGGTTTCTGGTGCACGTTAGTCATAATCTTGTTGTCTTCTATGTAAATGTCCAAATCCAGGTAGACTGCAGTGTTCTTACTATAGGTCTACGTAAATTTAAGACTGGGATCCTGATGGTTCAACCAGTTCAGGAACTTTATAAGATCGTCTTCCGCACCATTCCAAATACATAGAATATCATCGATGAACCTCTTAGTAACAGCCTCGGGTAAACATTGCTGATGGCCACATCAAAGAGTTTCACAGTGTCCGCAATGTATCATGCAGAAAGGAGTACGGGGCGGGGATCCAACTTGAGCCAGGATCTCCTTAGAAGCTGGAACGAAAGACGGTTGGTTGGTAACCACCTCAGGTAGATATTGTTGATGGCCGCATTAAAGAGTTTCATAGTGTCCACATAACGTACATTTTGGCATGCAATGTAGCATGCGTAATCCCTGCAGATAGACACTGACACTTGACAAGAGCTTGAAGGACGTGATGGTAACACATGTGTTTTTCCCGCAAGCTAACACGAAGTAGCACTGGGAATTGATTACTACAGTGACAATGAAAGGGGGTCACCAGTATGCTCAAGCAGGGCATTAAAGCGGTAACTAGGCAGAGACTGGTCGTGTGGCCAATGGGGTAGAGATGGGATTTTGGTCCCAACAGGGTATGCTGACGTTTTGCTGATTGTATTGTCTGTGTTTTTAATATGTTCCGTAGGTATCTTTCTACATGTGAAAAGAAAACAGAGTAGTGAAACTGACCCCTGCCCTGAAGAAATTGTCTAAATACATTATGGCAATGAAACATGTTGGCCCTCTATGGAAAGAGAAGGCAGCTGAGTGTCTTTTAATGTGAGCAAACCCACGGCACTGAATAAAAGAGGATAGCTAGTGTAGGTGTAGCTTATTTATATTGTTAATAAAGTGGTCCTAAAGTCACAGGGTCAACCTTATTTTGAGGTCAGAGTTTTTTAAGTGCTAGGGAGACACATCCTAGCGCTTATCACCAGTATTTTCACGACTGGCATACTATATACTCACCACATTTGCACATTATTATTTTTGTTTATATTTAAATTCTTTTTGGTATGGGTGTGCTAATGATGAGAACCTGAGCCCACATTGAAAACCTACCACTGGACTCCCATGGTGTTACTTCCGTGAGGCATCTCATACCTCTGCACACATTTTTTCACACTTTCTCACGTATTTGCATTGAGTAGTATTTGTGTTGCACTATATGTTGGGGTGCACTTGAATGGAACATTATTACAAATAGAACAGGGACTCATCGTGGAAGACAGTGTATAATAATCACCCACATAGCACACAAAGTTGTGGAGGCTATAGACATACATAAAGTCCAATTGCACCTGTTCTGGTAGTAAGGTAAGGTCACATTGTGTTTGGTTTCTAACAGCCCTTATATGCTCTAAAATCCTCTTTTTCAGTTATCAAGTTGCGCTGCCAATGTATTTGACCCAAAAGGGACACCAAAACATATATTTCAAATGTTCTGGTACATGGTATTTATTGTTTGGTTGATTTTATATGGCCTTTGCCTGTTACATATTCTTTCTTTTTCATCCCAATTTTACAAGTCTTGCATTTTGTACAGTGCCAGAAGTATTTTCAACCATTTTTTTTATTGTTCATAAAGTGAATGTTTGTTAGTCTTGGAATCCTGGTTTTTCTGGATGTGATGCTCGGTTGTCCAACCAATTTGTCACCAATTGATGTGTCACTTAACAACATGTGCCAATGTTTATAATTTTCTTAGCTTCTAAAGAATTAGTCATGATCTATCTCATTTTACTATCTCCATATTCATTTTTTCTCTTTGTTTTACTTGAGGTTGCACCTGTACTACTGTGTCTACCTTTAGCCTTAGCTAGACCAGTCTGTATGACTCTCATGGAGTATCTCCGTTCTTGAAATCTTTTGGTCGTCTCCAAACTATGCTTCTCAAATTCATCCTCACTTGAGCAGTTACTCTGAGTTCTCAGGAATTTTTGGATGAAAACTCTCTGTGTGCAATACTGAATAGGTTGCTGTTTTCTTGTGATGTATAGTAGTGTGTATCATTTCACTTTCTATATAGATCTCAATATCCAAACAGGTGACCCTGGCTTTGCTTATTTCATACATAAATTTTAAGTTTGCGTTGTTCCTGTTTAATTTTTGACAAACTGCTCTTTTTCTTTACTGTCTCTTATTATAAACAAATTTTTAATGAAAAGAAGCCAATTGAATATTTTGTTGACATACTGTTGACTAATTGTCAGTGGCCCATGCTATCTCCTTTTCCCACCAACCCATCATTAGGTTGAGGTAGCTGGGTAAAAAGGAAAATCCCATGGATGTTCCACGTTCTTGTTTTTATTGTAAAGAGAGAGCCCCTCTGCTAATAGGGTGCTGTTCCTTAAGGGAGGGACTAATCAATCTAGTGTACAGACTTATGGCAACAATATTATCAACATCTTATGATTTCAACAGTAGATAGCATATGAACATGAATCAAAAGGAGAACCAACTGTATCTGGATTTTATTTACAAAATAGACATGATTTTTATTGGTAATGATATTAGAAAATGTATTTAATTGAAAAAAAGATCCCATGTATACTCATTCATTCATCTTCATTCATACAGCAGAAAGCTAGTGTACGCAACAGATCATTATATGTGTGCCACATTGCTACTTTTTTAATTAAACCTTAAATTGTTATCATTGAACTCACTTGAAATGAAGAAATGTTGCACATTTTAATGTACAGTAGCTTTCTGCTGTATGAATGAAGATGAATGAATGAGTATGCATGGGATCTTTTTTAATGATATGAATTTTCTAATACCATGCTTTCTTGTTTATAAATTTGTTTATCGAAAAAGATGGTTGAAAAGAGACAGTTATATCATTTCCAAAAGCATGTTGTCATGATGAGAAAACTGTATGTTTTTTTCGTTGAGGTATTACTTCCAATCGGTCAATCTAATGTTGTGTTCAAAGCTGGTATATAGAGAGACCACATCTACCATGATTGCTTTATGATTTTCATTCTATAGAGTGTTCTGTAGATGTTGAACTAGTTTTTCAGTGTCCCTCCAAAATTAGTTTAGCTCTTTTACCAGTAACACAAAGATGTGGTCAGTCTACAAAGACTGAGGTTTCATGATACAGACTTTAGAAAAAACTATTGACCTATAAGATGGTGTTAGTAATTGGGTTTCTGGTTGGCAGAGGTATGCACCCATTCCAAACAGGAACTGCAATCCTAGTCATGGTATGTCAGATACACACCCTAAATCAACCTATGCTCACCCCATGGCATCTTGGCACAGAGCGTGTAAAGTATTTGTGAAACAGGTCAAACAGTCTCACAATGAAAACACCACAACAATACTCCACACCAGTATATAATAATAGATAATTATTTGATAAATGAAACAAGACCGAAATGACAAAAATCTAATCAGTAAAAGTCAGGATATCAACATTTTAGGATTAAATGCAAAAATAGCATTTGGAAGCAGTAAGTGCTTAACTGAGCTTGCTGGACCAGGATAAAGTTAAGAGTTCAGGCTGACCGCAATGGAGCACAGGCCAGATATAGACCCATGCAGGGCCCATTGAGCAAAAGTGGTGCACAGACATAATATCGACTCCAAAATATCGACTGGACATAATATCGACTTTTAAATATCGACTGGACAAAATATCGACAGGACAGAATATAGATGACCAAAATATCGTTTTTAAGGTAAGTGATATAATATCGACTGTTAAAAATATAGATAGTAAAAAATATCGAATTTATAATAATATCTATTTTTTTGTGTGGATTTTTATGGTATAATATGTGTGAAAAGTGTGTAATTATGTTATAATTAATTATAATTAATGAATTTAGTTTTTATAATCATTGCGTAATTTAATTCTGTAGCGGGTTGTGGGTTTATAGGGGAATAGGGTGGGAAGTATTTTAATTATAATTAATTAAATATGTAAATTTTTTAATTGATAGTAAAGTTAAATTATTAATTAATTAATGTATAATAGTTAATTAATGAAATTTTAATTGGTAATTAATTTTAATTAATTGATTAATTAGTAATTATGTCAATTGTACTAAATTATTTTTGTAGTGGGTTGTGAGTTTATAGGGGAATTGGGTGGGAAGTCATACAATTATAAATAATTAAATAATTACATTTATTTATATTTATATAATTTCAAATAATTGTTAAAACGTTTTCATTATTAAATAATTAATATTAAATATTTTTATTATTAGTATTAATAGGTGATCAATATAAATAATGATTGTTAATTAGTAATTATAATATATTAATTAATAAATAGTATACAAATAATAATTATTTTAATTATTATTAATAGATATTCAATAATACATTTTATAATTATTTATGAAGTATTAATGTTGTATTCTCTGGAGTGGAAATAGTAATTTTAACCCCTACGCTATCCAACTTTTTCTCTACTGTTGCACCCACTGGAGTGGGAATAGTAATTTAAACCCTTACGCTATCCAACACTTTCCCTACTGTTGCACCCACTGGAGTGGGAATAGTAATTTTAACCCCTACGCTATCCAACGCTTTCCTTACTTTTGCACCCACTGGAGTGGGAATAGTAATTTTTACCCCTACGCTATCCAACACTTTCCCTACTGTTGCACCCACTGGAGTGGGAATAGTAATTTTAACCCCTACGCTATCCAACGCTTTCCCTACTGTTGCACCCACTGGAGTGGGAATAGTAATTATTACCCCTACGCTATCCAACGCTTTCCCTACTGTTGCACTCTTTGGAGTGGGAATAGTAATTTTAACCCCTACGCTATCCAACGCTTTCCCTACTGTTGCACCCACTGGAGTGGGAATAGTAATTTAAACTCCTACGCTATCCAACCCTTTCCCTACTGTTGCACTCACTGGAGTGGGAATAGAAATTTTAACCCTTACGCTATCCAACGCTTTCCCTAATGTTGCACCCACTGGAGTGGGAATAGTAATTTTAACCCCTACGCTATCCAATGCTTTCCCTACGCTTGCACTCTTTGGAGTGGGAATAGTATTTTTTAGACTTCTGCTATCGTACAGTAATATAATAGTATATTATTTAATTATAGTATGTTACTATATATATATGTTTTAACAAATATGATAGTAAAAATGTATTTTTATTAATTTCATTTAATATTTAATTATTATAAGTTAATATAAGTATTTTTAAGTATATTTTAGTAATTAAATTTTAATTTTAATTTAATTTAACACTGTTTTTAATAATGTCGATATTTTTTAAAACTATAATATTGTAAACGATATTTTGTACTCAATATTTTTGTACTTACCTGTTTGTAGATACAAACTCGATATTTTGTCTGTCGAGATTTTGTCCACGATATTTTTGCAAGTCGATATTTTGTCCCTCGATATTTTTTCAGTGATCCAGCAAAAGTACCTTGATCCTTGTCTCTAACAGCGCAATGCAGTGTGCAGTTGAGCGATGCGTCTGTGATCCCCACACAGGTGGGGTGATGCACTGGATTTCTCCATGTAGCTCTGATGATGTGTTGTTTCAATTAGCAATGTGCTAGTACAAAGGTGTGGCGGTTCCGACTGCGATGTGCCGGGCGTCTCTGTGCTATACAGGCGGTGCAATGATCTTCTCCACACAGTGGCGGTGATGCATCGGTTCCAATGTGGAGGTTCCGGAGGCGAAGCAGCAGTTCCAAGTTTGATGAGTCAATGTGGTTTCCACAGCAGTGGTGATGAGTCAGTTCTGATCAATGCAATTGTGTTGATGCGTGGGTTCTGGCAGATGCAGCACTTTATACTCACTTCCAAGGGCCTCAGACCAGATTGGCACCACTTAGCAGAGCACAACCTGCAGCAAGCAAAGTCTAGTTGCTGTTTGTAGGTTGATGAGAGGTCTTTGATATCCTTGAGACTTCAGAACAGGAGGCAATCCAACAATCTCTTGGAGATACTTATGTTCTGGGTTGTAGAGATGCAGACCGAGTCATATTCACTCCCAAGCAAGAGGGCCGCAGGCCAGCACGACAAAGCAGTCCAACAAATTGACAGTCCCTCCAGCAGAACAGCAGTAATTTTTCCTAGTTGAATGTTCTCAGCTCCAGAAGGGATCTGAGTTGGTGGTGTCAGAGGTTCAGTACGTATACCCAATTGGGCCTTTGAAGTAGGGGAGACTTTAAAGAGATGCCTCTGAAGTTCACAAGTCTCTTTCTTTCCTGCTCTGATTCCAAACTTACTACACTGACTGTCAAGCTCCTTGTATGATTACAGGAAACAGTTCTTTCAGGTGTACATGTCAGCTCCTACATTCTATCCTCCAAGGATGGCCCATCAGAATGGGGATGTCCCATCAGGATGGGGACGTCCCATCAGGATGTGGCTGTCCAATCAGGATGTGGATGAGCCATTACTCGCAGCTAAGCTACCTTAGTGGATGGCTGTCTGGAGGGAATGCACCAAGATAGCTGTCACCCATCCAAGATGTGTATTCAGAGCAGGCAAAAGGCACCAAACATTACAGTAAGAAAATGCCAATTTCTAAAAGTGGCATTTTCAGAAATGCAATTTAAAATCCAACTTCACCATAAGTTGTGTTTTTAAACTGTGATCCGAGGGACACCAAATGTGAGGGTCCCGTCTCTTACCGTTTGGAGATTACCCTTTTACAATGTAATAAGGCAATCTCAATGATATTCCACGGGAGAGTTATGCCTTGCAGTAGTAAGAAAAATAAGAGTATTTCACTACCAGGCCATGTATAACTTAAAACATACATGTCCTACTTTTTAAATGCACTTCACCCTGCCCATGGGCTGTCCGGAGCGTACATTAGGGCTGACATATGTAATAAAAAGGAAGGTTTGGACCTGGCAAGTGGTTTAACTTGCCAGGTCGACATGGCAGTTTAAAATTGCACACAGAGACTCTGCAATGGCAGGCTGGAAACGGGTTTACAGGGCTACTTAAGTGAGTTGCACAACCAGTGTTCTAGGCCCTCTAGCAGCATTTAATTTACAGGCCGTATGCACATGTAGTGCACTTTACCAGAGGCATTTATGTAAATTAAATATGCCAATTGTGGATAAGCCAATGTTACCATGGTTTAAGTATAGAGCAAATGTACTTTAGCAATGATTAGTAGTGGTAAAGTACCCAGATTCCGAAAGCCAGAAAAAACAAAGTTAGCAATAACAGTAAAAACTGGAGGTCTAAAGGCAAAAAATCAGGGGAAACCGCACCAAGGATGCCGGGTCTAACAGTTGGTCTTTGTTTGGTTTTATGTATCTTAGAGAGAAAATAGATTGTAGGCATCATTGAATTACTGATTTTCAAAATGTAAATTCATCATCATTTAAGAGGTCGATTTCCACCCACTGCAATAATATCCTAGCAATTTTCTTTTTCAACTCTTTGATTGGATTCACATAAAGTTTTGTATAGCATTCTTTATCAGATCTTGCAGCTAAATATAATCATCTTGTTTTGAATAACAATGTTTTCTCCTTTGTTTGGCTGGCTTGATTTCAATGGGGTCTTCATTCTCCAAAGCATTGAGTGCTGAGGTCTCTGCCTTTGATTAATTGCCATTACTTCTTGAGATCATCATCGTTTTAAGATCTTTTAAAACAAGTTCATGATAAAAGTCAATTTTGATTCCAGTGGGTAGGATGGGGCAAAATAGAGATGTAAATTTTTTCCCACATAAACCTGATCCTACTTTGGGTATCTCTAATTAGCCCGGGGTCTTTAATTCATTTGTTTCATTTACGGTGGATGTAACAAGTAAACATCTTCTGCTGGTAGCTTAATCAAGTTGGTTTCCCTGTTCCAAAATGGTTCCGATGTGATCTCTTTAATTTCCACATATAGTTTCAATAGCTGGATTTTTCTAATACATTTATAGGCATCAGTTCTGGTTTGACAGAGGTCATCAGGTGCTGATGGACAAAAACTCAATTCCTTCCTTAATAAGGCCACTTCTGGTTGAGTTAGTTTGCGTTTTGATTGATGACTGAAACAACACTGATGGCTGGAGCAGAGGAGACCGTCAAATACATAAAACATATCAAACACTCTAGACAATTTGGCCTCTGCCAGAATCTGTAAACATAAGCAAAAAGATTGTGGTGGGGTTAATCATTAGGCAGTCGCTGGACATCTGGGTGTGTATGAGTTTCAAGCAGTTTCTGCAGTTAATTATCGTCATTCCATCTCTTTTTGAGTTTCCTGCTTCTTGTTGGGACGTGTTGACTCTTTTTGATTGGTTGGCCTATGCCTCACTCTTCTTATGTTTTTCTTGCAGTTCCTTGGCCCCTTTCTCTTCCTCTGCCTCAACTGGTTCCTCTGGTCTTGTCCCATTTATTGTATTGATGTGGTAGACACATTTTGTCTAAAAAGGTAATTTCTTTCCTCTTGTCCTTGTTTGATTGGAGGAACCTTTCCACTCATTAGAATTCATGTCTGATGTTATTGATTCCCCTGTTTGGAGATCCAGCATCACATGATGTGTGTTCTGTTTTTTCCTTAACTCAGTGTATCGTTTGACAAGGGTGACTATGTTCCCTTCTTATATAGTCATGCTTGTCCCTGATGAATTTGAGTTGTTTCGTCATTTAACATCTTGTTTACTTTTTGCAATTTTCTGTTAGCTTGTATCTTACAGTTTTATTTAGGTTCTTCCTCCAAGTCTTTAATGCTACCTTGTAATGTTTAATCAATATTTCAATTGAACCCATGGAGGATTTTCAGATGTATTCCCCACATTTTTGCTACATTTCTGTTCTTGTATCTCCTTGACTGAGCATGAGTGATATTCGGACACGCTGTGGGACTCATTTCACTTTCAAGTATTTGTTTACTCTAGTAATTTCCCACCACTCGTTAATCTCCTGGTAAAATTTTTACCATTGTCTCAATTTCTACTTAATTTCCTCTGTGTCATCTTCAGTGTTTTTTTATTATTGCTCTTGCCCACAATTTTCTTATTATCTGTCATGTCACCGATTCTGAATTACAGTTGCAGGTTATGCCTTACGGTTCACTTCATCCCATTTCATCCTGCACAAATTCTTTGGTGCCAATAGATTGGCTTGCACCTTCTACAGCACAATATGGTTTATATTTCTGTGCATGTACTGCAGCTGATTAAACATATATCTCTGTGCATCACAACTACAAATGTACCACCCAAAGCTGCAGTATGTATAAAATGTTCATTCTGTAGCACGCTCACGTGCACTGTTTGTTTTGAAGTTATATATGCAGCTAGGATCATTAACTCATGCCTGGTGCCCGATGAAACATAACCCTACGGTATTGTTTGATGGACCATTGAGGATCGGAATCTGTCTTTTCCTTTCCCTCTATTCGATTTGTGCCATACAATTGTATTCCCTTTTCTCAATGGTGGTGCCATTGACACCACTCAAATCGAGACGTAGCAGTTCAGGTTGAACGTGGCACTCTGACCATGTCATAAATGATGTAATACGTGACATCATCAGCAGTGGATTGCAGGGGCGCGAGTTATAGTTAGTACAGCTAACTATAACGGGGGAATTTCAATGGTTTTATACAAGTGACATGTCCAGTTAACTATAACACCCCTGAAACCTATGGTTTTTTCAGTGAATTTCTATGGTTTTTTAAATGCTAATTCCTAACTATAACTGTCTGAAACCTATGTTTTCTTCAGTGAATTTCAAAGGTTTTGTAAATACTAATTTGTAACTATAATGGTGTTATCCCTGCGAGTGGAAAGCCGCTGAACTTTTGGGGTGTGAGGGTGCCCTATTTAAAATAGCGTTTAGTCACCAGTTTACCTTCTCTGGTTTATTAATTTACCGGCCTCCGGGCTGTGACTCTGTTTTTAGGGCTGCTCTTCCTGAGTACATTAGTACAGAGGCACTGGGATGCGCAAATTTTAATGTTGTGGGAGATCTTAATCTCCATTTGGACTGCCCTTCTTTACCCTCTATTAGGAGCTTTCTGGCGGATCTTGAGGCTCTACAGCTCTCGCAGATGATTACTTTCCCCACACATAGAGGTGGTCATACTCTTGACCCGTTCTTCACAAATCTAGAAGGATTCAGAGTTCTTGGTTCCTCCCAGTTGGTCTGGACAGACCACATGCTGGTGAAAACGGCATGCTCTTTGTCTGACTCTCCTTTTCTATCTCAGGACAGACTTGTTCTTAAACGACACTGGAACAAATTAAGACAGGAGGATTTTTACCATCTGCTCAAGGAGGTTCCTTTAGGTCTGCTCACCGAGGTTGATTGTGGATACGACTCCTTCTGTGAGTGGATATCTGGTGCCCTCGATTCTCTGATTCCTATGTGTTGGTCCAAGTGTCATCAGACGGAGCTGAGTCCTTGGTATGACACTTCCTTGGCATCTCTTAAAAGGGCTTGTAGAGAGGCCGAAAGATTATGGAGGAAGTCGTACGACCCAGATCTGAAGATATGTTATCTGGCCAAGGTCAAGATCTACCACAGGGCAGTGTGTCAAACTCGCGCTTCTTTTTATGCTCAACAGTTTCAGAATTCTGCCAATCCATCGAAACTTATTTTTAAAGTATTAAAGGACCTGATGGCGAAGAGAGCAACTGCAGTGGAAATATGCTCAGACTCACATTGTGAGGGTTTGGCCTCTTTCTTCCAAGAAAAAGTGCAAGCCATCTATCGCACTTTTCCAACGGGTTCCCTGATGCTAGAGCAAGTTGGTCGCACCTTAGGTGAGGGGGAATGTCTTTCTATCTTACCCCCCTTATCTCTGGAGGTGTTTGACTCTCTCAGCGCCAAAATCAAGTCTGGATCTCTGGCAGACCCGCTGAAACCGGCCCAACTCAAGACCCTGGCGCCGGTTTGCCATACCCCGGTGCTGTCCTTGATCAACCTGTCCCTCTCTTCTGGAGTGGTTCCCGTCAGATGGAAGCAGGCAGTAGTCACGCCAATTCTGAAGAAGGCGACCCTTGACCCCCTTAAACCTGAAAGCTACTGCCCTATCTCCCTTCTCCCTTGGGCCACGAAAATAGCGGAGACCCATGTGAATGCCACTCTTACAGACCATCTTGGTAGGCTTAACATTCTCGACCCTACCCAGAACGGGTTCCGTGCGGGTCACAGCACGGTGACGGCCCTTCTCTCGATGGTCGAGCATCTGCGTTCCATGCTGGATTCCGGTCGGAATGGGGCACTATTGTTATTAGATCTCAGTGCCGCCTTCGACACGGTCTCGCACGGGATTCTGATTCGGCGTCTTGAGGAGGTGGGCGTTTCTGGCTCCGCCTTGCACTGGTTTCGATCCTTCCTTACGGATAGGTTATTCCAGGTGGCGATCCCACCCGGTAAGTCGTCATCCTACCCGTTAGACCAGGGAGTCCCACAGGGGTCATCACTGAGTCCCACCCTTTTCAATCTGTATGTGAGACCGTTGGCTGCGGTCGTCAAGCGGTGGGGCCTGACCATGGTCTCTTACGCAGATGACACGCAGCTGGCGGTCACACTGAGTGGGGACTCAGACCTGGAGGCTCCCAGGTTCTGTGATGGTCTGCGGGAAGTGGCTAACTGGATGAATTCCAACTGTCTCTAGTTAAACACCAAGAAGACGGAGATTAGGGTGGTTGGTAAACAGGTGGCTTTGTGGGGTGACAAATGGTGGCCTTCGGAGTTGGGTGTGACTCCCCTCCCAGTGGCAGAGATAAAAAACTTAGAAACTTAGAATGAGCTGTGTAAAATGTGGACGGCTGATAGCATATGCAGAGTAGTCGGTGGATCTGGTGTGTAGAGCTGTTGACCACCACCATTGTTAGATTTCTTTTCTCCTCTCCTCCCAGTTTTTAGTTCTATTTTCCCGGTTCCAATGTTTTCCCCTGTTTAAAAAAAAACAAAAAAAATACAAAATCGTTCAAAAAATCCCCCAAAAAACAAAACAACAAAAAGAAAAAAGAAGTTCTCTTCAGAACTAAATAATCTGGTTAAAGAAAGATCTAAACTAGTATGCTAGTGTGTGAAAGTTCAGATGAATGTATGTGTAGTACATAATTGACTGTGAAAATACATTTCTCATGTGTGGTAAATGCATAAGTGCAGCATTATAAGGGAGTGCTGCAGCATGACACTGTAAACTGTTTAATTACAACGTGCTATGGTACTTCCGAAGCTCAAGGATGTAAAATATGTACATAAATATGTTGCAACTCTGTGCTTCTCTCTGCACAGCTGCAGAAACTGCAGGCATGTGGTGACACAGGCACCCTAGCACCATGGTGCAAGGATGTCCGTGTCATGTGGAGATTGTTTTTGTGCAAGAAGGGACACCTGCTGCACAAAAACAATCAGTAAAGGCATTTTTCTCCTTCAATATATTCTGTGCATTCCAGCATATATTAAAAGTGAAAAAATGAGAAGTGAAAACAATTTTCCTCATTATGCTTTGCTATACCAATAAAAGGATGGTGTAGCATTCACAAACATGTCCAGATTTATGATTTCTGATAAATCTGAAAATGTGTCCTGTTTTATGAGTGTTCTGTGCAAACTCGCACAACAAAACCTATAGAACACCTATTCAGCGCAAAGTACTGTGTATAATGAGATTATATTTACATGGAAAAGAAAAGGTATACAGAAAGCCTTTTCCTCACCTAATAAATAAGAAAGAGAGTTAATGGCTAGGCCAATTGTTATTATAGGAGTGCATTTTGGTACTGATAACAGAGAACAAGATACATTTACAACTACTTACATTTTAGGGAGCTGATAGGACATGTTTATATGTAACTGAAGGAAAGGGATGCGATCTAATATGACATTTTCAAAAACACTGACTTATGTGGTTTAAATTAAACAGTTTCATTTCTTTTAATTCTGAAAGTATCAAGCCCTGCAAAAGAAACATATTAGTCCATTCTGTAGTATACCATAAATCTTGCAGACAGGTGTTCTGAAGCTGTACCCTATTTTATACCTTTTTGCATTGCAATTTTCTGACAGAAATCTCGTCCATCCATGTTCCATTTCTTCCACTGTGTGGAAACATAGTTCATTCTCCATTTTAAGACTTACTAAAACTTACCTAAACAGTAATACATGTAAAAAACAGTACACATTTTATTCACTTGTTTTTTATAATCTAAATGGTGGTATATTTGATATTTTAAAATTAAGATCTGTAAAAAAAAAGAAAAAATAGTTATAACATATAATAATACATTTTTAACAGCATAGCAGAATTTTAACATTTTACAAAGTAATTTCTTTGCCTTTTTTGCTGTTCTCAGAATATATTGAATGTCACTAAACACAGTGATATGTGTATTTAACAAGGACCCCCTGAATTAATGAATTAATAAATTCCTAGGTCAGGGAAAATAGTACAGTTGAAAAGTAATAACCTAGGCAATTTAAGGATTAAGATACCGTAATGGCAGGAAATAATAAAAGTATTGACTACAGCTGGCTAAAAAACATAATTTTATTTATCAATTAACACAATAAAAAAGTTCATTCATATAGCACAGAATCAAGATTAAAAATTCATAATACACATATAACATAGACATCAAAGCATAAAAGTTGAGAAGATAATTCAGCCTCTGAGAAATTTATTGTTATCATTTTATAGGATTATCATTGGACAATTTACATATAAATTACTGCCAAAATACATTTTGGCCTCAAGGAAATGTATTTCTTTGAATTATGGACTTTTTGTTGCACATTGTCTTGGTGTATAATTTTAAGTGGCATTATTTATAGTGTTTATACATTTAGGTTATAACATTTTCTTAGCAGTAATCATTTTATATACGTGTGATTTGTATTATCTAGTATTTTACTATAGAAATATATATATATTTTGTAAACAATCTAATTGATTGGGGTTTTTTTTGCCCGCTCTTTTGTAATGAGTACAATTGAAATCACTGTGTTTAGTACAGTTGAAAAGTAATAACCTAGGCAATTTAAGGATTAAGATACCGTAATGGCAAGAAATAATAAAAGTATTGACTACAGCTGGCTAAAAAACATAATTTTATTTATCAATTAACACAATTAAAAAGTTCATTCATATAGCACAGAATCAAGATTAAAAATTCATAATACACATATAACATAGACATCAAAGCATAAAAGTTGATACACAATAAGAGAGGGTAGGTGGGCTAAAAATTGGGTCTCTACGCGCGTTTCGGCGGCCAGCGCCTTCTTCCTGGAGCAGCCACGTAATATCTATAGAATATAAATACATATAGAATACACAATTATATCGTTTCACTATTATATAATAAAAAAAACAGGTTCTAGCAGTGAAAAATATCTAGTTTTTAGCAGCTATAGTTCAGTAAAAACAATTTAGTTTACATTTACTTTTAGTCGTCATTTCCTTGCGGTGTTCTGTCCAAGCAACAAAGGAATTAAAATAATGAAAGGGGGAGATACCATGGATAGCATTCCTTTTTCACAATTCCTACGTGTCAGACGCAATTGCACAAACCTAAATGACTTTGATAAGCAGGCTGCAATAATGAGAACTAAATTCATTGATAGGGGCTACCCCCACCGTTTAGTAAGAGATTCTTACAAACGTGCTCGGTATTATGACCGAGATTGCCTTTTAAAAACAAAAACTCCAAAGCCTAATGACCAAATAGTCTGTATAACAAGGCAAAATGAAAAGGTTAAACACGTCATAAATTCAAATTGGCACATTTTAAATAGCAACTGTACTAATGATCAAAAACTGATGAAACCAATTTTTGCACACAAAAGAAATAAAAATATAAAATAATTCATTGTTCACTCCCATTTCAAGAAAAATACCAACGAAGAAGTCTTAAGCCAACGATCAATTTTAACTAACAACCCACTGAAAGGAACCTTCCCTTGTTCATCATGTAAGTCCTGTGGGAATATTCTATCAGGCGATGAATTTGAACACAACGGGCACAAAACTAAAGCTAGGGAAATGTGGAACTGCAAATCGAATAATGTGATCTATTTTATACAATGTCCTTGCCTCCAAGGATACATAGGAGAAACCTCAAGAATGGTTCAGACACGCCTAAGCGAACATCGCTCAGCCATAAAGACCAAGAAATTTGCATGCCCTATGGTTAAGCACTTTATAGACAAAGGACATGGTGCTGATGACTTTAAATGGAGAATCTTAGAAAAAATCCATGTTCCTGATTCCAAAGGAGGTATGGCCATTCGGAAAAAGAGAGAAGTGTTCTGGATTTTCGTTTTTAACACTTTCCGCCAAGGCTTAAACAGCGAAATTCCATGGGAACATGCAATCTGCTAAGAGACTAAATTTACTATAAATGGAACAATAATAATTCCAACACTATATATATTTTAAATCCCAATTTTCATGTATCTAGTTCTGTCTATAGTTTCTTATAGACTAGTATGATCTCTGGAATCCACTTTACTTAAACTTAAGATTGACAATTGAAAGTAGGAAATAATGGCCTGAACCCCAAAGGGAAAGTTTCTTTTCCTATTTCTTCAAGTTTTTTATCTAATTACCCCTAATATAATAAGCACCAGCAATTATTTTGTTTTCCGGTGCTTGGACATAATAGACAGGAAGTCCTTCTTCTGTCTTATAATAAAAAAAAAATTTCCTTATAGTGTAGTAATTTTTAATTTTACCGATCTATCATAATAAGCACCAGCAATTATTTTGTTTTCCGGTGCTTGGACATAATAGACAGGAAGTCCTTCTTCTGTCTTATAATAAAAATTATTTTTCCTTATAGTGTATTAATTTTTAATTTTACCGATCTATTATCTTCCACATATACGCCAGGAATCATCTTCTTTCCTGGTTCACCGAGTTATAGACGAAAAGTCTATCCTTTCCTACCAATACGAATCTAGCAAATGTGAAAACTCTAATCATGAGACCTACGCTAAACTCCGAGAGCCCTAGGTCACCAATCATAGAAGCCCGCACTAGTTCCCATATATGCTGAACCAATAGTGATTAGAACGTATTCCATGAACACCCAATCACCGAAGCGCACACAAAACTCCGCATAAATCAACCGCCAATCACTGAAGCTCGTAAAAAACTACGCATGAATCATTCGCCAATCATTGGAAGCCAACTTGTAAACATGCTACCACGCACGATAAATGAGGCAAATAGGAGATAATAGACAGGTGCTATCGATTTATTCCAATTAACTTCAGTATAAATAGGCGTAGCTAAATAGTTTACCAGCCATCATTTTCCCGCGTCTACTGCCGCCGTGAGACGTACCTACCCGCCGCCGGACATTGGGAGCCCTGCCGTATATCCTCGGGTAAGAGTCCTTGCTAGAATCGGTAAAACTAGATTAGCTGCGATAAAATATAACATTCGCTTTTCCTTACATACTCCTTTGTATTCATAGGCAGGGAGAGGCTGATAAGGTGCTATCGAAACCAATACACCATTAATAGAACACTTCCCAGAATAAAGGCTACATTTTCAAAATTGGAGGAAAAATTGACAAACCTTTTTAGGTAAGATAAGTACTATCTACCGATATACTCCAAACAACCTGAACTAGCTAACTAATCGTAATCATCCTTGGCAATATAGAAAGTAAATATCCAGTGTCTCTCTTTATGCTCCTTTAATATCAGAAACCGAAAATACTCCTGGAAGAACCTATCATGCAGATCATCCTAAATATATTTATGTAAAGGGTTCCGGTTGGCGGGCAGCAATCAATTGACTACCAAGTTAATCAGGTAATAAACAACGTAAGATGCCCACCACTTATAAATGACGCTAAACTAACTATTCATAAATATTAAGAGTCTGTTTAAATTCGCTTTTCACTCCTTTTTTAAGTTTCATCTATACTGGATGTCGAAAGAATCACAAAAAGAAACTGAAAATCTATCCTGAATAACTTCTTAGAAAAAACTTTCTCTATTAGTAAGTATCCGACAACAATAAACTAAAATAAATGAATTTCTTTATATTATACTATTCTTGATTAAATAAATGAAATTCTTCACATCATAACTAACTGCTATGGTTGTCGTATCATCTACGCAGCCTCGAGACACTTATAAAAATTCAATAAAGTGTCCCCCGTACAGTCATCCTTGAGCCAAAAGACGTTGCCATAATTTGTTTAATACGCATGCCCATCCATGGTATCTCCCCCTTTCATTATTTTAATTCCTTTGTTGCTTGGACAGAACACCGCAAGGAAATGACGACTAAAAGTAAATGTAAACTAAATTGTTTTTACTGAACTATAGCTGCTAAAAACTAGATATTTTTCACTGCTAGAACCTGATTTTATTATTATATAATAGTGAAACGATATAATTGTGTATTCTATATGTATTTTTATTCTATAGATATTACGTGGCTGCTCCAGGAAGAAGGCGCTGGCCGCCGAAACGCGCGTAGAGACCCAATTTTTAGGCCACCTACCCTCTCTTATTGTGTATCAACTTTTATGCTTTGATGTCTATGTTATATGTGTATTATGAATTTTTAATCTTGATTCTGTGCTATATGAATGAACTTTTTAATTGTGTTAATTGATAAATAAAATTATGTTTTTTAGCCAGCTGTAGTCAATACTTTTATTATTTCTTGCCATTACGGTATCTTAATCCTTAAATTGCCTAGGTTATTACTTTTCAACTGTACTAAACACAGTGATTTCAATTGTACTCATTACAAAAGAGCGGGCAAAAAAAACCCCAATCAATTAGATTGTTTACAAAATATATATATATTTCTATAGTAAAATACTAGATAATACAAATCACACGTATATAAAATGATTACTGCTAAGAAAATGTTATAACCTAAATGTATAAACACTATAAATAATGCCACTTAAAATTATACACCAAGACAATGTGCAACAAAAAGTCCATAATTCAAAGAAATACATTTCCTTGAGGCCAAAATGTATTTTGGCAGTAATTTATATGTAAATTGTCCAATGATAATCCTATAAAATGATAACAATAAATTTCTCAGAGGCTGAATTATCTTCTCAAAACTTTGGCTTTAAAAATATTAGATAGGAATTTGGCAATTCAAAAAGCAAACGTTGTTTGAAAACCAACTCAGCATCATTACAAAGACTCCAGCCTTTCTCACTTTTGATATATGCAGTGTAATGTCCTGATGTTATTGAAGGACCATTGTGGAAAAGTGTTGCTACTGCTACAAAAGTCCTTCCAGATATTGATAGTTGTGCAGCAACAAAATGTTTTATTAAAGTGTGCTATTTTCTTCCATCAGCTGTACAAAGTTGAATCATTAAAATGATATATTTTCCATATCTTTGGATAAATAATTTTAATAACATTTCTGATTTGCATTGCCTACACTCCATGTTTTGGTTTGCAGCTTTAACTAATTTACTGAAAGACACTGATTTACAGTCCAGTAATGTCAAATATAAAAATCTTTCAGTGTCTACATTAGTGCTACATGTATAAAGACCAAACATATTCTCTGTCTACACCTTCATTTTCGAATTCTGTAAGCATATACATTAGAAACTCCTGATCATCTTGTAGGATATTTTGTGTAAATTGTGTAGAAGCAGAACATACATCCAAAAGATTACGAACATCAGAAACGCTTTGCATTTTACTTTTATCTGTTCTCAATTTTTCATAAAGAAAATTTAACAAGGAACAAAATCCTTTTTCCTCGATTCTCCATAATTTGCTGTTGCAAACCTTCAAGAAAAAAAACAACATTGACCACTACATCAGCATAGCAGTTGACACCAGAACTGTTTTCAAACTGAAAACCAACAATCTCTTCAACAGTGTCCTTTTTCTTTTTGCTTGCAATCACATTTTCTTGTTTTTACACTTCTCTACACCTTCAGTACAGATATTCTCATACCTTCTTTTTCAAGCAACCACATGCTTTTCAAATACAGGATATTGACCTAAATTAGGAGCATATGTTCTTCTTAACCTATTGTATTCTTTGACACAGTTGGCATCTGCAGTAATCTTGGTATCATCAAAATCAATCAAAAACAAACCAGATAATTTTCTGACTCTGGACAAAGCAACATATGCCATATCTTCTTTAAACACAGAATTTCCAATGGTCACCAAAGCACTGTCAACACTTAAACCTTGAGATTTATGACTATTCACTGTATATTCCAGAGAGAATGGAAACTGTTTTCTACGGACATATAAATCTTTAACAAGCAAAAATCTAACAGAACAACTACCAATTTGTTTCACTTCTTCAATCTGATTAAATTTAAACTTTAAGAATTCAATACCATCTTTATTTTGATAATTAACAAAATCCACGACTTTGCCCATTGCTCCATTAACGAAATATTTTTCTACATCCAAATTATGCCTTAAAATTTTCCGACAGTTCCTACATGCATAAAGATGCTTTTCTAAACCAGCAGTTTTAGATATTGATTTTTCTAAAGAATCCAATTTTGTCTTCAATTTTTCGGTCAAAATAATAGTCATTCCTTCTTGTTCTATTTTATTGATGGCTTCCATTTTTATTATTTCTTCATTTTCCAGTTTCAAAAGTTGTTAGTTGAATATAGAACACTCACACAGTGTTGGCATTAAGCAGATTACAGATTTCTTATCTGCAATTTCCATGTATACTTTCTTAGGAACTATATTTTAATTTGGAAACAAATTGGAAAGTAATCGAGTCTGTAAACCTTGTTTCCCATATTCTGTCAATAGCCCAGTTCCTATATCTTGGAGAATAGTTCCATAATCAACATCATTTGCCTGTCGCATATTTGTAATGAGTTCTTTGTATTCAAAATATGACCAAATGTTCACATTTCCAACACTACCCAGAGACTTTCTGGTATCTTGAGGTGCAAGTGTTTTAAAAACTGGTTGTCCTTTTACAGGAGTCAGTTGCAGTAGATCTCTAAAAACTATGTAATGTAATGTATGTATACTTGTAAAGCGCACTGTTACCTCGTTACGTGGCATCCTGGCGCTGTATACCACTGGGGAACCCGTCCTGGCTTTCCCTGTGAGAGGGCACCCCCAAGGTGAAGCCAGGCATCCCCGGCGCTGCTGGGGCCGTTGTGGAGATTAAGCAAGTTATTGCCCAGAGTTGCAGAGTGGGACCCATGGTTAGCGTAGGCAACTAGGCGAGAATTATCGAGTCCGCAGACATTGACCCAAGACCCTGCCGCGTCGGGAATTGAACCCTGGTCCCGGACCGACCTCTGCTTCAGGGTCTGCCGCTTCTAGCCAGTGAGCCACACTTCTCCACTATGACGTGTTTTCCTCCAAATAATACGTCATACTCTGTTTTAAGAATTTTCTGCATTCTTAAATGCACAAAGCAAGCATTACGTTTGAGACCAGGCTTATCTCATCAATAATGAGAAGTTTCATTTTCTTCAAGACTCTTGAAACTTCACAGCAAGCTTCTCCAGATAGCTTGTGGTTTCCAATTTGTTTTCATGCTCTACTGGTAGCATTAGTAAACAATGTAAAGTAATTCCTTTAATGTTGTGTGCTGCCAACCCAGTTGGAGCAGTGACAACACAAGACAAATGCGACTCAGTTGTTTAATATAGATAACTTGTAATTACTTTAATTAAAAAACAGTTTCCTGTTCCAGCTTGTTCACTCAAGTACATTTGGATAGATTGAAATGACGTACATGAGCACTCTTTCTTTTCATGAATTAATCCATGGTCAATCTGTTGTCTCACCCGCTCATATATTTCTTTCTGCTCAACATTTAGTTGTTCTTCCAAGTTTCCTAAGTTTGTTACATTTTCTTGAGCTTGATACATTGCTGTTTCCACCTCATTCATGGAGATTGCTGCTTCGTTTTCAACAATTGGTTGTCCTACTGGATCTTGACTCAGCGCAGCAGAACTTTGACTGTCTTGAGAACTATCTCTAGCAATCTCAGCTGCAATTGTAGCTTTTTGATCAATTTCATTGTTCAACATGTTCACATAATTTGCAAAAGCACTGCATTGTATGCTACCTTTAAAAGAATTAAAGGAATCTTCATCGCTCTGGAAATCTCCAAGTAATTCCAGTTCTGAACGCCATGGTTTGAATAGTTGTAAAAGAGCTAAATAGTAAAATTCCTTTTTATCAGCACTGTCACAACTCAGCTTCCTGTGATTAATCAAATTTCCTTTAGTTTGTTTCACCAAACATCCTTGCAACCAATGACTCCATACTTTCCATCATTGATGTTCTCAGTAGTATTGCATTTAAAAGTGTAGTTTTGCAGCACTTCATAGAGACACATGTTCTGAAGATGATGACTTCTTTTTGGGTAATATGTGTCCAACATATTCGTTTTCAAAATATCTGTACATTATGGATCTTTTTCTGCTAAATATTCAATTTCTTGAACAGATTTTAGTACCCGATTTTGCATTGCTGCAAGACCTAGACTCACATAAAGGATTCTTCTAGATTTGGAGTATAGACTTGCTAATGATAACGATCTGATCATTCATATGCTCCGTTTTGTCGATGCGATAACATCTTCAAAATTAAACTGTATAATTTCTTTCTTAGAGTCTTCTCGTGAGAAATCTCTTCCCACATTTTTTTCAATTCTGTCTTTTCTGATTTTGTAATATAAGATGTTACATATCAAGCAACAGCTATGGAATTGTCTGCAACATACTGAATATCCATGTTAGCATTCCACATGGACAAAATGACTGGGTTTTAGTAATTTATGCCCTTTGACTCTTCATTTCTTCTTAAGTTGTAGGAGACTTTCTTGTGATAGTATGTTGCGAAGATGACATAAAACTATTCACTGCCCAAACCTCAACATTCACCGCCGGCGACTGCTGCGCCCAATTTGCCTCAGCATGAATATAAAGTCTTGTAGCGAAGCATCAGCATTATGTCTGTCTAATACCAGCACAATGATCCTGACAAGACTGGCGAAATTCATCCAACAAATCAGGCTGGCCTCAAAAGCAGTGGGCCACAGTGGACGGGATCCATCTACGCAGCTCCATTGACTGTGTCCCATTTGCACGTCCCCTTCCAAGAAAGCAATGCACCTAGCAAGATACTTAATGCACCATTGTTGATTTTACTGTAACGATTTTAATTAATTATACAGTCAATAAAAAACGGACAAAAAGTGTCTATTCACTCTTGCTTTCGATATTACAAGACGTGTAAATCCAAAACGGCATTTGGTGTAGAACTTGTCCTTAGATTTGTACTTTCGTCGACGGTGGCTTTGGAATTGTAACACTTGTGCTCTTAAGTTCTTTTCTTCTGTGGTTTTGGGTACAGCACATATTGCACATTGTTCAATAAAACTCAAAAGAGTATCATCCGCATCTGTTCCAAATTTGGGAGCGTCCTTAATCCATAATAGCATATGTATATGAGGAGCACCTCTTGCTTGATACTCCTTTCTCCAAAAGAAATCCACAACTTCTCCTAGAGGAGGATTTTTTTTATTGCAGATAAAAGACATCATAGCCTCAAATCTATGATTGAAATACCTGCATACATTAACAGGATCCAAAGAGCACAATTATCCAGGTGTCTTGTATTCAATGTTTTTTATATTCGAATTTGCCTCTCGAAGAAATTCTAGTAAATCATCCCAAGCGTACTCAGCACAGCTCAGGGTAAGGAACCATGTTGGAGATCGTAAGTTCTGTAACATACATTTCAGTTCTCCATGACAACAGTACCAATATTCATTAGTCACACGCTGACATGCCATCAAATTAATGAGCTGAGATTCTAGGATCATCTCTCTGGTGCACTTTATCCATAAAATCTTTTGCTGATACATTTTGCAGATATATTCCAGACTTTAGAATATGGTTGACTGCATGTCCAGACAAGTCACTTTCAAACAAAAGATGAAATATATAAGGGATACATTGTTGAAATCTTGGATCTTCTGCATATAATCTTGTTGTCCGATATTCAGATGTAGGAATCTGCAAAGGACGTTCATCATATTGTCCTCCTTTTTCCAGTTGGGAACAACTGTGGAAAACAATGAGCTTCCAAGCTCTCTTCCCATACACTCATGGGACTTCCGTTTGCCTTTTTCATTTGGAACAAATCAATTGTGTTTCCCTTCACGTCTTTTGAATGAAGTGGATGCACACTATAATGTTCATAGATTTCTGTACATCTTAACATGTCCACTTTTTAAATTTGTCCACTTGACATTTCATTATCTTCTTCTAAAAGTATTTCTTCTTCTCCTATATAAATATTCTTATAGTATGTATTGTTTTTTATCAAATACAATGTTGCCTTTTGAGCATTCCTAACATCCACTAACTCCTGCCAGATGTTCTTATTCTTAGTAGGCACACCATTAACAAGAATAACTAGAGGTTCACTTTCTACACTGTCTACACAAATAGTTTCAATATTTCTCTTTAAATCTAATGGTAAATACACCACTCTTCCTTTTAATCCTCTTTGTAAATCTGAAGGAAGCAATTTACCTATTTTAGGCTCCATACTAACAATAGCCTGAAACGGGTGCACACACTGAATGAGAATAGACTCATAGGTGTTGAGATCTGAACTCTAAATTATTATGCACAGCTCTAGCAGGCATTCTATTCTCTTTTTTTATTATTTATTTTTTTATTAAACAAGCCGTAGGAGAAAAAGAAATACATTGGTACATTAATTTCTTCATAATTAGACATAAATTAGACAAAAATTTACAATATGCAAGAGACAACCCTAGACAATAAAGTGCCACAGCGATAATACAAAAACTGCAATAATGCACGACTGGCCATATCGGTATAAAAAATGCTAGTAGAGAAACAACTGATATTATACTTCAAAATTTTAAACCTACCGATAAAATACAATAAGAATATACAAAAATATTATTGCCATACTTAAAATATTAGTACCAAAACGTATTAAATTAACCAATATATAAACGACTGATATTAAGCAGCATCAAGATTATTATACGGTTCATAAAATGCTAATGCAATAAAGTGGAAGAGCCGGCAATTTAAAACCGCAAAAAATATTAATATAATTCTAAAAGTGCTAGTGTGGTTACGTGCAAAATTGGCTTATATAAAGTGATTAATGCAATAAAGTGCTAAACCCGCCGATGTATAATAGCACAAATATTAATACATTTCTTAAAGTGCAAATGCAGTAACGTGCAAAATTTGACTGATATATATGATAAAGTGCACAAACGATTGATATAACACAGCAAATGGATACTTGTATTTCTTTAAATGCAAATGCAATACCATCTTAAAATTAACTAGAATATAACAATCACCTTCCTTTTATCAGTTCAAGCTTGTTAAAATATTTCCAATTCCTTTCAAATCTTACAATCGCACCCACTCTACCTGCATAGGCTCTCTCAAAATTATATGTTCTTCTCATTTTATTAACCCACTTAACTTGACATGGAATCACCGTAGATTTTCAATTTTGTAAAATCAGGGACCGTGCAACGGCAGTGGAAATAAAAATAAACACTTCTTCTGGTTTATTGAACCTGTTCCTTTCTTTACAGATACCAAAAAGGGCCACCTCCGCTTCTCGTAGTAGAATTTTCCCAGTTCCCATCTCCAAGTCTGCGAAAATCTCTTTCCAGAAGGATTCTAACTTTGGGCATGAGAAGAAAATGTGATACCAACCACCCTGTCCCCTAGTTTTGCATCTAAAACATTTATTCTCACATTCAGGGAACATTCTCTGTAAGGCCTCGGGGGTATAATACGCCAGCCAGCGAGAAAGAAAAGACATTCTCTTATAGTTAGCTGCTCGAAGTGCTCTGTTTCCTAAATGACATATTGCTTCCCAGTCTTTATCTGACAATACACACTGTAATGTGAGACTTATTTTTTCCAAATGGTTAACTATTATAGAAGATGATCCAGAAGGGAATAACTTTTTATACCAAAATCCAATACCCTTATGTTTCTCCCCATATAAGGCTGTTAACAAAACATTGGGTGTTGTGTCTAGACTCCCTACTTTTTTTCTTATAAAATAAATCAATTGCAGGTATTGAAAAAACATGAGCCGCCTAGGATGCGTTCTATCTATAACCATTTGTCAGCTAATTATCATATTTTGAATGAGAAGGTGCCTTATTTCGCAAAATCCAGCAGATTCCCATTCTGTCAGGTGATTTGAATATATCCTAAGACCCATTTTAGCACATTCTGACAGTTTCAAATAAATGGATCCATCTGAACCGTGTTTTTTAAATAGAAGCCGTAATCTTGATGAATGCCCTACCAGTGTCTTATAACGTGTATTCTTTGGAAGCTTTGCAGTTTTTAAGAAGATAAAAATTTGAGAGCCTTATTCCTCAAGCATTCTATCCAAAAAAAAGTTGTCTCTTGTCTGTCTAGCCTTTAATAACCCTGCCATTATATCAAAAAAAGCTGCTTCGTAATATGTATTTAAATGGGGAAGAGAAGGCCCACCTTGGTTTACAGGAAGTTGTATCACCGCGAGTTTGACTCTGTTGGCCTTTTTATTCCAAATAAATCTTCTCATCATGCATTCAAGTTTGTTAAAAAAGGCCATATTGACTTTAATTGGAATATTGCTAAACAAAAATAAAAGCAGAGGTAGTACGTTCATCTTTATCAATGCCACTCTGCCAATCAATGATAAGGGCAATAGATCCCATTGTTCTAAAAGGCTCTTGATTGTATTCTTTGTTTTTATATAATTCAGTTGAAAAAGTTCTTGATCTGAAAAGGGATTACAGCCTATCAATGCGTTGGAAATTTGAAGCGATCTAGAGGATAAAAAGAAATCTATTCTAGAGGCTGTATGAAACCTATTAGAATAGCATGTGTAGGACTCTAAATTGGGATTTAGGGAGCGCCAGGAGTCCCGCAATTGGTATTCTGACATAAAAGCCTCTAGCACCCCTTTCGTCTTTGGTTTTAGTTGCTTCTTGTTCTTGTTAGAAGTATCCCTCTTTAAATCCTGGATATAGTTGAAATCACCTCCTACTATAATTTGCCCCGCAGTGCCCCTCAGGATTTCACTAATTTCAGTCAGGGCCGAGGTGTCATCGAAAATTGGGCCATAATATTTTACAAAGTTGAATAGCTTTCCCAACAATTTTACTACAGCCCAAAGCGATCTACCTTTAGAGTCTCTTTGCATTCGCACAATTTCCCAGGGTAAATTCCTTGAGAAATAAATAGCGACACCCCTCTGGGCAACCCCAGCTGAGGATAAAAACCCATAGGAGAAATATCTAGGCAGAAACAACTTTGGAGAGTTCGATTTCAGGTGTGTCTCCTGAAGGAAGACCACCTGAGGTTTAAGGGCAATTGCCCATTTCAAAAGGGCTCCGTATTTCTGTTTATTAAGCAGCCGATTCGCATTAATGGACATGATATTGCATGGATCAAATCTCATTAATGAATCTGTGAAATTTTAAACCTATTCTGTACCAACCAATATTAAGAATATAAAACCTACTGAACTTGTATTGTTTTACTGCATTCACCCCCCCACCCAGGACCCCCCCTGGAATGTGGAAGACCCCTCCCCGCCCACACTGCCCACATCCCACCCTTACTTTCTTCTTCGGGTGTCTTGTTGTTACACCCTGGTGTGACCCTTGACCCAGGCACACCGGCCTGAATTTTTCCTTTTGGCTAAAGAAAGGAGGGAAAGGATTCCCCCTTGTCGCACCCTTTTTTTTCCCAAATTATAACCTTAGATTCCTCATATTTAGCATTCTGTTAAGCCCTTGAGCCTAGGCCCTTGTAGATATCTCATTAAGAAGGGTCTGAGCCTCTTCTAAGTCAGTAAATAGAAAGAATTTTCCCTTAACGAGAACCTTCAGCTTTGATTGCTGCGCAATCGAGGCCTGGGCGCCATTAGCTTTAAATAACTGCAGCAATTTTACAAATTCTTTCCTTCTCTTAGCTACAGTAGCTGTCATATCTGAGAAGATCCTACATTTTGTAGTTTCAGAAACAGTAAACTGGCTTTGTTGATATGCCTTAGAGAGTATCCGCTCCTTAATCCTGAAATCCGCAAAGTTTAGTAGGATAGTTCTAGGAAATGGAGAGTTCGCAAAACGCTGAGCTGGTACTCTATGGGCCCTTGTTATCGTTAAGTCTCCTTCAAAGTCTGGTAGAACTACTTTCTGAATGAATGAGTTAACCCATTGTACTGTGTCGGATCCTTCTGTTCCTTCTGGAACCCCTACAATCCTCACGTTTGATCTGCGAGAATGGTTCTCCAACTCCTCGAGTTTATTCTCCATTGAAATCCTCTTCTTTGTAGCCTCTTTGGTTTCTCCTGATACCAGATTCATCTGATCTTCCAGGACTGCTATCCTTGACTCAGCTTCCAAAACCCTGTTGGGGAGTGCCAGTGTTAACTCCTCCAGCTTATCTATTCTGGCATGAATAGCAGCAAGCTCCGTGCGCTGGTTATTTTTATTTTCACGGATCTCATCGAGAATTAGGTTAAGCATCTCACGAACGTCTAGCTGATATTTCGCTTCAGATCTCGCTCCCTTGTCAAGAAGGCTAGAATCGGGTCCTGATATTCTTTCACTCCCGGGAGTTATGTCGTGCATAATTTCCCTATCGCTTGCTGCTTCATTTGCTGTAGAAAGCTGAGTTTGAGGTAAAGATACTATCATGTCAGGGCCCTTAGATAGAACGTTAGAGACCGGGGGATCCAAAGTGATGGAGACCGAAGGGAGTTGTGATGAATTAGGAAGGAGAGATTTCGGAGTTGTTCTTTTTGCAAACAGTGGAAAGTCTCTCACTTCCTTTCCAACCGTGCCACTGTTTCTCCTCTCTTCTTCTGCCTGAGGTGATGGCGTTACCAGTATTGGTGAGGGGTTAAGAGTTTGAGGATGGGCTTCCGCCTCTGACTGTGAAAATAAATCTACTGTATTAATATGGTTCATCTTGTCCCCCTCTGTAGCTGCCTCTTGCTGCTCTTTATGCTGCAGGGGGGTAGAGGAGGAGGGTGGCTCATCATCTGAAGATTCCGGTGTTGTGCCCTCAGCTACAGGGCTCCCCTCCCTGTTGGTGTCTTTATTTTTCTCTCTAGCAGCCTTACGTGCACCTTTTTTAGCCAGAGGCATTCTATTCTCATCTAACTTGCCATAACAATATTTACAAATACGCTGATCAGAACCCAAATCAAAACAATTTTCTACCAACAAATAAGTTGCAAGTTCCTTCCACTTATCATTATTTTCTTTTTCACTTTTTAAATACAGATCAACACTCCTAGTCTGATTTTTGTGGTGAGTTCGGCGGCAACAAATACTAGAAAAATGTGGCCTTTCACCTGTAATCACCTTAAACTTTGTAATTTCATTTTCAAACTTTTTGGTACAACTATGTTTAATATTCTCTGCAACATTTTCTTCTATTAATGTTTGAGTTTCTTCACTCTCTTCTTCAGGACCAAAGTAACAAAACTCAATATCATCACTTTTTTCACATCTGATACTGACCCTTGCAAAAGAGCAGTGTTCAACTCATTTAACTTTAGTGCTAGACTTTTTGCATAACACAATCTTCCCACTAACTTCCGCATTTGAGTATGATGTACTGCGAACATCCCGAAATGGTAAAAAACACTTTGACATACTTTCCTTGAAAGACAAGCCAGCGACTGACCTTGCAAACCAGTATGTTTTCTCACTCTGCAAGGGTCTAGTTCTTGCAACAGCTTAATCTTTTGTTCAAACCTTTTTAAACAATATGCTTGTAAGAAATTGCATAATTTATCAATAGATTCTTGTTGCACACTACAAATACTACTACAATCCCTAGTGTACAGTGGGGCTTTAGGACATATGCCTAGAACTTCATCAGCTATCACCTCTTCTGCATTTCTAGGAACCATTTGCTCTTTCTCAATTGGACAACCATCTCTAACCTCATAAGTTCGACCACTGGTGTCAACTGCATGCAACAAATTATTGCTCTGTAAATAACTCTTTTCATTAAAAAAAGGCTCAGAACTTGAACTGTGTTTCCATTGTCCTAAAAAAAATCACTAAAATTAGTTTTGTTAATTACTTTTTTCCTCTTACTTTTGGCCTTCATTAAATGTATTGGTTTATCTAATGATCGAATTCTCTTCAGTACTAAAATGAAGAGTTTTCTCTTTACTTTAAAAGCCATTTCAACAATAGATTCAAAAGGCTTCTTCTTTTTATATATAAAATTGTGATTTCTTTCTATATTTTATTATGTCTTTCAGTAAGTTATTCACAACTCTGTTGTAAAATAGTTTTTGGCGGATTTCTTTATATTGATTTTCTCTTCTTTTACTATAAGTTGTATCCTTTGTTTTTACATTGGCTTTTTTGCCTTTCCTATTATTTGCACTTTTTCTTATGCTGCAACATTTTCACTGCTTTGCAAATTTGTATTTTTTTTTCTCAGTCTAGTAATCTTTTTTATAAAGTCTTTTGAAGTCTTACTAGAAATTGTTCTCTTTTTTGCCACATTATGTTGGTCCACCAAGAGTTGTGGTTGAGTTTTTTTCAAATAAGTATCCTTTTTCTGACTTTTTATTCATTTTTCTTTCTGCGGCATAATAACTTTATTTTAACAAAGATAAACAGTATCTGTAAAAAATAAACATATATAAGTATTTATTAAAAACTTAAAGAAATTATGCATTATTATTACTATACAAACAGATTTCAAATAAATTCTAACTAAACAAATTGTAAGCCTGAAGCAGAACTGTGAAAGTTGTAAGAGCACTACATACATAGTGCATACCAGTTTGAAGCACTCCATAACACTAAAACCTGAAGCACTCTATGAGTACATACATATTTTCTAAATGATCACAATACTATAAGGAAAGACACTGAGTGAATTCATAATTGGTTCACCTTTACTTTAGTAAAAAGATTACTACATGGTACATAAACAGTCACTATGGTTTTGCAACACTACAGATTTAGAATTTAGAGTAGTTCAGTGTTGTTTGTCTAGTGTAAAGACTCGTGCTGGGGTAGTGTTCTAGGGTAGGGCAGTGGTTTTTGGGTAGTGTAGGAGGTCGTGCTGGGGTAATGTTTTAGAATTTAGGGAACTGCACTGGTGATTGCATAGTGTAGGTGATCGCACTGGGGGTAGATTTAGGGTTTAGGGTAGTGCAGTGGTCTTTGTGTAGTGTAGGGGGGTCCTGCTGGAGTAGTGTTCTAAGATAGTGCAGTCAAATGTCTGACATAATATCGACAGACAGAATATCGATATGCAAAAATATCGGAGCAAAAATATCGACAGCAAAAATATCGGAATCCTATCTTCATTAAGGTAAGTACAAAAATATCGAAAAAATAATATCGAAGAACAAAAATATCGGAATCAAAAATATCGTTTTTTTAAATGTATTAATAATAATGTAAAAATAAATTTAAAATACATATAATTTTACAACTATTAAATAAAAATATTAAAACAAAATTAAAACGAATACATTTACATTTAAAATAAATAAAGCACTTAATAATTTAAAGTAATTTTAATTTTTTTCATGTAATTTATTTGATTTAATGTAAAAAAAAAATTTTACCCTGTACGCCTGTACCTCAAAAACCCAAAACTGACCCTGAACCCTAAAAATATCCCTGTACCCCAAAAACCCAAAACTGACCCTGAAACCTAAAAATACCCCTTTACCCAAAAACTGAAAACTGACCCTTATCCCTAAAAATACCCCTTTACCCAAAAACTGAAAACTGACCCTGAACCCTAAAAATACCCCTTTACCCAAAAACTGAAAACTGACCCTAAACCCTAAAAATACCCCTTTACCCAAAAACTGAAAACTGACCCTGAACCCTAAAAATACCCCTTTACCCATGAACTGAAAACTGACCCAGAACCCAAAAAATACCCCTTTACCCAAAAACGGAAAACTGACCCAGAACCCTAAAAATACCCCTTTACCCAAAAACTGAAAACTGACCCAGAACCCTAAAAATACCCCTTTACCCATGAACTGAAAACTGACCCTGAACCCTAAAAATACCCCTTTACCCAAAAACTGAAAACTGACCCAGAACCCTAAAAATACCCCTTTACCCAAAAACTGAAAACTGACCCTGAACCCTAAAAATACTCCTTTACCCAAAATTAATATTATTTAATTACCAATTAATTATTAATTAACAATACCAATACCAATACTTGGTAGACTCCTGAGGCACAGCCGGGAGATTTTTAAAATTGTAGAATTGTCTGTTTTTACCTGTGTATACTGTGTTTTTACTACCGCTTCTTGTCAAAAACGCTGCTACACGTAGGCACTCTTTCAGTCTTGATCCCCCCGCCCAGCCGAGGTCAGCGCTGACGCGGGAGAGGGATTCCCGGTGCAGGCACAGTTCCCGCCCGCCGTGGAGCCACGCCCCTTGAACTAAGCCACGCCCCCTTCCAGTATTTAAGCGCGCGGAGTTCGAGCCGCGCCACAATACTTGGTAGACTCCTGAGGCACAGCCGGGAGATTTTTAAAATTGTAGAATTGTCTGTTTTTACCTGTGTATACTGTGTTTTTACTACCGCTTCTTGTCAAAAACGCTGCTACACGTAGGCACTCTTTCAGTCTTGATCCCCCCGCCCAGCCGAGGTCAGCGCTGACGCGGGAGAGGGATTCCCGGTGCAGGCACAGTTCCCGCCCGCCGTGGAGCCACGCCCCTTGAACTAAGCCACGCCCCCTTCCAGTATTTAAGCGCGCGGAGTTCGAGCCGCGCCACAATACTTGGTAGACTCCTGAGGCACAGCCGGGAGATTTTTAAAATTGTAGAATTGTCTGTTTTTACCTGTGTATACTGTGTTTTTACTACCGCTTCTTGTCAAAAACGCTGCTACACGTAGGCACTCTTTCAGTCTTGATCCCCCCGCCCAGCCGAGGTCAGCGCTGACGCGGGAGAGGGATTTCCGGTGCAGGACACGCCTCCCTTGCGGAAGCCACTCCTTCCGACATCCCCATAAACTCATGTGTCTCCACCGGACGCGCAGCGGACGGGCGCAGCGGGCGCGCCGTCTGCGCGCCGAAGGCGCGCCAAAGGCAAGCCCGTCTGGGCCCGTCCGGGCCCAAACGGCCTTAGGCCCAGTCATTATGCCCGACTCCCAAGCCCACATATCCTACTCACAGGACACGCTCCATGCCTTGAATCCGAACAAACACCCTAATTGCTCATACATCCTCAGCGATGATAATCCATTCCGAGGCTGCACCCTATGCAACCCACCGGAGGACTTGGCGCACCAACAGACCCTCCGACTCGGACTCCTTAACTGCAGGTCCCTAGTCAGACACGCCCATGAAATAAATCTACTTGCCCAAAACCTTCTGCTGGACATACTGTTTCTTACAGAAACATGGCTAACGCCGCACAGCGACGGCGATATAGTCAATGCTGTCCCCCCCGGATACCAAATACGTCTCGCTAATAGACCGGTCGGCAGAGGTGGAGGCCTAGCTATCCTTTACAAGGATCATCTCACCTGTAGAATGGACATTGGTAATATCAAAGACTGTGAAAGTTGCGACTTCACCTTACAGATTTCACCTACAATCTCCCTTCCCGGACTGCTAGTCTACCGACCGCCAGGCCCACTTGGGGAATTCTCCAGCTCCTTGATGGAGCATGTGATGTTAAAGGCATCCACTGCCTCCAATCTTCTCCTCCTTGGGGATCTTAATCTTCACTTCCTCGACCCCACGGACCACCCGGCAGCCAATCTTCTGACTGATCTCTCCTCAGTCGACTTACATCTTATGAATGCCCAAGCCACACATGAAAAAGGCCAGCTACTGGACCCGATTTTCACAAATCTTAATAATTTTAATACTGATGCACCCATTTCTTACCCATGGACTGATCACTTTTTGATCCCCATGCACTGGTGTTTTAAAACAACTCCGACGCAAACCCCCAAAGCCAGGTCCCTTGCTCGGCGATGGCACAAGCTGGCACCCGAGACATGGGAAATGAAGCTGAGAGAATCCACCCCTTCCCCCTCCTTAGACCCCAAAACTGCGGACAGGGAATTTAATGAGTGGCTGACTCACTCCCTAGACGAGCTCATCCCCGTCACCAGCACGCTCAAACATACCAAGAGGATTAACCCCTCCCCCTGGTACACCCCTGCATTAAATATCCTACGAAAGGAATGCAAAAAGTCAGAAAGGTCGTGGAGGAAGGATAGGTCTGTGAATAAAAAAGAGGTATTCCAGACAGCCATGAAAAATTATAAAATGGCACTCCGCAGAGCCAAAAGCGTCTTCTATGATGAAAAAATAAAAAATGCCTCCTGCTCTGCTAGGGAAACCTTCCTTATTCTTAAGGAGCTCCTTCAGGTCCCGGACCCCCCAGAGAAACATCTGAGCCCTAAAGAAGCGGAGGACAAATGTATTAATTTGGCCTCATTCTTTGATGACAAAATAAAAAAGATTCTCGCCTCCCTCCCCGCGACCACTGCCGCCATCAATGAAGGAGATAACGCCACTCCCCCCCCTCCGTACTCCCGGAAATCCTCTTCCCCGGTCCTGTCTTCATTTGGACCGGTTACTACCGAGGATGTAGCCTCCACATTTGCATCGGTCAAGAGCGGCGCCCCTAGTGACCCGGTGCCCATACGGTTCCTAAAAAAAATCATCCAGACCATACTGCCCCCATTGACCGCACTAATCAACACCTCCTTACTTCTGGGAGAAGTCCCACCGAGCTGGAAAGCGGCGGTCGTTAAAGGTCTCCTTAAGAAACCTTCCCTTGACCCGAAAGATCTATCCAATTACCGACCCATTTCCCTCCTCCCTTGGGTGGGTAAGGTCGCGGAGAAGCTGGTTAACAAAAAACTGTCGGAGTTCTTGGAAACCAACCATCTGCTCAAGAGCTCCCAAACCGGCTTCAGACCGGGCCAAGGTACGGACACCGCATTGCTGGCTGCAGTGGAGAAGGCCAGAGACATTCTGGACTCGGGAGGATCAGTGGCAGTGGTCCTCCTAGACCTTAGTGCGGCTTTCGACACTGTCAGCCACCAGGTCCTCACCCAACGCCTGGGGAAGGTCGGAGTGAAGGACAAAGCTCTCGAGTGGTTGACGTCATTTCTCGACCAGCGTTCCTTCCAAGTCTGGGAAAGTGACAGCCGCTCCCCTACCATCCCCCTCCAGTGTGGCGTGCCCCAGGGCTCGTCACTTAGCCCCACGTTATTCAACGTGTATATGGCCACACTGGAGGAAGTGGTTACTCCATTTGGAGTAACCACCATCAGCTACGCCGACGACACACAGCTGGTGGTTACGCTTTCCCACCCGAAGCAAGACCCCTCGGACCTTCACGGCTGTCTCACCAAAATACATCAGTGGATGAATGACTCAGCCCTCAAACTCAATGGGTCTAAAACGGAGATCCTACTCCTGGGGCATCGAGATCTTTCCCTCCCCCCTAACATCTGGCCGGCCTGTCTCGGTGAACCACCTTCTCCCAAAACTGAGGTGAAGAGCCTAGGAGTATGGCTGGAGAAAGACCTCACTTTTAAGACACAGGCAAAAAAGACGGCTGGCGTCTGCTTCGGCCTTCTCAGGGCATGCAGGAAAGTTCTCCCCCTGCTGCCTTTTAACTCTCGGAAACTACTGATCCAGGGCCTGATTGTGTCCAGGCTGGATTATAGTAATGCCATTTACTTGGGAGCCCCAGAAGCCACTTTTCACACTCTTCAGAAAATTCAGAACGCTGCTGCCCGGATGCTCACGGGCACACCGGCCAGAACATCTGCGAAACCCGCCTTGACGAAGCTCCACTGGCTCCCGGTCAGGGAAAGAGTGGTGTTCAAGGCACTTTGTCTGGCCCACAAAACGCTGCACGGAAAAGGCCCTCCAATCCTTAAAAACTGCATCACCCCATACAGACCGGCCAGAGCACTGAGATCGGACCACGAAAACCTCTTAGTGGTACCGAGAGTGAAGAAGGCCCGGGCAGGAGGCCGCCGATTCTCGGTGCATACAGCCAAGCAGTGGAATGCGCTGCCCCGGGAACTTAGAACGGAATCCAACCATCTCCGTTTCAGAAAAACACTCAAAACCCTCCTCTTCCCCAAACCTTCTTAATTTCCTGTCCTGTGCCCCTGCCCGACTACCTGGTATAGCGCTGAGATACTCACGGGTGATTACGCGCTCTATAAATACCTTAAAAAAAAAAAAAAAAAAAAAAAAAATAACAATAAAGTAAATATATTAGCACATTTGCTGTAATTAATTTAATTTAATAATTAATATTATTTTTCCAAATTAATTCTTTAAGAATAACAATAAATTATATATAAAAAACATTACTATAATTAATGTAATTAAATAATTAATATTAATTAATTACCAACTAATTAATACTTATAAAAATGTCAAAAATTATATTAATTAATTAACTAATTAATAGAAATTTATTACCAATTAATTAATAATTAAAATATGTACAAACATATATCAATTAATTAATTATTATTAAATTACTTCCCACCCTATTCCCCTATAAACTCATAACCCGCTACAGAACATATTTATCAATTAATCAATTAATTAAAAATAATTAAAAATTATTTCTCAATTAATTAATTAATAATTCCTACTAATTAATAATTAATTTAACATAATTAAATTACTTCCCACCCTAGTCCCCTATAAACCCACAACCCGCTACAGTAGTAAAAGACAATATTTAATTAAATTACATTAAAAATAAATAATAAACCATAATAAATACAATATAATATACACTAAATTTATTTAAAAATTGATATTAGTAACATCAAAGTTATTAATTTCGATATTATTGACATCGATATTTACAACTTCGATATTACTGATATCATCATACCAATATCGATATTAAGACTGTCGATATTACTTACCTTCGATATTTTGTCCCATCGATATTTAAACTTCGATATTTTTGTATATCGATATTTAAAAATCGATATTTTGTCTGTGTACCAGTGCAGTCATGATTGGGTAGTATGGGAGGTCATGCTGAGATTGATTTAATGTTTAGGGTAGTGCAATGGTGTTTGGGTAGTGTAGGGGGTTCTACTGGGGTAGATTTAGGGTTACGGTAGTGCAGTGGACTTTGTGTACTGTAGAGGGTCCTGCGGGGACAGTGTTCTAGGATAGTGCTGTGGTGTTTATATAATGTACAGGGTCATGCTAGGGATAGTGGTTTAGGATTTAAGTGGTGTTTGTATACTGTAGGTGGTCATGCTGAGTACTGCAATGATGTTTGACTAGTGTAGAAGATCGCGGTGAGCTACTGTTCTAGGGTAGTGCAGTGGTGTTTATGTAGTGTATAGGGTCATATTAGGGATAGTGTTTTAGAGTTTAAGGTACTGTAGTGGTGTTTGTGTAGTGTATGGAGTCGTACTGCAGTAGTGTTTTACGTTAGTAACGTAGTGTTTCAGTAGTGTACCGGGTTATGCTGGAGTAGTGTTCTACAATAGTACAGTCATGAATGGGTAGTGTAGGAGGTGGTGGTGAGATAGATTTAATGTTTAGGGTAATGCAATGGTATTTGAGTAGTGTCCAGGGTCGTGCTGCCTAGTGTTTTATTATTCAGGGTAGTACAGCGGTGTTTATACAGTGTAGGGGGTGATACTAGGGGTAGAGTTAGAGTTTAGAGTTCTGCACTGATATTTCTGTAGTATAGAGGGTCTTGCTGTGGTAGTGTTGTAGAAAATAAACTGGTGTTTGGGTAGTGTCGAAGGTTCTGCTGAACTATATTTAAGATTTAGGGTAGGAAAATCACAACATTCTAATGCCAATAACTTTGGCGTCGATTGATGAATCTTCTTGAAATTCCCCAAACTTTTGGCCAGCTCAGTTTTGCTCCTTCCCTGAAAGTTTGGGGGTGATTGATGAAGATGGGCCAAGAAAAAAGGGGGGACACAAAACGTGCTTTCCCCATGCAATTTCCCAAAAGACCTTTAGCCACGGCTACAGCCCGAACGCTGAACGGAATTACACCAAATTTGGCAGAGAGGTAGTCCTCAGTTCCGACTTGTGCCTTTCGCATATCTGGTGTCAATCTGTTCCGTAGTTTCTTTGAAAATTACGGTTAAAGTCATTTATATATCTATGGGCGCGGAGTATCCGCGGATTGTGCGAGGATTGGCTCGCAGGATAAGCGCACCGTCCCGATAACGTGCTGAATTCTAAGTGGCTGTCAAGCGGTTGTAAACATTCGAAATCAGGAACTGTTGGCAGCCATTTTGTGCCTCGGTAGGAGCGAGGCTGAGGAGGTCAGTGAAATATGTGTGCAAAATGTGAAAAGGGGGCAGGGTAGACACACCCTGACACCCTAGGCCTCCTCAGGGGGTCACATAAGGACACATGAACTACCAAAATACTTCTCTAAGACTGAATCCTAAATGCACAAACTCACTGTGTGATTCTAGACAAATAACAATATTCCTTATAAATACACTAGTAAGATACTATAGTAGTGTTTGGGTAGTGTAAGGATTTCTGGTGTGATAGATTTAAGCTTTAGAGTAGTGAAATGGTGTTTAGGTAGTATAGGGAGTCATACTGGGTTAGTGTTCTAGCATACAGCAGTGGTATTTATGTACCATAAGAGATCATGCTAGGGATAGCGTTTTAGGCTTTAAGGTAGTGCAGTGGTGTTTGTGTAGTATATGTGTTAACAGGTCTTTGGACCCACATTTGCAACGTATCAGTGAGTCCACGTTTTATCCCTGCATGTTAGATACTAGGGAATAAGGTGTCTACCTCACCTGTTTGACGTAAAACCGATCACCGGGTACGCTTTTACAATCTTTGGGTCACATCTCCTCCACTTCGATATCACACGCGTTCACAATCCTATATCTGCACCGTTGCATGTTTTTATCCTTTATTTTTCCCACTGACCTCACTTACAAGGCACGTATGAATCTCCATACCCATCTGAGCTACTTCACTATCCGGTGTTTTTTTAAATCACGTCCTTGCATGACGCTATCTCAACACGAATAGCACCATCATTTTACTAGGCTCTAGCTGACAGTCATTCCTTTTCTTCTTGTAGAGTAAACACCTGACGAAGGGCTGAAGGATAGCTGGAAATGCATTGGGACTAACAAGTCTTGATGAATGTGCATTGGATTACATGTCTGATATACTTGCAACCATGAAAATAATTTGTTGAAACAGAGAATCAACTACAAGACATTTTCATGTTCTAAAAACTGTATTAAACTTACTCAAGTGAACAAGACTCGTTTAGTCTTTCGAGCAGTGCTCAGAGGAGTCTTCCCCCATGTTGGGGCAATTATTGAAGGAATGCCAAGATAATTTATAATCCGAATTCCTGATACTTACATTAAGGGGGGCCCCACATCTGATTGAGCGAGTATGTAGCATATACATAAAAAATGCCTATAACACCTAAGAAAAAAACATTCTCCTTTCCTCCCTTCTAGTGCGTGTTGACAACATTGCAACGTTTTCTTTCTTTCTTTTTTGTTCTATGTAGAAACACCTAAACCTTTCTGAGGCATTTGCCGATCCTAAGTCTTCTGCCTTAGAACCTCGGTAGAAATCGACGAGTGGGTCTTCTGGCAGCTCTCTATCGGTTTCTGACGGATTGGAAGCCTGATTCTGGACGATTTTGGGTGGGTATTGTGTATTGTTCGCGCTCCACCATCAATGTTTGCTCACCCTATGTTTTCTGAGGGTGACCGCATTCTCGCACCTCCAGTAAACTGTTGTTTCCCGATTTCCTTCATAGATTAAATCATAGCAGATTTATTCATCGCTTATCCTGGCTGTGCTAGTGGGAATTGTTACCGCTTTTCCATACAGGCAGTTTGTTCTAGCTTGCGAGAGAGCTTTTCCTCCCCAAACCTCCTTGCTGGTTGGGGCCTCTGACTTTGACTAGCACTTTTCTGATTTTCCTCACAGGTTTTTGTTATTTCCCTATCAGTCTGCACGGGAATCAGGCATTGCCTAAAACAAATACTGATATGATTTTCTCTCTGATTATGTCTCACTCTGTTTCTTTAAAATCTCTTGGTGAACTCTATTCCGTTTATCTAAGTGTTTGGCCTCGTTAATTTAAATTACTTAAAATATGGATAATTTTGTCACACCTCGGCTGACTCTTGCCACTAGAAAATTCTAGCCATAACGATTATTGATGCTGCAACACTGTGCCACAATGTATATTGATGATGTATCTCTTCGTGATTTTGGGTGTGTTTGTTTGTCCCATACCACTTGTCGATCTTCGCCCTAATGAAGGCGTTGCCCCGGCTGGGGCCAGACACCGAAATGCATGTTGGGGCTTAACTTATTCCGTATAGTTGGACTTTAACTACTCTTACCAACAGGATGATACACAAGAACTTGTCATTTGATCATCATGTGGCAGTTTCGCTATCTTGATGTACTTGTGATGCTATGCTACTGTCTGTCGTGTAGTATGAATGACTGTGCTCATCTGAATGCATGTCAGTATGACTGTTTATTTTGATTGAGGTGTGTGGGACATTGTATATATGTAGATTTATTGTTTAGTATAATTCTTGTATGTATTTATCTAGCAAAAGTTTGATAAACTGGTTTTGATAATATAAAAAGAAAAAAGAAAAATAATTTTGATAAAATAATTTGATTGCTGGAAACATTGAATACTTGCAATTGTCAGTGTTGGTGTTGGTGTGCTATTATGGGACCCTCTCCTTAGGGCCCTTTGGAATTATCTAGGCAGGTAACCTTTGTATATTGGCCATCACACATGACATGGTCAGTGACATCACTCATGACATCACAGATGACATCTCAAATGACATCACTGATGACATCATCCAGTGAATAAGTGTTTTTCTGAAAATTAAATGTTTTATATATGTATATCTCAAGGTTGATGGAAGAATACATGGGTGTATAAGTGTCTAAATGGATGATTTTTTTGGGTAAAATTGATTGTATAACTGACCGATTAAGTGTATCTTAGTGAATGCATGGGTTAGGGGTTAATGTTTAAATATGTAAATATCTGTATCAGTCTCCACTTTGTGTATAAGTAGCTGCATGGATTGGTGACTAGCTACATTGAGTGTCTATATGGGTTATCAGTTGGTTTTTTGAGTATCAGTATGAGTGAGTGTCTGTATGGTTTGGTGGGGGGTATTACTTAGTGCATAGATGCATGAATGAGAGACTCACTGTTTGTATGTGTTGAAGACAGCATGTGTGCAGGACTGTATAGGTGGATGAGTGTGTGTATGGGTGTGTTAGTGAGTGAATGACTGTCTCAATAGTGTGTTTATGAGTAAATGCATATGTTTTAAACTAGTATATGTGAGTATTGGTGTATATAATTGAGTATATGTGAGAGTGAGAGATTGGAAGAGTTCCTGTACAAATAAGTGTGTGTTTCTATAAGTGATTGTTTAAGAGAGTAAGTATGTGTAAGTTTCTGTAGAGTGTTTATAACTGTATATGCAAGTAAATGGATATTTGATACTTTGTTTGCATGTGTGGCTATGTGTGTGAGTAGCTCTATGGATGAGTGGTTGTGTGTAACAGGATGTATAGGTGTATGAGTACATGTGATGAGTGAGTACATGTATGCATGACTGTATAGGGACTGTTGGTGAATTAGTGGATGTGTGTGTAGATCTTGGAATTACTGAAAAGGTATTTTATAACTGGTATTGTTATGTCTATTGTTTTGAAAATGTTAGTTTGTATTTTTGAGTGTGTGTATCAAAGGTTATATCAGGGTGAGAGGAGGTCTGCCACTCTATCAAAAGGATGATGTCATCAGTGATGTAATCAGTGATGTAATTTGAGATGTCATCAGTGATGTCATGAGTGATGTCATTTGAGATGTCATGAGTGATGTCATGAGTGATGTCACAGACCATGTCATGAGTGATGTAATATGTGACGTCATCAGCAGTGCATTGCGGGTGCGCAAGTTATAGGTAGCAGAACTAACTATAATGGGGGAATTTCTATGGTTTTGTACGAGTGAAATGTCCAACTAACTATATCGCTGCTGAAACCTATGGTTTTTTCTGTGAATTACCTACTGGCGGTCGCCAGTAGGTACTTATAGTTAGGATTTTTTTCAATGCAAAATCTCAAAATTCTATTGTGAATAACTTTGGCACCGGTTGAAGAATCTGCCTGAAAATTTCCTCAAATTTGCCTCGCGGAGCTTCGGTCCTTCCTTGAAAGTTTGGGGGGGATTCATAAAGTGGGGGCCGAGATAAAAGGGGGGTCCCAAAACGTGTTTTCCCCGTGTTAATTTCCATAGGGCGGTCAAACTCACTTTTAGCCCGAACGGCTTAATGGATTTCCACTAAACTTGGCAAAATTGTAGGGACTGGTAGCCCGATTTGCCTTTGCTATCTCTCAAGATATGTGCTCCAGTGGATTTTAAGTAATTTAGGTTCAAAAAAATATATATATCTATGGCCGTGCCCCGGTACGCACACCGGGGCGCGCTCCGGGCGTGCTACGCGAGGTGTGCACGGAAAGCTGATTGGCTCTCGGTGTCTGTAAATATTCAAAACAGTCCGGAGCGGCCGCCATCTTGTGTCTCGGTAGGATCGAGACACAAGAGGTGGCAAAAACAAAGGGGGAAATGACCATAAGGGGGCAGAGTAGCCCCCCCTGACCCCCTAGGTTTGATGTGGGGGCTATAAAAGGGCCCCGCGGGGCCAAAAAATATATATTTTTTTATATGCGTGGGGGGAGCGCCCGGTACGCGCACCGCGGAGCGTACCGGGGAGCGTTCCATGGGAAAAAAGAATGATAGAATTTTTAAAAAACTGTAGCCTTTTTTTATAATTTGGAGGTAGTTCTAAAAAGAACTGTTTTTTTTCTTCTTTTTGTTTTGTATTTTTTTTATGTTTTTTGAACATTTTGTACTTTTTTTTGCTTTTATGAACTATTTTTTATTTTTTTTGTTATTTTTATGGGGAGAAACAAAAAACAGGGAATTGAAAATGGCTCAACTGGAGTAAAAAAAAAAAAGGAAACAATTAGGGTTTTTTGGGGCAATTGTGGTTGTCACCAGCAAGGAGGATGAGCTTTAGGCTCTGCTCACCATAGGAGATGGTCTTACCACAAAAAATACATGTTACCCTAAATTCTCCAAACCGTGGTTGTATGCAAGGGATTGTCTCCCTTGCCTCTGGTCCCGATGGAGTGGGTTGTTTTCGTTTGGAGGTGCTGGGTGTAGATTGGGGAGGGTTGCTGGCCAGTTCTCTCATCTCTGCGGCAGCATAGTTGTTCGGATGCTTGCGCTGCATGTGTCTAATCATGGTATTATTCCCAAATGAATATTTTTTATTTGGGTTACCTCTTGAAAGTTCCATGTCACAGATAAGGCAAGTCACCTTTGCCGCATTCACTTTCTTTTTTCCCTCAGGGATGGTTCAGTTCAGTTCAAGAAACTTTATTCGGTTAAAAACAAATAACCATAAAAGTAACAGACATAAAAACAAATTACAATGATTACAATGATTACAGCTCATAATTGTGAGTTCAGTGAGGGAGAACAATAGAAAATTTAAACCATTTCAGTTACCATTTGTTTCCTTTGTTTAAAAACACTTTTTAAATAATTTAAAACCACAGTAACAGTTAAAACCGTATCCATTTTCTGGACTTCTAAAAAAGCTGGGCGGCATCTGGTTAAATTCATTTCTTTTAAAAAAGGGACAATAATTTTTCTACGGGAGGCACTATAAAATCTGCAGAAGAAAAGGATATGGATATCTGATTGTTGTGACATACCATCACACAAGCAGGTGGGCAATATACGCTTCCATGAGTTCATGCTAGGAAAAGACACTAATCTAAAAAATATACAGAATCTAAAGCGAGTTAAAAGAAAGCGATCATAGTTTGTCATGGGCAGGGATAAATATGGCTGTACAGAGTTAGTCTCACAAAGAGTAAGGAGGTGGGAATGTACTGAATGTTTCAAGATTTCAACTCTCTTCCTCTTATCCACAAGATGGTCCAGGCAAAGGGTTTTTAGTGTACTCCTATCCATTGAAGATGGACACGAATAATAGGAATAGCATCCAATCTCAGTCAGGAAACACTTTACATATCCCAGCCATTCTGCTCTGTCCACGTGACCCAAACTGAGGGTGTCCTGTAACAGGGCCCGATTCATAACGCATTCATTTGTAGTCCATACCCTGTGCCACAGTAGGATAGGTTGAATTTTGATGTCTGTTATATAAGGTTGGCCAAGTTCAGCGTGACAGTTAAATGTGGCAGCACACTGTGGAACTGCAAGGACTTCCCTCAAAAATGTATTCTCCACCACCTGGATTGGATCAACATTTGCGTACCCCCACAAACCTGAGCCATACATAGCCACAGACAAGCATGTTGCTTTATATATAGTTAGCATTTCTTTTATCGGCTTCCTGCCCAATTTTCTAACAAAATTCTTTAGGGCCATGATCGTTTTCATAAATAAAAGGGTTCTAGCCTTAATTGCGCTTGTCCAAGAACCTGACTCATGGAATAAAATGCCCAAATAGGAAAAGGTTGGGGTGTTATCCAATGGCACATTGTTTAAAAACATCCGTTTCATCGGTTTACCTGATTTTGGACCACAGTTCATTGTGAAAGTTTTACTACAGTTTACAAGTAAGTCTAGATTCAGCATAAATTTCTCAAAACTAACTACTAGTTTTTGCAGAGCCCGAGGAGTACGTGCCATAAGCACGGCATCATCCGCATACATGAGCGCAGGGATTGCCCTCCTCCCCACCCTGGGCATATCCCTGCACTCCTGCAGCAGGTGATGTTCAAGCCCATTGATGTAAAGAAGAAATAAAAAAGGTGCCAATACGCAGCCTTGCCGCACTCCACGGCCCACACTGAATTGTCTGGAGCATTTGCCCCCCCTACCGTAGCGAACAGAAGCTGTGGCCCCACTATAGAGTTCCCTCAGGAAACAGATGATGGTATTATCCACTCCCAAACCTTTCATTATTGCCCACAATTTGGAGTGTGATACGCAGTCGAACGCTGATGAAAGATCCACAAAAGTAAGATACAAGCGTTCCGACTTTATCCTTATATATTTGTGCTGTAGTAGCATTAAATTTAGGCCTTGCTCGATTGTGCCAATCCCTTTTTGAAAACCAAATTGCAAGTCACTCATGATTTCATTTTCCTCCGCCCAGCTTTGGAGTCTTGCCAACACAATACGTCCCAGAATTTTTATTGATGAATCAAGAAGGGAGATTGGTCTGTAACAGGCACAACTGTTTCTGTCCCCCTTCTTGTAAATCGGGACGATGACAGAGGTAAACCAGGATTCTTTCAGGCCCCTTGATAGAGCCGCATTAAAAAGTTGTACCAACATTGGTCCCCAGATTTCAGTATTGACTTTAAATAGGTCTGCAGGAATCCCATCAGGCCCAGCTGCCTTGCCGCCTTTGGTGGATCTCAAGGCAAGCAGTACCTCATCAAGTGTTACAACCAAGTTAAAACTTGGTTGTAAATCCGAACTAATATGAGAACCTCCACTGTGGATATCATCCTGTGCCATATAAAGGTTGGAGAAATGATCTACCCAATTATCCTCATTTATTGCGATCTCAATTCGCGCCGTATGGGTTTCGTAAGGAAAAGGGGTATTAATTACTTTCCAAAATGCGGCGGGATCTTTCGTTTTTGAGGCCTCGCAAAGGGAATCTATTGCTTCCTTATTTAGCACAGTTTTCCTTACTTTCAGGGCCTGATTATATGCAGACCTGCATGCTCTTATTTCACCTATATCCCTGGGGCATCTGTGTACTGCCTGTTTTAATTTTTCAACGCCCTGGTACATGCGTTATCAAACCAACTCTTGGGTCCCTTACCTCTACGTTTTGCCTCCACCCTTAGGCTATTTTTTATATTTGTAGCTATTATACCAAAGTGCTCAATTATTTGATCATTATTAGAGTTATCACCCAAACAGATCCTAAAACTATTAGAGCACACCTCCCAGAGTTCCTTAAAGAAGGTTGGGGGATTACTTTGCTCCAGTTGAGTGTGTACCCATTTTGTCTCCCAAGAACAACATCAGCCGCTGTCTCAACAAGAGGCGCGGCCGTAGATGGGTCTGGGAACAAATCTGCTACCTTAAGGCATTGGGGAAGATGGTCACTTATGGGCAGTTGGATATTTGTAACCCCCAACACTCTATGATTAAGATTACTGGAGAAGATAATAAAGTCAATGGTTGACACTAAGCCTCTACCAACAAAGGTCGGAGCAAAGGGTGTGGGTTTTAGGGCTGATTCATTAGCAAACCCTAAATCAAACATAAATAATAATTCATTAAGCAGGTCCCCCATCAGAGTATGATCAAAGTGAGTCAGATACGTATCTCTCTCTGTCATTAGGCCACATAGGCCCTGACTCCCTTTGGTACATAGTGAACAATTAAAATCCCCCCCCCCATACAATTACCAGTTCTCTGTCATTTTTATCTACCTCTAACTGAACTTCCTCCTTGAGCTGCTTCATCACAACCACAATTTCTTCCCTCGGGACATTATTGTAGAAGTTAATAATCAGCACCTTAGCTCCTTTAAAATTTCTTAAAATTATGAGCTGAAAATAGCTAGAATATGAGTAGCAGTGAGCTTGTTTGATTTTAAGTTGGTTTGAAACAAACGTAGTCAAACCACCCTTTTCTCTACCAAAATGGCCTCCAACAGCTGGGGTAAAAAAGGTTCTATAACCATTTACATGGATTGAGTCCTGAGTCCATGTTTCTTGCAAGGCCACTATATCCTGGCCACTTATTACAGACTCCCAGGCTGGGTTAGTGATTTTTTGCCTCAACCCTGCTACATTCCAAAACAACAGTGCACAAAGGTCACTCTTTACCTGTATCGGGGCATTTCCTGTCTGTTCCCCACTCCCATTTTTATCACCTACGATAGATTGCATCTGCTCCAAGATGTCACTGTCACATGGTGTCAATCTATCGGGAGTGAAGGTCTTATGTAATGTGGGCAATTCTTGAGATAACTCAATGGAGGCCTCAATATTATTAAGGAGAACCCCACCCTTAGTACGAGCTTGAAGATCTGGGGGAGAGGGATTTTTCCCAGCCACATTTTCTTGGGGTATCTGAGCTTGCTGTCAATCTACCCCCTCCAGACCAGAGAAAATCTGGAAGCGATTTTGGATTGGTAGATTGTACATGTGTGGAAGCAATTCTCTATTATTCCATGGTCTACCTTGAATGAGGTTGGGCTCCAAATATGATGGATATTGATTACTAAGAGGGGGGTATTGATAGACTTGTTGCTGATTTCTGGGATAAAAGACCTCCGGCCTCTGCATGTAAATAGGGGGATCTTGGGCATTTGCATAAGCAGAACTACCCAACATTGGTGGTACCCCCCTTGGACCAACCCTATCCCATGGTCTTATATTTCCAAACCCCCGTTGTTGATGGATTGGCTTCTTAAATAGCTGCCTGTCCCAGCCCCATTTATTAAAGCGTTTTGGCGGTGCATAGGGATAGAAATAGGATAAAAGATGTGTGGAGATGGAATCGCTGCTACTGGCATCGAACCAATCCCCAATATGCCTCACGGCCCTATAATCCTTAAAGTTGATGATTATAACGTCACCATTTCTATCCTTCGGTCTGGCTCCCACCCAGTTGGCACGCCTTACACTTATAATTTCACCATTGACTGATGCAGGTAACGGTCTGTTATCTCGGAGCCAGAAGGTAACCTTGTTCCGTAATGCTCCATGATCTTCCCATTTACCTGCAGGGAGTTCAGGGACCCCTGCCATTACAATAACATACGGGGCAGAGTCTGGGGGTAAGTCTATAATACGACTCGTCTTTTCAGGAACAATAGCCGGAACATTCCCATTACTCGACTTAGTCGTTAATAAGTCCTTGCTACCACCTTGGTTTTGAGGTCCCCCTGGTTTAGGTGTTTGCTCCTTAGTTACTGGAGCCGCCAGTTGGGTTGTAGCCAATTGTGTTGTGGGAGTTAATAACGTGATCATAGGGCTACCAGATCTTACCCTCTCTTGCACAGGTTTCTTTTTTAGCACAGGTGCTGGTGCTATAGGTGCTGGTGTTATAGGTGCTGGTATTAGAGGGGAAGCTATTACTTTAGATTTTGCAGGTGGATTAGTTTTTACTGTAGAGTTCATCTTAACTTTTCCTGGCCCCTTTACCAGGTCAAGTAAGAGGAGGGAATTCTGTTCGACCTTTTTCTCTATTTTATCTATATGTGTGCACATCATGATGGTCTTATCCAGAAGTGGTTGCATCACACCCCTGATAAGTTCTACAATCTTGGCCATCATGACCTCCTCACTTGCTAGAGTTTGACCAGTTTGTGACTGTGGGGAATGAACTGCCCCTTTCCTTATCTTCTGTGCTCGATTACCCAGTGGCTCACCCCCCCTTTTTTTACTGTTTCTCATAGTAAGGGGAGAAGTAGAGGACCTAGAAGATGACTCAATAGGAAGTTTTGGGGAACCTGATAACCTAACACTATCATTCCCTATAGGTGGATCCAATAATGATAAGCTAGTTGGTGTACTAGACAACAGATGTTTGCTTATTATAATGGGATCAACAGGAAGGCTATCAATATTGTCTGTGATCCCTGATTGTGACAAATCAATAAGCATCACAGAATCTCTAAGGCGAGTGGGCGAAGTGGCATCCCCTATTCCCCCTAAGTTGGATGATCTCCATTCTGAGAATAAAGGTAAAGTTCCAGACTCACTCCCCCCTCCTTGTGTAATTTATGGCTTGTTTTCCTTTGCTTCCCCCTTCGTCTCACTCGGGCTTTCTTAAATCTTCTAGGAGATTCTTTTGTTACAGGCTCGTTTATTTCAGAAGAAACTATGCCCAACCCTATGGGGGCTTGGACATGGGAGTCTTCATCATGCTGCCCCGCATGGACCATAGCAATTACAGTAGTTACTTTGCCTGCGGGGGCCGGATGTTCCTTTGCCAAAGATGTATCAGTGGCAGTGACTGGGGGCTCAGGTGTGATAGTAATTGTAGGCGAATGTTCCAATCCCAAAGACGCCCTTCTGTTGCTATTAATTAGCGCAACCTTTTTAATTAGAAAATTGTCCATAGTTACCAGTTTGGAGGACATAATGGAGGATAGTTCCAGGCTCAAGTGGGAAACAGAAGTAACTTTATAAATGATAGTTTCTCACTCACATGTTTTTAATCAGCTCAAACAAACAAGGAGCAATGATGGACGAAGGGGGTATGGCCCCGGCCCGGCTCCTCGGTCCCCGGAGGGCCACAGAGGGCCCGCCCTTTGCCCGGGCTTCGCCCGCGCACTCCCACGACGCAGGTCTGATGCCTCTTTAAAGCGCCGCCAGGCGCGCTCTGCTCGCGTTGTTCTCGCCGCAGGGGCTGGTGGGAAATGCAGTTTTCTAGCCCCCGCTGTCCTCCGGTGCCAGACGCCCCCCTCCACTCGGCGGCCGCTGGGTGGTTGGTGCGGCGGCGGGAGGGGGACAAATACGGACCCAGCAACAGCGATATATGGGATCCACAGCAGGTAGGGTTGCAAAGGGTCTTTTGGAACTTCCCCCGCTCTGCCGGTCTGACGCCTCTTTAAAGCGCCGCCTGGCGCGCTCTGCTCGCGTTGTTCTCGCTGCAGGGGCTGGTGGGAAATGCAGTTTTCTAGCCCCCGCTGTCCTCCGGTGCCAGACGCCCCCCTCCACTCGGCGGCCGCTGGGTGGTTGGTGCGGCGGCGGGAGGGGGACAAATTCGGACCCAGCAACAGCGATATATGGGATCCACAGCAGGTAGGGTTGCAAAGGGTCTTTTGGAACTTCCCTCAGGGATGGAAAAAAACTCCCATACAATGTGTGGCTTCCTCCTCCTCCTCTTCTTCTTAACGACCAATTTGATGTTGTGGTGGTCCTCTTGGTGGTGGTGGATATGCTCCAGCTGATGCTGCTACTGTAGCCATTTCAAAGTACAAAATATACCTCAAAGATTTTAAAACAGGTCTTCCTCAGTCAAAGGACAAAGTCAGAATAAGGAAAAAAGGTGGGGACATTCATCATTTGGAGAAAAAAAAATGTCCTGAACCAATGAGAAGTGTTATTCAGGTCACAAGACCAGGGTTTTCATCATTATGAAACCAAAACTGCTCTGCACCAATTAAAAGTGTTATTTTCAGGTCACATGACCCGACGCTCTTACGCGACGCGCCCCCGGGCCCGCCCGGGGGCGTGCCCTGGGTCGCGTAGCGTAAGCGCGTCGGATGCTTTTGTTGCACGATCGTATGCGCTCGAGTGCCTCAGGGTGCGTTTACGCCGTGCGTATCACGTGGACGCGGCTACGCGGTATGTCACAATTATGTTTTCGGTCGCGGCATTGGCGCTAACGGGACGCTCCCCGGTGTGCGACCCGGGCGCTTCAAAAGACTATGCTTTCCGGGGCGCTCACCGGGGCACGCCCCGGGAGCGCTCCAGGGCAAAAAAAACATATATATATATATACATTAAAAAAAATTTTTAAATACAAATATATTATAGGATTCATTCATTTTCAAAAATATTACATTTCAGAGCTATCGACATTTGCTATTAACAAAATTTTGAAATTCACTGAAAAAAACATAGCTTTGGGGCCTTATATATAGTTAGGAATTAGCATTTAAAAAACCTATGAAATTCACTGAAAAAACCATAGGTTTCATACCAGTTATAGTTAGTAATTTGCATTTAAAAAACCTATTAAATTCACTGAAAAAACCATAGGTTTGACACCAGTTATAGTTAGCTGGAAATTTTACTGACATAAAACCATTGAAATTCCCATGTTATAGTTAGTTGGACTCACTATAACTTGTGCGCCTGCAATGCACTGCTGATGACGTCACATATTACATCACTCATGACATCACTGATGACACCATCCTTGTGACAGAGTGACAGACCTCCTTTCAGTGTAATGTAACCCTTGAAACACATATTCAAAAATAGAAACTAACATTTTCAAAAAATGGAGATACCCATACCAGTTACAACAACCAATTCAGTAATTCCACCATCTATATACACATCCACTTATTCACCATCAGTTCTATATAGTCACTCATACATATACTCACTCATCATATGTAGTGATACACCTATACATCCTGTTACACACCGACAGTCATCCAAAAGTTACTCACACACATACTCACACATGCAAATAAACTATTGAACATCCATTTATTTGCATATACAAGTATACACACACTAGCACATTACTTCTAAGGAAACTTACACATACTTACTCTCATAAACAATCACTTATAGAAACACATACTTATTTAAACAGGAACTCTTATAATCTCTCACTCTCACATATACTTACTTATATACATCAATACTTACATATACTAGATTAAAACATATGTCGTTACTAATAAAGACACTAGTGAGACAGTCATTCACTCACTAACACACACATATACACACTCATCCACCCTTACAATCCTATGCTGTCTTCAAAACATATACAAACAGTGAGTCAGTCACCAACCTATTCAGCCAATTATACACAAAGTTAAACACTGATAAATATATTTAAATATTTAAAAATTACTTGCTAATATATGTATTCACTAAGATACACTTAATAAGCCAGTTAACCTATCATTTTGTTAAAAAAAAACATCCATTTACACACTTATTTAACTATTTATTCTTCCATCGACCTTTACAAATACATATATAAAACATATTTACTTTTCAGAAAGACACACATTCACTGGATGGTGTCATCAGTGATGTCATGAGTGATGTCACTGACCATGTCATGAGTGATGTAATATGTGACGTCATCAGCAGTGCATTGCAGGCGCGCAAGTTATAGTGAGTCCAACTAACTATAACATGGGAATTTCAATGGTTTTATGTCAGTAAAATTTCCAGCTAACTATAACTGGTGTCAAACCTATGTTTTTTTCAGTGAATATATGTATATATACACAATTTCTCCACAGAGAAAAGAAGTTGAGCCGCACTTGAAACTTGTTGTTTGCATATTTAATTCAGGGATGAACCAGCATGAGGCGCAGTCTTGACGCGTTTCGTTCTTCCTAAAACTTTTTCAACGGTGAGCCTGCACCACAACACGCTGATTGTCTCCACAGTCTGATGTCCTCATTTGAATTATACATCCTCTGGTGGAAGGCTTTTCTAGTTGCATAATGGGGTCTGTGGTCCAATTGGCAGTGTGTCATTTCTTCCCTCTGGTGGGCGGTGCTTAACATGCTTTTACAAGTTAGATTCTCGATTTAATTATTTCATCAATTCCCACAGTAAGTTTCCCTGTATCAAGCCCACTTTTCAAGACTGACTTGGGTCCAATACCAAAGAAGGTCTTCGGCGGAACCGTACTGCCCTTTGCATTTTCATAAGCTTCAAAAGTGGTTCAGGGTCTGGCAATGATGGCGCTCTTGTGGTGGTGCATCGCTCATTCGGTGGAACCAAGCCAATGACATATTCACAATTTCTCCACACTGAAAAGAAGATGAGCCGCACTCGAAACTTGGTGTTTACATATTTAATTCAGGGATGAAACAGCATGAGGTGCAGTCCCGACACGTTTCGTTCTTCGTAGAACTTTTTCAAAGGTGAGCCTGCACCACAACACGCCTGATGTCCTCATTTGAATTACACATCTTCTGGTGGAAAGCTTTTCTAGTTGCATTATGGGTCTGTGGTTTAATTGGCAGTGTGTAATTTCTTCCCTCTAGTGGGCGGTGCTTAACATGTGCTTACGAGTTAGATAATCAATTTAATTATTTAATCAATTCCCGCAGTAAGTTTCCCCGTATAAAGCCCATAGGTTTCAGGGGCGTTATAGTTAGAAATTAGCATTAAAAAACACCTTAGAAATTCATTGAAAAAAACACAGGTTTCGGGGATGTTATAGTTAGAAATTAGCATTTAAAAATCCTTAGAAATTCACTGAAAAAAACACAGGTTTTAAGGACGTTATAGTTAGTTGGACACTTCACTCGTATTAAACCAGAGAAATTCAGGAGTTATAGTTTGTAGAGCTAACTATAACTTGTGCCCCTGTAATGCACTTACCCAATTCCCAGGGCATAGCTGTACACTTTTGGCTCCAGGACCTCATTCCCTGGGGCCGGCCCTCACATTGGGGACTGCGGGGGGAGCCCTATTGCCCCTGCGGTCCATGCCAGCTCCCCGCCTCCTGCGGGAGCCAGCATTGCTTTTAGGCAAAGGGAGCTGCTAACATGCAGCTCCCTTTGCCCAAAAGCAATTCTGCTTTGCTTTGTGGAAGCGAAAGCAGGTTTCTTGCTCTCACTTCCGCGAAGCAAAGCAGTGTTTGCTGTGACAGGGCGGGAGCCGGGCTCCCACCCTGTCACAGTAAACATCAATGTCCTGGGAGTGGGAACCACGGGACATTGCTGAAGCTGGGCCTGGGGAGTGACCGCCCCCAAGGCCAAGGAGGGCTCCAGGTGGGGGGCCACGAGGTCCCCTCCCAACATTTGCATAGCTCCGGGGAGGTGGTGGTCCCTGGGGTAGGAGCTCCCCACACTTAGGGACCGATTATGATGGCGGACGGACCTGTGTCAGTCCGCCACCATAGAGTAGGAGGAACAGTCCGCAGGGGCAGCGGCGGTCCCTCCGTCCAAATTAGGATGTGACCGCCACCGGACAAGCCGCCGCGGAAAAGCATACATTTTACACCATCATAATATGGCTGGCGGTGTCTGATAGACACCGCCAACCATGTTAAAGCTTTTCCGCCGCAGTCGGAAGGCGACCGCGGCGGAAAAGCTGCGGACAGATTCCAGGACCCATCGCCATCCTAATATGGTGGTGGGTCTTTTGAGGCTCAGCAGTGGTTTTCCCGCATCCTCCGTGCCGGCGGTGGTAATTTATGTTGCCCCAGGGAGATAGCAGTCTCTAGGGCTGCTGGGGGGCTCGATCCCTCCCCATTTAAACTTCAGAGCCCCAGGGAGGTGACGGTCTCCTGGGCTTGAGAGAGTCCGCAAGGCCCCCACCCAAAATTATTTAAAAATGCCCTGGGGAGGTGGTGGACCCAATCAATCAATATATCATTTAAGACACTTATAAAGCGTACTACATACCCGTGAGGGTCTCAAGGTGCTGGTGGGGGTCCTGCTGCTAGTGATCGAAGAGCCAGGTCTTGAGGAGTCTTCTGAAGGCCAGTAGACCTTGGGTCTGTCGTAGGTTGGTGGGGAGGGTGTTTCAGGTCTTGGCGGCTAGGTGGGAGAACAATCTACCGCCGGTGGTCGTTCTTCAGACACAGGGGACTGTGGCGAGGGCGAGGCCGGCGGAGCGGAGCTGGCGGGTCGGGGTGTAGAAGTTGAGTTGTCAGTTGAGGTATGCTGGGCCAGTCTTGTGGAGAGCTTTGTGTGCGTGGATGAGGAGCTTGAAGGTTATCCTCCTGTTGATGGGGAGTCAGTGCAGGGATCTCAGGTGGGGTGTGAAGTGGCTGCGGCGAGGGATGTCTAGGATCACACGTGCTGACGCATTCTGGATGTGTTGCAGTCACCTCAGGAACTTGGCCGACGTTCCTGTGTAGAGGGAGTTTCCGTAGTCCAGCCTGCTGGTGAATGAGGGCCTGGGTGACAGTTCTTCTTGTCTCTGTGGGGATCCACTCGAAGATCCTGCAGAGCATTCTGAGGGTGTTGAAGCAGGATGAGGAGACGGTATTGACCTGATTTGTTATGGAAAGGGTGGAGTTGAGGATGACCCCTAGGTTGCGTGCATGGTCGGTGGGCATCGGGGCTGTTCCTAGAGTTGTCTGCCACCAGGAGTCGTCCCAGGCTGAGGGGTGTAGCCAAGGATGAGGACTTCCATCTTGTCCGAGTTCAGCTTCAGTCGGCTGTTCTTCATCCATTCGGCGACAGCCTTCATTCCTTTATGGAGGTTGGTCTTGGCGGTGTGAGGGTCTTTGGTGAGGGAGATGATCAGCTGGGTGTTGTCGACATAGGAGATGAGGTTGAGGTCGTGCTGTCGGGCAAGGGGCGCCATGTAGATGTTGAACAGCATCGGGCTGAGGGAATAGCCCAGGGGTACGCTGCAGATGATTTCCGTGGCAGTGGAGCAGAAGGGGGGGAGGCAGATGCTCTGAGTTCTGACGCAGAGGAAGGATGTGGTCCAGTCCAGGGCCTTCTCTTGTATCCCGGCATCGTGTAGGCTTGTTCGTAGTGTGCAGTGGCAGACCATCTCGAAGGCAGCTGACAGGTCCAGGAGGATGAGAACCGCTGTTTCTCGATTGTCAAGCATGGCTCGGATGTCATCGATGGTGGCGATAAGGGCGGTTTTGGTGCTGTGGTTGCTGCGGAACCCAGACTGGGACGGGTCCAGGATGCTGTTCTCCTCGAGGAAGCAGGTCATCTCAGTGACCTTCGCCAGGAACGGGGGCAGGGAGATGGGTCGGACGTTTTTGAGGTCCTTTGGGTCCGCCTTGGGTTTCTTGAGTAAGGCGTTGATCTCGCTGTGCTCCCAGATTTCTGGGAAGGTTGCAGTCTCTCAGGAAATGTTGATTACTTTCCAGAGGTGGAGTGCGATGGTTGTGCTGGCTTTGTTGAAGATGTGGTGGGGCATGGGTCCAGCCGTGATCCAGAGTGGATGGTGTTCATGGTCTTGCTGGTGTCCTCGTCGTTGGTGCTGGTTCAGGAGAGCAGGCGGCTGGTGCAGGTGGTGGTTGTGGGGGCGGTGGTCATCGGGGCGGTCGTGGCGTTGAAGCTGTTGTGGATGTCAGTGATCTTGCAGTGGGAGAAGGTGGCCAGCGAGTTGCACAGGTCTTGCAAAGGCTAGATGTCGTTGGTGTTGGAGCTGGGGTTGGAGAGTTCCTTCACGATGTTTAAGAGCTCTTTGCTGTTGTGTGTGTTGTTATCCAGGCGGTCTTTGAATTAGGCCCTCTTGGCGGCTCTGATGAGTTGGTGGTGTCTGCGGGTGGCATTCTTGTGGGCTGCGTAGCTGTCCTTTGTTCGTTCACGGAGCCAGTTTTTCTCCAGTTTTCCAGTTTTCGGCATGTCTGTTTGAAGGCCTGGAGGTCTTTGGTGAACCAGGTGGCTTTCTTGCTGGTGTGGCTGTTGGAGGGTGCCTTGACCGGGGCGAGGGTGTTGGCGCAGTTGTCGATCCACTGTCTGAGGTTGCGGGCGGCGGTTTTGGAGTCGGTGGGGTCGGACGGTGGGCTCTGGATGAGGGTGTTGGTTAGCTGGTCTTCTGTGAACTTGCTCCAATCGAGGCATCTGCTGGGTGTAGTGGTGCGTGGTGGGCTTCTTGAAGGTGAAATGGGTGCAGTGGTGGTCGGTCCAGTGCGGTTCGGTGGTGTGGCTGAAGGTGACGTGGGGGCTTGCTGTGAAGATGGGGTCAAGTGTATGGCCGATGGCGTGGGTGGGTGTTGTCACGAGCTGTCTGAGTCCGAGGTTGGCTATGTTGTCGATCAGAGTGGTGGAGTTGATGTTGTTGTTGTTCTCGAGGTGGCAGTTCAGGTCACCGAGGAGGATGTAGTCCGTGGAGGCAAGGACGTGTGTGCTTATGAGAACGGCGATTGAGTCGCTTAACTATGGTCGTGGTCCGGGGGGTCTGTTGATGAGGGTTCCTCTGAGGGTGGTGTTCGGGTCGATGTGAATCTGGAAGTGCATGTGTTTGGCGGTGCTGAGGGAGTCGTCTGTGTAGGTTGAGGCTCTGAGGTTGTTCCTGTGGATGATGGTGATTCCTCCTCCAACGCCGTTGGCGCGGTCCTTGCGGGAGATCTTGTAGCCTTCCGGGATGGCTTTGGCGATGTCGGGTGCTGGGGTGGTGTTCAGCCAGGTCTCCATCAGGAAGGCGACGTCTGGGGTGGTAGAGTCGAGTTTGACGGCGTGTTTGTGGGCAGAGCGAGTGTTGAGAATGCATCTGAGGTAGTTGGCTTCTTTTGCTGGTGGTTTGGGTGGGCCGGATGCTGGTGAAGCTGCAGGCCCTGCAGGTGAAGTACTTGGGTGCGCTTCGGGTGGCCCGGTAGCAGGTGTGTTCTTGTCCGTAGTTGAGTGCGTGGAGGGTGCTGTCATCATAGTGGAGTCGGGGGACTTGGCGTGCGCTGGGGCCAGACGTCCTGGTGCTGGGCATGGTCCAGGCGAGGATGGGCACAGACGGGCTTGCCTTAGACATGCCCTTGGCGCCCCAGCAGCCACTACGCCTTCATATATGGTGAGTGGGAGGGAGGTGCAGCTGGGAGGCGGGAGCGGGGAGGCCAATGGGGACGAAGGGGGAGGGACAACAGGGGACGCAGCGGCAAGAACAGGGGATGGGAGGGGGTGGTGAGGGAAACAGAAGGCAAAAAAGGGAGAGCAGTGGGGGCTAAGGAACACGCTACAGTGGGTAAACAGAGCAGGACCCAGTACAATTTAGCGAGGAGTCACACAAACACAGAATTACATAAAGTGAGGGAAGGCCAAAAAGACGGACAGAGTCAGCAGCGGGCAGCGTGTGTAGCAGGTGCCACAGAGAAAGGACTCCCTCTTGACCTATAATTACTTATACCACAGGAATTACCTCTCAGACATAGGGCATATACCAACAATATCTACACAAAATATAAAGTTTTTTCACATTTTATTTCATTTTTGCAGTTAAAAAATCTTTTTTTCTTTTTTTTATATCATATTTTTCAGATTCATCAATTATAAAAATATATACATTTTACACAGTGTTTGCAAGAGAAACAATTTACAATACATTAAAGTTGCGAATATATATCCTTAATTCTTCAAATTCATATGAAACACAAGATCAATTAAATATACACACCAGGTAAAGAGCCACACATACAACATATACATACTCCTAAACATCAATTCCATCACAAAAATAACAAAAGAAAAAGATTTCCTATAGCGTTGAAACTGTAGTCCAATTAATGACCAAAGTAATTTAGATTTTAAAGGAAGAAGAAAGGTCGACGCGTTTCGGTGGAAAAATCGCATTTAGGACCACCTTCATCAGGACCGCACAGAGACAATACGGCATAGGATCTCTGAACCTGGGGTGTAGATTGTGTTCAAAAGAAGATTGTGCAACCCAGACGCTTCTCTCAATGCTATGTCTGATCTCTGCCACTTAAAAAACGTCACTTGTTATATCTTCTCAATTTGCACACTCGCCAAAGATCACGTAGCTGTTAACTCAATTTGCAAATCGTTGCCGTAAGAGGCATACAGGTTCAATGAAAACCTCTCCATACACTGTATGCTGTGCACATGGACACGAGATTGTGGCCGAGCGCGGGTATTTAGAATCCCCTACAGCCAAAACGACATCTCAGGAGCCCCTACACTATTCTTTACCATTTTAGCTGCTTACTTTGTTTGACTTTAACTCTAGTTATGTCTTCAGATCCCTCAACAAGTTCCATGGAAGACAAATTAGAAGAACTAATTAATAAAGCCCAAATAGGGTAATGGGGCCACTTGATGACACCATTAATAAAAAATTAGAAGCCCTATCAAAAAAAGGATGGCCATCCTCAAGACCTCAGGAGGAGCCCACAAAGTCTAATAGAGGGAAAGGGAAAAGGCCAATGAGCGACAATACTCCTAAAGGTATTAAAAAAGTTAAGAGTTCCATCCCTACCAATTTGAATTCACGCTGTGGCAGTGACAATGACAGTGCCTCGGGCACAATAGATGGGCAAGCAAAAGGTCCGCTTCGACCCATTCCCATCAACAGTGATGATGGCCAGGAGGGTGAGATTAACCTCTCTTATTCCTCTGACTTTGATTTGGAGGAAGAAGGTGAAATAGGGAATGAGGACACTTCGGGTGAGGAATCAAGGGCCTAAGGCTCTAAATTGGGAATCGCAGACCCCTTTGGGGAATATATGTTTGATCACCCTCCTCATCAAACACCCCCTCTCCCCGAGTGGGTACCCTTCCAACATATAGGTGAATACCTCTCCTTCTGGCTCCATAAGGAGATTCTAAAGGAGGTAACATCTTGACTGAGATCTGAATACCCTCGCCCTTCAATCTCCATGACAAGATAGCTTCAACCCCTGATCTAGACAGCAAAGTGGTCACATTCATTGCCAAAAGCGGGAGAGATCCAAGAAAAGGACTCGACAAGGGTCTAAAATTCTTCCAAGTTAAAGTCTTGGATATCACGGGCCCTTTAACTAAAATGTTCGCGCTAACGAAAGGAGCTTATCTTCGTAACACCCCTATAGACCCAGGAGAGCTGCGCCAATGGGTGCAAAGGACAATTTGCCTACTCGGCAATGCAAACACTGCACTCTCAAACGAGAGGAGAAAGAGTGTCCTTCTAAAAATTTACTCAAAGCTAGTGGAACTTGCTAACAAAGAAGAGGAGCTTCCTCTCAAGGCCTCCTGTTTGGGCAGGAATTTATCAAGGAGATGGCCAAATATGTGGGACTGTTTAACTCCATTCAAAAACCTCAAAAAGATATTAAGAAACTCTTTCATGATAGAATTATTGGAAGGGCCAGGAGAACAGGGGGTTGGTTCCCCGGCCGTGGACTTTTCTCAACAAGACCCTTCATTGGACAAGGAGGACGAACCTATCAATCTGGTTTTACAAGCCATTCATCCTTCTACCCACAAAAGCAAAGATTCCGCAGCAGAGGCTTCAGGGGTGATGAAAGGCAAAGAGGCTTTTCAGCAGGTAAGACTTACCAAAGACCTTTCAGATATCCCCTTTAAAGGTGGGAGGAAGACTAGCCCAATTTTGTGAGAACTGGAACATGGTGAGCCAAGACCTTACTAGATACAGTAAGAGGGTACAGGATAGAGTTTATAGACTTACCAATACAAAAGAAACGACAGCGAGAAAAATATTGTTCTCCAAAAAAGATTCTGCCTTGGTGACGTAAGAGGTGAAAGATCTTTATGTCAAAGGGGCAATTCGAGAGGGAAAGGAAATAGGCTTCGTGAGCTATGTCTTCTTAGTGGAAAAGAAAGACAAAAAGATGAGACTTGTTATAAATCTGAAGGATCTGAACCAATGGGTGGTTTGCCATCATTTCAAAATGGAGGGACTCCATCTTCTCAGGGATGTACTTAGGAAAGGAAATTGGCTAACTCTACTAGATCTAAAAGATGCATACCTGACTATCCCTATCTGACCCTCACATTAGAATTTTCTCCAATTCATCAGGGAGGGGAAACTCTGACAGTTTTGCAGCCTCTCCTTCGGACTTTCATCAGCACCTTGGCGCTTCACCAAGGTTCTACGCCCTGTAGCAGGTTGGCTAAGAAGCAAAGGAGTAAGATTCATTCTGTATATAGACATAATGATGGCTCAATCCAGACAGGTAGCTTCACAACACACAGACCTAACAATAAAGCTCTTGGAACACCTGGGATTTGGTATAAACACCAAAAAAGTGTCCACCACTCCAAGTCAGGTCACCCAATTTGTGGGTTTTACAGTGAATACAGTTCTAGCAGAATTAAAACTACATGGGGAGAATCTGAGAAAACGTTAAAAGGAGTTAAGGAGAGTTCTAAAGAAGAAGGGATTCCCGTTAAAGGCATTAGCAAGGGTACTGCGATTCTTGTCCTCGACCATCCAAGCCATATTTTCAGGACCCCTGTATTCCAGGCCCTCCAGTGACTCAAAGCCAAAGCCTTGAGATTGAATCAATCCTATTCTCAGACAGTTCACCTGGATGCAGACTCAAGGAAAGAGATTATCTGGTGGCTGAGAAATGCAGAGGCGTGGAACAGAAGGGCCATTTTTGGTGAAGAACCGGATTTAATAATAGATTCAGATGCAAACTTAGAGGGATGGGGTGGCACATGTGGCGAATAATCAACAGTGGCATATTGGATATTTCAAGAGAAAGAACTACATATCATACATACCCATGGGCTGCCAACTTGCCACCATGCACTGCCTTTGACTGTGCACAGTTTGGTGTTAGCAGGAAAGGCCATGCCACATACCCAACCCACTGAGGGTACTCAAACACCCACTGTACACTGCCTTTGGTCATTTGCAGCATGGTGTTCGCCGCAGGCGCCAATCCTCCTTCGGTCCTGCGACCAAACTTTAACTCCAATTTTACCACAGAACCATGAAAACTTCACCCAGAGAAACGTGCATGGTCCGTTGGTCAAATACAGCAGGAGTACTGTGGTAACTTGGGGAGGGGGGGCGTGTTGGTAAAAAAACATTTTTATTTATTTTTGGGAATCTGTGGGGTCCTTCTAGGTCCACTCCTTGTGTGCCAGGGAATCAGGGTGTTCCAATCCTGTCTCTTATGTGTTTATTTATTTTTTTACACAAGTTCAGTTCAGGACACAGGAAGTGAGTCCCTGTGCCCTGTAGTGATGGCATCAACATTTTCTTTCAAGTAATGGCCATTCATTCAGATTCTTCACCCGCAGGAGTGGTCCAGGTCCCAGCATACTGAAAAAGATGAAAGGAATAAAAGCTCTCGTCCATAGATCCTTTTTTTTTATTTAACCCCTCCCATGCTCATGACGGAGCCGCTCCGTCATGAGCATCGGCTGAGCTGTGCTCATGACGGAGCAGTTCCGTAATGGCCCTTCCGCCAGGCCTGCCCGGCGCTGATTTCGCGCCTGCGCAGCGCGTTATATTGAGCGGGCGGGGCCATGACGCAACCGCTCCGTCATGAGCACAGCGCAACCGCGGCTCGTGACGGAGCGGCTCCGTCACGAGCATGCGAGCGCTGCTCGCCCCCCCCCCCCCGGCGCTGCGGCGGAATTGCCGCCGCAGCGAAGGGGTTAAGGTATCGAGCAGCTCACTCTGCACTCCTGTGGGCCCCACCATCCAGACATACCGATTTTTTCACCCTGTATAGCAACCTAGAGCATCTCTATGCACTTGAATTTCTAGAAAGCGGCTGAACGTATTTTCATCAAATAACAAAAAGCACGATTTCTGATTAAAGTTCTATCTTTCTCATACATTTGGTATAATTCAGTCCAGCATTATTTTTCTTTATTGCTTACCAAAATTTTCTATGTGAACTAACATTGGGAATGGATGTTTTGGGACACCTCCTTTTTTTGGCCCTCTCTTGTTGGATCACCCCAAAACCTTCCAAATAGGAGCTAAGGTTAACACATAAAAATGTTTTTTTACTGAAGATTTGTCAAACACAATCCTAGAGCTTAGCGGGATAATACATGCTCTTCCCATGAACGTTCTGACCTAAATATAACTATACAGGGGTAACCTCCACTGTGTTTTAGACATACATATATTTACTAAGTGGTGATACTAAGAATTGATTCTCATCTTCCATTTAAACAGATGTTTTATTTTAGCCCTTTCTTTTGCTGTTATTTTCTGTCATCTTTTCTGCTTTATCTTTTTTACAAACATTTGGTTTTGAGTTGTTCAGGTTTGGTAGCAGAATATTGGCTATTCATATGTAAAAGTAATTGAGTTGTATTATATTTTAGACGCATTATATCATTTTTGTTGCATTACTTTTAGGTGATATTATTTTTTATGTTCTTACTTGTGAGGATTTGAGATTCTTTTCTCTTTTTCATCTGGCAAAGTGAGGGTCTCCAGCAGTGGTGGCTTTAAGCTTGGGTGTTTGTTTTCAAATACTGCTCTCAGTCCCTTTAGCTGCTCTATATATATATATTTCACTGAAAAAATATGCCTGGCCAAGGATTCTACCAAAGAATTGTGTAAGATTGTCACATTTATATAAAACTACAATATTTCTCAACCTATTGCTCCCTCACAGGAACTTTGTTGGTTGGTGGAATATTTTGAATCCAAGGTGTCAGGGGTTTACAAGGAATTCTCTATCATCTCTAATAGGTTTAGACAAGACAGTTGGTCCCTTTCTCCCCTCTCAAGGTAGGCAACACAGCAATTCATCGCTGGATCATGTGACCCCTTTCTCTCAGGAAAGGACACTCAGTCTCAATGGAACCATTAAATCAGGGTCTCCGTTTGATTCCTGCCCTCCCTCAATCTTGAAATTAGTATCAGGAACGGTGGCTGAGCAGCTCACCATTTTACTTCATTAAGTGTTAATATCAAACTTTTTCACTACAACGTGAAAGCAGGCAGCAATATGCCCATTGCTAAAAAAAACTACTCTGGACTCTAATAATACTAAAAGTTACAACCGACTTCCAGATTTCCTTTGCCTGTTAAAATCCTAGAAAAGGCACTCGGCTTGGAATTAATTACCTTTATTGATACCCAGAATATCTTGGATCTTTCTAAGCAGGGGTTCAGGCCTTCTCACAGCACTGAATCAGTTTTGCTGGTTGCTACAGAGGAGATCCATAGACAAGTGGACTCAAGCGGACAGGCTGCGCTGATTCTCCTCGGCCTCTCAACCATGTTTGATATGGTGAGCCACTCTGTGTTAATCAATAGGCTTGAGAGGATTGGGGTCAAAGGCGTGGCCCTTGCCATCATGAGTTTTTTTATTTCAGGCAGGGAAAAGAATGTGGCTCTTTGAGACTTTACCTTGGATTCGTTCAGCTTGCCTTGTGGGGTACCGCAGGGCTCCTCCCTATCACCCACTCTATTTAATATTTATGTTGCACCTCTGGCTGAACTCATTAGATCTATCAGCATTGCCGTTGTGCCATGCGCAGATGACACTCAAATTGTAGTGTTCATCTCAGCGGATGCTAATGTGGTAGTGATTAAAGTCAAAGAATGTATGCTTAATATAGTAACCTGGATGCAGGATAACTATCTAAAACTTAACTCTGAAAAAACTCAGGTTATTCTTTTTGGTTCAGATCTTTAGTTCTGGAATACCTACTGGTGGCCCCCATCTCTGGACAACCTCCCTTGTCTAGTCCAGAAAGCAAAACATTTTGGAGTGTGGTTTGATGGACAGCTTTGCTTTTCAGATCATATAAATAAGATCGCATTGCATTCTCTCGCTTGGTTATTGCTGCATTAGTTCTATCTAGAATAGACTAATGCAACACCCTTTATCTAGGCATACAAAATAGTATCAGGTGAAACTTCAGTCACTTCAGAATGCAGATGCTCGCCTGATTTAAAAACTCCCCAATTTTAGCTCAATCTCTAAGGGCATTTGTAACTTCCATTGGTTACCAGTAACCAAGGGATACATTTAAAGCCCTCTGTATTGTATTGTTCATATAGCCTTGTACTCTGGAGGTCCTGCATATTTTCAGCAGTCTTTCTCTTGACATGTGCTGAATCATAATCTAAGATCCACCACTGCTAAATTAAAAGTGGTCCCCAAAATCAGGAGGTCACTATTGGGAGGAAGAAGTATCTCATTTTTGGCTTGCAGGCTGTGGCATTCCTCACCTATTGAATAGAGATCATAATCTAGTATCTCTTTGTTAAGAAAATTGTTAAAGACCTGGCTTTTCTCAGTTCATTATTAGTAGATCTTCTTCAGTTCTATTCAGTAGGAATGGTTAGCGCTAAGATGCCTCAGCAACTGAGTGCTTTATAAAAATGTTAAGGTAATTCTAAGCCATAAAAAATGTGATCTACCCTTTTGGGAAGACCACATAAGGCTTCATCTTCTTCACCTTTGACACAGGGTAAGGACAGGGTTGGATTCTAAATTAAAAAGGTCAATAATACAAGATTTTCTAACCCTTGACGTAGCTCTCCATATTCCTTGGCTGAAGTACATTAAGAATCTTTTCACCAAGCTGATGGGACCAAATTTGTTCAGTGACCCTATGTCACTGAATTCGATTGGTGAGGGGACTTACAATCTTTGTATCTTCAGCCATTTGAAGAATAAAAAGTATAAAGTACAAAGTCACAAACCCAGTGTCTTCTTGCAAGCTAACCTGTTGGTTACTGAAAGTCTACAGCCTTATTTGGCTCATGTACTAAAGCAAAAACATAGACAGACTGAGGTGCAATACAGATCACCAATTAGTGACCTCCCAAAGGCTACATGACTGGTCTAGACAACTAGTAGCTTGTCCTTGCAACGATAATGCAAACCAAGACACAATGCGAATTATGTTTTCATGCTTTTTAAAATGGTCGCAGGTCAACTTTTATCAAACCTTTATGACGCAAGTATCACTATAGAAATTTTTGACCAGCTTTAGTCTTTTTGCAACATTTATAGGCACCGGAGGAATGTGTTGCAGCTTATACTTAATTGAGGTATGCCATCGCTATAGAACCTATGCAAATTCTATTGACTTTGTCAATGTTTCTTTTTAACATTTTGCAGAGCAGTTGAGCTGCTGTGCAATATAACTTAAGTTAAAAAAAAGCTACATGACATGGACAATAGGCAAAACCTTTTGACTTTGCAAAAGCTAGTTTTTACTCATCATGGCTTGAAGGTGCTTTATTATTTGGTTCTTTCCCCACGAGCTACTCTCAACAACTAACAATCACATCCCAAAGACAAAAAATCAATACGGTGAAATGTGCCAGTCATTAATAGACATATTTGAGAGATGTATCTTTTTGTTGACAGCCACATTTAAAGAGGCACTGCCTATAAAATTATTTACATAACCCGAAGATTTTGTTAGAGGATACTGACTTGTTTTAAGGACAAGCATTGGCAAAGCCAAGAGGTCTCCAACATGCCCAAGCTATTTGCCATGTCTATGTGAAATAATCCGCCCACTTGACCTACACTTCTTTACTACTTGCTACCATTTAACCATAAAATGGGCCATCTGTTGTCACAGCACCATGTCTCCAGTCAGTACTTATATTTGAAATTTCATTTTTTTTAATTATTTAATTTAACAGAAGTGAAACCATTTCTTCATTGTAGTGCACAGTTTGAGACAATGTTTCTCTTTTAGCAAAACAATGTATGTACACGATTGATTCAATTATATCTCTGTGACATCCCAGCTATCAGCACAGCCACTGAGGGCTGATGTGTCACCCCTTTTTGATTCTGTGCATGCAGTGTTGTACTGGGGTGTGTATGAATGTGTATAGTATGTGTCAGTGATACGATTGATGAGTGCATGAATGAAGTGTGAGTATGGGGTTGTTGTTTTTTGTTTATTCTTTAGAGTGGATTTTAGCTTTTGAAAACGATATGTTATTTGCTCATTGGATTTATACTTAATGCACTGATGTTTTTCAAATGTCACGGGCGGTGCTGCTTGCTGTGCTACAAAATGAAGTTGCGGCGACTCATGCTGATACTTCGAGCAAGCGGTGAAGTGGCAGAGAGAACGGGACTGTTGGTGGTTGCGAGAACCCAAAATCTTGATTTCAGGTGCCCAATAGCCACTTCCTGGGGCCCAGAATGCAGAGGCGTCTTTTGAGGGTCAGGAACGAGTTGAAGAAGAGCTCAAGAGCTGTAGGTGATGAGTTGGAACTCTTTTGTGTTCCTGAGACTTCAGAAAAACAGGAGGTAAGCAAGCAAGCCCTTGGAGAACACTTGGGAGAAGGCAGAGTCCAGTTCTTCTTCAGCAGTCAGAGAGCAGCAGGCTGCAGGGCAACAAACAGAAAAGCAGACCTTCCAGGCCATCAGGCCAGTTGAGTCCTTTAAGCAGCACATCAGTTCCTCTGGCAGAGCCTAAGTCCCAGAGCAAAAAGTGTCTGGTTTTGGGGGGTCAGAGACCCAGTACGTATAACCCAAAATGCCTTTGAAGTGGAGGTTACATCAAAGCAGCTCTCTGACGTACACAGGTTCCCCTTTCTGCCCAGTCCGGTGTGCCTGGCTATCTATGGGGCATCCTACTCAGGGTGTACACCTCAGGAAGTGGGGGACACCCAGTGTTGTGTTTAATACCCCTCACACACCAACAGGCCCCTTGGTGTCATGCTTCATCATCGGGGTCTTCGCACCCCGCTAGAGGGATGCGGTGTGCTACGACCAGCGGCTACGCGGGAGCACTAGAGTGGTTGACTATGTGTGGTGTGTGTTATGTGCTTGTGCTGGGGTATATGGGAGAATGTGAATGAAGGGTGTGGTGAGGATTAAAAAGACACCTGGCCAGTAGGTTGTAAGAAAAATTTATTCGAAAACTCTGGCTGGTGCTATTAAAAAAAGCGCAAGGCGAGGTTAGTAGTCTTGATTATGGACTTTACCTCTGGTGTGCGTCAACATGTTTCGGAACTCAGTGTTCCTTCTTCAGGACGGGTGCACAACTTCCCAACCCTACTCACGTGTGTTTTTTTAGTAAAAAATGTTGTTTACTAAATTTTTAGAAAAAAGTGAAAATTATTTACAGTGAGAGACTAGGCTATAGTGTGCCTACAGCGGTTTGTCGGGATCATGCAGTTGCATGTCCTGAAAAAGAAAAGAAAAAAGTTTTTGAGTTTGGTTACCACTCGGGAATGGCTCAAACAAGTGCAGTCACTTGGAGCCCCAAACGGTTGAATAAACCTGTAAAAGAAACACAGACACAAAGGATACATAAAGGACACACTTTTTGTAACTAATAGTTCAGAACTCATACTCATTTAGACTGTCATGTTCTGCCTTACGAGCATGTCCAGAAAGCCAGGGTAGGTAGGTGGACTCCTAATCTGTAAAAAGGTTTGAAAAAAAGGGGGATTTAGTCCTTTCCTCACTATTCTCAGTATGTTCAGTGGATTTTCGTTGTAAAGGAAGTTTCTTTCTTTTCTCTCATACTCACAAAGTCCGCCAAAGTAGGCCTCTTTCCTCCCTGCTATACTCCGCTGGTAATGTTTAGCGCACAGGGTTTGTGGTATATATGGGGCCTATGGCGCTCTATGATTCGTTAATTAACGGATGTGATTTTAAGACCATATATGGGACATCCGTCTCTGTGCCTATCATGATCATTGACCTGTTGGAGGGAGTGACGTGTGTCGATCTGGGCATGTAAAATGGGTTAGTGACTCACTTACTTATCGCGCATGCGCATGTTAGGTTGTTTTGATGGGTTTGACTGTTATGCGCATGAGTAAAAGGTTGCGTGTGATTTAGGTACACTACTCCTCTGTTTACATAGATCTGGCACGGTTCATGATCTGAGCACACAATATGTGACCTGTGAGTATTATTAAAAGAACCACTTGTACTTGATAAAGTGGGGGGCGGAAAAAGGGAGGTGTGAGCATGGCTACCATTATTTTGCGGAATCAGAAGACAATTTCTGTTACTTCTCCGTTGTTCTATCCGGATAATTGACCCCAAGGAATGTCATCATTCAGGCCGTCCAGATGAGTGCCCAAACGGAAAACCCAGCGCTGTTCTTTTTGAAGTAGGCCATTTTCAGAAGGCAAGCGTTCAATTACGGTCCAGTGCAAGTCGTTGACACAGTGTTGTCTGTCTAAAAAATGCGATGCCATTTTTGTAGTTGTTTTTTTGCATCGCACGTTACTTTTGTGTTCTCCAATTCTTACTTTCACTGGTCGGGATGTCATGCCTATGTATTCAAGGCCACAGGGGCAAGTAATCATATAGATAACATTTTTTGTGTTGCAGTTCGAGAATTGTCTTTGCTCCCATGAAGTGCCATTTCTGAAGTGTATTTCTTTGCTTTTGCGTGTGAGGTGGCAGCTGCTGCAATCTCCGCAGGGGAAATGTCCTTGTACATGAAAAAATGACCAAGCGGAAACCGCTTGCCCTTTTCGCACTGTTGCGATTGCAACCTGACTAGGTTGAAATGTTTCAACACATTAGTTTACTTATAAAAAAATCATGAATCATTTTATTTGTGAGCATTAAATTTTACTAGCATCTCAAATTCATAAGACCATAAGATTCACTTAAATGTCAGTGAATATCACAATTCATAAGTTTCTAAGGATTTTTATACATAAATCAGTTTCCTTATGCGTCGTGAACAATCAGAAATATCTTGCCCAAACATATAGCCCTGCCCAATGCATTTCGGGCCTGTTAGGCCCTTCTTCAGGGGCGATACCTGCAATCAAAAGAAATACAAAAAACTAGGTCACATAAATGACATCTGGTTCTCCAGATACAAAGTACTTAGAATGTCACTGTTTTGATAATCATGCATGAATTTGTTCAATGTCACTTTGTCCTAAGCGATTGTAATATAATCACAGAAGTAAATACATCAACTTAAAATTGCACACTCACTTGTGTTCATGTAAGGCGTGTGTAAGAAAGATATAATTTCATAAGACGCTGAAAAGTGGAAAGTGTGGTCCGTTGTACCTAAGAAAACAAACGCTCTCGTTAGAGAATTGTGGAAACTAAAATGGAAATAACAAAACTCGCAAAGGCCTGGGATGGCACTTACTGCTAAGAAAACACAGCGTGGTACGATTTATAAAACCTGGCGAGGTCAGCAAAGTCCGTGCAGTCTATGCTTGTTCGCGTCTCGGGAAAATAACTGTGTAGAGCCTGAGAGGAACATGACAATAAACACTCCGTCAGGTATAGTATCTACCTCCAATGACACTGCCAAATAACCGACGTCTATATCTCACTGTTTCACTTACGTTAGAGCGTTCCAATTACACGACTTGTGTTTTATTCCTCTAGCGTGCTGCGGACCTAATCACAACTCTCGGCTAAACCTGCATACTGCTGGAAACAAAAACGGCGGGAATCAATTCCACAGCGTTCTAATATACAAGCTCCCTCTAACTACTCCCCATGTTGTACTCGTACCTGATAATATTGTAGAAAGCTTCTAAGCACGCGAGTCTCTCCTCTTTACAACCGGTCACTGAATCGGATGGTAATCCGGAAACAAGTTCGAATCTCACGGCGACGGCCCGTGTTTATGACGCGTCTAGATGTAGGCATGGAAGACGGACTATTAAGAAACCGGGAGAATCTGAAAGGGCAACTAGTGGGCGCCATGTTGTAGTGTTGTTTATGGTGATGAATGGTGCACTGGTGAGGTGCGTCAAATACAAATGCAAACAATAGTAAAAATTCCATAAAGTAAAAGAACATAGTGTGATTATAAAAACAATCATGCAATTTTGTGAAAATATAGTAGACCAAGGAAACAGTCCTCCTGCGTGTTAAGATGCGCATATATCATAGAAAACACGTTAGATCTACTCGATCATTGATCCCTTTGGGATCTTGTGTCTGAAGTTTTTTTATCCAGAAAATTTCTCTTTGTAGCAGAGTTTTCGTGAGTGTTTTTCCGGGTGATGGGGTCACCACTTCGAGGATCTGGAATTTTAGTTGGGCTATGGTGTGCCTACTTTTTTCCCAATGAACTGCCAAACTACTCTTTGTGTTCTTATTTCGTATTGTACTTTTGTGCTCGGATATACGAGTCTTGGTTTTTCTCTCAGTTTTCCCCACATATAACAGCCCGCAGGGACATTTGATGGCATAAATCACGTTCATAGTATTGCAGTCTGCATTGATTCTGATGGGAATAGTTTCCCCCGTATGTGGGTGCTTAACTGTGTTGGTTACGATTACATTATTGCAGTGTACACAGTTTTGGCATTTTCTCATACCCTTGTAGCTTTCTGTCGTTTTCACTGGATAAGGTTTCAACAGCTCCTTGATGTTTCGTGACCTCTTATAGGCAAAAATTGGTTTGTTGAGAAATAGGTCTTTAAAATCAGTTTCCTTGCTTAACAGATCCCAATGGCAATTGATACTTTTTTTAATCTCTTGCGAGCTGGTTGAGTATTTTGAAACAAATACCTGTCTTTGTAAAGGCTGCTTCGTTTTTTTCTCAAATAAGGTTTCTCTGGATAGCTTGTCAGTTTTCTCTTTTGCTGTTTGAAGTACATCAACGGGATATTTTTTGGATAAGAATCTATTGTGTATGGTATCAAGATTGGTTTGTAAGGTTTCTTCTTGGGAACAGATTCTTTTAGCCCTTAGCATTAAGGAGTATGGCAGATTGTTTATCAAGCTTTTTGAAAGGGATCAATGATCGAGTAGATCTAACGTGTTTTCTATGATATATGCGCATCTTAACACGCAGGAGGACTGTTTCCTTGGTCTACTATATTTTCACAAAATTGCATGATTGTTTTTATAATCACACTATGTTCTTTTACTTTATGGAATTTTTACTATTGTTTGCATTTGTATTTGACGCACCTCACCAGTGCACCATTCATCACCATAAACAACACTACAACATGGCGCCCACTAGTTGCCCTTTCAGATTCTCCCGGTTTCTTAATAGTCCGTCTTCCATGCCTACATCTAGACGCGTCATAAACACGGGCCGTCGCCGTGAGATTCGAACTTGTTTCCGGATTACCATCCGATTCAGTGACCGGTTGTAAAGAGGAGAGACTCGCGTGCTTAGAAGCTTTCTACAATATTATCAGGTACGAGTACAACATGGGGAGTAGTTAGAGGGAGCTTGTATATTAGAACGCTGTGGAATTGATTCCCGCCGTTTTTGTTTCCAGCAGTATGCAGGTTTAGCCGAGAGTTGTGATTAGGTCCGCAGCACGCTAGAGGAATAAAACACAAGTCGTGTAATTGGAACGCTCTAACGTAAGTGAAACAGTGAGATATAGACGTCGGTTATTTGGCAGTGTCATTGGAGGTAGATACTATACCTGACGGAGTGTTTATTGTCATGTTCCTCTCAGGCTCTACACAGTTATTTTCCCGAGACGCGAACAAGCATAGACTGCACGGACTTTGCTGACCTCGCCAGGTTTTATAAATCGTACCACGCTGTGTTTTCTTAGCAGTAAGTGCCATCCCAGGCCTTTGCGAGTTTTGTTATTTCCATTTTAGTTTCCACAATTCTCTAACGAGAGCGTTTGTTTTCTTAGGTACAACGGACCACACTTTCCACTTTTCAGCGTCTTATGAAATTATATCTTTCTTACACACGCCTTACATGAACACAAGTGAGTGTGCAATTTTAAGTTGATGTATTTACTTCTGTGATTATATTACAATCGCTTAGGACAAAGTGACATTGAACAAATTCATGCATGATTATCAAAACAGTGACATTCTAAGTACTTTGTATCTGGAGAACCAGATGTCATTTATGTGACCTAGTTTTTTGTATTTCTTTTGATTGCAGGTATCGCCCCTGAAGAAGGGCCTAACAGGCCCGAAATGCATTGGGCAGGGCTATATGTTTGGGCAAGATATTTCTGATTGTTCATGACGCATAAGGAAACTGATTTATGTATAAAAATCCTTAGAAACTTATGAATTGTGATATTCACTGACATTTAAGTGAATCTTATGGTCTTATGAATTTGAGATGCTAATAAAATTTAATGCTCACAAATAAAATGATTCATGATTTTTTTATAAGTAAACTAATGTGTTGAAACATTTCAACCTAGTCAGGTTGCAATCGCAACAGTGCGAAAAGGGCAAGCGGTTTCCGCTTGGTCATTTTTTCATGTTAATATACCGACACACATTGGACAGTGTGTCTCCCTTCTCAGCACGCGTAATTTATTGATGTTTATCATTCACAAAATAAGTGTCTATTGTTTATATCGATAGGAGTGCCTCTCCCATTACTAATCATTGAAATGTCCTTGTACCCCAATGTTGGTTTGTCTGCCCGTGGGATTTTGGCGAGGTCTTGTGTGGACCAAAATGTCTTTGATATTTCTACCTCTATGGTGTGCATACATCGGTTTTTCAAAGTTTAGCTGGCCACAATTCAATATTCTCCAATGTTTATCGATTACTTTCGACACTTCATTCGACAGGGTCGTGTATGTTGTGACACATATTGGTCTTTTCTCTCCTTCCTTTGACTTGGGGTTGTCTTCTAGGAGTGCTTCCCTGTGATTATTCTTTGCCCTCTTCAATGCCCTGTTTATTGTTTTCACTGGGTATTGCCTCTGTATCAATTTCTTCTTGAGGTCCTTTGCCTGGTTATTGAACTGGTTCAGTTCCGTACAGTTTCGTCTGAGGCGTAGGAACTGCCCATAGGGCAGGTTCTCCCTTAGGTGCCTGGGGTGGAAACTGTCGTATCTCAGTAAGCAGTTCCTCGAGGTGGGTTTGAAATGAGTTCGACTTTTCAATCTACCTCCCTCGCTGTATATGTTCAGGTCCAGGAATACCATGCTGGTGTTTGATATTGTGCTCGTGAATTTTAGAAATCGATTCTGATTATTCAGCCATGTTACGAACTCTTGGGCACTCTCCATATTTCCATCCCAGATAATAAAAATATCGTCAATGTACCTCTTCCATGTGTTGATCTGGGAATGGTATGGATTGTCGATGTTGAGGATTTTTGTATGTTCAAGATGGTACACATACAAGCCAGCCAGACTCGGCGCAAAAGTGCTGCCCATGCTTGTCCCATGGGTCTGTAGGTATAGCGTTTGGTCATATTGGAAAAAGTTCTCTTGTAAGGCTATGGAGATGCATTCCATGACCAAATTGCGTGGGGTCTGATATTTCCATCTCTCGCTGAAAAGTACTTCTTCAATAATTTGTAATGTTTTGTCATGCGGGAGGCTTGTGTATAGGCTCTCTACATCGAGGCTTAGTAGGAACTGTCTAGCCGGGTCGAATTGTTTGTCTTCGAGGAGTTGTAATACGGCTTTGGTGTCCTTGAGGTAGGTGCTGGTGGATTGAACCAGAGGGCGCAAGAAGGCGTCAGCAAACTTAGATAGTGGTTCGAGAATCGACCCTATCCCGGAGACGATAGGTCTCCCCGGTGGATTGCTGATGTTCTTGTGAATTTTGGGTATGCAGTAAAAGTACGGTATCTTCGGTGATGGTTGTTGTAGGAAGTCTGCCTCTTTCTTACTTAGCCAGTTATGGGTTAGACCTTCCTCTACCATTCCTCCGATCTTTATCCGTAGTCTTTCCGTAGGGTCTTCTTGAAGGATTCTGTAATTGCGCTCGTCAGCTAATAGACGTTTGCATTCTATGTCATAGGTCTCAAGGGTTTGTAGGACGATGGCTCCCCCTTTGTCCGCTGGTTTTATTATCAGTTCGTTGTTACTTGTTAATTCCCTCAGGGCTCGATGTTCTTCACCGCTGGTGTTGTGAAAAGTGCTCCGGTCATTGTGGTTCATCTGATTAACCTCCGTAATGACTGCTTTTTCAAATGTTAATATTTCCACCGGTATCGCTGAGTCTGGTGGGCTAAACGTTGATTTTAACCTCAAACCGGTGTCTGCGTTGTCCTCCGGTGGTGGTTTATCCTTGAAAAAGGCTTGGAGCTTCAGTTTCCGAAAGAACTCCTGCAGCTCCATGTTCAGTTTGAATAAGTCCGGTTTGTGGGTAGGTACGAACCCCAAACCCTTGTTTAACACACTCTCTTGTGTTGTTGTCAGACTCAACGGTGTTAAGTTGACTATTAGGTTCCTCTCTTGCTTGTCGATGGCTGGTTGGGGAGGGACCCGGTCATGCTCCTGGTTGTTCGTGTGTTGGGCTGTTCCTGGTCCTGCCATGCCACGTTGTTGCCTTTCCGGTTTCTCCCTCGTGATATTTGGCGTGTGCCTAAAAAAGGCTGCTGTTGACCTCCGAAAGCCTGTTGTTGGCCGTAGAAACCCTCATTATATTCTTGGTTCCACTGTGGGTAGTTCATTGCCATTGGAGTTGGTCCAAACTGGTAGGGGTTGAATTGAGGGTGGCCCATATATTGTGGATACTGGTTTTGAGGCTGGTAACCTCTCCATCCCCTTTGCTTTGGGAATTGTTGTCTGCGTTTTCTCCATCCACCTCGTCTTTGTCTTGATCCTTTGTTGCCACTTGAGCTTGATCCTGACGAGCTGTTATCTGAGACGTCGCTATCAGCATCACTGTTAGTATTTCTGGAGATATAGTCCGCTTTGGTATACGGATATGCGGTCTCTGGAGTGAATTTGGCTACATCTTTTGCCAATTTGTTTGTTTTGCTTTGTTTCAAAGTACACTCGAATTCTGTCATCTGCTGGTTCAGTTCCTCCAGTCTGGTTTTTAGTTCATCTGTACTTATGTATGTGTTGAGTTGGACCTCAATTTTATTGATTTAAATTTTCAGTTCATGTGTCATCCTTGCGGCAGTTTTTACTATAAGTACCAACCAGTCTCTCGAGCAGTGCCAGGAAATCAGCGACCATTCTTTTTTAAAGACCATGTCATTCTGAAAAATAAAGGGCTCGTTTTTCACAATTAGTCCTGGTGGGGCCATTTTGTTGCGCAGGTACTCGGTCATGAAAAGGCCATGGAGGGCAGCTTTTATTTGGCTGCGTCTCAAGTTTAACAGTTCATTCCAGTCGTTAGTGTTAGGACCAGTTTCTTGGTTGCTCAAACCCTCGAAGAGGTTAGAGTCCGATAGGATTTTGTCAATTTCATCCTCAGGAAAGGTAAGGCCATGCTCGTCCTCCATTTGCGAGATAGGAGATGGACCGCTGGCTTCTATTGAATACGGTGTGTGTCTTTTATGTGTGTGTCTCAGTGTAGTCGGAGTAAAAAGGACTCCCGCAGCTCTGCGCTGCCTAGAACAACAAGTATCAACAGAGGGAGGTAGAGTATGGAGATAGGATTCTCACTCCACGGGCACTGATAATTAAACAAGAAGAATCCTACTCAGGGTGTACACCTCAGGAAGTGGGGGACACCCAGTGTTGTGTTTAATACCCCTCACACACCAACAGGCCCCTTGGTGTCATGCTTCATCATCGGGGTCTTCGCACCCCGCTGGAGGGATGCGGTGTGCTACGACCAGCGGCTACGCGGGAGCACTAGAATGGTTGACTATGTGTGGTGTGTGTTATGTGCTTGTGCTGGGGTATATGGGAGAATGTGAGTGAAGGGTGTGGTGAGGATTAAAAAGACACCTGGCCAGTAGGTTGTAAGAAAAATTTATTCGAAAACTCTGGCTGGTGCTATTAAAAAAAGTGCAAGGCGAGGTTAGTAGTCTTGATTATGGACTTTACCTCTGGTGTGCGTCAACATGTTTCGGAACTCAGTGTTCCTTCTTCAGGACGGGTGCACAACTTCCCAACCCTACTCACGTGTGTTTTTTTAGTAAAAAATGTTGTTTACTAAATTTTTAGAAAAAAGTGAAAATTATTTACAGTGAGAGACTAGGCTATAGTGTGCCTACAGCGGTTTGTCGGGATCATGCAGTTGCATGTCCTGAAAAAGAAAAGAAAAAAGTTTTTGAGTTTGGTTACCACTCGGGAATGGCTCAAACAAGTGCAGTCACTTGGAGCCCCAAACGGTTGAATAAACCTGTAAAAGAAACACAGACACAAAGGATACATAAAAGACACACTTTTTGTTACTAATAGTTCAGAACTCATACTCATTTAGACTGTCATGTTCTGCCTTACGAGCATGTCCAGAAAGCCAGGGTAGGTAGGTGGACTCCTAATCTGTAAAAAGGTTTGAAAAAAAGGGGGATTTAGTCCTTTCCTCACTATTCTCAGTATGTTCAGTGGATTTTCGTTGTAAAGGAAGTTTCTTTCTTTTCTCTCATACTCACAAAGTCCGCCAAAGTAGGCCTCTTTCCTCCCTGCTATACTCCGCTGGTAATGTTTAGCGCGCAGGGTTTGTGGTATATATGGGGCCTATGGCGCTCTATGATTCGTTAATTAACGGATGTGATTTTAAGACCATATATGGGACATCCGTCTCTGTGCCTATCATGATCATTGACCTGTTGGAGGGAGTGACGTGTGTCGATCTGGGCATGTAAAATGGGTTAGTGACTCACTTACTTATCGCGCATGCGCATGTTAGGTTGTTTTGATGGGTTTGACTGTTATGCGCATGAGTAAAAGGTTGCGTGTGATTTAGGTACACTACTCCTCTGTTTACATAGATCTGGCACGGTTCATGATCTGAGCACACAATATGTGACCTGTGAGTATTATTAAAAGAACCACTTGTACTTGATAAAGTGGGGGGCGGAAAAAGGGAGGTGTGAGCATGGCTACCATTATTTTGCGGAATCAGAAGACAATTTCTGTTACTTCTCCGTTGTTCTATCCGGATAATTGACCCCAAGGAATGTCATCATTCAGGCCGTCCAGATGAGTGCCCAAACGGAAAACCCAGCGCTGTTCTTTTTGAAGTAGGCCATTTTCAGAAGGCAAGCGTTCAATTACGGTCCAGTGCAAGTCGTTGACACAGTGTTGTCTGTCTAAAAAATGCGATGCCATTTTTGTAGTTGTTTTTTTGCATCGCACGTTACTTTTGTGTTCTCCAATTCTTACTTTCACTGGTCGGGATGTCATGCCTATGTATTCAAGGCCACAGGGGCAAGTAATCATATAGATAACATTTTTTGTGTTGCAGTTCGAGAATTGTCTTTGCTCCCATGAAGTGCCATTTCTGAAGTGTATTTCTTTGCTTTTGCGTGTGAGGTGGCAGCTGCTGCAATCTCCGCAGGGGAAATGTCCTTGTACCCCAATGTTGGTTTGTCTGCCCGTGGGGTTTTGGCGAGGTCTTGTGTGGACCAAAATGTCTTTGATATTTCTACCTCTACGGTGTGCATACATCGGTTTTTCAAAGTTTAGCTGGCCACAATTCAATATTCTCCAATGTTTATCGATTACTTTCGACACTTCATTCGACAGGGTCGTGTATGTTGTGACACATATTGGTCTTTTCTCTCCTTCCTTTGACTTGGGGTTGTCTTCTAGGAGTGCTTCCCTGTGATTATTCTTTGCCCTCTTCAATGCCCTGTTTATTGTTTTCACTGGGTATTGCCTCTGTATCAATTTCTTCTTGAGGTCCTTTGCCTGGTTATTGAACTGGTTCAGTTCCGTACAGTTTCGTCTGAGGCGTAGGAACTGCCCATAGGGCAGGTTCTCCCTTAGGTGCCTGGGGTGGAAACTGTCGTATCTCAGTAAGCAGTTCCTCGAGGTGGGTTTGAAATGAGTTCGACTTTTCAATCTACCTCCCTCGCTGTATATGTTCAGGTCCAGGAATACCATGCTGGTGTTTGATATTGTGCTCGTGAATATGTGTCACAACATACACGACCCTGTCGAATGAAGTGTCGAAAGTAATCGATAAACATTGGAGAATATTGAATTGTGGCCAGCTAAACTTTGAAAAACCGATGTATGCACACCGTAGAGGTAGAAATATCAAAGACATTTTGGTCCACACAAGACCTCGCCAAAACCCCACGGGCAGACAAACCAACATTGGGGTACAAGGACATTTCCCCTGCGGAGATTGCAGCAGCTGCCACCTCACACGCAAAAGCAAAGAAATACACTTCAGAAATGGCACTTCATGGGAGCAAAGACAATTCTCGAACTGCAACACAAAAAATGTTATCTATATGATTACTTGCCCCTGTGGCCTTGAATACATAGGCATGACATCCCGACCAGTGAAAGTAAGAATTGGAGAACACAAAAGTAACGTGCGATGCAAAAAAACAACTACAAAAATGGCATCGCATTTTTTAGACAGACAACACTGTGTCAACGACTTGCACTGGACCGTAATTGAACGCTTGCCTTCTGAAAATGGCCTACTTCAAAAAGAACAGCGCTGGGTTTTCCGTTTGGGCACTCATCTGGACGGCCTGAATGATGACATTCCTTGGGGTCAATTATCCGGATAGAACAACGGAGAAGTAACAGAAATTGTCTTCTGATTCCGCAAAATAATGGTAGCCATGCTCACACCTCCCTTTTTCCGCCCCCCACTTTATCAAGTACAAGTGGTTCTTTTAATAATACTCACAGGTCACATATTGTGTGCTCAGATCATGAACCGTGCCAGATCTATGTAAACAGAGGAGTAGTGTACCTAAATCACACGCAACCTTTTACTCATGCGCATAACAGTCAAACCCATCAAAACAACCTAACATGCGCATGCGCGATAAGTAAGTGAGTCACTAACCCATTTTACATGCCCAGATCGACACACGTCACTCCCTCCAACAGGTCAATGATCATGATAGGCACAGAGACGGATGTCCCATATATGGTCTTAAAATCACATCCGTTTATTAACGAATCATAGAGCGCCATAGGCCCCATATATACCACAAACCCTGCGCGCTAAACATTACCAGCGGAGTATAGCAGGGAGGAAAGAGGCCTACTTTGGCGGACTTTGTGAGTATGAGAGAAAAGAAAGAAACTTCCTTTACAACGAAAATCCACTGAACATACTGAGAATAGTGAGGAAAGGACTAAATCCCCCTTTTTTTCAAACCTTTTTACAGATTAGGAGTCCACCTACCTACCCTGGCTTTCTGGACATGCTTGTAAGGCAGAACATGACAGTCTAAATGAGTATGAGTTCTGAACTATTAGTAACAAAAAGTGTGTCTTTTATGTATCCTTTGTGTCTGTGTTTCTTTTACAGGTTTATTCAACCGTTTGGGGCTCCAAGTGACTGCACTTGTTTGAGCCATTCCCGAGTGGTAACCAAACTCAAAAACTTTTTTCTTTTCTTTTTCAGGACATGCAACTGCATGATCCCGACAAACCGCTGTAGGCACACTATAGCCTAGTCTCTCACTGTAAATAATTTTCACTTTTTTCTAAAAATTTAGTAAACAACATTTTTTACTAAAAAAACACACGTGAGTAGGGTTGGGAAGTTGTGCACCCGTCCTGAAGAAGGAACACTGAGTTCCGAAACATGTTGACGCACACCAGAGGTAAAGTCCATAATCAAGACTACTAACCTCGCCTTGCACTTTTTTTAATAGCACCAGCCAGAGTTTTCGAATAAATTTTTCTTACAACCTACTGGCCAGGTGTCTTTTTAATCCTCACCACACCCTTCACTCACATTCTCCCATATACCCCAGCACAAGCACATAACACACACCACACATAGTCAACCACTCTAGTGCTCCCGTGTAGCCGCTGGTCGTAGCACACCGCATCCCTCTAGCGGGGTGCGAAGACCCCGATGATGAAGCATGACACCAAGGGGCCTGTTGGTGTGTGAGGGGTATTAAACACAACACTGGGTGTCCCCCACTTCCTGAGGTGTACACCCTGAGTAGGATTCTTCTTGTTTAATTATCAGTGCCCGTGGAGTGAGAATCCTATCTCCATACTCTACCTCCCTCTGTTGATACTTGTTGTTCTAGGCAGCGCAGAGCTGCGGGAGTCCTTTTTACTCCGACTACACTGAGACACACACATAAAAGACACACACCGTATTCAATAGAAGCCAGCGGTCCATCTCCTATCTCGCAAATGGAGGACGAGCATGGCCTTACCTTTCCTGAGGATGAAATTGACAAAATCCTATCGGACTCTAACCTCTTCGAGGGTTTGAGCAACCAAGAAACTGGTCCTAACACTAACGACTGGAATGAACTGTTAAACTTGAGACGCAGCCAAATAAAAGCTGCCCTCCATGGCCTTTTCATGACCGAGTACCTGCGCAACAAAATGGCCCCACCAGGACTAATTGTGAAAAACGAGCCCTTTATTTTTCAGAATGACATGGTCTTTAAAAAAGAATGGTCGCTGATTTCCTGGCACTGCTCGAGAGACTGGTTGGTACTTATAGTAAAAACTGCCGCAAGGATAACACATGAACTGAAAATTGAAATCAATAAAATTGAGGTCCAACTCAACACATACATAAGTACAGATGAACTAAAAACCAGACTGGAGGAACTGAACCAGCAGATGACAGAATTCGAGTGTACTTTGAAACAAAGCAAAACAAACAAATTGGCAAAAGATGTAGCCAAATTCACTCCAGAGACCGCATATCCGTATACCAAAGCGGACTATATCTCCAGAAATACTAACAGTGATGCTGATAGCGACGTGTCAGATAACAGCTCGTCAGGATCAAGCTCAAGTGGCAACAAAGGATCAAGACAAAGACGAGGTGGATGGAGACAACGCAGACAACAATTCCCAAAGCAAAGGGGATGGAGAGGTTACCAGCCTCAAAACCAGTATCCACAATATATGGGCCACCCTCAATTCAACCCCTACCAGTTTGGACCAACTCCAATGGCAATGAACTACCCACAGTGGAACCAAGAATATAATGAGGGTTTCTACGGCCAACAACAGGCTTTCGGAGGTCAACAGCAGCCTTTTTTAGGCACACGCCAAATATCACGAGGGAGAAACCGGAAAGGCAACAACGTGGCATGGCAGGACCAGGAACAGCCCAACACACGAACAACCAGGAGCATGACCGGGTCCCTCCCCAACCAGCCATCGACAAGCAAGAGAGGAACCTAATAGTCAACTTAACACCGTTGAGTCTGACAACAACACAAGAGAGTGTGTTAAACAAGGGTTTGGGGTTCGTACCTACCCACAAACCGGACTTATTCAAACTGAACATGGAGCTGCAGGAGTTCTTTCGGAAACTGAAGCTCCAAGCCTTTTTCAAGGATAAACCACCACCGGAGGACAACACAGACACTGGTTTGAGGTTAAAATCAACGTTTAGCCCACCAGATTCAGCGATACCGGTGGAAATATTAACATTTGAAAAAGCAGTCATTACGGAGGTTAATCAGATGAACCACAATGACCGGAGCACTTTTCACAACACCAGCGGTGAAGAACATCGAGCCCTGAGGGAATTAACAAGTAACAACGAACTGATAATAAAACCAGCGGACAAAGGGGGAGCCATCGTCCTACAAACCCTTGAGACCTATGACATAGAATGCAAACGTCTATTAGCTGACGAGCGCAATTACAGAATCCTTCAAGAAGACCCTACGGAAAGACTACGGATAAAGATCGGAGGAATGGTAGAGGAAGGTCTAACCCATAACTGGCTAAGTAAGAAAGAGGCAGACTTCCTACAACAACCATCACCGAAGATACCGTACTTTTACTGCATACCCAAAATTCACAAGAACATCAGCAATCCACCGGGGAGACCTATCGTCTCCGGGATAGGGTCGATTCTCGAACCACTATCTAAGTTTGCTGACGCCTTCTTGCGCAATTCAATCCACCAGCACCTACCTCAAGGACACCAAAGCCGTATTACAACTCCTCGAAGACAAACAATTCGACCCGGCTAGACAGTTCCTACTAAGCCTCGATGTAGAGAGCCTATACACAAGCCTCCCGCATGACGAAACATTACAAATTATTGAAGAAGTACTTTTCAGCGAGAGATGGAAATATCAGACCCCACGCAATTTGGTCATGGAATGCATCTCCATAGCCTTACAAGAGAACTTTTTCCAATATGACCAAACGCTATACCTACAGACCCATGGGACAAGCATGGGCAGCACTTTTGCGCCGAGTCTGGCTGGCTTGTATGTGTACCATCTTGAACATACAAAAATCCTCAACATCGACAATCCATACCATTCCCAGATCAACACATGGAAGAGGTACATTGACGATATTTTTATTATCTGGGATGGAAATATGGAGAGTGCCCAAGAGTTCGTAACATGGCTGAATAATCAGAATCGATTTCTAAAATTCACGAGCACAATATCAAACACCAGCATGGTATTCCTGGACCTGAACATATACAGCGAGGGAGGTAGATTGAAAAGTCGAACTCATTTCAAACCCACCTCGAGGAACTGCTTACTGAGATACGACAGTTTCCACCCCAGGCACCTAAGGGAGAACCTGCCCTATGGGCAGTTCCTACGCCTCAGACGAAACTGTACGGAACTGAACCAGTTCAATAACCAGGCAAAGGACCTCAAGAAGAAATTGATACAGAGGCAATACCCAGTGAAAACAATAAACAGGGCATTGAAGAGGGCAAAGAATAATCACAGGGAAGCACTCCTAGAAGACAACCCCAAGTCAAAGGAAGGAGAGAAAAGACCAATATGTGTCACAACATACACGACCCTGTCGAATGAAGTGTCGAAAGTAATCGATAAACATTGGAGAATATTGAATTGTGGCCAGCTAAACTTTGAAAAACCGATGTATGCACACCGTAGAGGTAGAAATATCAAAGACATTTTGGTCCACACAAGACCTCGCCAAAACCCCACGGGCAGACAAACCAACATTGGGGTACAAGGACATTTCCCCTGCGGAGATTGCAGCAGCTGCCACCTCACACGCAAAAGCAAAGAAATACACTTCAGAAATGGCACTTCATGGGAGCAAAGACAATTCTCGAACTGCAACACAAAAAATGTTATCTATATGATTACTTGCCCCTGTGGCCTTGAATACATAGGCATGACATCCCGACCAGTGAAAGTAAGAATTGGAGAACACAAAAGTAACGTGCGATGCAAAAAAACAACTACAAAAATGGCATCGCATTTTTTAGACAGACAACACTGTGTCAACGACTTGCACTGGACCGTAATTGAACGCTTGCCTTCTGAAAATGGCCTACTTCAAAAAGAACAGCGCTGGGTTTTCCGTTTGGGCACTCATCTGGACGGCCTGAATGATGACATTCCTTGGGGTCAATTATCCGGATAGAACAACGGAGAAGTAACAGAAATTGTCTTCTGATTCCGCAAAATAATGGTAGCCATGCTCACACCTCCCTTTTTCCGCCCCCCACTTTATCAAGTACAAGTGGTTCTTTTAATAATACTCACAGGTCACATATTGTGTGCTCAGATCATGAACCGTGCCAGATCTATGTAAACAGAGGAGTAGTGTACCTAAATCACACGCAACCTTTTACTCATGCGCATAACAGTCAAACCCATCAAAACAACCTAACATGCGCATGCGCGATAAGTAAGTGAGTCACTAACCCATTTTACATGCCCAGATCGACACACGTCACTCCCTCCAACAGGTCAATGATCATGATAGGCACAGAGACGGATGTCCCATATATGGTCTTAAAATCACATCCGTTAATTAACGAATCATAGAGCGCCATAGGCCCCATATATACCACAAACCCTGCGCGCTAAACATTACCAGCGGAGTATAGCAGGGAGGAAAGAGGCCTACTTTGGCGGACTTTGTGAGTATGAGAGAAAAGAAAGAAACTTCCTTTACAACGAAAATCCACTGAACATACTGAGAATAGTGAGGAAAGGACTAAATCCCCCTTTTTTTCAAACCTTTTTACAGATTAGGAGTCCACCTACCTACCCTGGCTTTCTGGACATGCTCGTAAGGCAGAACATGACAGTCTAAATGAGTATGAGTTCTAAACTATTAGTAACAAAAAGTGTGTCTTTTATGTATCCTTTGTGTCTGTGTTTCTTTTACAGGTTTATTCAACCGTTTGGGGCTCCAAGTGACTGCACTTGTTTGAGCCATTCCCGAGTGGTAACCAAACTCAAAAACTTTTTTCTTTTCTTTTTCAGGACATGCAACTGCATGATCCCGACAAACCGCTGTAGGCACACTATAGCCTAGTCTCTCACTGTAAATAATTTTCACTTTTTTCTAAAAATTTAGTAAACAACATTTTTTACTAAAAAAACACACGTGAGTAGGGTTGGGAAGTTGTGCACCCGTCCTGAAGAAGGAACACTGAGTTCCGAAACATGTTGACGCACACCAGAGGTAAAGTCCATAATCAAGACTACTAACCTCGCCTTGCACCTTTTTTTAATAGCACCAGCCAGAGTTTTCGAATAAATTTTTCTTACAACCTACTGGCCAGGTGTCTTTTTAATCCTCACCACACCCTTCACTCACATTCTCCCATATACCCCAGCACAAGCACATAACACACACCACACATAGTCAACCACACTAGTGCTCACGCGTAGCCGCTGGTCGTAGCACACCGCATCCCTCTAGCGGGGTGCGAAGACCCCGATGATGAAGCATGACACCAAGGGGCCTGTTGGTGTGTGAGGGGTATTAAACACAACACTGGGTGTCCCCCACTTCCTGAGGTGTACACCCTGAGTAGGATTCTTCTTGTTTAATTATCAGTGCCCGTGGAGTGAGAATCCTATCTCCATACTCTACCTCCCTCTGTTGATACTTGTTGTATCTATGGGGCATATCAGCTCTTTGTGTGGGGACTGGGTACTACCTGTTCAAGTAAAATGTTAGCCCCTCCCTTCCCTCCTTCCCAAGCAGGCACACAATGAATACAGATGTATGTAGATGGGTACTCAGACACACCTAGTCTCCCTGTGTTTGTGGCTGTCTGATGGGAATGCACAAAGTGTAGCTATCAACCAGCCCAGATTTGTATTGGAGACAGGCTGCAAGGCAATCAAATCAGTAAGTACAGAGAAAGGATCACTTTCTAAAAGTGGCATTTCTAAAACAGTAAAGTTAAATCCAACTTCATTAGTAAATAGAATTTATCAGTACCATTCAAAACATATCAAACATGAAAAAGCTACTCTACTCTGATCAAAAATTACAACTTGAAAGGGTGATAGCGAGAAACAGTTGAGGAGCTCTGAAGGGAAGCAAGGGTGTGGCATAGCCACCAGAGCTGCCAACAGGGGAACTGGGGAACCAGGTTCAGATCCCAGGGTCGGCTGAACAGTTTCTGATTCTTGGCAAATCACTTACGCTTCTCCCTGCATACAAACAATGAATGTGTAATTGTGTTATGTCACTGGTGAGCCCTTAAAGTGTACCAATACCATCAGCTGTTAGCACTATGGCAAGATGGAAGACAGAATATGCGCTCCAATATTACTGGATCGTGCAAAAAATAAAATAAAAAGCAGCAATGAAGAGGGAGGTAGTAAGGGTACGCTCAAACAGGGAAGCATGGAAGCAGGAGGAGATGGCAGATGGACATCCAATGGCTGGAGAGCACTGGAGGAAGCAACAGTGAAGGTGGAAAAATATCTTAATTAATGCTGGATCAGCAATAAAAATGAATGTGTTATCGTGGAATGTAACTGGTAAGCACTTAAAGCGCCCCAATACCATCGACTCATTTTTGCACTATGGTTGTTCATGTTGAAACAACTTTTTAAGAAATACTTTCATTTAAATACAGGTGCCTGCATTTTAGTGGTATGAGTGTATGTGTACAAGGGAGATAGCCGGAAAACTCAAGTACTCCTAAGAAGGGTTTGAAAACAAAGAAAAAATAGCTGCGGATACCAGGAAAAATGTAAATAGACATGTACTTGGTGAAATCACTCACTAGGACGTAGCACTAGCAAGCCGAAAGGAGGAACAGTCATCATCACAAACAGACCATATAGTTTACCGTCACCACTGACAACACCACTACCCCATTAAATGTCTCAACTTCAAGCAGCATGTGGACGACAAGTCAAGCATCAGAGGCACCCAGAGACCCCCAGGCCCACTCTTCAGCTTCTGCAACACCATATTAGACTTAAGTGCGTACCTAGCCATAGAGACCAAGTACTAGATCTTCCTCAGTGACCTAAATTTCTACATTGATGACCCCAACGACAAAACACCACACATCTCCTCAACAGTTTGAACAGCCCAAATTGACCCAGATCGAACCAGAACGTCCACAAGTGCAGGGCACACGCTAGATCCAATTTTCCCCTCCAGCAACCGTGTCAAATATAGCTATGTCACTGAACTCACATGGACGATCACTCTATTGTCCACTTCAGCATCTCTAGCCCCCACACCGCCACCCCCAAGATGACAAACGCCCCCCACTGGTGGTGGAACAAAATCTTAGAAACCAAGCTGGGCAAATGCCCTCTACACCTCTAGTCCTTCTACCGCCACCAATCTTCGAACAGGGAGTGAAAAACTTTACGCCTGATTCACAAATTGCACAGACAGCATTGTCCTCTTCAAGGGCAAATTCCAGAGAAAATCCTCCAAAAAGCAGAGCTGGTACACCCAAGAACTCAGAACAGTGAAATGAGACAGAAAATAGTTGAAGAGGAGATTGAGCACTAGCAAGGACACCTCCATCAGGGCAGCCTTCATGACCTACCTCAACCTCTACCACTGCCTGCTGAGGGCAACAAAGAAGACAGCCCTTGCCACGTGTATCGAAACCAGTGCCAAAAACACCAAGGAACTTTTAAACATCATTAAGGAATTCTCCAAACCAGCTGTGAAAACAACATCACACCCTCACAGGAGCTGTGCAACAGCCTTGTCTGCTTCTTCCAAGACAAGATCGCAATCATATACAGAAACTTTGAAGGTGAGCCCACACCAAGGAACTCAGTCAGCATTGAGGGGAGCACAAATTGAGAACTGCATGTACCATGATGCAAAGGAGCAAGGTCTTTTGGGATATGATGTAGTGTCCAGCCACACCCTCTTCTCTTCCCAACTTGATTTTCATGTCCTCCTCTCCCATTTATCACACGTTGCTAATGTTCCTTTTTGTAAAAAATGTGTTCCAGCCCATTGATTACACTTTATCCGTCCCGAGCCGGACAATACGGCCCGGGTTTGGAAGTACGGCCCAAGCTGGAGATTCCGGCCCGACTGCAGACATAATGATACGACTCATAAATGATCTCTATGAATACCAAAAGTCGTAAAGTTAGACTTTTGTCTCAGATTGCCTTTGTAAATCGAGCCCAAAATGTAAAACTGAGGCCAAGGCTAAAGAGGTGATATGGAGTACTTTCGAGAGAGGATGCGGCGTAAGGGCCAAACCGGCCAACTATGGCGCTGGTAAACCGGGTTCAAATTTCAGTATAACAACCTTGATTTTGGGCAAATCACTTCGGGCCAGATGTACGTAAATTCAATTTAGCGAGTCCTTAATAGCGATTTTTACCAAATCGCTATTAAGGACTCACTAAATTGAATGTAGGTAGGAATCGCAAAAATATTTACGATTCCTTAATATTCCTTAATTGCGAATCAAGGAATACCATCCTATTCATTCCTATGGGCCAAGAGGCCCGTGGGAATGAATAGGATGTGTGCCCGCAATTTGCGAGCAACCAAGGGGTGCGAGGGTTCCAAAAGGACACCCTGTTGCACCCCTGAAATGTGCACGTGTGCACATCTAGCGCATTTGCATGCCCTAAGGGCATGAATGTGTGCCACATGGCACATTAAAAAAAGCAAAAAAGTGTTTCTTTTAAGGAAATTGCTAGAGATTCCTTAAGGCTAAAGTGCACTTTCTTTTGTGCTACGTACATTGCTTTTAAGGAATCACAATTTGCGATTCCTTAAATGCAATCGCAAAATAGGGAATCACAATTTTTGCGATTCCCTATTTTGCGAGTAGGTTGAATCTTACCTACATTGCTCAAAGTCAAATTGCGATCGCAAAGGCTGAAATTCTGCGAATTTCGACATTTGCGATCACTATTTGGCTTCCTACATTTGGTCCTTAATCTCGCCGTGCCTACAAAAATGAATGTGTCCTTATGTAAAGTGGTGCTAATGTAAAGCACTCCACTACCTTCGGGTGGTGTTGTGCTATATAAAACTGAACAAAAGAAAGTTACTGATGCTAATGTATAGCACTCAAATGCCTTCTGGTGGTATTGGTGCTAAATAAAAATGCACAAAACAATGTTAAAAGCAGATTTAGTGGAGGAAGGGATCTGTGCAATAGAGTTCAGTGGGGGCAAGCAGCAGCGGGCAGGAGGTGGACAGACAACCAACAGCAAATGCAGACTGCCACAAGGAGATTAAGTGATTTGGCCATAATCACAAAATGTGTAACTGAAACCAAGGCTAGGGAGACGATGTGGCATCCTTTTGGGAGAGGATGTGGTGTAAGGCCTAGAGCTGCTGACTATGAAGCTGGAAAACCAGGTTTGAGTATCAGCGTTGGCTGAAAGTCCTTGATTCTGGAAAAATCACTTAATCTCATTGTGCTTACAAATAATGAATGTGTCCTTGAGTAAAGGAACTGGTGCTAATGTAAAGCACTCCAATACCCTTCGGTCGTGCAGTCACCAAACACGCTTAATCACAAAGAAAAAAGTAGTGCCATAAAAGGAGGAGGAAAAGTTCAAAAGCTGTAATTTGTCCTAGCTCTAAGAATAAGAAAAACACAAAGAGAAAGACAAACACAACAGGAAATAGCATGCTGCAGCCAACAGCAATCAAGGAAAACAGAGTGACAAGCATAGGAAAAAAATGGAAAGTAACGGCAGACTACAGGACCCTTTTAAAATTTTAATTTGAAATACAAAAGACTTTGCATGCTCAGTGCAAGCGCTGTTCAGACAAGACCTAAAAAGGCTTAGAGATTTTTAATTGGCATCTACTCACTTACCAATACAGCCAGTCATGGATTTAGTTATAGAGACATAGACATACTTACACACCCACGCATACAACCATACAGCTACTGACACAGTAAATCAGTTAACCATACATGTACTCATGCACCTACTCAGTCACCCATGCAGTCACTTACACAGTCACTAACTCACCCGTACAATTAGTCACACAGCCACTCAGTTACTTTTACATATTCTGATATATACTCCCTCACCTACACAGTGACTGAGAAAGGCATATACTTTCCCATACAACCTCACTCAATTACTCACCAATACACCCTCTCAAACACCCATTCGCTCACAAATACAGCCATTAATATACCCACTTATTTACCCATACACCCACCTGCACACCCATTGATGCACCAAGACAGCCCCTCATGTACCTGTCACTCACCCATACAGACACTTATGTATCTGCTCAAACATCTATTCGACCACTCATGCACCCTCTGATTTACCATTTACAACTACTGATACACTAACTCAGTCAGCTATACAGATACTCACACACCCACTCACTTACTCATGCACACACAGACACACCCACTCACTTACCTATACAAAAACTCACACACCCACTATCTCATGTATGCAGTCTCTTATATACCCATGCACTCTTCTATACAATACTTACACATCTAGTCCATACAAGCACTTTCACAGCAAGTTATCTTTTTTTTTAATTTCTTTTTTAATATAGCGCGAACTCGACCCGAAGGTATTGGAGCGCTTTACATGAGCTTTACACCATCACTGGATAATGTCATCAGTGATATATCTCTTTCAGAGGAATCTGTGTATAACTCTTTCAGGGAATCTGTGACTGCATACATCCCTGTATCAGTAAGTCGCTCATTCACTGTACGAGTATTTGAGTGGATCTATGAGACAGTGTATCAGTCTAGCAATGGTTCTGTGACAAACTGCATGACTGTCTCAGTGCATGAGTGGGTGCATCAGTGTCTCAGTGGGTCAGTGAATGGTTGCATGAGTCTCTCAGTCGATCTGTGAGTAGGTACATGAGTGCATTTGTGCATTTGTAAGTACGTATATGAGTGTCTGACTGTCTAACTGGATACATGAGTTTCTATGTGGGTGTCTGAGTGGGTGAGTAAGTAGGTGCATGAGTATCTGAGTGGGTCTGTGAGTGAGTGCATGAGTCTCTAAGTGGGTCAATGACTGGGGGTGTGAGTGCCTGAATGGTTCTGTGAGTGGGTGTGTGGACCTCTGGGTGGGACTGTGAGTGGCTTTGTAAGTCTCTGAGTATATGAGTGACTGCATGCATGTCTGTGAGTGGTCTGTGAGTGGGTATGGGAGTGACTATATGGGTGTATGAGTGTCTGAGTGGGTCTGTAAGTAGGTGTATGTGTGTCTGAGTGGATTTGTGAGTGAGTGTATGATTGTCTCAAAGGACCGGTGAGTGAGAGCATAAGTCTCTTAGTGGGTGAGTGAATCAGTGAATGGATGAGTGTCTGAGTGGTTCTTTGACTGGGAGGGTGAGTTTCTAGATAAGTCTGTTAGTGGATGCATGATTATTTGAGTGGGTGAGTGAGTGGGTGTGTCTCCATACCTGAGTGAGTTTGTGAGTGGGTGTGTGAGTTTCAGAGTATATGAATGAGTGATTGGGTGTATAGGTCCCTGAGAGGGTCTGACACTGAGTATGTGAGTGACTGTATGGGTATGTGAGGGGATGTATGAGTATCTGAGTGGATCTGCGAGTGGGTGCAGAGTGTTTCAATGGGCCTGACAGTGGGTTTGTGAGTGTCTCAGTGGGTCTGTGAGTACATAGGTGAGTGAGCGAGTGAGTCTGTAAGTAGGTATGTGAGTCTCTGAGTGGGTCTGTATATAGGTATGTGACTCTCCGAGTGAGTCTGTAAGTGAGTGTATGAGTATCTGAGTGGGCCTGTGAGTGTGTTCATGAATGACCCAGTGGGTCTGTGAGTGGCCCTAAGAGTCTCTAAGTAGGTATGGGACTGTATGCATAAGTCTGTGAGTGGGTCTCTAAGCTTGTGTACATGGGTGTGTCACTCTCTGAGTGAGTCTGTAAGTGGGTGCATGAGAACCTGAATGGGTATGTGAGTGCATGAGTATCTGAGTAAGTACGAAATTGGATGTATAAGTGCATAAGGGGGTATGTGAATGGGTGTATAAGTGTCTGAGTGACTTTGAGAGTGAGTACATGAGTCTGTGAAAGTGACTGGCGAGTGTATACAAATATATATTTGCAGTGTCGCTGTGATATTCTCAATGTCCCCGAGATGGTACATGGTGGGCCATGCTGGTGATCATGGCATTGTTGAGAATATTACAGGTGAATGAAAAAATACATTTTGGACACATAACTTGTGTAACTAACACCCTCTTTCTCAAACATGGGGTAAGAGTACCTCGACCCTGATGCTTTATGTCAACTTTCTCAGAAATTCCCAGTCCCGGGAACTGTTCCTGTTCATTAAAATGGTGGCTGATACCTTTTGTTCAGGTTGCATCCAGCCAATCAGAGCATTCCTGCTGGTGCACACATTCGCAATTTACAGCGAAATCATTGCGAAATATCTGTGACCATTGTAAAATCACCACAGAATATTTACGATATCACTATAATTTTCGGCTTTAATTTCCCGAAAACAACTGAATGGATTTGACCAAATACCAAATAGCACAATCTGCATAACAAAATATATCCTTCTGCTAAATTTGGTGTAATTCTGTGCAGTAGTTCTGGTTGTAGATTCAACAACTCGTTCCTCTGGGAATTAACATTACAAATGCACCCTTATTTTGCGCCCCTAATTTACGGTCCTCAAATTTTGCGATTCCTTAACTGCAATGCAAGAAGCCAAAAGAAATTACAAAATGTCCTTAAGGAATCGCAAATAAGTTGCGAATTCCTTGAAAAATGCACATTTTTGCAATTTTCAAAGTGCCATGTGACGCACATACATTACATGCCCTTAGGGATTGTATGTGCGCCACATGTGCACCCATGCATATTTCAGGGGTGAAACAGGGTGTCCTTTGGACACCCCTGCTCCCTTGAAATTATTCTCAATTTGCGATTTGCAAACTGCGAATCACAAATTGAGAATAACTTCCCTTTCGTTCCTATGGGCCTCCTGGCCCATAGAAATGAATGGGAAAGTATTCATTAATTGTGATTCGCAATTTGCTAATCGCAATTAAGGAATTTTAAGAAATCGCAAAAAACACGCGCTTTTGTACATACATACCTATTTGCGATTCTCAAATAGCGATTTCTTAAAAGTCGCTATTTGAATATCGCAAAACTGGATGATGATACATATGGCCCTTAGTGTCTTCAGCCTGTCTCTGGGTCACAGGACTGGGTGTAGCTGACAGTTGGGCTTTATATATTGCACCTAGACAGCCACACACAATGGAGATCTTAGGTGTGCCTGGATGGGCCATCACTGACAGGATGGGAGGGTTGAGCTGGGCACAGCCCTACTTGAATAGGATGTGTCCTGCCACCACACAAAAGGCTTCATACTCCCATAATTAGACTGGAGCCAGGACAGGGACGGCAGGATGCCTGTGGATGTCAAAGCAAAGCATCTAGAAGCTTCTCCCACTTCAAAGGAAGGCCCAGGTATAAATATTGGACCTAGGCAACAACTCTTCAGTTCACTTCTGGACCTGTGAATTCTCTGCCTGAAAGATGGATTGCTGTGCTGAAAGTACTGCCACTGCTCTAAAGGACTGCTGCCCTGCTGTCCTGGCCTACTGCCCTCCTGTCTGGGTGGGAAGGACTGGACTTGCATCTGTTAAACCCAGGACAACAGAGAGACTCCAAGGACTAGTTGGCTGTCCTCTTGACTAGAGCCTCAGGAGCAGAAGGCTCCAAAAACCTAGAGCATGGACTCTGCCATCTGTAAGTCCGGCCCTGCCAAGTTGTGCCACCGCAGCCCTGGGCCCTTGGAAGTGATCCTAAAGGTGCTCTGCCAGCCCATTTGTGGATCCAGCAGAACCAATGCTTTCATCTGCTGTGCAGCACAATCCTGAGCAGAACCAATGCATTGCCTCTACTGCAAGGTTTCTCAAGGTCTCAATGCAAAGCTTCACCAACACAAGCCCTCGGATCGCAAATCTCTTGTTGACTACAGCCTTGACAACAACGCAGATTCTAGCAAATCAGCCTCGCAGCTCTTCAGAACCGAAGCATCGTTCTGACTGCGCAATAAATACATCCTCGACATTGTTGATAAGATCCTTGATGACAATGCAGTACTTTGTATCACAGCTTTGCAGCTCCTTGAAACTGACATATTGCCTTGACTACACGACGCATCCTCGACGCAGGACCTCACAGTGCTCTGCAACCAGAAACTAGAATACTCTTGTTTACTGGGCCTAACTGGGTCCCAGTAGCTGACCTTGTGACTTTGTCCTGGTCAGGCACAACCAGATATCCACAGTTGGTGCTTTGTGCGCTTTGGTGCTATTTTCTCTGAAATATGAACTCCTGAATATCTCCAGTTCTACTGATTGGATATTTGTCATTTTGTTCTTGTTTTATGTAATACAATTGACACAATGTTTCTAAATTAGTGTGGGATTTGTCTTGTGTTGTGTTTTCACTTTACTATTGTTTGAAGTGCTACATACATACTTTACACATTGCCTCTTAGTTAATCCTGACTGCTCGGTGCCAAGCTACCAGAGGGTTGAGCACAGGATAATTTCCAGTTTGCTTGTGCCTCAGCCTGACAAGGGTTGTGGTTGCTGCTTTAGTAGGGTTTCAACCCCCTCAACCACTAATCCAATTTCTCACACAAATGTCAAATAAACCATATTTGCCAGATACTCACGCAGACATTGGCACAAATGCACATTGTCACTATCAGTCAGAGCATAGATCCTACTGCATGTAATTGGTACTGGGTATTAGATCAAACTGCCAAAGTTTTAATGAGATGAAAGAGAATTAGTTGATTTTTTAAATAAAAAGTCCAAATCTGAATGAATTGGTGGTATACGTAATAACTAACAAGCCATTGAAACTGATTTAAATGATGTAATACACATGAAAAGATACAAAGAACGTTGACAAAATCCAGAGGCTAAGGTCACTCTTTTGAATTCTAATCAATGTGGGATCAGTCCCAAAATATTATATTAATGAGACTGTAAACAATTGATCCATAATGCTTGTTATGAGAAATCTTGGTCATAGGTTGAATCTAAATATTTATTGATCTGGAGGTTAACTCCTAGACATCTGGTGGCTTAACAATGTCTGATTTGTACTTAGAGACTGTGGTATTCACAACTCTCCGACAAGCGAATATTCAAAAAATTACCAGTGTCCAAACATCCAGTAAAGCAGTCACTACTAGCTGACATAAAAACTATGTCTATAATCAATGGAAGACATGTTGTTTTAATTAGTGCCTAGGAGGGGAAGTGATAGAAGAACTCGACTGAGCGACATCATTCACTGTTGCTTTGAACAGTTTTCTGATGATCACGAGGGTAGCTCTGCAACCCAAGCGAACTTAATTTGAACACTTTTGATAACTTGGATTAGTGGGACATTCTTACATGAAAAGCCTATTCGTACTGCAGTATAAACATTGATTAATTGTTCTTCCTTTTTCTTTCTCTTCTTTGCTAAGAACACTACCTATCTTCATGGGTTTCGCAGTATTAGTACCGTTACTATTCTCAGCAGACCTTTCTCTTAATACAGTCACTGTGGAATCAGAGATTTTATCTTTTTCACTCTACTGTTCTCAAAGCCTGTGATCAAGCTTTATCACCAATTCAATCAACTGTTTCAGGGTGGATAACCACCTGAGTTAAGAAATCCTTGATTCACCTATTTAAAATGTTATAAATCTAGGAGACTTGCTTTTGCGTTAGTCAGTTAGCTCCTACCACAAAGTTATTAAAGCTGTGATATAATGTGACAATATAGGATTCCTTGTTTAAACGTAACAGTTGAATGTTTACAGATTGAATAAAGCTAAGTTAGGTCGACAATTATCATATTAGTTACTTAAACATGGCAAAAGTATACCTTATAGGGTAATTTTGTTCTATAAGAGGAATGGACCAGGAAGCAGCAGAGTCACCTTAAAGACAGAACTAAGGCTTCTATCAGTTAATATCAAGTACAACAATATCCGACTGATAAAAGGCAAAAAATATTGATTTATAAAATATTGCAAAATAAATATTTCAAATTATAAAGAATTACAAAATATAGCCAGAAAGTTAAAACTGAAAATATACAACACTACCAAAATATTGAAAATAACACAATAAAAATAAAAATATTGTCATTAATAGATAAAAAATTAAGTATGTTTAAATCACATAGCAGGTTCAACTTAAAGTACTAAATAATTATTAATAATAATGTAGTGTAATATGCAATGCATTTTATATGTAAACTAGCAGCCCGCCTCAGGGTTGCCTGGGGCATTTCAGGCTTGCATGCACTCCCGCCCCGGCCCCCGCCCGCCACAATTATTGTCTGTGTCCCGGACAATGTCGTGGCTGCCGGGGGCCGGGGTGGGAGTGCACGCAAGCCTGAAATGCTGCCCCCAGACCCTGAGCCTTACCGCAGTTGTTCCGGGCCAACCTCCCGCACCGACTCCCTCCCGTCCCGTGTCCCAGAGCCTTACCTGAGCCGCCGCTCCTCCCTGAGCTCCTCACCTCACCGCCGCTCCTCCTCGTCATCACGTACGTTGCGGCCAGCGCTACGTCGTGGCCGTCAGTGTTGCGGCCGGCGCTACTTTCAGGGCACTATTTTTTTTTTGAAGTTATATTTTTAAATATACGTTTTTTTAATTTTCTATAGCCTATGTCCATCTGCACACCCTGAGGATTACAACAATGTATTGGGTGTGTGGATTGGTGCTGTGATGCCCGAGTTTACCTTGCCAAAAGGTTTGTGTTCTCTCTTTATAATAGTAGTATTGATATATCAATAATATTATACATATAATCGGAATATATGCATATAAAGATAATGGGCCAGATGTACGACACTTGCATTTTGCAACTCGCAAATTGGGTCGCTTTGTGACTCGCAATTTGCAACTCGCAAAATGCAATGTACAACAGTGTCTCAGACATTGTTTGAGATTCCCAATGGGGTTGCAAATTGCATGCCTCATCAATACTCATGAGGCAAGCGCAATTTGCAATCCCATTGGGAATGGCTAGCACTCGCATGGTGGCCTGCTGGGATCAGCAGACCACCATGTCTTTGACAGTTTTTCCAATAAAGCATTTTTTTTTTAAAAAGGCAGCTCCTTTTTCCTTAAGAGAAAATGGGAAGCATTTAAAAAAGAAAAATGAAACTTATCAGTTTCATTTTTTAAGGGCAGGTAGTTGTCCCTGGGACCACTGTCTGCCTTAAAAAAATATTTTCTCACACACTCACAAAGGGGAAAGGGTCCCCTAGGGACCTCTTCCCATTTGCGAGTGGTTTACCACCTACTTGAAGTAGGTGGTAAACTGTGAGTGGTTTGCGGTTGCAAAACACTTGTACATTGCAGTAAGTTTTGCTATTAGGAAGGGACGCCCCTTCCTAATAGCAAGAGATTTAAATGCTATTTTACGAGTCAGTGACTCGCAAAATAGCGTTTGAACATGCCATTACCCTTTTTTGCGTTCACAAACAGGTCGATCTCCAGTTTGCGATTGCAAAAAAGGGTTGTACATCTGGCCCAATATATATTATTATATTTTTTTAAATATCAATAACATTGCTTTTAACATATAAACACAACATAAATCATTTATAAAATAGGATCAAGCTTAAACTACACCAACAATACATTCATTACAACCAAATTTAATGTTAAAAGAAAATATTACATCAACAAAAAAAGTAAAATATATATTATTTAAAAAATATTTAGTGCATGATTCCGAGTATGGCGGTTCTGAGACCGCCGTATCTGCAGTTGCGGTCCGACCGCTGCCTTCTGATCTGTCTACCCAATTATGAGGTAGGCAGTCAGAAAGCCACAAGGCCACCGCCAGGATCCTGGGTCCCGATGGGGCGATGGTATGAAAAGCGACAGCCTGTGGCAGCGGTGCTAATGCCGGCACTACCGTGCAGATCACTACCTGCCTTTCCGATGAGCTATTCATGTCATGTCATTTGAGATGTCATCAGTGATGTCACTGACCATGTCGTGAATGTTGTAATATGTGACATCATCAACAGTGGATTGCGGGCATGCGAATTATAGTTAGTAGAACTAACTACAACGAAGGAATTTCAATGGTTTTGTACGAGTGAAATGTCCAGCTAACTATAACAGCACTGAAACCTATGTTTTTTTCAGTGAATTTCTAAGGATTTTAAATGCTAATTCCTAACTATAACATGCCTGAAACCTATGGTTTTTTCACTGAATTTCAATGGATTTTTTAAGGCTAATTTCTAATTATAATGTTCATTTAACCTAATGTTTTTCAGTGATCTTCAATTATCATTCCATTCTCAACCTGGTGACACCAGCCGATATCGGCAGTTTTCCAGCAATAGGTTCCGGAAAAAAAATCCTCACAAATGACAGCAACAACTAACGTTAATAATATGCATAGTAGGCATTCCCGTGCAAAAATAACACAAAAACACTGCTTCCCGATATTTTCAACAAGCAGCCAAATCTGAGGTGCAATCCAAAAACAGCTAATAAGCTGCATTAGCAGTAGGAATCTAACATTTGCCTTTTACTGGTGTAAACCAGGACAACTACCTACAGTTTGAAAGGGAGCTGAGCCCAGAATCACATCTGAAGACCAACACATGTCATAGAGTTATTCATCATGCAGCTCTGACACCCAAAAATACCACAATAACCACTGCCACCAGCCTCAAGAGGTCCCCCCTGGACCACCCCCCTCCCTACTACCACTGAGGCAGCGCAGAACAGGACAGCAGACCTTCCAAAAACAACATGGTCCCTCAGCCACACAATAGCTGAATGTTGGGGAGTGGTGGCAACCAAGTATGTGTGAAGGACACAAGTCACCCATGAATAATAATGCACACAATACCAAGTGTAGAGGTGATGTTCTGGACAGACCTCACTATGCAGAGCACAAACCTCTCTATGTGTACAAATACTGTGGATGCGTTGTGCATAGTGGACGCAACTGTGTTACCTTAGGCAGTGGGAAGATCACGGTCATGTAGCTGTGTTGTCCCCCCCTTGAAGCGGAAGTGGAGTGGGCTGGTCCAAAATACGCCACTCCAGCTTAGGAGTGTGAATAAATAGGCTGGGGCTCTGGGCGTGGTTCACTTGTGGAAAAGCCAAAGCGTCTGCCAGAGCGGCGGCCCTCAATCTGCCACGTGGCTGCTGCCATGACCGCGGGCCACCTCAACACTGTACCCCTGCAAACTCAGCGGCACAGCACCACAGACTTATGTCTGTACAGACTACTGCCTTGGATCTAAACTACAGACAGCAGGGTTCACAGCTTGAATTTAGCCTCAATTTATTAATTACTCAGAGAACTGTACTCTATGTCCTTAAATTTTGTGAAGAAGTAGTAACAAAATGACAGATGACGCAGTCCAGTAGGCAAGACACATTGTACCACTGCGGCCTGCCCGGACCACGCATCATCGCAGGCTGCACACATGCTGAGTCCTTCAGATGTCACTAACTCCCTGCACCATAAGTCATTGCCACATGACCTTATTAAGGCAGAATTCATTAGACAAAAGACATTGCTCCTAGTGCGGCCCGCCCGGACCACGCAGGGTGCGCAGACGCTGAGCACCAGAGGTACCACTAACTCAGTGCACCATAAGTCATCGCCACATGGCCTTATTAAGGCAGAATACAGTAGACAAAAGACATTGCTACCAGTGCGACCTGACCGGACTACGCATCATAGCAGGCTTCACACAAGCTAGTTGATTCAAGTGCCACTAACTCAGTGCACCCCTTATCATCACTTGCAGCACACACTCTGAATTGCCAATAACTGCAGCTCAACTCAATACCACTTGGCCATGGGCCCTTGCGGGCCACTGCCTCCAGCCTATACTGCGGTCATTAGGGCTCACAATTAAAATTGAGTCTTGATTCATTAATTGAAGAGTTACTACAATGACCAATTTTGTCTTGCAAGTCCAAACAAACACTGAATGGCAGTCTACACTGCGGAAAGCTGAGCTCACAACTTGAACTATAACGTCCCTGAAACCAACATGTTTCGACAATGTATTCCATACATATTTCATGTACGACACTTGCATTTTGCAACTCGCAAATTGGGTCGCTTTGTGACTCGCAATTTGCAACTCGCAAAATGCAATGTACAACAGTGTCTCAGACATTGTTTGAGATTCCCAATGGGGTTGCAAATTGCATGCCTCATCAATACTCATGAGGCAAGCGCAATTTGCAATCCCATTGGGAATGGCTAGCACTCGCATGGTGGCCTGCTGGGATCAGCAGACCACCATGTCTTTGACAGTTTTTTCCAATAAAGCAGCTTAAAAAAAAAAATGCAGCCCATTTAAAAAAGAAAAATGAAACTTATCACTTTCATTTTTTAAGGGCAGGTAATTGTCCCTGGGACCACTGTCTGCCTTAAAAAAATATTTTCTCACACACTCACAAAGGGGAAAGGGTCCCCTAGGGACCTCTTCCCGTTTGCGAGTGGTTTACCACCTACGTGAAGTAGGTGGTAAACAGTGAGTGGTTTGCGGTCGCAAAACACTCGTACATTGCAGTAAGTTTCGCTATTAGGGAGGGACGCCCCTTCCTAATAGCAAGAGTTTCAAATGCTATTTTACGAGTCAGTGACTCGCAAAATAGCGTTTGAACATGCCATTACCCTTTTTTGCGTTCACAAACAGGTCGATCTCCAGTTTGCGATTGCAAAAAAGGGTTGTACATCTGGCCCAATATATATTATTATATTTTTTTAAATATCAATAGCATTGCTTTTAACATGTAAACAAAACAGAAATCATTTATAAAATAGGATCAAGCTTAAACTACACCAACAATACATTAATTACAACCAAATTTAATGTTAAAAGAAAATATTAAAACAACAAAAAAGTAAAATGTATATTATTTAAAAAATATTTAGTGCCTGATTACGAGTATGGCGGTTCTGAGACCGCCGTATCCGCAGTTGCGGTCCGACCGCTGCCTTCTGATCTGTCTGCCCAATTATGAGGTAGGAGGTCAGAACGCCACAAGGCCACCGCCAGGATCCTGGGTCCCGATGGGGCGATGGTATGAAAAGCGACAGCCTGTGGCAGCGGTGCTAATGCCGGCACTACCGTGCAGATCACTACCTGCCTTTCCGAGGAGCTATTCATGTCATGTCATTTGAGAAGTCATCAGTGATGTCACTGACCATGTCGTGAATGATGTAATATGTGACATCATCAACAGTGGATTGCGGGCATGCAAATTCTAGTTAGTAGAACTAACTACAACGGAGGAATTTCAATGGTTTTGTACGAGTGAAATGTCCAGCTAACTATAACAGCACTGAAACCTATGTTTTTTTCAGTGAATTTCTAAGGATTTTAAATGCTAATTCCTAACTATAACGTGCCTGAAACCTATGGTTTTTTCACTGAATTTCAATGGATTTTTTAATGCTAATTTCTAATTATAATGTTCATTTAACCTAATGTTTTTCAGTGATCTTCAATTATCATTCCATTCTCAACCTGGTGACACCAGCCGATATCGGCAGTTTTCCAGCAATAGGTTCCGGAAAAAAAATCCTCACAAATGACAGCAACAACTAACGTTGATAATAAGCATAGTAGGCATTCCCGTGCAAAAATAACACAAAAAGACCGCTTCCCGATATTTTCAACAAGCAGCCAAATATGAGGTGCAATCCAAAAACAGGTACTGAATGGCAGTCTACACTGCGGAAAGCTGAGCTCACAACTTGAACTATACCGTCTCTGAAACCTACGTGTTTCGACAATGTATTCCATACATATTTCATGTTTTCTTCCATATGCCTACACTGCGGTCAGCCGAGCTCACAATTAGAATTCTGTCTTGTTTTATTTATTGCAGAAAGAATTGTACTCTATGTCCTCAGATTGTGCTAAAAGAATGTGACAAAAAGCATTCCTAGATGTCTGTGCTGACTACTGCCTTCGATCTACACTGCGGATAGCAGGGCTTACAATTCAGATCGAGTCGCAATTGCAGATGACGCAGTCCAGTAGGCAACAGACATTGCTCCCAGTGAGGCCCGCACGGACTACGCATCATCGCAGGCTGCGCACACGCTGAATGCTTCTGATGCCCATACCTCAGTGCACCACAACTCATAGACCCTTTATGATAGAATCTTTTGTGTATGATTTGAGATCTGCTGCCCCTATGTCAGGACCCCGAAGTCCTGACGTTAATTACCTCAAAAGAAGAGAGTCACAGTGCTGTGCAGACACAGAGGAATACGTGGGCAGAGCTAATTCGAAGATGGCAACTTCGGAGAGCCACTGACTCCAAGCGGAGGTCAGCGGTCTAGTTCATTAGCAGTAATCACAGGGAGTTTAGGTGAACCGCGCAAGCGAAGGAAATTACGCACTTCACCAGAGTTTCGGCCCGGGAAGGAGTGTTCCGGAGGTAGCGTAGTTAGTGAGAGAATTTAAGCGATCTTCTGTAAAAATTAGTTAGCGAGGTCTGAAATTAATCTTGCCAGCCAATATTAAGCGCGTTTGAGGCTTAATGAGAAAAACTCACCGAGTTATCAGTTGAGGAGAAGTTCGAGTTATCAGCCTCAATGACATGAGAAGCGAAACGATATTTCCCAGCAACCGAACGGAAGACAGAAAGGGCTTTAAACAGTGGATTCGTTCCTGACTCGAACTCGGCAATTCATCACAGGTGCACCTGAGAGCAATAACGAAGACGACGACAAAAGCTAAGTGTTATTTTTTTTCATGAAATGAATCTAGAGAATTCACTGTAATAGATTGTAAATATTGTGAAAAAGAGAGAGTACTTACCCAAAGGCCGACGTCAGGGATAAGAACTGCATGTGTGCAAACACACAAACCTGTAAATAGAAATTAAAAAGATTAGAAGACGAACAGAAAAAAGAAAAGTTATAAGACAAACAAAAGTAGACAAACAAGTAAGTCACTAACAAGGGAGGTTTAAATAATAAGGAAGCTCGAAGTGTATAAAGTGATATTAAAAGTAATTGTGTTAATTAGGAAGAAAAAGGAGACACACCAGGAAAAGCGCTAGGAAGCGGCAAGGAAAGAAGAGCAGGAAATACAGAAGTTGAGAATAGGAAAATATCGAAGTAAGTGAATTACCATAGTGAGAAAATCCAAATTAGTGGTATATCAGTACTGAGAACTGTCTTGTAAATTGTAGGTAAACACAGAGCTAGTTGGAGCTAGAAGCATTTATCCACCTAGTGAGAAATAGAAGAGAAGCAACGTTCTGGAAGACATAAGGTAGGAAGAGTGAGATTTAGTTTTAAGATCAGTAGATAAGGAGTAGGATAACCGATTATTAAAGGTTGCTTTTTCCCTTCAGGTTGACATGAGGTAGAAGTCTGTGGGACGGACTACTAGAAGAATCGACCAGAGCTTGTCTCTACTCTCTTTTGTTATTTCATCCAATTTCCCCCTTCCCCCAAAGGTAGCATATCTAGAGTTTTGTTTACTAATCTCTGAGCTGCTGCTTAGGTGGATTCGTGATCAAGCATCTCTGTTCATGTGTAGTATATAACCAAGTATTATTTAGTCTGACAGAGTGAAGTGCCCACGTAGCATTTTACACCCGAACAGAGATGGCAGAGGGAATAGATTTACAAGGGTTAGGAACAATTTTAGATAGCATACAAAAAGAGTTAAGCGCAGTCAGGGAGGAGAACCAAAAACTTAGATTAGAAGTAGTAAACTCAAGGAAAGAGACCGCAGAGGTAGCACAAAGAATTAGACAACCATTTAGTTCTGGGCAAGATGCACAAAACCCATTAGCTGAGGGTACCAATAGAGTGACAACTCAGGTGATCCATTCATTGTCTCCAGTAATTCCATTGGCAGCACTGGAACGATTTAGTGGAGACCCACAAAAGGCGCAAATATTCATCACGCAATGTTCACTACGTTTCATGTGCCGCCCTTCAATTTTCCCAGATGCGCAATCTAGAGTCGCTTTTGTGTTGTCGTATCTGAGTGGGGATGCTGCATCCTGGTCTTCGCCTTTAATCACAAAAAATGATCCAATACTACGAAATTACGAAGATTTTAAAGAAGAGTTTCTTCGGATTTTTGACAGACGACAATATAATGAGTTACTTGACCTGAAACAAGGAAATCGAGATGTAGTCTCTTATTTGGCTCAGTTTAATGAGCTTGTGGTAGAAACAAACTGGCCGGAGAGCAAGAGGGTGGCAGTGTTCTACCGCGGGTTGAAGGACGAACTAAAGGATGTGTTGGCTGGTATACCAAATAGACCCACAGATGTCGCTGTGTTGGTGGACTTAGTCTTGGAAATAGATTTCCGACAAGGAGAAAGAAAGGGCGAGAGACGACAGGAATTCAAGGCGGTGGTTCCCTGATTTGATCGGGTTAGATCGGAAGGAGGACGAAGTTATGAGAGCCAACAGAGTTCTGAACACATGCAGATTGGAACTATACGTGGCCCCCTTTCTAAGTGAGAGAAGGAAAAAAGAATAACCAGCAATCTGTGTATGTATTGTGGACTGGGAGGCCATTTTGTGAGGAACTGTCCTAAGAAACCCAAGGTAACCTTCAAGCCGAAGGAAAACTAGTAGCACCATCTGTTGGAGGAGTTGAACGGGTAGATGCTATACAAGAAAAAACTCCTGAAGAACATAGAGTGGCTAATACGTTACAGTCTGCAGCATCACATCTGATTCTATCGATGGAAGTAAAATTCATGTAACGTTGAGTGAAGTTTCAGTGATGATAGACTCAGGGGCCACCGGAAATTTTTGTGATCTAAAATTTGCAAGCAAGGTGGGAATCCAGGCCATCAAAAAATCTAAAAGTGAACCAGTTAGAGCCGTGGATGGAACAAATTTGTCCTCGGTCCCTATTGTGAGCCATACTGAGTTAATACATCTGATATCAAATGATGGGCATGAGGAAAAGATCCAGTTTAATTTGATTGATGCCCCCCAATTCCAGCTAATACTTTGACTCCCCTGGCTTACTGAACATAATCCAACGATCAACTGGAGTTCTAGAACCATTCAAATGGAATCGGGTTATTGTCAAGAAAATTGCTATGGAGGTCAAGAAAAGAATCAAGAACTTAATCTTGCACAATCCTTGTTTCAGACAGGAGGATCAATATGTGTCATCCACGTTCAGGAGATACCGGAAGAGTACCAGGACTTCGAAGATGTTTTTAATGAAGTGGAAGCAGAGCAACTACCACCGCATCGCATTTACGACTGCAAGATTGAGATAGAACCTGGCTCGAATTTTCCTTGCAGTCGAGTTTACGCCCTAACTGAAAAAGAGCATCATCATTTAACAGAATTCCTAGACAAGTATTTAGCCAACGGTTTCATTCGGCCTTCACAATCCCCGGTATCCTCGCCCTTGTTTTTCATGCCAAAGAAAGAAGGGGATTTAAGAATCTATATTGACTACAGAGCCATCAATAAAATCACAAAGAAGAACCAATATCCGCTACCACTTATATCAGTCTTGCTAGATCAAGTGAAAGGAGCCAAAATATATACAAAATTAGACTTGAGAGGGGCGTACCATCTGGTGAGAATGAAGGAAGGCGATGAATGGAAAACGGTTTTCCGGACGAGATTTGGGCTATTCGAATATCAAGTGATGCCCTACGGTCTCTGCAATGCCCCAGCCGCTTTTCAGCACTTCATTAACAACGTCCTGAAGGAGTTCATCGATCGGCAAGATGGCGGCCGCTCACTAGTGGCCGGAGCAGCGCTGCAGTGAGGACTCTTTAGAAACGGAGCTCTGAAAGAGCTGAGATGCTGCGGGACTCATTACGTTAGCTGCCGCTCACCTCTGTACCTGAGGGAAAAACAGTGAAGAGAACGAGGAAATCACCTGTGTTGCTGATGGCGGCTTGATGGTCGTTCTCAGGGTCGCTGCCTGCCGGAATTCGAAGCGTGCAACACGGAGGGAGACCGGAGTTAATGCAGTCTGTGCTCGCCTGCCGTGCCTGCCGTGCCTGCCGTGGGTCCGCAAAACAGATCTTGCGGGACCTACGGAACTTGATAATTATCCTTTCCGCTGCACTCCCGGGCTGGAAGCGGCTCGATACCGCTGGGAGGCGGAGTAAGGGCAAGCGTTCTCAGCTGAGGGACGCCGGTACCGCTACGAATGCTGCTGACGCTGGGAGCAGCGGTAACCTGAAACAGGCGAGAAGAGACGGCGTCTCGCTAGTATTGTTGAGGAAACGTACCTCTCATAGTGATATGGCCCCCAAACTGAATCCTGCGGAAAAATCCCTCGGCGCCAAGAGAAAACAGAAAGACAAAGATAAAGATAAAGCACCAAGGGAGGAGGAGTTTGCTGAGCCTGGGGAAGTTCATACACCCCCTGCTGAAGAGCGAAGTAAGAGGAAGCAGCTACAGACACAGCAGCAGACAGCGGGGGTATGAACACGGCTAGCGACAACATCAATTGCCGAACTTTTTGCAAAAGCTGGTAAGGAGAAGGGAGCGGTGGAGGCTGTAAAGGGGGATGCTGAGCCTGGGAAGGATGAAGAGCCTACTGATATTGAAATAAAAAATGTCAGTGAGGATGTGATAGTGTGGTCCCAGGATTGTACTGTCTCTAATGAAGATACTACCCCCACTAAAGACTCCCCAGAACTTGAAATTAAAGCAAAGGAGGGAGAGATGCAAAAAGCGGCTGATGGTATAAATATGAAAGTGGCTGACAACATGAGTTTAAGCTCAAAAGAGACACAGCAGGCGGATATTGAGCTACTCCAAAGAAAGACAATAAGTCTAACTCTATCTGAACCAGAAAAAAAACCTGGAAGCTACAAATGACTCAGCAAGCCTGGCAACTGCTGTCATAGATGTAGTATGTGATGCAGACGTTCTGCTGGGTGGAGACCAAAATGGGGTTGTGAAGGAGAGTGCCCCAAGTGAGGCGTTTTACTCCGCATCCGATGGCCAAGAATTGTCTGAGGATGAAGAGGTCGGCTCTTCCTATATAGACTCTGAAAGTGACCCAGAATTAGAGCAACCAGCAACAGCTTTAAAGGTCTCAGGAGCCAATAACAAACATGAGCCAAGCTGGGATCACCCCTGGATAGTTCACTACAAGACGGATTTGCCTTGGAGTCCGCCCAGATGTCACTCCTAGAGAGAATACATCAAGAGATTATTGCTCACAGGGAGGAAACTCGCAGGGACAATCAGAAAGCCCATACCGCAATGAAAAAAATGCAGGCGGTAGTTAGAAAATTATCTAAAGTTTGTGCAACTACAGGCGTTAGAGTGGCAAATTTAGAAGACAGGATTGTATCCACTGAGACTGAGGTGGCAGCTGCGGTCTCTAAAGTTGGATCATATGACACTCAGATGACTGATATCCATTGGAAACTGGAAGAAATGGAAAATAGACTTCGCAGGAACAACCTGCGCGTGCTGGGAATTCCAGAGGGAAATGAAGGGTCTGACATTAAAGCATATATAATCAAGCTATTTGCACAGGCTTTTCCTGAGCTTAATGGATGGAATTGGTCTTCTGAAGTTCAAAGAGTTCATTGTATCCCTTTCACCTGAAAAGGAATACTAAGGAGGGGCCTACCCAAGAGCGGTACTGATTTATATTGGAAACTTTATCCTACGGCAAGCCATATCAGACCTGGCAAAACCAAACACAAAAAGAAATGTTGAAGGAATATCTTTCTTTGTCAGGCCAGATTTCTGCCACACTACGGTGGAGAGGCGATGGCGGCTGAGAGGGATGATCAAGCCCTGTCAGGATAAGAACTTGCAGGCCTTTCTGCTAAACCCTGCACAGCTAAAGATTATAAATAAGGGCAAGACTCTATTCTTTTCCTCAGAGATTAAGGTGCAAGAATATCTGGACTCATTGTGATTATTGACTGTTAATGTTTGATATTTACGGCAGGAGCGAGCTGATTTAAGCTGTAGAAGCGTAGGTCTGAGAAACGCTGGCTATTTTGTGTTATTTTTTTTTTCTTTCTTAGTCCAGATCTTTCTATAGTCAATTGTTAAGGAGATGAGTAGATTTGTTCTGGGCTCCACAATTTTGGTAGATAATTGAATTGGATGATAAGCGTCCTCACTGAAATCACTGCATTCCATCACTAACACAGACAAGGTCTGTGTGCCTCACGAAGAGGGGAGAGCAGGGGGGATGGGAGGGTGGGTGGGACGGGGCTGAAGGTAGAAGGGGAGGAGGGTGGGACGAGGGCTGGGGCTGGGGGGTGAATGAGTGGAAAAAGGGAGAAAAAGGGAAGTGGGAAGGACAAAGATATGATGAGAAGGACAATAACATGGTTAAGGATTTAAGTGTTGAGATACAAATACAACCAAATGGAAAGCATTAGAATATGTACTATTAATGCAGGAGGCTTGAACGATTGGAGGAAGAGGCAGAGACTGGCATTCTTAGTAAGGCATGAAAGAATAGATTTCGTCTGTATACAAGAGACCCATCTCCCATGGTCCAAACTTAACCAACTTTGTCTGAGTGGCTTTGAATTCGTTGTTTGCTCCACACAGACGTCCACAATCAGGGGTGTAGCTATATTAATTTGTGGTTCTCTAAGTAAAGCAAAAAAAGTGAAAGCAGACAGTAATGGGAGATGGGCAGTTGCCAAATTAGATCTGGGCTTTACGCTATGTGTAACGTATGGTTCTAATCAGGATGAGCCCGAAATATTCGATTTCCTAGAAACTGAACTTGTGGGGTGGTCTACCCCATTGATAATAGCAGGGGATTTTAATATTTCGGCGGATTGGGCCGGCTCTGCACCATATGTTGGCCGTAAACCCAAGGTTTTTCAATCTATTCACTCATTACTAGGTTCCCATGGGATGCACGATGTATGGGGGGCCAAATATCCACTGGATTGCGGATTTACTTATTTTTTTAACCCTGCACAAAGATATACGAAGCTGGATTATTTCCTGATCTCATCCTCTGAACTTCCCAAAGTTAACATTACTAAACTTCCTAAAGTGGTCTCTGACCATAATCCCCTATTTTTAACATATAATTTAGGTCAGAGGAAAAGAAAAACTAATTCCTGGTCTTTTGAGAAAAAGCTACTCAGTGACAATAGATTTACAGATCATTTGAAAAAATGGGTGTCACAATTTTTTGCAGCAAATAGGTATAGCGCTTCTAGAAACATGGTCTGGGAAGCCTTTAAGGCGGCTCTGAGGGGCGAAACCATCAGTTGTTCAGCAAGATTGAGGAGGGAAGATAGGAGAAAGATTGAGGTTTTAATGACAGAATTAGTAAAAGCAGAAGAACAACATGTGAAGGATATAGTAATAGGGCCCAACACTACTGTAAGTCAGGAAGCGCTAGTGGTAATTAAAGCCGCACTCCAGAAAGAGGTAACTATAAATGCCATAGGAGACTACCAGTCAAATAGGGTTAAAAGATATGAGACCGGGGAGCAGGCAGGGAGAGCGCTCGCCCTCCGGTTAAGGCAGGAAAAAGCGAGGAATACTATTGTCTGTATCGAAGAGGATAAGATCAGGTTTACAAAAAGCAAGGATATTTTAAGAGTATTCGAAAAATTCTACCAGCAGCTTTACGAGCAGGAAGAACCTAGTAAAAAACCTGGGGAAGGAATACGAGACCGGGGCCCCCTACTAGAGGAGTCAGTCAAAAAAAACTCGATGAGGAAATTACACTAGCGGGGGTATCGTCAGCATTACGGGAACTAGCTTCTGGGAAGGCTTCAGGTCCCGATGGAATTCCTCTCGAAGTATATAAAACCATAGAAGTTGAAATTACCCGGCTCCTGGTGGACTTGTTTAACGGGGTCATGTGCTTGGGATTAATACCTGCTTCGTGGAAAGAGACAAATATTGCAATTTTTCATAAAAAGGGGAAACCAGTGGAAATGGCAGGATCCTATCGCCCCATATCATTGATAAACTCTGATACAAAGCTCTACTCTAATTTTGGCAAAGAGGTTAGGCAGGGTCATTGGTGGTCTCGTATCCCTGTGGCAGCATGGGTTTGTCCCCGGTCGGGGTATGACTGATCACACATGTAGGGCAATATCATTGTTTGATACCCAGGCTGCAGCGGGAGGAGAGATGGCCATGATCCTGCTTGACGCAGAGAAGGCTTTTGATCATGTGGATTGGAGCTTTCTCTGGGCCATCTTAGCCGCAAGGGGATTTGGTCCCAATATAATACGAGCCCTTAAAGCTATGTATGTAGACCCGATAGCTAAGGTGACTGCCATGGGCGAGAAATCAGGGGTGATTCATATAAAGAGGGTAACTCGTCAAGGGTGCCCTTGCTCCCCTATTCTAATTGCTTTGTATATTGACCCCCTCATCCAGGGTATCCTTGACTGCCCAGAGATAACTCCAGTAATCTGCAATGGTTTTTCAAATAAAATACTGGCTTATGCTGACGACCTTGCGGTTATAACAAATAATCCACAACAAACCCTTCCCATCCTGATTCAGATGGCTAAACTGTTTGGGGATGAGTCAGGATATCTACTAAATGAATCAAAAACGCAGGTCATTTGCTCCAAAAATATTATCAAAACTGATTATAGATTTGTCGATTCTGCCATGTATCTTGGGGTCAAAATTAACGACAATGTGGGAAAAATGTGGGAATCTGCCGCTTATTAAGAATATTGAGATGGAATTAAAAAGAATAGATGTATTACATCTCTCGCTAGTAGGTAGGGTGAATGCAGTCAAAATGTCTATGTTCCCTAGAGTACTGTACTTATTCTGCGCCATCCCACTATTTATAGAGGATAAGATTATGAAACATCTCGAATCTATGTTTATTAGATTTGTTTGGCAATACGGAAGGGTAAGGCGCTCTACAAACTTAATGGCGTTACCTAGAGAAAGGGGTGGGATGGGACTTCCGAATTTAAGGTTATATCACTGGGCCTGTCTTTTAGCCCAAATGACCATCTTATTTTAATCCGTCTCTATACTTGAAATAGTATCTGGGTCTGTAGATGAGCAGCGTCCTCCTCAGATTTACAGGATGTTATTGGGCGACAAGGCTACAAACTTATTTCAGTGCGAATTAGAATGAAGTTTTTATAAAAAAACGAGATTGAAGACACTGTATGGGGCATGGCAGCCATCATGAAAATCTTTAATATCCCGAAAGTTAACTCTTATGTACAACTGTATAATTCGTCTTTCTTTCCCCATCTAAAAAATGATGGAAACTTGCTGATTTGGAAAAGGATGGGAATCAGATCTCTGGGAGTTATAATGGAAGGAGGTGAAATCCTGGGGTTTGAAATTTTGCAGGAAAGATTCGGTATTCCAGACAGTCATTGGCTGGTATACGGTCAAGTCCCCCCCAAGATTAGGTCAGTTAGGCCGCGGATTTCAGTAACAGCAGACTTCCATATGATTGAGATACTACATATAGGTTGTAGGAAGATCAAGATTATATACAATTGTTTATTGGATCGAATTCCGGATGATATTGAGAAGGTTGAGTCAAATTGGGCTCTAAAACTAGGTGATCCCGATGTCAATTTAGATCTTGCTCTTTTATTGAATAAGAAAATATTCCGGGCATCAAATGTTCGCGCACAACACTATAAGACCATTTTTAACTTATACCACACACCAGCAAAGATATATGCTTGGGGTATAAGTGACAATGATAATTGTCCCAGATGTAACGAAAGCCAGGCTGACATTATACATATGTTTTCTTCCTGCAAACGGTTAGATATTGTTAAAAATGAGATAGTGAAATTTTTGGAGGGGCTGCTAGGTCATTCCATCGACCTATCCCCTACCTTAATGCTTTTTGGTATAGATTCTAAGCTGGGTCTTGGGGAAGATGAAAGAGATCTAGTATTTTTATCTGTTGTGGTACTTCGAATTGTAATTTCCGCTGCGTGGAAGGACTCGAATCCTCCATCCTTCCAGATGTGGTTCTCCAGATTGTTAGGAATCCATAACATAGAATCATGCCTCTATGAATATAAAGGCAAAAGGGAGCGTAATAAGGGTGTACACTTATGGGCTCCTGTAACAAACTGGAGAGTAGATAGAATTGGGTAAAGGCTCACTGTTTTAATTACCCGAAACTGTTTCTTTTACTCTAGTAATTTATTTCCCTTCTGCTATTAGGCCTCTCTGATAAAATGTCTGTAAATATATCAAATGTATGACTTATGTTCTTATCATGTATGTGATAATTTATGAAATTTGTCCTTATATGTACCATCTTTTCCAATAAAAAAGAAAAAAAAGGAGTTCATCGATCAGTGTGCAATCGTGTAAATTGACAATGTACTTATTTACTCCATGGATGAAGAAAGACATCAGGATCAAGTCAGAGGAGTTTTACAGAAATTGAGAGAAAATAAACTGTTTGTAAAACTCGAAAAGTGTGCTTTCAACGATTCCCAGGTGGAGTTTTTAGGCTTTGTCATCTCACCAATGGGCATTCTTATGGATCAGAAAAAGATTGAAGCGGTGATCAATTGGAAGTACCCTGAGAGTGTTAAGGAAGTCCAACGTTTTATTGGATTTTCACATTTTTACCGAGATTCATCTGCGAATTCTCACGCAAGATCCTAACCGCCTCCCACACCCAAGCCTTCATGATAGCACAGGAGGGATCTCCTCTTCTGTGTAAGGTACCCTTTTCCAACGTTGGCCACAAACAAGAGAGCATATTGCAATTCCATAGTGGGCAGGTTACTCTTCTACACGTTTAAACTAGAACAGGTGTTAATGGGTGCTTGCAAGGCATGAAGGATGTAAGTGATGAGCGCAGCAAGGAGGTACCCTTGAGTGCATCTAGCACTGCACAGATATCCTAGGGTGCTTATTCCTCTGAGTGCACAGAAATCATTTATAGATTATAACTTTGACTCACTTGGGGAATCGGGTTTGAGTGCATTGGTTCATACTGGGACAAAGGAAGAGCTTGCATGCAATGTTTCAGAGCGAGGTGCCCAGGATACTCGCACCAGGGTGGCTAAATAGCAGTGCTGCTGCCTACCACTGGTTACATGAATGTTTAAGTGCCTAATATCACAGGTAGTGCATCTGAGTCATAAGGCACCGATCGCTTTGGTAGGGCGTGGGGGAGCGATGGGGATGGAAAGCATTCTAGTCCTGACTTGGCAGGGCAGCAATGAATGAACATGAGAATACTACATTTAACAAGAATTTCACTCAGATTGGAGGCCAGTAACTAGTCACAAACAATTGAATATTTTAGTAATTGTTGGTAAATCAAAGCCCATTAAAATAGTTGGGACCGTGCAAGTGGTTGTGTTTTTAACGAGGGATGCGGGGGGTGTGAGAGGGCAGTGTTATTATAGTCCAGATTAAGATAGTAGTGGCAATTACCAGTCGTAATATCTTCCTTCGTGTTATTCCTATTAAAAAATCTATGCCATACATAATGGTTTCTGCAATATCACTTTAACTTGCACTCTTTCATAGAACAAGCATTTGCCATACAATAGGTCTCGCATTATGAAAGTTTGAGCTATTGGTGTTGCATTATTTAGCAATGCCAATAGCTCAAACTTTAATAATGCGAGACCTATTGCATTGCAAATGCTTGTTTTTAAGGTAAGGTGTGTTGCGAGCACCGAAGCATGCAGACACGAGCGTGACATTCCGGTCACAGCTGCCTTGCTTTGGAAATGTTATATTTTAAATGTGAAAAGGTTGGGAAGTAGAAATTAACAGGGGTTCAGTCATTCTTGCTTTATACTTGCTGCATACAAGACGTGTTCTGAGGATCAATCCACATCAAGAGAATTACAGTCTCTGTGTTTTCCTTCCTGCATACTGGACTTTCCTACAATTACTAATTCTCTACTATCTTTCAGATGTGGAGCTGCGAATATTCTCTTCAGGGTCACTCTCTCAGTCTTTCTCTCTCTCTCTTCCTCTCTCCTTTGATGAATGCATGACGCACAGTCTTATCTTGCTTTTTATTTAACAGGCTGTGTTTCATGAATTGGCGTCCCACCCTCAACACCACCAGAGCTCAACGCCTGTAGAACCTGCGATGATGCGTGGCCATCCTGACAATGCCTGAGAAGGTTGCTTCGGCATGTGGGGGACACTCTTTCACACACGCCGGTGTCACAAGAGGAGCAGAGAAGCTTCTTTCTGCAGCAGTGAGAAGTCCCCTCTGGGCAGTGGAAGTGGATAGTGTGCAGCAGCATGAGTTCACAGGAGCAGGTAAACACCACTAGGCAGTGGGAGTGGATGGGGTAGAGCAGTCTGGGTGTGCAGGAACGGGCAATCCCCTCTGAGCAGTGGGAGTGGATGGGGTGCAGCAGTCTGGGTGCGCCGGAATGGACAGTCACCTCCAGGCAGTGGGAGTGGATGGGGTGCAACAGTCTGGGTGAGCAGGAACGGACAGTCACCTCCAGGCAGTGGGAGTGGATGGGGTGCAACAGTCTGGGCGCGCAGGAACTGACAGTCACCTCCAGGCAGTGGGAGTGGATGGGGTGCACCTGTCTCGGTGTGCAGGAACGGGCACTCACCTCCGGACAGTGGGAGTGGATGGGGTGCAGCAGTCTGAGTGTGTAGGAATGGGAAGTCTCCGCTGGGCAGTAGGAGTGGATGGGGTGCAGCACCCTCGGAGCAAAAGAGAGCACAGACTCCTCCTTGCAGTGGGAGTTGATGGGGTGCATCGGCCTGGGTGTGCAGAGGCGAAACAGAGAATTATGCGTGTGCAGTTGTATGTACTCTGCAATTAATAATTGTATACTATATTTCAGATCACTAAACTTGAGGGTGCACTATGACCCGGCGCGTGGTTGGACACACACCGGTGGCAGAAAGGTGAGCTGCGAAGATTTTCTCCATCTCTTCCTTTCTCTCTCTCACATTTTCTCTCTCTCTCTCTTCTTCTCTCTCATTCTTAACTTATAGGGCCTTATTATCAAGAATGGCGACAACACTGGCTCTAAGTTGTGAAACCAACTCTCCGTTATGTTCAAAAGGGATCCATAAGGTGTACACTCTCCTACAATCAACACTCCACTTGAATTGTGAGCACTGCTGCCTGTAGTGTTTGCTCACACAACAATGACAGCAGGTAAGCAGAGCGGCCTAGTTGCACAGGTCCTCCAATTGAGTGCGGTGCGGCGAGAAGGGTGGGGTGCATCAGCCTCGCTGCACAGGTGTGAACAAACGGTATTGCTGTTCGTAATGATGTGATCTCTGACCACATTCAGTCTCATCTCTGTCTCATTTTAAAGACCTGTTGGACCATACTGTAGGCCTGAGCCAGCAGGCAGCGCTGCTCTACAGACACCTCTTCAGGGCGGTGCTGCGAGAGGGGTGGGATGCATCAGCCAGACTGCACACGTGCGAATAAGCGATATTGCCATGTGTTACGATGTGATCTTTGACCTCATTCAGTCACATCTCTGTCTCATTTTAAAGACCAGCTGCACCATAAGGTATGCATGAGCCTACGGGTAGCGCTGACCTACAGACACCTGTTGAGGGCGGTTCTGCAGGAGGGGTGGGGTGCATCACCCTCAGTGCGCATGTGCGAGAAAGCGATGTTGCCGTCCGGAATGATGTGATCTCTGACATCATTCAGTCACATTGGTCTAATTTGAAGGACCTGCTGGACCGTACTGTAGACCTGAGCCAGCGGGCAGCGCTGCCCTATAGCCATGTGGTTTTTCTTTGTTCGCCCTACAGACATGTGGCATTGGCTTTTAGGACAATGTAGTGAGCTCCTTACTGAGTGTACATGCACACAGGCTCCAGCCACTGCATTACACGCAAACATTATGCTTCTAGCATGCGCTCTATCCCTTTGTATGTAAACCTTGCCATAACATATTATTATTTAACCTTGTGTATTTTTGTGCACTTCAACTCCTCTTTGAACCACAATTACCACTAACAGTTGGTTGATTGCACTGCAAAAACGAAGGATGCACTCAACTCCTATTTTCTATCAAGCTTGAAATAAACCTTCATTTACCTCCAGACGTTTCCACCATTACATTATTTCTCCCTTTACAGAAATTCCATTGATTGGCTCAAAGCGAGCTGAGCGGGAGCTCTCACTGCAATGATGCCCTGAGCATTCTAACACCTTCCATGGCAATATCAAGACACCGTTCCATTTTGGAGACCTGGTCTACCATACAAAAGTACTCCGGACTCGGAGCTTGCACCAACATGTCGTGGGACACACCAGTGGTGGCAGGTGAGCAGTAAAGCCTCAGTGTGCAAGATCTACAATTGAGCACAGTGCGGGGGAAGTGGTTGGGGTGCAGCACCCTGGGTGCACAGGTGCATGCAAGCGATTTTCCCGTAGCTAATAATGCAGGACTATATTTTCAAATAACAGCAATAACATGATCACCCCTTTAGCGACAGGAAACTGCTGCTAAAGTGACGAAAATGAGTTGATAATATGCCCTTGTGAATTCCCATAGAATCCCAGGTTCACACCAAAACCTGAGCTTCTAAGGGAATTCACAAGGGCATATTATGAACCCCTTATCACCGATTTAGCAACAGTTTCCTGCCTCTAAAGCGGCAATAATGTTATCGCCCTTCCTTCATAAAATGGCCCATAATCTCTGGCTTCATATATTTCATTTTAAGAACTTCTTAAAACACACTTTTTCTCGCAGACCCCAGTGTCCTAGACAAACGGGTGATGGAGGGAAACACTAAGGGCTAAGTGCAATAGGCCGACGCTCTGTGTCCTCCTCCCTCTCTTCTTTTAACTCTCCCTCCCCTTCTCCCTTCCACCCACTCCCCCTATCTTCCATTTTCACTATGGTCCTTTCCTTCAAACTAGCTTTCTTTACCTCTTCCACATAGCACGCATACTTATGTTTCATTTTTGTCTTGCAGGTTTCCTTTGCTGCTTCCACTGAAGTCCAACACACGTTTTTCTTTTATTATACTGTTCTATTAAAGTTACATTTCTATTTATTTCTGTTTTAGTAAAGCTTACTTTTAAAAAAAATAAATGACTGAGTGTATAGGTCTTCTTTATCTTAGAATGGTTGGTGCTACTGAATGTCATTGTGCAGAATGCCAAGGCTGCCAGGCTCTGACAGGTCTATAGGGCATCATTAACACAAGTGATCACTGGTGACTTTACCAGTGGTCGGGGGGGTTTTGAGAGGAAGGAGACTGGAGTATGTCCTCCCCAAGAAAACAAATTCACAAAAAATACTCCAATTACACTCTATTCGAGACCAATTCTCAAAAAGTGTACGTTGTCAGAATGAATACCTATTGTGGTATGGAATATGCACACAGCCACTTAGGGAATTGGGATCATGCTAGTCATGTCCCTGCTGTATAAGAGAAAAAAACTAGATCAGATTTAGGTTTCTTATCTTTAAGTCCCCCTGCCTTCATTTACTAAAGAGCTACCCAACACTGTGGTGGAGCCCACCTCGACTTTTAGGGGTCAGGGTGACCCGATGATGAAGCATGAACCACTAGGGTGTGTGAGGGAAACTAAAAAGAACTAGTTATTTTCCCTTATACAGCAGGGACATGACTAGCATGATCCTAATTCCCTAAGTGGTTGTGTCTATAGGGCAATCAAGTAGTGATGGGCTGCTCTGACAGGTCAGAGTATGGGCCATTTTTTTGGGCTGTTTGTGGGCGCGTTTTATGGTCTACAGGGCTGGTATTTGAACCAAACATTATCTACAGGATTATACACCGTTGTGTTGAAATGAGATATCAGAGCCCCTTCCGCACTGAAAATAAATCTTTTTAGTAGGCATATTAACAGCCCTGCTACTGCATGACTGAAACCCTTGTTTTTGGAGAACAATTGAATTTATTCAGGTTGAGACAGGCTCTGAAGCTTAGAAGGGCGAAGAGAACTATTATCTCTCTTTGCAGGATCAATAATGATGATGACTGGTCACTCATCCAGTTTTTTCAAATAAGCTTAGAAACCAACATTAAAAATTAGGATTTCAGAAAATAGATTGGTCGCCCATCCAACTTCTCTCGATAGATCAATAAATCAACACACATATATAAAAATAAGGATTGGTGAAACCTATCCCTGGGCCTTTTCGGCATTTGAATTCAACCTTGCAATCAGCACGAGGAATAAGCCTTGAGAAAATTACGCAGAGTAACGAAACACGTGTCGGCTGTTTTTGGCTGCTCTCCAACCGCCATCATTGGGAAGGCTCTAGGACTAGGACCTTCATTCTGGCGCACATGATTGCTCACAGTGCTCTAAAGGAAGAACTTTTTAACGCATTGTCAACCACCATGATCCTGTACCAAATTTCTAATTGTAAACACTGTGCTTTGACTGTATATACTATATTGAGAGAAAAGTAGAAAGAATCTCAACACAAACGGATATTAAACCATACAACAAATATAACAATCGGATGTTCTCTTTTGTTGAAATAATAGGTGCATTGTTTATATTTTTTATTGGTGATATAATACATTGATAAATACTACAAAGTCAGGATGTTTTGAATGGGTCATTTGTTCGAAGTAAATTACTATACAAAAAATTGTATGGTGTTAAATATCAGAGTGTCGAGGTACAACTATTGTCAAATGAATGTAACAATAAGTTTCCTAGGAATACCCGTTAAGTCAACATCTGTGGTAGTGGGAGGTTACAGTTACCTTGAGGGGCACGGTAACTTTGAAATAATCACTCGAAATTAAATAAGAGACACAAACTGTGGAATTTGATGTGCGACTGTCTATATCACCACTACCGCCGTATGATATTGTATATCTTAAAAGTACCTATTCAGCGTTCTTTACAAGTTCAAAGGTGCCTCAATTTGCATACATTGGTTTATTTTCTAGCTGACTAATTCACTAATGAGGGCAACTTTTACTTAGGTGCCCGCACATATTTTCTGTTCCAGTCCGACCCTAAATTCTGCATATTCTTGATTCCACTTTATGCCTTTTTTAGTACTGAGTTGTATGAGGGGAGGTGTAATACCCTGGCTCACTCTTTACCAGCTCTTGTAGTTTTTCAGAGGTGCTGGCTGTAGGAAAGCCGTCATATTTCCCCAGGGGCCTCTGGATGACAGAAGGGAAAGCAAACAGAAAGGACGGAGTGCTCTGTACATTATGAGCAAAAGGAGTACACAACTCTTCGAATTAACCTCAAGCGAGGGCGCGAGCAGTAGGCACTGGCATTCGAAAACACCATGTACAATTTGTCTGCTCTGTACTCTGCTGTTTCACGTTTTGTAAAACGCTTCACAGTGTGGGCTTCACTAAATACTTTGTGGCTATTTAATTGGGAGACAGGAATGTGGGCATTCCAAAACCCAGAGAAGTAGAGAGGGCCATCCCCACCCCCAATCCTGCCCCGCTCCATTTCTGAAAATGCATTTATTTTCAAAATAGCCCAAAATTCGCTATACAGTTAGTGCCTGTTAAGAAAACGAAATCATTACTTACTTACTGAAATTTGGTTTAAAACAGAGGCATGCTACTGGCCTACACGCTGCTTGCTTGTTTAGGCGACTAAGCGTTGCACCTGCGCAATAAACTGGGGGAGTGAAATGTGGGGACACTGCTCTGCATTGGTCTGACTCGGGAGGCAACACTTGACGATTCAACGCAGTTAAGGAGGAATGGGGTGAGCTTAATATCCATTGCTAAGCACCGGCAAGCACTGGCACAAATTAAGCACTGCAGTTCAATTAGCCGACGACCCTGGCATGACATGCAGCTCCCCATGTGGAAAAGCAATCAGGTTTGCATTTTGAAAGAGGGAGCAGGTTTCCCTGCTCTCTCTTTCAAAATCCAAACCACAGTTTGCTATGACAGGGCGGGAGCAACGAAGCTCCATCCTGCCATAGCTAACCCCGGGTCACTGCAGGAGCTGGCACTGGGGAATGGCGGACCCCAGGGCCCTCGAAGGCTCTAGGAGGGGGGCCTTGCATCCCCCCTCCCACAATGTACTAAGTCCTGGGGGGGGCGGTGGTCCCCGGGACTAGGGGGGGTCTTTGAGCCCCCCACCCATTTACTAGTAAAGCCCTGGGGGGTGGCGATCCCCGGGGCTGGGGGGGCTTTTGAGCCCCCCACCCATCTATTTTGTAGCCCGGGGGGTGTCCGCCCCCAGGGCTAGGGGGGGCTGTGAGCCCCCACACGTATTTCATACAAACCCCAGGGTGTGGTGGTCCCCGGGGCTGCGGGAATCCTCTGGGCCCCCATTACATTAAATATTTTTGCCTTCGGGATTTGACCACCCCGGAGGCTTATTATTAAAGAAGCGGGGGAGCCCGCGCTTTGCTTTTTTTTCACGGCAGGATCCGCACACCCTGCACTGATTTTGCTGTTTTAACAAAAAAATTCCCTGGGGGTCAGTTTCTACCCTGCCCTCTTTTTACCTTTTGCAAACTTGTTCCACTGATTTCTATTGCCTTAGTTCTACCGAGGCACAAAGTGGCTGCCAACACTTCCTAGTTTGGAGTGTTGACTCCCAGTTGACAGCCAATTAGCATGCACATCGTGATCGGGAGGATGTGCGCAGGGTTTGCTTTTTTTTCACGGCAGGATCCGCACACCCTGTGTGGATTTTGCCGTTTTTTAAAAACAGCAGGGTGCGCACAGGGTGCGCGGATCCACCGAGGTCATAGATATATAAGTGATTTTACTTTTGATTTTCTCAGCAACTACAGAACTGATTTACACCAAAAGGCACGAGTCTGAACCAAGGGCTACCTCTTTGCCAAATTTGATGCAATTCCGTTCAGCAGTTCGAGCTGTGCCTGCGGCTAAAGGTTCCTATGGAAAATTGCATGGGGAAAAGTCGGTTTGGGACCCCTTCTTTTCTCGGCCCTCACTTGATGAATCAACCCGAGACTTTCAGGATATGAGCAGACGGGAGCTGGCCATGAGTTTTGAAAATTTCACGAAGATTTGTCGACCAGCGGCAAAATTATTGCAAATAGAATTTCGCGGATTTCTTATGGAAAATATGTCCTAACTCTAACTACCAATTGGCGACCGCCAGTAGGTAATATATATATATATATATAAAATTTACACATAATTAGCATCCACCAAGGACTAAACAGACAAAACAAATTCAAACACCACACAAAACAACCAATAAAATTAGACTACAAACAAAGGGTCTTGGCGGTAAAGGTCCCGCTGTCATTTTTCAAAGTATTCACCACCGCCAACTTGGCGGTCCGCCCAACCTATATAGATGTTGGTGGGTCCATGAACAAAAGACTGCCAGAGTCCCACCGCTTCCACTAGGAATCTTCACCTCTGTTGATTGTGTCATAGGCAGAAGCAGCTATCAGCGGAACTCCGACCAAGAGTCCCTCCAAGCTGATCACAATGTGCCTTTCTGTCAAAGCAACTGTGGCATGAATACCTCCTCCTTTGAGTTGGCGTAATCAAAGGAAATTAGGTAAAACCATGCTTTTTTATGGTTCCCACTTCCGTTTCTATCTTTAGCCCCATCTTCCTGGTCCCTCCTTTGCAGTTCTGACACTACCACCTAGATGCTGAACAACTCCGTTGTCACCGGGATCTAAGGTACGTTAATTTTAGAATTGTACTACTATGAATTGTGTGTTGACAATTGCTAGAGCATCGTGTTTTTTTGCACTGCTTTCACATGCAATACTTTGTTAAATGCAGTAGTGTTCATCTTCCTACTTATCAAGGTAAATCGAACACACTGTATTGACACTTAAAAAATATATTTTTGTGGTGGTTGTGGGTTTTGTGCCTACGGTTCTGGGGGTATTCATTCAATCGTGTGTGAATGTTGTGTGTGTGGCATGCAATATGTAACACAAAGGACCATAACACATTGCCTATATATGTTTTGGATGCAAACATGGCATATCTGTGTATTAACACATTAATAAATGGTACTTACCAGTCTCCACTCCACCAGGGACTTACTCCATCAGCAAACTTCTGCTAGGACACCGCCAGCTCAACAGGAACATCTAAATAGGCACTGCACAATAATGCCAGCATGATGGCTAGCAGAGGATACCGCAGCTATTCAGTCAGCAGACATCTAAATACTGCAGATGTAATGCTGTCAACTCAACGGAGTACTTGAAACCACCACAAGCAAGGTAGAGAGGAAGTACCGCCAAAGTCTAAATCAAGCCCAAAGTAGCAACTGGTTTGCTGACTACATTTTTGTTATGAAAAAGGACAAAAAAACTGTTGAATTTTGCAACAAAAAAGCACCACATCACAAAACTGCCACTTTACAAGATTCTGAAGAGTAGAAACAAAGAATTAAACTACAAGAAAATTGCAATCATTTACAAACAGTATGTAATATAAACACAATTATTGGCCACTAAATAATATCAACTGCCTAACTTTAAACCACAGAGCAGCCATTACCATAATGCTTTCTATTTATATTTCTCAAACATAAAAAAAACGGCAAGAAAGAAAATACGAAGAACCAAAGTGGAAAAGAAAAACGTCACCTTTACAAATTGCAAACTTCCGGAAAAAACTAAAAAACAGTAAGTAGTGTAAATAAACATGAAACAACCCAAAATGCTATAAACGTTCAGAGTAAAACGAACTTAAAGCTAGCACTAAAAACAACAAAGCTATTTTTAAGCATTGAATTATAACAATAGTTTTATTTTTAGTAGGCAAAAATTATTTACAATTTATAAATTAGGAGGACAAAAAATATATAAGCATATTATGTAAATATTGTAATGCATATATTTATTACGTAAAACAAGCATTTTAAACCACTAAATTGATACTTTATAATGGACAAATATAATGGCAGGAAGATCCATTAATAGCACTTCTCAAACAGGAAAAAAGTTATTCACACACATGAATATACATACAGCAAAGAGAGCACAAGCATAGAATATATACATTTGAAATCTACTATGACAATGCTTGTTATCGGAGGGATAGTACTACAAAGTATATAGTGATCACACAAGAAAAGTGACAGAAATAAAATCAAGGAATGTTTTGGAAGATCTCAGAGAAGCACGCACTACTTCCCAAGTTATGCATGGGAATTACTGGAAAAACAACAATTGAAAAACCACAGTTGAAGAAACCAAATCACGCAAACCAATTTTAAGGACACACAGTTTTAAGGAAAGGCAAACAGACTGAAAATTAAAGAAAAGATTGTAAATGAAAGTTCATTTTAAGGAAAAATCCCAAATCACATTGAACTTGGGTGTAGTTCAGGTGTAGCTAGGGGTATTTGGGTTGAGGAATAGGCGATAAGAGGTTTTTAAGGGTCAGTGATAGGTGGAGTTTGTGTGTAGATAGGATTTTTAGGGTTCAATGATGGGTGGAATTAGGGGTGGTGAGGGTTTTTTAGGGATCATAAATGGATGTAGGTTAGAGGTGGTGAAGGGCTTTTAGGGTCGTGGATGAGTTGAGTTTATGGTTGGTGAGGGGCTTTAAGGGTTTAGTGATGTGTAAAGTTTAGGGATGGTGTGGAGCTTTAGAGGTCAGGGATGGGTTACTTTATGGGCCTGATTTTATGGTTCAAGGATGGGTGGAGTTTATGGTGGTGAGCGGTTGTAAAGGTTATAGTATGGGTGAAATTTAAATGTTGAAAGGGATTTTAGGGTTCAGGGATGTGTAGAGTGTAGGGGTGGTGAGGGGTCTTTAGGGGTTAGGGATAGGTGGTGTTTAGGGGTGGGGAGGTTTTTTTTGTAGGGTTCAGCGATGAGTGGACTTTAGTTGTCAGGGAAGTGTCTGGCTTAGTTGTGGTGATGGATGTCGAGGGGTCAGATAAATTAAAGCAGCAGAAGTAACTAATAATATAAAATATATACATCCGAAACAATGTCCTCTGAATTAAAGAAACAAAATAAATACCTCTGACAAACGTGTTTCAGAATGTAAGACCAGCAACCATTACATTTAGACCTCAAGAAATAAGTATGCAAAAGCAAATTGTGAAAAAAAGCATTCTATGAATTGGCTTTTTATGAAATCGTAAATTATGTTCATCCAGCAAACTTTCATTAAAATGTATAGGTGAAATAGTTTCTCAGTAATGGTATTCGTGCACAAAATCACAACTGTTCCCCAGAACCTACGGAACTGATTTAACAATGTTATATCTTTCTCAAAGTTCCTGATTGCACCATAGTTCAGGTACCAGGTATTCCAAATCAAAATTGACTGATAGCGTGCACCAGATAGCCTACAACATAAACCTTTGCTGCTCCTAGAATGTAACAAGACATAGATATTACACCTAATAAAGGCACTACACATAAGGAAGAATTTGTCTTCATGTATGACAAATCTAACTACCAAAGACAAATAATAATAATTTATGCTTCAGAAAATAACCTCCTACGACTAAAACAAACCCAGATATGGCACATTTAAACATGCCCTCCCCTATTCAGGCAGATAAATACCATACACAGTGAATACTACAACACAAACTCACTGCTCAGTTTGTGCACTGCTTCCTATAAACAAAGTGCTAAATACTAACCTAAATCAAAGCAAAATCTAACTACTGCTAACCCAAGAAAATTATTATTGATTTTGAGCAAGCAATGATATCTACAATTTTGAAAAATCTACCCACACACAGCCATACAATGCTGTTACTACAATCTCAGCTAGTATATTAGGGGAGAGCTTCAAAAATCTACAACAAAGGGATGATTACGATGTTGGGCAGAAAGCCTCCTTCCGACATTAGGAAGCTTTCCAAACGCTCAGAGCCCTTCTGACCGGCTGCCCGATTACAATGTTTGTGGTCGGAACGTAAACCATCCAGTCATTCCAACTCGGTTCCGACTGACTCGCGGAGTATTAGTGTTGGTAGGAACTGCATCGTACACCAGGATTACAATGTCGATTTACAACAGCCTTTCTGCGTCTGCCTGTCCGACACGGACAGGCTGTGCTTTGGAGGCCCCTTGCAAGGCACCCTAGTCCCCGCAGCCTACGGCTGATGGCCGAGAGGGTACCTAAAGGACCCTCCTGTAAAACCCTTCACTGTGTGGCAGGCACAGTGGGGTGCCTGCGCCAGGGTGCAGGATTTTCTGCACACATCCCATTTCCACATAGGAGATCCCATAAGGTATCATGGGACTGCGACCGAGCGGTGTTTGGTATGTATTAATGTAGAGTAAGTATAGATATATTTACAAAATTCTATGAAAAATGGTAATGTTGAAAATAAAATTGTATTATTATTAGAATATTGTTTACATGTATTCCCTATGTGTAACATATAACAATATAAATTCCATATATAAATTGTATGTCAAAAAATAACACCAAAACCTGTACAAAAAAATACAAACAAAGGTATAATATGTTGTACATGCAAATTATGTTTGAAATGTGTCAACACTGAAAATATAATATGATAATATCTTACATTTATGTTTATAAATTGTTCCAAATATGTAAAATTAAAAATAACTTTATAAAATAAATGTGCACATTCTAAACATACAAATATTACAATCCACCAAACATGGAAAAAATGTAGAAATATTAACAAAATACTATTCATTATTCCCATTACAATGCACGCTACTTTGGGGAACATAATATGCATATGAACGCTTATTCTTACTATTCCCACTCAAATCTAAGCCACAGTGGGGAACGCCTTGGACATAGAAGGGGATAGATTTTCTATTCCCACACCAGTCTAAGCCACATTGGGGAAGGTGTTGGACATTGAAAGGGTTACATTAACTATTCCCAACTCTAATGTAGGCTACATTTGGAAAGGTGTTAGACTTTAAACAGATTACACTTACAATTCCCATCCAAGCAATGTTGAGGAAGATGTTGGACATTAAAGGAGATACGCTTACTATTTCCATTCCACTCTATGCTACACTGGGGAAAGTATTGGACATTGAACGGGTGACAATTACTGTTCCCACTCTAATCTCAACTACATTGGGGAAAGTATTGGACATTGAAGGGGTTTTATTTACTATTTCCTCTCCAATGTAAATTGCATTAGGGATGGTGTTGGATGAATTATAGTTACTATTCCCACTCCAGTTTAAGCAACACTGGGAGAGCTTTGGATATAGGAGGGGTTACATTTACTATTCCCATTCTAATCTAAGCGAACATTTTGGAAGGTGTTGGACATTGAAGTGGTTAGATTTACTATTCCCCCTCTAATCAAAGCTACATTGGGGAAGGTGTTGGGCATTAAATGGGTTAGATTCACTATTGCCAACTCCAATCTAAACTACATTGAGGAAAGTATTGGACAGAGAAGAGGTTACAATTGCTATTGTCACTCCAACCTAAGATAAATTAGTGACTCTGTGCACATGAGTTGAGCTTTAAATTGAATATATTTACTATCCCTATTACAATCTATGATTCATTGTGGATGGTGTTGACCATTAAAGGGGTAAAATGTACTATCCCCCCCTCCAATCTAAGGAATATTAGGGAATATCTAATAATATCTAAACCCGACTAATATATATAAAAAGTATAAATGATTTCTGATTTTTTAATTTTTTAATAATTATTAAAAATTGAATAAATAAATATCTAAAACATCTTTTTTTGCCACCTCCCACACAGTTCCCTATCAAACATCAACATTTGATTCAAAACCATTAACACCATATAACACCTGTAACAGTACAATGATATTGATAAAAAGATATATAATTATATTTTTAGCAATGATATTTTTAAAGTAATATTAAAAACAGCACCAAAAAATAATATTCTTACCCATGATATTCCTGTCCTTGATATTTCTGATGTCACTGTAGCAATGCGATATTTTGATCAAACATCCCTTCTGCCAGGTGAGCCTGCATAGATGTTGCTTCCTGATGTAAGTCTTGTTTTTCAGCTTGTAGGGAATACATCATTTACCAGATTGCCTATGGTGACTTCCTATGGATTCATGTAGCTTGAGCAACATAAAATGTTGACCTTTTGCCTTCCATCAGAATCAATAAGACACAACCACTACCCTTATGGTTCAGTGCCAATGTCTTGCAGAAACGACATGGAGCCCCACTTTACCTTCCTACTCTCAAGAACACTTCTATTCTGATTTTCACAGAAAACTCAGAGAGTAGGTTGGGTAAGTGGGACAGGGGGACATCTTCCTAGGAGCACAGTGAATATCTTCTAAAGCATCTGAAAAATGAGGACACCGAAAAATAGTCAGCAACAAAATGATTGTACTTCCTTATTTCATGGCTCTCTTACTTAACACTATGGGGCTTACAACGATGTTGAGCAGACGTGTGCCCGCCAAACAGCGTTGCGGATACGGGTCAGACCAACCTCCGGTTTTCGGTCCCGACTGCCTAATTACGATGTGACGGCATCTGGTGCAGTCGCATACTCACATTTCCCTATGGGAGTATGTGCTATGGCCGTAAACGGGCCATAGCACAAGCTCTAATAGAGAAATGGGAAGCTGTGTTCCTCCCTGCATCACGTGGCAGACACCTCATGGTGCATGCCACACGGTGCAGGGATCAGCAGGGGGGCACCATAGGTGCGCCCTCCACCCCCAACTGTAGGCCGCAAAGAGAAGGAGGCCCTGCTAGGGGCCCCCAACGCACTTCCCGACAGGCTTTCCATGTCGGAAAGCTCGGCGTGAAAAGGCTGTCGGAAACTGAGCATCATTATTCCAACTGAGGAAACACCGTCCATTGGGATTACGGGTCAGTCTCTGACTGGCCATTGAGCTCCTTGAGCCCATCGGAAGTCAGCCAGAAAGACCGGCTAGTTTCAAATCCAACTGCCTACATTGTAACTTGGCAGTAGGAATTGAAACTGATGATCTCGATCAGAAAGCCTCCGACCTCAAGTCGGAGGCTTTCCTACCGAGTACGTACTCAGTCCCTATGTATGACTCCCTTACCTAGAATCTGACATACCTCTGAATGAGTGTAAATGATTGATCACTTCTTATTACAGATACTAGGACACGCCTAAATGGGTTATTGTTACAGATTCTCCTGTAAACAGAACAAACAAGAGGATAAACATAAGAGTCTCTACCAAACACAACAGTTCAATCTAAGAGATACTAGAAATCATAACATGTTCTATTCCTTCTGCAAATTGTTCTCAGACATGAGTTATTTTTAACATATCAATATGATGAATTGATGTGTTTTTCAACTTGATCAAGAAATTATATTGGTTGACTTGTACCCTTTATCGCCAGACTCTGATAGGTCTCAGAGAAAATCTCAATAAGACGAACCTCACTCATAATTGTCATATTTTGTTAAACTGTTCTTACTGTCATATTTTGTTAAACTGTTCTTACTTTTTTCAGAATAGTTTTCTCACATCAAAGGCTTGTACTTTACAGGCACTGCGGGCAATGACTGAATTTAGTCCATTTTGTTAGGCCCTATGAGACTTGGGATGCAAGGAATAACTGGCGGGAGAACAGTAAGACCTGAGTTTAAAGTGATGCTTAGGGCTCATGTAGCAGGTAAGTCAACTTTTAGGATTCTTAAAGCAAAGGAAAAGGCAACGGGATGAGCAGAGGGAGAGGTATTGATTTATACCTACTCTATCCAAGGTGGCCATCAAGGATTTGAGTTATCACCGGATTTAAAGCAAGCTCACTTTAGAACTCTACAAAGTGCTGTGGTTGGCCGAACAAGGTAAGGACTCTGCACAGATAAATATTCATGACGAGGAAACAGTTCAATTACCTCCGTGATGTGGGTGAAGCGGGTGCAGTAAGAGCAGTTATGACTGAATGAGCAGAAATATTATGAGTAGGGATAGAGAGAGGCAGCATTAACTCTAACTGGTGGCTCTATAAAAGGAAAACATCCCATGACAGAAGGATCTTTCTTCGAAAAGGCTAAAAAAATTCCACCAATTTTTAATGGCATGGTGACTTTTCCATAATTCCTTGCCTTTCGATAGTTTTCTCAATTTTCTCTTAGTCAACTTGTAGATGGAAGCAGAAATATGTGTGTCCAGTACATTTATGCCGGTGTGGTATACATTCATAAAATATAAGGATCAGAAGAAAAGTAAGGAAAATCAATTGTAAACAACAGATAACAAAACACATATGTATGTACCACTTGGGTACACATGCACTGGACCCTTCACATCACCACTCTACCAATTTTCATGAACTAAAAAAATATAATCTGAACAGGGGAAGAGCTGATGATGCATGGTGGGACTTGGACTGTACATTTATGCAGATTTCTAATAGGGTTTTATCGACGAAAGGCTGAGATCTAACATCAAAAACTGTTTTGAACCCCAACCCCCAGGCCTGTCTGGGCCAGAGAGGTTACAAATATTGTTAACCTTCAGAAGAGAGGTGTAAACAATGAAGGCTCTCCAGTCGTCACGGTATCCTTTGCCATCTCTGTATTTGTTAAAAAACCACCCACCATGCAAAAGAGTGTGGGGGGTATTTTTATTACCTGTCTGCCCCTAACCTAAGGGACAGGATGAGTTACTGTTGCCCTCCAGCACTTTTACTGCCTTGACCAAGAGCAGGTGGAAATCATAATTTAACATTAGCTGTCACCCTTTTTGCCTTAACTAAGGGCCAGGCAGGTTTTCAGTTGCCCGCTTCCCTCTGCAATGCCCAAGTGTGGGCGATTTTATAAACCTGATTGCCTTGCCCAAGCGTGGAGAGGTTCAGGAGCCCCATACCTCCTGCATTGTCAAATTCAAACGAATTGGCACACCATCCACACTTTGCTCAACAGTAATGGGGTACTTGTATGTCTTATAGCTGCCCACAATGCACAAGTGTGTGGTCTTTTCCTATATTTTCCGTTTTGCCCAAAGGTAAATTGGGTATTTATTCACCCTATGCCTTGCTCAAGGTTGAGGGGCATTAAGACACCTAAAAGCCCTACATTTACTCCATGCAGTGGATATTTGCTCCGTCAACCTTGCCCAAGTTTGTATGTGGGTTATGAGATGCCCTCAACCTCCTGTTATGCCCAAGGTCAATTTTGAACAGAGCACTAGGACATTTGTCTGGTGTTCTTGGCCTCTTTAACCTTCATTTTTGGGAAGCCAGAGGCAGGCATTCCTACCGGCCATGCCCATTTGATTTCCACCTTCCACAAGTGATGGAGTGTGGGAATTAAGGTTCGGTGAGAGACTGGGAATCGGAAGTAAAGTTTAAGGAACTACCTTAACTTGTGAATTTCATGCTTTTTGGGCTTTGTGCTTAAATCCTAAACTTCACTTTAAGTTACATTTTTTACAGGATGTAGATACATATAATAGTTGTATATGTTATGGCTGGGTCATTTTCATCTTTTCTATATAATGCAAAGCATTTTTGTCCAACAATAAAGAAGCTCTAAATACAGCAAAGTGTAAAGAAGTTGGAGACAAAGTGAATAAAAAATCTGAAAAATAGGAAAAGAAATGAATGTTGGAGGTAATATTGTTCATACAATGCAAATAAGAGCAGGGTTTCTGAAACATATCAATAGTACTTGGAGGTTTTGGAGCAGGCGGGTCCTTCCAGTGAGTACTTGTTGTTTCTTTGGCTGTGCACCTGTTGACAGAAGCAAATATATTGGATCACAGAGAGACGGCTGCCATGAAAAGCTTCATTGAAAACATGTTTTCCAACCTTTAAAAGGCCCATAAATGAGTGAAGAAAATTTACTGAAATCAAACGTCAAGTTCGTTTATGCATGTGTGTGTTTATAAATTCTAAGATACCATTATTCTATTCAGCAGCTTACAAAGTACATGACGTTGAAAGCAATGACCGTGGGACCTGCAAGGCCTGAACAAGAGCTAGAGAAGCTTTGACAGACATCTGAGAACCTTGAAAACATCACAAAAAGTTCTTTACAATAGCTTTCTCTTATTGTTCAGATGGCTGCATCGCTTGTTCCTCGTAAACATGTCTTTATTAAGTTTGTTTTGAAGCTGGATTTTATCATTGGATGTTGAAACATGTTGACAAAATAAACTCACCTGGAGGTATTTCCCTTAATGATTACCACTCTAATTTAACAAATATCAACAACTTTTAGCGAGCAATGCTTAATTAATATGGCTCGGTTAATTTAATTTTTGAGACTTTGTTTCCTTTAATATACCATCTCAAATCCTGATTTTTCTGTAAAACACATTGTTCATCCCATGCTTTTTAAGCTCTTTCCTGAATTAGGTAAAATCATGGAACAATTCCTGGCCAAATGGCTTGAGAGAAAAATAGAAAGCACTGGGGAGACATATGTACAAGGGAATAACCCCACCAGAACGAAACTTTTAGCAACCTTCTGGTGGCGTTATCACCTTCTCCATGTTTACAAAGCAGCGTTAAGCCACTTTTTGTGGTTTAACGTCACCTTGTATATAAGGCTCCTTAATACGCATCATTTAGTAGGAAAGGAATATGCAATGGAGGTACTGTGGACATTCAACCGCAACACACATTGCTTTTTGGCACTGCCCCCGATTTACAAGGAGATGCAAATCTGTGGCAGCGCTAAAAACTAACTCCATGCAAGAGCAGGCATTAGAATGGCGCACAAATAGAAATAAATGTATTTCTCCTCTATGTGTGCTGTATTCTGCGGCATACATAGAAGGAGCGAAAAGCCATTAGTAATCCCCTTTAAGGTGACCCTTCCTGCACATAAACAATCATTGAGTAATGATGATTTGTTACTTCTATGTGTGCTTAATTCTCGGGCACATATAGAAGTAACAACTCACCATCATGTTCATGTGCAGGAAGGGACACCTTCCTAGACATAAACAAATCATTCCCTGCAATACAGGCACGCTTGCACTATGTTTCAAGGGTGCCTGCTTTGGTGCTAGGCAGCTAAACTTAGCGCCAGCACCAGGGAAAACAAAAGGGTGAGACAGCGCATCCTTGATTTTTGAAAATGTCTGAGTCTGGCACTGCCAAAATTGGCGCAGCTGTGCGCTCCAACATTTTCTAGTAAATTTGCCCCTGGGTGTCTGGACTACAGCACAGAGACAGTTTTGGTACCGACTTTTGATACCCCATGATGGCGGTTTCCTGTTTTTGGATCTATCCACTGGCCTTGAAACAGTTGACCATGACATCCTTACATACTGCCTAAAAGGAACAGGTTTTAAGGAATTTGTTTTGTTTAATTTCTCTCTGTTTCAGCCAGTTGGTTTCTGAGCCACCAAACCACTTAAAGAATGAACTCTGAAGTGTGGAGTACCTTAAGAGTATGATTTCTCCTCGGTCCTCTTTAATATATATATATATGTCCAACTCTTGGAAGACTAAGGGCCAGATTACAATCTTGGGGGACAGAGTTACTCTGTCACAAGCATGACAGATATCCTGCCTGCCAAATTACAATTCAAATTACATCCCATGGAACTTGTAATACGTCATACGGAATTTCTGTCACGTTGTGATCGAGTATCCCATCCGCCAAGATCGTAATCAAGTCTGTAATTCACGGTTTAGGCTTCCAGATGCTGTCCTATGTGGATGACAAAATAAACAAAGAGAGGAGTACCATCATTGGAAGGTCAAAAGAGATTCCTAATGTGGTGGTAAACTGACAAAAGGAAAAAATGTATCCTTTTGTTAAAAAAACCCTCACTCACCAGCCTAGTGGTGACATGCTTCATCATCAGGGTCCACCCTGGCGGCCTGGCATCACCAGGGTGTGCTACAACACCTGAAGTACAGTGGAGCAGGTTGTGAGTGTGTTAAAAATTGTCCTGGTTTAACTTAGTGGGAGGATAAATTGTATTTACAAGTAACTGGACAATGTTAAAAGGGTGGGGCGAGATACTGTGAAGGTATATTAAGGCCAAGAGTATCTCTTATATGTGTGCTGGTCTACATGTTTCAACCGAAGGTGGGGTATACCAGGTTTTCATCAGGACCGATTGAACAGGGAACTGGACGGATCATTACTTAGATCCACACGAGACACAGCGGCTTTGTAGCAGGGCAGCGGAGGACAAATATAGGTAATCGGCCTTTCCACCACGAAGGAACTGTAAGTGGAGACGCTTCACTTTACAGGAACTGAGACCACCACAAACTCATTTTACCTACCGCACAACGCGGCGGTCCCATTACAATTTCTTTCCCGGTAATAGCTATATCCATGTTTTCACAGAATATGGTTGAGTAGTGGGGATACCTCCTCCCGCCCTCCGATGAAAAAAGACACCTGAATAGTAGTAAGCCATGAACTTACAACCAATAAGTGTTTGCATGTTTTTTATGTTATGTGTCAGTAAGTCCATGTATGTCGAGTGTATTAATACGGATAATCTACGCACTTTTAACCCTTATCCGCAACCACCATAGTGGATTGGCAAGATTGTGATACCACAACACCATAATGGTACGATTAGTACGTGAGACTGTATAAATGTAGCGAACGGCAGCAATCACGCTGCCGCAAAGCACGCACCTTTTGATAAGTATGCGTGTCTCAGTCCGACAACAAGCCCACAACGGGCCATGTCACACCGTGATAATTTCACCATAAAATCCATAATATTTTCCTAATGAGAGTGGCAGTAAGTATGAAGATACCAAAGACACGACACTGCACAACATAACAGGCATGTAACACAGTTCACGTCTGATTGATGTCTGTTTTTCTTCTTCTTCCCACAGGTCTTTTTTACTTTTTTCTGACTCACCCAATGAGGCCAGAGTCTTTTTCGCCATTTAGCGATTTTTGCTAATTTGGGTTACAGAGAACGAGGATTGGATGTGCCTTTTAGGGGGTACATACCGTCCAGTTCCCTGTTCAATCGGTCCTGATGAAAACCTGGTATATCCCACCTTCGGTTGAAACATGTAGACCAGCACACATGTAAGAGATACTCTTGGCCTTAATATACCCTCACAGTATCTCGCCCCACCCTTTTAACATTGTCCAGTTACTTGTAAATAAAATGTATCCTCCCACTAAGTTAAACTAGGACAATTTTTAACACACTTTTTTCTGCACTTACACTCACAACCTGCTCCACTGTACTTCAGGTGTTGTAGCACACCCTGGTGACGCTAGGCCGCCAGGGTGGACCCCAATGATGAAGCATGTCACCACTAGGCTGGTGAGTGAGGGGTTTTTAACAAAAGGATAAATTCTTTCCTTTTGTCAGTTTACCACCACATTAGGAATCTCTTTTGACCTTCCAATGATGGTACTCCTCTCTTTGTTTATTTAGTCCTTCCACAGGGGAACAGGAGTTCTCTCTGTTTACTTTCTGTGAACACGATCCCTTTCTCTCCCCTTTGTTAGCATATATACTATGTGGATGACACTCAGATTCTTCTCAAGTTAGATAATGGACTCTGCGATACACCTTTAGAATTGATAGCAGTTAACAAAGAAAGAGCAGCTAATTTTCCTATTGGAGCAAAGAAAGTGCTTTTGGCCTAGTCTGTGGGCAACATACCAGATCCATATAGAGCCTTGAATAACCTGGAAACCCAAATACAGACCACAGGTCTGATCTTGCTTGAAATCTTAAAAAAAAGCATTTCCTTTATTTCACAAGACAACTGGCCTGCATTTATCATTGCTACCATCCTCTCTTGTCTGGACATTGGAAGCACTCTTTTCGTCAGCTTGCCAGAATATACCGAGCTGCAGCCTATTCAAAACATGGCGCTCCAGCTTAATTTTGGAGTCCGTAAATGTTAAAGTTTCTAACACTCAGCATTCCGTCCACTGGCTCCAGGAAAAGCACAACATGCAAATCAAGGAACTCTGCCTGGTGCATCGGGCCCTAAGTAGATGTCCCAGTTAGTGGCACACCATATCCTGGCCACGACTTTTAGATCTGGATCCGTGCTGCTTTTTAAGATCCACAGATACTGTTAAGAACATCTTGGCATAGATCTTTTGGTGTTCTGGGTCACTCTATTTGCAATAACCTGCCCCTCAAAATGCGTCATGTTTTGTAAACAATTGAATTCATATTTGCTTTGATAACCTCCTCCTTTTCTCTCTGAAAAGTACCCCGCTGCCAAAGCAAAAAAAAAAAGATAGAGAGAAATTCATGCTCATTACCTACTAATCTCCTTCGCCAGCCTGCTCCTTACTTTACTTACTTTACTTGTCACCCACTACCTGAGTCTTTCCTATCTATACTGCCCCACCAGCCCCTACCATGAAGGGGGGTTATGCCTACAAAGGCGTCTTGTATAATTGAAGCAAAAAGCAGAAGGAACGCAAGTGAAGCACATAAAGGAAGGAGCGTGAGGAGTCAATACTGGGAAGGAGACAAAAGAATCAAACTAATGAAGTTAACTGGTTCGCAATCTAGCCATTACTTTCTCATCTCCTTCCTCAGCCCACCCCTTACTTTATAAGATTGTACCCAAGCAGTAAGACTTCTTCTCGATAAATTAAAAAAGCATACCGCTAGTCAGATTTGACGCAGCATCCATCATTTATCAATGCACTAGTAAAAGAGAACATGTCAAAGGTAAAATAGTATTCAAATCCGTGAGCCATCCTCCAAGACATCAGCAACAAATTGTAGGAACGTGGATTATTATTTAGGCTAGGTGGTTGCCCACCTTAATAAATAATAACATTATCTCCTATAATACTCTCCTTACTGTACACATTATACTTTGCAACCAGTATTACGATTGTAGCAGTTCACTTTACTTGCTTGAGAAAGAAGACTGTTCAATAAACCTTTTATTGAAAACTCCTGTCTCTCTATTTCTCTGCACCTCTGTTGAAATATCTATCTATTGTTTCCACGACTCTGAAGATAAGTTTTATCTTGGGGAAACAAAGTTGTCATGTTTATGCGGTTGTCAGAAACTAATCCCTTCTTGTGAATTCCAAAAAGATTCTAGTGACCTCTGAGCTAGCTGGCACCCACAATTAGGTCTAATATATTCGATAGAGACCTAGTCGACCTAAGTCCTACGTCAAATCTATAGGATATATTATTCCAATGCACAGAGCCTATTGGGAATATAGGAACTACACTACAGGTGAAACCCAAAAGTCACTAAATAATAGCTCAACCACCCGATAGCTGTGGCACAGATGAGGTGATGTGTAAAGTATTTCTGCAGTGCCAAAACAGTTATAAAAACAAACAAGCATTTGCAATGCAATAGGTCTTGCATTAATTAAGTTTGAGCTATTGGCAATGCTAAATATTGCAACACCCATTGCAACAAAAGTCTATCATTTGTAGGCCACAAAAAGTGTATTAATTTTTGTAGCGATGGTGGCATGCTGCACTTTAGATGAATATGTTTAAAAGTAAAATGCGTCATACTGCGATTGCTTCATTAGTTAATTGTGGATGCGTTAACAATTGATGTGTGCACTGATGGCTGGTTGTGTGTGTGCCTGTAGAAATTTTGCATTGATGGCTGGTGGTGTGTGTGCCTGGTGGAAGTGTGCAATGCCGGCTGGTGGTGTGTGTGCCTGGTGAAAGCGTACACTGACAGCTGGTGGTGTGTGCCTGGTGAAAGCGAGCACTGATGGATGGTGGTGTGTGTGTGCCTGGTGAAAGCGTGCATTGACGTCTGGTGCTGTGCGCCTGGTGGAAGCGTGCAATGACGACTGATGGTGTCTGTGTCTGGTGAAATTGTGCACTGACGGTGTGGTTGTGTGGTTATGTGTCTGGTTGTATGTGTGGTTGTGGTTGTGGGTGTGGTTGTGGGTGTGGGTGTGGTGGTGTGGGTGTGGTGGTGTTGGTGTGGTTGTGTGTGTGGTTGTGTGTGTTGTTGTGTGTGAGGTTGTGTGTGTGTGTGTGGTTGTAGGTGTGTGGTTGTGTGTGTGGTTGTGGTTGTGTGTGTGGTTGTGTGTGTGTGTGTGTGGTTGTATGTGTGTGGTTGTGTGTGTGGTTGTATGTGTGTGGTTGTATGTGTGGTTGTGTGTGTGGTTGTGTGTACGGTTGTGTGTGTGGTTGTGTGTGCGGTTGTGTGTGTGTGGTTGTATGTTGGACATATTGTAAGTGCCTGTGGAGTGTTGCCAACTGTGGGGGCAGGGAGTATCACAGACGGAAGGCCTCGAGCATCGCCCAGCCACAGTAGCACCCCCGAGATTGAACACAATAGCGAGGCTTTGTTATCAGTGGGGAAGGTGCACAAAGGACAGGACATGTAGGACAGTGCACAGAGGTGGTGCATCCAGGGCAGTGCACACAGGACGTGCACACAGGGCGGTACACATGCGACAGTGTTCAGAGGTGGTGCATTCAGGGTAGTGCACGCAGGACCATGCACACAGGAAGGTAAACAGGATGATGCACTTATGACGTTGCACACATACTGTTGCACACAAGCCAGTGCACACAGGACAATGAACACAGGAGGGTGCACACTGTGTGGCTGGTGTGCAGCTCTTTCGACTGACCGGCTGCATGCGAGCTAAATGTACCACGTCTGAAGTGTGACTGGGGAAGAGGAGGTGGGCGGTGAGCACGGGGCCAAGGTTGTGTGTCTTACACTGAACAACCTTGCCTCCAAGATGAAGCATTCTGCCTTTTAATGTGCTAATTACTGACTCACTTATAAGAGAGATTGAAAGAAACTGCTTAGTCCGCTTTAGCCAGAAAAGTAGAGACTAAAAACTGTGCCCCCCACCTACACAGACACACAACGGAAAGGTGCTGCACGCAAAGCCAATAAGTCTCGCATTTGGGGCCTAAAAAGTGTTTAGCTAGAGTTATTGGTTTAGCCAATGTGTTTAAGCTGTAGGGGCTGAGACACTGTTAAGTAGCCCAGCAAGTCCTAATTCAATAAACAAAAACAATCCTAGTAAAAAACGGTGTGTTTCTCCTGTAAGTATTCCATTGCCTGAGTACTTTTTATTCTTAATTATAAATAAATTCCTATCACACTATCATGCCAGCTAAGCACAGTCCGAAGTATGTATTGAAAATAAACTGTAAATGCAATCAGCAGTGTGTGTTTATTTCCAAAAATCGTTTCTTATATAAAAATTCCAATGGTTGGGCAGGTGTAGTTCTACAATATAAATACATTTAGAAACCTCAATCCTGTCATCGAAGCACTTTCACAAACAAATATTTAAAATAAATCACAGTATCCAAATGGCCCTTTAGCAAATGGAGGAGATACCGTGGTATTACGTGTGAAAAGCTGAAAGGGCTGGCACAACGTCAGTGGCACAACAAGTTCTGCTTTATGTGGAGTAAAATGCCATAATTGTACTAGCCTTTTGCACATTTTGCGCAAAGTATACAGTATACTAAAATGCAAACAATGTACCATGCACTGACAGCATGCCAGCCCTTTGAGCGTTTCAGACAGACATAATATGTACTCCTTTTGATAAAACAAGCTTAGACAAGGTGTAAACATGTAAAATGTGGTGCTGTTCATTAAAAAGAAACCATGTCGCACTACCCCCATTCAACATCTGGTGAAATATGAAATTGCAGAGGTCGTAAGAAATCGAAGGGCTTTAACAGTCAAAGTCTCCCAAAACAAGTTGCCGTGAATTGCTTTTGAAGGACAGGCAGCGTTGGGAGGAGGGCTGATTCTGCGGAGCGCGTGAAGTGGCAGAGGGGGGGCAGAGCATTCCTTTGAAGTCTGAAGCTCTCGGCAGGTCTGATGCGATGATGCGAGGTGGCTGGGGGGGAGCAAATGGCAAGAGGCGTGCACGGGAACATGCACTGTCAGTAATTTGCCTGCCAAAGCCCTTGGTTTCAAGACTTTTTTCAACTGCTATAAACTCGCCTATTAATCCCTGCGGGATATAATAGGCGAGCCCTAAAAAGTAAGAAATAGGGTTACTGGATGAGGGAGATGAAGCTCTTCTCAAGCCATTACCACAATCTCTGTCATGGTGAAGTCACAAGCAAATCCCAAATTAACCTATGCTCAACCCTCTGGTAGCTTAGCACAGAGCAGTCAGCTTTAACGTTGAGGCAATGTGTAAGGTATTTTTGCAGTACTTCAAACAGGAATGAAGTAAAAATACAACATAAGAAAAAAAAGCCCATACCATTTTAGATAAATAGAGTGAAATGTAATAAACTATTTGATACCAAAACAAGAAATGTCAAACCTTTCATAAGTATGCAGAGCCTATGTGATGTGCATGTGTGGCAGGTGACAGTTCCGCCCGCTCTTTAAATCAGAATGGCCCATACTGCCAACACCTATTTCCCTTTGCCTCACTGTCTGGGAGCAATACGCAAGGCCAAACTTCCAGCTACACCTACTGTGGTGACCCAAGGACCAGCTGTAGGCACCAACCAGTTAGGACAAGAAAAAACTAACTTTCTAAAAGTGGCATTTTCAGAATTGTGACTTAAAATCTGAGTTTGATATTAAAGAGGGCTTTAAATTACAATTCTTGAGACACCAAGCTCGAGCTGTCAACCTGATCCCAATTGATAGTGATCACTAAATAAATGTAATATGTTAACCCAATGTTATCCTGTGAGAGAGGTAAGCCTTGCCACTGTGAAAAACTATTTTAAGAGTTTTTTTGCCACCAGGACATGTAAAAGGTAAACGTACACATCCAACTTTTTTAAATACACTGCATTCTGCCATTTAGACTATTTGGGAATACCCTACAGGTGACTTATATATATTAAAAGAGAAGGTTTAGTTTTGTCAAAAGATTTATAAGATTAGGTGCCAAGGCGTCTTTTGTCTGCTTCAGTACAACCTTGACCTCGCCTTGCTGTTCTGATTTGTGTTGGTGTCTTTCTCCTGCTGGTTTTCTTGTTAGCTGCTTGTTCTGCCCCTGACTCAGTAACTGCTCTTTCCTGTTAGTGCAGTCTGTTCTGTCTGCCTCTTGTCTCTGTTAAACTACTCCTTTTTGCATCCTTTGTTCCTCTTCACTGCCCTGTTTTGTATCTTTTGCCCCCCCCCCCTTACTGGTCCACACCCTGGACCCCATCTTCTCCTCCTGTGATAAGTTTAAAGTCAGCCACATCACTCCACTTACATGGACGGACCACTCCATCATTCACTTCCAGATAACCGGTCCAACAAATACCCCTGCGGAGCCTTCAACAACTCGAGCTGCTGCTGGAAGAAGGTTACAGAAACAGAACGGCTGAACATCCTTAACTAAACTACCCAGACCCCACCAATGACCTCATCAATGACAAACAACTTCAACAACTGTATCACCACCTTTGCCAATAACCATGCACCACTGAAAAATACCAAACCCAAAAGATCGAACAAACAAGCTGGCTGGTACAATGTTGGGTAAAGAAAATCCAAGAGAGTTTGCAAACAACTTGGAAGGAAATGGAGACCCATCTTAGGAACCATCGCAAGCAACTCCAACAAGACCGCACTTAGACACTAAGACCATCAAGTGTAGGAGACCATGAAAAAGGCCCTAACTGTGAGAATTGAATCTAGCTCCTACGACAGCAAGGGACTTTTTGCTATCATCAAGGGATTCACCACCCAACAGAAGCAACCCAAAATATCACCCCCACACAAGAACTCTGCAACAACTTCTCCGACTTGTTCCATGAACAAAATCACCAAGATCTACAGCAACTTCAAACCCTAGCCACCCCTATCGAACATCGTAGCCTTCTAAATCAGCAAACAAAGACTACCAACTGACAGCACGGAACCCTTTAGCCATCGAGGACACTGCAGCAATAATGAAGGTAGTCCAATCAGGGGCTCCCACAGACCCCTGCCTCCACCATATCTAAAACCTGGTAAGAGCCACGATCAGCGATGCACTACCGACTACCAACCCATCTCGCTGCTCCCCTTCCCAGCCAAAGTCATAGAGAAGACCATCAACAGACAACTCTCGGACCACCTAGAATGCCAAAACCTCCTGGACTACTCACAATCAGGATTCCAAAACACCCACAGCTTCAATACAGCCCCAATCATTGTCACGGATGACATAAACACCATCCTCGACCATGGATAAACCACAACCCTCAACCTCCTCAACCTTTCCACTCCTTTCAACATCTTCTACCACTGCAATAATACAGAATACAAGCTTTCTTCCTATCCAGAAGAACTCAGCAGGTGAGGCTCTTGCAGTTCACTTCAGAACCCAAGAACCTCATCTGCAGAGTCCCACAGGAATCATCATTCAGCTCCATACTCTTCAACATTTACATAACTCTTTTGGGTAACATCATCTGATCCCAGAGAATCTACATCATCTCCTATGGCAAAGACACCCAGCACATTTTGTTCATTTCAGACAGCACCATCACCATCAAGACAAACTCCAAACACTACATGACCATCGAAGTGCTGATCATCAGCAATAGGAACGCACCTTGGGACTCCACCTGGTGGCCCGCCAATCTTGAGCCCGCACCCATCCCATCCAACCATGCTAGGAACCATAGCCTCATCCTGGACATCAACCTCATCATGAAGTCCCAGGGCGATGCTGTCACCTCCTCATGCTTCCACATTCTCCGCATGTTACGTGAAATTTTCAAGTGCTCCCACTGGACACCAGACCTACCATCACACAGGCCCTAGTTAAAAGCAAATTGGACTATGGAAATTCAGTCTATGCCGGTATCACAACTCATCTCCTTCACAGACTTCAAACCATCCAAAACACCTCTTCCAGACTTGTCCTCGGCCTCTGGTGCTAAACCCACAACACTCCTCAGAGAGCTCCATTGGCTTCCTGTCCAAAAGAGCAGCCAGTTCAAACTTCGCACACACACATTCAAGTCAGATGTGAAGAAAATCCCCTTGGATGTCAGTGACAGAAAGTGTTATAGTGTCTGTTTTGAAGTGTGAAGCCCTTACAAAAGGTGGAGTTTCTTCAGATTGATCACCAGTCTATATTTTTCTGATGATGTCAGTAGCAACCCTGATCTCTTCCCTGACTTAAAACAGAAAGACTGTTTTCTTAATAATACAGAGTCCTGATGCTTTTCAAAAATGCTAATGTTTCAGAAACTACCTGGACTAGGGAGTGGAAGCAACACCAGAAATGGGGGACATGGATTGAGAGCTGGTGGGATATTCTGATATCACTACCTCAAAAACCCATTTGTTGGAATATGACTGATGCCTCTGCTGATGAAAGAGACACAACAAATCTTCCACTGAACCATCCATCAACTGGAAATAAGCATAGTCGGGACCACTGTTGAAACATTGAGGGCATAAAACGCAAAACATATTGGTTGAAAAGAAGCTATTTGATGCGGGTTTGAATTTTCACTGAAAGGGATGCAAATACGGTTTTTATTCCTTTCACTATACTCGGCACATTACTGAAAAGGCTGTGCATGCTTCCAGTTCTTGAAATGTTATGAAGAACAAATTCAAGTGCATTACCAAATAATTTATTTCCAAAGAACGGAATCTTCAGAAGACATGACATGCACAGTCAACAGGCCAACCACAAAGATGCAGATGTTGACCGGAAGACATCAATCCCCTTTCATTCATTGTGGATACTTTAAGTTTAGCAAAATTCATGTCAGATAAAATGCAGTGGTAGGCTACATAAGAGTTAACAACTAAGAACAATTATGTCCTGCTTTGCAGAAGATATTTCAATAATGACAGATAGGCTCCATACATCACAGCATGTTGAACCAGGGCATATACCGGTTGTACCATAAACGTGTTGGGCTTCATACATTATTTTATTAAATCTAGTCTCTCTTATCACAGAATAACCTGTGCTACCATACCAAATCTTTTAGGTCCTCCGATGGATCTTGTTCTGTTCTGAAAAGGACCGGAATACTTAGGTGATGAATAATTATATATTAGGACCTAAAATACGATAATTGTTAACATTCAATAAGTTGGTGTAACCTTCCAGGTAATTTGTACCTCTTGGAAAATTCATCATAAATCAAATCAATAGTTAGCCACAGCAAATAATGAAACAGAATCAGCTGAGTATTTTATCTTGGACTATATTTTTATCTAGTTTGTAATTAATTAGCATACATCCGAAATTATAATTAGATCAGATTTAATAAGCATTGACAAGCCTGTGAAATCCAGATATGAAAGGAGCTATCTTCCTCAGCCAAGGAAGATGTAATCGTAAGTACATTTATAGAACAATCAGTTGTCTCTCATACCAACCCTACTAATAAAAGTTCAATAAATTCTGAGTGACCACTTGCAGTTCATGGACAGAATTGTCTGCCCCTGTCCGTGTTGCAGCGTCAATGTCACAGCTGCTCTGATGCGCACCCTTTTGGCTGAAAAGGTTCCACTACGCAAGCATACCAGCCAGCAGCAACCACAGTATTTCGTCACAGTTTGTGTTGTTTCTGGAAGTCCCAATCCTCAGTCTCTGTACCGCAAAATGGGTAGTGATGAGAACCGCCACTTTAGTTCAAAATTTAGACAATTATACTCCATCGATTCCAGGTTTAAACCCCTTGACATCACCAAATTGTCGAACCACTCTGTCCCATTGGTCAGTTTTGATAGGATGAGATGATGTAGTAGGTAAAACTATATAAATACGGAAGGTAATCCCTTACTTGCATTTTACTTGGGACCACTGTACTTTAATCATATGTTGTTACTGTTAGGAAGTAGGCGACTTAATGTTTTCATCCCTCATCAGTCCTTTCCCAAGCCTGTGCTCTAGGAAGTAACAATTTTTTTACAAGTCTAGTCAAGCGAGGTACACGCGTGAAAGAAATTAATTGAGTGTTAGAGCACAAATGGAAACTTTACCAAAGGTTCCCAGAAGCTTCAGACTATTAGGTTCATAAGTTCATACTAAGAAAGAAAGCAAATGTTGAGGCTTTTATGAAACACAGCTTGTGCATGATGAATTTGTGTTAAAATATGAATCTGACATTATTCAGAACAGTACATTAGTTCTTAAATTAGGCAGATTAATATTATCTCAATATGAATTGCAATTAATTCATGTAAGTATAAGATACCAATAACAATTTTTAACACCACTATTATTTTGCATATCATTTTGTATATTTCTTTGCACATTGCAGGTTAATCCATCATTCAGGATTTGAAAGCACAATTCAAATAAACTTTTACGAAGGACAAATTATGGTTTCTATTTGTCTCATCAATGTCAGTGCTCACATTATACATTCTTGTGTTTTTATCCATTTTTCAAACACATGAAGCAATTTTATTCTCACATCGAAATTTTCTGCGTTAGTGTTTATTTACCATGTTTCTCAAAGCATAAAGACAGGTCACTAAAATGGAAACTTTCACATCAACTTACTGACTATTAGGTATTATCAGAAATCCACTTCTAACATTCTGCATGCTTTTAACATGCAGTATCTAAATCAGAACTTCATGTGTGTTTTTCTTGAAACGTGGAACCTAACACACACTTTGTCCTTATCATGTAAAATAGTGTAACAATCCATTTCATTGTAAAATTGTCGTAAATTGATGAATGATAACATCTCTGCTCTATCATGCTCCAATATGGTCATATTTCCAGCTGCCAGAAATACCACTTATAGCAGAAATGGTCTCTACGGAAGGTCAGAAAAATAGTCCATTGTGAATTGGACCCTTAGGGTCCACATAGGAATGGAGAATATTCCTCATTCTTGGCCAGGTTTTATTTTCACCTGAAGATATGAGATTTGATCAGAAAACTGTGCATGCCTGTGGGGTTACCGTTCATCACAATATGCTCAGTGACTCCTGTTACCAGTCTCATCAGAGATTATGGGCACCTCCTTTCTGCGCGTATTTATTCCCTAGGAGACGAAATTAGTGATATAACAACTTGATAGGAAATAGATTTTATAACAGAACTGAGTGCTGCTATTGTTAATAATTTACAGGAATATTGTCGTGTTCACAGGCAAGCTCACAATAAATAGTTTTTTTTCTCACTGGCTTGTCACTTTCAGTTAAGAAAACCTTCCCTCTGCTTTTCTCTCTATTCCCACAATGTGTTTATTCTGAAGTGCACATCTTAGTGAAGCCAACCTGAAGTCAGTGCAGCCTATTGCTGGGTCTGGGTTTCACTATTTTTACCTTGCACTTAATTACTTCTTTATTACATACTAGCAGCCCGTCCCGACGTTGTCCGGGTATGAAATAGAATGTGTGCAATGTGTGTAATAGGCAGGGGATATTTATTTTAAAATCTCGCGGTAGACAACAAATTTAGCATGAAGTGTAACAATAGTTAGGCATGTGTGTGCAGATACTGTGTTTACATCGGAGTAAGAAGTATTAGCAGATGTCTCTAGTGTGTATGTACTCCACTTCCGTAGATAAGCGTGTGTGAAAGTGCATTCAGTTGTAAATTTCATGTCCCTGCAGGCACGCTGAATCGCGTCATCCCCCACTTGAGGACCGGCTCCAGTTTTGTTTGATGTTGTGCTTGTGGTGTAAAGTCGTTGATGTATAGAGTTGAGTGGGTGACAGCGCGCGCTGGAGATGCTGCGCGTGTGGGAAAGTGCAGTCAATTCAAAGGTTGGTGTCCCAGCAGGCGCGCTTAGTCGCGTAATCCACCGCCTGTGCCTGGCTCCAGCCCTGGTTGATCTTGTGCGCCTGGTGTCAATTCGTTTATGCAGAGAATAGCAGTTAGTGTCTCCGCAGGCATGGTCCTTTATGCAGAGAGTTGACTGGCTCACAGAGTGCAGGATACTGTACAGTTATTGTCCCCGCAGGCACGATCAGTCGTGTCTGCCCCCGCCTAAGCCCCAGCAATTGCTGCGCCCATTGGCCACGCCCCTTGCTGCCGTGCAATTGCCGCACTCATTGGTCTTGGCCACGTCCCCGGCACAACGCACACGTTTGTTTTCCACACGCCCTCAAGTCACAATGGGGGATGTGCTGCGCAATTGTTGTCCTTTGTCGCGCCCATTGGCCACACCCCTTGGTGCCGCACAATTGCAATTGCCGCACCCATTGGCCTTGCTCACGCCCCCATCACAACGCACACGTTTAAGGAACGCTTTTTTTTTTTCATCATGCAGTGCCCCGCTCACCCCCACGCCCACAAGGGACTACTTTGCTGGTAAGGTTTTTTTACCTTTCAAATGTATATGGTGGGCATCTGTATAGCCTATGTCCTTCTGCTGCAACTGCCCTTTCCAATGCTGTATTGGGTGTTGTGATTGGTGCTGTGGTTCCTGAGATTACCCGCCTCAAAGGTTTGGGCTCTCTCTTTATAATATTAGTATGGATATGGAAGGGAAGCCTTTTTGGTTTTCCTAGCTGGTTTCTGCTTGTATCTTTCTTTCTTTCTCCATCCTAGCTCCACATGCTGCCCAGACCCATGAGGCATGGACAGCTAGGCTGAGGTCCATGTTAGAGACATGCCGGATTGGAAGCATGGAGTTATGACCCACAGGGGTCTGCTTATGAGCACAGATTGGGACAGCTAGAACCACACTCCCATTCATTCCAGCAGAAAGCAATAGGAGGCGTCTGGGTAAGAAAGATTAAGACAACTAGGTGACCTGAGCCCTGCCCCATTACAGGGTACCCATTGTGATGTGGCAAGGGTTTCTGCTTTTCGTGGATTAAATCTCGGGGGTGCTCATGGTCAGTTTAATGTGGTTTAGTAATTTGTGTTCCATATTTTATGGCAGGCTATCGCGAAATGGACCACTGTCGGTTTTCTGGCTGCTGGATGTAATCTGGACACTTTTCATGATGCATGATTTTCTCAAAGCTTTTTCCATCGATCTGTCCGCCCTTAACACATTTACAATGTGAACGTCATCTTCTAATTTGAATGTTGATGCGTTATTGATATGAGGATGAATCAAGGAATTACTGAAATGGATTCTAGAGACCTTTATTCAAACCTCTATTAAGGCACTGGCAAAATATGTTAATGTTTCCCCTCCTTGACCCAGGCTCACAACCGCATCCACAGGTTCTGTTCACAGTCACACGTGTTAAGCGGGGCGAGAGTCAACAAAGGCTGCTACTACGGCCCGCCTTTCTAAAGGCCTCATCGTTAGCGCTTCCTCTCCAGCCACATATTTGAACCTAAGCAGACCTTCATCTTTTTCCCGACAGATCAATATCTAATAGAGCCCCTGGGGGGTTTCAGTGTCCTGGCTATTTGAACTTTAAAGTTGTGTTATTTCCTTCACAATTAAAAGTGGGGAAAGGATACCTGGTTTCTTGTACAAGTGGCACAAATTTACTGTCAAGGCATTTTCCCCTCCAGGTAACAAAATGTAATAAGAGAGCCAGTTGATTGAACAGGTGGAACTATAATCTCTAAGAAAGCGCAGACAGAAGTCATATGCACATTTGGCACTTTGTAAGTTATATATACTCCTGGTGAGGAAGGAAAAAGGTGCATGGCTGATAACTTCCACTCATGCAAAAAGAGAAAGCTGGTTGATGAGGACTTAGAACTGTCAAGGAAGAGGAGGGAGTTGATTCTACCATGCACACGTGCCAGATTTAACCAACATTATAGTGGTGAGGAAGAAGAAGACCTCCAGAAAATAGTCAAGATAAGGACCCTTGGGTGTTGCATCAACCCTTCAAAATTAAACGTTTTTGTCATTGCAGTTCCTATGTTATATGGCTAGCTTAGATCAGCAGGATGCCTACTTCACAATTCTGAAATGTACACTACATCTGCAGTTCCTTTCTTTGACTTCTTCCCCTAAGGAGGGTGGAAACTGCATTTCACTTCCATCTGTCCACTACCCTGTGCTGCTTCATCAAATGCTGATCCCCATAGTGTCTTTCTTCACACCAGTGGGTGAGCCTGATTTTGTGTCTCATCGATGTCTCAGCATTGGATGCCTCTCATGGGTCAGCTGGATATGGCAGTGAGGATCTCTTACAAGACTGGAGTGATGTTGGCTTAAGACAGAGAGAAGGTGTAGGATTTGACCCTGTGGCTGGAGGAGAAATTACGGTCCTGTCCTAAACCACTCCAAGTGGTGCACAACCTTTGTTTAATGTTGGACTCACATGTCTGTTTCTTATCGAAACACTGCCCTCACATCGGCCTCTTTCTTTCAACTTAACCAACTATTTATGGTTTTGTTGTGCTTCACATTACCTCGCCATAGCACAGCTGTGACTGCCTTGGTTGTCTCATGGCTAGATTAGGGAAGGTATTTCTAACTGAGCGTTCATAAAGGCTTGTGCCTCACCTACAGGCAAGCCAGAAGATGAAGATCATTACCGACCTACTATTCATCAATGTCTCTCTTCCGAATCAAGAGGCAGTTGAATGGCAGATACCCTAAGTGAAATGCCTTCCCTATGGAACTGAGCAATACATTGAACCACTTTCTTTTTCAGAAAAAGCTGAAAGCCTGATTATTATGAAAGTATACTTCAGCTTCAACACCCACTTTCTCCTTCTTGATTTTCGTACTATGGAACCAGCTGTGCCACGAGATCATTTGTGAGGTGCATGTCAGACTCTCATACAGAATTCAAACAAAATAAAAAATTACTCGGTCTCGATTTTCCTGTGAATTTTAAAAATCTCTTTATCCCTATGGACTTTCTGGGCTTCATTACTAACAACAACAGGGCTACAATTCTAAAACTCATGGAAAACATCCAAAACTTAAAATCGATCTTCTCATCGCACATTGCCAATAATAATAGGTCTATGTACCTCCTTGGTTCAGGAAACATTTCCAAACATAATTGTGATTTCAAAGCATGCTGAAGCAGCTGCTGGAGTCACAGCAAATGCTAATATTGTTGCTTCCCTCGATATTGTAAAAGCAAGAGGTGTTATTGATGATCCTGCTCAGCCTGGGCTCATGTGTGCCTGCAATAAACTAGGATCCCATTAACACCTCATTGACACCTCTGGAGTAGAGGCCGTCAGCATGTGTGGTGAGGAATAACCAGAAGTGCGAGGCAATGATGTGATGGAACTCATCAGATGTTGATCCCACTCAACTCAAGAGGCCAAGTTCCACCTTATTTTGTTGGGTGCAGAGATTACTAAAGGAGGTCAGGGTACAAACCGTCTTTGGTGGACCATGTTTCACAAAGATTGAAAGCACTGCCTGTGTGAGAAAGTTGAGAAGTGAAAACGCAAAATGATATAATAATTTGTCACTCTTGGAGATGGGTCAACAGAGTACCACAAATGAATTTTATCTAGGAACTCCCCAGCTGTCTACGTTAGTGAGGAACTGCTGTGCACAATTTGTGTGGTTTTGTTGGATTTTATTGTTCAGAGATATTTATTAGTTTGAAGTATAAAAAATACAATGAATACAGTACAAAAAATATTACCATAACTGTAAGGAATGAGAGAAATTACATGAGAAATATGTGAACATCAACTCACTTCAATATTTTGAACCATATCAATCATTAATTAGAAATGGTCTGGAACTGTGCGATACCACGGAATGAAGTGGTGAAGGTAACTGCGGGCCCCTCTTCAGAGAACAATAGATAGCTCCACAGAGGTGTGTCTGCTGGGCTTATTCCCCCGCCCACCAAAGCAGAAAAGTAGGGAACAAGTTTATCAACCAGGCCTTAGCCTTTGCTAGAAGAGAGGTGGTGATGGCCTGGAGAGCCACAATGGGACCCAAGATAGACACCTGGAGGAGCAATGTTACGATTTGGGTCGAGGCAGACGGGCGGGCACTGCCCAGAGAGAAGGCAAGAGGCTTGAGGCGGCGCCCCACACCTGATCAGTGGAAAGAATTGGTGTGAGCCTGGGAATTTTTTTTAATGACATTTCTTTATTGTGCTTTTCAAGGACAAGAAAACTCCATATTATAATTATACAATCAACGTAGGACACATTCCAATTATTATGACATCACAATGTCAATTGTTCCTAATATTCTTTCAATTCTTAGCGATACAGTATAGTAGGCAGGCAGTATTACGCATCATATTAATCACGTGTTGTGCCCACTGACAGGCCAGAAGACATGAGAGTAGCATATCCTCAATCTTGAGGTACCTTACAAATCTACAATATCCCACAATATCCAATGCTCTCACTGATTTCTCTATAGAGCGTCCTTCTCACTAAGGAATTTAACAGAGGCACTATACTACTGGGATGGGAACATTCACGTCCGGTCTCCTCCTATGGTCTCCCCATCCTCGCTGTCTTTATTGGGTCTATATGCATTGTACAATGCCCAAAAATTCTTAGGCCTATTGCGGGGAGGTAGGCGGTCACTATAACATTCCCTTTGGGTGGAGCAATACAACATGTTGGAAGCCCATTGAGCCAGCGTGGGAAGTGGCCCCCTTGACCAGCAAATTGCCACCCTACGCTTTGCCATCAATAATCCTATGTCCACTCACTTGCACATCCCTTTAGGTAAAGGTTTCGAGTAGCCTAACAGCGCTAAAGCCGGCTCAGATGTAAGCGCCTGCCCTATTATCGCTGCCAGTTCTGAAAACACACGTTCCCAGAACTTAGCAATCCCGGGGCAAAACCATGCTAAATGCATAAAGTCGCCACTTGCTAGCTGCAACTCTCACATCTTGAGTCTTCCCTCAATCCATATCTGCAAATCTTTTTCAGGGTATAGTAGTCTCTATTGAGGCATTTGAAGTGTATCAAACGGTGTCTACCATTAAGGGAAACTCATTTCGTATTAAGACAGCAGTACAACCACATATCGTCATCAATTTCCTTATTCAGTTCGCTTTGCCAGGCCAAGCGGGCTTTTGTAAAATGATTCTCCCTATACGACATAGCGTGTTTATACATTTTAGAAACTAGTCCCGCCGGGGCCTGCGTTTTTATGACTAAGGGGAGGGCAGTCAATTCCGGAGGTTCAGCCAGATCACTCCCCAGTAGCTGTAGCAGTGCATGTCGGGTCCTGTGGTATTGGAACTTGGTGAGGAGTGAGGGCGGAGTGTCTCCCACATTCACTGAATCTCAATCCTTCGCTGCACCCCCTCAAATAAATCCCCTATAGCGTTGACCCTGATAGAGTTAAGTGCATGAACCACACCCCCATCCATACATGGTGGCAGCCAGAGACTCCATTCCAGGGGAGCTAAGGGTGAATACAGAAAAGCCCCAGCTTGCATCTTTAATAGGGATGCCAGGCATGAGTGGTGGCATTTATAGAGTCCAGAATGCCAGTCCTTCTGTCTGGAGGTATAAAGAGCAACTTGGGCAGCGGGAGCGGGGTAGCAACCTCACGCTCGATGCTCAGATGAGGAATATCTGGCAAACTGTGTATCCAAAGATGGGCATGGGCACTCTGCGCTGCTCTATAATAAAGATCCAAATCCGGTGCCCCTAGCCCCCACATGTGATAAGGTAATGTGAGAATTCGCCACTTAACCCTCGATTGCTTGCCCACCCATGCCAGTTTGACCATCAAAGTTGTGATTTTCTTAAAACATATACCAAGGAGGACCATCGGGATATTTGTGAAGAGAAATAGGAAACGAGATAGCATCACCATTCTCAACATTGAGATTCTACCCAGAAGTGTAAACGGTAAACAAATCCAACTAATCACCTCATCCTCCATTCTACTAACTAATACTCCATCATTTTCCCTAAAAACCACTTCCGGGTCTGAGTGCACTTGGATACCAAAGTATCTTACTGATTCCATTGTCCATTGTAATGGGTATTCCAGTTCGAATCGAGTAAGGGGGAATATAATGGATTTTGACCAATTGACTTGCAGACCTTAGACCCCCCTCAAAGTGCACTACTTCCCGCACAACTGATAAGAGATGCCAGTCTGGACCTCGAACATAGAGAAGCGTGTCATCCGCATATGTCAAAACTATGAGTTCATAACCTGGGATGCGAATGCACTTGTTATATTATGTTATGTTAATAAAATGTATACAGCGCCCAAATACCCTCAGGTGTCTTGATGCTTATATCTGTGATATTCACATAGCGCACAGGCTAAGGGTTCGGCAAAGAATGCATAGAGGATCGGAGAGAGGGGACAACCCTGCCTTGTACCTCTCGTAATACGTATTGGTTCCGTAACCAAGTCTCCAATTTTAATGCTGGCCATGGGCAAGCTATAGAGTATCACCAGCAATTGGAGGAAGACCTCTCCCTAGCCCATACGCAACAGAACCTGTCTCATGAAGGGCCATTCAACAGAGTTGAATGCCTTCTTCATATCTAGAAACACCGCTACTGTGTGAGTGTTCAGTGTAGTATGCTGGAGGGCGCCAAACACGAGGGCGTAAATTATAAGTGAGGTTACGTTCCTGAACAAACCGAGCCTGCTCTGGAGTAACCAACGTGGGGACCAGAGGCATCAGACGATTGACCAGGAAGATTTTGGTGTCAACGTTAAGCTATGAAAGTGGGCGATATGACTAACACTCCTCAGGTGGTTTTCCCGGCTTCAAAATGGCCACGATAGCAGCCTCCCTCATTGAGGGGGGCATCGTCCCTGACTCACACATGTAATCAAATAAAGTGGCTAAGTGCGGCAACAGTAGATCCAAGAACGCCTTATAGAAGGCCACTGTCAGGCCATCTATCCCGGGGCACTGCCGGCTCTCATACTAGATAGTGCTCAAAGTTTTTCCTCTTTTTCTAACGGACGCATCAAGAATTTGCGATGTGTAATAGTCAGCCAAGGCAACTTAATATGTGTTAAGTAGTCCAAAATTTCCTCCTCAGTGCCTGAACTACGCGAAGAGTATAATGTCTAATAGAATTGCTTAAATCTCTCTGCTATTGCAGAGTCATCAGATAGTGTGACCCCCTCTGCTGACTTCAATTCAGTGACCCCCTGTGCAATCCTGATGCTTCCTTAACAACTGAGCAAGGACCCTACCTGGCCCTACCTGGCCTTCACTGTAGATGCTAGCAGTGGCATATTTACCGAGATTTTTGATTTCAGCATCAGCTCTGTCCTGGAGCTCCTCCAGTTGGGCTTTGAATTCTCCAATCACCTTATCATGAACACCTTGTTGTAGGCGTGATTCTAAGCCGACCAAAGTGGCCTCCAAGTCAGCCAACCTCTTGCGCAGTGCTTTAAGAACTCCAGAGTGATTACACATTGTGACCCCTCAGATGTACACTATAAACGCCTCCCACACCACCTGGAAGCTCTCTACCGAGCCCACATTCTTGTCAAAATACGTTTCAATAGCCTCTGCCAGTTCAGCCTTGAACACTGCATCCAAACGGGAGTATGGGGGAACCTCCAAGTGTAGGGGGGATAGTCCTTAAGGGGGTATCAACCACAACCAGAACCAGGGATTGGTCCGAGACTGTACGTGGCAGCAGTGTTCCCTGTAACGTGCGCGCGAGCGCGCGCGCGCACGTTGCTGAACCCGAGCGCGCAGAGTCCCGAGGAAAGCGCGCACACATTCTGTGAGTGCTTTCGCGCCGCCGCGTTTAAAACGCGAGCGGCGCGAAAACGGCAATTCCGTGTTTGGGGGAAAGATTGAAGAAGCTCCGCACTAATGGGCTGTGGCTGCGGGCTGTTTGTGGCCCTTTGTGAAAACATTTGTTAATTGCAGCGCCGTCATGCACTGCAATTAACAAACATTTTCACAATGGCTCACAATCAGCCCCCGACCGCGCTCCCTTAAGAGAAGACATTTAGCAAGTCCAAAAGGTTTTGGACTTGCTAAATGTCTTCTCTTAAGGGAGAGTGGTCGGGGGCTGATTGTGAGCCATTGTGAAAATGTTTGTTAATTGCAGCGCATGACGGCGCTGCAATTAACAAATGTTTTCACAAAGGGCCACAAACAGCCTGCAGCCACAGCCCATTATAAAACAAATTCAGCAAAAGAAAAGACGGGATTAGGCGGTGTCTCCCACATCTATTTTGCCGCCATTTTCAATCATGTCTCCAGCCCCTCCTCGCTAGTGGTACAGGTCTCTGTTGTGGCTGGCTCGGGCAGATGCATGTGCGCTCTGCTCAGCTGACAGTTCGGGCGGGACAGAGGCCATAGCTGCCAAGGTTTAAGATTGCTATGGGGGACATTTTTATATTTTCTATGTAATCTTGAGTGATATTTCAACAAATGAGTGACACTTTCAAGCAAAATTAAGCAATGAAGATGACGGAAACATAAAGATGAGACATTACACCCCTCAGATAGCTGTAATTTCTTTTATTTATAGGTCACTCATAATTACACTGTAATTATGAAAATGTCACACACAAGCAATCTGAAACCTTGGCAGCTATGTGTAAAGCACACATTGTGCTTTTGGGCTTGCTGCAGCCAAGCCTCCTAAAAGTTATACACAGCAGTAGCTGGTTGCCAGATTGTGAGCTGTGCATGGAGATGGACGAAGGCCGCTGCGAGGCTTTGCTGCATGCAGCTGACTATACATATAATGAGGGTGTTGTCCTCGTGTGAAGAGTTGGATGCCATGCATGTTCCTGGCCTCCAGCTATTTTCAGGCATCAATTAAAATGTCTAGATAACTCTGGTGATTATTAGTCTTGCTGAAAAGAGATAGAGGTTTGTCTAGCGGAAGTTTTGACACATCCAAAGGTCGCACAGTGGGTTAAAATGTCTCCTGCTAAGAAAATGTGCCATGCAAAAAACAAAGTGAATAAATGTAAATAGGTCGGTGGGTTACTACTTCTGTAAGAGAGCTCATTTTGTTACTTGTGGTTTGGACAACTAGGTTATTTGGAAAATTCCACACCCCTGATTAACTGTCATCAAACAGCTGCGTGTTAACTGCAAGTATTATGTTAGAGCAGAGGTCTTCAATCTGTGGGGCGCAACCCCCAGGGGGGTCGTGGAGTCCTTGGAAGGGGGTCGCAGATTCTGTCAGGGGCATGCAATTCCTGGCGTTGGCCTGATCGAGGGTGCTCATGGTGGAGGCCTAATTCACACCGTGGTGTGAAAAACATCAAAGGCTCATTAACGAGTAGAAGGTCTTTTAAAGACCTGTCAAGTACTCGGGTGTGGCTGTGTGTGGGTCCCTGAAACGGTTTCAGCCGGGCTCACATACACGAGCTGGGGGAGGGGGGAAAGTGAGTGGGGGGTGGGGTCTGGGGGAGCAGGCTGTAGTGTAGCCCTTTGAGTATAATGGATGTTGTGCGCCTGGAGCTGTGGGTCCCGTGACACGTCCCCCCCTCCCGCCCCTAGCAGGGAGGCACAGAGATGCCTTCCCATGAGCGGGAAAGAAGGAAGAAGACACAGAGATACTGACCCCCCCCCCTACATCCCATGAGAGAGTCACAGAAAAGGTGGGTGGATGAATGATGGGTGGATGGATGGAGGAAAGGGTGGGTGGGTGGATGGATGTATGGATGAAAGTGTGATGGAGGAAGGATGGATGTATGGATGGGAGGATAAAAGGGTGGATGGATGTATGGATGGATAAAAGGTTGCATGGATGAATGATGGATGGATGGATGTGTGAAAAGGTGGGTGGATGAATGATGGGTGGATGGATGGAAGGGTGGATGGGTAAAGGATAGATGTATGGATGGATGAAAGGGTGGATGGATGAAGGAAGGATGGATGTATGGATGGAAGGATGAAAGGGTGGATGGATGAAGGATAGATGTATGATGTAAGGATGAAAGGGTGGATGAATGGATAAAAGGATGGATGGATGGAAGGATGAAAGGGTGGACGGATGAAGGATGGATGGATGGATGGATGAAAGGGTGGATGGATGTATGGATGGATAAAAGGTTGCATGGATGAAGGATGGATGTGTGAAAAGGTGGGTGGATGAATGTTGGGTGGATGGATGGAAAGGTGGATGGGTAAAGGATGGATGGAAGGATAAAAGGGTGGATGGTTGAAGGATGGATGTATGCATGTAAGGATGGATGTAAGGATGAAAGGATGGATGGATGTGTGAAAGTGTGGGTGGATGAATGATGGATGGATGTAATGAGGTCTAACAGGTGCATTTATGGTTATCAAAAGTTGATGATGAGGAGTTCCAGTTTCTAGAAACTTTTGTCGGAAGGGGGTCCTTACGCCTAAAAAGGTTTTACAAGGGGGTCTCGGCAGCAAAAAGTTTGAAGACCTCTGTGTTAGAGCATTATGTTTTATTGACCAGTCTTTTCTTATCCTAATCTTTCCAAAAGGGTTTATTTGGGTAAAAAAACAATTCTTGTTTTTAAGAGAACCTCTAACACATGGGGGCACATTTTGAATTCTGAATTCGTACTTTTCCAGAATAAGCACTGTTAAACTATATTGCCTACTAGTATCGATGACTCCTACACTGCACCTTGTAGTCTTGTCTGATGTAACACTTCCAATACACTGATTTACACACCTATGATTGTGTCTGTGCAATGTGTGTATTATGTAAATTAATCAGAGAGCCAGTGGTTCTGGAGACTTGAGGGCCGCTATTAAAGGGTGCTAGTGAGGGAATCCATGGTAGAGGTGGCCATTGGGGGGCGCCAACAAACATTGTCACACAGGGCTCCACCAGTGTTAAAGACGGCCTGGCTTGTGCCTAGTTGAAGTTGGCTGACCAAAGTCCAATTGAACAACATGTAAAGCACACGTCGTTCTTTTGGACTTGCTACATTTCTTTTAGATATCACGCAAGATAGAAATCTCTCTGCTTAGCCTAGTGTGCCACCTGGCTGGTATTTTGTTGCTTCTTTCCGTCTGTGCATCCAGATATACAATACAACAAGTAATATTACATCTACAGCAGTAAAATCTTATAATGGTACTATCATTGGAGCCTTGTGCTTTTCTAAACCCGAAGTGTACTTGCCTGTATAACCAATTCATGTAATTGTGTGTGTCTAAATTGCAAACCTGCCATAAGACACTTAACGTGCCGATTTATGTGTGAAAATGCAGTCTTTTCACTTGTTTAAGCATGAGTTTGGAGTGATATTTGGCGCTGCACCCACACGCACGGTCTGGTTCCTGGCGCACATAACCATGGCTGCAGCGCACAGAGACCCCCACACTGCCGCACACAGAGGAAAAAAATTAGAGGGAACATTGCGTGGCAGCACCACGTAAGTCTTCGCATGGCTATACAGTTGCCTAGAGGTCAACCAGTAAGAATACGTGTGTGTAAGTCATGGTATGCCGAATAGTGTGTATAACCCCCTTTATCAGGGAACCGCTGTCTCCACACATCATACAGGTCTGTTTGCACCATGAAATCTGTGAGTGTTCTAGCCACGGCAGTGACATGTCTGACTGGTCCCACTGAGCGGTCACGTTCCTGGATTTAAGCTAAATTGAAGTCCCCACCCCAAAGTTGCTGCCCCACCCTGAAAGTCTGCACCCTCCCAGACAAGGCAGTCTAGAAGTCAGGGTTGTCATAGTTGGGCCCTTAAACATTTATTACAATTAGGTCCAGTCCCTTACCCCGACAGTTAGAGATCACATATCTACCATTAACATCTGTATGTAAGGGTTCAAGTGTGAAGGTAGATTTAGGGCGAACCTATGCAAGTACCCACCGGGCTTGCGTGGTGAAGGCCACAGCGTGCGTGTTTCCCTGCAAGCCCGTACTACGAAGCAGTGGACTAGAGAGAGGAAGGTTCGTTTTCTGTAGAAGTGCAACCTCTATGTCATGCCTTGTCAGGTATGCCAGCACTTTGCGTAGTTTCCTGTGGTCGCTGAGACCTCGCACATTCCATGTGAGAGCTTGCAGTTTACCCAGCATAACCACCGTGAGGGGAGAGCCAACAGCTGTATCATACTTTGTTGAACTTGTCCTGACAGTGTCAGCCATAAGAATCTCCCACTTGCATGGTAACTGAGCAAAGTATCTTGTGTCCATCAATTCTGCATTTCTCAAAACCTCATCCCATCCCACCTCCCACACACTCCAGGAAAACCCCAACTAAACCTAGATGAAGAACTGGCAAACGGACCTACTGAGCCGCACCAAAAGAAGAAAGCAATTGCAAATACTTCAATACAGCGCATAGGGGTCCCATCCCTCCACCCCCTATCAAACAATACCCTAACTCTGTGCATTACACCCGCAGGCAGAGGTAGCACGCTCCCTAGTCATAAACTGAAGGAGACCTTGCCTGGCCTCTGCTCCCCATACCACCTCAAGGATTTAGAACTTATGAGGTTGTCATCATGCAGTTAAACGCCCTCCCAGCTTCTTGATTTTGAACTATCATGACCGGCAAAAAGGGTAATTATTTGCAGTCCTGTTCCCCTGCGGCCAATAACTGAAAGCACCTTCCCTCTACAGCTACAGCACCAGACTTAAGGCACTAAACCCAGCATCTTGATATAAATATTCCTCACAAGGCAGTTCAACCTTGCACATTCCACCCAGCAATGCCTATCTTATCTGAATAGTATGGAGTCCCACATTCAGTCCTGTTCTTCAAAACCACTTGCTTCTGCTTTGCCCAGTGGGAATTTCTCAGGGCTGCGACGTTTGTCTTTGACCCATTCCTTCATTGCCTTCTGTAAGGCTTTCGGGTCTGTGACATCCGTCTAATGTTGGACCGTGGAGAAACGGTAGCTTTACTGTTACTCGGCCTCAGTGCAGCATTTGATACTGTGTCACATTCTGTTCTTGAACAAACACTCCATTCCATAGGTATCAGGGGCGCAGCTTGTAATTGGATTAAATCCCTACTGGAACAGCGCACTTTCCAAGTCTTCTCCCAGTCCTCCTGCTCAGACACTATGACTCTTAAACATGGAGTACCTCAGGGCTCCATACTGAGCCCACTACTTTTTAACATTTACATGAGCCCTCTGGCCAAAATGATAGAAGAGACTGGATTACTTATGTTCTCATATGCTGATGATTCTCAGCTTATCTTCTCTCTATCATCCACTGAATCTAACAACATCTCTTCATTAAAAATCGGTTTAACCAAGATCGCGGAGTGGATGAGAAAAAATTTTCTCAAACTCAATGGCGAGAAGACAGAGCTACTTGTCCTAGGAAAGAATAAGGAGCTCTGGGGACCCCAACACTGGCCAGACGAGATGGGTACCCCCCCGGTTCCAGTCAAATCAGCCCGCAACCTCGGGGTCATCATTGATGAATCGCTTAATCTCAATCAACAAGCGGAGAAGACATCAGCTACCTGCTTTGCGATATTAAAGTGGTTAAAAAAAATTGTTGGATGCTGCCCAAAAACACTCAAAAAACTGTCATCAATGCTTTAATAACTTCCAGACTCGATTATGCCAACGTGCTATACTTGGGGGCCAATAAGGTTACAACCCGTCGACTACAGACAGTGCAAAATGCAGCCGCGAGATTACTGTGAAAAATTCCCATCTCCACACCTACCACCAAGTATATCCGCGAATTGCACTGGCTGAAAATCGAGAATCGGGTGAAATTTAAATCTTTATGCTTTATGCATAGGATCTCTACCAACAATGCTCCTAAGTACTTACAAGATCTAATACACCCCTACCGCCCATCTCGAATCCTTCGTTCAGCCACAGCCAACCGCTTTGTGATTCCAAAAATTAGGCTGGCACGAATGGGCGGAAAATCCTTCTCATATCTTGGACCCTCACTTTGGAACACTCTTCCGGTGACACTTCGGCAGGAAATCAACTATGTGAAATTCAGGAAGGCCTTAAAAACCTGGCAGTTTAACATCTAAAAACATGAACCCATCAAAGCACTGGATCACTAGCGCCGGGAAACCCTTTGTTGGGTAGCTGTAGCGCTATACAAATGAAATAAATAAAAAAGAAATAAAATAAAAGATACGCGACTGTCCTTGGCGATCAATCCAGAGTCTGGCAGGGTAGAGTATAGCATAGTCAATGTTGCTCTCTTTAAGTTGCTTCTTTAATGGGGCAAACTGCTGGCGCGCCTATTGCACCTAGTGCGGAGTCTCTGTCACGATAGTTAAGAAGCTTCGCTATGATCGGCCTCGGAGGAGCTCACGGCACCGGACGCGGACACAGGGAGCGGTGTGCCCTTTCGACTACAAACATGGATGAGAAAGTCTCATGCCCAAGGAACGTTAAAAGCAATTTTTCAATAAACTGTTCCATGTTGCCAGTCGGGTGGACTCTGAAAGGCCTGTGATTTTAAGGTTGCTACGACTCGAACATGCTTCCAAGTCCTCTGTCTTGTCCTGTAGAACCTGCATAACTTTCCCCAACTGCTTGTGGCCAACGTCCAGCGCTGTCTGTGCCTCCTCAACCTCAATGACATGGCGTTCTGCCGTATCCAAACGCTGTGCATGTTTGTCTAGTCTTTCAGACATTCTATCTATAAGGTAGGAAAGAGAGTCCATCGTAGAGCCTAGCACAGAGAGGCTACTATGCAGGCCCTTCTCCATCGCGGTGAGCATAGTACGAATGTCTCCCTCTGGTTCCTCCTGAGGCGGGTCTTGCGTGTTCTCACCATTGTCTTCTGAGGCCTTGCGCCCCTTAGACTTCCTTTGGTCGAAATTGATTTTTGGTTTTGGTTCTGTCGAATTTGCCTATCTCCGATCTGTTTCCTCGCATTGCCAAGCCAAGAGCGCAGCCGGTCCTCGTTGGCCACTGACTGTACCTGTACACCAACTGGTTGCGTCTGTGATGACAAGGTATTAGGAATATTGTAATAGATTTGAAACCTCTCCGTGGGGCAGCAGCAGTATATTCAGGGGGGTTTTATATGAGCCTCACAGTTTCCCCTGTAGATGTAAGAAAATGAGAGGGGGGAACACTCCGGCTTATGGTGGGCGTAGCTTTTCCTCCACATAAATTACGCAGGCAGTTGCCCCCAAAAGTTAGCACTGCTCCCCAATCCAGGTACAAAAAGCCCGCACTTAACTGGCATTGGCTAACGTTGTCGCCCAGCACAACTAGCCGTGGAGCAGTAGTAGCCCCTGAGCGGTGGCAGCGGTGATTGTGCATCTTATTGTTTGGGCCGCTTGGGCTGGCTCACACTTCAGGCGTGGGCTAGTACGGTAGGTAAGTAGCAGCTCTCAGCATAGCAGTCTCAGTAAAGTAAGGATCCCCAACACTCACCACGGCCGCGCCATTGAGCCCAGCAGAGTCGTCATTGCTTTCGCACCCCCTCCATCCAAGAATCAGCAAAGACAGGGCAGGGTAAAGGCAATCTAAAATGGCGGGCGCATCTCAACCGCAGTGAGGCACCAGGTGCACCACATAGCTGGCAGTTAAATCAGAAACGAGTGTCTCGTGTTTCAAGCCAGCAGCGCCACAGGAAGAGCAACACCGGAGATTTCCCGGCGTCCAGCTGACGCAGTTAGGCCTCTTGTGGCTCCTCATCTCGAGCCGCAGCAGTGGCGTCATCCCGGGCCAGTGTGCTCCAGCTGGCATTCGCCTATGATGCTCCCCTCCTGCTTCGTAGCCCAGCAGGCCAAGAGGGGATACCACGGGAACGAAAGGGTGCAGGGTCTACTCGACGCTCGGTGATAGGAGGGGATGGGAGCAAATCCTCACCGCAGGGCACGAGACCTGGTATTGCAGCTGCACTGAGCGGGGAGAGCACCCCCGCAGACCGCTCGTACAACAGGCAGATGTGTCAGGCTTCGCCGCCCGATACCTGTGCGGCTGTCGGAGCAAGACCGCTACAATCCTCAGCAATTCCGGTGGCTGTATCCGTCACGATAGTGCCGATTGTACACCTCAGAATGCGGATATTGATGGATAGTTAGGTGGTATTTGCGGAGCTACACACTCAAGGGGCCATCTTGGTCGCGAGCAAGCTCCGCCCCCGTGAGCCTCGGAATTCCCAATGCAGGCGAGCAGCAATGACAAAGGGGCTGGGGAAGTAATGACACGCGAAAGAACGTCCACCGTTACATAGGGAACAGACAAAACTGGTCACCCAGGATGCTATTCCCCACCTCACAGAAGCACTGTACACCCATTTATTTCTACTACACATTAACGATTTGAAACACCCACCTGCGGTGACGAGTTTCCATGGTTCATAGTTCATTATCTTTTTTTAGTTTATTGCTCTTCTCCATTTACTAAATGCTACACACATACAAGAACGCTGTAGACATTCATTGAGACATTAGCACCAGAACGATGCAGGATACGACTTACCCAGCTAGATTTACCCATCTAGCTGTTAATCAGATATTATGATCGCATACTGCAGGGAGTAAAGTCCTGGGTACCTACATGACACCAAGACATAGTCAATGTTTATGCAACTGTACCATATAATGTAATACTTGCTTTGTAGAAATCCTGTCTAGGTATGTGTATGCAACAAAAAATGCCAATAAACAAATATATATATATATTTTTTTTAAATCAATCATTAATTAGAAAGAGAAAGGAATGAAAACAAAAAAGGGGCTACATTAAAAAATATGAAATAAAATAAAGGCTATGTACAATTTATGTTTTTTCAATAATATGTATTTCCAGGTAAGCAATGTAAATCTAAACACCTGGTTGCATGTGCTGGTTTTAATATGAAAACTAGCTTGATGAAGTGACATGATCTCATTTTCTTCTATACATACTAATAATTTATCCAGGACTTGCCTAGCAAAGATGTTTTGCAGGTTGTCTATTAAACTGAACGGTCTAACATTTGAGGGAACAGAAGCATCTCCTTTCTTGTATACAGTTATTATCCCCATCCCTCTCTAGGTTCTTAGGGATTTCTACCCCATCAGCTATGGCGTTAGACAAACAATTAATGGAAGGTGCCCATACCTGGGGCTCGGACTTATACAGAACACCAGGTATCAGATCAGGCCCGGGAGCTTTTGTTGTTTTTAGTCTATATATGGCCTTAAGGGTATCACCCAGACTGCAAAATTAATCACCCTTGTTGTCACCACAGGACATTCCAGTGGAAAAGCAATGAGTTTGAATTCCTGGGGCACTCTTAGGACAGATGACATTTCCCTTATCATAAAGCATGGTGAAATGATCAATCAACTTCACGGGCTGGATATAATAGTGAGGTGTGGTAGCACCACCTCAGCTACTGTGGGCTATTATATGCCAAATTGAACGATTGTCATTACACCTAGCTGCAACCAACAAATCTTGCCAATTCTTATCAGCTCTGTCTCACTTGGCTCTGGCGAGGGTAGATTTATATCTATTTTGCGCTGCTACCACGAAAGAACGATCTCCCTATCAAATTGCCAACTTTAACTCATGCTTTGCCTGTTTACACTCGTAGTTGAACCATGCATGTTTCCTCCCTTCGATAGTTTTCTTCCCAGTATGTTTTGTTAAAAATATAGCTTTAAGGCCTCAAAAAAATCTCCATGGGTTTTTAGGATTAACTTAGATGATGGTATAAAAACGTTATCAATGTTGGTGAAATATTGTAGAAGTAGTTCATATATCTTTGCTTGTCGTTTATTGTCCTCATGGATTTTAGGTCAAGGTACTCTGCTGTGATTACTTGTTACTAGGGATTCTTGGATGGTAGATCCACCTCCAGAGGAGTACCTTCCATAGGGGGGTATGATGGCTACCTAGCCGAGCAGGGATTATCATATCAATCACCAATTGCCAAATTCTAACATCCACGAGGATGCAATCAATAACACTAGAACTAAGACTCCTCTTAAATGTGGTCCGCGTTTTAAGGTCTGATCGAGTCCTACCATTACAAGTCCTTAGGCTCCTCCCAATAACCAGTGAGGTAATCCTGAAGACTGTATTAGTAGTATGATGACAGCGTACTTTGTGTATTAGATTTGTGATTCCCCAGAACTCATCTTCATCCTCAGTCAGGGTACTGATTAAAGCAGATGGTTCAAACGCAGCATTAAAGTACCCTGCGACCAGGACTTTGGTCTGTGGCTGATCAATACCAATCATGTTGTCTATTAAGGACAGAACTGGTGAATCAGTCCCTGAGGAAACAGACCTAGCGTAAACATTAAGAATGGTCAAAGCTAGCCATAAAGGAAAGGTGATATGGATCCCCATTAGATCATATGAGTTGCTCGACAGTTGGTTATGGGCACAAGCCTTAAAATTCTTTTCGAAAATAACCAGACCTCTGCATGCTCTACCTGGTGTCTTTGGAACAAATGCTTTGATACTGTATGTTGTATAATCATTGATAAATATCTTATCAGTAGCCCAGTCTCTTGAAAGATACAAATATAATTTCCTCCAATAAAGATAAACCACCCTGGGTCATAAAGTTTTCAGTGAATCCCAGCTAGATTGCACGAAATAATAGACAAGCTGGAGTTGACTTCAGGGTCTGCCACGCAGCTACATAAAGGAACCAGTAATTCTAATTTGGGATTGACATTGCTATTCATTTTAACTTTATCAACACCCACTCAGGATTGTTTATATTTGAAGGAGAAATAACTTACGGTTAAATAAGAGGGAAAAAAGCAGCACTTGCACCCTTGATGGTCTAAACATGCAAAAAGGAATGCTTGTTATAGTCTCTAACCTACAACAGAGGGAAAAAAGTGCCAAAATGATATACTCAATGTGTAGATAAGAGTACCTTTAATGGTCAACTTTATGATTTAAGCTGGGCCCCAGCCCTGCCTCCTCCATAGCATAGAGCGGGCCCGCCCTTGGCCCACTAAGAATCTTTAGGTGCTATAAGCACTCACCACGACAAACAGGTGGAGACTGGTGGCAGGCCCCTCCTTGTTTTCAAGCAGGCTGGACCAATGGGGTACTGCAATGAGGGGGCAATAAATCTGAACCCGGCACTCAGCGTCTTGGGTTATACCACTCTTTTGTCCGACCTAAAGATAAGAGCTGGACTTCTGCTGCTGCCCGGGTTGTTTCCCTGTTCTTTAGGTGAATATCCACTTCCAATGATCGAGTCTCAAAACTAAAGGTGGAGACCCAGCCTGCCTATGCCAGGATATGACGGGCTAAAACTGGCCCTTCTTGGCCCGGGCGTGACCTGTGCATGTCCAGCTCAGTGGGACACCTCACGTTCCTTAAGGTACTCCGGTGCCTGGATAAAATTTGGGGCCCCTCTTCTGGGCCAAGAATGATGGGAGCTGTAGTCTCCCCACTGCCTGGCAGCAGCACAGAGGTATCGGGAGGCTAGTGCAGACAATTGTGTACATAAAAGCTTGGAAGATGTTAAAGTAAGATAATATTGTCAATATTTGTGTCTCAATTAGCAGTGCTTTTCTAATAACATTTGTAGATAAGGAACAAAAAACGAATGTTAAAACTGCATTGATTAAAGGCTGCTGCACCAGGTTGAGACAGAAAGGGGAAAATCCCTTTTAATTTCAGAATGGGAAGATTCCAGGCAAAAGCAAACAATCAGACATCCCTTTAAGATGGCAGCAAGCAAGCTGGAGGAAGGAAAGTGATTATGAGGGAATCGCCCACTTCCTCATCACTCCCACCCAGGAAGGCAGACGGAGAGGAGTTTCAATTAGGAAAACAACAGAAAACGGGGCTCCACTCTCCACAGGCATCAGAAAAAACCAAACTTCACCCCAAATACTGCATGCCACGAGGATAACGTCGCTGTAACAAAGTCAACAATTATTCTTCGTTCGGCAGGCAAGTGGGTGACAATGGTTACGGTGCAGCGGCCAACTTGCGTAGAGCAAGTTGCTGTCTCTGTGTTGTTTTGACTACAGCTGCCTTGCCTTTTATGTCATGATAGTTTTTTTAGATATCACCATACTTGATTTCATTTATAATGGTGAATCACTATTTTTCCAGTGTCTTTGCAACACCCCATACTATATATCTTCCACTCCAGCCATAATAAATTGCTAGCCCTTTTACGTAAATGTAATGCCTCTGCACCAGTTTGGTTTGCAACAGCGTCAGTTCCGTAGTTGCCCACAGGGGAATTACCATCAGGGGGTCTAGCTCTGGGCTCCCCGGTACCCTGAGCAGTGATCAGATCATCATTAACGTGTTCCTTAGCGCCCAAAATCACACCAAGACCGGGTAACTCATCTTGCAGTCTCGTTATGTTTTGAGAGATTGAAACAGGAGCTGTGGCGTGGCTTGGACGGGGATAAGGACGGGTGCCTGAGTCCATTACCTCCGCAACCCTGAGAAGAAATAACGGCGAATAAAGCGCCCAGCACTAAGTGAAACCGGAACAAACAGAAGGATCGTGTGTTGGAAGGCACAGAGCACGAATCGGCCGACACGGACCCACGACAAAGGAGAAGCAAAAGGAGGAAAGTACCGAAAAAGAGCGAGAGAAGAAGGTGGGGAGAGCAGCCTAAGATGGCGGCATATGAGTGCATCTAAACGCTGCGAGTGTCTTCGAAGCGCCACAACAAGCGTAAGGAGAGGGGGAGCGGAAAGCGGGCAGTGCACAAAACAAAAAGCGGGTTGCACCTACGTCAAGCGGCGGGGGCTAATAAGAGCCAAATAAGGGGGAGACGAACGGAAACGAACGATTTCGAATTCGAAACTAATGGGGGCACACAGAATGGACGTGGCCATTTTGCGCTCAGCTCCAACCCCACCCTCCCCTGACTCAGCGTCACAAGCACCGCCGTTCGCTGCCAGCGACCGTTCAGGGGCAACAGGAGGCAAAAAGGCTAAACGCGCCCAAAAGGGTCGCACACTAGCCAGCGGAAACAAGAGCAGAGTAAAGGGTAGAACTGAAACTGAGACTAAGCAGGCGCACAAAACGGGAGCAACCATCTTGCGCTCAGCCCCACCCCCTTCCGCATCATAGGCACCGCCAAATACCGCCAGCAACGTGACTAGCTGCAACAAGAGGCAAAAGGAGAGGAGTGCCCCCAAGGGACACGCGCCAGGCCGGCAAATAAGAGCAGAGTAAGGGGAAAGCCTAATCGAAATCCAAAGAAACGGAAGAGGCCATCTTGCGCTCCACCACACCCCTCCACACATCAACAAGTACTGCAAGTGTCGCAATGGCGAAGAGTGACGGAAGCGTCCAAACGACAATAAGCAGAGCAGTCAAAGAACACTAGAAGCAGGGATAGACAACAGAGGGCACGACACCGTGGCAATACGAGACCCTCAAGTACTGCGCAGGTGCGCCACAAACGAGTACACAAAAAGTGAGAGCACCTCATTTTTGGTAAGCAAGAAGCGGTAAATGGACAACCAAACAAACAAATCTGCCCACTAAGGCAAACACAGGACCAACAGCCAGAGAGGAGGCCATCACAACATCTAGAGGAGTAGAGCCACCGTAGCCCATACAAGACCTCACCCACAAGCGGCACTGGCGTGAGCCAAGACCAGGACAAGGACAATCAGAGAGCCCTGCAGGTTCCGACTTGAAGGACTGGGCTCAAAACAACAAAGGGTCGACAGGCTCCACACATACCTAGCCAGAAGAGGGGTCGTAACGATGGCAGGGCAAGACGGCAAACCCACCAATGACACCAAAAGGGTGCGGAAAGACACACTGGAATCCCCATCAAAGCTTAATTTATTTATTTATTTATTTTGTCAATTTATAGGGCGCAACAGCTACCCAAGAAGGGTTTCCCGGCGCCTAGACACAGCTAGAGACGAAAAGACAGAAACGGAGGGAGATTATGAGGGATTATTGTTCGTACAGCCAGGTCTTTACAAGCTTTCTGAAGCTATGGTAGTTATCTTCCTTCCGAATGCTTGGAGGAAGCGTGTTCCACAGGGAGGGTCCAAGATAGGCAAAAGATCTGCCCCCTGATCTTGCACGTTTGAACCTTGGTATACAGAACCATGCTGCTGTCTGGGACCGGAGGTTTCTCTTAGGTGTGTAGAGGCAAGCAAGGGATTGGAGGTATTTTGGGGCTCCTCCTGTTTTTATTTTGAACATGTAGTTCAAGGCCTTGAAGCGAACTCTGTTCTCTATCCTGAGCCAGTGAAGGTCCCGGCGATGGTTCGAGACTCCAGCGTTCCTAGGAATCTTACACAGGAGTCTGACCGCAGCGTTTTGCGCCACTTGCCACGTGCCAAAGCTTAAGGTCAATCAAAACAGCGAAACCACTCCAGATACGCTCCTTAAAAAAATAACCGAAGGGAATGAGCTCACCAAGGCCACAAAGAAGACAATAGACAATATGCAGCTGGAACAAGCGGCCATAAGAGCGGATCAAAGCAAAACAAATGAGAGGCTGACAGCGGCAGAAAAAAGGGTCAGCGACTTGGAGGATAACAGTGGGAAAACACGCAGAGGGCTCACACAGGTAGCAAAGCCAACAGACCACCTCCAAAAAATGATGGCAGAGCACGACGACAGGAATAGGAGGGGAAACATACGCCTCCTGGGCGTCCCGGAAGGAGAGGAGGACCAAACCGGATCCTGCGTGGGCCTACTAGAAACACTACTGCCACAACTAACAGGAATAAAGTTTGATAGGCAGTTTGAAATCGATAAGGCATACAAAATACCAGCCCACAAACCCCAATATGGCCGAGGACCGCGCCCAATCATATGCAAGCCGCTTCGTAGCCACCAGACAGAAGCAATTTTCGCCATCTCAAGGAAGAACTAAAACCTGACATGGAACGGGAATAAAATCATAATTACACAAGATTTCTCCAAGCTAACAGTGGAAACCAGGAAGGGGTTCCTGGCCCTAAGAGACAGGATGAGAATAGAAGGCATTACTTTCAGCTTCGCAGGTCCGTCAAGAATGAAGATCACGGATAGGAAGGGCACCACGCTGTTCGACGACCCGGGTGAGCTCAGGAGATATCTGCAAGGCCCCACCACAGAGAAAATGGAGGCCCGAAGCCTCGGCACAGGGAAAAGACGGGCCCCATCGGACAACGGCGAAGAAGACAACAACGTCATATGAACACGAATACCTCCACCAGCTAAACCTCAAACCGACACCACCTAGTGGCCCGGCGCCACCCTTGAAACTAAGACACACTCAGGAAGATGCATCTACCTCAAGACTGTTTCAACTCTTTACTGATTGAACAAGGAAGCCATACGCACACACAACCAACATACCTACCTCAGCACTGATAAGGAACCGACCTACCTCAAGATATGCTCCACACCAGTGTCAGTTCCAAAAGAAAAAAGACTGAGACCCCTGCCCTTAGACGATGGGCGCCGGGATGTATATCCTTTTGAATATGCTAAGCATTCATTATATTTGCTCACTACCGAAACAATTTAATGGGTGGGGACTCTCAAGAACTGAACATGAGTGCCTAGTGGGACCAAATCAAAGTCTAATCTCTCGGGGGGGGCGGGGGGGGGGGGGGGATCATCACTGTCGCACGCCTACAGTACGAAGCATGGGGGGGGAGGGGAAGAAAGGGAGGGGGGTGCTACAAGTACGGTGGTACGCTACTACTTATTTCTATGCCTATTTTCTCTTTGCTTTCCTCTTTTCTATCCAAGACTTTCTATCCTTGCACTACACTCATCTCGGAGACAGGAACAACAGCGCAGCGACCTGGCCAAAGAACGGGGGACAGAGACCTAGAGCACTGAAACCAGGGGCAGGCAAGCGGAGGAGGCACATGCACAACCGAATTACGACACACACACAACTAAAACGTGACAAACACACATTTACATGACAACAACAACGACACAGACACCTATCCAGCTGAACTCAGACATCAAGGTAATGTCCCTAAATGTCAAAGGCCTCAACCATCCCGTTAAGAGCAGGAAAACACTAGAATACCTAGCAAAGCTCAAGGCGGACGTGTATGTCCTCCAGGAGATTAAACTCTCAGAAGAAAATGCGCTGCGCCTCAGGGCGAGCTGGATAAGTGGCACCTTCTGCTCACCGGCCATACAGAAAAAAAGAGGTGTCATCACACTGATACATAAGAAAAGTAACTTAGCCATACATGAATGCCACAACGATGCAGATGGCAGGCTGCTGATAAAAAGGGGGATGAGACCATACACATAGCCAATGTCTACGGTCCTAACGCAGAAAACAAGGCGTTCTGGAACGATGTAGAGAGCAGACTAGACAAACTCCCCCATGACGACATGGTATTATTGGCCGGAGACATGAATGAGGTGCTAGACCAGGCCATTGACAGACACCCAACTAGGCAAAGCCACAGACCTCAAGAGCAGAGCACCCTGCTAAACCTATGCACAAAGCTACACCTTAGAGACCCCTGGAGGCTACAAGACCCAGACGCGAGGGAATACAGTTTTTACTCGCACTCCCACAACTCATACAGCAGAATAGACTACATATTCATGTCAGCCACACACACACACCTCATGGACCACACAGAGATAGCACCCATAACAATCTCGGACCACGCACACATCAGTCTCTCCCTCAGCGGCAGGCACAACAAACGCCAAAGCCGTAGATGGAGACTAAACAATGACATACTGGAGAACATCACACACGCCACAGAAATTGAAGAAGCGATCAAGGAGTACCTGTCCTTCAATGACAATGCAGAAGTGGACAAAGGCATCCTGTGGGACGGCCTTAAAGCCACCCTCAGAGGGAAGTTTCTAAGTATCAAGGCCAAGATGAATAGAGAGAGAATCAAAAAGATCAAAGACCTCGAGAACGAAATCAGAGTCCTAGAGACAGGCCACTGTGCAAATCTCTCAGACGCAAACACGTTGACTGCCCTCACAAAAAAGAAATACGAACTAAACTGATTCCTGAGTGAAAGGGCAGGCACGTGGACAAATAAATACAAAGCGATTAACTTGTGCATGGCCAACAAAGCAGGGAGGGCACTAGCGTCTTACCTAAAAGCAAAACAGAGGCAGCACTCCATAGCCGCAATCACTGACAGGGCGAAATAAAAACACACGGCCAACAAAGAAATTTTGGAAACATTCAAAGACTTCTATGGCAACCTATACAAGGCAGACAAAAACCTACTAGCAGACGGGGTAGACCTGCTAAGCAAAACGGACCTACCCACCCTAACACATCATCAAAGGTCGCTACTAGACCAAAACATAACGGGGGAGGAGATTGAAAAAGTGGTCCCTCAAAGTCAACAAGGCACCAGGGCCAGGTGGAAACACAGCGAGCTTCTACAAGCTCTACCTCCAGCAGCTAAAGCCCACCCTGGTAGAAGTATTCACACACTGTGTGCAGAAGGGACAAATGACAGACACCATGACGGAGGCCAACATTATAGTAATAGCGAAAGATGGCAAAGACCCACAACACCCACAAAACTACAGACCAATCTCGCTGATTAATGTAGACTGCAAAATCTATGCTAAAATTCTAGCAAACCGACTGAATAACTATCACCCCCACCTCATACACAACTCACAAGTAGGCTACATCAGGAATAGGCTCTCCCAGGACAACACAAGACTTCTCTGCCACCTGATCAACCGCACGGCCACTAGTACAGACCCAGCTGTCATGATAGCACTAGACGCCGAAAAGGCCTTTGACAGCGTGTCTTGCCCATTCCTAGAACAGTGCATGAAGAATGGTGATGGCCCTGTACAACAAACCCAAAGCCAGAGTGGTAGTCAATCGGGGAACATCAGAGCAATTAATACTAGAGAGGGGAACGAGACAAGGCTGCCCGCTTTCACCAGCCCTCTTCCTACTGGCAATAGAACCACTCCTCAGCATGATCAGGAACAATCCTGACATTGCGGGGGTAGACACACACGGGAAGACGGTGAAACTGGCAGCATACGCTGACGACGTCTTGATAATAACTAAGAAGCCAACAGAATCTATTGGGGCACTAATGAAAACCATTGAGACATACGCAACAGTCTTGGGGTACAGACTCAACAGAGACAAGACTGAATGTAAACCTATGAACGTCCATACAACAAGGGTGGTCCTGGGCGACTCCGGTTTAGCATGGCAAAGGAAGCCCCTTAAATGCCTAGGTCTATATTTCGGGAGGGACCTCAGAGATACCTTAGAAAACAATGAGACTACCACCCTAAAAAAGGTCAAGGATAAACTGACCGCCTGGCCCAAATATATAAGCTGGTGGGGGAGGGTAGAATCCATCAAGATGATGACAACACCACTAATCAACTACCTGGTAGGAATGCTTCCACTTACACTCACAATAGACTTCCACAAACAACTAGACGCCATGATTAACAAATTCATATGGAAGGATAAAAAGCCCAGGATAAGCCTGTACAAACTAAGACTAAGTAAAAACTTAGGTGGACTCAACATAACTAACTTCAAGACATTCCAAACCGCATGCTTAGCCAGACAAGGGGCCCATTGGCTAGCCTCTGATGAAAACTGCACACCAGTATGGTTAGAACTAGAGAGAGCCATGCTAGGAAGCCTGGACCCCATAGCATTGCTTACGGCGAAAAAACACCTGGAGGCAGACAACACCATCCTCAAAAACACCAAAATAGCCCTATTAAAAGTAGACAAAAAAATGGACCAGAGCATGTGCTACACGAAATGGGAGTCCATATGGTACAACCCCAAAGTTAACAACAAGGGAAAACCCCTAGCCAACACCACCTGGTCGGGGAAGGGCATATCCACCCCCCAACAGCTGGAAAAGAACAACACACCCCTGACCTTCGAAGCCTTAAAAAACATTCACAACCTAAAGGAGGTAGACTTCTATGAGTTCCTCAGAATCAAAACTGCCATCACGAAAGCCAAATTGAACAAGAATACACCCTCAATCATACAATACATGAGGAACCTGAACAAGCTGGGCCACCACACTTCCCACCTATACAAACTATTAAGTCCGACAACGTCAAAACTCAACAACAAGACAATAGGATTCTGGAAAGAGCTCCTAGGCAGACAACTAAACGAGAGGGAAAAGAGGCGCTTGTGGCTGTCCACGTCCCAAAATAAAATATCACCCCAACTCGCACAGACAAAGTACTGGCTGATACACAAAGCTTACTGGACGCCAGCCAGACTAGTAGAGGTAGGAGTCAGAGAAACGGACACCTGCTGGAACTGCAAGAGAGAGAAGGGAGACCTTGCTCACCTAATCTTCACTGCACCCGAGTCAGAACCTTGTGGGCCAAAATCACAGACTTCATCACAAAGGTAGTAGGGAGGGACATACAGCCGGGCTTTTGTAGGACGAGCAACGGCCTTCATGGCCCCAGACCTCCAATCAAAAGAGGACGGCGACCTGATAGACCTCCTCCTCACAACAGCAGTCAAAACGATACTAGCTAACTGGAAAAACACAGGGAAAGCCACATTCAAGGGCTGGGTGAACTGGATTACCTTCCTGAGGGGGGCAGACAACATAGCGGCAACACACGCCCCCAACCACACAGCGAGAGGCGAAATGTGGACATCCCTAGACAGACACCTGGGAACGTACGAACCCCCGTAAGATGGTCATGTGACTCCCATCCCACCACAGACCACCTGTACTTTGGCATAGCATAAACAAGTGACAACCTGTCTCTGTCTCCACCTCTTTCATTTACTTTCACCCTCTTCTCTTCATCTCATTATTTCCTTTTACAAGGGTGCAACAAGACTCAACAGCATGCATATATAATCGGTCGAGTGATATATGCCCACCATGTAGCCCGCCAAGCCCATTGTAACCCCTACGGAGCCCGCGAGGCAAGGCTACCACTGTACTGTATGTATATATGGAAATTTGCTAATAAAACTGTTAAAATAAAAAAATAAAAATAAACAGGAGCTGTGAGAATAGCAGCAGCAGTGGAAGCAGGCATAGGTGTGTCACATTTTGTTTTCTCAGTACCTTTAGAGCTGGCAGGAGGCTCCCGTAGTGTTTTATTCTTCTCGCCATGTGCTTTGAACAGAGCAGGCACCGTTTTGTTGAAAGAGTTCTTTCTTTGTTCGGCGAGGTCTGTAGGACCCTCTAGCAATGTACCGGACTGGTTACATCGGGACACACCACCGCCACGGTATCTAAGGCTGTCTGCAGCTGGCCTGCGGTGCTCCCAGGGGGGCACAGGCCCTTGACACTCCTTCCACCTGTTTTCGGCGGCATCACCTCGACAAGGTAGGCACAGCGTACAGGTGGGGAAAGAGCACAGCGAGTTCTCCTCCTAGCCGCCAGCAGACACGGCAGCGGCGCACCCCAAAACCAGTAACGAGATCGCCAAAGCACGCGGTCAGCAAATGCGATAGGAATTCGATGCAATACAAGGGTTCAAGATAGGAGAGGGAAGGTTCGGCAGTAAGGGATGCAGGAGTCGGCTCACACGGCCACAATAGCGGGCGCCATCTTGCCCCCCACTCTCTCTCTTCATTGACCTGCTGCATTATGGGACCTGTAGTCTCTGTAGATTGTACCCAGATTAATGCATCAATCGACCCCTTATCTTCAGATCGCTCTGGAGGGAATAATCTAATAACCTCTAAAGATGAGGAGGCTGTGGACAAGTTTTATTCACTGTCAGACTACTCAAACTCCTCAGGGGAGAAACATAAAGTTAACGATTGGGCAGCAGATGAGAGCGACAGTAGCTTCCTGCATTGGGAGGAAGAGAATGATAAAACATTACTGGGTCAAGGTGCATGACATGGCTACTTTAGCGGGTCATTCTAAAAGTATGTCTGGATCATTGATCTAGGATTACTCCTTCTCATCTGGGACGGGGAGCACATGAAATGACCAATCTGTTTAATCAGTATGTGCACCATTTTTTGAAAGATTCATTCATAATTTTAAACTCAGCAATGTCTAAAGTCTTTTCCGAAAATTATACTGTAAGTCAAATCATTATTCTTCAATGTAATAGGGAATATGGCTAGGGATAAGTTATCGATTTGTTCCATTAATATTTGCGGTCTGAATGATCGCAAAAAGGGGTATATTTGCTAAAGTAATTAAGCATATGCAAATAGGGGTGTTGTGTGTGCAGGAAACACACATCTCTTGGTGCAACCGCAATTGGCTCTGCAACACTGGTCTCAATCTTTTAGCATGCACGCACCAAGGGAACATCACACGTGGTGTTGTCATTCTAGAAAAGCTTGGGGTAATTGTCTGTAGACGCAAGGAAGAGGATCAATTTGGACAGTGGGCGATCTCAGAGGCAGACATTAAGGGTTCTATTTTTACTATCTGTTCCATATATGATTCAAATCTGGATGACTCGGCTATTCTGAATTTTATTAATATCAAATTAGTAAGCATGGGCGAATTTTGCGAATTCGCGATCCGCGAATTTGCGGATTTGCGAATTCGCGATCCGCAAAATTCGCAAATTTGTGTGAATTTGCAGATTTTTTTATTTGTGCGTGTTTGCGGGGCGCTTGGCGTGTTTGGGGGCGCTTTGCGTGTTCGCAGGGGTTTTTTTTGTGCGAGACCGCGATGCGCCCTCTGGTTCATCACTGCCACCCTCTCGTTTTTTGTGCCCTTCTGCCCTCTGCCCCACTCGTTTTTGTGCCCTTCTGCTCTCTGCCCCACTAGTTTTTTGTGCCATTCTGCCCTCTGCCCTACTCGTTTTTGTGCCCTTGTGCCCCTTGCCCCACTTGTTTTTGTGCCATTCTGCCCTCTGCCCCACTCGTTGTTGTGCCCTTGTGCCCCTTGCCCCACTTATTTTTGTGCCATTCTGCCTTCTGCCCCACTCGTTGTTGTGCCCTTGTGCCCCTTGCCCCACTCGTTTTTGTGCCATTCTGCCCTCTGTCCCACTCGTTGTTGTGCCCTTGTGCCCTTTGCCCCACTCGTTTTGTGCCATTCTGCCCTCTGCCCCACTCATTGTTGTGCCCTTGTGCCCCTTGCCCCACTCGTTTTTGTACCATTCTGCCCTCTGCCCCACTTGTTGTTGTGCCCTTCTGCCCTCTGCCCCACTCGTTGTTGTGTCCTTCTGCCCTCTGACCCACTCGTTGCTGTGCCCTTCTGCCCTCTGCCCCACTCTGTGACCTTCTGCCCTGTGCCCCACTCCTGTTTTATTTTAGAATGGTGAAAAGTGGTGTATGCACCGTAATGCAGATACATCCCCTATGGGAGGCACAACGATGGAGTTCAAAACAATGACTCAAAAGTTCATTCAAATGATTTTAATTTCTTCAGATAGAGATCAATCCATCGATATTGTTAATCATATCGGAAATGTTAATCTTGTACAGGTAAAGTAGCGGTGATGCGGGGGGAACGCCTCCGATGCATTTCGGGCCGGTGGCCCTTTTTCAAGGAGCGCTAGAAAGAAGACAGACCGGAGTGAGGAGGAGGAATTGACAACAGAAAAACGGGTCAAAACGATTAAAGTGTCTATCAATGGTGAGGGCCGGTGTAAAACTGAGGGTAGTGATGGGAGTGAAGGGTAATCGGGTAGCGTCAGCGCGTGACGAGGGTAATGGACGGTGAAGGGCTCGGGTCGCGGGGAAGGTGAGCACAGGCGGTGCTATCTAGAACTTACTTCTCTGCGCGTGTAGTGAGGCTCACTACTACCGGAAAGCTGAGACGCCTGAATGGTGTGGATCATGGGAGCTGAATAAGTGGGAGTGAGTGCCACGGAAAGTGAGGAAGGACTAGAGTGAAAGTCATGCGTGGGTGGGGCGCATGCTGTGGCGGCCATATTGGAAAGGTGAAAAATGTAAGGAAGAAAGTAAGTGAATAACAATGAACAATGCATATCAGGTACAATAACAATAACAGTGATGTTGCATATTAAAGGTAACAGCTAAATTCGATACGATCATTAAGACCATGAGGTTTGATGGTCTGAAGGCGATAAATCCATTCAAGTTCTCGTTGCAGGAGAAATTTGTTCATATTGATGCCCTCTTTTTTGGTGACAGTTTCAAGGATGATAAACTGCAGCTGAGCGATGGTATGTCTTGCTTCGATGAAATGTGTAGCGATGTTGGACTTGTCATATTTCAACCGTATGTTAGATTTGTGTTCATTCAAACGGGTTTTGATTTTACGTTCGGTCTTGCCGACGTAGAGCTTTCAACAGGGACATTTTAGTGCATAGATGAGGTTCGAGGTGTCACAGGTGGCATTGACTGCAAGTTTGATAGGATGACCTTTCATCGGATGTCTAATGGTATTGCCTTTGATGATATTGTGACAATGACTGCAATTGAGACATGGTTGAGTACCTTTGTATGTGATGGGGTGAGTGGAAGTGGTAGATAAAATCTCTTGGATGTTTTTGCTTCTGGAGTAAGCAAACAATGGTGGTTGGTTAAAGATGTCCCGAAAGTCTGGGTCCAACTGGAGAATAGGCCAATGTTTAAGGATGATCCTTTTGTACATGGTGCTAGAAGTGGAGAATTTGGAAACAAGAACTATCCGTTGGGAATCATCTTTGGGCCTTTTAGTGAGACTTTCATGTCTAGAAATTTTAGATACTCTGGTTTCTGCCTCTTTGAGGATGGTTTCTGGATATCCTCGCTGGAGGAAACGTTCATGCATTTCTTTGATCCGTGTGATGGTGGTATTGTCATCTGAAACAATGCGTTTGACACGCAGCATCTGCGAAAATGGCATATGTTTTTTAAGGGATCCCTGGTGGAAGCTTGAATAGTGGAGGGTATTGTTACGATCGGTGGGTTTCCTGTATAGGTCCGTACTGAATCCCTGAGGGCTGATGGAAACATTAACGTCGAGAAACGAAATTTGCGTTTCGCTGATTTCCCATGTCAGTTGGATTCTGTCATCCTTGGTATTGAGTTGCGTTAAGGCATCATGAAGTGACTCTTTGGTATTTTTCCATACAAGGAAAAGATCGTCGATGTATCGAACATACATTTTCATGTTGTCTTGGAAAACTTGATTTGAATAAATGTGTGTCTGTTCGAAATTGTCCATGTAAATATTGGCATAAGTGGGCGCGGCGCAGTTTCCCATTGCCATCCCGGACAACTGTAAGTACCATTTGGATTCATTCTCAAAGTAACTGTGGTATAAAGTGTAGTTCATAAGTTCCAAAATGAAAGATTGTAGTGGTGGATCAATGGTGCTGTTTAGAAGAGCTGCTTCAATGGCTTCAATACCCCCTGAGTGGGGTATGGATGTGTACAGGGAGTTGACGTCTGCTGTACATAGGATGTATGATTCATGATCTAGGAATTGCATGGTAGAGAGTCTGAGTAAGAAATCTGTCGTGTCTTTGATATGACTTTTGGATTTGGTAACAAGCGGTTGCAAGTATTTATCGATGAATTTGCCGATGGGTTCATGAATGGAACCGCGGGTGGAAACGATCGGTCTGAATGGTGGGTTATGAAGATTTTTGTGGATTTTGGGACTCATGTGGATAGTGGGACTCCTGGGAAATTCAATTAGAAGAAAGTTTTTGGTGCGGTCTTCTATGATGCCATTGCGGAGTGCACTGATAACGATATTTTGTAAAGTTTTGTGAAACTCCCGGGTGGGGTTGTTGTCCAATTGCATGTATATTGAATTGTCTTGTATGTGCTCCTGGAGTCGTTGAATGTACAAAGAAGAGTCTAAAATGACTAGGGCGCCGCCCTTGTCAGCTTTGGTACACTTAATTGATTTGTTGTTCGCAAGAGACTTGAGGGTGTCACGGTCTTTTCTGGTGAGGTTCTGATGTTTGGTTTTTTTGGAAAAATTGAGTTTGGATAGATCATTCCGCACTAGATTTTCGAATAAATCGATACTTTTATGACTGCAAGGCGCTTGAAAAGTACTGGTGGGTCGTAATCCCAGTAGTTCATCTGCATTGACTTTGGGAGTTGGTGGTAGAACGTTGTCAAAGAAATGACGAAGTCTAAGTTTCCTGGTGAACTTAAATGTACTAACCTCTAGTTCCAAGAGGTTGGTGGAGGTTACCGGAATGAATGAAGTACCCTTCTCAAGAAGATTAATCTGCTGTTGAGGAATGATGGTATTGGAAATGTTGATTACGAGACGTTCTTTCTGATCTTGGCCGTGCTGCGTGTGTTGGGAAGATTGGTTTCTTTGTCTTTTTCTTTTGGTCTGGCTCCGCCTGAGTCTTCGGGTGGTGTTAGGCCTGATTCTAAAAAATGGACCGCAGAGGATGTGGCGGTGGAGGTGGCTGCTTCCTGATCTTCAGGTGAGGTGGTTGTTGGTCTACGGTTAGTGCGAGATGATGAATCGCTGGCTGAAGAGGAGGTGTCGGATTGAGGATTAGGTGGTCTGTTGCGACGCCGTTGGGCGTAGATGTCAGCCCAGGTGTATACCTCGTCAAGTTTATAGTCGAGAGTGTCTCTGCGAAATTTTCTGAGCTTGCGGTCATGGATTTCCTTACGATGTTTTTCGAGGATACTCTCGGTGTCTTCAAGGGTTTTGGTTAATTCTTCCGGGGTGAGCATCTTTTTCAATTCATCATCGACCTCTTTAATTTCATTTTCCAATTCTTTGAGAATGCCAGATAGTTCCTCCACAATTAATAGAATCAGGTCTAGGCTGCATTTGTTGAGGATGCCGTCCCATTTGTCTTTGAATGATTTAGAGTTTTTGCACAAAGATGGTCTTAAAGAAATCCGTATGCCACGTGGGATCCTGAGGGCCCGGTGATATTTTAACAGTGTACTCGCATGGAGTTTCTGATTAATGTGTCTTTTAGATAAGTAGAGAAGTTGTTTAATGCATTGTTCCTTGTTGCGTGAGGTGGAGGTGGTAGGAATGTCTTCCTCTATTAGTGAATAGATGCGGTTGCGTTCGTCATCATCATATGCCAGAGTGTGTGCTCTGGCTGGAGTGCTTTTACTAATCTCGTCGAATTGCATTTTGTTAGCGTGCTCCCGCCTAATGGCGGAAAAAGGATCAACGAAGAAGAGGGATAAGGAGGGGCACAGCTGGTTTGTAAAGATCCGTTGGGTGAAAAGTAATAGGCTTCGTGTGCTCTCAAGGGTCGTGGTTCCGTCAAACCACGGAGATTCAATGAAAAGTGGTGTATGCACCGTAATGCAGATGCATCCCCTATGGGAGGCACAACGATGGAGTTCAAAACAATGACTCAAAAGTTCATTCAAATGATTTTAATTTCTTCAGATAGAGATCAATCCATCGATATTGTTAATCATATCGGAAATGTTAATCTTGTACAGCCCGAAATGCATCGGAGGCGTTCCCCAACGGATCTTTACAAACCAGCTGTGCCCCTCCTTATCCCTCTTCTTCGTTGATCCTTTTTCCGCCATTAGGCGGGAGCACGCTAACAAAATGCAATTCGACGAGATTAGTAAAAGCACTCCAGCCAGAGCACACACTCTGGCATATGATGATGACGAACGCAACCGCATCTATTCACTAATAGAGGAAGACATTCCTACCACCTCCACCTCACGCAACAAGGAACAATGCATTAAACAACTTCTCTACTTATCTAAAAGACACATTAATCAGAAACTCCATGCGAGTACACTGTTAAAATATCACCGGGCCCTCAGGATCCCACGTGGCCTACGGATTTCTTTAAGACCATCTTTGTGCAAAAACTCTAAATCATTCAAAGACAAATGGGACGGCATCCTCAACAAATGCAGCCTAGACCTGATTCTATTAATTGTGGAGGAACTATCTGGCATTCTCAAAGAATTGGAAAATGAAATTAAAGAGGTCGATGATGAATTGAAAAAGATGCTCACCCCGGAAGAATTAACCAAAACCCTTGAAGACACCGAGAGTATCCTCGAAAAACATCGTAAGGAAATCCATGACCGCAAGCTCAGAAAATTTCGCAGAGACACTCTCGACTATAAACTTGACGAGGTATACACCTGGGCTGACATCTACGCCCAACGGCGTCGCAACAGACCACCTAATCCTCAATCCGACACCTCCTCTTCAGCCAGCGATTCATCATCTCGCACTAACCGTAGACCAACAACCACCTCACCTGAAGATCAGGAAGCAGCCACCTCCACCGCCACATCCTCTGCGGTCCATTTTTTAGAATCAGGCCTAACACCACCCGAAGACTCAGGCGGAGCCAGACCAAAAGAAAAAGACAAAGAAACCAATCTTCCCAACACACGCAGCACGGCCAAGATCAGAAAGAACGTCTCGTAATCAACATTTCCAATACCATCATTCCTCAACAGCAGATTAATCTTCTTGAGAAGGGTACTTCATTCATTCCGGTAACCTCCACCAACCTCTTGGAACTAGAGGTTAGTACATTTAAGTTCACCAGGAAACTTAGACTTCGTCATTTCTTTGACAACGTTCTACCACCAACTCCCAAAGTCAATGCAGATGAACTACTGGGATTACGACCCACCAGTACTTTTCAAGCGCCTTGCAGTCATAAAAGTATCGATTTATTCGAAAATCTAGTGCGGAATGATCTATCCAAACTCAATTTTTCCAAAAAAACCAAACATCAGAACCTCACCAGAAAAGACCGTGACACCCTCAAGTCTCTTGCGAACAACAAATCAATTAAGTGTACCAAAGCTGACAAGGGCGGCGCCCTAGTCATTTTAGACTCTTCTTTGTACATTCAACGACTCCAGGAGCACATACAAGACAATTCAATATACATGCAATTGGACAACAACCCCACCCGGGAGTTTCACAAAACTTTACAAAATATCGTTATCAGTGCACTCCGCAATGGCATCATAGAAGACCGCACCAAAAACTTTCTTCTAATTGAATTTCCCAGGAGTCCCACTATCCACATGAGTCCCAAAATCCACAAAAATCTTCATAACCCACCATTCAGACCGATCGTTTCCACCCGCGGTTCCATTCATGAACCCATCGGCAAATTCATCGATAAATACTTGCAACCGCTTGTTACCAAATCCAAAGGTCATATCAAAGACACGACAGATTTCTTACTCAGACTCTCTACCATGCAATTCCTAGATCATGAATCATACATCCTATGTACAGCAGACGTCAACTCCCTGTACACATCCATACCCCACTCAGGGGGTATTGAAGCCATTGAAGCAGCTCTTCTAAACAGCACCATTGATCCACCACTACAATCTTTCATTTTGGAACTTATGAACTACACTTTATACCATAGTTACTTTGAGAATGAATCCAAATGGTACTTACAGTTGTCCGGGATGGCAATGGGAAACTGCGCCGCGCCCACTTATGCCAATATTTACATGGACAATTTCGAACAGACACACATTTATTCAAATCAAGTTTTCCAAGACAACATGAAAATGTATGTTCGATACATCGACGATCTTTTCCTTGTATGGAAAAATACCAAAGAGTCACTTCATGATGCCTTAACGCAACTCAATACCAAGGATGACAGAATCCAACTGACATGGGAAATCAGCGAAACGCAAATTTCGTTTCTCGACGTTAATGTTTCTATCAGCCCTCAGGGATTCAGTACGGACCTATACAGGAAACCCACCGACCGTAACAATACCCTCCACTATTCAAGCTTCCACCAGGGATCCCTTAAAAAACATATGCCATTTTCGCAGATGCTGCGTGTCAAACGCATTGTTTCAGATGACAATACCACCATCACACGGATCAAAGAAATGCATGAACGTTTCCTCCAGCGAGGATATCCAGAAACCATCCTCAAAGAGGCAGAAACCAGAGTATCTAAAATTTCTAGACATGAAAGTCTCACTAAAAGGCCCAAAGATGATTCCCAACGGATAGTTCTTGTTTCCAAATTCTCCACTTCTAGCACCATGTACAAAAGGATCATCCTTAAACATTGGCCTATTCTCCAGTTGGACCCAGACTTTCGGGACATCTTTAACCAACCACCATTGTTTGCTTACTCCAGAAGCAAAAACATCCAAGAGATTTTATCTACCACTTCCACTCACCCCATCACATACAAAGGTACTCAACCATGTCTCAATTGCAGTCATTGTCACAATATCATCAAAGGCAATACCATTAGACATCCGATGAAAGGTCATCCTATCAAACTTGCAGTCAATGCCACCTGTGACACCTCGAACCTCATCTATGCACTAAAATGTCCCTGTGGAAAGCTCTACGTCGGCAAGACCGAACGTAAAATCAAAACCCGTTTGAATGAACACAAATCTAACATACGGTTGAAATATGACAAGTCCAACATCGCTACACATTTCATCGAAGCAAGACATACCATCGCTCAGCTGCAGTTTATCATCCTTGAAACTGTCACCAAAAAAGAGGGCATCAATATGAACAAATTTCTCCTGCAACGAGAACTTGAATGGATTTATCGCCTTCAGACCATCAAACCTCATGGTCTTAATGATCGTATCGAATTTAGCTGTTACCTTTAATATGCAACATCACTGTTATTGTTATTGTACCTGATATGCATTGCTCATTGTTATTCACTTACTTTCTTCCTTACATTTTTCACCTTTCCAATATGGCCGCCACAGCATGCGCCCCACCCACGCATGACTTTCACTCTAGTCCTTCCTCACTTTCCGTGGCACTCACTCCCACTTATTCAGCTCCCATGATCCACACCATTCAGGCGTCTCAGCTTTCCGGTAGTAGTGAGCCTCACTACACGCGCAGAGAAGTAAGTTCTAGATAGCACCGCCTGTGCTCACCTTCCCCGCGACCCGAGCCCTTCACCGTCCATTACCCTCGTCACGCGCTGACGCTACCCGATTACCCTTCACTCCCATCACTACCCTCAGTTTTACACCGGCCCTCACCATTGATAGACACTTTAATCGTTTTGACCCGTTTTTCTGTTGTCAATTCCTCCTCCTCACTCCGGTCTGATTTACGACACACACACAACTAAAACGTGACAAACACACATTTACATGACAACAACAACGACACAGACACCTATCCAGCTGAACTCAGACATCAAGGTAATGTCCCTAAATGTCAAAGGCCTCAACCATCCCGTTAAGAGCAGGAAAACACTAGAATACCTAGCAAAGCTCAAGGCGGACGTGTATGTCCTCCAGGAGATTAAACTCTCAGAAGAAAATGCGCTGCGCCTCAGGGCGAGCTGGATAAGTGGCACCTTCTGCTCACCGGCCATACAGAAAAAAAGAGGTGTCATCACACTGATACATAAGAAAAGTAACTTAGCCATACATGAATGCCACAACGATGCAGATGGCAGGCTGCTGATAAAAAGGGGGATGAGACCATACACATAGCCAATGTCTACGGTCCTAACGCAGAAAACAAGGCGTTCTGGAACGATGTAGAGAGCAGACTAGACAAACTCCCCCATGACGACATGGTATTATTGGCCGGAGACATGAATGAGGTGCTAGACCAGGCCATTGACAGACACCCAACTAGGCAAAGCCACAGACCTCAAGAGCAGAGCACCCTGCTAAACCTATGCACAAAGCTACACCTTAGAGACCCCTGGAGGCTACAAGACCCAGACGCGAGGGAATACAGTTTTTACTCGCACTCCCACAACTCATACAGCAGAATAGACTACATATTCATGTCAGCCACACACACACACCTCATGGACCACACAGAGATAGCACCCATAACAATCTCGGACCACGCACACATCAGTCTCTCCCTCAGCGGCAGGCACAACAAACGCCAAAGCCGTAGATGGAGACTAAACAATGACATACTGGAGAACATCACACACGCCACAGAAATTGAAGAAGCGATCAAGGAGTACCTGTCCTTCAATGACAATGCAGAAGTGGACAAAGGCATCCTGTGGGACGGCCTTAAAGCCACCCTCAGAGGGAAGTTTCTAAGTATCAAGGCCAAGATGAATAGAGAGAGAATCAAAAAGATCAAAGACCTCGAGAACGAAATCAGAGTCCTAGAGACAGGCCACTGTGCAAATCTCTCAGACGCAAACACGTTGACTGCCCTCACAAAAAAGAAATACGAACTAAACTGATTCCTGAGTGAAAGGGCAGGCACGTGGACAAATAAATACAAAGCGATTAACTTGTGCATGGCCAACAAAGCAGGGAGGGCACTAGCGTCTTACCTAAAAGCAAAACAGAGGCAGCACTCCATAGCCGCAATCACTGACAGGGCGAAATAAAAACACACGGCCAACAAAGAAATTTTGGAAACATTCAAAGACTTCTATGGCAACCTATACAAGGCAGACAAAAACCTACTAGCAGACGGGGTAGACCTGCTAAGCAAAACGGACCTACCCACCCTAACACATCATCAAAGGTCGCTACTAGACCAAAACATAACGGGGGAGGAGATTGAAAAAGTGGTCCCTCAAAGTCAACAAGGCACCAGGGCCAGGTGGAAACACAGCGAGCTTCTACAAGCTCTACCTCCAGCAGCTAAAGCCCACCCTGGTAGAAGTATTCACACACTGTGTGCAGAAGGGACAAATGACAGACACCATGACGGAGGCCAACATTATAGTAATAGCGAAAGATGGCAAAGACCCACAACACCCACAAAACTACAGACCAATCTCGCTGATTAATGTAGACTGCAAAATCTATGCTAAAATTCTAGCAAACCGACTGAATAACTATCACCCCCACCTCATACACAACTCACAAGTAGGCTACATCAGGAATAGGCTCTCCCAGGACAACACAAGACTTCTCTGCCACCTGATCAACCGCACGGCCACTAGTACAGACCCAGCTGTCATGATAGCACTAGACGCCGAAAAGGCCTTTGACAGCGTGTCTTGCCCATTCCTAGAACAGTGCATGAAGAATGGTGATGGCCCTGTACAACAAACCCAAAGCCAGAGTGGTAGTCAATCGGGGAACATCAGAGCAATTAATACTAGAGAGGGGAACGAGACAAGGCTGCCCGCTTTCACCAGCCCTCTTCCTACTGGCAATAGAACCACTCCTCAGCATGATCAGGAACAATCCTGACATTGCGGGGGTAGACACACACGGGAAGACGGTGAAACTGGCAGCATACGCTGACGACGTCTTGATAATAACTAAGAAGCCAACAGAATCTATTGGGGCACTAATGAAAACCATTGAGACATACGCAACAGTCTTGGGGTACAGACTCAACAGAGACAAGACTGAATGTAAACCTATGAACGTCCATACAACAAGGGTGGTCCTGGGCGACTCCGGTTTAGCATGGCAAAGGAAGCCCCTTAAATGCCTAGGTCTATATTTCGGGAGGGACCTCAGAGATACCTTAGAAAACAATGAGACTACCACCCTAAAAAAGGTCAAGGATAAACTGACCGCCTGGCCCAAATATATAAGCTGGTGGGGGAGGGTAGAATCCATCAAGATGATGACAACACCACTAATCAACTACCTGGTAGGAATGCTTCCACTTACACTCACAATAGACTTCCACAAACAACTAGACGCCATGATTAACAAATTCATATGGAAGGATAAAAAGCCCAGGATAAGCCTGTACAAACTAAGACTAAGTAAAAACTTAGGTGGACTCAACATAACTAACTTCAAGACATTCCAAACCGCATGCTTAGCCAGACAAGGGGCCCATTGGCTAGCCTCTGATGAAAACTGCACACCAGTATGGTTAGAACTAGAGAGAGCCATGCTAGGAAGCCTGGACCCCATAGCATTGCTTACGGCGAAAAAACACCTGGAGGCAGACAACACCATCCTCAAAAACACCAAAATAGCCCTATTAAAAGTAGACAAAAAAATGGACCAGAGCATGTGCTACACGAAATGGGAGTCCATATGGTACAACCCCAAAGTTAACAACAAGGGAAAACCCCTAGCCAACACCACCTGGTCGGGGAAGGGCATATCCACCCCCCAACAGCTGGAAAAGAACAACACACCCCTGACCTTCGAAGCCTTAAAAAACATTCACAACCTAAAGGAGGTAGACTTCTATGAGTTCCTCAGAATCAAAACTGCCATCACGAAAGCCAAATTGAACAAGAATACACCCTCAATCATACAATACATGAGGAACCTGAACAAGCTGGGCCACCACACTTCCCACCTATACAAACTATTAAGTCCGACAACGTCAAAACTCAACAACAAGACAATAGGATTCTGGAAAGAGCTCCTAGGCAGACAACTAAACGAGAGGGAAAAGAGGCGCTTGTGGCTGTCCACGTCCCAAAATAAAATATCACCCCAACTCGCACAGACAAAGTACTGGCTGATACACAAAGCTTACTGGACGCCAGCCAGACTAGTAGAGGTAGGAGTCAGAGAAACGGACACCTGCTGGAACTGCAAGAGAGAGAAGGGAGACCTTGCTCACCTAATCTTCACTGCACCCGAGTCAGAACCTTGTGGGCCAAAATCACAGACTTCATCACAAAGGTAGTAGGGAGGGACATACAGCCGGGCTTTTGTAGGACGAGCAACGGCCTTCATGGCCCCAGACCTCCAATCAAAAGAGGACGGCGACCTGATAGACCTCCTCCTCACAACAGCAGTCAAAACGATACTAGCTAACTGGAAAAACACAGGGAAAGCCACATTCAAGGGCTGGGTGAACTGGATTACCTTCCTGAGGGGGGCAGACAACATAGCGGCAACACACGCCCCCAACCACACAGCGAGAGGCGAAATGTGGACATCCCTAGACAGACACCTGGGAACGTACGAACCCCCGTAAGATGGTCATGTGACTCCCATCCCACCACAGACCACCTGTACTTTGGCATAGCATAAACAAGTGACAACCTGTCTCTGTCTCCACCTCTTTCATTTACTTTCACCCTCTTCTCTTCATCTCATTATTTCCTTTTACAAGGGTGCAACAAGACTCAACAGCATGCATATATAATCGGTCGAGTGATATATGCCCACCATGTAGCCCGCCAAGCCCATTGTAACCCCTACGGAGCCCGCGAGGCAAGGCTACCACTGTACTGTATGTATATATGGAAATTTGCTAATAAAACTGTTAAAATAAAAAAATAAAAATAAACAGGAGCTGTGAGAATAGCAGCAGCAGTGGAAGCAGGCATAGGTGTGTCACATTTTGTTTTCTCAGTACCTTTAGAGCTGGCAGGAGGCTCCCGTAGTGTTTTATTCTTCTCGCCATGTGCTTTGAACAGAGCAGGCACCGTTTTGTTGAAAGAGTTCTTTCTTTGTTCGGCGAGGTCTGTAGGACCCTCTAGCAATGTACCGGACTGGTTACATCGGGACACACCACCGCCACGGTATCTAAGGCTGTCTGCAGCTGGCCTGCGGTGCTCCCAGGGGGGCACAGGCCCTTGACACTCCTTCCACCTGTTTTCGGCGGCATCACCTCGACAAGGTAGGCACAGCGTACAGGTGGGGAAAGAGCACAGCGAGTTCTCCTCCTAGCCGCCAGCAGACACGGCAGCGGCGCACCCCAAAACCAGTAACGAGATCGCCAAAGCACGCGGTCAGCAAATGCGATAGGAATTCGATGCAATACAAGGGTTCAAGATAGGAGAGGGAAGGTTCGGCAGTAAGGGATGCAGGAGTCGGCTCACACGGCCACAATAGCGGGCGCCATCTTGCCCCCCACTCTCTCTCTTCATTGACCTGCTGCATTATGGGACCTGTAGTCTCTGTAGATTGTACCCAGATTAATGCATCAATCGACCCCTTATCTTCAGATCGCTCTGGAGGGAATAATCTAATAACCTCTAAAGATGAGGAGGCTGTGGACAAGTTTTATTCACTGTCAGACTACTCAAACTCCTCAGGGGAGAAACATAAAGTTAACGATTGGGCAGCAGATGAGAGCGACAGTAGCTTCCTGCATTGGGAGGAAGAGAATGATAAAACATTACTGGGTCAAGGTGCATGACATGGCTACTTTAGCGGGTCATTCTAAAAGTATGTCTGGATCATTGATCTAGGATTACTCCTTCTCATCTGGGACGGGGAGCACATGAAATGACCAATCTGTTTAATCAGTATGTGCACCATTTTTTGAAAGATTCATTCATAATTTTAAACTCAGCAATGTCTAAAGTCTTTTCCGAAAATTATACTGTAAGTCAAATCATTATTCTTCAATGTAATAGGGAATATGGCTAGGGATAAGTTATCGATTTGTTCCATTAATATTTGCGGTCTGAATGATCGCAAAAAGGGGTATATTTGCTAAAGTAATTAAGCATATGCAAATAGGGGTGTTGTGTGTGCAGGAAACACACATCTCTTGGTGCAACCGCAATTGGCTCTGCAACACTGGTCTCAATCTTTTAGCATGCACGCACCAAGGGAACATCACACGTGGTGTTGTCATTCTAGAAAAGCTTGGGGTAATTGTCTGTAGACGCAAGGAAGAGGATCAATTTGGACAGTGGGCGATCTCAGAGGCAGACATTAAGGGTTCTATTTTTACTATCTGTTCCATATATGATTCAAATCTGGATGACTCGGCTATTCTGAATTTTATTAATATCAAATTAGTAAGCATGGGCGAATTTTGCGAATTCGCGATCCGCGAATTTGCGGATTTGCGAATTCGCGATCCGCAAAATTCGCAAATTTGTGTGAATTTGCAGATTTTTTTATTTGTGCGTGTTTGCGGGGCGCTTGGCGTGTTTGGGGGCGCTTTGCGTGTTCGCAGGGGTTTTTTTTGTGCGAGACCGCGATGCGCCCTCTGGTTCATCACTGCCACCCTCTCGTTTTTTGTGCCCTTCTGCCCTCTGCCCCACTCGTTTTTGTGCCCTTCTGCTCTCTGCCCCACTAGTTTTTTGTGCCATTCTGCCCTCTGCCCTACTCGTTTTTGTGCCCTTGTGCCCCTTGCCCCACTTGTTTTTGTGCCATTCTGCCCTCTGCCCCACTCGTTGTTGTGCCCTTGTGCCCCTTGCCCCACTTATTTTTGTGCCATTCTGCCTTCTGCCCCACTCGTTGTTGTGCCCTTGTGCCCCTTGCCCCACTCGTTTTTGTGCCATTCTGCCCTCTGTCCCACTCGTTGTTGTGCCCTTGTGCCCTTTGCCCCACTCGTTTTGTGCCATTCTGCCCTCTGCCCCACTCATTGTTGTGCCCTTGTGCCCCTTGCCCCACTCGTTTTTGTACCATTCTGCCCTCTGCCCCACTTGTTGTTGTGCCCTTCTGCCCTCTGCCCCACTCGTTGTTGTGTCCTTCTGCCCTCTGACCCACTCGTTGCTGTGCCCTTCTGCCCTCTGCCCCACTCTGTGACCTTCTGCCCTGTGCCCCACTCCTGTTTTATTTTAGAATGGTGAAAAGTGGTGTATGCACCGTAATGCAGATACATCCCCTATGGGAGGCACAACGATGGAGTTCAAAACAATGACTCAAAAGTTCATTCAAATGATTTTAATTTCTTCAGATAGAGATCAATCCATCGATATTGTTAATCATATCGGAAATGTTAATCTTGTACAGGTAAAGTAGCGGTGATGCGGGGGGAACGCCTCCGATGCATTTCGGGCCGGTGGCCCTTTTTCAAGGAGCGCTAGAAAGAAGACAGACCGGAGTGAGGAGGAGGAATTGACAACAGAAAAACGGGTCAAAACGATTAAAGTGTCTATCAATGGTGAGGGCCGGTGTAAAACTGAGGGTAGTGATGGGAGTGAAGGGTAATCGGGTAGCGTCAGCGCGTGACGAGGGTAATGGACGGTGAAGGGCTCGGGTCGCGGGGAAGGTGAGCACAGGCGGTGCTATCTAGAACTTACTTCTCTGCGCGTGTAGTGAGGCTCACTACTACCGGAAAGCTGAGACGCCTGAATGGTGTGGATCATGGGAGCTGAATAAGTGGGAGTGAGTGCCACGGAAAGTGAGGAAGGACTAGAGTGAAAGTCATGCGTGGGTGGGGCGCATGCTGTGGCGGCCATATTGGAAAGGTGAAAAATGTAAGGAAGAAAGTAAGTGAATAACAATGAACAATGCATATCAGGTACAATAACAATAACAGTGATGTTGCATATTAAAGGTAACAGCTAAATTCGATACGATCATTAAGACCATGAGGTTTGATGGTCTGAAGGCGATAAATCCATTCAAGTTCTCGTTGCAGGAGAAATTTGTTCATATTGATGCCCTCTTTTTTGGTGACAGTTTCAAGGATGATAAACTGCAGCTGAGCGATGGTATGTCTTGCTTCGATGAAATGTGTAGCGATGTTGGACTTGTCATATTTCAACCGTATGTTAGATTTGTGTTCATTCAAACGGGTTTTGATTTTACGTTCGGTCTTGCCGACGTAGAGCTTTCAACAGGGACATTTTAGTGCATAGATGAGGTTCGAGGTGTCACAGGTGGCATTGACTGCAAGTTTGATAGGATGACCTTTCATCGGATGTCTAATGGTATTGCCTTTGATGATATTGTGACAATGACTGCAATTGAGACATGGTTGAGTACCTTTGTATGTGATGGGGTGAGTGGAAGTGGTAGATAAAATCTCTTGGATGTTTTTGCTTCTGGAGTAAGCAAACAATGGTGGTTGGTTAAAGATGTCCCGAAAGTCTGGGTCCAACTGGAGAATAGGCCAATGTTTAAGGATGATCCTTTTGTACATGGTGCTAGAAGTGGAGAATTTGGAAACAAGAACTATCCGTTGGGAATCATCTTTGGGCCTTTTAGTGAGACTTTCATGTCTAGAAATTTTAGATACTCTGGTTTCTGCCTCTTTGAGGATGGTTTCTGGATATCCTCGCTGGAGGAAACGTTCATGCATTTCTTTGATCCGTGTGATGGTGGTATTGTCATCTGAAACAATGCGTTTGACACGCAGCATCTGCGAAAATGGCATATGTTTTTTAAGGGATCCCTGGTGGAAGCTTGAATAGTGGAGGGTATTGTTACGATCGGTGGGTTTCCTGTATAGGTCCGTACTGAATCCCTGAGGGCTGATGGAAACATTAACGTCGAGAAACGAAATTTGCGTTTCGCTGATTTCCCATGTCAGTTGGATTCTGTCATCCTTGGTATTGAGTTGCGTTAAGGCATCATGAAGTGACTCTTTGGTATTTTTCCATACAAGGAAAAGATCGTCGATGTATCGAACATACATTTTCATGTTGTCTTGGAAAACTTGATTTGAATAAATGTGTGTCTGTTCGAAATTGTCCATGTAAATATTGGCATAAGTGGGCGCGGCGCAGTTTCCCATTGCCATCCCGGACAACTGTAAGTACCATTTGGATTCATTCTCAAAGTAACTGTGGTATAAAGTGTAGTTCATAAGTTCCAAAATGAAAGATTGTAGTGGTGGATCAATGGTGCTGTTTAGAAGAGCTGCTTCAATGGCTTCAATACCCCCTGAGTGGGGTATGGATGTGTACAGGGAGTTGACGTCTGCTGTACATAGGATGTATGATTCATGATCTAGGAATTGCATGGTAGAGAGTCTGAGTAAGAAATCTGTCGTGTCTTTGATATGACTTTTGGATTTGGTAACAAGCGGTTGCAAGTATTTATCGATGAATTTGCCGATGGGTTCATGAATGGAACCGCGGGTGGAAACGATCGGTCTGAATGGTGGGTTATGAAGATTTTTGTGGATTTTGGGACTCATGTGGATAGTGGGACTCCTGGGAAATTCAATTAGAAGAAAGTTTTTGGTGCGGTCTTCTATGATGCCATTGCGGAGTGCACTGATAACGATATTTTGTAAAGTTTTGTGAAACTCCCGGGTGGGGTTGTTGTCCAATTGCATGTATATTGAATTGTCTTGTATGTGCTCCTGGAGTCGTTGAATGTACAAAGAAGAGTCTAAAATGACTAGGGCGCCGCCCTTGTCAGCTTTGGTACACTTAATTGATTTGTTGTTCGCAAGAGACTTGAGGGTGTCACGGTCTTTTCTGGTGAGGTTCTGATGTTTGGTTTTTTTGGAAAAATTGAGTTTGGATAGATCATTCCGCACTAGATTTTCGAATAAATCGATACTTTTATGACTGCAAGGCGCTTGAAAAGTACTGGTGGGTCGTAATCCCAGTAGTTCATCTGCATTGACTTTGGGAGTTGGTGGTAGAACGTTGTCAAAGAAATGACGAAGTCTAAGTTTCCTGGTGAACTTAAATGTACTAACCTCTAGTTCCAAGAGGTTGGTGGAGGTTACCGGAATGAATGAAGTACCCTTCTCAAGAAGATTAATCTGCTGTTGAGGAATGATGGTATTGGAAATGTTGATTACGAGACGTTCTTTCTGATCTTGGCCGTGCTGCGTGTGTTGGGAAGATTGGTTTCTTTGTCTTTTTCTTTTGGTCTGGCTCCGCCTGAGTCTTCGGGTGGTGTTAGGCCTGATTCTAAAAAATGGACCGCAGAGGATGTGGCGGTGGAGGTGGCTGCTTCCTGATCTTCAGGTGAGGTGGTTGTTGGTCTACGGTTAGTGCGAGATGATGAATCGCTGGCTGAAGAGGAGGTGTCGGATTGAGGATTAGGTGGTCTGTTGCGACGCCGTTGGGCGTAGATGTCAGCCCAGGTGTATACCTCGTCAAGTTTATAGTCGAGAGTGTCTCTGCGAAATTTTCTGAGCTTGCGGTCATGGATTTCCTTACGATGTTTTTCGAGGATACTCTCGGTGTCTTCAAGGGTTTTGGTTAATTCTTCCGGGGTGAGCATCTTTTTCAATTCATCATCGACCTCTTTAATTTCATTTTCCAATTCTTTGAGAATGCCAGATAGTTCCTCCACAATTAATAGAATCAGGTCTAGGCTGCATTTGTTGAGGATGCCGTCCCATTTGTCTTTGAATGATTTAGAGTTTTTGCACAAAGATGGTCTTAAAGAAATCCGTATGCCACGTGGGATCCTGAGGGCCCGGTGATATTTTAACAGTGTACTCGCATGGAGTTTCTGATTAATGTGTCTTTTAGATAAGTAGAGAAGTTGTTTAATGCATTGTTCCTTGTTGCGTGAGGTGGAGGTGGTAGGAATGTCTTCCTCTATTAGTGAATAGATGCGGTTGCGTTCGTCATCATCATATGCCAGAGTGTGTGCTCTGGCTGGAGTGCTTTTACTAATCTCGTCGAATTGCATTTTGTTAGCGTGCTCCCGCCTAATGGCGGAAAAAGGATCAACGAAGAAGAGGGATAAGGAGGGGCACAGCTGGTTTGTAAAGATCCGTTGGGTGAAAAGTAATAGGCTTCGTGTGCTCTCAAGGGTCGTGGTTCCGTCAAACCACGGAGATTCAATGAAAAGTGGTGTATGCACCGTAATGCAGATGCATCCCCTATGGGAGGCACAACGATGGAGTTCAAAACAATGACTCAAAAGTTCATTCAAATGATTTTAATTTCTTCAGATAGAGATCAATCCATCGATATTGTTAATCATATCGGAAATGTTAATCTTGTACAGCCCGAAATGCATCGGAGGCGTTCCCCAACGGATCTTTACAAACCAGCTGTGCCCCTCCTTATCCCTCTTCTTCGTTGATCCTTTTTCCGCCATTAGGCGGGAGCACGCTAACAAAATGCAATTCGACGAGATTAGTAAAAGCACTCCAGCCAGAGCACACACTCTGGCATATGATGATGACGAACGCAACCGCATCTATTCACTAATAGAGGAAGACATTCCTACCACCTCCACCTCACGCAACAAGGAACAATGCATTAAACAACTTCTCTACTTATCTAAAAGACACATTAATCAGAAACTCCATGCGAGTACACTGTTAAAATATCACCGGGCCCTCAGGATCCCACGTGGCCTACGGATTTCTTTAAGACCATCTTTGTGCAAAAACTCTAAATCATTCAAAGACAAATGGGACGGCATCCTCAACAAATGCAGCCTAGACCTGATTCTATTAATTGTGGAGGAACTATCTGGCATTCTCAAAGAATTGGAAAATGAAATTAAAGAGGTCGATGATGAATTGAAAAAGATGCTCACCCCGGAAGAATTAACCAAAACCCTTGAAGACACCGAGAGTATCCTCGAAAAACATCGTAAGGAAATCCATGACCGCAAGCTCAGAAAATTTCGCAGAGACACTCTCGACTATAAACTTGACGAGGTATACACCTGGGCTGACATCTACGCCCAACGGCGTCGCAACAGACCACCTAATCCTCAATCCGACACCTCCTCTTCAGCCAGCGATTCATCATCTCGCACTAACCGTAGACCAACAACCACCTCACCTGAAGATCAGGAAGCAGCCACCTCCACCGCCACATCCTCTGCGGTCCATTTTTTAGAATCAGGCCTAACACCACCCGAAGACTCAGGCGGAGCCAGACCAAAAGAAAAAGACAAAGAAACCAATCTTCCCAACACACGCAGCACGGCCAAGATCAGAAAGAACGTCTCGTAATCAACATTTCCAATACCATCATTCCTCAACAGCAGATTAATCTTCTTGAGAAGGGTACTTCATTCATTCCGGTAACCTCCACCAACCTCTTGGAACTAGAGGTTAGTACATTTAAGTTCACCAGGAAACTTAGACTTCGTCATTTCTTTGACAACGTTCTACCACCAACTCCCAAAGTCAATGCAGATGAACTACTGGGATTACGACCCACCAGTACTTTTCAAGCGCCTTGCAGTCATAAAAGTATCGATTTATTCGAAAATCTAGTGCGGAATGATCTATCCAAACTCAATTTTTCCAAAAAAACCAAACATCAGAACCTCACCAGAAAAGACCGTGACACCCTCAAGTCTCTTGCGAACAACAAATCAATTAAGTGTACCAAAGCTGACAAGGGCGGCGCCCTAGTCATTTTAGACTCTTCTTTGTACATTCAACGACTCCAGGAGCACATACAAGACAATTCAATATACATGCAATTGGACAACAACCCCACCCGGGAGTTTCACAAAACTTTACAAAATATCGTTATCAGTGCACTCCGCAATGGCATCATAGAAGACCGCACCAAAAACTTTCTTCTAATTGAATTTCCCAGGAGTCCCACTATCCACATGAGTCCCAAAATCCACAAAAATCTTCATAACCCACCATTCAGACCGATCGTTTCCACCCGCGGTTCCATTCATGAACCCATCGGCAAATTCATCGATAAATACTTGCAACCGCTTGTTACCAAATCCAAAGGTCATATCAAAGACACGACAGATTTCTTACTCAGACTCTCTACCATGCAATTCCTAGATCATGAATCATACATCCTATGTACAGCAGACGTCAACTCCCTGTACACATCCATACCCCACTCAGGGGGTATTGAAGCCATTGAAGCAGCTCTTCTAAACAGCACCATTGATCCACCACTACAATCTTTCATTTTGGAACTTATGAACTACACTTTATACCATAGTTACTTTGAGAATGAATCCAAATGGTACTTACAGTTGTCCGGGATGGCAATGGGAAACTGCGCCGCGCCCACTTATGCCAATATTTACATGGACAATTTCGAACAGACACACATTTATTCAAATCAAGTTTTCCAAGACAACATGAAAATGTATGTTCGATACATCGACGATCTTTTCCTTGTATGGAAAAATACCAAAGAGTCACTTCATGATGCCTTAACGCAACTCAATACCAAGGATGACAGAATCCAACTGACATGGGAAATCAGCGAAACGCAAATTTCGTTTCTCGACGTTAATGTTTCTATCAGCCCTCAGGGATTCAGTACGGACCTATACAGGAAACCCACCGACCGTAACAATACCCTCCACTATTCAAGCTTCCACCAGGGATCCCTTAAAAAACATATGCCATTTTCGCAGATGCTGCGTGTCAAACGCATTGTTTCAGATGACAATACCACCATCACACGGATCAAAGAAATGCATGAACGTTTCCTCCAGCGAGGATATCCAGAAACCATCCTCAAAGAGGCAGAAACCAGAGTATCTAAAATTTCTAGACATGAAAGTCTCACTAAAAGGCCCAAAGATGATTCCCAACGGATAGTTCTTGTTTCCAAATTCTCCACTTCTAGCACCATGTACAAAAGGATCATCCTTAAACATTGGCCTATTCTCCAGTTGGACCCAGACTTTCGGGACATCTTTAACCAACCACCATTGTTTGCTTACTCCAGAAGCAAAAACATCCAAGAGATTTTATCTACCACTTCCACTCACCCCATCACATACAAAGGTACTCAACCATGTCTCAATTGCAGTCATTGTCACAATATCATCAAAGGCAATACCATTAGACATCCGATGAAAGGTCATCCTATCAAACTTGCAGTCAATGCCACCTGTGACACCTCGAACCTCATCTATGCACTAAAATGTCCCTGTGGAAAGCTCTACGTCGGCAAGACCGAACGTAAAATCAAAACCCGTTTGAATGAACACAAATCTAACATACGGTTGAAATATGACAAGTCCAACATCGCTACACATTTCATCGAAGCAAGACATACCATCGCTCAGCTGCAGTTTATCATCCTTGAAACTGTCACCAAAAAAGAGGGCATCAATATGAACAAATTTCTCCTGCAACGAGAACTTGAATGGATTTATCGCCTTCAGACCATCAAACCTCATGGTCTTAATGATCGTATCGAATTTAGCTGTTACCTTTAATATGCAACATCACTGTTATTGTTATTGTACCTGATATGCATTGCTCATTGTTATTCACTTACTTTCTTCCTTACATTTTTCACCTTTCCAATATGGCCGCCACAGCATGCGCCCCACCCACGCATGACTTTCACTCTAGTCCTTCCTCACTTTCCGTGGCACTCACTCCCACTTATTCAGCTCCCATGATCCACACCATTCAGGCGTCTCAGCTTTCCGGTAGTAGTGAGCCTCACTACACGCGCAGAGAAGTAAGTTCTAGATAGCACCGCCTGTGCTCACCTTCCCCGCGACCCGAGCCCTTCACCGTCCATTACCCTCGTCACGCGCTGACGCTACCCGATTACCCTTCACTCCCATCACTACCCTCAGTTTTACACCGGCCCTCACCATTGATAGACACTTTAATCGTTTTGACCCGTTTTTCTGTTGTCAATTCCTCCTCCTCACTCCGGTCTGTCTTCTTTCTAGCGCTCCTTGAAAAAGGGCCACCGGCCCGAAATGCATCGGAGGCGTTCCCCCCGCATCACCGCTACTTTACCTGTACAAGATTAACATTTCCGATATGATTAACAATATCGATGGATTGATCTCTATCTGAAGAAATTAAAATCATTTGAATGAACTTTTGAGTCATTGTTTTGAACTCCATCGTTGTGCCTCCCATAGGGGATGTATCTGCATTACGGTGCATACACCACTTTTCATTGAATCTCCGTGGTTTGACGGAACCACGACCCTTGAGAGCACACGAAGCCTATTACTTTTCACCCAACGGATCTTTACAAACCAGCTGTGCCCCTCCTTATCCCTCTTCTTATTTTAGAATGGTGCCAGCAAGCTGCCAGCGCCATTCTAAAATAGTTACTAAGTTAGCTTCATCAGGAAGCACTAATAGATAAAATAAAGCAGGTGCTCGAGCACCTGCATTTTATCTATTAGTGCTTCCTGTTGAAGCGAACTTAATAACTATTTTAGAATGGTGCTGGCAGCTTGCCGGCTCCGTTCTAAAATAGTTACAAGCTTGAAGCTTGAACTTTTTCCCCCCGGATCCGTTCCACTCGCGGATTCGCGGATTTTTTACAAATTCGCAGGAATTTGCGGATCGCGAATTTGCCGAAAATCCGCAAAATCCGGGAGCGGAACCGATTTTGCGCCCATGCTTACAAATTAGCAACCTGGCCATCCCCTTTGGTAATATGTGGCGAATTTAATATCCTCATAGACATAATTTTTACTTATCTGGCTCCATGCCATATCCCGGCCGTACGAACAAGACGTTTAAGGCTTTACAGGGTATAGCCATGGAACACGGTTTAATAGATGTATGGGATAAGCACAGATACAGGGAACCAGAATACACCTTTTTTTCTTCACCACATATTAAATTGTTGTGGTTAAACTATTTCTTTTGTTAGGAACAACTGGCAGAAAAAGTTGACATTAATCTATTTTCGAGAGTCATTTCTGATCATAATCCTTTAATTATAGGGATTCCATTATCCAGGCTTCCCAGTACCTCAAATCCATGGACGTTTGATAAAAATTGTTACTAGATACATCCTATTGTCAGCATATGGCTAAATGGATTACAGAATTCTTCAATATTAATAAGGGTACTGCCCCGAAATTATTGTATGGGATGCATTCAAAGCCACTTTACGCGGTGAGACTCTCAGCTTTTCTTTACATCGTCAGAAGGAGATTAAGGATATGATTAAACAATGGATTACAAATTGGCTTCTGCTGAGGTTAAGCTTATTAGGCAAATTCGTCTTTATCAAAACACGGTTGCATGCCAAAATAAAATATCTGTTACTAAATAAAAAATATATGAATTTTACGCTGAAGAGATTGCTGCTAAATATGTCCAGCACAGGTCTGATATTTATGAACTCGGGGAAAATACTGGGAAAGTTTGGCCAAAACTTATTAAAGAAAGGGCTGTGATAAATACAATTAGTTGTATTACATATCCGCAGGGCCAAATACTGGATAAATCTCAAGATATACTTAATGCTTTTCATAACTTTTATCCTCAACTATATACGGCAGAAGCTGAAGCTACTATCAATAACATCATGGAATACTTAAGTGGAGTTGAAACCGCAAAAGGTTCCTCTGAGCAGAATGAGACCCTCAATACCCCTATTATCTGGGATGAAATTGAGTCAGCGATTGTATCTCTAGCCCCCGGTAAAGCGGTCGGGCCCAACAGAATTCCTCTGGAGTTATTTAGAACTTTCCGGCAAGCACAGAAGCCCACTCTAATATCTCTATTCAACTTGCCCAACAGGGACAGACCCCAAAATCCTGGCATCAAACCACAATTATTGTGTTTAAGAAAAAGGGTAAATCAGAACTAAATCCAGGATCTTATAGACCAATTGCACTCATCACTGCCGACAGCAAGGTCTATGCAAAAATAATTGCTTCAAGGCTTGGCACAGTCATAACCCCATTAGTATCACTCAGATAGCATGGGCTCATCCCGGAAAGAGACACAACAGACCATGTTAAGAGAGCTATCGCCCTCTTTGATTGGGCGCAAGCAACGAGATCCCCGCTCGGGATGATCCTGTTGGACGCAGAAAAGGCATTCGACAGGGTCTCCTGGCGGTTCCTCTGGTCTGTTCTACACTGGAAGGGCTTCACATCTGAGTTCATCCAAGCTATTCAAGCGCTATATATATCGCCTGAAGCGACTATTCGAGTAGCTGGACAACATTCGCAATCACTCAATATCACCAGGGGCACAAGGCAGGGTTGTACCTGCTCTCCACAATTATTTTCACTTTATATCTACCCTTTTTTAGGGAAACTGGAAAAGGAAACCAATACTGAGCCTCTTACTCTGAATAATATCACCTATAAAACATTGACTTATGCCGATGACATTGCTATTCTTACTAGCCGACCTAAGGCTAGCCTTTCCCATAATGAGTATTTGTGCTAAACAGTTTGGTGTAGTATCCGGCTATACACTGAACATTGATAAAACGCATTGCTTACATTCAGACAATCTCCATCCATCTGAAATCATAACTGTTCATGAAGTCACTTATTTGGGCGTTAGAATAACAGCCGATGTTGAAAGCATTCCGGCACTTAATGTACAACCAGCTACCCAAATGGTTAGTAATCTCTTGGAGAGGTTAAATTGCTTGCATCTATCATTACATGGTTGATGCAATGTCATCAAAATGTCCATTTTACCAACATTTCTATACTTTTCCCGCACTATACCATTCATTTTTCGAACATCTTTTTATTTAACAATTGAACAGATCAGCTCTAGATTTTTATGGGGCTATCGAAGGCCAAGAAGGGCCATAAAGTGGATGACTCTTCCAAGATCAAGGGGGGGCTGGGGCATGCCAAACTTTTTACTATATCATTGGGATGCTCTTCTACAACATATGGAAATACTCATAACTGCTAAAAAATCTGGCTCAGCAGCCACCAACCCCTCTATCTACGAGATGCTCTTGGGGGAGAATTCACGACAAAGGTTAGTCAAGACTCTGGAGCCAAGCTAGTTTAAGAAAACCAGATTCAAAACCATACAATCCGCTTATGCTGTTTGGAAGAAAGTCCGGAAAAGATTTACAATTTCAAATATTAATGCATACACTCCCTTCTCTGCTCATGGTCTTCTACCATCAATTTTTCAGGATGGGCTGATTCAGGGATCACGCTTCTTGGGGCTCTAAAACAGAGTGGTAGTCTAATGTCATTCACCGCTTTGCAAGAAATATTTGGTCTACCTAGAAGTGATTTTTTTTTATTTCTACAAAGCCGGAGCTACCTAGGTCCAAGATTACCAAAAAATCAAGGGAACCTGGAGCCAATTAGCATAATCGAACTGCTGCAAAGACAACCACGCATTGGGGTAATCTATCAGTCTTTAATGGCCCAGTTGCCCGATGATTTAATACCTCAATGTGATTGATGGGAAAGGAAATTAGGGCAAGTAAACATTAATCTGCTTAAGTCGCTTGAATTGGCTAATTCTGTGATCTTGTCTGGCAGCCTGAAATCGAAGCATTTCATGTCTGTTTTTGATTTATATTATTCCCCTGCAAAAACCTCTAAATGGGCGCATTCTATGGGGAGCTCATGTGATAGATGCAGACTATTTGGAACTGAATTTTTACATATGTTTTTCACTTGCCCTGGCTGGGGACTTTTTTTCAGGATATAAGTGACTTCCTAAATCTAATATTCGAAACCCCAGTTATACTTACTCCAAGGCTGGTAATTTTTGGGGTTGAGAGTCCTACAATAGGGACGGTCCGTGTGAATGCAGAAGTTAACTTTCTTGTTATCACTATGTCAACAGTGAGACTATGTATCATCTTCCAGTGTATCAGTACTGATGCCCCTACATTTATTAATTGGAGATCCAGGTTACTTGGTTTATATAATTTAGAGATATCTGTTTATAAAAAACGCTGTATTAAGAAACGCATCTGGGCGCAAAAAATCTGGTCCCCGATCATTAAATGGTTAGAAAGAATTGTTTAGATTTAGATGGTGATTCTGTTGTTGTGTTTCCCTTGCTGGTGTAGATACAAATGATATGTTTTCTGTCATCTTCTCTTTCTTTTTCTTTCCCTCTTCATTTTACAGTATACATTCTTATATGATCGGATTTGGAATTTATAAAAGAGGATGTACCTACTGTATAATCAATTGTTTAAATAAATAGGTTTAAATCAAAAGCAAAAAAGTAATGCCTCTGCACCAGCCTGACTGCCTCATTTCTGGTGGGATTCTCTTTAGCCATTAACTAACACAAGCTTCTAGATGCAGTGTCTTAAGTGGGTTTCTCCCCCCCCCCCCCCCATTTAGCCAATTTTAGAGTCACATATCATGACAGAATATGCATGCATGATTATACTGTGGGGTTCTAAGTTCTTTGTGACGGGTTATCTTTATATTGCACTTCAGATAAAAAAGAAGGACTGTGAGGAAACTATCTCTTTTTACAAAACTTGCTAATATTCGATAAAACTAGAGCCCTGCAGCGCAAGGAAATGTGGGAAGATCATTTTGATTATACTGTGGGGTTCTAAGTTCTTTGTGACGGGTTATCTTTATATTGCACTTCAGATAAAAAAGAAGGACTGTGAGGAAACTATCTCTTTTTACAAAACTTGCTAATATTCGATAAAACTAGAGCCCTGCAGAGCAAGGAAATGTGGGAAGATCATTTTCAGTGGAGGCACTACTTGCAGCAACAATAGATAGTCACAGCCATGGGGACTCATTTGGGTTGTACCTGGTACCTTTGGGCACCCAATAAATAAGTTAGGGGAGGAGGGGCGGGAACCTTTCTAGTAGTGTTAAAGAAACCCTATTAAGTAATGATGGAAATGACCATCTTTTGCATGGCATTCCCCTTAATGTTTACCTCCTTGAACTGAACCTGTTTCTGTTGGCCATATGACTCTATTCCTCCTAATCAGTGGTAAAAAGATTCTGCTCTCCCTTTTAAGCATGATAAAATTGCCATACACTTATTTGGCACATTTAATTTACTTATAAGCCCCTAGTATATGACACTACCTGCACCTAGGATATGTAAACTCATTGTGCCACCCACTAAATTATACCTGTAAACAATATCTCCAGGCCTGCCCTTGCAGCATTTGTGTGCAGTTTTGAACTACCATTTCGACATGGAAAAATAAACCTTCTTTTTTATACACATCAGTCAACCTTAACGTGGGCCCTAAATGCCCAAAGGGCAAAGTTCATGGTAGGAAAAAAGCAGAGCATTCAAAATGTTTACATTCAATGTCAGTGAAAAACGTTCCAGATCATTTTTTACTATGGTTTGGCTGAACCTCCCATAGAAAAAACAGTGGGTTACAATAGAGAAATCTATAATGCTTACCATCATGTTCGGACAATCTAGAAACATTATTCAAGGACTCATTTGAATAGTCATTTAAAATGCAATAAAATGGTAAAGTTGGATTTTATATTGCTATTTTAGAAATGCTACTTTTTAAAAGTTGTAATTTACCTGCTTAAGTCAAATGTGCCTTTCTGCCAGTGTCCATTGTCACATGACCCCTGATGGCTCCCCTGGAGTGGCATGTGTTAGAGTGCCCACAAAGCAAAAGCTGGGACTTAAAACCTTTTGCCAACTTTTCCTCGAGAGAACTAGTGTGAGACCAAGACTGCTGTCAAGCCAAAGCAATACACAGTGAATTGCCAGTTGGATCAATCTTGCCGGTGCGTCGCTGAAAGGAATCTGACTTCCAGGAAAGTTTCTAAGTCCGAACATAAAGGGCTCCATCAGGACCGATGCTGAGCAGCAACTCATAAATGTCAAGGCTTTTCTGGGAACAGACTTTGGACTTCACACACTCTGAGCGTTACCGTCTTTGTTGCCTGCATAGGGACCCTGCTCAAAAACAAACCAGTGTTGTCAAGCCCTGCCTCAGATCCAGCTTGTGGCTCACCAACAACCACTTTTGCTCCAAAAATGTTTAATATATCAAAAGGTAAACTTTCCACCAGGATAATTGTGGTTCTAGTATCTGACCCAAGCTCCATTAGGGTTGGAATGAATGTTTGGCTTTGATCCTGTATAGCCCAAACGGATAACCGTATTTGATGCTTTAAAAATCATTTTACTTGCTCTATTTATTGGATTTTATCATTTTGGTGTCATTTTATTTAATAAAGTTTACTGTTTTTTTTCAAAATGTGTTCAGCATTTTTTGTGTTGAGCTGCACTCTATTACTGTTTGAGTACTGCATACATATTTTACAAATTATCTCTAAGTTAAGCCTAACTGATTTTGTACTAAGCTACCAGGCGGTCAAGAACAGGGTTGCGGATTGTGATTATTATATGAGGTGGGTTCTCACCCCCTCAACTAAAACTCCAATGTCTTACAAGTCAAATAATACATCACTCAACCTTTCTTTCTGTGAACATGTTAGATTGTAATTCAAGGTCCTAAGAATCCCTCACCTTTATCAGGTCCTGAAATATTGCTTATAAATACTCCAACAGGTGGACACCCACACTACTAAGACTAATGTTGTATTCAAATCCCCAGATTGGGCCAACCTGCACAAGTAGGGCTGATATCTTTTTTTGTAGGTAATCACAAAAGTATTTTTTGATATAAACATTTTATTGGCATGTTATCCCCAGAAAGCAGATTCAAGAAAAGAAACATATCACAGGGCTCATCACTCCAGAAAAGATACCAAGAGTATTAAGTGGCACCCACCCCTCTCCCCATATTCAACATTCATCAAAGTAATCCCAGCCTTCAGGGCCCATGAGTATGCACTTCATTGTCTAAGGACCAACAGCCTGATTCATGAAGCAAAATTGCGCTTGAAATAGCTGCGAAAATGCTATCGCGGGCGCAATTCCCATAATCGGAATTCACCATGAAAAATGCGAATTCGCAAACACAGAATTAAGCAGACCACTCTTACCCAGTCCAAAGATCAGGGCTTGATCCATCACCGTTATTTATCTCACTGCACCATCCCAGCTCAGAACCTGGCTATATGCAAATCAGTCTGTCCCTGGCCCAGTGCATCATGGGAACAGGGCAGACTAAACTACCAAGCCAATTCTTCACCAGAAAGTAGACAAGCTACCGGGGACCGGTTTCTGGCATTTCAGCCTTCTTCGGCCCGGCTTGCTTGAATCCTGATGGTGCAGTGAGAAAGGGACTCATGTCTGAGTATACCCTGCCACACCTATAGTGGCCAAAAACGATTCAGAAAAGGGGGTGGTGATGAACAGAATGTCTGAATTAAGCAGACCACTCTTACCCAGTCCAAAGATCAGGGCTTGATCCATCACCGTTATTTATCTCACTGCACCATCCCAGCTCAGAACCTGGCTATATGCAAATCAGTCTGTCCCTGGCCCAGTGCATCATGGGAACAGGGCAGACTAAACTACCAAGCCAATTCTTCACCAGAAAGGAGACAAGCTACCGGGGACCGGTTTGTGGCATTTCAGCCTTCTTCGGCCCGGCTTGCTTGAATCCTGATGGTGCAGTGAGAAAGGGACTCATGTCTGAGTATACCCTGCCACACCTATAGTGGCCAAAAACGATTCAGAAAAGGGGGTGGTGATGAACAGAATGTCTGAATTAAGCAGACCACTCTTACCCAGTCCAAAGATCAGGGCTTGATCCATCACCGTTATTTATCTCACTGCACCATCCCAGCTCAGAACCTGGCTATATGCAAATCAGTCTGTCCCTGGCCCAGTGCATCATGGGAACAGGGCAGACTAAACTACCAAGCCAATTCTTCACCAGAAAGGAGACAAGCTACCGGGGACCGGTTTCTGGGATTTCAGCCTTCTTCGGCCCGGCTTGCTTGAATCCTGATGGTGCAGTGAGAAAGGGACTCATGTCTGAGTATACCCTGCCACACCTATAGTGGCCAAAAACGATTCAGAAAAGGGGGTGGTGATGAACAGAATGTCTGAATTAAGCAGACCACTCTTACCCAGTCCGAAGATCAGGGCTTGATCCATCACCGTTATTTATCTCACTGCACCATCCCAGCTCAGAACCTGGCTATATGCAAATCAGTCTGTCCCTGGCCCAGTGCATCATGGGAACAGGGCAGACTAAACTACCAAGCCAATTCTTCACCAGAAAGGAGACAAGCTACCGGGGACCGGTTTCTGGCATTTCAGCCTTCTTCGGCCCAGCTTGCTTGAATCCTGATGGTGCAGTGAGAAAGGGACTCATGTCTGAGTATACCCTGCCACACCTATAGTGGCCAAAAATGATTCAGAAAAGGGGGTGGTGATGAACAGAATGTCTGAATTAAGCAGACCACTCTTACCCAGTCCAAAGATCAGGGCTTGATCCATCACCGTTATTTATCTCACTGCACCATCCCAGCTCAGAACCTGGCTATATGCAAATCAGTCTGTCCCTGGCCCAGTGCATCATGGGAACAGGGCAGACTAAACTACCAAGCCAATTCTTCACCAGAAAGGAGACAAGCTACCGGGGACCGGTTTGTGGCATTTCAGCCTTCTTCGGCTCGGCTTGCTTGAATCCTGATGGTGCAGTGAGAAAGGGACTCATGTCTGAGTATACCCTGCCACACCTATAGTGGCCAAAAACGATTCAGAAAAGGGGGTGGTGATGAACAGAATGTCTGAATTAAGCAGACCACTCTTACCCAGTCCAAAGATCAGGGCTTGATCCATCACCGTTATTTATCTCACTGCACCATCCCAGCTCAGAACCTGGCTATATGCAAATCAGTCTGTCCCTGGCCCAGTGCATCATGGGAACAGGGCAGACTAAACTACCAAGCCAATTCTTCACCATAAAGGAGACAAGCTACCGGGGACCGGTTTCTGGCATTTCAGCCTTCTTCGGCCCGGCTTGCTTGAATCCTGATGGTGCAGTGAGAAAGGGACTCATGTCTGAGTATACCCTGCCACACCTATAGTGGCCAAAAACGATTCAGAAAAGGGGGTGGTGATGAACAGAATGTCTGAATTAAGCAGACCACTCTTACCCAGTCCGAAGATCAGGGCTTGATCCATCACCGTTATTTATCTCACTGCACCATCCCAGCTCAGAACCTGGCTATATGCAAATCAGTCTGTCCCTGGCCCAGTGCATCATGGGAACAGGGCAGACTAAACTACCAAGCCAATTCTTCACCAGAAAGGAGACAAGCTACCGGGGACCGGTTTCTGGCATTTCAGCCTTCTTCGGCCCGGCTTGCTTGAATCCTGATGGTGCAGTGAGAAAGGGACTCATGTCTGAGTATACCCTGCCACACCTATAGTGGCCAAAAATGATTCAGAAAAGGGGGTGGTGATGAACAGAATGTCTGAATTAAGCAGACCACTCTTACCCAGTCCAAAGATCAGGGCTTGATCCATCACCGTTATTTATCTCACTGCACCATCCCAGCTCAGAACCTGGCTATATGCAAATCAGTCTGTCCCTGGCCCAGTGCATCATGGGAACAGGGCAGACTAAACTACCAAGCCAATTCTTCACCAGAAAGGAGACAAGCTACCGGGGACCGGTTTCTGGCATTTCAGCCTTCTTCGGCTCGGCTTGCTTGAATCCTGATGGTGCAGTGAGAAAGGGACTCATGTCTGAGTATACCCTGCCACACCTATAGTGGCCAAAAACGATTCAGAAAAGGGGGTGGTGATGAACAGAATGTCTGAATTAAGCAGACCACTCTTACCCAGTCCAAAGATCAGGGCTTGATCCATCACCGTTATTTATCTCACTGCACCATCCCAGCTCAGAACCTGGCTATATGCAAATCAGTCTGTCCCTGGCCCAGTGCATCATGGGAACAGGGCAGACTAAACTACCAAGCCAATTCTTCACCAGAAAGGAGACAAGCTACCGGGGACCGGTTTCTGGCATTTCAGCCTTCTTCGGCCCGGCTTGCTTGAATCCTGATGGTGCAGTGAGAAAGGGACTCATGTCTGAGTATACCCTGCCACACCTATAGTGGCCAAAAACGATTCAGAAAAGGGGGTGGTGATGAACAGAATGTCTGAATTAAGCAGACCACTCTTACCCAGTCCAAAGATCAGGGCTTGATCCATCACCGTTATTTATCTCACTGCACCATCCCAGCTCAGAACCTGGCTATATGCAAATCAGTCTGTCCCTGGCCCAGTGCATCATGGGAACAGGGCAGACTAAACTACCAAGCCAATTCTTCACCAGAAAGGAGACAAGCTACCGGGGACCGGTTCCTGGCATTTCAGCCTTCTTCGGCCCGGCTTGCTTGAATCCTGATGGTGCAGTGAGAAAGGGACTCATGTCTGAGTATACCCTGCCACACCTATAGTGGCCAAAAACGATTCAGAAAAGGGGGTGGTGATGAACAGAATGTCTGAATTAAGCAGACCACTCTTACCCAGTCCAAAGATCAGGGCTTGATCCATCATCGTTATTTATCTCACTGCACCATCCCAGCTCAGAACCTGGCTATATGCAAATCAGTCTGTCCCTGGCCCAGTGCATCATGGGAATAGGGCAGACTAAACTACCAAGCCAATTCTTCACCAGAAAGGAGACAAGCTACCGGGGACCGGTTTCTGGCATTTCAGCCTTCTTCGGCCCGGCTTGCTTGAATCCTGATGGTGCAGTGAGAAAGGGACTCATGTCTGAGTATACCCTGCCACACCTATAGTGGCCAAAAACGATTCAGAAAAGGGGGTGGTGATGAACAGAATGTCTGAATTAAGCAGACCACTCTTACCCAGTCCGAAGATCAGGGCTTGATCCATCACCGTTATTTATCTCACTGCACCATCCCAGCTCAGAACCTGGCTATATGCAAATCAGTCTGTCCCTGGCCCAGTGCATCATGGGAACAGGGCAGACTAAACTACCAAGCCAATTCTTCACCAGAAAGGAGACAAGCTACCGGGGACCGGTTTCTGGCATTTCAGCCTTCTTCGGCCCGGCTTGCTTGAATCCTGATGGTGCAGTGAGAAAGGGACTCATGTCTGAGTATACCCTGCCACACCTATAGTGGCCAAAAACGATTCAGAAAAGGGGGTGGTGATGAACAGAATGTCTGAATTAAGCAGACCACTCTTACCCAGTCCAAAGATCAGGGCTTGATCCATCACCGTTATTTATCTCTCTGCACCATCCCTGCTCAGAACCTGGCTATATGCAAATCAGTCTGTCCCTGGCCCAGTGCATCATGGGAACAGGCCAGACTAAACTACCAAGCCAATTCTTCACCAGAAAGGAGACAAGCTACCGGGGACCGGTTTCTGGCATTTCAGCCTTCTTCGGCCCGGCTTGCTTGAATCCTGATGGTGCAGTGAGAAAGGGACTCATGTCTGAGTATACCCTGCCACACCTATAGTGGCCAAAAACGATTCAGAAAAGGGGGTGGTGATGAACAGAATGTCTGAATTAAGCAGACCACTCTTACCCAGTCCAAAGATCAGGGCTTGATCCATCACCGTTATTTATCTCACTGCACCATCCCAGCTCAGAACCTGGCTATATGCAAATCAGTCTGTCCCTGGCCCAGTGCATCATGGGAACAGGGCAGACTAAACTACCAAGCCAATTCTTCACCAGAAAGGAGACAAGCTACCGGGGACCGGTTTCTGGCATTTCAGCCTTCTTCGGCCCGGCTTGCTTGAATCCTGATGGTGCAGTGAGAAAGGGACTCATGTCTGAGTATACCCTGCCACACCTATAGTGGCCAAAAACGATTCAGAAAAGGGGGTGGTGATGAACAGAATGTCTGAATTAAGCAGACCACTCTTACCCAGTCCAAAGATCAGGGCTTGATCCATCACCGTTATTTATCTCACTGCACCATCCCAGCTCAGAACCTGGCTATATGCAAATCAGTCTGTCCCTGGCCCAGTGCATCATGGGAACAGGGCAGACTAAACTACCAAGCCAATTCTTCACCAGAAAGGAGACAAGCTACCGGGGACCGGTTTCTGGCATTTCAGCCTTCTTCGGCCCGGCTTGCTTGAATCCTGATGGTGCAGTGAGAAAGGGACTCATGTCTGAGTATACCCTACCACACCTATAGTGGCCAAAAACGATTCAGAAAAGGGGGTGGTGATGAACAGAATGTCTGAATTAAGCAGACCACTCCAGAGAGCAAATATACGCAAAGTACCGGCTGAATGGGGCTATGATCATCAAGCTAATACAGGACCTTGACCCCCTGATGCAGCACCCAACAAGGCGGACCAATGCTGTCCCAACACATGTCCAGGTATTGTGTAGCCTGCACCTCCTGGCCTCTGGGAGCTTCCAGGGGATAGTTGCGGTAGCTGGGGGGATATCCCAGCCCACCATGTCCCGCTGCCTACGTAGTTTCCATGACGCAATGCTGACCCAGCTACACCACCACATCAAATTTCCCACCAGCCAACAGGAATTGGATGAGACCAAGCTACAATTCTACAATGCCGCCCGTTTCCCACACGTGATAGGATGCATTGACTGTACCCACGTCCACATTTGCCCACCTGCTGCAACGGAGTACATGTACCGCAATCGCAAGTCCTACCACTCCCTCAACATCCAGATGGTCTGCAATGCAAAGACATACATCACGGACATAGTGGCACAGTACCCGGGGAGTACACATGACTCATTCATATTCCGGCACAGCGGCCTCCACACACGACTGGTCAGGGGAGACTTCGGGGAAGGACACCTACTTGGTAAGTACACTTTGCCCACAATGTCACATTGCGATTAAGTAGCTGGGCTGCACAGGCACTCACCGTCTGCTCCTCTCATTCAGGTGACAGTGGCTACGCCCTGCGTGAATACCTCCTCACCCCATACCTCAACCCTGCTACACCACAGCAACGGCGTTACAACATATCACACATACGCACAAGGAATTGCATTGAGAGAACTTTTGGCCTACTGAAGAGCAGATTACGCATACTTCACAAGACAGGTGGGGCCATGTACTACAGTCCTGAAGTGTGCTGCCGCATTGTGGCTGTGTGTACTATCCTACACAACATTGCTACCAAGCGCCGGATACCTGTCGACATCTCTGGCAGTGAATCGGAAGGGGACGACCGGCCACCTGCACATGCGCGCCATGCACACGGGGAGAACCCAGCTGAAGGCCACAGATGTCGCAACCACATCACGCTGAACAGTTTCTAGTGCACCCTCTCCCCTCACCCCACAAATCACAATTGCATGCAAAATGTAATAATGACACAACGCCAATGTGTGATGCTAAATTAAATATTATTGTTTGATTCACAATAATGGTACCAGTTTCAATCTTGCCATTGCTAACAGTATTTCAGCATACTGCTGTGTCCAATACACAGGGCAGGCTTATGCTCAGCCTGTGCCTGTACAAGTCCTATTCAGTCATGTGCGCCTCCGGCGCGAACCACCCAAGCGCCTCTGCGGCTCCTCCTCATCCAAGGCACGTGTTCCTGCAGTGGGCCTGGTGCTGCATCTGAGTGCCCCTACGTGTGAGGCAGAGTGGCTGCTCACACTCGATGTCCCCTCGCTGGCATCATCACCCCCAACAGTGGCAGGTAGAGCAGGGTGAAGTGCTGTCACGGCAGTGGTCAGGTGCTCAAGTACCCTGGCCACATCCTCGCAGCACTGGATGAGCTGCTGCTGCTGCGCAAGGGACCGGCGCGATAGCTGCGAGGTGGCATTGCCTATGGCATAATTGGAACGGGTGTGGGCCGTCAGCCGGGTCAGTAGCTGACGGTGGCGGCGGCGGGCTGTGTTGCGCTGCGATATCATTGCAGCAGTGTTGGCCTCCATGGCTGCAGTCATGCGGGTCATTCCCTCCCCCACACCTGCCATGGCTGCCGTCATGCGGTCCATCCGGTCCCCCACACCTGCCACATTGCGGCCAATGTTGTATAGCTGAAGCTGTATGGCCCCTTGCCGGCGTGCCTGCAGCTAATGAATACGATGCATGCGTCGTTCCACACTCATTCTCGCCAGCCGCTGTCCATTCCCCCTCCTGGTGATAGGTGCATTGGTCTGCAGGCGAGACCTGCCACGCCTGCTCTGCTGGCCTGACACAGTGGGTGGCCACTGTGTTCCCGCTGTCGTGGGACCTGATGTTGAAGCACCAGCTGCTGGTGGTGTCACGGTAGGCGTTGCTGGTGCGGCAGGGGCTGGAGGCACACTGGTAGTGGGCCTGGCTGCGGGAGTAGTTGCTGCGGCAGAGGCTGGGGGCACACTGGTAGTGGGCCTGGCTGCGGGAGTAGTTGCTGCGGCAGAGGCTGGGGGCACACTGGTAGTGGGCCTGGCTGCGGGAGTAGTTGCTGCGGCAGTGGCTGGAGGCACACTGGTAGTGGGCCTGGCTGCGGGAGTAGTTGCTGCGGCAGAGGCTGGAGGCACACTGGTAGTGGGCCTGGCTGCAGGGGTTGTTGCTGCGGCAGGGGCTGGAGGCTGTGTATGTAAGGGCACCTCCTCCTCATCCTGTGCTTCCTCATCTATTTGCAGCCTCTCGCTGTCGCTGCTGTCTGCGCCACCTGTGAGGGGAAGTGGACGTTCATTAGTTGCATGTATCTGTCACACGTGCAGTTGCTACATGCATGCTGGGTGACATTCCCTGACTGCCTATGGATTTGCGTACTTTTGAACCTGTCTGGCTGCATTGGGGTACTTCTACATTGTGGCCACACTACATGTCCAACAATGCTTTAGGGCGTCACCTGATGTGCACCGATTGCATGACTATGGGACATTATGGGAGGCTATATGGTCATGGCCATTCATAGGGGACAGGGTCGCAGTCACATGCCACTTACCTTGGATCTCTTGGGTGGGGCGGGATGAGTCCAAACGGGTGACTCCGATGCACGCCTCAGCCTCCAGCGTGTCTTCTACTCGATCCTCCATGGGGGTGTTTGGAGGAACTGTAGGTCCTCCCCCTCCAGTGCCCATGGACTCTCCAAGCCTCTCAGCTACCTTCTCTTTGGCACGACCTCGGAGGTCGTACCCACGTTTCTTAAGTTCGTCGAGTGACCTGTCGGCCACACCCACCGAGTTCACAGCGGCTGCTATGCCCACCCAGATCCTCCGCTTCTCCTGCTCGGGCACCCTCCTTGAGTCCTTCCCGAACAGTTTGGAGTGGTTCTCCACCACCCCTTCAATTAAGTGCTCAAACTCCTGCTCGAAGAACTTTAGCTTTCTCTTGCGCCCTGTGGTGTTGCTGGGCCCAGGTACTGCCTCCTCAGACATAGCTGCAGTGTAGTTTGAAAAAGGTAATCCAAGCTGAATTGCAGGAGCTGTCTGTGTGGCTGCCTCGAGGTCTGCCTCACTGTGGTGAATGGGGGTGGGAACTGGCTGCTTCCTGGTTGTGATGTCATCACTGTGCTCGAAATGCGACTTTCCGTTTTCCCGATCTCGCGATTTTGCGATCTCGCTTTTTGCGATCTCGCAATTAGCGATATCGCTATTTGCGATATCGCAAATCCGACACGGATGTAGCCGGAAATAGCGATTTTTATGCGATTTTCGATAATCGCAAACGACTTTTGTGGCCACGTGCGAATCGCTTTTTTTAATCGCAAAACATCATGAATACCGTTCTGCGATTTCTCAATTGCGATTTGCAGTTAATCGCTAATTGAGAATCGCAGAATCCGGTTTTCATGAATCAGGCTGCAAGACTGAGAAGTGTGCAACTCTAGTAAAACCTCTTGGTGCAAGGCCCAGGCACTCCAGATCCTGCCATGTTTGGGTGGACAGCACCTTGATGCATTCATCAGCTTCAACAGTTTTCCAGTTTCTGGCAATGCCATGTTTGGCTACCACTAACCCAATCCATAACAAACTTCTCTTCTATCTATTGCCCTAGATCCTGTTTGTGACATATCAAATGGCCAATCTAGTATTGTTGGGATGGGACCACTTCAGCACTCCCCTAAGGCAGGTCAGAGCTCCGGCACAAAATGCAGCGAGGACTGGGAAGCCCCAAACTACCTAGATAAAATCCTCAGGATGGGTGGAGCAACACAAACAGAATGGAGAATCAATCGCTCCCATTGGCAATAATCTGCATTGCATGAGGTAATCTCTATGTAAGTACTTCAACTGTATGAAGCAGAATTGGGCCCAATGGCAGCCTCTTTAGGGGAGTCTAGTGCTTACCAAAGTTGTCATCCATCAATTTGCTATGGTCATGTGCCAGGCCGCGCAAAGTCTTGAAGAAGAATCTGGTGTGTCATTAAGAAGTGAGAACAGTTTGTGTCGAATGAGTTCACTAAGCAACACCTGTGGCTCCAGTGGGCTAAACGCTGAAAGTTCCCCGAAGTCCAAGACGTATGGCAGGAGTGCATGCCTGAGTTGCTGGAAACTGTAGAATTGGTTTCTATAGCACTCCTATTACACTTGCAGGTCAGTAAACAATTTAACAGTGGTCACTGTCACCATGTCTCCTAGGCATGAAATACCAATGAGAACCCAGCCTATGAATCCTCTCAGCTTAGTGACCTGCAGAAGCCAGCAACAACTTCACAGTGGGGTCTCCCTCATCAAGTTCGTATTACAACTCAAGGTCTTAATTGTGTCACTACAAACCTGAAAATCTACCATCGTTGCTTGGGGAAGTGAAAGGTGAGGTGGTCACCATAAAGGATGTGTGTGATCCTCAGATATTGCATAGCCCCTTTCTCTGAGGCATACGCTGGAGCGTTCGAGTTACCAAACCACCACTCATTGAGAATGACCAATTGTGCAGCCCTACAGTAGGACAGAATGTCTGGTGTGGCTAAGTAACCTTCAGAGGTGGATTTGAATCATTTGGTCAGCGGAATTCTGGGTGGGCTTTGGATCCAAAGAAAGTGTCTGAAAGCTGCATTGAGATGCATAAAGAAGGTTCCTGGTATTGGGTATCAGAAATTAGAGAGTTGGCATACAAGCATGGGAGCACGACCATCTTCAAGATTGCCAAGCTGCCTATAGATGAGAGGAGAAGTAAAGACCAGAATTTGAAGTCTTCATTTATCTTGGCAGGTTGTGGCTGCAAATTCTCTTCCCAGGCCTGTTATCCACCTTTTGTTATATATGCACCCAAATACCTGAAGCCCTACGTTCGCACCTGTAGGTCACCTACCCAGGGTAGTGACTGCGCCTGACTCCCCAGAGGGTAGAAACAAGATTCAGTCATGTTAATTCGCAGAATGGGTTTTAGTCCCACTTGATGCAAGGTTGTAGTGCTCCTTGTGTGCGTATGCCACAAAGTGCTGCACATTGGTCAAGCTGGGTGTGTAAGTCACCATGTGCTTCACCTTGGTCTTGTTGTGTGTGTAAGTCACCTTGTGCTTCATGTGTTGTTTGTTGTAGTGGGTGTTTTCACTACCACCTAGTTTTTTGGGGGTTTGGTCCCTCTGGTCCTTTGTTTGAGTGGTAGGAAGTTGGGTTACAGTCCCTTCTCCACAGTTTTCTTGGCTTTGTTCCTTTAATGGCAAAGTAAACACATTGGTGTGGTCCACCCTTTGTGTTAGAGTTCTGGGGTGCGCTTCTCTCATTTTTTCTCTTCGCAATGTGCTGATTACTCACTTTGTGTCAGTGCTATAATTTCTTTATTGAAGGAGGAGGATGTGTGATATTTTGTATGTATCTTTTCACTTTTCTTCCCTCCTTGTTTAGTCTCTGTTCCCTCTCGTGATGTGGTTTTTCCTGTTCATCCCTGGGTTATGGACTATGGACTTCTTTTGTACTTTGTTGTCTACAGTTCTTTTCTTTTTAGTTTGGTTTCATTATTCTTCAATTTTAAAGGGAAGAGATAATGTTGTATCTTCATGTTATGTTCATAATGTTCCCTGTTACCTGGTTCCTAGCTGCTCAGCCAGTGTGTGTGTTGTGTGTGGAATGTTGGCGTGAGGGACTTGAGTGGAATGTAGGGGGGCCTGGTGTGAGTGTTGACATGGATGATGGGCTGAGCAGCAGGGGGTTGCTCCAGGTGGGGCTGCATTATTGGATCTATTCTACATGTTATCTACTTCAATAAACCAACTTAATCCACATCCAATTTACATGGACGTCATTACTACAGACAGCCCTTAAGAACTTTGTCCAAAACTTCCACATGGGCCGGACCCAATAAGGACCAGTATGCCTTAGAGAATTCCTACTGGTAACCCGTTGGGGCCCGGGTTCCTGCCGGACTGCAGTTGGGTCATGGCCTTCCCTATTTGATCCTGCATGATGTTGGTCTCTAAGAGGCTTCTTTCCGCAAGGCTTAAAGGATGAATGAGTTGATCAGTAATGAATGAAGTCAGAGCAGACTCTGTAGGCTAGTCTGCTTGTGAGTAAAGATCGGCAAAATAAGATGCAAACTTCTTAGCTATCAAAGCTTCTTCATTGATAAGAGTGCCATTATCATCTATCAAGCAGCAGATGGGGTGGTAGTGGTGGAGCAGGGTCAGGGTAAAAGTTTGCTCGTCTCGTCCCCAGTGATAAATTTGGATTTTCATTATGTACCATGATCACTGAGCCTTGTCCAGAAAGGTTTTGGGACGTATTGTGGGAAATGTTTCAGAGGAATTTCGGCTTGGGAGTGACCTTGTAGTGACATTCCAGTTCAAGTATACATACCTCTTAGTTTGAAAACTCCTGTTGGTGCCTCCATCACCTGCCCCTTTAGGAGCTACTGATCTTACTTCACAACGTAGTCTTGAGTGTCTCCCAGAGTATATCTGGAGAGAGATTCTGTTTTGTGATAGGTAGAGATCTATTGCTTTCCCAAAATGATCACTAGTGGGAGGGTTGTTAAGCAGCCCTGCATTACAGCATCAGCCGTGCCTAGATGTCCGCGGTCTAAGCCACAGAGGGAGCTCAACAGGAGAGTGGTGAGAGATACCCTGGGATAGATGCGTGTGTCTGCTATCCTGGCCACCTCAGAGTTAGGTAACAGAAAATAATCAAGTCAGCAGAACACCTTATGTGCTCTGAAAGACGGTATCACATCTCTCCTCAGGGTGGTGGAAGCGCTAGGAGTCCATTAGTTTCATATTTTGAAGTAAGTTGAAGAGGTGTGTCAGGTGTAGTAGAACCCCGTTGGTGCCCGAAGACCTATCCATGGAGGGATACCTAACCCCTTTAAGATCCTCTCCCAAAGCCCATGGTAACTGTGGGAGTTGTAGTTGGACCTTGTTTAAGGTCTTAGGAAACTTAGCTGACAGTGGGAGAAGGGAGTACAGGCTAATGAAGAACACGTGAATGCCCTGCCACAGGTATGACTGCCTCGTATCTCCCCTAATTGTCCCACCAGAACTGTGATGTTTTAAAGGGACCATTAGCATGAAACAAGACATCTAGCCTGCCCATACACCAGGTAAAAGACACATAATTGATGGATGGAATGCAGAACAAATCAAAATATTCACCCCCAGTCAAGAGATCATTTTTTTTCTCACCATGCCACCCCAGTTTAGACCTGGCCATACGCAAATCAGTTTTGACCCTGTGCCTCATGAGAACAGTCCAGCCTGAACTACCAAGCCAGGTCCTCCCTGGACCGGAAACAAGCATCCTAGGACCAGTTACAGGGTTTCACCCCTCATCAGCCAGGCTAGCTTGAATGCAGTGGCACAGTGAGCCCGGGACCCACATCTGTGCAAACCCGCCACTCTTAGGGCGAGAAAGCACAAGACACACAATTGATGGATGGAATTCAGAACAAATCAAAACATTCACCCCAAATTAAGCAATCTGGGTTAAATACATCATTCTCTTTCTCACCATGCCACCCCAGTTTAGACCTGGCCATATGCAAATCAGTCTTGACCATGTACCTCATGGGAACAGTCCAGCCTGAACTGCCAAGCCATGCCCTCTCTAGAACGGAAACAAGCATCCTAGGACCGGTTTAGGAGTTTCACCCCTCATCAGCCAGGATAGCTTGACTCCAGTGGCACAGAGAGCCTGGGGCCGACGTCTGGGCAAACCCCAGGTAAGCCTGCACGGAAGATCTGAGAAAACCTAGCTTGGGGCAGTGGTCACCCAGTAAGTTGGTCTCCTGGAGCAGAAGTACATCAGAAGCAGTGTGACAGGTGGCCTTAAGAACTGTTCCTCTCTTTAACTTATCAAGGAGGCCACTAATGTTCCAGGTGAGGAGCCGAAACTGACCCCGGTCAATGGGAGTATCGAGCATAGCCATCTAGGAGGAAACAATTGGTGAGCAGTGGTATCTGGGTTAACATGGGTGAGAGGTATCATTGTTAACCATAAACCTAGAATCTGCCTTGAAAGATGCACTGCAGTGTTTGTTGAATCCAATCCTCCACCCCCAATACTTCCAGAACTTGAAGTATCTATCTCAGATAAATGTAGGGACAACTGCCAACCGGGCAACTGAAAAAACAACGGGTCCCCACTCTCCAATCCTCCCTCCAACAGCCTCATAACACCACCCATGGACAGAAAACTGTAACAGTAGAGACATGTCTATCCCACCAGGAAAGGAAACAGCAATAAAGAAGGCCTGAGCAGAATTCAGGAACAATCTAAAAGTAATATCAGTAATTACACATTACTCTTTTGCTAGAGAATTACTGATAATTATGTGATCAATCCTGCTCAAGTAATTAAGGATAATTTAGGGAAAATAAATCCTAACAAAAGAGCAAATTTAGCAAGCATGGGCACCCGTGCACGCTTGCTATTCAGGTTCTGCTGCATTTAGCACTGTTTCTAAGAGCAACATGCATCCTCACATCCTTTTTGGACACAAAAAAGTGCAGCTTGTTCCCTTGAGGGCTCACGAGCGACGAGTGGTGCAGCCTTCCGAGCACAGGAACAAGAGGAAGCTTCTTTGGATTCCCGCACTATTTATCCAGCTGCGGGAGGGTGGGGGCCCGCCTCAAGCACGCCCATCCGTGCACGGACTTCCGGGCGGGTGTCTAGGACAACCTCTTTTGGGCGGGAGGGGCGTGCTCCGGCCACGCCGCTTCAGGCATACCAGCCGGGTCACGCCCCCCGCCCACAATGGTTTCCCGGGGGATCGGGACACCCATCCATGCGTTCGGGGGGACCGAGTGGTCTCCCCTTTCCATATGGGCCGAGATGCCCGCCACCCCTCCCAACACCATTCCCCATGGGAGGAGACAGACACAGATTTAAACTTTTGGAAGGCGGGGGGCCTCACGACCCCCCCGGCCATATTTATTGAAATATGAAACAAAATTTAAAACTTTAAATTAAAAATGTTTCATGAATCATGTACAAATTCAACTTCAATTACATTTTGATGAAGACAGGTTTCAGGCTAACCTTAACAAATCTCTAATACAAAGGTTTCCTAGCCGAGTCTAGCATCCTGATACAATGCATTACATTTTGAATTTGTACAACCTAGCATTAAGGGCCAACGGCAAGGTCTTAACCGGTGTCAGATCCCTATCACCAACTTCCCGCCCTCACGGTGTGAGTGGCGCATGCGCAGAGGACTTTACCCTCGCAGCCAACTGTAACTTCCCTTGTCGTGGGGGCCCCCTTTCACTCTACGCCATCTTAAGGTCGTCCGAGTTCCCGTGCGAGGTATCCGTAAGAAGGACAGCGTGGACTCCCCCGGAGCGGATATCCGGCCCCCGGGAAATTCGTGGGAGGGGCATATAGCCGTCTCTACCTGGGAGGGGCCTATGGCCGTCTCACCCTGGGCGACCCATCCGTAGTGGGTGCTGCCCCCCATGAAAGGGGCCAATGGCCGCCTCCCCCCGGGCGCTCCCATCCATAATGGGTGGCGCCCCCCCTAGGGACCTTGAAATCACTGCTCACCGATCATGACCTTACCGCCACAGGCAAGATAGTTGACCGACTATCTGGCCCCCCACACCTCCTATAGGTCATGCCTCCTCAAACCCACTAGCCAAGCTACAAAGTCTCCTATGAGTAATTCATTCCCAGCCCTGGACAGATGCACCCCATCATTCAAATAACAGTGATCCCCCCTAATACACCCATGGGAAATGCTTTGGAGATGAGCGGAGCGAAACAGTTTCTCAATCTTGTTGTTGACCCTCTTTACCGAGTGGTTCAACGCTGACATAGACAAACCCCCCCGCCATATTCTCCTGGGAATCATGTGGGACCAGGCAATCGTACACCCAGGGAGCCTCTTGGCCAACCAACTAACTGCAGACAATATGTGCTCAACTAACACCCGTCTTCCCAGTCTCACCAAGTCATTGCCCCCCACGTGCACTATGACTATAGATGGCGGTGACCTGTGCCGCCCTAAGAGTTCCTCCACGAAATTTTGCAATTGGTCAATACAAAGGCCTCTCTTCCCATGGAAGGTCACTCTGAACCCATATTCCTCAGATGCGTGGATCGCGTCACCTGCTTTGAATATGTCCCCGGCACGCCTCACGTATGAGTGGCCCACGACCCAGACCACTTGATCTCCATTCGGTGATCCCTTCCCGCTGATGCTGGGCCGATCCCAATTTCCGCCCCGCGTGACAGGCTTGCGAAACTGTAATCCAAACAAAAGACAATAAGCGTGAGTGCATTACATCAGTCTTTTACAACATGTGCAGTCGCACATATCTCTTGAAACAATTCGAGGACCAACGGCCTAATTGTTTCACTTCGTCCGCCTGCAGACCCCGAGCCGTAGCTTCCGTAGCGGCCCCTATTCTAAACGAGTGGGTCCCAAAATCACACGGGTTCAAGCCGGCCGCTGCAATCGTAATTGCCAGCACCCTCTGAAATTGAAATCTTGTCAATGGGGTGCCGTCCATGTGTCTAAGCAGGGCCCCCCCCCATGTTGTCAACCTCTGTTTCAGGTAGGCCTCCAAATGCCCCACTGGACAACCGGGGTTCCCCCGAGCGCGCTGCAACACCACACTATTCCCCAGGGCATCCTGGTCTGTTTTTGACCTGGCTATCGAGATCAGCAGAGAATCGCCCCTTACTTGGACGTGATCCCTGCGTAGACCCCCTTCCACATCTTTCTTATTCCCTGCCACTAGTTCACTGACCCGCAGGGCCCCATAGAATGCCAATGCGAAAGCTGCTCGGAACAATATTACCTCGCTGGGCGAGGAGCATGTCTCATCCAGTTTCGCCAGTAAGGTGGTCAATTTATCCCACCCAATCGGGCGCCTGTTATCCTGTCTGCGACCCTCCAGGCGCCCCCAGCCGCGGAGAGCCTTCCTGACTAAGAAGGAGTTCGTCCGGTCCCTTATCCCGTGGAGCTGTGCCATAAATGATATGGCGGCCTTATACCTGTTGGCGGTTGCCGCCGACCGGCCTTCCTTATGAAGTGCCACCAAAAATTGGAGCAAGGACTCTTCCCGCCCCCATCTATGCTCCCCTACTAGCCCCAGAAAGGCGCAGTACGAATGGAACGCCCCTTCATAAGCTTTCCTCGTCCTTGGCGCTAAACTGGATGCCACGAGGTCTTGTAGTCCGGGGCACCGATCTGCCATAGTGCTTCGGGGAAAGGTGCCGCCACTAACTCTGCTGTGGGTAGATAACCCCTGAAAGCCTGCATTTTTGAATGAGAGAGTGCATCAGCTGCATTATTCAGTACCCCCGGCACGTTTTGCCCTGAACTGTACGTTCAATCTCATGCATCGCAATACAATTTCCTTCAACAGTCGTAAGACCAATTTGCAGCGTGCTGCCTGGTGATTAATGCACTCGACCACTGTCATGTTATCTGACCAAAACACCACTGAGCGGTCCTTAAAGTCTTCTGGCCATGCCATCAGAGCCACCCAGATGGGGAATAATTCCAAGAAACCAATGTTACCTGTTAGGCCGCTTGTGTGCCACCACGCCGGCCATGTTTGTGCCGACCACCGGTTTCCGAAGATTGCGCCAAACCCCACGTTCCCCGCCGAGTCGGTCCATAAGCCGAGTTCCCTTGACGAGGCTGGGGGTTTGTTCCACACCACTCGACCGTTGAAGTCCTCCAGAAATGCCAACCAAATGAGCATGTCCTGGCGAACCTCTGCCGACAGTCTAGTGCGGTGGTGTCCCTCCTTAAGGCCCACCATAGCTTGTGCTATGGAACGAGAGAAAGGGCGAGCCATCGGCATTACTCTTAATGCAAAGTTAAGCTGACCCACTGTCTGTTGTAACTGGTGTAGGGTCACCTTCTCTGTTCGGAGACATTGTACCAGGGAAGCCCTAAACTTGGCCACCTTCTCAGCCGGCAGACAGAAACACCCCTCCTCTGAGTCTAGTTCTATACCCAGAAACTCGAGAGAGGTAGACGGCCCCACCGTCTTACCTGGCGCCAACGGGACCCCAAAACCCCGCATGAGCACGCAGAAGTCCTGCAATGCCTGCGCACAGTCCTGAGTGCCCGCTGGGCCCAAAAAGAGGAAATCATCCAAATAGTGCATCACCCGTCTATGCCCTGTGGCCTCTGTGAACATCAATTCCAAAAAGGAGCTAAATATTTCAAAATAGGCACATGAAATCGAACAACCCATGGGCATGCATTTATCCATGTAGAATTTCCCCTGAAACGTGAATCCCAGCAGCCGCTGGTCTTGAGGGTGTACTGGGAGTAACCTGAATGCAGATTCAATGTCTGATTTAGCTAACAATGCACCGGGGCCCAGGCGATTCAACAGCACGACTGCGTCATCGAACGATGCATACTTCACTGAGCATACCTCGGGGTCAATTGCTTCATTTATTGAGGCCCCCCTCGGGGCCGATAGATTGTGGATGAGTCTATACTCCCCCGGGTCTTTCTTCGGAACCACTCCTAAAGGGGAACACACAAAATCCGTTACTGGTGGGCCGCCAAATGGACCTGCCACTCGCCCCAAGCTAACTTCTTTCGCTATCTTTTTGGCGGCCACCGCTGGGTTGTGTTGAATAGACAGCTGGTTTTTACAGAATGGGCTCCCCCGAAAATTGCCCGCCGGGATCCTGAAGCCATATGAAAAGCCCTCCCTCAGAGTCCCAGCGGACGCATGATCAGGGTATCGGTTCAGTCAAGGGGTCAAAGCCAAGATATCTACGGGCGAAGATGTTTGCTTCAGAGGCACCGTATCAATCCTGCTTGGGACCCCCCTTTCCTCCCGCACCATTGGCGTTAGATCGGCACCTGGTTTCCGGGTGTGAGGAATTCCCACAGCCCGAGCACGCGTGCCGGAACCTAAACGTTCCCTGAGGCCTGTTACAAGTTCCTTTGTTAAACCACCAACACACCCCTCGCTTGCCTCCATTCCCGCTTGACCTGGGCTGGGATTCCCCCCCGGCGCTCGCCCGAAAGGGCTGTGACGGCCTCTGATGGAATCCCCGGGAGCCGTTCGTGCTTGACACTGAAGCACTCGCCGGTCCTGGCAAGAGCTGACCGTGCCATGACACTGTATCCAAACAATCCCATGTCAAGGCCTGGTTAAACTCCTTCGCTTTTCTAAAGGCAACATCATAGCCCTTCCATTCATTTCCCCCATACATCACATGGAAATTCATGATCCTGTTCTGATAACATGCCAGGTCAGTCAACACTTCTGGTTTACGTTCTCCGATAATCGCTGCGAAGATAGAAAAGGCCCTGACCCAGTTCACCATGGTCTCTTCGACCCTGAATTCCGCCATCTTGGCACGCCATACACTGGGGTGCCAGAGATCTTTCTGGGTCTTTGCATATTCTAACTCACGATGGTCAGTCAAAAGTGAAAACATGTTAATATACTTGTCTCCCCACACCATCTCTTTCGTAACCATGGGAATATGTTGAGATAAACTTTCCCGCCTTGAGGGCACCGGGCCCTCCCCCACCAATGGCAATGATCTCTTACCGGCTTCGGCCGTGCTCCCAGCCGTGTCCATTGTCTTCTCCCAATCGTCAGCCGTGACCACCTTCACCATCTGCGGGGAAATAGAAGGTACATTCGCTGTCCCGGCATCCCTTGCCTGCCGCAACTGCTCAATAATTATTCTGGCTTCTTCGGCCGGGTCTCCCGCAGCCGCTAATCCCCCCGCTCCCTTCTTTAGCCAGGGTAATACCGCTGCTAACTGTAGTGTAACTCCGGGGGCACCTGGTCGTCCCCCAGTGGCGTGATAACTACGGGAATTGGCAATCCCCCATCCGGTCCTGGTACCGGGCTGGCCGCCAGCGCGACGGGAATCGGTGGAGTTACTACTGGAACTGGGGCCTCGCTGGGACCTGCCTTCCCCTTCCTTTTCTTACCCTTATCCCCTGGGGTGACGTTCGGCAATACCGGTCCTATGACCTTTTTAGGCCGTCCCGAGGGGGCATTTTGGGCCTCCACCTGTTTCCTGATGGCCGCTAGGCCTCGATCAAGCCAGTCAACTTTACCCAACTTTCGGTCCATCACCGCCACTTGGTTCACCAACGTGCGCAGCATCCTTTCCATCTCGGAGCTCTTTCCGGATTTTTTGCCAGGCATGTCTTCGATCAATCCGTCCGTCCTGATTTGCCAAGGTGACTTGATCTCCAAACACGCCTTGATAACTGAAAGAGAAAGACAAGGATTACAAGTTCTCAAAAAAGTTCAGCTTGTTCCCTTGAGGGCTCACGAGCGACGAGTGGTGCAGCCTTCCGAGCACAGGAACAAGGGAAGCTTCTTTGGATTCCCGCACTATTTATCCAGCTGCGGGAGGGCGGGGGCCCGCCTCAAGCACGCCCATCCGTGCACGGACTTCCGGGCGGGTGTCTAGGACAACCTCTTTTGGGCGGGAGGGGCGTGCTCTGGCCACGCCGCTTCGGGCATACCAGCTGGGTCACACCCCCGCCCACAATGGTTTCCCGGGGGATCGGGGCACCCATCCATACATTCGGGGGGACCGAGTGGTCTCCCCTTTCTTTCCATCCTTTTTGGACACAAGGGTTCATTTTCCGCTACGAAAATAGCACTAATTGCTGCCACTAAGTTGGGGAAAAATCCTATTCAAAGAGCACTTTTAGTGGGAACGAACGTCTGCTTGCGCTAGATATTCGTGTTCTGTTGCACGAAGCACTATTTCTTAGTGCAAAATGCCTCCAATATTGCTGCAAGGTGGCATTTTTGCACCAAGCAATAGCACTAAATGCAGATTTACTCCTCTTGAATAATTCAAGGATAACTGTGCGGAATTCTTAGGTAATTTTGTGTGATTGAGCAACAAGAAATTGAGTGAGTTACGTCCACCCCTAAATAAAAGCCAGACCTCAATTTACATCTCAGTGAATAGAGGGGGTTACCAAGTCACAAATTGCTAAGAAACATCAGGTATAGGTGGATGTATGTCGTTACAACGCATACTTTTAATCCGCATACCATTACAACGCGGTATTTACAACGCATACCGCTACAACGCATAGCGCTTTGGGGTGCTGGATAGTGGTAAGTATAATTTACTATTCTAACTCCAGTCCCCGTGGACCCTAGGGAAGGTGTTGGATAGTAAATTAAACTTACCTCTTATCCTAGAGCGCCCCCCAGCGCAATGCGTTGTAACGGTATGCGTTGTAATGCCTGCGTTGTAGTGGTAGTGCGGAGTAAAAAATGCGTTGTAACAGGTGCATACCGGTATAGGTGCTGTGTGAGCATTGGCACCTGGTGATGGTCAGTGGTGCACTGGCCACTCCACCAAACGGTGTCTATGCCTGTTCCTCAGGCTCCTCAAAGGCAGCGCCAACCAACCTCTAGATCTGGTTCTGTTTTCTCCCCCTAGTTTAACTGTGCCTCCTCTAGTCCGGTCATTCCTCAGTAAATTGCCATGAACTCTGAGGGTTGTTGAAGAATAGAGTTTTATCACCAAAGAGAACTTTGAGATGGGATGGAAAAAAAACACTTATTGAGCCTGCATTGCTCTCAATTTGTGTTTGACATTGAAGAAAGAGCGCAATTGTTGCACCTGCTGGGTCTAATCAGGGAATACCATGTTGTTACAGGAGTCATATGTGAGGTTTTCTCTAGTGTGAGATGTGCGGAGGATCACATCTCTGTCTGCAAAATTGAAAATGCAGACGGAGCTCCCATTGGTTGTCGAGGGGCCAAGGCAATAACCTCCGGAGTCAAAGTTTATCATTTTACCATTCCAAGATTAGTCTCCTCTCGTTCTCAACTAATCTTTCACTGATCAAAATGTTTTCTCCTCTGGTCAATGGACCATAGTTGAACTAGTTGATGGTGAAATGACTTAAAATTATTTTCTATTATGATTAAATAACCACAGACTCGGGGAAAAGTTTAAATCTTTATCTGAATTAATTTCATGTGATCCATTTCTCAAAGTACAATACATTCTCCGTCATTCAAAGGAAGGAAGATTCAATTAATCAATCAATCAAATCTATATATATGTATATCATACTCTGCAATGACGTTGCTCAGAAAGGAGAGGATAGAGAGAAAAGCACAGCTGCACATTCATGAATGTATATTTACCTAGGCTTGTGCGAAAACCAACCCCCTGGGCAAGGAGCTGGGAAGGGCCCCCCGAGAAAGATCAGGTAACAAAGGCTTCAGGACAGGAATCAGGACAGGATAGATGATCTCTTTACTATCAACACTCCCGTAGCACCGCTCTCTGACACTCTCTTCCTCCTCGAGATTCTTCCTTGATCTTCTTCTAAATCAATTAATTAAGATAATGGTTCCGCATTCGATTCTTCACCAGCATTCCCCGTCACTCCGACAGCATCCCGTGCTCTGCGGCATTCAGCAAATCTATGTCGAACTAACTAACAAGACTACCTCAATTATACCCTACAATATTCATTTGCCACCCATTAATGTTTCAATATCGTGAAACTACTAACTCTGATTGGACAGGCAAGGGGGAGAATGATCATCACACTATGCTTATTTTTCATCTCAGTCTATCAGTCAATAGTTCAAAGATCCCATCCCTTAATTTTTATTCACAAATCTTTATTCCCATTGGTATTCACATCTAATTAGTCACAAAAGTATAATGTTCATATATTTCCATTTATTCAGAGGACTTTGGAGCTGGTTCCCAGGGTATGTATCTTTTGCATCCTTCGACTGTGTTAAAAAATCACATCACTTCTTCTGGCTCAATCACATCATGCATGTGCGGAGGTCAGGTGGGTTATAGACTCTGGATTCGTACGAGAGGCCCAAATGCATACTAATAGGAAAGTCAGAAAGACAAATATTAATTTCAAAATAAAATGGTTTCACTGTATACCACCTATCTCTACTCTAATCCCATTCATGTATTAATGCTTTCCCCGCATTAGCATTACAAAATAGCTTTTTTTGTTTCGGCAAAGCAGATGCTAAGCATGTGAGTTTTTAAGCAGCCATTTTAATAACATCTGCACGGGCACAAGAAATTCCCTCCAAGCGACAGCTAGTCATACTGAGTAGGTACAGTTGACGTATGCACAATAAAGATTTCCCGTGAGCAGCCATTTTAGAATTTTGCTTCAGTTACTTATTAGTAAAATGCTTAGGGAAGCTTCTCTGTCTTTTATGTTCAATGTTGTGCGTATTAATTTACATAATATGTGGTTAATACAATATTAGGAGTTAAATGAGAGGATTGCTTTCGAGCAAATCTCTTTCCTACGAGTCCTTGCTCCATCAACGGCATCTGGGCACGTGGGTCCCTGTCTGGGCCTCGGGTAGGGTTTTTTTAACTTGTCAATGAGTCCATGTGTAGACTGCAGAATCTGCTTGTCCTTCCCCATGTGTTAGTCCAGTTGGGCCTTCTTCACTGCTGGAAGGCAAGGAGGGTGCGGGCAACCCACAGGGCAGCTACGTTTTAGTGAAGGGCCCTGGGCCACCCTATTTCTATTTTGTATACCCAGCGAGACAGTGCAGTTTGGTAGCAACATGCACTACCCACCTCTCACTCTTGCTGTCAGGGCCAGGAGAGGGTGCTCGAGGTGGGTCCAGAAGTCAAACAACCGTCACACCTTCATGCTGTTCCTGGTCAGCGAAATGGGTATCAGCCAGGTAATTTGTCCAGGGAAACACAGTCACCAGTAAGGAGTCATTCACATTTGTTCACTTGTCCGTCACCCTGGAATCCACCAGGCAGCCCTCTCCACTCCCAGTCATCTGGCACTAGTCTCCATAAGGGCGGGGAGTGTGCTACGGTCCAGCAATCACCCCAGCAGCAGGCCTCCGCAGGACTCGTCACTTCCTCAGTTCTGTCAGCTCCGCCCGCTGCTTCCAGGTGGGAGCCACCTCACCTCTGATCTGCTGATCTATTGGCCTGGCCGCCACTTCCGTCCCAAAATTGTAGGCCTCTTACACCACTCGACTGGCAGGGTCATGACTACTTGGCCGTGGGAGGCACTGATGCTCCTCTATCCGCCACAGCGGGTGACGCTCGCAGCCTACTGCAGTCACAGACTTGTTGGGATGGACATCTCCCAGTGCTGGTTAATCAGGGTATCTCTGCTCTTGCGGTGCTTTGGACTTTTTCTCCCTGCAGGCGCACGCCCATCATGTGGCCCGTCCATTGTGGGCTGTGCCAGCGTCTGTCTGGGTCTCTTTCCATGGTCCACTGCCCAAGAATAAGGAGCGGCCAGGGGTGCGCGACCGTTCACCCCACCTCCAGCACCCAAGTGTGGAAACATTTCTGCAGCCTGCAGATGGATAAGGACGAATGGGCAGTGGACGGCTGGTGGAGTTCAGTCACCTTCAACCGCCATCTTTGGTGACCAGGCCCCACCCCACAAAAATGAATTTAAATGCATTTAAGGCTTAGTTGGAGTGCTCAGAGAGCAAGGAAAGAGCTAGTCTGGGCTCCTTTCTTGACGCTGCAGGAATGGTAATTTGTCAGACAATCCTTTAAATTGTCCCTTTATGTTTTCATTAATCTTCTCTTTCAGATTTCAAGACGTTCTTTGCTAACTCATGTTTTTATTGAACATTGTAATGTTCTACTGTTGACCTGTCAATTGTAATACATTACAGTTTTGTTTCAGCATTATCACAGGAACCCCAAACCCTGGGCATAACTAAGATAATCATTTTTTATACCCAGGAAATGCAAACTATGCCTGATGACCACATATACTGAAAGAGTTGTTAGGTTCTAATTGCGACCCCGTAAAAACATTTTTAAAAATGCTTATCATGGGGGATTCAGCAGTCCGGATTGGAACTGACCCCGGGCGCGTGCGGCTTAAGTTATACTGGGCAGTGTTGAGGGGAAGAGGCCTCCTGAAGTTTCTTTTCAGTGACGAAGGAACAGATTCCAGGCATTCTGACAATACTTGCGAGGAAGGCTCAGCCTACCCACGGCCTGTGCTTTTCATAGCCTTGAGTGCACGTCTGAGAATGGCATCCCACCGGCTATGATCGCCACTCCGCTCCTTGGCCTCTGCTAGCAGATATTCTCCAGAGCAGAGTCGCCCCTCGATGTGTAAACATTGCACCGAGGTTCCTGGAGGCCTCTGAGAATCCTATTACGGTTTACAGTGGTCACACCCTCCGCAGTGAGTGAATGCGATCTGGGGTGGTGGCAGGCAGGCTGCATTGTAGCCTTGCCATGTGTCTCTATTCTGAGGCAGCTGAACTGCAAGACTTCTATCTCCACTGCAGCCACAGACTGTACTTTCCAGTATCTAATCCACCGGGTGTAGCTATCTTTAATGCACCAGGGGCACCAAGGCTCCAGAGTGCGAGACGGAGGGCACCCCCGTTCTGGGAGCCTTACTATCCGTCTGCGGGGGACAACAAGCCAATTTCCTTTGCTTTCATTAATGTCAATGGCACTTTTCTACACCACTGCTAAAGCACATAACACGCCCGTGTAAACTACAAACAACATAAGTATGACAAAATTCACCCAATGTGTCAGCATGCCTTCCTATACCAGCTACGTTTGCTATACAGATCCACGGAGCAGTGCACTTAACAGGGTACAGGGAAAACAAGTTCCCATTTGAAAGGGTTAATATGACATTCGTTCTTACAAAGGCGAATTTCTTTTGTTTTTCCCAGTAGTGTACCAAGGATGCCATGGGTTTGTAAAACATAGCTATTAAAAGGCTTTAATGGGTCCCTCAGGGAACTGTGCTCCGGTGCCACTGCACCTGCTGCACCACTAGTAGCTACACCCCGGAGCTTCCTGTACTGAACAGCCTTTTCGCTTGCCAGTGTTGCTCATGCCTTGAAGAGCACGTGGGCGCGGCCCGATGGTTTAGTGGGCAGCGACACATGCAAAAGGCCTTTGGCTGGCTGGCACATGCCGCGGGCGCTTACGAGGCACTGCCAGTCCCTTTCAACATTCACTCCAAACATGCCAGCAAGCACATACCAGGTTAATTAATTCGCTTATAAATAGAAAGCAGCAGTTGCTTTGCAAAATGAGTGTTTACAACGGAAAGACAAACAATATTTAAAGGACAGTCGATATTTTCTTAAGATTGAGATGTTCCACTTCTAAAGCGTTTAAAATGTTTTAGTCCCGAAATGCCCGTGCAGCAATAAGTATAATCCCTGTGCTCAGTACACGAATCGACATATCTGCATTGTGAGCAACTACGAAAAATTGTTTATTGTTACCAAAGCAACTAAAGTATTTTTCCCCTAGACGCACAATGAGAAAAACGCTTTAATACATCAGGCCCAATGTTTTATACTTCTCTATTTATTTGTATTTCTTATTCTCTGATGATCTTGAGACGGGTCACTGCTTCAGAAAGCGACTTCTGTGGAGATCTAAACTGCTTTACTTACCCATTGTGGTGCTGTTTCTCTCTGCACCTACTTCTGGACCTCAGCTGTTATTCCAGCCAATCGGAGGGAGAGGCTTTTGTGCGTCACTTGGACATTTGCTTCTTGTAAGGGTCGATAGTAATAAACGAGTGTGGCTAGACTTTAATATCCTCCTGTCCTCTGATCACAAGTTCCCTAAGAAGCTGACACCTGTTCCCAAGACCAAGTGACATAGGTTCAGTATTAGTTGATGTGGAATACCTCAGGCCGAATATTGGATTTCACATTTTACCAGCTCGACCCAAAGCTGCTAATTTGGTAGAACTACTTCAATTTGCAGGAAATAGCTTTCACAATGTGACCAGAATATCCAAGGCAGAGTTTAAGAAATCATACACTTAAACTTAAAAAAGTAGGCACCTGCACAGCTGATGCAGCTAAATCAGGGGAGCATCAGGTCCTAACCCTGTGTTAGAATTGCATGAACAACCCCATTCAGGCTTCTTCCTTGAGGACATGAGAGAGAGAGTGGAAGGAGGGTGGTGTGCAGCAGAATTCTCTCCAAGGATATGTTCAAACCTGAAAAACTACCTGGAGACCAGTTGTTGAAGCTGATCTTAAGGACGTCAGGGATTAAAAGTGTGTTCACATTTTCACAGCTTGGGGTCACCTTCCCCACATGAGTGAATGGGCATGAATGCATAGTACTCTAGGACTGCAGCAGCTGCAGCTGCAAGGATTTTCCGGGCAAGACACATGTTTGAAGACCACCGAGGAGGGAAAATGTATCATCTTCAGGATGGAAGGATGAAGTAAGTGGTTATGATTCTAGGATGACTAAGAGGGACTGCTACATTTTCATTAGTTGCCTTTCGGGGAACACAAGTGCATTTAGAGACGGACGTGTAAGTGGCGTTAGTTTCATCTGATCTGAAGTGCTCAGGGGCACTGCCTCCACATATCCCAAAGGGGCTTCAGCTTTACTAGACCTGGCATGAGTGGCAGGGACCAGTCATCCTCCCTCAGGAGTGGCCTCCAGAGAGACTGGCTCCTTCAGGGGCAACTACCTATTATAATGAGTCTTTAAACACAAACTGAAGTCTCAGGTGTTTTCTTTTAGTCACCATCACAATTCCAGTCAGAGAGAGAAAGACAGTTGGAATGTTGACAGCGGTACAGTACCTTACATACTTCTATTTAGAAAAAAACAACAGTGGGACAGAAAGGGGTGGGGGTAAAAGAAAAGGGATCGGTTAGAAGGGAGATATACATTACAACACATTTCCTCATCAAAGGAAGAAATAAATTACAACACTACCGGACCATTTTTGTTATTTTGTCATGGATACTGCAGTGCTCGATTTGCAGTGTGACTTTTCAAACTGGGGAATGTTGTTCAGCTAATTGTCCATCCTTGGGAGGCATACTTATGGATATATGAATGCATGTGTGTGTGTATGGGGTGTTTGTATACCACAACTTGGCTAAAAACAGCCAAGCACTGTATAGAATCAAAGGCAAAGATATAACAAGTGATTGGAGAGTTGGCTGGGTTATGAAAGTGGAAGTAACCTTCTAGTGTGTCATGATGTATTCTTCCTTAAAGATCTATGCCTTTAGCTCTTTCTTAAAATGGAGAATGGATGGGGTGTTTCTCACAGATATAGAAATATTGTTACAGATTCTAAATGCACAGATGGAGCAGGTCTATTGCCTCTTGCCTAGTGTTTTTTTTTCTTTTTGCACTTCTTCATCTCCAGACTGATGACCGCAGGACGTGGTGAGCTTGTTAGCCGAATAGGATGGGTGCTTGTCTTGATTGCTCTGTCCTGAAGATGATGTGGGCTAGCAAGAGAAGTGTTAGATTTGAGGGTCTCTAGTTGGCAGAGGTAGGTACCATTGACCAAATAGGGACCCTTGAGTCTAGTCAGGGTAAGGGAGTACACTCCTGTAAGAACGGGGGGTCTCTAGTTGGCAGAGGTAGGTACCACTGTCCAAATAGGGACCCTTGCTTCTAGTCAGGGCAAGGAGATAACCCTCTGAGATAACCCCTGCTCACCCTCTAGGTAGCTTGGCACCAGCAGTCTAGGCTAACCAGAGGCAATGCGTAAAGTATTTGTACCAACACTCACAGTAACACAGTGAAAACACCACAAACTGACTCCACAACAGTTTAGAAAAATAAAGGTATTTAATCTAAACTACACAAGACCAAAACGACAAAAATCCAACATACACAGTTCAAGAATATGGTTTCAAAAGAGTTCTTAAGGTTTGCGATAAAATTCTTTAGGTTGCGATAGAATAATCCACAGATGCGTGAAAAGTTCACAGTTGCGTCCCGTTTACTCACAGTACCTTTTAGTTGCAACAAAGTTCCACAAGCAGGAAGCTGGTGCGGTGGAAAACAAGTGATGCGTTCTCCTGAGACCCTGGGGAGGCGATGCGACAGCCCCACTGCAGCAGCGGGCGTGTTGTGACGAATCCGGTCTGTATGGGGAGGAAGGCCACTTGTATGGATTCCGGTGCGTAGGTTCCGTAGGAGGTTTGTTCTCGCAAAGGCACGATGCGATGATCTCGTAGGAGCTGCGACGATCTCCGGGGCGACGATGCGCGGTCCAGCGGGGATCCTCTCTCTCGCAGCTCCTTGATGCGATGGTTCTGCGACTATGCTCGCAGCGACGTGATGCGGTCCGCTAGCAAGCGGTGCGGAGATCTCACCCAGCGACCACAGGCTCTGTGACGACACTCGCAGCGATGTTTGGCTTCCCGCACCGATCGGGTGCGTCCCGCAAACGAAGGATGCGACGGCTCTGGCAGCGGCCTCAGGCGCTGCGACGATCTCGACCTGCGTAGCGGCGGGAAACTTCTCGCACTGTCAGGGATGCGCTCCTGAAGCGAGTGTTGCAACACTTTTCAATCGCAAAAGTCTCTCAAGCTTAGTTTCACGCTTCCCAGCACAGGTACAACTTCCAGAGGCCCCACAACTGGATCAAGCACTCTAGGAAGGACAGAACTCTCTCAGTAGAGTTCAGGGAAGCTGGGGGTGAAGTCCTTTTGTACCTGGGACTTCAGAACAGGGAGCCAGCTCTTCACAGGCCCTTGGAGATTCCTTCAAGACAGGGGACACAGCACACAGCAAAGTCCTTCCCCTCTCCTTGGCAGCAAAGCAACAGGTCAGTCCAGCAGAGCAACATTTTCTGTTGTCATGGGTCCTGTACTTATACCCCTAAAGTCTTTGTTCTCTTATTGCATGTGGGCCCTGAGCCCAGTCTGAACCAGTTCTGGGTGGAACCTGAGTACTTTGTTTTGCTGGCTTCTTCTTTCCTTTCAAAGTGAGGGGCAGGGTCGTCAGCCGCCCAGCAGGAGGTGGAGCCGGCATTGTGGCAGGCAGGCACAGCACTATTCAGGCCCAGGTGCTAACTCCTCCCACCACTCAGGTTGCAAATGCAGTCATTCAGCCTAGGGCTGACTCAGCCAGCCTCCTGGGGAATCCACAGCCCCTGTCACTCACAAACCAGACAGTCAATACACAAACAGGCCAAGGCACACAAAAGGGTCAGACAAGAGAACAGCAACTTCCTAAAAGTGCTGCTCTCAAACACAGGATTTAAAAACAACCTTTCCTAAAAGATGTGTTATTAAATTCTGAGTTCAGGGATACTAGATACTTATGTCCTATCTTGTTCCTATGGGAAGAAATGCTGGAAGCCACTGTAGCCAGCATCCCCCATGTTAACCAATGGAGCAAGATAGCCTTACAATAGTGAAAAACGAAAATGGCTGTAATTCACTACCAGAGCATGTCACCTGCACTAGTACATGTTCTACCTTTGACATACACTGCACCCTGCCCAAGGGGTACCTTGGGCCTTCCATAGGGGTGACTGATGTGCACAAAAAGGGAAGGGTTAGGCCTGGTCAGTGGGGACACTGACCAGGAGGACATGGCAGTTTCTAAACTGCCCATAGGCACTGCAGTGGCAGCCCTGAGACACCATTTTAGAGCTACTCCTGTGGGTGGCACAATCAGTGCTGCAGGCCCACTAGTAGCATTTGTCATCATCAGCCCTGGCACACCTTGTGCACTTTACTAGGGACTTCATGGTGACACAAATATGCCAATCATGTACATCCAATCACTATAACAATTTAAACAGAGAGCATATGCACTTTAGCACTGATCAGCAGTGGTAAAGTGCGCAGAGTCCTATTGCCAACAGCCACGGGTCAGGAAAAATAAGGGAGGAAGAAGCAAAACGTTTGGGGATGACCCTGCAAGAAGGGCCAGTTCCAACAACTCCTAAAATAACCTCTGCTCACCCCCTTTGTAGTTTGGACCGAGCAGACAGGCTTATCTCAGAGGTAGTGTGTAAAGCATTTGTGAACACATACAGTAACCCAGTGACAACACTACAGATGGACACCACACAAGTTGTAGTATAAAAATAAGCATTTTTATTTAGACTTATACAAGACCACAAAAACAAAAATCCACAATACTTTACTTCAAAAATCGTAGAAATAGCTTAGTTCTCTTTAAATGTAAAGTATGACACTTTGAGTTCAATGTACCTTTGGATGCGTAACGCTATACAACAAAAGTGTTGCAGGGAAGGTGATGCATCGGTTCCTTACATGCAAGAATGGTGATGTGTCGGGTCCCTACTGGTGGGTATGGGATGCATTGGTTCTTCTCTGAGTGGGGAGGTGATGCGTCGGTTTCTTGGTGCACTTCCATGGCGATGTGTCCAGCGGCGACGTGATGCGATGAAGATCCAGTGCAATGAAACAAAATGGCATCTTCTTCTTGATGCAACAACGACGCGTGAATGCCCGAAGGCCGTGTGGCGACTCAACGATTCTTCTGATCCGCGACAGGCCCTGCAACACGCTTCTCCGGTCATGCAACGGCGTCTGCTGCGACACTCTTCTCCGGTGATGCGAGGCGCTTCGGGTGATGTGATGGCGTCAGCTGCGACATTATTCTCCAGTGATGTGACGGCTGCAGCGGCAACACGTGTCTTTGCCTTGAGTCACACTTCCAGCTCCCAGCGACACGCAGTTTCTCAGAAGGCCCAGCTCAACAGCAGGCACTTCAATTCCCAGCAAGGGAAGGCAGGGGAGCTGGTTGGTGAAGTCTAATGTCCCTGAGACTTCCGCAGGAGACAAGCTCTATCTCAAGCCCTTGGAGATCCTTTACAAGTTGATTTTAAAGTAGCACAAAGTCCTTTCTCCTTTCTTTGGCAGTAAGGAAACCACTGCAGGCCAATCCCTCAAACAGCACTCAGCTTAAGGATAGTCTCCTACTCATTTTCTCTGGTTCCTCTCCTCAGCAAAGGTTCTTCTTGTTTCCCAAAAGTGATCTAATTCGCTGGGGTCTGCTTCCCCTATTTTATACAACAACATCCTTTGTCTCTGGAGGCAAAGAGTGTCTGTGCCTAGTCCAAACCAGTTCTGTGCAATCCTGGAGCACTTTGTTGACAAGACTCCTTTCCTTTGACAGTGTGGGCCTGGGACATCAGGTTCCCCTCAGGAGGGGGCGCCAGCATTATGGAAGGCAGGCACAGCCCTATTCAGGTCCCAGGTGCAACTCCTCCCACCCATCTACAGGCAGATGGGTATATTCAGCCCTGTGCTGACTCATCCTGTCTCCTGGAAACCCCAAGCCCCTGTCACTGAGACTCCAGACAAGGAATACACAACCTAGCAGAAGCAGGCTTGGACAGTTAGGCAAGAAAATACCTACTTTCTAAAAGGGGTATTTTCAAAGACAGAATGTTAAAACCAATACTAAAAGATATATTTTATCATTCCGAGTTCAGGCATAGTAAACTCAAATTTCTACCTAGTTCCCTGAGTCAGTTAGGATTATAAGATGTTATAATCAAACTGCCCATTCTGGCCTCTGGGGAACAGGTAGCCCTGCGTTAGTGAAAAATTTAAATGGATGTAGTTCACTATCAGGACATGCCACACACATCAGGGCATGTCCTACCATTTACCTACAATGCACCCTGCCCTTGGGCCTACCATAGCGATGACTAATATGCAGAAAAGGGAAGGTTTAGGGACTGGCAAGTGGGTGCACTTGCCCAGTCAACATGACAGTACCAAACTGCACACAGGCTCTGCAATGGCAGATCTGAAACACACTTTACAGGCTGCTTCTGTGGGTGGCACAACCAGTGCTGCAAGCCCACCAGCAGCATTTGATTTTTAAGCCCTGGGCACGTGCAGTGCACTGTACTAGGGTCTGACAAGTAAACCAAACCAGCCAATAATGGAGTCACTAATCCATACATCAATTTACAATAGGGAGAGAAATGCACTTTAGCACTGATCAGCAGTGGTAAAGTGCCCATAGTCATAAAACAGCCAGCAACAGGTCAGAAAAATACAGTGGGAAGGCAAAAAGTTAAGGGATGACCCTGCAAAAAGGGCCAAGTCCAACAAGGAGCCAGTGGAGTTCCATCAGGGTGGGGTTGATTTGGCCTTTTTTCTTCAGGACCTTGATAGGGTCCACTGGTGCAGGTAGCAAGTGGGGGGGCAGTATCGATTTTGAAAGGTTGAGTAGGAGGGCAGTATCACTAACTAGCTTGAACATAAGATCTGAAGTTTCCTACTGGGAGGAACAGTTTCACTTCCTTCAGTAAAGACCTTAGTATGAGGCCATATTTTCTTTATGATATCTTGTTTGAGGATAGGGTTGGGGTCAGGGGTGAATCCTTGGCTTGGCTTTGTGTGAATGTTTTTTTTTTTTTTAACCTTTGTTTGTAGTATATGCAGTTACAAGTATGGGCCTACAACCATCCCGGCCGGCCGCTAAACAGAGCTAGAGTACTGCAAGCAATATGCATAGTTATAGCAGTTCGAGACCCGGGGTAATAAAATAACAGTACTAAGCTTGTAATCAGACACAACAGCTGGAAATCAGGATTTGGGAGGTTCATTTTCAATTAAGGAACTAATGAAAGGTGTCGCACAGTCGTACACAGTCCCGCAATAGTGTGCGAATCAGGATATCTGCAAACAGTAGTAATACGGAGGAAATATCGGGGGATAAGATATACAAAGCAGGAGAAATGCAGGCACGACCCCAGCGTATAGCAAATCTAACCCCCGCCCCACAACACCAAACATACCGCAAAGAGCGTGAGCGACGACAACACTAAAAAGGGAAGAAAGACTAAAGGGCCATAGAAACAAATACCGATCAAACACCCATCCCGCAACCCCCCACCCTGCACACCCGCAGAAGGCCATGGCCTACCCCCCCCAGCAGCGTGCCTGTCGCCCTAATAGAGACCCGAAATATAGAAAGATAGGGGAAAGAGGAAAAGAAACTAAGCGGAGGAGGGCCCTCATCGTGCCGCCAGGCCCCGCCCCTCACCCCTACACCTCGGAAATCCCAGAAAGGAAGTAATACTATAATGAAGAATAACAAATCCCGAGCACAATAACAATGAAATATCAATCAAACATACCCACTGCACCGTCGGCCAATAATAAAGCCAATAGACCCTGAACCACATCATCCCTGACCCAGTCTGGCAAGAGTACCGCCAGAAGTCCTCTCGTTAATCAATTTAAAGCACAGTTCTAAGGGTCCAAACAATATGGGTGGGTCCGGTTGGGGCGCAGCCACAGAAGAGCACGACAATCAAGATCCATCTAAGTCTAGACAGCAAAGATCAGGCAATATCAACGCCGGTCCCGGGAACCTCCCAAAGCTCACAGACAATAACACCATCCAGGAGAGGAAAGTCACACAGTCCGGCCACAGCCGCAGCACAACCAGGCCAGTCCAAGAGGGAAAACAGCGCTCCATCCCCAGCCGCCGGTTGGACATGTGTCCCAGGGAGACATCCATACGAGCAAACGAGTCGGCCCGCGCGGGGACGGGAGCCCGGACCTCAAGCAGCTCCCGGTGCCCCCGCAGAGCCGAAACTTCCTCCGCGGCCTCAGCAGCAAGTTCATCGGAAGGCCCCTGGAATCGGACCGCGGCCGCCAGTAACGGCGAGACAGCAATGGCGTCCATTCTTTCACCCAGGTCTCGGGCATGGCAACTCATGGTCTCGTGCAAAACTGTTAGGGCAGCCAACACGTTCCAGGATGTGAACTCCTTCGTATGTTGCGAGCATCCCGGCCCCATCCGAGCAGCAGCCGTCTGACTTCGACGTGGGCCGTAAAATAGGGCATCAGCCGCCATCTTGATCCAGTCGGCCCCGTCCATCTTCACCACATTCAGGGACCAGGCCTCACCGTGAGGGCGCCACGGGATGCGTCCCCAGGGCAAACAAACTGTGGGGCAGGCTCCGGAAAGGAGAGCCAACAAAAGGCTAAAGTCCCGCCAGGCCCCGGTTGTCGCCCGCCTATGTCAGGGGCAGTCCTTTGCTATGCCCGGGTAATGAAGTTTGGGGACGGGGCAGGAGTCATGCGCCCCCTCCGATCCTGTGCCACCACACTGCCTCTCAAGGGTCACCGACAAGCGGACCGGGTCTTCACCGCCAGCAGCGGTCCTTCATGTCAACGGCACCCACCGGCAGGCCTCTTACTGCCATCAACGGCCGTTGGTGCTGCAGCTGCGGCCGGAGGCCCCGCCGAATCAACGCCCCGGTCTCAGCACCGCATGGGCCGCGAAGCAGTCGGGGACAGTTCTCAGGATCTGCTGCATGCAGGAGCTTCGGGAGCAAACGTTAGGTGCTCGTTTTCTTTCTCCTATTAAAGTATGCCTTCGTGGACCAGGATAGACGTCAGGATAGACGTATGGGGCGAAAGGGCTCGCGGAGCCGAGCGACTATGCGGCCATTTCGAATGCCTGCTTGGCTCCTCCCCTGTGTGAATGTTGAGGTTTAAATCCATCCAGGTTCAATCTTGTTGCGCCAGCTTTGGACTAGTTGTTGGTTGCTTTTCTTAGCAAATAACAGGAATTCTGTTTTGGTGGGTTTGAGATTCAGGTAGGTGCTGGACATCCAGGTCTGGGTGAGGTGAACAAAGTGTTTGAGGTATTGGATGTCTGAAGCAAATGAGACTGTCTTCAGTGGATTAGAGATTTTTGACGATAGCGTTGGTAAGTAGAGTCTCAAAGGGTTTCATTTAAAGATTATCTCATGGAGTTCCATTTAACTCTTGAAAATGTCTAGGGGCAAGATGCTATCTTGGGGGACTATACAATCAATAGTGATCTTCTGGGACTTGGTGGTGCTCATGTGAATGGACTAGTGTTGGGTCAATCAATAAGTAAGGAAAGAATCAGTGAAATACATCAGCAGTGAATCACCAATATGAGAAGGCAAAGGTCAACTATATCCATGGACAAGAGGGTTACATCTACGATTTTAAGGCAGCTGCCTCCATGCTGCAGAGTGATCTGGTAGATGGTAGATGTGCTCATGGTATTGTGTGTAGACTGTTACATCTTACTATAATACTCAAATGATTAATGTGTGAAAGATGGGTGTAGAATGAAGAGATAGTCTACAGTACTCAGCTGTACTTGTCTCATTCACAACAGCTGGACAAACATTGTCACTCATTGGAACAATGAGGTTATCAAATAATGTCTTGGATAAGTATGATGATTTACTTTTGTTTGCATTCTCATATTTTGAGATATGATCACTTTTACCATCTGCTCCAGCAGTCCCAGGAAAAATCTATTCTGCATTTATCTAAATTTGTTTCCGAGAAGGGCTGACTAGATTGTATATATATTTGTATGTGGCATGTGTATAGTGTGAATATACCCAAAGGCAGCAAGCAGAGTGCTTTAAAAGGTCAAAGGTAAGCTCACAGTCAACGAGTGGCCGGAAAGGTGACTGTATTCAGAGAGCACATTTGTGCTGTTGCTATATTGTGATATAGTGTTCTTTAAAGAGATGATTTTCAACCCTTTCCTGAAACAGTGTTAGTATGGTCCTGATAGGTATGGGGGCATTGTTCCTGGTTGCATAGATAGACAATGCCTGCTGCCTTGTTTTTACCTTTTTTACACTTCTAAGTCTCAATCTGATTGTGTCCTGGTTGTGGGTGTGTATGGAGCCACCAGAGATGGAGAGCCTGTCTGCAAGATAAGTTGGAATGGGGGTCAGGATGACTTTGTAAATTATGCCACTGGTTTTGAAAATAGTGCAGGTTGGCAAGGGGAGCTAATAGATTTCCATCCACAATCAGCTAATTTTTTCAAAACATGCTACTAGACAGGTTTCCAGGTTTCACAATCCTCTTCAATTTGCTCTTGGTGTTGACAGGTATTTTTGTCCTTGATTTACCCAGTGAGCTATATAATTGGTCCTAAAATCAACCCACATACTAGGATCTTTTATTTACAGCACAAAGAGGTTTAGGGGCAGATCTACAAGAAAGTGCTGCAGCACGGCACTGCAAGCCCTTTGGCATTCCTGTGCTCTCCCCTGCGCTGGTGCATAAACAACTGCCATGTGCCGGCATCCTTGCACCATGGTGCAAGGGTGTCTGCGTCATAGGGAGATTGTTTTTGCGCAGGAAGGGGAACCTTCCAGAACAAAAACAATCACTAAAAGCATTTTCCTCTTTCAATGCGAGCTGTAGAATGCAGCATGTATTGAAAGAGGAAAAAACGAGGAGAAATGGAAACATTTCTCCTGGTTGCGCATCGCTACGCCACCCCTAGGGTGGGGGAGCATTCTAATGCATTTCCAAATTTACAATTTCTCGTAAATATGGAAATGTGTCAGGGTCCATGGGTATTGCGTGGGAACACCCACAGCAACACCCATGGAAGTCCCCTTTCACGCAAAGTGTTGCGTGTAAAGGGGCCGTATGTACAAGGACAGGAAAAGTCACGTAGGGTGGCTTTTCCTGTCCTTATAAATATGGGGCAGTGAAATGCACAGCCGGTGCATCATGAAAAGTGGCGCATGGGTGGTGCAAGGGACATGTAAATCTCCCCCACAGTCTCTGGCACGTCTGCAACTTCTAGAACAAAGTGCATTTTACCACCAGAGGTGGGCTAGCTTTTAAAAAAATGACCAGTCTATCTCACACCCACATGTTCTGAAAGGTTTTGTTTCACCACTAGAAGAAAGGCAAGCATATGAAATACCTGCAGGTATTGGAACCATGTCTGTGCAAATGAGGAAAATGTTGCCTTTGATAGATTCACTTTGAAAAATCTCTTATAAATTTCTTTCATAAACACATGTCTCAGCTGTTGATGCCCCTGTTTTACGGATCACAAAGCATGTGCTTAGTGTTCCTTTTCGATAATCCAGCATTTATGTGAGTGCCAAGATTTTCTTTTTGTGGAACTACACCCTCTATCACTTTTGTAGACAATGCTCCATGAAATAGCAATCAATGTGAATTATCGTCTAAGAAAAATACAACTATGACATTCTGTGGGTAAACGTCCCTAAAAGGGCATTTTTTACAGGCCCATCGTCTTCGCAATGAGAGGTGTTACAAAGACGCACCATAGTGTTAGAATTGCAGTTAGGATAAACACAATATGATAATCTGGGGTGTAGGCTCGGAATATTGAATCCCGAATATTGATGGAACAGAATATTGTTTCCACAATATCGAGGGATAAAACATCAAAAGGTAAATTTCTATACATTTTCAATACCTAACTAAGATATGTATACATTGGTGCCGCTCGCAGCCGTCCTTGCGTGGATATTCTGCCGCTTTTTATCCCTGTGCTTGCCCTGTTTTATTTGACTCCTGACTTCGTGGATTTGCCTGGACTTGGAGAACTTGTGCAGATTTGGGCGATTTAAAGAAGAACACCGCGGGTGGGACTGCGAGGACCAGCCTGCACAGCGCTTCCATCACCGCTGCAGCTGGGACCTCTTCCCGCCCACCTCCTCCCAGTTGCCTCATAACGGCTTGCGGCCCCCGCTTCGCGGGAGCCGCTCGCAGCCGTCCTTGCGTGGATATTCTGCCGCTTTTTATCCCTGTGCTTGCCCTGTTTTAATTGACTCCTGACTTCGTGGATTTTCCTGGACTTGGAGAACTTGTGCCGAATTGGGCGATTTAAAGAAGAAGAACACCGCGGGTAGGACTGCGAGGACCAGCCTGCACAGCGCTTCCATCACCGCTGCAGCTGGGACCTCTTCCCGCCCATCTCCTCCCAGTAGCCTCATAACGGCTCGCGGCCCCCGCTTCGGGGGAGCCGCTCGCAGCCGTCCTTGCGTGGATATTCTGCAGCTTTTTATCCCTGTGCTTGCCCTCTTTTAATTGACTCCTGACTTTGTGGATTTGCTTAGACTTGGAGAACTTGTGCCGATTTGGGCGATTTAAAGAAGAAGAATACCGCGGGTGGGACTGCGAGGGCCAGCCTGCACAGCTCTTCCATCACCGCTGCAGCTGGGACCTCTTCCCACCCACCTCCTTCCTGTATATAACCTATTGTCATTTCCGCGCTAGCGGGACGCGCGCAGGACCAGCCGGGCTAAGCCCGGGCAAAGGGCGGGCCGTCTGAGGCCGTCCGAGGACGATCGAGGCCGGGCTTGGCCCACTCCCCTTAAGTTTGTTTGGTATGAACTGTGTCTTCTAGATTTTAGATATTAATTTATCTCATTTTTCTATTTAGTAATATGGTTCTTCGCTCAGGGAAGGGGAGAAAAGTAACCCTCTCGACTACCGGAGGGGTAGTTAATGGGACTATGGATCAATTCCTTAAACGGGCTATGGTAATCCTGGAAAAAGAAATAGCCCTGACAGAAAAACGATTGTCCTTAGATTTGGTAACTGGAAAGCGCTCATCCTTGGGCGCCATTGGGGCAAAAGCTTCTCCTGAACCTAGATCCCCAGATCTAACTGCTACCCAACGCTCTACATCCAACTCTATGTTGGGAGAGTCGGACATTGTAGAAGTTACTTTAAATTCAACTATTACCAGTACAGTTTTTAGCGGATCTCCAAAGTCTCTCTCACGACTTACAACTCCCACAAAAACCCCAAGCCTGGTACTAACGAATAACAATAAGCCTATTGTAACAAACAAAAACAACAAAAGGAAAAGAGGGGGTGGTTCTCAGAAGGGGAGCTCTGCCAAAATTCCGAAAATAAATTGTCAAATACCTAGCCTTCAACCACTTAGGGCCCGATGTAGGTAAATCCCATTTACCGATTTTGAAATACCGAATGCTACCGATTCGGTATTTCAAAATCGGTAAATGGGATGTAGGTCCCAACATCTGGAATCGTTTCCGATTCCTTACAAATTCGGTATTTACCGATTCTGTAAATACCGAATCGGTATTTGCTATTGAATCCTATGGGCCTTTGAAGCCCATAGGATTCAATTCAAATACCGAATCGGTATTTCCCGAATCGGTAAATACCGATGTTGGCAAGGGTGCAGGGGGTGTCACTTTGACACCCTCTAGCACCCCCAAAACGGGCATGTGTGCAATGTGGCACACAGACATGCCCTAAGGGCACGTCTGTCTGTCACATGGCACATGTGTACATGCACAGATGTGCATGTACACAGGAATCGGTATTTTACCATGGATTTGTATTCCATGGTAAAATACCGATTCTGTAAGCCATGTGCCAAAGGTAAATTGGCTACCCACATTGCATTTTCGGTAATTTTACCGAATCGGTATATATTACCGAATCGGTAATTATTTTACCGATTCGGTACATATTACCGAATCGGTAAATTTACCGATTCGGTAATGATACCGATTCGGTAAAATTACCGAAAATGTACCCCTACATCTCGATAGCCCTTTACCGATCGGAAACGGCCGAAAATCGGTATTTTCGGCCGATTCCGATCGGTAAAGGGCTACCTACATCGGGCCCTAAGTTCTCCCACGGGGCCTTCTGCCCCTATCAACCTAGCCTCTGACCATAGTGCTAATAATGAGCTTTTGGGGAAAATAGAAATACTTATGAAATCTCTGATGTTGCCCCTATTAGAGCGAACACGAATGATTAATAACAAACTAGACCAGCTAGAATAGATAGTGATAGCCAATACCGGCACATTGGCTAAGCTAACTACAGTAAGGGAGAATACCAAGCCTTCAGTGACTGCTAGCCAAACTCAAGGTCCTGTCAGCGGTACATGGGCTGCCTTACCTGTTACCACCACAAAGCCCATGAGCAAAGCCCCAGTTATTTCTAATGTCGTTTCCCAGCACTGTCATAGTCTAACTACTGGGGCTCCAGTAACAGCCCAGGTCGTCTTAGGGAAACCAGACACCCTGCCTAAAGAAAAGGCACAAGTAGCTAGTAATATGGAGGAGAAAGTATTATTACCAGATCTGCCCCCCCCGAAGCTCACTCCCTTGTAGTAGTTTTAGCCAGTGTTCGGGCCTAAAGAGAACAGGTAAAGGAACTTTTTGCCTCACTTAAAAATAAGGTAGTTAGTTGGCTTAACCTACATAGACCATTGCTCCCTCTAATCTCGAGTGAGATTATTATGGTAAGGAGGATTCCATGGCTAGGTAGAATAGCAAAAACGATAAAAGGTGACTGTGTAGTGGTGACTTTTAGAGACCCTAGAGCCGTTGCTCATATATGTGCATGGATAAACCATGCAACGGATGCCACCATTCAGACACTACCATTGACCTTCTTTTATCCACCACATTGTGAGGGGGGACCTAAGGGGAGGTCTGATGAATGGATCAGTGTAGAAGGGAGGGGAAGAAATAGGGGAGCCTGGGGTAGATTAGACCCTATGTACCCTCCTCAGACATTGCATAGTTATAACCGTTTTAACTGCCTAGAGGCAGTAGATTGACTGTCCTATCCAATTCAGGAGTTAGGGAATCACTTGGATCAGGAAGAGGCTATAGGAGTACCTTCAGAACACTCAAATTTGTTAAATCGAGAGCAGTCTATCTCAATGGATTGTGGCCCCGTGGGTAATCAAGTTATGGGGTTGCAAGGTAATGCGGACCAGGGTGGGACATATTGTTGATGTAATCCTACTATAGTAGAAAGTGGGAGGTTAACCTCTAATACTGTACAAATAAGGCTGGCTGATGTTACACCAAGGATAGTTGAGGAAGCCCCGAACTCAGAATAGAAATCTGCTGTAGATGGTACAACCTAGTTAGTTGGAACATCGCCGGCTGGAATAGCAAACTGGACTCCTTGGGATGGAGAGACTTTGTTAACAAATATGAATTATTATGCCTTCAAGAGACTTGGTGTGTGGAAGATATTAATTATGAGGGATTTGTTTCTTTCAACCTACCAGCACAGGGTTCGACTATGGGTAGAGCCAAGGGTGGCCTCCTTATTTTACTCTCTGTTAACTTCCCAGTGCAAGTTATTATACATGAAAAGGTTGGTTGTCACTCTCAAGTGATATGGCTTCGCCATAAGAATGGTCGCAATGTCTTGTTGATTAACCATTATAACAACTTGTTTGACTCTTCGCGTTCATCTGTAGTAAATGAATTAGAGAACGCCCTTGACAAGATCTGCCAGGATAATTGTGTTAACTTCTCATTTATTTGGGGCGGAGACTTTAATATTCCAATGTATCCCTTATCATTAACCAAGGTATTTGGGGTCAATGATGATAGAGGGGAGGGTCGTATTCACTTTATTCATAGTACCTACGGAGAGTCACTGAATTCCGTCTTGGCAAAGTACGATTTAACTGTATTACAGCCTGCCAAAAACGGAGAGGGAAACACCGTCCCCAACCTTTACCAGGAGGAACTCGGCCACCATTATTGACCACTTGTTGATTTCAGATGATATTAGTATATATTGTGATATCCCGGTCGTATTGGATCTTGCGATCAGCGACCACAATTGTATCACGTTAATATTATTCATCTGGGGTAATAAGTTACCGGTAGCTAAAACATTTGTTAATGAAATCGTCCCCTGTAGACTAAATGGCCACAGATAAAATGGAGAGGAGACAATTTAGAAAAACTCTTGGTCAAAATCGTGGCGGCTTGTCTGCCCAACTTGTATGATTGTTTGGATGGTAATACAGACCCCCTAGGCATTCTATTTAGTTTTAATAGGATCAACATTTCAATTGATAACATCCTGACTACCACTAAGCATAGTAATAAGAAACCAATGATAGGATGGTTTGATTCCGCTTGTACGGAGTCCTTGGAGAAGCTAAAGAAGGCTCTATCCAGTAGGCCCAGGGATAGGTCGATTATCATAAGTCTCATGGTTGCTTATAAAGAGCAGCTGAAGCGAAGGAAGCGTGAGTTACAGGAGGAAGCATGGGATAATTTGACTAGAGCCGTTAGTGAGGAATGCTGGGTCTCACATTTTAAGAGTATTTTTGACCCGGAGGGAGTGGTGGATTCATCCCCCGGGGACGGTGAGTCATGGCCAGCTATCCCCTTAGATATTACAGTATTGGAGGTAGGACAAGCGATCAGGTGTAGTAAGGGAGGGAAGGCCCCCGGTCCTGATGGGGTGCCAATCGATCTGTATAAGGCAGATAGCATATTGTGGGGCCCAGTCTTGACCACATTTTTTAATGCGGCAGTTATGGAAAGCACCCCGCATACATGGGGGGAATCTGTAATTATTCTGATTTATAAAAAGGGAAATAGGTCTGATGCAAAAAATTACCGACCTATTTCCCTTTTAGATTCATCCCTCAAGACAATGAGTCGGGTGTTGCTGGCCAGGTTAGAGGAAGAGGCTGAAGATAGCGGAATACTTGCTCGCTCTCAATTTGGGTTCCGAAAGGGTCTAGAAAGCATTGAACAATGCATAAACCTAGACCTCATCATAGGGAAGTATACACGCTCTAAACAGGGCTCGCTTTATCTCTGCTTTGCAGACCTAAGCAGCGCGTTTGATTTAGTCGACCATGCCTTGTTATGGTCGACCCTATTAGAACAAGGTGCCCCTACTGGGATTATTTATTTCCTGGCGAGACTATATTCCAAATTATCTGCCCGCATAAGGTATGGCCAAGGTGGAGAATGCACTGATAGTATTATAGTTAATTTAGGCATAAGACAAGGCTGTGTCCTTGCGCCCCTTCTTTTTTATCTTTTTATTAATACAGTCGACGCAGAGCGTAAGCTGGTTAACTCTGACGCCCCTCAAGTAGATGGTCAGGCTACTCCTGTTCTGCTTTACGCCGATGACTCTGTACTTTTATCGAGAACCCCGTGTGGCCTGCAGAGATTAATGGACAGGTTTGCTGGATTTATTAAAGGAAGAAAGTTATAGAATAATAATACCAAAACTTGTATTATGTCATGCGGGAACAATACGAGGAAGTTGAGGTCCTTTTATATTGAGGGTCAAAAAATAGGAATTGAAAAAAAATTCTGCTACTTAGGTATAACTTATAGTAGTAATGGCATGTGGTCTCAGGAAATAACCAATGTTAAAGCCAAGATGTCTAAAAGTGCCTATGGAGTTTTTAAATTTGCGACTAAGTTAGGGGATCGCCGTATATATGATATGTTGCAAATATACCGTCATAGATGTGTCTCAATCGCACTTTACGGATCTAGTGTCTGGGGGTATAGTTGTCATGAGGCTTTGCAAGTTGAAGAAAACTGCTTCATAAAACACTGTTATGTCTACCCAAGTCAGCTTCCACTGAGATATCGCACCAGGAAGTAGGGTTAGAATATTTGTCAGATCTAATCAGCTTAAGACCATTGATGGTATGGAGAGCAATATGGTGAAAGGAAGAAACCAGTTTTACTAGAAGCATTATTAGTGACTGCCTTCCCTTAGATAAGAGATTATCGATCCCATGGATAAACTACGCTGTGTCAACTGTCAGGGATCTACTTAATATAAATATCCTGGCTGATCCCCACAGCTTATCTGATATCCCGAAGAAAGAGCTTAAGTCTATTTACTTGAGGAAGAAGGTCCAAGCACGTAGAGATGCCAATATGTTGTTAACAATTCCTCAGTATTATTACAATACGGTTACTATTGGCTTTCAGAATTAACACCTTGGCTGCTAGAGCTTTCCCCCTCCTGTGCTGGAAAAGCTTGAAAGGCATTATTTCATGACAAGCTCACCTTGTCATAAGCACAGCTCCAGTGTGCCTCATGACGGCTCGTCATGAGCATGGAAGGGGTTATTTAACACCTTGGCTTCTATGGCTTTTCCCGTCCTGTGCTGAAAAACCTTGGAAAGCAGCATTTCATGACGAGCTCAGCTTGTCATGAGCACAGCTCCAGTGTGCCTCATGACGAGCTGAGCTCGTCATGAGCATGGAAGGGGTTAAAGGTAGTCACCAGACCATCCCATCGGTTTGTTCTTATTAGATTAAGACTTGGAATCGTACATCACCTGGTGGCGTTTCCTCTTATAAAAAACTACCCTTCTATACCATGTCCCTGTGATGGGGTTACGAAACAGAGTATTGTCCACTTTCTATTTATTTCAGGAAAAGCATGGTCTTTTAATTTATTTTGTTGTTCCTCTGCCATATGGATTTGCACTGTGTCTGCTTTTTAACCTGTCCCGTTTAGCGACTACTGTATCAGGGCTTATGGATGTATTTGTAAATATTATTGTGTGCTTTTATGATTGTTTTTTAAATAATCGAATAAAGCTTTTGAACGAACGAACGAACGTATACATTGGTGATATATATATATATATATATATATATATATATATATATATATATATATATATATATATATATATATATATATATATATATATATATATATATATATATATATATATATATATATATCTTCAACATACATAGCTGTGGTGAAAAAGATTGCAAATCCTTACCTCTCTCTCTGCACTTAGCTTTCTATATTTTGTCCCTAGATATTGTAGAAATATTCTGTCCCGCTAATATTTAGTAGTTCGGTATTCCTACTACAATCTTAAATTAGCAGTCTTTTCTAGACGGCTATGACTGGGATACAATGTAGCTGCAAAGTGATCCATTCACCTGGGTAATCTAAGTTCTTCACTGTCACATCAGGAATGGGGTTTTTTGGCCTTCAGCAGTATGGGTGATGGTGCACAGAGCACTGGTCAAGGGAAGGAAAAAGGAAAAAGCACAGCATTGCATTATGGAGTTGTTCCTAGTAGTGCTAGCAATGAAAAGATGTGGTGTACTATCAAGCAATAGGTTGGTGATATTTGTGGTAGTCAATAAATTAGTGGTTAGACAACATACTGACTAACATGGATCAATGGGTGTAGTGCCAGGTAACAAAGATGGTATTGTGCTGCTTACCACAGTACATTCTCTTCTAAACTCACTGTTAGAATTGGGGGTCTCTGGTTGGCACAGTGCAGCACTGGCGACAAGCAGGGACCCTCTCCTCTAAGTCAGGGCAAAGGATTACTCAAAGAAATAACCCCTGCTCACCCTCTAGGTGGTGTGGCGCAAGCAGTCAAGGCTAATCTCTAGAGTACATGTAGCTAAACATTTGCAGTATCACACACAATAACCACCAACCCACCACACAATTACACCAAACTGTATTTCTGTGAAAATATATCTCCTTTATATATATATATATATATATACTTTAAGCAGGCTTGGCAATACAGTATTTGTAATTAAAAATGATTCCAGTTACTTGTTAGGATGCCACAGTTCTTGTTTGTGTCCCTTTAGTACGTATAAGGGGTATAGGCTCTCCAGTATGACTTTAAAGTTCTGCAGGCAATATCCTAGGGGTTAACTCGGTCCTCCCCAGGCTCCTACGTGTCGTAGGTGAGGTCCCCAAGCGGTGTGGCACAGTTTGCGACCACCCGTGCGCTTCCTAGCGCCTTTGTACGCTTCGTACTCGTTAGGCTAGCCCGGCCTGCCAAAGCTCACGTGCCTCACATGAGATGCATACGGCGAGGCCGGGTCTATCAGGAGGTACGAGTCGTACTGCTGATGTGCGACTCGTACTGTAGGGAGCACAGGCTGCGGAGCGTACCATGGGCTTCCAAGGGACAGAGGGCGGTGCGAGCCTCGCTGGAAATGTGGCTCGTACCGCGGCTGTCCTCACACGCTGCGGGGCTAACGGGGGGCTTCTGAAGGACAAAGGCCGGTGCGAGCCTCGCTCTAGGGCAGCTCATACCGTGCACCAGTACAGTACCTTAAGGACTTCAGAAAAGGTTTGAGGCGGCAATGCAGGGGTCGGCTCGGGGTCCCGCGTCGCGGTGTCTTCCTCCGGGGTTGCAAGCTACGGCTCGAGGCAGGTCAGGAGGTCGACGTTGCGGGCGGGTCAGGTCCTTCATGCAAGGTGACTCCGGTCGTGGAAAGAGGGGGCAGGGCCCCGGGCGGCAGTGTGAGGTGCGAACAAAGGCCGCTGTGAGTACAGGGGCTGGGGCTTCAGGGCAACTTCTCCTTTGGAGCAGGCGGGCACAAGGCGAGGTCCGTTCTTGCGGTGCAGACCGCAGTTAGGCAGGCAACAGGCACGGTGCTTGGGCCAGCGAGGCTGGTCTTCGCGATGTCAGCTGGGGCCTGCCAGTTAGCAGTTGCGTTGCTCGGCGGGACGGGGGTGCCCAGGGCCTCTCAGAGAGCGCAGTGATTCCCTCACGGCGCACTCAGCTTTTCCTCAGTAGTGTTGCAGGGCAGATGCAAGGCTCACAGCAGCTTCTCTTTCCAGGGGGGGGGGTAGCGCCCACTGTTCCTGGGGTGCAGTTCAGGGGGCAAGTTCAACAGCAAGCCCTTGGAGATTGTCAAATGCACAAGTAGTTTCAAAACGTTTCTCAGTCTTTTTCTTCTTCTCTCCTACTGCAGCAAGGCACCCACCACAGGCTAGTCTCTCAGGATTAGAGACAGTACTTCTCCATGCAGCTTTCCCAGGTCCTTCTCTTCGGGCAGAGTTTCTTCTTGGCATCAACAGGATCTAATTTCTTGGGAGCAGAGCTCCTATATTTATACTTATTCTTTTGTTCTTACAGGCCAGGGGGGCCTTTGCATAGCCTAATTCAGTTTTGAAGCACTCTGCTGTGCTGTTCCTGGCTTTTCCTTTCAGTGTGAGACGCTCCGCAGGAGGTAGAGCCAGCATTCAGATGACAAGTACAGCCAGGAGTGTGAATGAATGAATGAATGAATGAATGAATGAATGAATGAATGAATGAATGAATGAATACTTTATTGTTTGGTTACTCAAAACCATTACATTAAAACCAAAGTACAAAATTACAAAATTACAAAGTTAAAACCAGGAGAGTTTCGAGAGATCAGTCTATATGGTGGCTCCTTGAAAACTGGAAATACGATCGATAGAGTTCATTGTAAAACATGGACCTGCTAAGTCTCTATATGTTCGAACCCTCAGAAGCCATCAGCAGGGACCGTGTGTGATGGATAAACTTTCCAAAGGAGGCCATGTGCTTTACCGTGGTCAGGGTGTAGAGATGGATGATCCCCTCCTTTGCGGTACGTGACCCTGCTTGTCTTAGGATTGGCCTCAGATAGAGACTGCGGGCCATGCGCAGGGCCGGGCAGCAGAATAGAAGGTGGGCAAATGACTCACGTTTGTAGCCTGCAAAGCCTACATTCCCGGACTCCTGAGCAAACCTGAACGAAGGCATATAATTCTTTGAGGGGCAGCGGGTGTAGTCTGTAGGCTAAGATCTTGTGAAGGGCGGCGCGGCCCACGGCCTGCGTGAGATGATGTTTAGGATTGTGCAGGATGCGCGGTAGGCACAGGGACTCATGAAAGTCTTTTCTTACCAGAGACTCCAGATCCAGTTCCCGTGACCGCTCGCGTACTTGTTTTTTGATCGAGTTTTTAATGGTGGTGTAATTGACGAGTTCGGGGTTCCAAGACTCAATGGCAAGGTTGAGATGATCCTTTGCCGCATTGAGAGTGGCCGACCAGGGATTCCGTGGTTCTCTGAAGATGCATTTCAGGGTTGCCTTGAGTGTGTTCTCCTGAGCCGCCGTTTTTAGAAAGTAATATTTGCTTAGAGCGGCCATCTCTTCCAGATTTTGCTGGTTGAGTGAGAACTCCAGGTGGACAAGGGTGTTTCTGGTACACCTTGGTAGGTGGAATAGTCTCTTGTAGGCTCCACAATGAATGTTTTCTTGTTCTTTGTTCAGTTTGCCTGGGAATGCCTGTAGAGCGTAATTGAGGGCCGGCATTAGCTTGGCTTTGAGTACTCTTTGGATGGCCATTGTGGACGGGCTGTATAAGGAGGCTTGCAGCTTGCAGATGGCATAGGTGATGGTTTTACCTTTCCTTGGATGGTCTTTAAATGGGCGCTTGAAAGCCCCGACTCCTGGAAGCAAATGCCCAAATAGGTGTACCGCTGTGTACTTTCCAGCAAGAGATGGCCAAGCCTCCATTTTAATGATTTTTTCTTTGGGTAATGTCCGAAGATAATTACTTTTGACTTGGATGGATTTGCTACAAGCCTATTTTTATCGTTGTATGCGGCAAGTGCCGTCAGCGCCTTTTGTAGCCCGATTTTCGTATGGTCCAAAAGTACCAGATCGTCAGCATATAGCATGAATTGGATTTTGGTCCCACCGATCTTTGGGGTGGACAAGGCTGCCCCAGTCAAGGCCCTCTCCATGTCTGCTGTGTATAAGTTAAACAACAATGGGGCTAGCACACACCCTTGTTTTAGGCCTCGATCTGTGTCGATCTTCATGGATGCGTGGTCCCTCGCCAGTTTAATTCTCACCCACGTTTTTTGGATTCAGGGACTGGATCGCTCTTGAACCAGCTTTCTCCACAGAATTGCACAATCTACCCCATTGAACACCGCCGAATAGTCAATAAAGCAGGCGAATAAGGGGGGGCTTTTGCGTGTCCGCGCGCGGTGGACCAAAAAAGAAAGTGCGATGATATTATCGACTGTGGCAGACCCGGGTCTAAATCCGGTTTGGCAGAGTGTAAGAAGACCTTCTGCACTCGTCCAGTCTGCGAGGTCCCTCAAGATGGCACTAGCGTAGGCTTTTCCCTCAATATGCAAAAGGGCGATCATGCGGTAGTTTGATGGTTCAGTTTTGGGGCCTTTTTTGTGGATTGGCTGTAAGAGCGAGCCTCTCCATGAGTCTGGTACATCCCCCAGGAGCCAGCATTCAGTATACAGGTGAGTCAGGTTTTTGGACCAAAAGTCGATGTTTGCTTTGAATAAGTGTCCAGGGAGGCCATTTTGTCTGATGTTTTTTAAAATTTTGGACACTAACAATTTTACCGGCGGGGCTTACTTCTCGGTGGTTGGGTCTAGATCGGCTCCTGCGATGGATGTTTCGTTTTGCATATTAACAGGGCCGTCTTCGGTGTAGAGAGCTTTTACATGGGAGACCCAGATGGAGGCTTCAAGAGAGTTTTCTCTATGGTTTTAGCCGCGTCCCAGGTTGCTTAAAAAGTGCCAAAACTCTTGCGATTTTCCTGGGTTCAGCAAGTCAAAAATTTTCAGCCATTGTGCTTCGCAAAAATCTCGTTTTGCTTCCCAAACCTTCTTTGAATTACTTTTTTTGGCCTCGTGTCATAATTTCTTGTTTGGGCTTATGCCAATTTTGCGAAAGAGTTTGCGTTTCTTGTTCAGTTGTTTGGCGCTGATTTCTGCGTTGTGGCCATATGTGGATAGAGGATGCCTATGAGTTGCACCATTTGAATTCCCGCAAAGAATCGCCGCCAGGGTCCCTGTTATGGCGTTCCAGGTTGCTATTGCGCCCTTTCTCTGTTCGCTCGGTGGCCAGCCTGTCCACTGGTTTGCCCAAGTGTTAAATGTAGTGATTGCGGCTTGTTCCCATTTGATTCTTCTGGGGAGCCAGGAGTACCTTGCTGAAAGTCTTCCCTCTTCCTGGGCCAGGTGTCGGGCAGAGTCATCAGTCGCTCCCCAGGGGGCGAAGCCAGCATTGTGGCGGCAGAGCACAGTCCTATTCAGAGTCCAGGGGCACCCCCACCGCCCACTAAGGTGTAATCCTTGCATTCACCACCTGTCATCCCCCAGCCCTGTCACTCACACAACGCAGACAGCAGATACACATCCTAGCAGATGCAGGGCTGAAATGGTTAGACAAGCAAATGCTAACTTTCTAAAAGTAGCATTTGCAAACACAGGATATTAAAATAAACTTTAATAAAAGAAGTATTTTATTATTCTGAGTTCAGGCATACTAAACTTGACTTTCTACCATGTTCCCTGAACCTGCTGGGATTATAGGGTGTAATAATTCCAGCAGCCCATCTTGGCCTAAGAGAACAGGTAGCCTTACAATAGTGAAAAACGAAATTGGTTGTAATTCAGTATTAGGACATGCCACACACATCAGGGCTTGTCCTACCTTACACTTACAATGCACCCTGCTCTAGGGCCTACCATATGGGTGACTAATATGAAGCAAAGGGAAGGTTTTGAGGCTGGCAAGTGTGTGAACATGCCCAGCCAGCATGACAGTACCAGACTGCACGCATGTTCTGCAATGGCAGACCCTAGACACATTTTAAAAGGCTGCTTCTGTGGGTGGCGCAACCAGCGCTGCAGGCCCACTAGCAGTATTGGCATTTACAAGCCCTGCACTCCTGGTGCACTGTACTGGGGACTGACAGTAAATCCAATGAACCATTCATGGAAATCAATTACATATACACTTTACATTGGGAGCACTAGCACTGCGGCACGATTGGCCGTGGCGCAGTGCCCTGAGCGGCGGACACCAGCAAAAACATCTGAGGCACATCAGCAAAAAGTGGAAGGGAAACTCACGCCAAGGTGCCAGGTCGAACACTCACCTATTTCAGCCCTGGACCACAAAGCAGTGGACACACTGTCTCATTCAAATGTCTCATTATCAGGATAGGCCTGGTAAGGAACACCAACTGAGAATAGCAAGGACCCCCTGGGTAGTGAAAATCTATAGACTCCTAGGGCAGGGTAGCAACAGATGCAAAAAAAATCCTAGGACGTCTAGGTATGTGTGTGAACAGATAAGTCAGGCCAGTTATCAAGAAGAAGCAGTAGAGAAGGATTGTCAAAGTTATATAAAAAGTATATTTTTATTTAGTATATTTAAAAATCATATTAGAAATGACCAAAGGTCAAACAATATGATGGGTATTAAAATATCTTGTCAAAATTACATACAATAATCATAAAGGATTAACATAAAATTCATACTCCACAAGGTAAAAGAATATATTGACAAAAGCATACAGGTAATCACAGAATTAATAAAACAAGCATAAAAACTCGACGCGCGTTTCGGCAGGGGACCGCCTTCTTCAGGAGACACAATTTAATTCCTGAAACACAGTTATAAAAGAATATCTATGTTATCTGAGCATTCATAGAATTTGTAACAACAACCTTTTTATTTATTATTACTAGCATATTTAAAACATCATTCCTAACTTAAAGACTGACCATGACTATTGTTATGTACACTCAAGGCCTTTAATAAGCAAAATAATGTCTGACGATTGTACAGTATCTGACTCAACTAAGAATTACGCCCCTTGGTCAACGAGGGCACCCTCTCACGGTGAAGAGGAATACACTCGGGCTTCTATTTGTAGACTGAAGTAGAATCACTTCTAAATGTATAAAATTCATACTGTGTCTTTTGAGCTGTTAGCACATAATAAGTATACATAGGTATGCAGAGGTTACAGGTTTTTTTTTTTTTTTTTTTTTTTTTATACTGTTTGTTGGAATAATGTCATAACGGACCTTTAACAAAAGTGCTCAATTTACAATGGTATACTTACAACAGTAGAAATCTATCCATGCAGCAAGGACACTCAAGGTGAACTCTTCATGCAATAGTGATGCGTTTACGGAATAGTTTTGAATTGAGGAAATCCTATTGATAGAATTAACATTATTAACGGGTGGTCATACCGAATTATTCATCTGTATTAAAACACATTGGCTCAACATCTTGCTCTTGACATGTAGATGGCACTGCAGAGGTTGCTATAGTTTTAGAAGAATTGAACACGAAATATACATGCTCATACAGGATGTAGCCACTAAATGACTTTGTCCTATGATACTGATCATATCACACGTGTATGATAACTATTAGACCCTCAGGGATCTCAAGTGATTTCTATAAACTTCCAGATAAAATCCACTGACTATTAGGCAAATGAGGACGATGGGGGACCGACAAGGATGGGGGGATAAGTGCTAACTATACAACACAATTGACTGATATGGTATACCACAGAACATAGAATTGATAGTGCCATCTCTGTACCTTATAATTCCACATGAGATGTGTGAATATTGCTGATGGAGTTTATTCTTTATATAGGCATATGATGACCGTATTGAAGATGTCCCATATCAATGGGAACAGTAAATACACTATAAATAAAAGCGAAAACAGAATAGGCTTACTCATCATGAGCTATGACCATTGTCCCAACATAGGTCTGAGATTTAATTGGCTATTGAAGGAAGGTAAATATAGTAATTACCTTTATCGAAATGCTACGGTAGTTGGTAGGCTTGACGCTGGAGGCAAGGTAGCTATTGATGGCACCTTATCTCGTGAATAAAAACTTATATAATGGGCTCTGAAAGAAGGAAATCATAATGGCAAATTACTCTTAAATAGTCTCTATGTTGGTTGCATATTGAGACAGTCTTGCAAATCTGGGCATGTTTTGATATAATAGCATGCCCCAAACAGACCCTAGTTGAGGTTACCTTGATATTAAATGAAGTGGCGCTTGTGTAAGACACACTTCAGGTAGGTCGACTCGGAATAGCGCCTTGTGGTGTTGAATTAAAAGATACACTCTGAAAAAATAAAGTCAGTGTACTCAATTAGTTAGGTTTAGTTATAATTACAATGTTGCAAATTTGCAACACACCAAAAAGCCTGTTAGAGTCTAGGCATACTCCCAATGTACACCATGGCGGGATTCTTACCGAAAAACGAATGGTTAATAGCAGACAGCAAGATGTAGCTGCTCCGTGTTCCGTCGTGTGGGGACTCGTCCTCCGTGAAGATACAAAGTGTCCAACGTTTGGAAACTTCCGTATTTAAAGGGAGTGATTAACGCGGGAAAAACAAAGGTCGCGGTGATGATGGTAGTGAGATCGAGGTAGGACTAAAATAACACAAACCGATCCTGTTTCAAAATGGCGCTCAAAAGTGCGCAAGAAAGGTTAATGGCAAGAGGCTCCCCGCGCATATTGTTGTCAGTATCACGTGTGGGGTATCCATTATCGCATACGTTCTAATCCCGTTCTGCTTCAGAAATAGAGCGACTTAAAAAGGATATTGAGATTGAACAGTAACTGAAACAGGTGCTGTTCAATAAGATCTGTATCGATAATACGTGTTAGCGCTAAACAGGAGGGCATGTAAATACATTGCTAATGTGGTAAGATGAACCATATATGTTATATTGAGGGTGATAAACAGCGTAATTGAAATTATTAAAAGTTATCCAAAGTAAAACTAATATAACCTCAATTCGAACTCGAATTGATCTAGTATTGATTAACGGTTAAAGTAGACAGAATTTATATAAATCCTAACAGGGATATTGTAGATTAGGCAGCTATAAAGGCTCCTTAAAACTACTCAGAGATAAAGCTAATGTTGCCTCGATTCGATCTAGAATTAGTTTGGTGTTGATTAATGAAAAGGTAGTCTAAGTTTATGTAAATCCTATTGGGTATACAGTCGGAAAGGCAACTACATAGGTTACCTTTAGTACATACAGAGCTAATGTTACCTCGATTCGATCTAGAATTAATTTGGTATTGATTAATGAATAAGGTAGTCTAAGTTTATGTAAGTCCTATTGGGTATACAGTTGGAAAGGCAGCTACATAGGTTACTTTTAGTACATAAAGAGGATAGTTGCTAGGGATACCTATAGGATGGCGTTCTCCCAGGGAATTTCAGCATTGAGGCCTCGTTTGAAAGTTCCCAGGGAGAAAATCCAAAAGACTTCCCTCTTTTTTCTGACTTGGTCGCCTCCTTTGCTACTGGGGAGTCTAATTTTTTCCAAGATGCGCCATTTGAAATTGTCTGGAGCATGGTTATTTTCGGTGAAATGTTTCACTAATGGCGCTAGCTGTTTGTTGGTCCGAATGGCTGACCTATGTTCTGTCAACCTTGTTTGTACGGACCTAGAGGTCTCGCCCACATAACCAAGCTGGCATGGGCACAGGATAAAGTATATGCAGTTAGCAGTTTTGCAGTTCCACATGTCAGTAGCAGAGGTACGGCAGCCATTGTGTTCAAAAGACTCACCTTCAATGATGTTGCTGCAGGATTTACAGGCTGAGCATTTGACAGTACCTTTAACAGGAAAATTGTTGTTAATTGACCTCTGTACAAATTCTGACTGGGGATTGTTTGATGTAAATCGTGAGTGAACAACCAGATCTTTGAGATTTTTATTCCTCCTATGTGCAAAGATGGGTTTCTCTAGTTTACTGCAAGAGGGATTCGAGTTCAGAATATGCCAATTCTTGTTCACAATATGCCTTATTGTATTGTCTAGGGTCGAATGCTTCGTTATACATACTAGTTGGTCATTGGTTGCTGGCGGTTTCGTCCTAAGTAGGTGATCCCGATCGTAAAATCTGGCTCGTTTGTATGAGTCTCGGATCAGCCTATGTGGGTAACCTCTGTTGAGGAATTTCTGTCTCATGACTTTAGCCTGGACATCAAAATCTGCCAGATTTGAACAATTTCTTCGGACTCGAAGAAATTGTGAAAAAGGGATGCTCTCCCTTTGGCACCGCGGGTGAAAACTCTTAAAATGAAGAAGAGTATTCCTCGCTGTAGGTTTGATAAATAAGGAACACCACCATTTACATGCTCATGTTTCTTAAGTTGCCTTCTCTTTCACACACATTGACTTTTGACATACGTATGCATGTGTGACAATTCAGGGTAACATTCTCTGAATCACCATTGCTTGCATTTCCAATTCGTAGGCACACTACCACAACACCTTGTACAAGGAATAAAGTTCACTGCGCAAAAGTCATTGTTGCTACTGTCCGGTAGGTGATGAAGCTATCAAACTAGAATAAACAATTGAGGTCTGACTGAGGTTTCGACATGGCCACATGGTGCTGTTTATTATATATAAAGAACCACTTCCTTGTTTAAGGGAGAGGAGCACTCGGCTGACACTGCGAGGTTACTGTTTGCCGGAATTCCGGCTCCGTCAATTTTTGTGTACCAACACAAGGGATGTTCAGTTCTACACCAAAACGGACAGCCTGATGTCACTTACCTGCAGGTAATGGGGAGTTAGACCACCCGGATATGGATTTCACAAATCCACTCACCTTAGACACGCTAGAGTAGGATGTGCTAGGTCGGAGTACACTATTTTACAGTATTTATATGCCCGCATATCAGCATATTTTCACTGTTTTAGCACAATGGTGGACTTGTTAATCTTTTTCACTATTCTCATAATGCTAATTACGCTACTCTGTTTCATTCTACTGATTATTGCAGCACACATATTTTATACAACAATCACAATGCTTCAATGAAACACCTTCCCGAGTATTTTGTGTATATTTCTTTGGGTATGCAAGAGAATCCAAACAAAAGAGTTCTAGGTCTGTCACCACAATTTCCTTGAGGGATCAGGGTTGTGGTGTTTTAAGGTTGCACAAACATTTGTTACCATTTAAAGTTAGGGGTGCAGCTGATGCACTGTGGGCTAGCAGGACAATAGGCCAACATATCCTATGGGTGTGCGCAGAGTCAGTCTGGCCCAATCCTGACGTTTATGTTGCCCAACAAATGCACAGTTTTACCAGAGAGGCACAAGCCGTACGACACAAAGTGGTCCAGATCCTGTGAGTTTGGTTCTTCTTTTTCTATATTTGCTCTCAAACACTGGACGTTTCTCACTCTCTGCCCTCCCCAGATGTTTCACACTTTTTGCTCCCTTCTCAAAGATTTCTCTTCTTATCCTCTAGCTAACTGCATTGATGATACTCATGTATTTTTCCTTTAATTTATTGCACCATTTTCTTAATTTGTTTTCTACAGCACTGTGGCAAAAGTACCTCATAAATACAATTAAATTAAATTAAATTAAATTAAATTAATAGATGCAGTAGGATGAGGAGGAGATCAAAGACCTGCAGTACCTATTCAAGCAAGTAAACCCAACAGCATGAAGCTATTGGAATATTTAAAGAATGACCCAGCAGAACTGCCTGTGTGTTAGTCCTCTCCCCTAACATTGCCCGAGGTGGCCGGTTATGCCCCATTACTTAACAAATTCAAAAGCTGCCACTGACACTAAGACATCTGGTGGGGCCATACCCCTCTAAAGAAGCCACACTAAATAAAACGACAAATATGCACATTTATCTGTATTAATAAATCAACATTTGAAGTATGAAGAAATAAATTCCCACTTGGAAATCATAAGTGATGCCAACGTGTGAGAAGAGACAGAGTAACTGCATGCATTTACTCTGAAACAGTTTCCATATTACATATTCAAAGCCATGTCTTTTCTCATTTATTCCTATTTTTAAGTTTATTAATTTTAAACTTGGGACATTACAAAATGCTTTGTGACAAGGCGCTAGTAGCAAATTGTTGAAAGACTGAACCAGTGAATAAACATCCTCTTAAAAACAAGCAATAGCAGCTACACAGAACAAAATGCATGAACATTCGAAATAAACAATAAAAGCTGATAAAACAGTATACAGTCCATATTAAGTTCACATAAATACACTTGAACAATAATAAAAGCTGTCCATTGTTTCATCTAGCTGCAAAAATAACTGTATTTTCAAATGCACTTTTCGACTCATGATTATAAAATCATAAATCGTGTGTCTGCACTCATAACAGTGATTTACTTCATGCCTTGTGGACATTTTGTGAGAGCACATTTGCTCTCGTGAGTGGGTTTGCAGGCTTTCAAAGGGGAAACTAACTGAAACAGTTGGTGAACATCCACACCCACACAACTTTAAAGGCTGAGTAGTGGCAAAACTGCTACTGGTATTTTCTCACTATGAAAAGCAGGTAGCAATTCTCTACGGTATAGGACACAAATACCCCGCTTTTAAAACCTTGTAAGTGTGGACAAAGAGGTTTCTGGATGGGGAAAATTCTTCGCACAATTCAAGACAAAACGCATATCTAATTTTGTATATTTTTGTAAATGTTTTGTACATCAAAGCAAGTGAGAACAATGGGGATAAAGGCCTATGGACAGAAAAGCGTATCTTGCAAACAGTCAATGCACTTTTATGCTCTTGGTGGCTTGAGATTTTAACGTCCTTTTCCAGGTATTCAGGACCAATACCTTTCCAACTTTAGTAAACCAAAAACGGGAATTTTAAAGACGTGTGCGAGCGCATGCAACTAATAGGCTCATTAAACAACAGAACTTTCGATTTTTTTTAACGTGAAGCCCAGGTGCATTTGCAGGGTTTAACTTCCGTTTGTTTGCGAACGCAAGGTATACTGGAAGTAGGGCATGTTATTGTATTTTGTGCAACACATCAGGCCCGGGAACACACGTCTGTTAAACAATAGTAACTAACCTGCCAGAAGCACACAGGCAAGAAGTGGCACCTGTTAGTGCCTGATCCCAGCGCTAAAAAGAACCCATTATGCGAGTGCCAAGATCAAAACAAAGAATGTCGAGGATAAGGTGCAGTCTTGTGATCAGAAGGGATTCTGAGTTTATCTCTCTTGAGGCAGCCCTCCCCTCAGCCCACCTCCTCCTCCCACTCTCTGACCCATGCGCCGCCATCTTGTTATCAACCATCTAGTCAATTTGGACTTGGCAGCACCAGCTGCAGCGGTCATCTAAAGGCCGGGCGCAGCGTTTTCCACACACCCTGCAGTGCCCCGCTACGAGGATTAGATTCTGTCCTTGAAATGGAGTCTTTTCCACGCAAAAATGGGAGTTGTGTTCCTGAACTCAAGGACAAAAGGTCAGCATCAGGTGACGAGCAGCATCCCCTCCACAAGATTCAATGGCTGGAATGTGCTTCTCAAAATAACAGCGGGCGAGGCAGAAGATGGTAGGATACAAACGTGGAGTCCATTTTGCCAGTCAGCCGAGGAAACTTTATCAACAGCGGGTGGAGCCTCGACACCTCCTTCAGCACCTTCGGCGCCTCCTCCAATCAGTGTGTTTTCCTTCTCAAGCTGCAGTGCGGACCCTGAGGCCCCACACCTGCAGGGCCGGACTGGCCATAGCGGGCACCGGGCAACCCCACAGTGCTCCACACGGGTGGGGGCCGGTTTTGGGGCCCTGGGGGCCGTTTTTGTTACAGGGCCGTTTTTGCAGCACAATCGGCCCTGTACCAAAATCGGCCGAACACCGGCCCCGGCAAAGAGCTCGGCGGCACCTCCAACCCCCCCTCTCCCGCCCGAGTGGGGAGGGGCGGGGGGCCGACCGAGCACTTTGCCAGGGCCGGTTGTGGTTCCCAATCCGGCCCTGCACACCTATGTCGTTCTTGCCCCTGTAGGTTTCTCATGACAGGAGTGGACCACTGGGATTGCACGGTAAGGGCAACCAGTGGTGGCAAGGGAGCTGTCACCCAAATAGAGGGATAGGGCCTGCTTACCAATGGAATTCCTGGCCTTTGCTAAGGCACATCACGAAAATAAAAAACACAATAGTGAGGCCAGAAGAGGAGGCTGCCGTCCCTGACCCAGGATCTTCTTGTACTGATCGCACAACCTCCCCATTCCAGAGGCCATTGGTAGACACATTATATGAAAGGGAGGCCCTGGAACAAGGGGGCATGCGCTCTGCCAGCTAACAAATTAGGAAAACATGATAGTTTCATCCCCCAGCATGGGTCATGTCACACATGTGTGAGGTAATGCTCCAAACGTGTTAGGAGTCTCATTAGGGTGACCAACTGGCATGGGTGCAAATTCAGGCCAGTGAATGTAAAAATTCAGGACAAAGGGTCAAAATTCAGGACAAAAATTCAGGACAGCAGGTCAAAATTCAGGACAAAAGGTAAGTTTTACAGACACACCAGAAAAGGTTGCGTAATAGAATGAATGAATGAATTATTTATTTATATTGCACAGTTACTTAAAACCATTTGCGGGGCGTGGCCAAGGACGTCAAGATGGCGGTCGCACTTTAAGTGTGCTCCGGACCCCCATCCGTCATCCATCCTAAACCCGCCGCCAACAGTCACTATCCGGCACCTCCGCTGCTACCCCTGCACTTGCCTGCCTGTGCTGTGTCCTCTGGTGCCGTTTGGGTCCCTGACGAAGGCCGGATACCGCCGCTGCTGCCCCTGCCTCTCCGGGCCACGTGCCCATCAAGATGGCGGCCCCCTCGTGAAGGTCGTGGCGGCCCGTGTCACGACCGGTGCTGCCCGCCCTCGGACCCCTGGCCGCACTCCAACCCTGATGCACCGGACAGACGGCGGTAGCGGCCGGCCCCGCCTGGTGGCTTGCGATGTGTCCCGCGTGAGCCTGGGCCGCCTGGCCGGTCTGCGAGCCCCTGTGCCTCGGGGGCCTGGCGGAATGTGAGGAGGCCTTGGGGGTGATCCGCCCGGAATCCTGAGACTGACGCCACTCCTGGGGCGACGCTTGGGTACCCGCCTGCGGCCCATTGGTGATCACGACCGTGGTAGACCTGCTGCAAGAGGGGGGCCACTCCCTGCACCTGGGCCCCCCTGCCTGGCCCTGACAACCGCCTGTGGGGGCTGAGACCTGCAATCCCGGTGCCGTGCCTGGCGGCTGGGTCCTCCTCTGTGTCCCGGCCGCAGCAATGGACTGGTGAGCCGCCCCTGCTGACCGGCGGTGATTCCTGGGGTTGGACGGCTGGGTCCGGCCGGGTGGGGGGCGCTTGGTTGTGGCAATCCCTGCCCCCCACAGTACTGTGGCCCCTCTTCATGGTTGGGGGATCCCCCCAGGCCCCCCGAGGAGACACCCTGCCTGGCCCCCGGATCTTCCGGGCACTCCTGGCGGCCCTGCCCAGTCGACCTCTGCGCCGGAGCTCACCCTGTGGACCAACGCTGTGGACCTGGTCCCGATGAGCTTGAGGTGAGGAGGGGGCAGGGAAGGGGTTGGTGCCCCTGGAGGTCTCACCCCTGAACTACCTACTGGGGCTGCGAGACGGGCTGTCCCTGCGTCCCCCCGCTGTGTTTGTCGCCGGGACTGCCGGCTGCGCCGCCCTATCCCGGGAGGACTGGTCTGGGACCCTCTGCCTCGCGTCTCCCGGAAGTGCGGCCTGGTCATCCCCGTGGCCCACTGTCATCCTGTGCTGGGAGGCTGCGTGCCCTCGTGCCCCTCGCCCACCACTTGACCCCCCGTCTGTCCTTGACTTGAGGCCTCCCCTGGACCGCAGTCCGCGGCAGCCACCCTGGTAACGTCCCTGCCCTCCCTCTGGGGCGCAAGCAGCCGTCAGACTGGTGGGGGAACTGCCCGGACTCTGCTTTGCCCTCCCGCACCTGGACTGGGCCCAGCACCCTGGGGCATTGATATTGAGACGCACGCCACGGTGTTCTCCCCCCTGGATTGACTCCTTCCACCTGGAACACTGCGGATCCCCCTGCTCTCTCCCTCCTGGTCCTTGACCCTCTGTGTTTCTTCCCCCCACGCTGGGAGAGGTCCCGGAGCCGGGTCGTGGGCCTCCGTCTCCGCCTGTATCCCCCCGAGAACTGGACTCCTGGGCCCCCTGCGGGAACGTGCGGTGACGCCCATTGGACTGTGCGCTTGCGACCGGAGGAGCCACGGTTAGGGGAAAAACACGCAGCCCTCGGTCCCCTCCTCCCAACTACGTATGGACCAATTTGTTAAGACGGACCATGGCCCCGGTACCGGTCCCCCTACTCCCTCGGGGGCGGAGGGAGGGGACTTATCGACAATCCTTCAAGCAGTTAGTGCCTCCCAGACCTCAGTGGAGTCCAAGATCGGAGAAGTACGGGTCGATGTCGCCCTAATCCGGCGGGATCTCAGAAATGCCACGGCGCCCATCACTGAAGCAGAGTCCAGCATCTCCATGACGGAGGACGACTTGGCCACCCTCAAGACCCAAGTGGCCCGCCTTCAAACTTTAACGTCTGATCTCCATCATAGGGCGGAGGACGCAGAAAACCGGGCCCAACGGAACAACCTCCGCCTCATAGGATTTCCGGAGGGGGAGGAGAAGGGCCCAGTAGCCGACTTCTTGGAAAACTGGTTCCGCTCCTGGATGCCGGAGGAGAAACTTTCCCCCTGGTTCACCGTAGAGCGGGCCCATCGTTCCTTGGCGCCCAAACCCCCCCCAGGGAGGCCCTGCCCAACCCTTCATCCTCCGAATCTTTAATTTCCGAGACCGGGACGCCATTCTAGGTGCGGCCAGAGACCTGGGGCCCTGAGATTCCAGAACTCCACGATCATGGTCTTCCCAGACTACTCGAGGGAAGTCCAGTCCCAAAGGAAATCCTACGATGAAGTCAAACAAAAGCTTAGGGCGATGGGTCTGCGATATGGCCTCCTATTCCGCACAAATCAAGGTCCTTTTCCAGGACAAATCCTTCTTCTTTGATACTCTTGGACTTGGCTCACGGAGGAGCACCCCCTTCTGCCGGGACGGATGCCCTCCCCCTCCCGAGGATCCGATGCCCGTTTTGCCCGTGAGGGGCCCAAGCCGCGGCGGCGCAGGACCGGGTCCCGAAGACGGGTCCACCGACATCAGGATGCCTCTGGCTCGCCTGGGGGGGCTGTGCGGCGACCATCCCCTCCTCCCCCGGACCACGGCACTCCCCCGGCGGCGGTGCCCTCCACTGCGACCACCACGGGCGAGCCCTTGACCTCGGGTGTGGGCCTGCGCAAATCTAGATCAGACTCGGACCTGTCCGGCAGCCCAGTGATCCGAGATTCTTCGCAGGAGGCAGAAGCCTGAACCTGGATTTATGATGTCTCACTGCCCATGGTCGCCCTGTGCGGCCGGAATGCCGGGAACGCTCTCCCAGGTCTTGCCTGACGCCCGGAGAGCAAGCGGCCTGGTGGGGTTCACACCCGAGATCTGAATTGTGTCTACTTCACGCTCTTATTCCCACCTGCTTTCACCCTCAACTCCCTTCTTCTTCCTTCCTTCTCCCTTCTCTTCTGATGCCTCTATCCTTATCTACCCTCTGCCTATATATCCTGCGGTTTTTGGGTGACCATGCAGATAACTGTCAATGTACTAGGTTGGTTAACTGATCATCAATGTTTATGGCTGTTGTTATTCATCCGACTATACGGAGTGAGGTCCTCCCTTGTTTGTCACTGGACTAGTGCCACTGCTCCCAACTAATCGTTTCAGTTTAGTTACCGTCCTCTACTGAGGGGTCTGTTTTTTTGAGAGGTTAAATTTACAGGCGACAGATGCTTCCTGTTCGGAAGTGTAGGGTGGGGGTGTTGGGGGGATGGGAAGGGGGGGCCGTTGTCTCCCCTGTGGTTAATGGTTCTAGCCTCCTACGGTCTGCTCTTTAGGTTGATATTGTGCAGTCGCTTCTCGGCTAACATGGTTGCCGCTCGCAAGCGGCCGGCAGCAGCTCTTCCCATCATTGTTTTAAGGTGGACACACTCTGTCCGACATGCACTTGCGACACACCGAAGCTCTGGTTACCCTGGGTCCCCATTGGGCCATTACAGGAGCAGTCATTGGACTGCAGCACCCCCCTTCCGCCTGACTCACCGATGCCCCGGACGATTGGGCTCTGTAGATCTGCACTGCACACCCAGTTCTTTAGCCCAGAGCAATGTGCTGGGTCCTACCCCCGCGGCACGCTCCTTTGCTGCCCCTGCGCTACCCCACTTCCCCGCCTCCCCCAATGGCGTACTCTCTGAATAGGCCCCTCCACGTTCTCTCCTGGAACGTCAATGGTCTCCTCGACCGCATCAAGCGCACGGCGGTCCTCCGAGCGGCGCATTGCCTCTCGGCGGAGGTACTCCTCCTCCAAGAGACCCACCTCTTGGGCACCCAATGTCACTTTCTGGCTCTCTACGGGTTCGCAACGGTCCGGCACTCTGGCTTCCAGCGTGGGTCCCGGGGGCCAAGGATTCTGCTTCGGAGGGGTCTCCCCTTCACCCTGACTAAAGCTTACACCGATCCGATGGGGCGGTATGTGGCGATCTCAGGCGTGATGGAAGGTTGCCAGCTGAACATCCTAGATGTCTATGTCCCGCCCGCCCTTCTGCCCCCGACGCTGCGCTCCCTCACGCATATCCTCTCCGATTTTCCACCCTGCCTCACAATGGTTGGCGGTGATTTCAATGCTGTAATGCAGCCAGAACGAGACACGTCAGGTCCCCCTTCAGCGACCGGCTCCTTAACCGCGGCGGCCCTCTCGAGTTGGGCGTCCTCCCTGGGGCTCTGTGATGCCTGGCGGGTATGGAAACCCCGTAAGACACATTACACCCATACTTCGGCCTCCCACCACACCCACTCCCGCATAGACCTCCTCCTGCTCCCGGCCACGGACTGCCACTTGATCTCCGGAGTGACTATCTTGCCAAGAGGGTTGTCGGACCACTCCCCGGTCTCCCTTCGCATGGAGGTATGGCGCCTCAATGCCTGGTTCTTACAGGATCGGGCCCTAGTGGAGGAACTGGGGCAGGAACTTGACCATTATTTCACCACCAACGAGGGTTCCGTCTCGTCGCCGGGGACCCTATGGGAGACCGGTAAGGCTGTGATCCGTGGAGTTGCGAGGGGACTGGTCCATGCCAAGTGAGCGGTTCGGCTGACCCGGCTGGTGGACTTGGAGTCCCGAGCAGCCCGGCTCGAAGTTGAACTGGCTGCGAGCGGTCGAGAGGATCCCACCCGACAGTTAGCATTGATCCGGGAGGAGATTTGCCAGGTCTCGCTCGACTCGGCCCAGCAGCTGTGACGCTAGTCGGTAGCGCGGATCTATGGCTGGGGTGATAAAAATGGTAAACTCCTTCATAACCTGGTGTCCTACCCTAAGATCCACCGCATCATTCCAGAGATCCGTGCGCTGGATGGCACCCTCCGGAAGAACCTTTGTCGACTTTTATACTCGCCTTTACGCAGCGCGCCCTTCGGAGGCGCTTTTGACCGACCTCCTGGACGGAGCTGGCTTAGGCTTGTCCTCCCTTGCTCCGGAGGATGCAGAATCCTTGGAGCGACCCTTCTCACAGCAGGAAGTCTTGGAGGCTATCCCTCTTCTGAACCGGGGCAAAACGCCGGGCCCGGATGGATTCCCTCAGGAGTTCTTCGCAGCCTTTAGAGATACACTGGCCCCTCAGCTGCTGCATCTCTTTCCACCATGTGATATAAAAGGGCGCCTTCCCCCCGATTCGGACTTGGCCACGATCGTGGTCATTCCTAAGACCCACCCGCCCTCAGTGGACTGTGCGGACTTCCGCCCTATCTCACTCATCAATACCGAAATCAAGCTCTTGGCTACAATACTGGCCCACAGACTTAAGCCCTTCCTACAGTACCTGGTCCCCCCGGGCCAATGTGGCTTCATGACGGCCAGAGGTACCTGTCACTGTATCCGCCGTCTTCATCTGGCCTTGGCCCATCGTTCCCGGCTGTCTCCCTATCTTGCCCTCCTCTTTCTCAATTTCGAGAAAGCTTTTGATACAGTGGGCTGGGAGTATCTCCAGGACGTGCTACGGGAAATGGGTTTCAGCCGACGGTTCCGCAGTTATATTGGGGTCCTCTATGCGAATCCCAGGGCCCGAGTACTGGTCAACGGATCGCTTTCACAGGCATTCCCGATTTGTAGAGGGACACGCCAGGGGTGTCCCCTTTCTCCACTCCTATTCGCGCTAGCGATGGAGACCCTGGCGACGCTCATCCGGCATGATCGTGTGGAAAATGATAATTTTTCGTAGTTTATGTCCCATCATTCACCCTCTCAGTCACGTCCCCGAACCCATCATGTCGGAAATGAGCAAACGAGCACACGAGCAAACCCGATCACGCGCACACAAAGTTGCACACGCACTCTCCTTCCTCTAAAATTCAAAGGTACATTCTTATGGTTAGGGCGATTCCGAGAAACAGCTTCCTCACTCAAACTGTACATTCCTATGGTTAAGCCGATTCCGAGAACAAGACCCCCCATTTGTAACAATTTCCCTATAATCGGGCCGATTCCGAGAAATAGGCCCCGTTTTGCTAAACCACGACAACCATATTCCGAGAAGAAGAGCCCCCGAATGCTGAAACACAACAAACAGACATCCTGTCATGACCATCTCTCTCTTATCTAAGGAACCAGCCTAGGGTTATTTCTCCACATTTCTGCTTCTCTCGTGCTTCCTCATTTAATCATGACGCAGCCTCATGTTTCCTCTTTTTCATGACGCAGCCTATTTTCCTTAGCCATGACTTCTGTTTTATTGCAACATATGCCACGTGCCTGCATTAAAGGGAAGCTCCTTCCTCTTTTCTATGTATAAATACACTGTGTTCTGAGAATAAAGTTAGAGATTCTTCCGATCCTCCTCAGGTGACCGAGCTCTCCCTTAACTCAAGTTACTGAATGAAGACCCTGAATTCGAACCACCACGGACTCTGCTCTTCATACTTGACCTTATTGATATTATAGAAATTCCGATCAAGGTAAATTACTAAAATATTTACCACAGCAAATTGGCGCCCGAATAGGAACTTCCCTTTCTCCCCACACGCCGGTGATGCGGACCCAAACCGGTCTCTTCAAGACATCGACGGACTTCAAAAGAGTGCACGCTGCAGGGTGTTCCTGCATGAACTCCTTCGTGTCGGAGAGAGGCTGTACTGAGGTCTGAGCATCCATACGAGGTGGTGAGAACGACAGCGGAAGTCTCGACCCAGAGCCCGAAACCTGTGAAGATTGCAGAGTCCGAGGTCTTCTGAAACCCAACCAGTCCCTGTCCAAGAGCGCTGCGTAATCAAGTGTCCAGATCTTTGAGGTCTTCAAGTTCTCTGCACCTCGGTGAGTACCGCTGGGAGTGTATCAAGACAGGTTCTGATTTTCAGAGCACGGTCAAGACGGGTTCTAGGTTTCTAGAAAACGGTCCGTTTGTACTCTGATACTCAGAGTATATCAAGGTTTTTTCAAGTGTAAATTTTATTTGTATTTAATACAATGACTTTGTTTTCTAAACTGTGTAAACTGGGTACCGGGAAGGGGTTACTGGAACAACATGTACCAGTCCCCCCAAAGGATACTCCAGGTTATTTCATGTATACAAAGTAGGGCCTTGGTGCCATCTTGTACTTAGATCTTTGGGAGAATTACACTCAAGATTTAGACATTGCGATCAAATGGCCAAAGAGTGGCACATGGGATTTGAATTGTAATATGGCAGTTGAAAGAAAATGTTGGGAAAAGAAAGCAAGCTCCTCGATGTTAGAAAGTGTAGAACTATGGCGAAAAGAAGCACATCGAAAGGAACAGAAAGAACAAGGAAAAGTTGAGAAAGCACAGAGAATGCCAGAAGAAAGTAAGATAAAGATGTTACAAGATCAGAATGATGAAATTAATCTTGAGCAACAGAGAAGGGAGGTCTCGGCCTCCATAACGGGTATGTATTCTGTCCTCTCACCAAAGACAGGGTCCGAGGTTAGCTCAGACTCTACTATCCCTACGGCACCTCCACATCCTAAGATTCCTTCTGTACCCGATGATTTTATTACTACTTACTTAATGGAACCTCCTCCTGCTTATACCAATCAAATAACAGCCAGACGAATAGTCACCCAGACTGAAACCATCTCTGACACCTCAAGCGGAGTTCCACCCATGTTAGAATGTGATTACGGCCCGACCACAGGGGAAGGTTCACAAGCGGATATCTTCTTTCGCCTATGAGAGGCTCTAGAAGGTATACAGGAGGTACCGAATGTCACAAATTGCCTAAACAAGATTTACGAGGCTCTTCGAACAGGAGAAAATGTAGAAGCCCTACAAGAAGCTATTTAAAAGACCCATAGCGCATAGAAAATGCCTCTCACGATTCATGATCACTTGTTTTATCAGAATGATAGCTAGTGCAGGAAAAAGAGTTCCTGATGATTTATTACAACTAGATCAAGCAGTGGTTGCAGGTAATTACAATAAAATAAAAGAAATAGATCTTTTTATTCCACTCTTTACAAGCAAGGTTTCTGATTCCCATCGAAAAGACACCCCTACTCAGGAAATAGAGAATGAGAGTACAGACAGGGAAGAAGAAACTGCCTTTCAAGGAGCAGTACGCTCCCGTATCCCTCGTTCCCAGAATAGTGGACAATTCAAAATTAAAATCAAGAAATTGTCAGCTCCTACAGATAGGTTGTTCCAACGAACACAAGAAGCTCTAGATGATTGGATGGACGACGAACCTCCACTCACTACCCAAGAAAAAGAACTAGCTCGATCAAGCACCCATTGGGTATCTCAATACTCTATATATGGCCCTGATATAGTAGCTCAAATGTTTTTATCGATCCCTCTAGCATCTCAAAGGCTAGTAAGCATCTGTAATGGCAGAGTTTTTGGCTTTATTTAGCAGTGATATAGATCATTAATCTTGCTCGCATCTAGTATAGGTATTCTTAGCCTGTGTTGGCCCTTTTAAGCCCTTTTTCCAGACCTAGAAGAGGATAGCTGCTTAATATGCCTTTATTCTTGACTTTAACCTGTCTATTGCCTATTGGCTTTGACATATTAGACACATTGGTATGGTTTATGTAGGTATTCTGACAGAGCTAAGGAGCATTTCACCCCTTTCAGGCCTACAGGCCTAGAGCTAGAGGGACTCCATCTTGATGAAGCTGAGAGGCTTTTCAGGGCAAAGGCAAAGTTTATAGTTAAGGCTGTTTTTCACTTGGAGAGAACCGGTCTGGGCCAGCCCTTATCGGTAGGCTGTATTATTCTCTGTGTAGAAGACACAACAAAAGGCCGGCCGGCTGGGTGTGTGTCCTTGATGCGAGGTGATGCAGAGACCTGGTGGGCCGCAGGCTGATGGCTGGAACTTTCCATGAGGAAACAGCATTCTATATCAGTGAAGTGCAGAGGCGGAGTCAGTCAGTCAAGCAGGGAGTCGAGTAGAGTTGCAGTCGAGTGAAGGTGGCGAAGCCAGAGGGTCGTGTTAAGGTGGAGGAGTGGAAAGCAGTGGAGTGGAGTTGGCAGAGAGAGAGGGTTCAAGCTGGAGAAGAGCTGAGTTGAATAGTGAGCTGGAACTGAAGGAAGCAGTCAGAAGCAGTTGCTTATCAGGAGGAGGTGTGAATAGCTGGAGTCTGAAGTAATGCCTTTTAGAAGAGACGGAGGAGAGATCGTGGACTAACCTATGGGAGCAGATGGAGTTAATTGGACATTGGCGCAGAGACAGAGTGAATAAGCTAGTGGAATGAACGGTGATCAGAGCGGCAGGAACCATTAAGATTGAAGCTGGAAGGTGGAGACAGTTCGTGTGGGGGAGAGGAGTCCAGAGACAGAGTGATCAGCGCAGAGGTGTAACCAAGAGTGCAGGAGAGAGAGAGAGTCTGAGATGAGCCAAGGCACAGACGAGAGAGGAACCCAGATGACAGCTAGAACAAGACTTCACACTAATCAGGTGATATTGTTTTCATCACATTAGTTTACTTTACACTTGCATCTTAATCTTGTCCTTATTCCCTAAGCCATTGTATGTTTAAATCCTTTCTCTTTCAGCGGAGTGTTCCTGTTATGTTTAATCTTTTCTCTTTCAGCGGTGTGTTCTACCTATAGTCTTTGTCAGTTCTGTGTAAAGGTTTATATTGTACTAATAATAAATGACCCCATTAATTAGTGAATTAGTGTGCATGAGTTCTTTTATGATAAAGTTATCCTGGCTTCAAGCCAGTTGCTGTTGAGCCACTGATGGATCAAAAGGGAGTAGGAGCGCTTAAATCAAGAAATAACTCAATCACATAGTGTGTATATCTTTGTCCCCATACAGTGAGGGTAATCTTTCCTGGTAGGTATTGCTGTTTGAACAGATGCTACCCCTGATCAGGTAAGTAATAGTGAGGGAGAGAGGAGACTTGCAACTAAGGGACTAAGTTAGTACACCATCCCATAATATTATTGTAGTAGCAGACCCTTAGTGAAGAGACTTCCCAATATATATATATATATATATATAGGTGTTCATAGGAATGTGGTCGTCGTTGATATGCGGCGTTAGTGAGAACACTGGGGAGGATTACCAGTGTGTATACCCACTAGATTGTGGCTTGAATAAGTGAGAGCACTAGGAGGTCGAACTAGTGTGTAGTTTTGCAGGATTGCAAACAGTTTGGAAAAGGGAGCATTGGGTTCTGCAGGCCCGTGTGTAGACGCACCGGATTGTGTGTCATATCTGCCCTAGGGTAGAACGGTCTGGGTCAGGGTGGCCGCGAGACCAACTGATGTGAATAAGTGTGGTGTAGGGTATGGATATCCCTAGTAATCAGTGAGTATTCTTAGTATCCCTATAGATTTAGTGGTGTTTTTAATAATATGAGCTTGTATATTGCGAGTTCCCCATCCTCAGGTAGGTACCAGGTGCCTGGATAGTTGGTCCTGAGGAGGGATGTGATTGCGTTCTGGCTGGGTTGGAGGGGCCCCTGGGGGCTGATCCCACCTACTCAGAAAATCCAGCCATAACATTTGGCGTAGTCGGCAGGATTGCAAACAGTTTGGAAAAGGGAGCATTGGGTTCTGCAGGCCCGTGTGTAGACACGCCGGATTGTGTGTCATATCTGCCCTAGGGTAGAACGGTCTGGGTCGGGGTGGCCGCGAGACCAACTGATGTGAATAAGATATTGTAGAAAGTCCATATATGTATATTGTCATTCCCCATCCTTAGGTGCGATCTGTATATATATTTGTATATCTATCCATAGTGAATACGATCTGAGGAGGGAAGGTGAGTACGTTTTGGCTGGGTCATAGGGGCCCCTGGGGGCTGATCCCATCTAAACAGAAAATCCAGCCATTACAGCATCTATATGGTTCAACACCTCATTACGATGTACGAAGATACTGGTTGACCGCCCAAAAAGTTACATCCTCTCTTATGAGACTGCTTAGAAGGGAGGTGGGTGGCCAGGGGACAAGAGTTCCTTAATATCTTGCTTGACCTACGACAGCGATATATTCAATACTTTTCAGACAGTTATGACGCAAATCCCCATCACTATGACCAAGGACAGTTCCCCCTCCGAGAAGTACACCCTGTTGTAGATTCTGCAGGAAAGTTACAGCAAACATTTGTTTATACTTCCTTGACAAAACTAGAAATACTAGAAATGAAGAAAATGGTCCCTTCTCATGAAAAAGATCCTTCGGGTTTCCATAGGGAACTCAAGGATATTCTCCAAATGGGTTCCTTTACCTATAAAGATCTCAACATTCTCCTTAAAGTCCTACTGCCTCAAGGGACATATGACAAATTAAAGGGAAAAGATTGGGAGGTTGAAGGGAAAAAGGTAGCATGGGCAGCTCTGGAGGCAGAGGAAAGTGCCCGTGATCCTGGACAAGGCCTGGGATCTCTAGTTCAGGAACTACCTCGCCTTCTCCCTAAAATACTCTCCCAGTTGCTGACCACTAAGAAAGAAGATTGGGATGCTATCTCTGCATGCAAACAGAAACCAGATGAGGATATAGGGGACTATTATACAAGGTTAGAGAAATGTTTTCTCATGAACAGCGGCCTCTCCTCAGGTGGAGATGCCTATAGTCGATTATTTGTCTCCAAATTCGTAGAGAATGCCTTGCCTACGATCAGAAATAGAGTACTGAAGGTAGAGAGTACTTGGCAAGCAAGCTCCCCTTCACAAGCACTTCAGATGCTCCAATATCACCAACATAGAATTAGAGATGAACAAGAACAAGAAAAGAAAAGAACAAAGGATACTAAAATGAAGATATTGGTAGCACAGACTAATACAATCCAACAGACCCCTAAACAACCTCAAGTGTCACAAGAAAAAGTTACTTGCAATTATTGCAAAAAGCCAGGTCACTTTGTGCATGACTGTCCAGTATTACAACATAATATTGCCACTGGGAAGACCCAACCTCGTAACTCTATCAGTACCCAGTGTCATCCTATCCTGAATTCCCCTCAATTTCATGAGACAGATGGGAGGAACACGATAGTCGTCCACTGATCCCGGGCGACCAAAAGGGTCCCTATCTAAATGCTAAGCTCTTAGGTAAAGAAACAACATTTCTAATAGACACCGGGGCCAGTAGGACGACAGTACAACACAACGAAGTTCCCAAGGTACCCCTCTCTGGCTCGAATAGCATTTCCTTGGGTTTTTCAGGTACACCAGTCATCAACAAGGTTTCTGAACCAGTATCACTTCAAGTTGGTCCTCTTACAACATCCACTGATTTGGTACTTACTAAGTCATGTCCCGAAAACTTACTCGGCATCCAGACGTTAAAGGAACTGGGTGCTGTGATATGCTGTTCCCCGGAAGGAATACGACTATTCCTCCGAGATTTCAAAGGTCATTTCACCACACGAGAATTAGACATCAGACTAAGAGACATTCCTGCTACATTATGGGCTACAGATCCGACTGACGTAGGGTTCATGTACATTACACCACACATGGTCACATTAAAAGAAGGTGTTGTCCTACCTCGTGTCCGACAATACAAGTTACCTCCAGATGCAGAACAAGCCCTCATCAATATTATCGATGACTTAATACAGAAACGAGTAGTCAGAGAAGTACCTTCCAACATATGTAATTCACCAGTCTTACCAGTAAGAAAGAAAACAGATGACGGTGCACCACCAGTTTACAGACTAGTAGTTGACTTACATGAACTGAACAAGTGTGTAGTACCACAATACCCTGTGGTCTCTGACATCAGTACTCTGCTAAGAGCTATAGATCCTGAAGCCACACATCTTACTGTAATCAACCTGAAGAACGCTTTCTTCAGTGTACCCATTCACCAAGACAGTCAGTACCTATTCGGATTCTCACTACAAGGTCGTAGTTTCTGTTTCACAAGAGCTCCTCAAGGGTACACAGAAAGTCCCAGTACCTACAGTAAGGCACTTAAAAGACAGTTAGACGACATTGTTATGCCCTCAAATACAACATTGTTACAATATGTCGATGACATATTGATCACCGCACGCTCTGAACCAGAATGTGAACAAGCATCACAAATTATCCTAATGTTCCTTGCACAACATGGCCACAAGGTGTCACCCTCGAAATTACAATTGTGTTTACAGCAGGTGGCCTACCTAGGACACCTGCTGTCAAAGGAGGGTAGGGCACTCACACCTGAAAGAATTCAACTCATTTTTAACATTCCTGTCCCTAAGACACAGAAAGAAGTCTGTGCCTTTATTGGCCTCATGACCTACTGTAGACAGTGGATTCCCCAATTTGCATACTTGGCCAAACCCCTGATACAGCTAACGACCACAACCTCTTCCCCATTGCCATGGACACCTGATCATACTTTTGCTTTTGACACCCTTAAACAAGCATTATGCTCTGCACCCGTCGTAGCTACACCCGATTATGCCAAACCTTTTGTCCTCTTTGTCACAGAACGTGAAGGTACAGCCTTGTCAGTACTCACACAAACACAAGCCAACAAACATCGTCCCTGCGCTTATTTTTCTAGCACTCTTGACCCTGTTGCACAAGGTTTGCCTGCCTGTTTGAAATCTGTTGCAGCTACAGCTCTGGCAATACGACAAAGTGATTCCATAGTACTAGGACACTCTCTTGAAGTACAAGTTCCACATGCAGTAGAACTACTCTTGAATAGGACACAGACACAACACTTGACCATAGCTCGCCTCACAGGTTACGAAGTCACTCTGTTCCAACCCCACATCATCATCAAAAGATGCAATATCCTCAACCCAGCTACGTTACTGCCTACTATTCCAGTTGACAATCAGATTCACAACTGCTTAGAGGTAGTCGAACTAGTCACAAAGCCCCGGTCTGATCTTACAGATGTCCCTCTAAGTACATCAGAACACACACTGTGTGTAGACGGTTCCTGTATGCTCCTCCAATCAGGCAAACTTTCAGCAGCCTATGCTGTCACTACAGAAAACACAGTCCTCTTAGCAGCTAGAATATCCGTACATTCAGCACAAGCAGCAGAACTAATAGCTCTCACACAAGCATGTGAGTGGTCTAAAGGAAAACGAGTCAACATCTACACCGATTCACAATACGCGTTCGGGGTAGTCCACAATTTCGGAATCCTGTGGAGAGAGAGAGGTTTCCTAACCTCTCATGGAACAAAAATCCAACATGGAGATCTTATCCTCCAGCTACTAGAAGGAATACACAGACCCACAGAAGTAGCTATACTAAAATGCAAAGCACATACCAATGTCATAGACTCTATCACTAGAGGTAATTCTCTGGCGGATACCACAGCTAAACATGCTGCTCAGACAGGAACACTAAACACCGAAACCATCATTAGAACTATCTGTCCAGTTATCGATCCCACCAAAGATGTAGTAGACATCCAAAACCAAGCCACAGAGACCGAAAAGAGAAAATGGGAGGAAGAGGGAGGTTCACACACAGATCAAGGTTGGGTAACAAAAGACAAGTCCAAATGGTTTCTCCCTGACATAATGGTTCCCGTAATGATAGAAACTGCCCATGGTCCCCCCCATCTAGGAGAAAAAGGAATGTTATACAGTCTGAATTTGATATGGCACAACAAGCATCTGCGCGCAGCAGCCAAACAAAAAGTACGAACCTGTATGATTTGCTGTCAGTTCAATCCCGGCAAAAGTGAATCAGTTGAACAAGGAGGGTTCCATCCTCCAGATCACCCCTTTGAAGTCCTCCAAATGGATTATATACAAATGGAAATATGTCGAGGATACAAGTATGTCCTCGTAGTAGTCTGTACCTTAACCCTGTGGTTCCCAAACTGTGCGCCGCGGCGCCCTGGTGCGCCGTTATCAGGAGCCAGGGGCGCCGCGCACGATCTGGGAAAGGAAGTGTGAAAGTCACTCTAAGAATGTGTCACTTTCGCCTCCGTGATGAATAGGTTGCTTTGCCCCTAGTCTCTGCCTTTCTGAAGCAGAGCATCACGGCAGCCGGCGGGGTGGGTGGGTGGGGGGGGGCGCAATCGACTCTTTCAGCTGCTGATGAGCTGTGAAAGAGATGCTGGTCAGTGGTAGAAAGGAGGGTGTTGCAGCACAGGAGGGGGGTCATGCTCCTTGTGGAGTCATGAGCACCTTCGGGTATTTAGATGCAAATAGCATTGAAAGAGTAAATTAAACTAATTTTTTCATTTTTTTCTCCTCCATTTTTATATAGAGCAAACCCAACCCAAACATATTGGAGTGCTTTACATGAGCACCAATGACATTTCATAAGGACATGTTCCTTTTTTAGATACGGAGAGATTAAGTGATTTGCCCAGGATCACAGGATGTTGAGCCAAAACCAGAATCAAACCTAATTCCTCAGTTCCAAAGTGGGTAGCTCTGACCTCAAGCTCCATCTTCTCCCCTCCTCTATCCATGCTCAGGATTTGTCCAGGAAGTACACTATTAATATCTATGTCATACATCTGTGGTTCCCAAAGTGTGCGACGCGGTACCCTGGTGTGCCATGAAGGGAAGCCAGGGGCGCCGCACCGCTGTGCAGGATGTGGGTCTGAAAAAAATATATAATTATCCTCAAAATGTAGTGAAACTGTGAGCTGCCAATTTTGGAGCTGGGGAACCGGGTTCGACCCTCGACGTCAGCTCAGAATCCGGTGTCATTCTGGGCAAATCACTTAATCTCCCAGCGCCTACAAAAACAGAATACATGAATGTATCCTTGTGTAATGTGACTGGTGCTCTTCGGGTCGGGTGCAGGGTCAGGGGCCTGGTGGAGAGCGTTGGGTGGGTGGGTGCGGGGTCAGGGGCCTGGTGGAGAATGTTGGGTGGGTGGGTGCAGGGTCAGGGTCCTGGTGGAGAGCGTTGGGTGGGTGGGTGCAGGGTTAGGAGCCTGGTGGAGATCGTAGGGTGGGTGCAGGGTCAGGGGTCTGGTGGAGAGTGTTGGGTGGGTGGGTGTGGGGTCGGGGGCCTGGTGGAGAGCGTTGGGTGGATGCAGGTTCAGGGGCCTGGTGGAGAGCATTGAGTGCGTGCAGGGTGAGAGGCCTGTTGGAGGGCGTTGGGTGGGCGCCTTATGCCCTGATGGAGACGCACTCTGCCAGCTTCTGTCTTTGCCTCACTCCTCGTTGAGGGGTCGTCACTTGTGACTGCTGCATGTTGGAGAGTGTGAGGGGAGAAGGGTGCAAGGCAGAGGGGAGAAGGGTGCAAGGCAGAGGGGAGAAGGGTGCAAGGCAGAGGGGAGAAGGGTGCAAGGCAGAGGGGAGAAGGGTTCCAGGCAGAGGGAAGAAGGGTTCAAGGCAGAGGGGAGAAGGGTGCAAGGCAGAGGGGAGAAGGGTGCAACGAGGAGGGGGAGAAGGGTGCAAGACAGGGGAGAAGGGTGCAAGGTAGAGAAGGGTGCAAGGCAGAGAAGGGTGCAAGGCAGAGAAGGGTGCAAGGCAGAGGGCAGAAGGGTGCAAGGCAGAGGGCAGAAGGGTGCAAGGCAGAGGGCAGAAGGGTACAAGGCAGAGGGGAGAAGGCTGCAAGGCAGAGGGGAGAAGGGTGCAAGGTAGAAAAGGGTGCAAGGCTGAGGTGAAGTAGGGTACAAGGGGAAGGGGGAGAAGGGTGCAAGGTGGAGGGGGAGAAGGGTGTAAGGCAGAGGGGGAAAGGGTGCACGGCAGAGGGGAGAAGGTGCACGGCAGAGGGGAGAAGGGTGCAAGGCAGAGGGGAGAAGGGTGCAAGGGGGATGGTGATGAAGTAAAAATGTGCCCCCCCCAGAAAACATTTCTGCGGATACCCATGATCAGAGCCCACCTCACGTAAACTTCTTGTAACGCCACAGAGCTCCTTGAGCCTTTCTCTAGCCTGGTTACTTTTAGTGGGAGTGCTGTATACTACTCTATGTATGCATTGAGATGTACTTTATAAGATCTTTGTGATTGCAAATAAAGTTTTATGACAGTGATGGCTACTCTCTGAATCCTTCATCACGTCTAGGCTTGATTCTTCATGTAGACCAGTGGTTCTCAAAGGGTGCGCCGCGGCACCCCGGTGTGCGGATACAAAAATTGTGGGGAGCCACGGCCAACTGCCAATTAGGTCAAGGGAGCCACGGGTCAAAAAAGTTTGGGAACCACTGCCTTAACCCGATGGACTGAAGCTTATCCTGTCCCAGACTATGGTGCCCAAATGACAGCTAAACAATTGGTGAGGGAATTTTTCCCTAGATATGGGTTGCCCAGAGTCATCTACTCTGACAATGGACAACCATTCTCCTCTAAATTAATGGAAGCAGTCTCCCTACTGTTAGGATACACCTGGAAATTTCACTGTGTTAGACATCCCCAAGCAGCAGGCCTAGTGGAACGACACAACCAGACATTAAAAACCAAGTTGGCAAAAATATGCGCTGACAAGCAAATAGACTGGATAACAGCCCTTCCAGTTGCCCTGTTCTACATGCGAATTGTGGCACATTCTCGGACGGGCCTGTCACCCTATGAGGTCACATATGGGAGACCTCCAAATATCTGGGGTGTCCCATCTCCTAAAATGCTAACTGATATTGATGCAAATGTACTGACAGATTACTTGGCTTCTTTGATATCTGTACTACGTTCTTGCCGTTCACAGGTGGCTGCAGCCTTTCCAGACAAGACCACGCCCGATGAGCACTCCCTTCAGCCTGGCCAATGGGTGCTTGTCAGAAATTTTGACCAAACCAGCCCTCTGGAAAGAAGGTGGACGCCTCCCAAGCTGGTGCTGCTCACGACGAGGACCGCCGTCAAAGTCGAAGGACGAAAAGGATGGCTCCACTTGAGCCACTGCAAGCCCTTCTACGGACCAACTCCTTCGGACGCTGTTGCTGATCCGAGACCAGAGATACTAAAACATCAGACTTTAAAGACACTGAAACGACAGACTTTATTTCACCCCTTCCAGAACCTTTGCCCAAAGAAGAGTACAAATCGCGGCTGCGATCTCATCCAAAACAGACTTGAGACATTGCGCCTGACCTCGGCCTGCCAGTGGCTATTTAAGCCCAAGACGGACGCTTGGTGAAGCGGTTGCTGGGAAGTGTCCGGTCACTGGCGCATACTTTACTCAGACTAAGCAGCCGAAATCATGAAGACAAAGACTCATTGTGCGAAATTGTTACAGAACAAAGTTTCCATTTTCCTTTCTATCATGATTCTTATTTTCTGTATCATGGCTTGTCTACGTTGGTTCCTTCATCTAGCTTTTCCACTTTCTTCCCCTACGCTTTTGAACAACACTGCTATGCATTCACACGTAGATCTTCCCCCACATCTCGAAAGTAGGAGAAAAAATTCTTCAATAACACATTCATATCCACACTCCATCAACACCAACTAGTTATCAACAAAACCAACTGTTGGGTCTGCGGCTTAATGCCACACTCGGTACAAGGAGGTATGCCTTTTATCCCTCTCCCTTTCGGCTAGGCTGGATCTACCTATGCTCTCTCTATGATATTCTCCGCCTCTGTTAGAAACATCCCTGAGACCAAGACCAAGAACACTAGTACCTGGAACGAGATAAAAACAAAGTCTGTGTGCGCTGTTCAAAAGATGGTAGATTTCACCGCAACATGGGGACGAGCAGATAATAGTGAAAATACCAGTTATTCCCTCTATAACGACAATACCTCCATTAGAGAAACATTCTCAGTTCAGAAGAGACAGACAGAGCAGGTAGGATGGGCTGTGCCTCATAAAGGCCTGTTTTGTGTAAGAGGTAAGGGCAAGGGTCAGAAGATGGGAGACAGTGAGTGTAATAAGACGTACACCCTACCTGATTTAAACTTCTCGACAATGACCACCGCCCCCAACACTTGTTTTATTTGTGGACCTCACGCACGTACTTGGCTACCTCAAGGCTGGTCCGGGAAGTGATACATTGCATTTCTCCTCCCCCCTACCTACACTGCCCCAGCAGATATCATCTAAGTGATCCTCCGACCGTGATTAATAGACGGCGAAGGGGGGTCATAGATGCTGAAGACGCAGTGGATCAGGAGGCTGGCGATTTCTTCAAAGGAATCATCCCTTTCTGGGGGCCCATGATCAATAGCCGCCACATAAGACAACTGACTCGTGTAGTCCAGGGAGCCATAAACGAAACAGCTGGTGCATTAAGTAACATCACTGCTGAGATGGCTTCCGATAGACTCATGACGTTACAGAACCGTGTGGTCCTAGATATCATATTAGCGGACCGTGGTGGCGTATGTGAAGTGATCGGATCCAGCTGCTGTATATACATTCCAGATAATGCTCCCTCAGTATATTCTGCCATTTCCAGCCTTCATGTACTTTTAAAGAAACTAGACGCAGACACTGCTGCCTGGTCCCTGACGGGATGGCGCTGGGGCCTCCTGTCCTCATAGGGATGGAAGATCCTTACGATAATAGGTCTTGCTCTAGCCATTCTCTTCGCCTGTTGCCTCTGTATTCAGTGTGGCCCAGCTCTCTGTAGTTACTGTATCACTGCCTGCATTCCCAAACCCCAGTCCAGAAAGAAAGAAAAGGTAAGAATCATGTTACAGGAACAGGTAGATGGCCTAATGAGTATAGAAGTAGACTAAAAAGAAGAAGAATTTTAAAAGGGTATATTATGGGACAAGGAGGGAATGTGGAAAATGATTATTTTTCGTAGTTTATGTCCCATCATACACCCTCTCAGTCACGTCCCCGAGCCCATCATGTCGGAAACGAGCAAACGAGCAAACGAGCACACGAGCAAACCCAATCACGCGCACACAAAGTTACACACGCACTCTCCTTCCTCTAAAATTCAAAGGTACATTCTTATGGTTAGGGCGATTCCGAGAAACAGCTTCCTCACTCAAACTGTACATTCCTATGGTTAAGCCGATTCCGAGAACAAGACCCCCTCATTTGTAACCATTTCCCTATAATCGGGCCGAATCCGAGAAATAGGCCCCGTTTTGCTAAACCACGACAACCAATTCCGAGAAGAAGAGCCCTCGAATGCTGAAACACGACAAACAGACATCCTGTCACGACCATCTCTCTCTTATCTAAGGAACCAGCCTAGGGTTATTTCTCCACATTTCTGCTTCTCTCGTGCTTCCTCATTTAATCATGACGCAGCCTATAATACCTTATTGGTATTATAGAAATTCCGATCAAGGTAAATTACTAAAATATTTACCACAATCGCCTCATCCAGGGGTGGGCCTGGAATGAGAGTCACGTAGATAAGCCCTCTACGCCGACGATGTGCTCCTGTACTTGGCAGACCCGGCGAACTCGGGCCCCAGATGTCTGCACCTCCTCCGGGACTTCGAGCGTGTCTCCAGCCTTCGATTTAATGCGGCCAAGTCCACCCTGGTCCCATTGCACCCCTCCCAGGAATGTTTCGACTAGCAGTCGTCTATCCCTCTTCGTCACAACTCAGTCAAATATCTGGGGATATGGGTGACTCTCCTGCCGGAGTTGGAATGGGCACCGAACATCACGCCCCTGGTGGCCTGCATGAAATCGGACTTGGAGAAATGGCACTCCCTTCCCCTTAATCCCCTTGGATGGAGCGCACCATTCAAAATGATGATTCTTCCCCGTTTCCTTTATACCCTACAAAACACCTCTATTCCAGTCCCCCGTGCCCGGTTTCGGGAGCTGGATGGATCTCCCTTGCACACAGCTGCATCCCACCGTACGACGGAGGCCTAGGGTTGGCTCATCTCTACCTCTACTACCTCGCCACCAAACTGATAGTTATCCACGACTGGTATGTGGGCAGCTGGTCTGACCCGGCATATCGGGTGGAATTGGCAGAGATGGACTTCCCTCAGATCCTGGCCCTCCTCTACAGCTGCCCGAGTCCGCGAGCCTTGGCCCCCATTACCAGAGCGGTCTTGCTGGCCTGGCGTACTTCCCTACGCCACACGGGATGGGACTGCACACTTACCCGCCAGACGCCACTCTGGCACAGGAACTGGCTCCGAGAGTTATCGTCCCTGGACGGGTTCCGATGTTGGGACCTCATTGGGGTGTAGGTGCTAGGAGACGTATGGGTGGGGGACCATATACGAGCCTTTGCCAACCTACAGCAGCGTCACACCCTTCCCACACCCAACACTTCCGCTACCTCCAGCTGCATCACGCCCTCCACGCGCACCTCCCCGCACCGACTACCCTCCCAGAATTTAGCCAATTGGAGGCCCAGGTAATGATGGGAGACCTGGGGAGGGGGGAGTATCCCGAATCTACCGTGCCCTACTCAATAATAGCCCCACGTCCCTTGACCACTTGCGCGCCCGACGGGAGGGGTGGGTGGGACCCCTGGAAGAGGCCGACTGGAGGGACGCCTTGATGGCCCCACGTACCCTTACCACGTCCTCCAAGTTGCGGCTGGTACAGATATATTACCTGCTCACATCCTACCTCACCCCGGAGAGGCTCTTTCGAGCCCACTTGAGAGCCTCCCCAGATTGCCCTAGATGTGGCAGTTCCCCGGCCGATTTCCTTCACATGGTGTGGGCATGCCCGGGACTGGGGAGGTTTTGGAGGGGAGTGGAGAGTGAGTTAACACAAGCCCTGGGCTGGGAGGTCTCCCATGACCCAAGTCGGATGCTCCTGGGGATATTTGATGGCCTAGATGGCAATAGATCGGACAAGCGGCTGCTAGGGACGGCGGTGGCCGTGGCTAAGCGGGACATCGCACGTCACTGGCTGCGAGACTCAGCTCCCACAGTGAAGGGCTGGAAGAGAGGGGTGGACTGGTGCGGGGCCCAGGAGGAGGCCCTTTGTGAATTCCGGGGTTCACCTGAACAATTCTCCAACATTTGGGGGAAATGGTTCAATTTGCTGCCACCGTGAACATTGATATTTGCTTTGTTTTTTGCTCAATCCAAATGTATGTGCTGTCGGACTGGATTAATTTCTACCCTTTAATTAATGCTGCTGATTTTCTCCAACTGTACCTATTAGTTGCTGAGCTGCCGCCAATTAATTTTCCGTGTTGTTTTGAAAATGTCAATAAAGTTGTTTATCAAAAAAAAACATTTGCAATACGTCTTACATACAGTTTAAAAGGAAATTGAGACAACACTTATAAAAGAAAAACATTTGTATGCAACACTCTCAAAGCATTATATTAAAAAAAGAAAAAAAAATAGATATATATATACACATATATATATATATATATATATATATATATATATATATATATATATATATATATATATATACATACATACATTGGTAAAAAGGCAAGAAACTGCCAGTTCATCCTTTTCGCGAAGTTTCTTGCATGATCTAAAATTTTAAAAGCTAGAATAAGATCTTCACCGACTGGTTAGTGGAGGCCATGTATTTCCCGAACCTGGCCAAGTCCAATGGAAGAGTGCAGGAAAAAAGTACCAAAACTGCTTATTTTACTGTTCGAATCCCGTTTCGCAGCCAAATTTGTTTTAAAAGAGTCTGACGAGGCAGAAGCATACCGGGACAGCAACAAATCATGTGTAGCAGAGATTTGTGTTTATAGTTGCAGAGTCGGCATCTTATTTTATGTTCAAGGGACTTCCACCCGGGGTTTAATTCTTTGATTTGGAGGGGCACTAGTCTGGCCCATATAATGTTTTTAAGTGCTTTCCTTCCCAGTGCTTGATTAAGATAGGGCTGGGTTTTATGTCCAGTATATGATGTTACCAACCCGGGTGGCCCTCTTCCTGTTACATATTCCACTAGGTCATTTGTGCGCGACAATTAAAAACATTGTTTGTTAATTGCCTTTTAAATTGCCAGGTAGTTTAATGATCCTTGCAGCCAGTTTTCGATTGCCAACCCTAATGTTTCCACCGGTTTTTCCTTGTAACTTTGCCATGGGTTGGTGGTCTCTCCATAAATTGGCTTAAGCATACTTTTTAAGCTTCCGCCTGGGGCTGTTAACACTTGATAGTATTACTTTGAATGCGTTCACAAGCATTCCTTACTTTGTTGCTTTAGGCCGAACTCCAAATGAATTAGGCTGTTACCAGTATAATTGGGAAGTTTAAAAATGCGTTTGTAGGCCAGGCAATAGTATATAAGTAAGCAAATAGACAACTACTAAAGTACAAGTGAAAATACGTTTATATTAGGTTGAGACAATTGTGCACTTCATGGTTTGTCAGTATGCGTGCAGCTTTAAGCAAATGTGCAGGTCTTTTTGTGGTAACAAAGCCACCCCCACCTTTCGAGCTCCCAGAGAAAAGTATGGCCTTGCTACCACCCTCCAATGGGGCCCCTCATCTTCCATAGACCCTCTCTCATGTGTATTTAATTTCGTCTATAGTGCTACTCATCCCAAGTATGTGGGGCAGAGTGTTGGAGTGCATTACAACACACACATATTATATAGAGACAATCACTCATATAAATGTGAAAGTCAATGTATATGAAATGTTGCTTAAGATAATGGGGCTTACAATGTGTAATCATACTTTCATCCATCATTCAGTCTTTCACCATTCAGTCTGTCCTTCCATCTGTGAGCCCATCCATGTCCATATTCATCCATTTACAAACATATCCATCTCGTATCCTTCCATCCATCATTTAACTCATCCATCCCTCAATCCACTTTTTTACTCATCTATCATCCATCCATCTACCCTTTCACCCTATTCATCTGTACACTCATCCATCCACTCTTTCACCCATCTATTCACTCATCCATCCAGCCGTTTACCTATCCAGCCATCCTTTCACTTACTCATTCATCCATCCATTCACGCATCCTTCCACCCATTCACCCTTTCAGTCATCCATTTACCCACCCTCCTTCTCTTTCAACCATCCATCCTTCCATCCACCCACCTATCCATCTACTCATCCACTCATGAATCCATCCATTGAACCTATCATTCATCCATCCTTTTACTCATCCATCCATCCTTTCTCTCATGTATCCACCCTTTCACTCCTTCACTCATCTATCCATCCTCTTGTCCATCTTACCGCCCTTTCACTCACTCATCCAGCCTTACATCCAAGCAAGGGGTGTGGTGGGGCAGGGTTCACTATGCCCCTGCACATAGGCAATCTGAAAAAGTGGAAGGTATGAGTCATGCATGATGCACAGTGCCTGGATGTGGGGCGACTGTGACATGGTGTGGTTTCCAGCGCTTTAAGTGGGATTTAAAAACTAAAGGGTCTCTCCAAAAGGGTGTTTAATGTAATAAAATGCATGGCTTAAACCACATAAGGTAAAAATTTGTGCTTAATATAATGTGCCGCCAGACTGGTATTTTTGTTGCTTCTGTCATTGCATCCAGATATATAATACAACAAGCAACGTTACACTTAGAACAAGTAAAATTACACCTACAATAAGCCAAAACAATTGGCTTTGTCAATGGTTATTAGTTGCATAAAATAAAAAAGCAGCAAACATGGCTGCTATAATGTAACTGTAATCCCTTCCTTTGAACTTCTGTCACCGCCTTCCTTTGGTTAACTGGATTCTCGGGTAGCAGCAGCATGGGCGTTTTTGCACTCCCATGTGACAGAATGCCTTGCCCTGGACCAAGGCAGGAGGAGGCCACCACATGCTGTGTCAGCCTAGACTGACCCATTGTCATTCTATATGTGGCAATCAGCCGCACACAGAATGACAATGGGCTGGGTGGGGCTGCTCTTATGCTTCTATGATAAGAGCGAGGCACCCCATCAGGGAGCTGAGGCCTCTCGCAGGGGAACAGCTCTGTTCCCTGCAATGCCTAAAAGTAGGGACAAAAGGCGTCCTTAAAAAGGATCCTCATGGACAACAGATGTGAGGTCCAATTTACGGACTGTCCGTGAAATTTATGAACGGTTGGTCACTCTAAGTATCACTAGTTATTGTGCTAGTTGTGAGGCCAGGCCTCTACCTCTCCTGACCTGCTCAGGCTCAGAGTATCCCACGGTCTGCCTGCACATTAAAAAGGGCTTTCTGAGCTCCACATAATTTAACAGAGTTCAGTTTTCCTGGAGGAAGAGAACCTCATTTTGGTTTTTCAATTTCCGGTCAGCCCATTTAAAGGAAGGACTCATGTTTCAACATGAGGGCAAGGAACTGGGGGGCATATGTATGAACGGAATTTTTACTCGCAAAAGCTGCGAATCGCAAAAAAGCAGCGTTTGCAACCAAAAATTCGGAAAACGGGATGTATGAGAAAAATCGCATCGCAAAATTAAGGAATCACAAAATTTGCGATTCCTTAACTTTGAGTAAGCATTTAAGGAATCGCAAAATGCGATTCCTTAAATGCTATGCAAGAAGCACTCAAGTTTTGTGATTTCTCCTTAAGAAATTGCAAATTACCACCAACTTCAAGTTGCCGCTCGCCGAGGAGTCCTTGGATCCCGTGTTGCCTTTGTTGCTGCCAGAAGCCCCGTAGGGCATTGCATTCAGTGAGACAGGAGCCCCGCTGGGCATTGGAGTAAGCGAAGGGGGAGCTGCTGTTTAGGAGGACGGGACTGCGAGGGCCAGCAGGCTGTGCGTGTTCCAGCGAGCACACCTGCCGCCTCTTCCCGTGTCTCCGCCCCCTGCCTGCCTGACTGCTGATAACTCCTCGCGGCCCCCGCTTCGCGGGAGCCGCTCGCCGAGGAGTCCTTGGATCCCGTGTTGCCTTTGTTGCTGCCAGAAGCCCCGTAGGGCATTGCATTCAGTGAGACAGGAGCCCCGCTGGGCATTGGAGTAAGCGAAGGGGGAGCTGCTGTTTAGGAGGACAGGACTGCGAGGGCCAGCAGGCTGTGCGTGTTCCAGCGAGCACACCTGCCGCCTCTTCCCGTGTCTCCGCCCCTGCCTGCCTGACTGCTGATAACTCCTCGCGGCCCCCGCTTCGCGGGAGCCGCTCGCCGAGGAGTCCTTGGATCCAGTGTTGCCTTTGTTGCTGCCAGAAGCCCCGTATGGCATTGCATTCAGTGAGACAGGAGCCCCGCTGGGCATTGGAGTAAGCGAAGGGGGAGCTGCTGTTTAGGAGGACGGGACTGCGAGGGCCAGCAGGCTGTGCGTGTTCCAGCGAGCACACCTGCCGCCTCTTCCCGTGTCTCCGCCCCCTGCCTGCCTGACTGCTGATAACTCCTCGCGGCCCCCGCTTCGCGGGGGCCGCTCGTCGAGGAGTCCTTGGATCCCGTGTTGCCTTTGTTGCTGCCAGAAGCCCCGTAGGGCATTGCATTCAGTGAGACAGGAGCCCCGCTGGGCATTAGAGTAAGCGAAGGGGGAGCTGCTGTTTAGGAGGACGGGACTGCGAGGGCTAGCAGGCTGTGCGTGTTCCAGCGAGCACACCTGCCGCCTCTTCCCGTGTCTCCGCCCCCTGCCAGCCTGACTGCTGATAACTCCTCGCGGCCCCCGCTTTGCGGGGGGCGCTCGCCGAGGAGTCCTTGGATCCAGCGTTGCCTTTGTTGCTGCCAGAAGCCCCGTAGGGCATTGCATTCAGTGAGACAGGAGCCCCACTGGGCATTGGAGTAAGCGAAGGGGGAGCTGCTGTTTAGGAGGACGGGACTGCGAGGGCCAGCAGGCTGTGCGTGTTCCAGCGAGCACACCTGCCGCCTCTTCCCGTGACTCCGCCCCCTCTATCCACAGTCAGCTTAAGACCCGAAGTCATTACGCGTCAGCGGGACGCGTGTGCGGGACATTACCCGGGACAAAGCCCGGACTAAGGGCGGACCCTCTGAGACCCTCCGAGAACCGAGGAGACCGGACTGGACATAAAATCCTGGTATTTATTTTGTGATTCATTGCTATCACACCCGAGATTTTGCGTGCCCTTGTAAACCATCGTTGTGGAACTATATTTTTATTTACTATGGCCGAAAAACAGGGTGCACCGTTGAATAAAACTCTTGATGACTATTTTACTAAAGCTTCTCCAGACATGCCATTAGATATTGTTCTGGCAGAGCGTCGTGCTGAGCGCCGCCGCTCTGTGGAAAGTCTAAAAAACCGGCGCTTGTCGCCATCATCCACACCTCCTGTGATTACTAGTGTAAACTCTCAGTTAGTTGATGTCGTTGTTCACACAACTGATAGTCAACCTGTGGTATTAGATGTCACTACCCCTTGTATAATTAACTCCCCCCATCTGGACATTATTGGTCCTGAGGTTGCTACACATACAAGCACCCCTAATGTTTTAAGACCTACTACTCCTATACCATCAAAAATAGTGCGTAGTAGAGTAAAGAAATCTATACTAGTCCCAAGGGTACATGGACCACCGCCATGTAAAAAACGACGAAAAGGGGGTGTTCCATCGCAATCAAAATTAAGTCATTCAGATTTCGGAAAAAAGGCAAAGGCTCCTGCAGTTAGTATTGTTACTACTCCTGCTGCTACTGAAGGGCCTATTATTATTACATCTCCGCCACCCCCTATTTTACCTATAGTCATGGAGGATATTATGGAAGTTTCTGTGCTGTCTAAAGCGCTCCCCACAGTTCGCGAATCTGCCACTTTAGATTCTATAGAAAACTTAATTAACACCTACTCTGCATCGATCTTGGAGAGGCTGATTGAAGTAGAGTCAAGATTAAGCTCACTTGAGCGTGCATTGGGAAATAAGGGCGAGGCGAATCTCAAATCATTGAATTTAGTAACGCATAAAGCACCGAGCGTGACTAAGTCTAGCCCAGCCACTCTAGCCCCAACAGCCAATTCCACCTTGTTGGCGATCCCTTCCACCTTGGTGCCTAAAGGGAATTCTACAACTACTTCTCAACCAATTCCACCCCCAACAAACTCACAAAACAAATTGGCTCCCAAGTCAGCTACTGTCAAAACTAAACCATCTAATGACGTAGTTAGCACCCCAAATGAAGGCCAATCAATTGAAGCAAGGGGACAAAAACCAAGATGGGGAAGGCCCAAACCGGTCCCGAACCAAGAATTACCGCCAGAGGCAGTGCCCTTTGTGGTAGTCCTAACAGGGGTTCCGGTGTTACCTACTAGCAAGAGGGAGGGCTTTGCACAATTAAAAAATAAGATCATGCATTGGTTAAGTCTATACAGACCAATAGCACCCCATATAAACGGTGAAATTGTCCATGTCCGACGCCTTCAATGGCTGGGAAGCAGACCAAAAAACATCGAGGGGGACGTGGTGGTTGTAAACTTTAGGGATCCCAATGCAGTCCAATTTGTATTAAATTGGCCCCCGGGCACTACAAGTAACTGCATAATACCTAGACCATTGACCTTTTTCTATCCAAGGTCTGTGGTTTTTCCCTCCCAGCAACAACCAGCCTCTCATATAACATCTCAAACTATGCCCTGCTCTTATCCACCAGTTATGCAGAGGGCTGGTAACATACACCAAATGATACCACCACTTATTAGACCTAATCCTATGGAGCCTTTCTTTCCCCCAAATCACGCACCTGTACCTGACGTTTTTGGTTGGAATTGTGTCCCATATAGGCAAACCAACCCTAACAATAGAAGAATGGACCACCTAAAGCCCTTCACCCCTTTAGAAACTACCAATAGATTCGACATCTTCAGCGGTCTAGATGACTGTGATTGATGCCAAATGTCTAAGGGGGTTGATGGAAATGAATTGTTGAATGCCAATTTGTTGGGGGGAGGGAGCGAATTCTGTTTACAAAGAGCTGGTGTTAATATTAATGAAACTAAAATTGAGGGGAATGCAAGCTTATTGCCCATGTTAGTTCCAATATCAGGGGATAGTTCAATACCGATGGGAAGTGTTGCACCCCAAAATGAGTTGATGTCTTTAGAGCCTGATGTAACTAGCCCAGAATGCCATATTTCAGTGTCTGTAGAGGGGGGAAATGTTTTGACGCAAAAAATTTTGGAAGCACGGCAACCCTTAAAACTGGTTTCCTGGAATATAGCCGGGTTATCAAAAAATCTAAGGGACCCGGAATGGGCAAGCTTCATTGACACTTTTGACTTTTGTATGTTGCAAGAGACCCGGTCAGTTGAAATTACACACAGGCTAGGATACAAATCTTATGGTGTCAGTGCGATTCCCTCTAGGAGTGGAAGACCCTCGGGAGGGTTGTTTATCTGGGTAAAGGTAGACCTAAAAGTGAACATAGAAGTGATGGATACCAACTCCCCTGATATTCTGATCTTGAAAATCAATGTTTGCAAAGGGAAAAAACTGTATCTAGTCAACGTTTACAACAGACCAACTCCCATCACCAGGGAATCTTCCATATTAACACAACTTGACCTTTTATTGGGTAACCTAGATACTAGAGCGAATTATGTCATTATATCAGGTGATTTTAATTGCAACTATGAGCCTCTTGTGGGGCTTAGTGACATCTTCTCAGAAGAAGACGAGGCTAATGGGATCCCTGTTTTAGATATTACAAAACCAGCTAAATGTTCGCCCCTGGCCCTCCAATTGACGAGACTATGTGCAGAATACTGCACTAGAGCGTGCAATGGACGGCTACCATCAGATACCATGAAGAAGCCTACGTTCTACAGAGGGAACTACAAAAGCAATATAGATTTTATTATCGCCTCAGTGTCATCATGGGAATTCCTTCTTGACATGGAGGTAATAGAAAGATTAGAGAGCGACCATTTCCCTCTAGCCCTTCAGATTGAGGACTCCCTATTTGGAGACACAGTGTCCCCATTGACTGGAGATGTAAATAACGGTGACCAAAATGAGATACACATCAGCAACAACAGACGTTCTCTCAAATGGCCATTAATATTGGGCAATGGTGAAATCATAACAGAAATCTATAAGCTCTTTGTTAGTATCTTTGGAGCATACTCAAATGACACCCCAAAGGAAGGGAATGGCAGTCACTTTATGGAATTACACCATAAATTTTTTGATGCTTTAAAGCCCTTAGTCACCAAGATGCCGAAGAAAAGGCAGCAGAAGACACACAATTTGCCTCACAGCAAACCCTGGTACAACAAGGACTGCAGGGAGTCCAAGAGGGCACTCTTAACAGCAATTAAATCGAAGATCCAAACAAATATTATGTTAGCCAGGAACAATTATAAAATGGTCCAAAAGGCATGTAAAGTTGCATGGGAAGAAGCAGAATGGGCTGATCTGTTACAAGCAGCAAAAACACGAGATAACATAGCCTTTTGGAGGCTGATAGCAAATGGGAATCACCAAGGTAGAGTGGTCAAGGACGTCTATTTAGATGAACAGACATGGGTAAATCATTTTTCTGACCTCTACAAGGAATATGAGGAACCCATCACTGACAGAACTCCAAACCATGCTATTCCGGGGGATACCCTGGATTTTACTCTAGGTGAGACAGAATTGGCGATAACCCAGATTAAATCTGGCAAAGCCCCTGGGCTAGACAAGATTCCGGGAGACTTGTACAAACACGAATTAAAAATTTGGGTTCCATATATAAATCATCTGTGTAACGAGTTATCCCAGAATCTAAACTTCCCAGAAAGTTGGAAGGGGGCTGAAATTGTTTTAATTTATAAGAAAGGTGACAGGATGGACCCTTCAAATTATCGTCCGATAAGCCTAATGGATATATTACAAAAAATCTACACAAGACACATCCTATTCCGTGTCAATGACTGGCTGGACGAAAAGGCAATTTTGTCCAGATACCAAGCGGGATTCAGATCTAAAGTTAGTACAATTGATCAAATTTTCCGCTTTTGTTGCCTTTACTGGAAATACATTAAAATTAAAAAGGGACAACTACATGTTGCGTTCGTCGACCTAAGGGCGGCGTTCGATTTAGTTCCACGCAACCTATTGTGGGAAACACTAAGCTCAGTAGGGTTGCCACCCACCCTGATAGCGCAAATAAAAGAGCTACATAGAGGGAACTTTGCCAGAGTACGGTGGTGCCCAAAAGGCGAGTTAACCCCCAAAATACCAATCGAACGAGGTGTGCGCCAGGGGTGTGTACTGGCCCCTACACTATTTTCGCTATTCGTGAATGACATTCCGTCATACTTGGAAGGATGTAACAACGACTCTCCCAAGTTGAATGGTGAAAAAGTTACTTCCCTATTGTTTGCGGACGACACCATTCTAATTTCCTAGACAAAAAAAGGTCTCCAGTCTCTCTTAAATTCCTTCTATGACTATTGTAACAAGAAGGGACTGCAGATAAATGGGAAAAAGACAAAGTGTATGGTCCTAAATCCAACTAAAAGTGACAAGGGCTGTCTAACTTTAAATGGATCAAAACTGGAATCAGTCCCGCATTTTGGATATCTGGGGGTAACACTAGACTCCAATTTTACATGGAAAGCCCAATTGGAAAAATGTAAGATGCTGTTTAGCCAGAACACAAAACCCATTCTCAGAGAGCAAGGCCAAAGCACTAGCAAGGCCGTGTCTCCAGCAGTTGAACTTTTTAAATTCAAGGTTCAACCTGCTGTATTATACGGTTCTGAAATTTGGGGCCCAGGATCCAAAGATGCTTTTAGGGTCTTGGACAACAACTTCCTGAGAAGTCTGGTTAGAGTTCCTAGAAGTACTCCTCTGGTTCCACTACAGCTTGATCTAAACTTTCGTAGAACGGGCCACCATATTATTCTACGTCCCTTATTGCTATGGATCAGGCTGTGGCGTGTACCCGAGTTGCAAGCATATAAAAATGGGCTAACAGAAATCATGGAGCTTGACAGCTTCAATGTGATACCCTGGTTTAAACATGTTAAATTCTGGCTTACCTTAATAGGTTTGTCGCACTACTGGGAACAACCAGATCTACTTCCACCACATTCAAAAACCATGGTAAAAAAGTGCTTTTGGTCGTATATTACGGGTATGATCAAAAACGCTTCATTTAATGGGTCACTTGTAACAAGATTCCTTAACTTTAAAGATGATCCATTCTTCGAGTCATTTCTGGATGAAATAGAACCACCGTTAGCAAAGACCTTATTTCTGAAATTCAGATATGGTAACCTTCAAATCGGTTCTACACTGGCTCGTTGGACTGGTGGTGTAAACCCGGTGAATCATGTAGAGGGTGAATTATGTACCATGTGTGGATGTAATCAACAAGAAAACGAGTTACACATCCTCTTCTTCTGCCCAACATATGCCCAGGCTAGAAGAAGATGGATCAAACCCATATGTTTAACATTAGGTGTAAGATCATGTTCTCAGGCCCTAAGGATTTTCTTGTCTAATACTAGCCAACCTATCGTATTTAGCGTTAGCAAATTCTTGCACAGTATCTTTTTTCAAAGAAGAAAATTGGGTTATAAACTGTAAAATGTTGATATACCAAAAGTGTAGTCGATATGCCAAAATTGCTTTTTGTAACAACTGAAGGACAACTGATGAAATTCTATTCCTGTCGCCTGTATTTCTGATGAAATTCTATTTCTGTCACCCATAACTGTTCCTATTGAGTTGAATAATTATTATGAATGTTTAGACATCCTAACCCTTGATTTTGGAATCGACATGAAAATTGAATGAATTTTATAGTATGCTATGCATTTTAAAAGAATGTTTTATTGTTGTAATGTATTGTTCTTTTATGGTATTCATGCCGAAATAAAGATAAATTGAATTGAATTGAACTACTTTTTCAGATACCAGAGACTCCGACGGAGATGCCCCGGAGGAATTTGATCATAAGTTTGACCAAGGGTACAATTCGAACCCTCAAAACAGACCCACCCACTATGAAAGAAATGCCCCTCAGAACCGTTTTTTGAGGAACCGCCGGGGCAACTCCCGCCCGAGAACGAGACCTGTCCAAACGAGGAACTACTGTCCTGTTCAGGGCCAACCCCAGATGTATGTACAGACCAGGCAACAACAGTATTGGAGAACGTAAGGGGCATCCCAATATTCAACCTTTCTAGCAAAATAATAGACCACCTATCCACCGATTTACTAACCAGAGGTCTTACATTTGTACCCTCGGCCAACTTCAACAAATTCGAATTCATGAAAGACTTACAATCTTTTTTCAGAAAAATTCACCTTAGGAAATTTTTTGCTGATCGCCCTTCCCCCGAAGATGATCTGAACGCATCTGGACTCAAACCCCCATCTTCCTTCACTCCCTTGTTAGAGACTGTAGGGAGCGAGAATGAAATATTTGAAAAGGCGGTTATGAGAAAAATGGAAAGAATTATCCAATATGTCCTGATTCCTAGTTTCAACCTATCTCTTCAAGAAAGAGAATCTTTAACCAAGATAAAAGCCTGACTATAAAACCCTGAGACAAGGGAGGAGGGATTGTCATTTTTGATACTTCCACCTATATCAATAAGATGACTGCCCTCCTCTCTTCGTCTGACCATTACATCAAGGTGACTCATAATCCTGAACCCAAGCTCAAAACCTATATCTTGAAAATTGTAGAGGAAGCATGTGAAGAAGGACACATATGCCAACAGGAGGCGGAGTTCCTAGCACCTAGTTTCACCAGGATTCCTATCATTTATGGAGTCCCCAAGACCCATAAAGACACCAGGGATCCCCCCCTGAGACCCATTGTCTCTACCATCGGGGCGGCGACCGAACCCCTCTCCAAGTATCTAGACAAATTCCTCAAACCGATGGTAAGCAATCTGAAATCCTTTGTGAGGGACACGGGACACTTTATTGAACGAGTAGAGGGCATCCCATTCTTTGAGGATAGGGAATCCTTGTGACCTTGGATGTGGAATCTTTGTATTCCAACATCCCCCAGAAGGGAGCCTTCGACACAATAGAAAGAATCTTGAGCCACACCTAGGAGATTCAGAATGCCTCCTTCATTCTTCAGTGCCTAAAAATAGTTCTTTATGAGAACTACTTTGAGTTCAATGGTACCATACACAAACAAATACGAGGAGTTAGCATGGGGGCCAGTTGTGCCCCCAGTGTCGCTTGCCTTTATGTAGGTGAGTTCGAAAGAATTAACATCTACAATGAACTGGCCCCCTTCCATGAGAATGTTAAAATATGGTCTCGATTTATCGATGACATATTTTTCATTTGGAAGGGGGACCAGGAATCCCTGGACGAATTTTTACTTTGGTTTAATGCAGCTTATCCCCATCTTTGTTTTACTCTACATTCCAGCAGAACCAGGATTGAGTTCTTAGACCTATGGGTAGAGCATAAGGAAAGCCAACTTAGTATTTCTTTGTACACCAAACCAACCGCCAGGAACACCTTGCTGCAGTATGACAGCTTTCATCCCCGATGTCAGAGAGATAGCATCCCCTACAGCCAATTCCTTCGAATTCGAAGAAACTGTTCTGACATCGGGGACTTTTTACAACAAGCAGACATCTTGAAAGCTAAAGCTGGGACCCTCCATTCAGTCAGTTATGAATACCTCACTGGCGAAAGGACAAGTCCTGAGGGAATGGAAGATAGCGGTGGTAAACCCTATAAGGAAGAAAGCGGCCTCCCCCTGGACAGATCTTTCCAACCTCCGGCCCATCTCCCTCCTACCCTACATCGGTAAAATGATAGAGAAGCAAGTGAACACCCACTTATCGAATCACCTCGAAGCAGCAGAAGGCCTGGACCCCTCTCAATCTGGGTTCAGGCCAAACTACAGCACCGAATCGGCCCTACTAGAAGTGACCAATAACATCAGGTTGACACTGGATAGTGGGGGGTCTATGATTCTGGTGCTGTTGGATCTGTCTGCTGCTTTCGATACAGTGTCTCACAAAGTGCTTCTCGACCGTCTGAGGGATGTAGGGCTGGGAGGTGCAGCCCTGTCTTGGGTGGAAAGCTTCCTCTCCTGCCGCTCTCAAGAAGTCAGGCTGGGCTCCCATAAATCCACCTCCAGGGAGCTCACCAGGGGTGTGCCACAGGGCTCATGCCTTAGCCCCACATTATTTAATGTGTATGTGGCCCCCCTGGCCGACTTAGTGAGGCCATATGGGTTTACCCCGATATCCTACGCTGACGACACCCAGCTGCTGTTCCCCTTTAAAACTTTTACACCTGCCCTGCAAAAATCCTTTGCAGAAGGCATGAGGGCCGTGTCAAGATGGATGGCCGAAAATTGCCTACAATGCAACGTGGGCAAAACTGAAGTTTTATTGTTCGGGGAGGCGGCAACATTATGGTCCGGGGAGTGGTGGCCCACAGAACTAGGACCAGTTCCTGTCCCAAAGCAGACTGTCAAAAACTTGGGGGTCTTATTCGATCAAGCCTTGACTTTTAAACATCATGTCAACCAAGTTGCTGGCACATGCTTTAGGGCCATCGGACTATTGAAAAGGGTGTTCCCCTATATACCTGATAGTCACAGGAAAACCCTAGTCCAGGCACTAGTGATCAGTAGATTGGACTACTGCAATGGCCTTCTATTGTCAACTAATGAAGGCCAATTAAACAAATTGCAAGTAGTCCAAAACACGGCGGCGAGGTTAGTCCTCAATGTTCCATCTAGAACTCCCTCCCGTCCTCTACTAGCCAAACTCCACTGGTTGCCAGTGTGGCAACGCACAAAGTTCAAAATTCTGTGTACCATTCATAGATGCCTGACAGGAAAGGGCCCCAAATATCTGACTAAAGCTTTTCAACCCTATGTTCCAGGCCGATCACTTCGATCGAGTAATCTCCAATTACTACAGGTCCCTAAAATAAAAAAATCTCGTCAGGGAGGTCGTGCTCTGGCACACACAGGACCCGCTCTCTGGAACTCCCTTCCCCTTAAACTCAAACTCATCACCAACCATTTATCCTTTCGTAAAACCCTCAAGACTCACCTTTTTACTATTAATTAATCAGCTCTTGACTCACTACCTCTGTAAATGACCAGGCATGGTACAAATCTCCTTATCCAGCACAAGCGCGGAGATACCCCTTCGGGGATTTATTCAGGCGCTATAAAAGCACATAAATAAATAAATAAAATAAACTGAAGCACAAAGGGTATCCACGCAGACTAATCAAGGACTCCTTCAAGAGGGCGAGATACACAGATAGGGAACACACGTTTGGACCCCAACAATAAACTTGTAATGACCAACTGGTTTGCATTGTAAAACATTCTGAACTGAATCACAAAGTTCGCCAAGAAATCAACTCTAACTGGCATCTACTTAATTTGAAAAATAATGACACCTACCTGACTAAACCCATCTTTGCCTTTAAAAGAAACAAAAATCTTAAAAACCATCTGGTGAAAGGCAAACTTCAGGAAGTATTACCTACCATCCAATCGGGTATAGGTAACTTGGATCCAATATATGGCAATCACCAGTGTGGCACCTGCCAAGCCTGCCCACTAGCAATTGTAGGAGACACCATTACGATTCATGACCGTAAGATATCAGTGGCACCGAACAAAAAACTGACCAACTGCCGCACCTCCAATATCATCTACGTTATCCTGTGCCCATGTGGTTTGCCATATGTGGGAGAAACAGGCAGAGAGTGCCGCATCCGCATAGGGGAGCACATATCCAATATTAGAATTTCTGCTCCCATTGTCAGTCACTGGATCAAAATGAACCACCAAGAAAAGGACTTAAGATGGTTCATCCTGGAAAAAATCTTACCGGGAAAAGGAACGAATCCTACTACCCTCCGAAAGAAATGCGTGGTTTATTGGATTTTTTTGCTCCAATCTGTCTGTAGAGGCTTAAATGAAGAATGTCCGTGGTCCCAAGCGATCATCTGAGTGTCTATAAATCCCCCTGTCTAAATATTACCTTAGAACCCGGATGCAATCCTTCTGGAAAAAGCCCCTGAATGAGCCCCATACCTGCTTGAAACGACTCCCATACTAAAGAAAATCATGTGCTAACAGCTTTAATCCGATTCCCCGTTGTGGGGTAAGATTAATCTCCTTTGTCCCCCGTGGGCGTTTTTGGATCATCTTACCCATTGAAAGGAAAAACACATTGGACTTTGAATCTTAGTACTGAACCCTATGTCCCACCTGTCTCTTTTGAGAACGGTACCAACTTGACCCTTCTCTCCACTGAGATCGTATGTGTTTTACAATGACGAAGGAAGGGAAAACTATTACTATACCATCTCCTCTTTGAAGAAATTCCCTGGGGAATCTTATGAGTCCATTTTTTACTACTATTCCTTTACCTGAACGAGAACCATTTTTGAAAAGGGAGAAACGGAATAGAACACCTCTCACAGTCCCCTGTCTATCTCCATGACTCTCCAGCTGGAATTAATCTTGGAGCTTTTTTTAAAGATCAGGGCGGCGAGCGTCCAGGACTCGGCTTCATTGAACGAGGTGGCGACCCGGCATGACGACCGTATGAGAACGGAATCCGTCCCGCGACACGATGTAAGTAAGAAGCTCGTGCCCCAGTGTGTTTGTTAGGGTGGAACTCTGTAGATACTTTGAACCGATAATTAGAGCCCCCTATTAGCCTTGTTTAATCCTCTGCATCATTTGGCGTCCTCTTGTGGGGAACCGACTGACGAACTGACGCGGGTGGTAACTACTGTTTAACCCGCGGCTTTACTTAAGCGTCCTCTGCTGTGGAGTGTACCGAAGTGGGCGCTAACTAACCTTTTCTGAGGTTGTAACTATATCCATTGCGCTTGTCTCCTCCTATTATCCTGTCTGAAAGCAGCTTTTGTTATTTCTTTCAATCTAGATGGAGTTATTTATCGATGACCCATGTTGAAATATCGCGTACCTGCCCGGATATTCTAACTGAGAGGATCTATCGGCACTAACTAAGATATAGGTAAATTGCGATCGCTTTTAGTATACTTATGTTTAGAGTGCCAGGTTTGCCGCTCGCCTTCTCCCACTAGACGGAATTGTTGTTAGCCTCAGTTCCATCTTTAAACCTTCTAAATAGCCTGTTTAATCTACCCGCTTTTTCATCCCTCCCAGAAATTGGATACTATCCCCCTTTTATCTACCGGGGCAACGGACCCTGTTTTTCCTGAATCCCCGAGGATTTCTCACCTTCATTGTACATAAGACAGGTAAATAGCCTATACTTTGATTGTTACACCCATTGATAGAGACTATGTATTGAACGGCTCATCTAAGAACTAGCAAGGATGACACCATTTACTATGAGTGCATGTGACTCCATCTCCCTGTCTTCTCCCCACTTTATACCTAAGTAGATCTTCATTCCCTTACAGGAATTCTTAATCTGAGATGATCTCACTATCTTTGATCCTTCTATAAACACTGAGACTGACTTCCCTTATTTACCTAAGCCTAGTCGCCTGCGAAACCAACTATTGAACTTTCCAGGTAATATGTCCTAATAGTATTGACCAAAATCCCTGAACTGATCCTTTATCGAGTGATCACTCCCTACTCTTTATCCCCATTTATCCATGTATTGTTTGACGGGTGCATTTCTTCTCCTCAGAAATTCCGTTGAATTGTGAAAGAACGCCGTAAGCCCGTCTGGACCTACCTATAAATGATGCCAGGTCGAAGAAATTGTTACGAACTATAGTTCACCTAATAGGACTCCTCTATCATTGAGATCTTGATTCCTGGTTTCATATGTAAGTCCCTTGATAATACCAGGAACTTACAGAGTAGAAGCCGACTAAAATCATGAAGTTGATTTGGAAAGTTACAAAATAAAGGACTTTTTTAACTAAGAGTTGAGACAGTTCGAATGTTCTCCCTTGCCACTACCCCCTTAGACCTGTGAAGCCAAATGAAGTGAGTGAGCTTGTATATATAGAAAGAGAGATGGATGCATGCAAGATGGATGAATGGATTGAGTCTGATGGAGAAACTCCCCGACTCCCTGTGAGTCTTATGAGGTTTTTGTTGAAACCCGATGGATATAATTACAAAAATATACATAAAAACCCTTATGGACCAGTATGCTCTATGCCATTTTTAACCAAGTTGATTCTAGAAACGTATGAACTGTTTTGATACTTTTGTTATGCTATCCCATTAAGTGTATATATTTATTAAAAAAAACTTTCTTCCGCACCACAGTGTTGTTCCCCTGTCCCACGGTACCTCTTGGCGCTGATGAAGGTGTGGCCTGACCTGGCCGCTTCACCGAAACGCGCGTAGGCGTCCATGGTGTTGATGACAGTGATCCTTAGTCATCTCTTGGATCGGCCCCTTTTTACCTACAGATAATGCTTTCCTGTATTTAAAGTGTATTTCCATCTGACCTTCTATTCAGGCATTTGTGTATCATGATCTGTTTTTTAGAGCTATGAAGTATGAATGATGTTGCATGATTGTGTCTTGAGTGAACATTGATGAGGTATGAGTGGTTCTGTGTGGGACTTCCTATTGAGTTATGAATTTTTAATGAATTGTTATTTTATTTGATATAAGTGTTGAATATCTACCCCTGTGTGAACTATTATTCTACCACTGTGTGAACTTAAAAAGATAAAAAAGAAAATAAATAAATAAAGAGAAAAATTGACTCTATTCTAATGTTGTGATTGTATCTCTTGGCATCGCTCTCTGGTCCATTAAGGTAATTAAATTCCTAGGACCCTAGTATAGGGCCCCTTTATTCACGGCAGGGTCTCTTCTCTTTTGTACTGGTTTTCCCCCCTACCTGCCTCCCATTTTGTATCCCCTGGGGAACCCCCTTCTTTTTGTAGTTCATTGATCTCTTAGCCACACTGAACCTCTGTCCTATATCTGTCATTTTGCCCCTAGTTCCTATTTATGTTGAATCCCTTTATAACATTAGGCGCTATTTAAACAGAAAATGAAAGAAAAAATTATGTATTCTGTCATCAGATGTTAGCAATTATTGCAATGAATGCCCCTGCTCTCAGAAGCTTTAAGTAATGTGTATTGTGACTGCTGCTGGCCTTGTTGCACTGTTAAGTTTATAAGGCGTGTTACTTACTCAGTACATTTTAGGGTTGATTGGATGCACTCTTGCGGCTCTTATCTGCCTGAATCCCTGAGTTTGATCCACCCCAGGGTAGCATCTTTCTTCTATGTGGACGTTCTTAGCCTCATATTCTATGTGGTTCAAACTGTATGTACACAGACCACTCAATAGATAGGAGGTGTAGGCTTATGTGCTGCGCCTACTCACACTTCTCTCTTACAACCATATGTAAACACAGCTTCATACTTGTTTATGACACAGTTACAGCAGGTCAAGCCACATCCACCCCCCAAAACACTTCAAACGTAGACCAGGGTGCACTCACACCCTTCTATCCATCAACTAGAATGGACAGCTTAAGAAACCCATGTTTCACTCATTTGCTCCTCAAATTCACGCAGAGGCATAGCAGGAGAACTTATGCGCAGAACCTCTGTCCTGATGCATGACATCAAACATTTCCCCATAAAGACAGCACGACAAAGACGCATTGTTTCACTGATGTCAGTCCATGAAGTAGTGTGTTACGCTGCCGTAAATGGGTATTCCACTATCGAGCACTTTATAAATACAACTACAACATAAGACAACGTATTTGAGCCCTACAGCACTGCGATGGCATAATAATAGCAATACAGAGCTAGGCAAATCTCTGGTAATATAACAGATCACTGCCTTCAATAAACATACAGACTTTACGTGGACCTTGATTCTAAGTTGTGATTTAAATTCCGCTGCATGCACAAAGGTATGTTTGCACATAGATCAGAATGAAGCGTTGTGCATCAAGTACCAAATGCTACACTTTTCTCCTTACAGATTGAAACAGAAAAAAGACTGAGAAAATCTATCATGATTACATGCTAAGACATAAATGCAAAACGTGTAATATTCGGGGTGTTAAACTCGGATTCCAAATGTGAGGCTTCATTCTAAGAAGGAGTTAATTATATTACCCATTCAGTACCTCACACTAGGGTGGCAGCAATTAGTGTGCACTAAATTGGCATTCAAATTCTAAATAGCTGGGAAACATGGTCATAGTCTCAAACTCTGTCATTGTGTGTCTATCATGATGATATCCATACAGGTACATAGCTTACAATAAATGAGTCTAGGTTTGGGGTCTTCAAACCCAATTTTCTATCTGCTGTAACTTCATAACCCTTAACAGCCCAGAAGATGTATGTCCAGTTGGACTCTTAAATTTGTATCTGTGGATGTTACCACTGGTTTTTACTTCCTTAACACCTGTTTTCATCTAGCATTGTCACTAGCGGATAGAGGAAAGGGATTGCCAAAATCCTTTTGAAGAATCCAGACTAGGATCATACAGCAGAAGCTAACTTTAGGCTCATTTTCCATCTGCGAGGAGTCACTAGAAATGGTGAGAAGTTCTGGTTACCTAGCTTTCTAAACCTCCTGGAGAGCACGATTTACTAAATGAAAGCATGATGAGATGAAAGCCTGGTTTTGGCACTGAGATGCTTCTGTAGCTCTACTGATTGACTTCAGACAAGATTACAAGGATGGCATTTCTACCTGTCTCATCCTCCTTTTGCAGTTGTTCTAATGTTGCTACCTCCATGTGAGGATTTTGGAAAAAAAAGTATTTTATTCTGTGTCATTTGAAAATGTGTGCTATTAATGCTACCAACATTTCTAGATAGAACCATGCCAATGCTTTCTGGGTCAGCTATTTAGAGGCTTACCGGCGTTCACAATATGGCAGTGTGTCTTATCATGGATTTCAGGAACTTTTACCGGTTTTATGAGGCTTGCTGTCAGATACACTGGTTGCCTGTTTCTAGAAGGATGCATTATAAAGTGCTCGGCTTTGCCCACAGCGCCTATTGTGAAATAGGTCAGATGCAGCTCATATTTTCCTTCCAAGTCTAAATGATCCCTTCATTTTGGCTCTTCTCTCTTACTGTCAGTATCCTGGATTTAAATGGTTCTGTGAGGGTGTTGGGGGGCGCTGTAGGTCTTCTCTCTTTTGGTACTTGCTCTATTTGCAATGCACTCCACCCTGTGCTGTGTAAAACGGATGAAGACTTAAAATTAATCAATTTTTATGATTAGCTTTATATGCTTTTTGCTATTGTTAATTTGGTGCCAAGATACCTTAGGGCGTTTGCTGCATTTTATAAATAACCAGTCAACTTCTATATTGCATGCATTGGTTTTCAATATATTTAGTGGGTGACCTGAGGCACAAAATGCAGGATGGCTGCCAAGGTTAGAATAAATTGAGTAGAAGGGATGGATTGTGGATCTTGTTCTTTGGCGATGGAGCGCTGTCACCCGAGGAATAGCTCAGGTGCCTGATGCCTGATCCATGGATAGACTGTGAGAGAGTTCAGCTATGTAAAGCCTGAACATATAATTTATGTCTAACTAGAAGTACACCTCTGCCACCTAAAGCAAAGGACTCTTTGAGCAGAATCTGGGTCATTGTAAGACAGATGTGGATTTTGCTTTAAAATATTCCTTGTGTATTTCTCCAGAATGGTGCCTACACAGAGGCAGTAAAACGTTATTCTAGTGCAAAGCTTAGCCTGGGTCTCTCAAAAGCAGCATACATCTGATATTGTGCATAACAGGTTACCAACATGAAAGCATTGCACAATGAAAACACCTGTAGAAATCATAAGTGCACAAAAGTAAAGAAATGTGAGACCAGTTTTTTTGAGTACAACTCCAGTGTCTCCAAGCTTGCTTCTGACCAACCGGTCAACATTTTAATACAGGCTTCAACTCAACGTTCTGAACGGGGCATACCAGGGTAACAGATAAAAGGAGGGAAAAGAAAGCAGGGGAAAAAAGGAAAAGGTGAGGAAATGGAAAACAGATTTGGAAACACATCTCCTTAAAGAAAATGGAACATGCTAAGTATAATATTTGAGCTCATTACATTGTTGATCATGAGGAACGAACAAAGCTCTCTATATATATTGCAGTTCATTACATTTTCCTACAAGAGGGGAAACAAAACTTTTTTTAGTGAACTATATAGTCTTTCTGCCAAAAAAACAAAAGTTGCTTTAGTGCATTGCATAAACTTTCTGCAAAATGGGAGGGCATTTTTTTCATCCGCATTGTGCAACAAGTTGTCTTCCTTTCTATGGAAGGACAGTGATCCTTGTGGGACAATGGACCGATCTGTCCATACTCCACATACGTCCACTATCCAAAATCCCCCTATTCCATTTTACTTGCGTGACCCATTCCGGTTCGTAATACCTGTGGAATTTTGCCTGACTATTGACTGGTCTTTTGACAAGTACCCATTGCCCTTCCTTCCATTCCTGGATTCTCACACCCCATTTACCATTATACCACTTCATGTACTTGTCTTGGTGTAGAGAATGTTCCTTTTTATGTCCTCCTGGTCCTCCTCTACCCCTTTATCAGTGAATAACCATTTCAGGGTTAACTTATAGGCTGGTTTTCTTCCTCTCAGCATCTCAAAAGGAGATAACCAAATCACACTATTGGGAGTGGTATGATAGAACCAAAGCACGTCTTTAACGTTTGTACCAGGGGTTTCCCTACTGCAGTTGCCAATTGCAAGGATTTCTTTGTCATTATATTGCATCATTCCACTAAGCCATTGACTTTGGGGAATACAATGGAGTTTTCACATGTTCAATGGACAGATGAGAAATAAATGTCCTCATTTCATCTGAGCATAATTGGACTCCGTTATCCCTAATTAGGGCATTAGGAATCCTAAAGGTCTCTGACAGGGATGCTGTAAGACTATTTGTGCTGATATTATTGACAAATCTTACTGAGATCCAATAAGAATAATATTCAACCAAAACTAATACATATTTGTCATGTACACATAAGGTTTTCATGGGACCAATAATATCCAGCCCTAATTCGACCCACAGGCAGGGAGGAACACTAACTTGTTGAAGAGGAGTTCTATGCACACATTTGGAAATGTCACTCATGCTACATGCCTGCAAATCTCTTACTTTGCTCTCCACCCTCGACTCCATATATTGCAACCAGTAGACCACTCTCACTCCACTCTTGGTCAGACTTCTCCCTAAGTGGCGTTCATGGGCTAAGTCAACAATGCGTTCTCTTATTTCCGATTGAGGGATGAATCTTCTTAACTGCAGAACTAGACAACTATCCATCATTAACTTGTTACTTATATTCCAAAAAGCTTGCTCCATGGGCAGATTATTGAATTTTGGTGCCCACCCATTCACTATTTTCTCTTTGGCAGCAGTCAAAGTTTTATCTTTTCATAGCGGCTGGAACAAATATGGCTCATATGGTGTTCTTCTGGTTCAGGATACACCCTTTGTCCTGTTGTATGGGTATTCTAGATAAGTAGTCTGTTGCCATATTTTTAACCCCTGGTGCATACTCCATTTTAAAGTAAAAACCTTGCAGACCTACAATCCGTTGAGAAATACAGGGTTTGGTTTTCTCTACACTCTTAATGGAAAGAACAGACTCTAGTCGTGTGTGGCCTGTTTCAGATAGAATGGTAAATCCCAAAGGTAGCATTTAAAATGATTAATTTCCCCCAAAAATGCCAAAGCCTCTTTTTCCACTGTAGGGTAATTGAGTTCTGCATCTCTTAATGTTCTTGAGGCAAATGATATAATACTCTCTGAGCCTTCCTCTTTTTGGAATAAGCTGGCACCTAATCCTTTGTTACTGGCATCCGTAGTCAATGGTGTTTTCATATTAACATTAACGTTTCTTATACTAGGAGCATTGATAATGGCTTGTTTGATTCTTTCAAAAGATTCACCATGTTCCTCTTTCCATTCACAGTTTGTACCATTCTTAAATAAGGCCTTATGGATTGTACTTAGTCTGCAAATATTTTTTACATACTTGGACATATATTCCGTCAATCTCAAAAATGATTTGATTTTATCCTTATTAGAGGGAATTGGTGCATTCTTTATTGCTTCAAAAAGGTAGTTTGTTATCGATCCATTCCTTGGACATAATATGCCCTAGATATTCTACTGTGGTAACCCCAATTTCCCATTTATCTCTCTTGATGGTAAGTCTTGCCTTGTTTAGACATGCCAGTACATTGCGTACGTTTGAGTTAGTTTCTGCCTCAGAGGACCTATAGGTAAAAATGTCATCTTGGAAGCACATAACGTTATTGGTTACCCACAAAATATGCTTTATAATTCTCTGAAAAGCAGCCGCTGCTGAGGCTGAGTGGCTGACCCAAAGGGTATCCTAAGGAATTTGTACGTTCCAAAAGGTGTAGCGAATGAGGTCAATGCTTGTGATTCTGGGTGAAGTTATATTATGTTATGGTCATTTAGCATATATAGTGCACAAATCATCACAGGAGGGGTATCTCGCTGCACAGATAGATTGCAGGCAGAGGAGACAACCAGATCAAAACAATTCTGTTTTGAGCAGTTTCCTGAATTTGAAGTGATCAGAGCATGTGCGCATGTGGTAGGGTAATGTGTACCAATACAATGGACCTAAGTACGAAAAAAAATGACCTCCCATTCAGGTATTTCTTATGTGCGGGCCTACAAGCAAAGCTTTGTCGCTGGTTGTGAGGCACCTTGCAACAGTAAAGTTTTTGCTTTGAAATTAGGTAGCTGGGGCCTTTTTCTAACAATGCCTTGAGGATAAGACAACAAATGTTTTTAATGGTTCTTTTCCTGATGGGCATCCAGTGTAAAGGTATGGAGATGGAGCATGATGGAATGTTGAGAATGAGACTGGCAGCCGTATTCTGGACAACTTGTAGCTTGGCTAATAAAGTCTCATTGGCTGAAGCAAGTAAAGCATTGCCATAATCAAGTCTGCTCATTATAAGTGCCTGTTCTAATGTTTTCCTTGGTGAGAGCAGAAGAAAAGGAAAAGCTTTCCTCAGCAAGCGCATAATGTGATAAATGATGCCCATAGTGGTAAGGACCTGCTCTTTAAAAGTCAAAGCTTGGTCCAGATGAACGCTCAAGTTCTTCACAACCTGATTGGGTGTAGGAGTGGAACTTAGTTCCGGGGGCCACCAGTCCGGGCCCAGAGTTATTGAGCTTTCCTGAACAGCATGAGTTCCACTTTTTCTGCGTTCAACTAAAAGCAGTTCTTGCTCATCCAGGTGGCGATTGCAGTCATCTAAGCTAGGATTGTTTTTTTTAACTTTAGCCCGGTATACATCAAAAGAGATGACTAACTGTGTGTCATCAGCATAGGACATCAATTTGAAACCAAAGGATTTAACAATTTTATCCAAGGGGGCAATGCAAATGGTGAACAGTTTGGGGCTCAGTCAAGGGCCCTGTGGAACTCCCTTGTCAATTAACATTGTATGAGATTTATAAATGTCCAGCGAGATAGTTTGAGGTCTATTAGTTAACCTAGTGACATGCAGATGACAAATCAGCATAATGAATTACTTTGCATCATGTATGAGACTAAGTATTTCTTTAATTCTAGCCAGGGGGTATCAGTTTACCCATATACTGAACTTTGAGGTTTTTAGGTCTACACTTAAGTGTATATAGTTACCACCGATTTTGGGAGCCAGAACTATTGGGGAAAGTCATTCAGTACATTCAATCAATTCTATGACTCATTGCTCAACCAGCTTATCCAGTTCCTTCTTTAAAGGTGCCTTCATCATGAATGTGATTGGTCTAGATTTATGTACAACAGGTACTGCTGTAGATTTCAACCTAATCTTATGTGCAACTTCTTTGAGTAAACCCAACCTCTTTGGAAACACACCTGGAAATTCATCACACATATCTTTCTCTGTCTCCATTCTTGCAAGGAGTAAAACCTGTTCCTCACTATTAGGATCCAGTTTCATATCCAACATTTTTCGGTGTTTCCACCTTAGTACGTCTAATTCTTATTTAGTTAGGTAAACATTCCTATTGTGTGTCTGTCTTTGAAGGACATCCTCAGTCTGACCATGCCCTTCAACGGTATGGGGGATTTATTATATTCTCCTTGTTTGATTTCAGGTGGTCCCAACACATACTCATTACCAATCATCATTTCATGAAACCTCTTGCTGTCAATTATGGTGTATGGAGAACATGAATTAGGAAATACTTTCATCCTTACTCCATCCAAAAAGATATCATTTCATTTCATTTATCTTTATTTCGGCAATTTTTGGCCAAAAAGATGTACATACAATAATAAAAACTACCATCTATAAAATCTTGAAAATACCTGGATGATAAATAATGCAATAGGCACAGGAATTAGTATAATACATTATTCAAAATCAGTCAATAGACATCTGCATCATCAATTCTAAAAGTATTTTGAAAAGTGCATGTGGAAAGATTAAGATTAGGTGTTATTTACTAGAGCCCTGCTCTTGACCCATATTGCAGCAAGGAATTTTGCTACACCGAAAACAACCTTGCTAGATAACTCTCTTTTTTAGGCATGCAGTGTGTCATTCCCATATTTCTGCATAGAGGCACAAGCCAATACCTCCTTGTTCTTCAATAGGCAGGACAAAAAAACATGATATGCAGGTCATTTTCCAAATCACAGTCGCAGCTGGGACAATTTTCCGGGGAGGATGCACACCATTTAGTGGTAAAGACTCTAATTGGTAAGTACCATACCTCCACTGTAAATACAACTTCCTAGTTAAAACAGGGAAAATATCATCCAGGACACATTCACAATAGTAACAATCTTTTTCCTTTAACCCCTTCGATGCTGATGACGGCCCCCAGTCATCATGCATCATGGTGGGCGTGTGCTGATGACGGCTGGGGGCCGTCATGAACCCGCCCACTTCAAAAAATGCCGCACAGGCGCAGAATCGCGCCCGCGCCCAAGGGGTTAAAGTGCCGGTTTGTACATTGCGTATGGAGGTGGATAATTTATTTTCATTAAAAAGATTTGATAAGCTTTTCCTTGAAACCCTGGTGCAGGCCATTTCGGGGTCATACCACTGTTCTGGGACCCCTAGCTTGATGAATTCATTTTTAATATAATCAAGCCATGGCATTTTCACAGCATTTGCCAAATTTAAAATTTCTAGAAGTTGCTGCCTGTAGTTCAGGAGCTCCGGTGTGCTCCATAACCTCCGCCAGAATGTCAGTGGCTTCAGACCCAAGACCTCATCTATCGGCCTAAGGCCCATGTCGAGTCTAAGAGGTAGCAGGGGGGTAATAGGAGACAAGGTTAGTAGTTGTCTGAGGAATTTATTTTCTGTGATGACAATGTCAGACACACAGACATGCCCCCATAATTCGCCCCCATAGGTGACTGCACCTCTTGCCTGTGTTTTGTAGATCTCGATGGGAGGACCAATGGGTTTGATTGTGGAGGAATTAGAGAGCTTAAGAATACCCCCTATTAGCTGTGCCTGTTTGAGTTGGGATTTGATTTGGTGAGGGGCCCACGTCATACTTTCGTTTATAGTTACCCCTAAGTGATCAAAAATCTCACCCCTTTCCAGCCTAGTCACTCCAATTATAGGGTTTGGGCGTGTGGTTACTGGGGAATTAAAAATAATACATTTTGTTATCAAGGCATTGATTTTCAAGCCTCGTTCCACACAGAATGCCACAAAACCGTCCAATACCTGTTGTATCCCCATTGAGGATTTTGACAGCAGCAGGGTGTCATCTGCAAACATTATTGCTGGCACCCTGCTGCCGGCTAGCTTGGGGGCATCGGTGTTTAGTATCCCGTTTAGGTGGGAAATTACCGCGTTGACATACAGGCAGAACAGGGTGGGTGCTAAAACGCACCCCTGTCTTACTCCCCTGCCACAGGGGAATTTTGAGGACAGCAAACCTTCCTCCCACACCTCACCCAAGCAAAATTTTCTTGGTGGAGCCGTATTAATATATTCAAGAGTTGGGGGGGAATACCCATCTCAGCTAGTACTGCCCAGAGCTTGCCTCTTGGGACCAAGTCGAAGGCAGCAGGTAAATCCACGAAAACCGTGTATAAACATCCCCCCTCAATCTTGACAATCTTCCAAAATAACAGGGTCAGGCGAAGGACCTGGTCTGTTGTGGATATATTTCTTCTGAACCCCGCCTGATATGGACTCAATATGGAGTTTTCCTCCATCCAGTCCTGAAGGCAATCTAAAATTAGCTTGCCAAAGATCTTTTGCGGCACATCAATCAGACTGATGGGCCTGTAATTGGCTGGGAGCAGAGGAGAGCCCTTCTTATGAATAGGCACAATCTCTGCGCCCAGCCAAGTACTAGGTACCGGCATACCTCTAAGGACTGCATTGTAGATGGCTAACAAATATGGAGCCCATATTGTGGGTTCGTGCTTGAAGAGGTCGCCCGGGAGCTTGTCCAGCCCCGGAGCTTTTCCCGCGGCCAGTTTAAGTATTGCCTCAGTGACCTCCTTTACTGTAAAATCCACAACATCCATTCGGCAAATGGGATCTGCGGGAACCACCCCTATGCCCCCCTCCAAGTTACCATCTCCTGTTGTATATGGGGTCCAGAAGTGGTCCTCCAATACACTTGCAGCTATATTTGCCTCAACGGCAACTACTGGCTCCACCGAGCCAGTATTTACAATTGACCCGAATTTACTCTGGTCTCTAGCTGCAAGGGCATTGGTTAGACTTATCCAGTTGTCATGGTCCCATTCCTCTTTCGCGCACTTGAGTAGGTGCTTATAGTTATCTCTCCTAGCCTTTATTGCTAGTTTATCAGTATTCTGTTTCAGGGCAGAAACTAATTCGGCCTTCGCTTTTCTACAGGCGGAATTGTACCATGTGGCTCTATTGCCCTTGGTCAGCTGCTTTGTCACGCGAGGGTAGAACACCTCAGCCAAGTTGTGAATTAGCTGTTCGTGCAAGACCCCAAGCTTGAGTTGCATATCTGGGGAGTGTGCATACATAATTAGGGTACAAACCTCATAGAGTACGGGTAGTATTCGGGCATAAAGCTCCGAGATCTGCTCTCGTTGTGCTACTAATTTAGCCCACTTAGCTCTTCGCCTATCATTAGATAGTGTCAATCTAGGATCGGGAACATCACTACTATCCTTATTCTCCCCAATAATACCCGGCATAGAGAGTTCCAGACTTAGTGCATTGTGGTCACTGTCGTTTCTTACAAACACAGTGAAGTCCCTCACTTTAGCCCCAGACAGCGTTTCAACAAATATATATTCAAGGCGGGACTCCTGTCCCAATGTATTGTAGGTGCATTTTGGGGGCACATCTGATTTCACCCGTCCATTACAAGCCCTGATGGAATGCTTGAGCGTTAGTGACATAATTTGGACTGCTAACGGTGTCCATGACCTGGGAGGTGGAGCCGCCGATGGCGGTATTGCCCAATGCTCATCTTCTTCCATGATGACACCATCTGTCAAGCCTGGCAGTGGCTCGAAATGACAGTTGAAGTCACTCCCAATCACGAGCTGGGTGCCGCTGGGAATAGAACTTAAAAAAAGGGACAACTCATCAACTATTTTTGACTCTCCAGTGACACTCACTGGTCTAGAGTACACGTTGACCAGTGCGAGCCTAGAGCCATTAGGCCACTCCAAGAGCACGCACTGGACATCGTCAGATGATATGTTTAGCGGCTTAGCCATACAGCCCAGGTGGGAACCCACCTAAACTTTAAGGCCACCTTATGGCTGCCCCTTCCCCCCCCCTCCCACCCCATCTTGCCGGGACAAAAAATGAGGCAAAGCCAATACGCGTTTTGTCCTCTCTAGCCCATGTTTCCTGGAAAAGACAAATGTTCTTCCCATCTATAAATGATCCCCACTCTGGGCAGGCCATCTTATTACAAAGCCCGGCCAGATTTCACGACAATATTGATAGGGAACCTGGATTGGTGTTATTGACCAGACCCACCTTTACCCCACTAGGACCCCTTATATTGGCTATCACCGTGTCCTGTGATTCCTGCATCATGTGGGCGGTAAGTACACCTACGGCCTGCCCAGGCTGGTCAATATTATCAGAAAGTGGGTGCTCAAGGCAACTCGTGTTTTTACTCCCAACCTGCTGGGTGCCTTGAGTATCAGGATGGAACCTAGCTTCATGGTCAGATGCGAGGGATCCGCTGGTCTGTGTAAGCATATGGCCACAACCCACTGTTTCTGCTTGCCCCCCCCCGCCGCATTGGGGCAAAGTCAATCAACCATATCCAAACAGCTGTAGCGGTTGTGGTTTGGGGGTGGGCCTTGCGGGTGGGTATTCCCTCTCCTATCCTTATTCCCGCTTCTCCCTCCACTGCCTCCGACTCTCGTTCAGCCATCCTCTGCTACCGGTTAGTACTCTGTGAATCTAGTGGATAGAAAAAAGACAGAGGCAAGGGCCGGATAGCCGTGTCGAAATCTTGATATGGTCAGGAGCATATGTGGGAGACTGTTCTCTGGTCTCTAAAATTAACCAAAACACAGTCCCCACTAATCTTTTTGGTGGTGTTGCCTACCCATGATAACCTACGTACCATCAAAATCTCGCTCGAGATTTGGGGGGAAAGAGGCCTATTTTTGCTCAACCAACTAACGACCTTGTTTTTAAGCGAGGCAAAAGATTCACTTACGGATGCCTCCAACGCCGGCACTCCCGTTAGAACAACTACCAGGGGTTCGACTCGGGGGTAAATTTAGTGCCATCTTCCTTGGGTTGATACTATCTTCTGGTGGTTCCTTTCGACAAAATTGGTCACTATTATTAGGTTTAGTCGTAAAAACCCACCAGAGGTTGGGGCGGGGCATTCGTAATGGAGGTGCACTGCACTAACGAGCCCCCATCTACTTTAGGGTTGGAGCTATCTACTAAAGATTTCCCCTGGCCCTTCCCCTTCACTCCCTCCTCCAGTATAGCTTTGACCTTGTTCAAGCCATCACCAGCCATCACAGTAGCCCTTTCTATACTTGACAACCTCAATTCCATCTGGGCAAGACTGACTTTGAGAGGGTTCAGCAAGGTCCTGAAGAGTACACCCAGATTAACGATCGTCATCTCACCTTCCGGTGTTGTTAAAGTACTGGTATTTGGATCGCCCGAAATTGAAGTAGGCGGACTCACCACTAAGGGGGCAGGAGCAACAGAAATCCCTATGGTGGCCATTCCTTCGGATACCAAGCAACTCATTTGCTTGGCGAGCTTTGCCTTTCTCCCCCCAGATTTATGGGCCACGCGTTTCCTTTTAGGTATAGCCCCCTCACGGTTCCCCCATAACTGCCTGCCACTCTGTTTTTCTAAACTATCATTTACGAGATCCACTTGCACATTAGATAGAACATTACTTTCAAGTGTAGTTGGTAAGATGACATCATTACATAGTGGTGCAACACCCCCCGAGAGTTGGCACCCATTATAGATTACAATGTCTGTCCTATCTGCATGTTCATTGGTAGTCAAATCCTCGCGCCTCTCCGGCGTTTTCGCATTCATTATGTACCCCAGCAAGGATCTCTTAGCATTAAGACTACTGTAACAGCCTCTTTCTAGAGGCCCAACAGGGGGTGCTGAACAAACTTCAGGTCCTACAAAATGCAGCAGCCCACCTGATCGGGGGCTTGCCCAAGTTCTCATTGGTTACTAAGGAACTAGAGAAGTTGCATTGGTTCCCGATACGGAAAAGGATTTTGTTTAAAGCCCTCTGCATTGTCTTTAAGGCATTGCATGGTCTGGGCCCGGTGTTTCTTCAGGATCATTTCCAGTGGTACAGACCAGGGAGACAACTTAGGTCTGCCACTATGGGACTGCTTAAAACATCTCGGATCAGGAAGGCACGCTGGGGGGGCAGGAACTTTGTTGGGGAGCAACAAAGGTATGGAACTCCCTCCCCCTGATCCTTAAACTAAACACTAATCTGTTAGCATTTAGAAAAAACCTCAAAAAATGGGTCTTTACCCTCTAGTCCGGGAGTCTTATTCTCAGGGAGTTACCACTTCAGCACCATGACACCGATCGGTATTTGTGCGCTCTACAAGTGTTATAAATGAATAAATAAATAAATTAAGAAGTTCTTGTGAGAGCCGCCGCTCCAGTATGGTAATTTCATGCGCTAAATGTGAACTAGCTCTTATAATGAAGTTGTCCATAGTATCTGCAACGAGTTCACCCGATGTTGCAGCTTTGCTCCTCAGTCCCCGACCTGCCATTTTGCTCTGTTCCGATAGGCGAAAAAGCGCTTCAACGGCTTACGGCGACTCTTACTTCACCGTAATGTGGGTGGTAATTCAAAGGCGGGTGGTCCAGTCTCTCCCAGTCTAGAATGGCTAAAACGGGCCCGCCCTTGGCCCGGGCTTCGCCCGGCGCAAACCCGCGCGCGTCTAATCACTATGCCTGCAGAATTCTGGTCCTCACAGTCCCGCTCCCTTGCTGTGCTCTGTCAGCCCAGGTCAGCAAATCAGCTGGCAACAGTGTCACTCCAAAGGTCCCAAGAAGGCAAATATATTAGGCAAGTGAAGGTCTCTGCACCCACAGAAAAACAGCTGCGAGCGGCTCCTGCGGAGCGGGGGCCGCGAGCCTTGATGTACTGCAGGGAGGAGGTGGGCGGGAAGAGGACCAGCTGTGTCTAATCACTATGCGTGCAGAATTCTGGTCCTCGCAGTCCCGCTCCCTTGCTGTGCTCCATCAGCCGAGGTCTGCAAATCAGCTGGTAACAGTGTCACTCCAAAGGCCAGGCAAGTGAAGGTCTCTGCACCCACAGGAAAACGGCTGCGATATCACATGTGAGGTATACAGACTTCCCATCACTTTCAGAAGGTTTATTTGAAAAATACATATCTTACTATCCCCACACTTGCTTTCATCTGGTTTCATAACATGTACATTCTTTTATACTTCTATCAGTGGTGGCTCCTCCGCTGTGGCGGAGGAGCATTGCTTCACTTCTTTTGAGCAGTGCAAAGTAAAGGAAATATAGAATGATGATAACTTTGAGTTATTATCAGTTTATGTTTCCTTTGCAGGCAGGCGGGTAGGCGGGTGAATGAGTCTGCTCTGCTCTTGGGGCTGGGGAGGAGTGGTTTACCCATGCCTAAGTGCGCAATGACTGTTTAGTCGGCCCTCTCATGCCCCCCACAACCAGTCATGTACACTTTCCCCATTTTCTATGCTGGCTGCATTACAGCCTGCTCGGAGAACATAGCCAGGCTCCCCTTCCCTGGCAGAGCGTCCAACCAGGATTACAACCACTGCAGCGTTGTGATTGGTCAGGGAGCCTGGGTGCTCACCAATCACAAAGCTGCATTGCAGCGTTATGAGTAGTCAGTGGGGCCTTCTTCCTGTTGCTCAAGTTCCCCGAGGAGAGCAGGAGCAGAGATGCAGGACCTAGCAGCAGGGTAAGTGTCTTTTAAAAAAAAAAATTATATTTGCACCATGCATGACCCCCCCTTGCTGCGTTACCCACGTGGTGCGAACCCCCACTCCGTGAGCCATGCCGGCCGCAACTGCCTTATCTACAAGCTTTAGCGAAGTGACCCCTTTTATTGCATTTACTACATACAGCACCACATGCAAGACATCTGGAACTATTAGCTAAGTGACTACTGTCCACACATCTGAAGGAGCAAGGTTTCATACGTAAAAGAACTTGCTCAGATTCAATCCTCTCAAAATAACATGTAACTTATTAATCAACATGTTTTGTGAATACTAACACCTGAATTTCATAACATTTTAGTATCTAGGGGAAGCTTTCCTATGTGCTTTTACTAACAGTAATCCGAGTGTCTAAAAATAGCCGCCGAAAACGCGGTAACCTTTTTGCGCATGCGTCTGCCACATCTACGTGGTGTGACGTATCATTCGCTTTTGGTGGGATTTCTTACAGCTGCGCACTAGTGCCAAAATTGCCACTTCACGTTTACATACTAATGCACATGCTCCTGCTTGAATTAAAACTTGTGTGTGCTGCTTAACTATTAATGCAATAGTAAAATTAAAGTAATGGGGATAGAGTAGAAATTTGTGGTATAGAGTGCATTAATTTATTTTAGTATTCTAACATGTCTCTCTTTGACTGTATTACTAGCTCGTATTTTGGCCGGAAGGGTGCTACAAACTCCATTTTGAAAATCCATGGGCATGCGCAATCAAGCACAAAGAGCCTTAGAATCCATGTAATTGAATAGCTGCCAAAACCCGTCCACACCCATGATGTTCCTGGGAAGCTAACCGCATGACCCCACAAAAGGAAGAAATATGGACTGTTTGAATACATTGTATATGATATTGAAACAATTATTGCTGGGTGGAATAAAAGTGCATGGGAAAGTAAATTATAGGAGGTAACATTGATCAACTTTATTGAATGAAAATGATTTCATACTGGTATGGTGTGATGACCTCTCCTCGCCTTTCTGACCAATCAAATAAAGGGAATACACTAATTTGCAACACTAGGGGGTTGTACATTGCCCTGGAAAATAGTATAACTAAGGTAGTCTTAGTCAGTTAGATTGTCCAACTTGTCACAGACGGTCACTGACCCAACGTATGCTGAAGGAGAATCGAGAGCAGAGGGCTGGTCGAGCACTCTGACAGAAGAATCAGGAGTTTTACTGAAAGAGAAAAATCGATTGCCCCAGTCGGGGTCCAAGTGTTAGCCATAGAGAGGGGTGTGACGCTGGTGTTGCACTTAGCTGAGGATACCTGTCCTGACCTGCACCTGTCCTGTCCGGTCGGCACCTGATTAGTCAGGATCCTTTTCCTTGTCTCAACCAGTGGCCAGGGTTGGTCCTTGCACCGTTCTTGGTAAATACAATCTGTGTGGTATTTCCTTGGGCAGTTTCCCTTTGTCACCCATCCCAGGTACCAATGTCTAAAACTATAACTTTAAAGTCTTGCAGAATTATTGCTTTAATAATTATTTTCTTACTCGAAAGGTCTTTAGTTTCACTATTGTGGCTGTCGACTCACAAAATATTGCACAGATGAAGTGTTTAAAACTTACCTGAGCCTCTGGTTATTTTTTGAAGGTAAAAGATATAATCTACCTATTATTCTAACTCCCTTGATCCTTAGGACTTAGAGTACGGGTGACAAGGATTTGGTAAGTTATGGTGTACAGGTATAAATCCTAAAATAGAATAAAATTCTGATAGGCAGGAAGTTAAGCTGGATTACCGGTTCAATGTGTGAATGTTCATGGGCCCAGGTGAGTATGGTAAACTGAGCTGGTAATCCCGCACGCCATCAGTTTTTCTTGGTAGCAGATAGATGGTTAGGGTTTAGTTAAGATAGGCAGTAAGTTGTGTATATATTCCATATTGATTTTATGTATTAACCAAAATCCGTTTGTATTGTTTCATGTTGTCTGGAATAGCGGTAGGTAAATGGAAGCCACACTGCAGTAAGGTTAATGGCCTGATGAAATAAGTGCATAAAGTTAGGTAGAAATTGAAAAACTGGTTAGGGATTCTTTTCTTGAATAAAAGTGAGAGTGTTTGATAGCAAAGGTGTGCGCTGGTGAAACTTTGGTCTTATATCACCTGGAAAGGGTAAGTCTTAAGTAGTGGGAGATTCTTTTTGCTTGTGTGAAGAGTAAGTGGAAGAGGTTTTACTCGTAGTGCATGAAGGGTAAGCGGAAGGGTTTTACTCGCTGTGAGAGAAATTGTCTTACCTTTGCATTTAGTCAATCAGGCACGGTAGCAAATGTTTCTATGTTGGTAATTAATGAAAAGTGCATTTAAAATTAAAAGGAATTGAATTGTTGTATTACCTTGCAAAAGAGGGAGTCAGTCGCGGGTGCTGCACTGACGTCATTTGAGCCGCGCTGGGATTGGTAGACACAGCGGGTGTGTAGTCGTGAGAAAATTGGAAAGGAGGGGTGAGTGCAGAGAGCAAAACTCATGTCACCGAAACGCCCCGTAAGCATTGGTTAGCTGGTTTTGCAAAAGAAATGTTGATTGGCTACTGGAAATAAGAGACAAGCTGTTATTGGAGAAACATTAATTGAAATTTCAGTGTTAAAAGACAGCGGTGATATATGTGGCATCTAGATCCAGCAGTTATAGGAAATCGCCCAGGTAGAAGATATTTTGGGTTTGCCCGGGAACAGAGTATTAGAGGAAGACCATATATTATGCAAGGAGAAAAAAGAAAAGTTTTATTTTTGCAGAAAATTAAGAATTATTTAAAAAAAGATGAACCCGTAAAACAAGAGAAGGTATTACTATCCCACCACCGAAAATGCCTGCATCATATATGATGATAGAAAGAGGTTACCACACATGTGTATGGCTAGAAAATTGGATAGAGTTCACAAAAGATGATGGTATATTGGCATTTCCAGAATATGGTACATTTAGTGGTAGAATATTGCACAATTTACGAACTCGCATGAATGAATTAGACCCTAGACCAAGATTAATGCAGTATGAAGCTTTAAATGTTTAGGAGACTGAGGCTTTTGAACGAGATAGACCTCGGTGTAACAGAAATGTTTGTAGATTTTACCATGGATTTCCTAAAGAGACAAGAGATAAGCAAATAAAACAGTGGAGACATTCTATGTTAATAGAAGGATTATATCCTGTATTTACAACCAAAGAGCCGTCAGGAAGTAAAAGTACAGAGAAAACAAAACATTTAATGACTAGTAGTGGTGATTCGGAAGACGATTATTTTGAGGATGTATTAATAAAAAATCCACCACCTTTTCTTGAAGCAATAAATAGTTAACCCTAGTGCTCCTTTCCTAAAACCACCTTTGGTTCCACAAATTGTACCTGAGACCACTACAAAAAAGGTACTACAAGAGCAAGAAAGGGAAGCAATAAATAAACAGCGTAATGAATTAATTCAGAAAATAACCCAACTAAATACAAGTCATGAAGCCCTAACAATACTAGTAACTATAGGTCCTGTTGTTCCCTTATATGTAGATAAACAAACTAGTCCTAAAACTCCCGTTCTGACTAAACCCGTAGTACAACCCAGAAGGAAATATAATAGTTGATGATCAGGCAAGTGAGTGCGAATCAGTAATTTCCTTGGTGGATTTGCCTATAAGAGAACCAATAAGTGATTCATTTATAAAAATTACTACTAGATGCTCAAGAGAGGTAAAGATTGAAACGTCCACGGGTACGAAAAATGCCGATGTAGTAACGCCAGAAGAAATAGAGAGATGGTCCCGAGACATAGAAAAGCCAAAATCTCAGCCAGAAGTATTAGACATTTTTAAACTAAGAGTAGAATTGGAGGAAATTGTAGCTGGAAATGTAGGATTAGAAAGATTTAATTCATTTAGGGCCCGATTCACAGAATGAATTTAAGACTAAATCCTAAACTTACTACTATTTGGTATTCACAGAATGCACTTACTACTTTCGAGATTCACAAAGTGAACTTACTACTTTCGGGATTCACAGAATGAACTTACTACTTTTGGTATTCACAGAATAGATTTAAGACTACTAACTTTACGTCCGAACTCGGGCTGTAAATTCCGGCCCGGAGGCGGAGTTTCCGGCCAGGGGGCGGAGCTTACGGCCCGGAGGCGGAGCTTCCGGGCTGGAGGCGGAGCTTGCGGCTTGGAGGCGGGACTTCCGGCCTGGAGGTGGAGATTTCAGCCATGGCTAAATACCCACCTCCGAGCCGGAAGCTCCACCTCCAAGCCACAAGCTCCGCCTCTGGGCCATAAGCTCCGCCTCCGGGCCATAAGCTCCGCCCCCCAGCCGGAAACTCCGCCTCCGGGACGGAATTTACGGCCCGAGTTCGGACGTAAAGTTAGTAGTCTTAAATCTATTCTGTGAATACCGAAAGTAGTAAGTTCATTCTGTGAATCCCGAAAGTAGTAAGTTCACTTTGTGAATCCCGAAAGTAGTAAGTGCATTCTGTGAATACCAAATAGTAGTAAGTTTAGGATTTAGTCTTAAGATCATTCTGTGAATCGGGCCCTTAGTGAAGAAGAGTTATTGTTCATATGCAGAATCATTACCCGAAATACAAAAAAATTCTATGAGAAATTAATGAATTCCCAGAAATGGGAATTGATATAGGCAAGTCACAGGTGTTGCAGAAACCTTACAGGGCTTAATTTTCTGACAAAGATTTAGAAAACATGAATGTGTCAGGACAAAAATTGCAAATAAATGAATTGTTGTCATTGTTACAAAAATAGGGAGACTTAGATAGATGGAAAGCTAGATGGACAAAGAAAAAGGAGGAAGCACAGGCAAATCGAACTGCATCTGAGTATCTGATGAAAGAAACAGAAAAGGTTGAAAGGTTGTGTCCGATGAGAGAAGTGCCAGGAGGAGGTTATGTACATGTCCCATGGTCCCGACAGGATGTTTTATCATTCACAAATGAGTTCTCAAAACTCAGAGAAAAACCCGTAGAATGGTATAGGCAAGTCAAGAGGTTTGTGAAAGTTTCAAAAGTGCTGTTAAACGATTAAGATGGTTTATTTGACATAGTTGTCCCTGCAGATTTGTGGACAGAATGCAAAATTACAGTAGATTGGCCAAATTATGAATGCCCTAGAGATCCAAAGACAGGAGCTCTGTCAGATGACGTAATGAAAAAATATAATCAGGTAATACCCTATTTGAAAGGAAAAGTATCCCCAAAGGAGACAGATTAGACCAAAATAGACAGAACAACCCAAAACAAGGATGAATCAGTACATGCATACTATGAGCATCTTTTGCAGTTGTTCAAACAGTACAGTTGGTTGGAAAATATTGGTAATACGAACATGACACACTTTATATATCGTTTTGTGTCAGGTTTAAAACCAGAAATATCGCAAATGATTAAAGAGCATTAATTATGTTGGCAAGTGAATCATATCGATGAGATTCTGAAGTATGACAAATACTGTGGAGATTAAATTGGTAATAGGTGAAAGAAATTAGAAGAAAAAGTAATGTGGGCCCAAGTAAAATTGGCAGAACAGCAGGAACTCCAGTTAAGTCAGCAGGTAAATAATCAAGGTGAAGGCAGTGGGGGTAAACCTAGAGGGAGAATGAGCAAAGAAGTTGCAAAGAAAAACTTTCCCTGTCACGGGTGCTGAAAATTGGGGCATTGGAAAAACGAGTGAAAATTAATACAGAATAATAATGTCCAAACTCAAACTTGAATACACAGAAGCAGAACGAAGGGTCACTGTGGCAACGACAGCAGGTAATACAGAATCAGTTACCATCTGCCCCTATGTCAGATTTTGTGAGTCAAGCCAAATACAGTGTGGACACTGGAAATCGGGAGGGAAGCGGTAAGAAAATAACAGTCATACCACAGTTTTCTTTGCAAGACACATTTTTCGAAGAAGAAAGTTACTGACGGTGCCTGAGGGGGGTAGAGGAATGCGTACTTGGTGCATCCTTACCAGTAGATCAGTCAGGTCCTCACGTGGAAGGAAAGATTGATGGAAAATACATCACCTTCTTGTTGGACACTGGTGCTACCCTTTCTACTGTGAGAACAACAGACATCCCAAACCTACCCCGCTCTGGAGAAGCGATCCAAGTAGTGAGCGTTTCTAATAAACAAATTAGGACCCCTGTCACAGAACCAATGGATGTGTGTATTGACAGTTTTAAAGAAATGCATAAATTTGTAGTATGCGATTCCAGTCCTGTAAACTTGCTGGGAAGAGATTTACTGTGCAAGATGAATTGCACAATCTATTGCACCCCGAGTGGTGTTGAGATTCAGACTCCTGATGAAGATAGAACATACAAAATCATTTTAGTAAAACAAGAAACTGAAATAAAAAGATGACCCTAAAAGATTTACTAGAAGAGCCTCAAAATACATAAACCCTGATGTGTGGGATTTTACCAGAAAAGAAGCAGGATTAATGGCAAATGTTGACCCAATAAAAGTGACAGTGAAGGAAGGTGTAGTTTTCTCAAATACCCGACAGTACAAAATTAGCCCAGAAATAAAAGCAGGTGTTGCAGCAGAGATAGAGCGTTTGGTTGAGCAAGGCTTTTTAACAGAGATAATGAGCAGTCCATGTAATTCACCTATAATTGGCATAAAGAAACCAAATGTAAAATATAGGGTAGTCCAAGACCTGAGGAAAATTAATAAGATTGTCGTTCCATGTTTCCCAGTAGTAGCGAATCCAGCAGTGATTTTGTATCAGATACCATGGAGTGCCGGATGGTTCACTATAATTTATTTATGCCATGCCTTTTTCTCCATTGCTCCCAGACAGTAAATTGTTATTCTCGTTTAAATTTTATTAGCATGTTTACGTTTGGAATCATGTTCCTCAGGGGTACACGGAAAGTCCATCGATTTTTAACCAGATTTTGAAAAAATTTCTTACATCTTTGGTGCTGCCCGGACAGTCTGTTCTGGTGCAGTATATAGATGACCTATTTGTTGCGTCCAGAACCCAAAATGACTGCATTGTTGATACATTTGCATTACTGAATCATTTAGCTGAAGGAGGACATATGATGTCATCTCAAAAGTTTCAATTTTGCACCACATTAGTTAAGTATCGGGGACACCAGATAGAAAGAGGGTTCAGAAGAGTGACTTCAGAAAGAATCAAAATAATTAAAAACATGAAATTACCTCAGACACAGAAAGAAATCAGGATGTTTCTCGGAGTTGTAGGTTATTGCAGGCAGTGGATTGAGGGACTTGCAGTATTAGCAAAACCCTTGATTCAACTGACAAAGAAACGGGCACGAGATCCAGTCGAATGGGACGATGAAAGCATGACTGCTTTCCTAAAATTAAGCAACTGCCTGTGTGAGGCACCAGCATTAGGGATGCCTAATTATTCAAAAGAATTTGCACTGTTCTGCGATGCAAGAGACAATTGTGTTCTTTCAGTCCTAACCCAGACCCATGGCCCAATGCGACGTCCTGTGGCGTATTTATCTGCCACATTGGACCTAGTGACATCAGCATTACCAGGGTGCCTAAAGTCTGTTGCTGCAACTTGCATAAGTCTTGAGCAGAGTGAATCCATTGTAATGGGACATCCTGTAGCCGTATATGTCCCACATGTAGTTGTGATCTTGTTGACACAAACTTGCACACAATACCTCACTCCTAGTTGGCTGACTAAGTATGAGCGAGTCATTCTAGCTGCAGAAAATGTGACAATAGCTAGATGTACTGTCCTGAACCCAGCGACCCTGTTACCTAATTCACAGTTTGAAGAGGTGAAAAATGAAGTCGAACATGATTGTGTCGACCTCACAGAATACAGGACTAAGCCACGCTCAGATACACAGGAAGAACTACTAAAAGAATCACAGTACGAGCTATTTGTAGATGGCGCATGCATGAGACATGAGGAAGGAGGTTTGAGTGTTGCTTATGCTGTGTGCACATGGGCTGGTATAGTCGAAGCATCCTATTTGCCAGGAGTCAAGTCTTCACAAGTAGCCAAATTGATTGCTTTCATAAAAGCGTGCAAAACTGGGAAAAATTGGAAAGTAACCATTTACCCTGATAGTTAGTATGGTTACGAGGCTGTGCATGACTTTGGCCAACTGTGGATGCAAAAGGAGTTCATGACTTCTTCAGGAACCCCTATTAAAAATGGACAGTTGTAAAGGAATTACTTGAAGCAATTCAGTTGTCAAAAGAAGTGGCTGTGGTCAAGTGTGCTGCTCACCAATCTGGAAATGACAAGGTGACAGCTGGTAATCGTTATGCTGATCAAGTCGCCCAACATTGTGCCAAGTACAAAATGGCAGTAAACCAGAAAATCAATGCATGTGGAATCAGCTGCCAACTTATGCTGATAGAGGGCGTAGGAACATGGGAGGAAGTGAGAGATTTACAAAATTAAGCAGAACAAAAAGAAAAGGAAGAATGGGAGAAAATAGGTTGTCACAGAAGGGCTGAAGATGGTGTCATAATTTACTTAGATGGGAGACCTGTGTTACTAGACTGTATGCTTGCTCCTTTGGCTATGCTGTTCCATGGGGACGCACACATCGGTAGAGATGCAATAATAAGACTGTTCAGACAAGATTGGTTTAACACGAGGTTCAGGAATGTAGCAAAGAGTTTTTGCCAGAGATGTCTAATTTGTCAACAAATGAACCCCGGTAGGAAAACTATAGTTAGCCCCGGGAAAATTGGAAAGGCAGAAGGTCCATTCATAAGACTCCAATTCAATTTCATTCAGTTACCTGCTTGTCAAGGTTTAAAATATGTCCTTGTCATTGTTTGTCTATTTTCCAAATGGGTAGGAGTGTAGCCAAACTCCTTTTAAGAGAGCTCATTCCTAGGTTTGGTTTTCCAGTAACGATTGAATCAGACCAATTGTCTCATTTTAATATTGAAATAATGTGATTAATTTGTGAAGCATTTAAAATTGAGCAAAAGCTGCACTGTGCATACCGCCCAGAGACTTCTGGAGTGGTAGAACAACTGAATGACACAATAAATCAAGATTGGGAAAGATGTGTGAATCTACCCGATTGGAAACACCTGATGCTTTACCTCTTGTCCTGATGGGACTCAGAAGCAAACCAGACAAGAAAACAGGCTTGAGTCCCCATGAAATACTCATGGGAAGGGTAATGAGGCAAGCATGTGTGCCAGGACACAAGCTGTTAAATATATCTGATGATTTGGTATTGGAGTACTGCAGAAAGTTGGCTGACCAAGTGCGTTCTATCTCTCACCAGGTTGGGGAAGATGCTGTGGCCAGACAATCGACTCCAGCACATGAATTGAATCCAGATGATTGGTAGTGAGAAAAGATCACACCTGAGTCACGTGCCTATCACCACGGTGGGGAAAACCACATCAAGTAATATTGGTTACCACCACAGCTGTAAAGTGCAAAGGAATTCCAAACAGGATTAATGCCAACCACACCAAAAGAGTGACAGAACCTAACGAAGCCGAGGCTGAAGGTTGTACAGCTGAAGGATCTTAAGAAATTGATCCTGAAGTAGCTGATGAGGAACAACCGAGCACAAGTCAGGATGAGTGGATTCCAGTAGTCGACATACCTGAAGTGACAATAAGAACAAGAAGTCAAACATATTTAGATAGTCAGAGTGATAGTGAGGATGAGATAGGAATAGAAGAACGCACTCAGATTATAGAAAATGAAATCAATATGAAATCTGAAGAGGACCAGATAAGGGAAGAGCAGTACATTCAGACAGAAGAAAACAGCACCAATATTCCAGAGTCTGAGGAGGGACAGATAGGTACTAGAGAAAACGCTCAGACAGAAGAGAATCAGGAAATTCCAAGACCTGGGCAGGACCAGACAGGTATAGAAAAACGTACAAAACACACAAGATGATGGACGGAATGTTGCACATTGGCAAAACATTCACCCCCAGTCGCAGATCTGGGTTTAATCCATTGTAATTTTGCTCACCACGCCACCCCAGTTCAGACACTGCCATATGCAAATCAGTCTTGACCTTGTGTCTCATGGGAACAGTCCAGACCGAACTTCCAAGCCATGTCTTCCATGGACCGGAATCAAACATCCAAGGATCGGTTTCGGGCTTTCAGCCCTCATCAGCCAGGATAGCTTGACTCCAGTGGCGTAGTGAGCATGGTACCCACATCTTGGCATACCCTTCGCACATAGGGCGAACAGCAAAACACACAAGATGGTGGACGGAATGTTGCACATTGGCAAAACATTCACCACCAGTCACAGATCTGGGTTTAATCCATCGTTATTTTGCTCACTACGCCACCCCAGTTCAGACACAGCCCTATGCAAATCAGTCTTGACCCAGTGCCTCATGGGAACAGTCCAGACCAAACTGCCAAGCCATGTCTTCCCTGGACTGGAATCAAGCATCCTAGGATCGGTTTCAGGCTTTCAGCCCTCATCAGCCAGGACATCTTGACTACAGTGGCGTAGTGAGCACGGGACCCATGTCTGGGCATACCCTTCCCACATAGGGCGAACAGCAAAACACACAAGATGATGGACGGAATGTTGCACATTGGCAACACATTCACCCCCAGTCACAGATCTGGGTTTAATCCATCGTTATTTTGCTCACCCACCACCCCAGTTCAGACACAGCCATATGTAAATCAGGCTTGACCATGTGCTTCATGGGAACAGCCCAGAAGGAACTGCCAAGCCATGCCTTTCCTGGACCGGAATCATGCATCCTAGGATCGGTTTCTGGCTTTCAGCCCTCATCAGCCAGGATAGCTTGACTCCAGTGGTGTAGTGAGCACGGGGCCCATGTCTGGGCATACCCTTCCAACATAGGGGCGAACAGCAAAACACACATAGAAAAACGTGTTCAGGAAGAAGAAGGTAAACAAAGCCAAAGTAAAAGCCAACCCCAACAAGCTCCTGAACGAGGTCAGATTAGTATAGAAGAACCCATCCAGGCAGAACCGGAAGAAGTAATAAGCCCTGGACAAGGTCAGATAGAGAGGAAAACAAAAGACGAAAATAATCAAAGTGTGCCACAACTAAATGAAAACAAAAGAACATCTGAAGAAAAGCAGAGGACAGTGCCAGCTAAGAGACTCAGAAAAGATGATGCTTGGCCTATTCTGCCATATCCTGTCCTTGAAAAATAATACAACACGGAGTACATGCTGCACAGTTCCTCGTATTTATTTACTGATGATTATGAACGACAAACTTTTTTTTATTCTTTGCTGTGCTCGGCTCATCATGACAGGACTCCAAAACATCCATCTTAAAGCTAGGCCTCAGGCCTCTTTTTCGTAGCACTAGTATGCAAGGAAACACAAAACATTAATTAATTCAAGTAATGAAAGTCATTCTGTTACCCACCCCCTTCACTAATGTTAACCCATTAGTTTATGTTACCTAGCTTTAAGCACAGAGAAAGCAGCAAACATAGAGACTTTTCACACGAGCCTCAGGATTCTCTATGAGCTTTTGCGACATAAAAGACACGACATAGAGGAAAGCACATTTAAAAATAAGCACATGCCATTATTTAAACAGCCGCAATTAATGTTGACAAAACGGAAAGACAAAGTTAATTTATTATTTTTGAACGAACTGGCAAATGCAACAAGAGCACATAATGTTAATTCCCTCATGTTCATGTAAATGCACATTATTCTAGGTTGAATTAATACAAATCATGCAAAACTCATTAATATTATTATTTTATTATGGAAGTTTAACTCAGCGAGTGAAAACATAATTAATTTTAAAAAACTCGCTTCGTCAACTCCCTCATCTGGTGATTTCAAAATCACCAAACAATACCCAAAAATTTTACCAAAATTTTAACTTTTTTGTAGACGTCACATTTTGAACACTCTCTGTGTTAGTAATTCTAACCCCCTGTCTCAGCAGTTTGTCTGGAGCTCTCATATTGAGCTCTACGAAACTCTTCCATTTCTATCTCCTTCTCCTGAGCCTTTCTAAGTTTGTAAATCCATTTCTTTTCCCTCACATGCTTCTTTCTCTTGTGAATCATGCAACTAATTTTTAACAAAAGTGTCACTATAACAATGATTATTACAGGATAAAGTACCTTGCCAATGATTGAACTGCCAATTTCTCCAAACCATTTCCCAATTGCCCCAAACCTTTTACTCAGACGTTCAGAAAAATTGTCGCTTTCCATGGGTTCTATTTCTGAGTGAAATTCAGTGATATTTTTGATAAGCATCTCTATATTCTGGCTCTTGTCTGGGATATAAGTACAGCATTGCTGGACATGTAAAATCCCACAGACTCCTCCTTCTTTTGCTAGCAGAATGTCTAATGTAAGACGGTTCTGCATAACCATACTTCTGGTGGCGACAAGTTCTGTGTTAACTAATTGGAAACCACTTGCAGCATCTGTGGACAATCTGTCAACAATTGTGGAGACCTTTCTGATTTTAATTGCATTCAGGGTTATTCCCACCATAGGAATTATTGCACCAAATATGTCACCCATGATCTCAGAGAAACTTTCTCTCCTGTATCTGTTCAGGTGTTTGCCAATTTCGAATGAACCTTCTCCATTTCTGTCCACATGAAAAAATTTTGGAAAAACTAAACCAAGGTAACATGTCCCATACCAATGGTTCGGGAGACTAAAGTAAGCTTTGTTCCCACAAACAAAATAAATTCCAGGAAAAATTGGATCATTGCCATCTTTAAATCCCCATCCCCCTATGATGCGATAAGTATCCTCACACTGACTAGCACCGACAAAATAATTGTCGTATAAAGTGTTATCTCTTCTAATACAGAATTTCCCACTAACAGGATCATCTATGTGAATAGCAGCATAACTATTTCCACCATTGAGCTTCTCATCCTCGAGCTGCCAAAATTTGGATTTAGTCTGTTTCAGCATCTCATTTCTCTTATAAATCGCCCTTCTCTCCTCAACCAACTTGAGAAAAGATCTTTCTTCATCTCTCATTTTGCAAGTTAAATTGTTTTAGTAAGCGTATTCGTAGGTAAGTTCATTAGTCACCAACAAGAATTCCCTCATCTGCTTAGCAGGCCTGACTTTATTTAAGCTATTAACAACTTTCAGGTAAGCAAAAATGTCATCTTAGTCTGAGTAATAGTACTCCAGACGACCTGTTTGATAGAACAAACTAGCTATAACACTGCATGTAATGCCATAAGTAAGGGGAAGCATGTTATATTTGACCCCTTCTGAAACTGAAGCAGGAAGCTTCACACAAACGTAACAATCCTTCACATCCATGACTTTTACATATTCTGACAAGAGTCTTGAAAAAGAATTAGTAGAAAAATCACCAACAGATCTATCTTGGTGGATCTCTGGTTTGTGCTCAATAACTCTATTAGTTTTGCCTGCAACATCATGAACAGCTTGTTTAGATTCAGCTTTGCTTGTCATAATAGCTTTATAGTCATCCTTGTCTATGCCAAAAGGAAAGATGACTGCCAATATTAACCAAACCAAAATAATTAAAATCACACAAATAGAAGACATTTTACAACATCTTCTTAAAATAGCACACCTTGAATTGTCAGTATTAGACAAAGTTTTACTTAAAACAAAAATTTAAAAATAGTACTATATAGACACCTCCCTTTTTTAATTTTTTTTTAGTAACCCTCTAACAGCTTTTCTTCGACCTTGTGTCTTACATCAAAGTGTTTTTCCAGCTAACACAATTTCTTCGACCTTGTGTCACCTAACACTATTTCTTCAGCCTTATGCCAAAAATAAACCTTAATTTAAAATTATTCTAATCAATGTCACTGGTTTCTACCAAATCTTCCTGACTCCTGCTACTGATTTCCACCTCTGGTGGGATAATAATATAGGTCCATTCAGGGGACTTGTACTTTTGGTTTGGCCTTAATGGTCTTTTGCTCCTACTGCTAATCACTTCAATTTTCTTTCCTGCTTGACCGTTTTTATCAGAGTCACCCTTTTGACTTGAAATTTCGTTAATCTGTTCCTTTGATTTGTTCACCAATTTGAACTTTAGATTTCCTCTTGGCCAATTATCTCCTTTTCTTAAGAATTTCTTCTTAGGCTCAGTTTCGTTACACTCAGCTTTCCAAGCCCTTTTTCTGAATTTTCTTATTCCAGACTCTTCATCACTCTCATCCGAATCTGTCTCAGAGACTTCAATTCTAAATCTAGGAACTTCTTTACTCGGCAGCTTCACTCCGTTAGGAACATCATCCTTGTAGCTGGTACTCGATATTAGTCTTCTTCTTCTTCTGGAATTACTTCTAACTTCCCAGTTTCAGAATTCTTGTTCCTGCTTTCAGAGCTTTCAATCTACTTTTCAAAACTCTCCTGATCTTGAATCTCTTTTGACTCAGATTTCTTTTCTGTTTCTTTTTCTAGAACATTTTCATCATTTTCTGAATCTAGAATCACAATCTCTAGATCTTTTTCATTCAATGCCTGGTCAGAATCTTCCAGATGTCGACCTTCTTGTCAATCTTCAGAATCTGGATTCTCAGGTTCTTCTTCAGAGTCTGAATCAGTTGTTGTGCCGTCACTATCCTCATCAGGAATATCAGGAGGTGGTACACGAATGGTATGACTTGCATGCACCCACCTTTTCAAACCTTTGCATTTAACTGCATTTGTTGTGACTAATATCACCTGTCTTGCTTTTTGCCACCTGGGTACTAAGCAGTTTCTTCTCCGGTGAACTTTTGTTCTGACCCAGTCTCCTGGTAACAGATCATGAGCTTGCTCCTTTGCTTTTGAAATCACATCTGTTCCCACCTGATGGAATACAGAAGTTACCACGTCAGACAGATTTTTACAATAGTCCATAATTGCACTTTCATTAATGCTCACAATTTTCCCGACTGGAATAAATGCTTGTCTCATTACTCTTCCCATGAGAATATCATGAGGGCTCAGACCTGTCTTTTTATCTGGTGCGCTTCTCAAAGACATTAAGACAAGTGGAAGTGCATATGTCCACTTCATTCCTGTAGCTAGGCACATTTTTCCAATTCTATTTTTAATTGTTCTGTTAATTTGCTCAACAACGCCTGATGCTTCTGGTCTGTATGCACAGTGTAGCTTTTGCTTTATGTTGAAGGCTTCACAAATCAATTTTAGCAATCTGTTTTCAAAGTGTGTGCCACGATCACTTTCAACAGTGACTGGAAATCCATACCTTGGTATGATCTCCCTCAAAATCAATTTTGCCACAGCAATTGAATCATTTGACGAGTTGGGAACGCTTCCACCCATCTTGAAAACAGACAGACAATTATAAGGGCATATCTCAGTTTATTATGAGGTGGCATGTCAATGAAATCTATTTGCAACCTGGTAAAAGGACCACCCTCCCGTCCTATGGTTCCCATGCTTACAACTGTTTTTCTGTTTGGATTGATTTGTTGGCAGATCAAACATCTCTTGCAAAGTGATTCCGCAATAATCCTAAATTTTGGATTATATCAAATCTGCCTGAACATCCTAATCATAGAATCTCTTCCTAAATGTCCTGGACCATGGTACATCCGTGCCATGTCAGCAATCATGCAATTTTGCATTACAGGTCTGCCATCTTTGTAAACCCAAATCTCCCTTCTAGCAGCCCCTGGCAAAATGCTAGAAAAACTGATTCAACGGCAGCTTAACAGCTTTATTGAAGAAAGCAATGCCCTACATGAAACTCAGTCTGGCTTTAGGGCCGGCTTTAGCACCAAGACGGCCCTTATTGAGGTGGCCGAGTCAATCAGGTGGTCTTTAGACTCAGGGGCATCAGCTATGCTGGTGCTCCTGGATCTATCCGCTGCCTTTGATACAGTGGATCATAGCAGACTGTTGATTCGGCTTAAGGACATCGGCCTGGGAGACAAAGCACTCAAATGGCTACACTCCTACCTCTCAGATCGGTCCCAGAAAGTGGCCCTGGGCCCCTCTTCTTCTGGACCTAAAGGCCTCTGGTGTGGTGTCCCGCAGGGGTCGGCACTCAGCCCTCTGCTGTTCAATGTCTATCTGGCCCGCTTTTCACCTTGATTGCTAAATGGGGGGTCAAAGCAATATCATATGCGGATGACACTCAATTGGTCTTCCCCTATACAGACACGTCAGAGGCAGCTTTCAGTAAAATCAGGGGCTGTCTTTGAGACGTGGCCAAATGGATGAACACTAATAAACTCAAAATGAATGCGAGTAAAACAGAGGTGTTATTCTTTGGAAATCACAAACACCCCCCGCCGGACCTATGGTGGCCAACGGAAATGGGCCCTGCCCCATCTCCCGGAACCCATGCAAAAAATCTAGGAGTAAGATGGGATGAGAATCTGTCCTTCCTGCCGCATATGACGTTAGTCAGAAAGAAATTCCCTTTGGGCAGATTAACACTAGTACATAAGTACTCACAGACATACAGAAAAACTACTAAACAACCCACATATCGCACGGAAGCAATGTAAACAGGTGAAAATTACAGTATATGTGAAAACACTCTGAAAATAATTCAAATTATTAAAACAATTTATTAAAGATACATTACATCAAGTAAAAACTGAAGATTGGGAAACACATAAGGACGGTACAATAATCAATAAAAACAACATTCAAGTAAAAAAGGAGTGTACAGGGAGAAAGGATAAAAATCAAACAGAAAACATTAGTTTTGAATTTCTCCTTGATTTATATTCCCAGATTTGCTCCTTAGGCGTCGACGCGTTTCGGCGGTGCATTCAATTTAATCCGCCTTCATCAGGACAGTATATAAATAATGTTTCCCAAATAATTTCTCAGACGAGAGATAAGTCTAGAAATGTATTATAAGGGGTATTCAGCCTCCTTATCGTCAAGTAGAGATATTCGTCCAGCGAATACTTTTCTCTATATATTCAAACACTATTAAAAATTAGTTGCATTAGGCGTAAATACGTCTTTTTAAGGTCATGGTGATCTCCAGCAAAATGACTGGAAGAAACAATTAAAAAGCTAGTCCGTAAGCACGCAGTAATGATATGTTCTATTCCGACTTCCGCGTCTTAGTCAAGCATTTTTATAAATTGGTCTTATCATGGGTTCAGGGAGTTGTAGTCCAAAGATACCCGCTATACGAGGAAATCCCTCTTTGTAAGCCCTTAAGCGTCTTGGACCCGGACGTTCTGCGTGCTTCTCTTCGTCTTCCCGGCTTCTTCGTCTTTCTGACTAACGTCAATTGTGGAACCCTATCCCTTTGGTTTTGGGGTCCCTCTCTCTTTTATTAGAGCTTCCTGCCGCATATACAACAGCTCACTGCTGGCTGCCTGCGCAAACTCAGAAATTTGCGTAAATTTCTGCCCCTGCTACCAGTCGAATGTCGAAAAACGATTGTTCACGCAACAATCACATCCCGACTTGATTATTCAAATGGCCTCTTTCTTGGTCTGCCCAAATATGCGGTGCAACGCTTACAAATCGTACAGAACGCGGCTGCGAGATTGATAAAAAATGTCCCTTTCAGGTAGCATATCTCTCCGCATCTGCACGAGCTACATTGGTTGCCAGTGGCAAGCAGAATTAAGTTCAAGGTGCTTACCTTGGCTTTCAGAGCGCTAAAAGGCACGTGTCCCAATTATCTAAAACTTCGACTTCCCCGCTACAACCAAAATCGAGAGCTGCGCTCAAACTCATTGCTCAAGCTAACTGTCCCACGCGTGAGGAAAGCTAGACTTGGAGGCAGGTCCTTTTCGGCCGGTACTGCGAAACTTTGGAATACCTTGCCCCCTGCCATCCAATCTGCCACGACGGAAGCTAGCTTTAGGAAGCTCTTAAAAACTTGGCTCTTTGTGCAATAATCCTGATCTTCCTCCTGACTATTCGCTTTTTCTGCAGGACTCACTAGCGCCGGGACACCTCACCTGAGGTAGCTGTTCGCGCTCTACAAGCATCTGTATTATTATTATCTTCCTCCCTCTGTCTGCAACCTTCTTTCAGCCATGTGTTTTTCTCCTCATCATCTGCCTCATCTTGTAGATCTTTTACTCCCTGCCATGTTTCAACTACAGATATTAGCATGAGAGAGTTCAGAATATGATCATTGTCTTTTACTGATTAATCGAAAAATTGTTTCTCGCACAGTAACGTGCAGTTTCATCTGCAGAAGAATTACCTTTAGTAATATAGTCTTCACCTTTTTTATGAGCTCTGCATTTCACAACAGCAATTTTCTCAGGTAATTGAATGCCATCGATCAATCTATTGATCAATTTTGCATTCCTGATCGGTGTTCCCGCAGACGTTAAATAACCTCTTTGAGACCAGAGTTGGCCATAGTCATGAACTACGCCATATCCATACTGACTATCAGTCACTATGAAAACCTTTTTTCCTTTTGCTCTTTCACATGCACGAATTAAAGCAATTAATTCTGCCACTTGAGCTGAACGAATTCCTTCAAGAGTTGAACCTTCAACTACTTCCGCAACTGTGCAAACTGAATATGCTGCTCTTAGAGTGCCCTCATCTGTTCTTAGACAGGAGCCATCAACAAAGTAAACAATATATGACTCTGGTAAAGGCACATCTTTTATGTCTTTTCTAGGTTTGGTACAGTATTCCAAAACATCCAAGCACTCATGATCAACATCAGTTTCATTTTTGATTTCAGTAATAACACCATCAGGCAATAGTGTAGAAGGATTAAGATTAACACACCTTGCAATCGAAACATTATCTGATCCCAGAATAACCTTTTCATATTTGGTCAACCTGTTACACGATAAGTGTTGTGTTTTGCTTCTGGTAAGGAGAGTTTCAACTGAATAAGGTACATACACTTTTACAGGAAACCCCATTATGATCCCTTCACTTTGCTCAAGGCTTACACTTGTTGCAGCCACTGCTTTTAAGCAACCTGGCAATGCTTTTGCAACAGGGTCAAGAACAGCTGAAAAGTAAGCTATTGGCTTTCTCATTTTTCCATGTCTCTGAATCAGAACTGTTAATGCACAACCCTCCCTTTCACTGCAGTACAGCTCAAATTCCTTGTCGTAGTCTGGCATCCCCAATGCTGGAGCTTCACACAGACTTTTCTTTAGCTTTTCAAAAGCCTCCAACTCAGTTTTTGTCAGAGTAATCGGGTCTTTTATGTCTGCTTTTGTCAGTCTTTGTAGTGGTTTCACAATTACTGAAAATCCACTAATCCATTGACGACAATAACCTACCATTCCTAGAAACATTCTGACCTGTCTCTGTGTCGTTGGAGGTTGTATTGCTCGAATCATTTTTATTCTCTCAATTGTCACATGTCTGATTCCCTTTGCAATTCTGTGACCAAGGTATTTTACCTCTTGTTTGCAAAACTGTAATTTTGCAGGTGACACTTTATGCCCCTCATCTGCCAATCGATTTAAAAGTGTAATGGTGTCTGTTACACAATATTCTCGTGTTTTTGCAGCCACTAGGAGATCGTCAATATACTGAACCAATGTTGATTTTCCAGGCAAATCTAGATCTTCCAAATATTTCTTTAACAATTGATTAAAGATAAATGGACTCTCAGAATACCCTTGAGGGATACGACACCATGCTAAGATACGATCTTGGAATCTGAACGCAAAAATTTCTTGGCTCTCTGGATGCAGTGGAACTGTAAAGAAGGCATTACACAGGTCTATGACCGTGTACCAGTCTGCATCATGCGGAATCTGATATAGAATTACCGGTAGGTTTGGTACAACTGTGCAGCAAATAACAACGAATTGGTTAACCTTTCTCAGGTCCTGAACTATTCTGTTAGTTCCGTTTGGCTTTTTGATTCCCTTAATCGGTGAATTACATGGGCTTCTCTCAATTTCTTTCAAAACACCTTGTTTTATGAATTTCTCAATCACAGGAATGACACCCTCAATAGTTTCAGCTTTCATTTTGTACTGAGGAATGTTTGGAAAATCTATTCCTTGCTTTACAGTAATTTTTACTGGGTCCACATGTTTCAATAAACCCATTTCATCTCCTGTTAAATCCCAGATTTTTGGATTAACTGCCTCTTTCAGTTCTTCAGGCAAATTGTTTTTATAAAAAGCAGGAAACAATTTATTTTCTTCCTCAACCATTAACATTGTCAATTTGTACAGTCCATTTTCTTCTAAGATTTGGAGCTCAATACCATCCGGTGAGCAATATATTTTGCGGTTCATCTTACACAATATGTCCCTCCCTAACAAGTTAACAGGACTGCTGTTACAGACAACAAATCTGTGTTTGTCTTTGTAATTTCCAATTTCTATTTTGACTGGCTCTGTCAAGTCTGTTTTAATCTGCTGATTTGCTACACCTACTACTTGGATGGACTCACCAGAGAGAGGAAGGTTTTCAATTTCCACTGATCTAACAGTAGAACGGGTAGCACCAGTGTCCACAAGAAAAGTGATTTCTACATCATTCGCTTTACCATTTACAAATGGACCGGACTGATCTACCTCAAGAGTGGCTCCAAGCACAATCTCTTCTTCCTCTCTCAGGCACCGTCATGAGTAATCCTCTGAGTCACTGCTTTCATTTTCTTTTAACCAAAAATGTTGAGAAACATTTGATACATTCACTCTTTGCGATCTATTTACCTGCTCAGCTCCACAGAATCCCGTCTCAGGACTGAATCTTTGTGTATTCATACAATTTGGAAATGGTGGCTATGGAATTTGGCTCTGCTGATTCAATTGGCTCTGCTGATTCACTAACTGTCGCTGTAGCTGTTGCTGCTGACTTATTTCATTTAACTGTCGCTGTAGCTGTTGCTGCTGATTTATCTCATTCTGCATCTGTGGATTTAATGATGAATTTTTAAAATTTCTGGGCGGATTCTTACACTCTCGCTTCCAGTGTCCAATCTCACCGCAATTAAAACATGGGAGCTTCTGTTTAAGCTCTTCAATATTTACATTAAATTTTGATTTGTTGAAGTTCCCCTTAAACTTGTCTTGATTCTGCTGAACATTTTTATTTTCTATGGTTGCTATTTGTTGTTCAGCTACCTTCACTTGTGCCCACATTGCCTTTTCCTTAAGCTTTTTCTGCTTTGCATCTATCTCGTCACGGCAGTATTTTGCTTTTCTCAGGATGTCGTCAACTGTAAGTGATTGCCAGCCGACAATCCCATTTCTAATCATCTCACCAATTTCAGGTCTCAAGCCATAAACAAATCTGTACATGAAATGGCTCATATCCTTTTCACTTAATTTTTCATAACCACAGTATTGTTTAAATACCAGCAGTAATCTTTCATAAAATGAATGCACTGACTCTTTTGGTTCCTGATTTGTTCTGTCAATTTGAACTCAGTCCACTTCTTTTGGAGGAATCTTGTTTTTCAGCCACACAATTACTTTGTCATAGAAATCCATGACATCAGCTGAAGGAGCACCTGTTATTTTATTTCGAGCTGGTTCTTCTCTGGGCCAACCTACAGAAATTTTACATTCTTTCCACAGATCTGATGGGACAACAATGTCAAAGAATCCATCAAGATCAATCCACAGAACTTTTGAAACCTTCATAAATCTGTCTACCTGACGATACCATTCTACTGGCATTTCTCTCAGCCGAGGAAAATCATTTGTAAAGAGCAAAATGTCCTGCCTTGTCCAAGGAACATGAACATAACCTCTGCCAGCTATTTCCCTCATAGGAAACTCATTTACAACTTCCCCTCTTTCTCTTTTTTCTTCTTCTCTTTTCTTTGTCCATTTTACTCTCCATTTACTTAATTCACCTAATCTTTTTAGGAACACAATTAATTATTTTACATGGGTTATCCTGCCTGTGGTATTCAGTTTTTCAATGTCTTTCTCAGAGAAATCCACTCTGTAATTTTTTTGCAATTGTTTCTGCCTACTTAAATCTATGTCTAATTCAGCAGCCACTTCTTCAAATTGATCATATTTGTTTTTCGTTTTCCATTGTATGCTCTTACAGATAAATACCAATTCATCATCCTGATATTGCTTCAAACAGTCAGTTCCATTTATGCCAATAATAAATTCTTCTAAATCTGCTTTCAATTTTGCAACATCAAGTTGTTTAGATTCAGGAACTTGTGGAATTAATGGGGTCTGTGTTAAATCTGTTTTGTTCATGCTCTTTTCTGATGATCCAGAATCGGATCCTGCAACTGATGGTATCTGACCATTTGACAAACTTTGATTAAAAGTTAAATTTGCCATTGTTTTTTCTCTATGGATTTCTGATAATTCTGAATAAAAAATTTCAGCCACTTTCTGAATTTCCGCATTTAATGGAACAGTCAGAGCTGAATGTCTATTTTCTCCTTGCTCAAAAACTGGTACAACAGGACCAATTGTTACTGGTACCGTTACTGCTTCCATCCCTTTTGTTAATTGCTGTATTAATTCCCCTTTTGCTCTTAAATATTCTGAAATATTTGGTATATTTTCAGGTACTTCTGCTCTCTTTTCATTTCTCGGGAATTCATTTCTCTGCTCTGGAATTTCTGGATAATTTCTGTTTTCTCTTGGAGTATTAGATTTACTTCTTGACCTTACTCTCTCGGGTAATCTTAAAAATCTGGGTGAATTTTCATCAGCTTCTCTAGGAGGTGCACTAGGAGAGGTTCCAAAAGAAACTCTCGGGGTAGACTGTGAACAACTTGGCTGATAAAGTGGTGGATTAATAAAAATTTCTTCTAAAACTGCATCATCTAATTCTTCATCAAGATGACCTTTCTTTCGAGTATTCTTTTGACCTGAAGTTTCAACAACCATCTCCCTAACTGGGTACAAACCATCATACATGCCTGCTTTTCTCCAGCGACGTACTCTATCTTGATGAGTTTCCCTGTTTATGTCTAATTTTGGGCCTCTTGATATTCCCCTGCTTTTTCGTTCAAGTTCCATCATTTCAATCTCTCATTCAACTAAAGCCTCAAATTGAGTAGGTATAGGCTTTGGCGTTAGAGCCATCATTTTTTCTCTCAGGTATTTCAAAACTTTAACATTAAATGATCCGTCTTCCGGCAACGCTAATAAACCATCATCTTTGGTATATTGCATCCAATTTTCAAACCAAAGGACAGTATGATAACCCTATTAACCTTCCATGTATGCTGCGGGTGTTTTGTACTTATGAAGTAATTTTCCACCACGCGTTTCAATTTTCTTATCGGGGTTAAATACATTTTTTAAATATCTGAAACCATGAAGGCTTCTTTTCCTCCTTATCGTACCAATAACTCATGATTTAAAACTATTCCGCTTAATTTGGAAAAGATCGTAAGTATTTCCTTGTTGTTCCGCCACTCTAGCCAATCCGTGCGCGAAACTCACCAACAAGCCAATCAGGTTAAGCCACGTAACTACCTTGCTCAACTAATGGAAATATTGCTTTATAGAAAGAACCAATCAGCTAACAGCTCGTTTTGGTCACGTGAACCAAGCAGTGCGTTTGATGTGACGTATGTCAACCAATCGCAGCGCGAACCCTGTGACGTATACTGCCGCTGCAGCTTCGCTGTCTCCGCTCCGCAAACTCACCCCTCCTTTACAAAATATTTTCACAGCGCCATTTTAAAACAATTCTTTTCAATGAAATTCAGTTAGTAACTACAGAAAAACAAACCATCTGTCTGTTTCACTAAACAAAGTGATAGTTTTTATCAATCATTCGAGTACACACTCTCGTGAAATAGACAACGCTATTTTCATTAAATCATTTTTACGCATTCAAACGAAAAACCCTGACCATGTATACATGAAATCTTTGGCAGGACTTTAACCAACCAATAAAAATCCTCAATCGCCAGTAAGAATAGACGACACTTCCTTACCCTTCAATCAAGCTTGGAAAAATCCTATTACTCTTTTCACAGCGAGTTTTAAAACGGGCTCCTAGTCCCTATACTCAAAGCTACAATTTCATAGGCAATCCTCACTATACATACAACCTGTCATACCTAAAAATCCCTAAACGTGTGCTGTACGACCACAACACTAGTGATATGTCAATACCACTAATTTGAAACAGAACAAATGAACTGTGTAACTTCACCTGTCACACTACTCTGCCGGCAACTTAACCAGGAATTTTCACACTGCTGGAAAAAACCTTTTGACTACATATAACAACTAAACAAACTTAACATGTGTTAAACATGTATCCTATATAATTACCATATAACATGTCAGTTACCATAGTAACGGAACTCTGCTACCAGAGAATTGATCCAGCGGGCCTAAAGAAATTCTGTCTCAAAAGTACTACCCTACACCACGATACTCACCATTATTCATAAATTCATCACAAGGCCCATAAATGACTGAGACAAGAATTGGCCGACTGAATCATGTGACCTAATTAATCAGACCTATTTTCAAAACTATTTATATTTATATACAACTGCAGTTTATCATTGTCATTTTTATAGAAATGTACATTTGATTAAGTCACCTAGGCAATGGATTAACTAATGGTAACTAGACTTAAAACAAAAAAGACCAGCTTGTCATTTCAAAATCTATTTTATTAACTTTATTATCAAGTGAAGAGCTTTTTCAAAAATTAAATATTTTAATAGCACTTATTAAGCATAATTTTTATTAAGTAAAGGCACATTAGACTGTCAGTTCAAATCAAATCAGCATATAAAGTATTAAAGCAAAGAAATCTCATTCCCTAAAACCCTATTTCCCTGTCTAAACTTAATAGGAACCTAAAAGGAAAAGCATAAGTTCATTCTCCCTTACGTGAGTCAAAAGTCCGTCAGCATCTCACGCTCTCAGGATTTAGGAACGAGCCAGCAAAGCTCCTAGCCAAGGGGCCAAGTTTTATACCTTTTCTCTATCTAAAACTAGCTAAAAGAATACTTTTAAAGAGTCATCCTGCGATGCAATTGGCTGACAGCCATCAGTCCACATGAAGACATGCCTCTACATTCCAAAATAGTGCTCTTCTATAATATCTTTGTTTGTTGTCTGCAAGTGACATTAGCTTCCGAGGTTCTTTGCAACAATTTATTGAATAACAGTTCATTGCTTCCTCAGCTTTGGCTTTTCTGCCATATCCTGTCCTTGGAAAATAATACAACACAGAGCACAGTTCCTCGTATTTATTTACTGATGAATATGAACGACAAACTTTTTTTTATTCTTTGCTGCGCTCTGCTCATCATGACAGGACTCCAAAACATCCATCTTAAAGCTGGGCCTCAGGCCTCTTTTTCGTAGCACTAGTATGCAAGGAAACACAAAACATTAATTAATTCAAGTAATGAAAGTCATTCTGTTACCCACCCCCTTCACTAATGGTAACCCATTACTTTATGTTACCTAGCTTCAAGCACAGAGAAAGCAGCAAACATAGAGACTTTTCACACGAGCCTCAGGATTCTCCACGAGCTTTTGCCACATAACAGACACGACATAGACGAAAGCACATTTAAAAATAAGCACATGCCATTATTTAAATAGCCGCAATTAATGTTGACAAAACGGAAAGACAAAGTTAATTTATCATTTTTGAACGAACTGGCAAATGCAACAAGAGCACATAATGTTCTATCTGGATTAACCAGAGAGATAGCGCCCCGCTATGGACCCCGGCCACCACTGACAAAGTGCCAAAATTTAGAGGAAAGACCTAAAGAGAATCAAAAGTGGAAAAGTGAATCGTGAGTAAATATAATATTATTACCCAGTTTGACAAAAATATATTGACAGGAGATAAAGAGTTCTTTTTTTTTTTAATTATTATTCTTTCCCCCTTTTTTTTTTTTCTTTTTTTCCCTTTCTTTTACCCTTCTTCTTTCTTCCCCCCTTTCCATCCCTTTTTTTTTTTTTTTTTTGCACATATGCATTTCACTGTGTACTATATACCTCCCATATTATTGTATTACTGTATTTATTCTTGTATTTAGAATATTTAGTCTCTTTAACTCAATACAAGGAGTAGAATCTTAAACCCTTTACGAGATAATTTAAGCAAGCCTCAAAAACTCTACCGAGATCAGACAAGGGAAATAGAAAAGTAACTAGTATAAACCCAGAAGCAGATAGTATAGAAAGTAGATCGGAACTACTTAGGAGACTCCGACCTTCTACCCATACTTAAGAGGAATTCATCTGCGGCCTGCACTGTTCTTATGTTGTGCATTGTGTTCTTATACATTACTCTTAGTGCTGCAGGGAAGACCAACTGGGCTACGGCCCCCTGACTCCTGAACGCTTCCAGCCTCTTACCAAGCTCCCACTGTCTATCAAGCGTTATCCTAGACAGGTCTGATCTGATCTGGAAGTTAAACCCCTTAGCATTTACCACCTTCTGTTTCAATGCTATATTCAGAATGGTTTCTTTAAGGGAGTAGGTAAGAAAGTTGACCAAAACTTTTCTGGGTTTAGTTCTCTGAGGATTCTTTCGAAAAGGCTCTCTGTGAATGCACTGGATGTCCAAAGCTATTTCTTGCTCAGACAAGTCCAATCTTAACGCTTCCTTTAACAGGGAGACCACGAATTGTTTAATGTCTGAGCCCTCTTTCTCCTCGGGAATATTCAAAATTCGCAAATTGTTCCTCCGTGCATGATTTTCCAAAGTCTCCATCCTATCGGACAAGCTCTGATTTTCTTGTCTGAGGTTTGTTAGTTCAGTTTTTGTGGCGCTCAGGTTAATATTCACTTCCGCGACAGAATCTTCAAGCGTTTCTGTTCTAGTAGTAAGATCACCTAGCTTACTGTCAAGCGATTGACAGTAACACCGAATATCAGCTTGATTGGATGCGGAAGTCTCCAACCCCTTTTTAATATCTGCCGCCAAAGATGTAAACATTGTCTGGAAAGAGGCCTGCAGTGTGGACACCAGATCACTATTCAAGGCTTGGGTGGTATCCTGGAAAGAGCTAGGATCTTCCTGATTCCTAGTAGAAGCTATAGAGCCTGCTTCTTGAAGGATTGACTGCAGGCTTAGCCCTGCTGCTATGCTCGGAGGAGCAAGCGGGAGTGGTGGGGCTAAAGGGTTGAACAGAACCAGTGAAGACACAGAAGGCATAGCCTGCTCCAAATTAGTAAGGGTCTGACAATCGACTAGCCCCACTTGACTAACCTCTCCTAATGTAGGGGAGAACAATTGATCATCATTAGCTTCCATGCACTTATCACTGTTATTATGGATCACCATATTACTAATTTCACTGGGCATAGTGGTTGCGGTTTCGTTTTGTAGTTCCAATCCTTCTGGGCCATCTGGAGCAATAGTAAGGGCGTTTGTAAGGGCGTTTGTACTCGCTGCACCCTCCATATCCTCAATAGGGGAACCTAACACCACTTTAGCAGCCTTCCGGGTTTCAAGAACAGTATCACCTTCCTTCGGCCCCGCAAGGGGGAGGGGGGCTATTCCCTAACCGCAGCACTTGGGGGACCACTTTAAAGTAGGAGCGCAATGAGGGAGTTATTTTTGAGGTAGAGACCAAGGTCTTTGATTTAGTTTTGGCTGTTTTAGGGGTATATGAACGCTTTGCCTTAACCTGACCTGTTAAGTAAGTTGATAGTATTTTATTCTCTATTCCAGCTATGTTAGTGGCAGAAATAGTAACAGTGTCAGCGTCAATATCAGCATTTAGTCCCTTTAACCCTGGACCCCTCACTCCATTAATTGTGCAGTCTAGCTCCCCAAAATCAGTAATAGTAGTAGCTGTGACAACTTCAGAGGCAGGGGGAGTATCTTTTGATTCCGTTTTTAGGGAAATGGGTGATTTACTTACTTCTTTAGTAATAATGGAAGCACATTTCTTCCTCAAACCTCCTTTCACCTTCCCTTTCACCCTCCCTTTGCCCCCTCTGCTAAATTTGTCCTCTTAAATGTCCTTTAAAACAGTTCTTGGAGGGGAAAGTTATGAATATGTACAATTCATTATCCATAGATTGGCAGTATTGGCCCTTGGTTCTGGTAATTCAGTTTCAGTATAATGCATAATATACGCATTTTATCCTGGAACACTAATGGTCTCCGCACTACCCCAAGAAGGAACATTATCATGCAATATTTACGAGATTCTGTTGCACAAGTATTAGTGCTCCAGGAGACACACTTGGCAGAGAATGAAATGCAAAATCTGCTGTGTAAGAACAAATGGATAGACTTTGGGGTCATTACTTCACAAGCTTCACACATTAGGGGGGTGGCCATTCTTTTTAAAAAATCTATCAAGGCAAGGCTAATTTCAAAACAGGTAGATCCTTACGGTAGATGGGCAATAGCTTCTGTTATTGCTTTGGGCTCAGCATTCACGATAGTATTTTTCGTAGTGCGCCTTGCATCGCAAAATGCAATGCAGTGCGAGCTACGAAATTAGTTTTATTAATTAAATTGTTTACTTACCTGCAATTATCCATATGCCGGTTTTTAGCAACCTCCACCCTGCCCCTCCCCCTCCCCACCCTCCTGCCCCACCGTAACTCCCTCCACGAGCCGTCGCTGATCAGGTGGCATGCCCTAGATGTGGCCTGGTAGCAGCATCAGATACCCATATGTTTTTTGAGTGTCCGTTTATATCAATAATTTGGAATGACATCTGTGCTTCTCTCTCGTTAGCAATAGGCTCGCAAGTTAATCCTAGTCCCATGTTAATTTTCTTTGGTATTATACCAGAGCTCGACGGCATGTGTAAAAAATTGGTCTTCTATAGTTGTTTGCTAGCTAGAAGAGAAATATGCAGACGGTGGAAAGATAAGACACCCCCTCTTTTTACCGATTGGCGTGCAGCAATGTTACAGATGTCTAAATTAGACATGGCTAGAGAAGGTAACCAACACAAGAGAAGATTTTGGCTACTTTTGAATTGGTAATGGTTTTTTTTTTTTTTTTTTTCCCCATGACCTATGATTTTGCTGCCTGTTGGGTCGTCTATTCGATCCTCGCCTTTTATACATACCCAACTAGGGCGACATCGGTTACAATCTGGGTTGTATTGAGCAGTACGCTAGTCCAGTTGGTACCATTCGACGATCATTGAGGTGTTGATGCTTGGCACTGCGGGATACCCCGGTAGGATCCATGAAAGTCCCCCTCAGTTAATCTGGGTCAGTGTCTTAGTTATCCCCTCTAACTGATCGTTATTGTTTGGTTTCCAAGGGCAAATATGAGGACAAAAAAAAAAAAAAAATAAGAGCACATATTGTTAATTCCCTCATGTTCATGTAAATGCACATTATTCTAGGTTGAATTAATACAAATCATGCAAAACTCATTAATAATATTATTTTATTATGGAGGTTTAACTCAGCGAGTGAAAACATAATTAATTTTAAAAAACTCGCTTCATCACCCGCGCGCCATCACACCTAAAGCATTTAAACTTTCCACTAGTTTTAATCTAGGTGTGTTTTCAATAATTGAAATTAGTTTAATAATGCTTAGTAGAGTATTAACTGAACTGTATTTTATGTGTGTGTGTGTGTATATATTTATATATATACACACACACATATGTGGAAAGATTATAACACCACTACTTTATGCACTACTTGATGTTGTGCTACAATGAAAAACTGGTAACTATGTTGTGTGCCTGATGTGTTTCTCTTGAGCCCTGTTCAAGGTTGTCCCTTCCTCTACATATGAGCTGTCTTAAAGAAGCAGATGTTACAATCTCCTGATCAGTACTGAAAACAACTCTTTGGTCAACAGTAAAAACGAAGTGTCCTTCAAGATGGAATTAAAAATATTTAATGAGCTCATTGTTATTTTGTAGAAAGAATTTTCAGAGAATTGTTAAAATGAGGAAAGGGTAGTTGTCTTGAACTAATGTTCCCATAACTGGTTCTAAAGTGATGTGTTTTAAAATAAGTAGATCCTGCTTTTCAAGATTTCAAACCACTAACTCCCATTTCTTAAGTCTCTGTCAGTAGCCAAAAAACATTGTCAAATCCACTAAAACATATTTGTTGCAATCGTATTGGGTTTCACCACTGTGTTTAAAATGCATAAATGATCACTTGACTTTCTTGTATGTATTCTATAGTTCGCCGCCCCTTTGGAAGTGTTACCCTTCCCTCCTTTGGTAGACCGTTTAACCCCTGACCCCAAAACCCATTTCAGTGCCTAGTTGCGCCCCTAACGCAGTGACCCCAACTGTAACCAGATGTTCTTAATTTAATACTGATTTGAATTTAAAAGCTAGAGTATCTGCAATACAACAAAACCAATCATCGGACTCACTCAAAAACAACTTCTCGATATTCTAGGTAGCGGCGGACTAGCTTGCCAATTTGCGAGAAACTGCAAAGCAGCGCTGACAGCTTAGGCTAGGTACGATAACCAGAGAGCTATGTTCAATGGTATTGGTGACGCGTTTTATTTTCTGATGAGGATATAAGGCAACTATGAACTTTTTATTGGCAGAGAGTGGGTGTACTCCTCTCCGGGCTCTCCCGCAGGTAGCTGCTAGCGGCCCTAGAACGCTACCACTCGCACACCCACGAGCTCCAGTGTTGACCCTTCAGAAGCTGACACGAGGATCGAGGAAGGGGCGTGGCAGACCGTGGGGGGTAGGCGTGTCCCGTGTGACGGCACCGGTTGAGCGGCAGCTGAGTGGTCGTTCGCTGACAGTGCCTCCTCGCTCGCGCTCTGCCTCGGCCGGAGCGACAGCAGCGCGTGCCGCCCGCTTCCAGCCTCCAGCCGCCTCCCAGCGCTCGCTTGTCTTCGAGCCGCTGCCTTCCTGTGCGCGCGCTGCTTCTGAATGACGGGCGGCCGGTTCGACTTCGACGACGGCGGCACGTACTGCGGCGGCTGGGAGGATGGCAAGGCGCACGGGCATGGCATCTGCACGGGTCCTCGCGGCCAGGGCGAGTACGCGGGCTCCTGGGCGCACGGCTTCGAGGTGGCGGGCACCTACACCTGGCCCAGCGGCAACACCTACCAAGGCTACTGGGCGCAGGGCAAGCGCCATGGACTGGGCATTGAGAGCAAGGGGCGCTGGCTCTACCGCGGGGAGTGGGCGCACGGCTTCAAGGGGCGCTACGGGGTGCGCCAGAGTCTCGCTACCCCCGCGCGCTATGAGGGCACTTGGAGCAACGGCCTACAGGACGGCTACGGAGTGGAGACTTATGGGGACGGAGGTGAGTGACTGTGGAAGACACCTGCCGGCGAGTCCCGGTTCGAAGTATGTGTGGGGAACAGGTGCCGAGTGTGGAGCTTAAAACATCCTGTGCGCTGTCACTGGCAGAGGGGCGTGGAGCTAACCACGCAGCACCCGTGCCTCGAGGCTGCTCCCAGAGCGAGCCCAGTGCACATGCTCTGTCACTCAGCATGGCTTCCAAATTTAGTACCAGCCAGGACCACAGAAGCAATGCGCTGCACCACTCAGTGATGCAGTTAATCTGAGCAAAGTCTGCAAATAACACGAGGCAACTTGCAGCACGTGCATCTTTCATACTGGCCTCAGCAGCTTGTACCGGGCATTCCTTATTGAGAATAGCCGGAGTAATCTGCACTGTGTGCATTTCGGTGCTCCCTTCCCCAGGAACCATAACGACAAAAAATCCTTGCTTAAAAATACCATCAACCTGCATCTTCTCGACCGTGCTTTAGATAAACCCAGCGATATGCATCGCCTTTCGCTTCCTAACTTAACTTCTAACCGAGCGTCTAGTATCCTCCATTTCATATGTCCTCAACAGCCTGCACTCCACTAAAAATAACATCTTCAACTTACACCATGTGCCTCTCGATAACCATTGTTATTCCCACCATACGGCCGATGCTGCACCTCGTACGTCGTGCAGCCTGCACCACGTGTACACCTTGCTACAGAAAACATTAGTCTCTGCACCTTAGGTTTCGGTTTCAACCCCTTCATTGGATGTGCATTGTCCTGGTTGCACGAGACAGTAGCTGTCTGCGCTTGTACACAGTTTACGTTATCGGACGCCAGCAGCATTCTGTGCCCGTAAGGCCCCACCCCATACCAGCAGTCTGCACTTGAATATCATGCGCGTCTTTAAACGCCTGCACACTTCTGCCACACTCTCCAGCTGACACCAGCAGGCTACGCACTTATACTGTTCTTGTTGAACCCCAACAGCAGTCTTCAAACGTTTACTACTCACTACATCTGTCGCCAGAATCGGCCCCTTCACAAAAACTGACGCCATCAGCAGCGTGCACACATCTGCCACTGAGTGCATCTGAGAACTAGCAGTCTGCACTTTTAAGCCTTTCGATCAGACACGGTCGCCAGCAGCAACACTTCTTCCCTCACTGCTATGGAAGCCAGCTGGCTTTGCCAAAATGCTCCTAGCTGAACATTGTTTATACTAGTAGCTTATGCTTAAGTGTACCCCTCAGCCATAATATAAGGCGCCCTTTGCATCTCAGTATCTTTCTTTATGGAAATGAAGTGAACTTTTTAGTGTTGACTGGTTGCTCTCCCCAAATACTTACTCTAACAGCGATCATTGCAGCTGCCTATTCAAATTTACGCAACTTCGCTACCCACCCGTGGTAAAAGTGTTCCTTACCATAGTAAGCAGAAGTGGGCGAGTCAACAGGGAGAGCCGATCCAAGTGTCTTGTTTGGCTCTTAGAATGTATGCACGAGCTGAGCCCTGAACGCGTTTACTGTTTAAATCATACAACAAACATCACGTAAAATATGATAAAGCCTCTACAAATTTCCCAAAACTTTATTTTTTCAACACGTGTACGCTTTTAACATTGATATATATTATAGCACTGCATTGAGGCGCTTAATAAAAGTGGTGGCTTTTAAACATGAACCATTAGTGAACTAAGAGGCATGACAGTTGTCATATAAACTCTGTACTTGGCCCTTATACAGCAACATTATACATACGTGGCCTATATTATTATAGAGCAACATTGTAGCCTATTGCATTAATCACAAAATATTTTTGTACAACTGGTATTCTTAATTTACATATTTGAAATTGCTTTCATATGTGCAAATGAAAGAAAGGAAGTTTTGGTGAAATACATTATTTGCCTAAGATCATAAAATTTAGGCAAGGAAGTAATCATTTTTCAAGTTTTTTGATTTCACGTTGTACAAATCAGCCTCTAAATAATTTATGTAAATGTCCTTCCTTGTTTATGTTAATGCTGAGTTTTTTCCTCATTGTGCATTTTCCTGCAGTTTTAATATAGCGCAAAATCGTCACAAAGGTATTGGAGCATTTTAGGTGAGCACCAGTTACATTACACGTCACGTTGATTTTTTTTTTTTATAGGCACAGGGATATTGAGTGTTTTTGCTCAGAAACCCAGGAAGCTGAGTGATGCCAAGACGCAAACCTGGTTCCGTAGTTCCAAAGTCTGCAACTCTGGTCATATGGCCCATCCTGGGTAGAGGTAGGGTGGCAGGCAGAAGGTACTTGAAAGATAGGGCCATAGTTCCAACAGGACCTCGCGCGGAGAAAGACTCTGGGTTCAGGCTCGAGCTTGGCTAACTCACCTCTAATAATGAGTTATTTGCTCTTCCCATGCCTTTTTCGAAAACATTGTTGTCAGTCAGCACCCTATATGCCCACATTAATGTTTCAATGCAAGCAAATGACATTACACTTTGCACCTTTTAGGTTTCACTACAACTCACAACCCTCTTTTAACCTAAACACATTTTTATAGATGCTTTGTGAAGCAAGCTTTCTGCACGTCCCCAGCTGCCCTCCCTGAAATGGTATGTCAAGAAACAACGGTTCTTGTGGGAACAATGATGAACTAAAGTGGTAAATATGATGCAGAATGGCAGTAATATTGGGTTATGTGGATTTCAGACAGAGAGGAGGCCGAATACAGTGTGATTGAGTATTTTCAGTTTATATCGGATATTCAAACATATTTGCACATATAAATGGGGGTGGGGTCGCACACTACTCAGACACCGGCGGTGTCGCCCCTAAGGACTCTGGTCAATGTAGTAACGTGTTTGCGATGCATCTTTCGATCTTCTGCTATCTTCGCTGTCTTCGCCATCCCTGATTAGTGTGAGTAGTGTGCGACCCCACCCCCATTTATAATATTTGCACATATATACAGCAGTAAGTGCTTAGTGTCCCCAGTATGTATTGGAACCAAAGAAAAACGGACTAGTGACATTTTTGACATTTACAACTTGGTTTCCATTACTTGGAAAATGACCCATTCTAACTTTAACAATGTTTTTAGACACTGTGTACAGTAATCAGTGCTGATACAATGATTTGTTTCTCTTTTATGTCGACGGCGTTTCGACCCCTTCAGGGGTACAGGGTCTCTTCAGAACCTAATAGAATAGGGACATCTGAAAAAGAACAATCAGTATGCGCAACCAAGTGTGGGAAGTGAAGAACACCGGTCAAGTGAGAAATTAAAGAGAGTACTCACACTGGACCCAGCCGGGTGCTCAGTGTGAGGGAAGAGGGAGAGGCTCGCGGTACGGGATGAGACAAGGTGGATGCCAGTGCCTATGTTACAGACCTTCTTGAGGAGTGTTATCCATATGGTGCCTCCGGTGGATGGCGAGGGTGTGGGAACAAGATGTGTCCCGTCAGGGAAATTCTGCTGATTCAACCAGTGATAGACGCATGCAGCCGCTACACCTGTCTCCTCCCGAGCGTCTGTCTGGTGCAATGACCAATATTATTGCCATTGTGCATCATATTTACCACTATAGTTCATTATTGTTCCCACAAGAACGGTTTGTACTTGACAAACAGTACTTACCCTGGTTCTCTGTGAGTAGGGTTTCCCTTGTGTTTTTTTGAAAGCTCCCTGAAATGGTGTCTTATGAGCACCCAGTGTAAATATCCATCTGCTTTCTTGAGGGAAATAGTCATTTAAGCACAGCTCTGGGCATGATTAGGTCCAGAGATAAAGCCAAGTTACTACTTTTCAAGTCAATATTTTTCTCCTTAGAATTCGGAATGGGAAGGATTATGGAAAATAAGTGCACATGTGACAAAGGGAAGGAAATGCATACCAACACTACATCCCCCTACTTGAAGGAATAACACAAATATTCTTGCAAGTAAGAGCGCGCTTTAATGTAAAAATAAAGAAGGTTGACTCACATCCAGGATGAAAATCTGAAATTACCTTATCTCAAATCGTTAACCCCTTAAGTGCTGCCGACGGCCGTTGGACGTCACGAGCACTACCTTCGTAGTGCTGCGCACGTCTAACGGCTGACGCGGCCCCTCCCGTTTTGCGGAAGTGCCGCACTGCCGCAAAATCGTGGCTGCGGCATACGGGTTAAGCCTAACTTCCTCTTACTTACCTTCAGCCATGATGTGTCCCTTGAGCCCTTCAGCTGAGTACGCCCACTTGGCTCCACTCAAAGCTCTGATAAAAGATTCTCCTCATTACCACTATCACCCAAGTCATTACCGTAATCTAACTTTATCTCAGGAGCCTACTCTTGTGCCCCTAATTTGTTGTGTATATGTTCATCACTTTGGCTTTGAATGGGAACACCAGACTGCAAACCACAGTGAACATTTCCTCTTTGTAAAGCTGACTCACTCATTTTACACCCAATCCATCCAATCACCAGAAGTCTCTTAAATGACCTAGATGAACTTGAATCTCACTTTCCTCGCTGTGATTGCACATCGGCAAACAGATCGTATGCCGAACTGTATTATCTCTCAGCATTGAGCATTGGTTATGACTTATAACACTTAAAACTTCCTAAAATGCTCCTTCTTTCATATCTATCCTGGTGAATTTCTTGACTTTTGGAAAGTGGTTTATTAGTAGGTGTAGCTATGGACCTACCTCTACTAATAAGGCCAGTATCATAATATAAGGTCCAGTCAAGGTCACAATAAATTATTCCCTTGGTAGCTTGCAACGAGCAGGCAGACTTAATGTAGTAGATAGGTGTGTAGAGCATTTAAAATACCAAAACATTTAATAGGTAAGACACAACACACAATACAAATCAACTCTAATTTATAAAAATAGATTATAATATTATGAACAAATAGACACCAAAATGACACACATCCAATGTTGGGGACTAGAGATATGAATTTTTAAAGATTAAAAGTAAAACTAGTGATTAGAAGCAAATAACGGTTTAAGGTTTAAAAAAGGTTGCGCTTCACCGGGGCAAAGTCAAGAGTTCTTTACAATTACTTCTAGAAGTATTTCTTAATGCAGGAAAATAGCCCACAGCACCAGCCTAGGGTTCAGATGCTCTGGTTTGCCTCTTGGGGTCTGGGACTACAAATCCCACAATGCACTTGGTCAGCTTTATGGAGCTTTTTTAGAAAATTTGCTCCAAATTTCTGGAACTTCTCCCAGTAGGTCTCATTGAGGTTTCAAAGTGTCCACAACACCAATCCAGGGGCCTAGAAGCTCTGAGATTGTTCTTGGGATGCTGGGACTACAATTCCCACAATGCACCTTGCCAAATCCTTAAACCTCCACCGGACACTCTCCAGCATGGGAACTTCTGGATGGAGATGATGCAAGTGGGCTCTCTTAACCTGTAACTTGCAGGAAGTACACTCATTAATGCTTCTTAAAGTTAGGCAGTGTTTTTACGGCTGTAGTTCCAGAATGTGCAGCCTTCAAAGTGCAGCCCTTTAGGGTGGAGATCAGGTTTGCAGCCGGGCCGTCCTTCTTTTAGTTTCAGGCAGCAGATCTGAGTTGCTTCTCAGTCCATCCATATTTATGTACTCATCCTGGGCGTCAGGCAGTGGTAACACCCCTGACTAATGGAGTAAAGGGTGCCACACTGGTATATGACAACTTCCAACAAAGTGTGGCATATTTTTGCACCAGAAAGCACTATTCTTCCAAAATCCAAGATGGAGAAATTGTTTCCTGAATGGTTAGATCAGGCTAAGCCATCCCACTGGTGTGGCCCAGTTTCCCTAATACTTCCCTTCCAGCCCTTTCTATAACCAAATTACAGGAGCTCCCGTGTGGCTGGGGGTGCTGGATATGGAGTTGAGCATGTGTTGTCTCAAAGTGCCGTTCTCCAATTGAAAACCAGTTTGACCACCCCACCCTCATTCTGCTTTCTGCTTCTGCAGTTTCAGTTCTTCTCTCACTGAAATCCTTTGTCTCTCTAGCAGGCCACTTCACACCTCACAAAGACAGCTTGGCTCAATGTGGCAGACGCTAGCCAATCAGGAGAGGGCAGCTGCAAGGCTTGATATTGGCCTACAGAAAAGACAGTTCTATAACTTTTTTTTTCTAAATTGGTCATTATAATTTTAACAGTGGCACATTGTTGGATTTATCATAACTATCATTTTGAGTCCTTGAATTACATTTTTAGATCCTTTCTATCAATAGCTATACATCATTAAAGTATTCCTATGTTAGCCTATGGAGCCAATAAATGACAACGGGGAAAACGAAATGGGAAGTTTTTCCCTCACTAGGGTATGTAACACTTCTTTTATAATGCCCCTGCTTATTGTCCAGGGCTCGAAAAATCATAAAAATGTGACTAGACCCGCGGGTCTAGTAACTTGAATAATTTACTCGACCTAACTGTAATGTACTTTACTCATAAACTGTTCTCAAATTGTGTGAACCTAGGCAAATATTTAGTCTTATGGAGCCGCCTTTTTCTTTATTACGTGAGAGCGCCTTCAAATATCCAAGTTCACTATCTATGCTGTACAAAAAAACTTTTTATTAACTAGACTAAATGTTTGCTCCATGTATATCCAGATTAAAGCCCATATGTAGGGTACACATAATTCCTGGCTTGCCTATTTGGGCCAGATTTATGACTGTTTATTTGCAGTCACAATTGGAAAATAAAGCTGTTTGCGACTGCAAAAAAGGGTGGTGGCATGTACAAACACTATTTTGCGAGTAGGTGACTTGCAAAATAGTGTTTGCAAGACGCTATTAGGAAGGGGCGTGCCAAGTGCGCCCCGTCCTAATTGCGAGTCAGAATGGTATGTACAATTGTTTTGGAAGCAAAACACTTGAAGTTTACTGTCTACTTCAAGTAGGTGGTAAGCCACTCGCAAGCAGGAAGGGGTACCAGGGAACAACTTCCCCTTTGTGCTTTCACATTATTTTGGATTATTACATTTGGTTTTTGTACAATTCTTCTTTCAGCCTCTATACTTCTTCGAGGCAAGGCTGCAGCAGCCTGCAGTTATGTGTGCTCCACTAGCCCACATCACCCCGACTCAGGATTCTCCTACTTGATAGAGTGTGGATTACTATCCATAAACCTCCCACAGGGAGGCTTAAACAAATATTGTTTTTGGACACACCTCCCAATGTTTACGGGAATCTTTGACCGTCCTCTGAGCTTGAGATGACATTTCAAGTTGCCTTTCTCCACACTACAACAATTGGAGTCACTCTATAGGATCACATGGACTTTTTTCTACTATTCATGATCCCTGAGTCCCACTGTTTCTGTCGTATCTAATGACACCAGGTTACATGCGCCGAACCAATTTCTTCTTTTAGCCTTGAAAAAGTCATAGTACCTATTGTTAGTACTGACGAAACACGTGTCGGCTGTTTCCTATCAACTGTGATTTTATGGATCTACAAATAAAGAAAATGAAAATTTGAACTCCTTTTCTGCTCCTTTGTCTTGTCCAAAGATTGATAACATCTAATACAGACAGCTTAAGTGTTGTGGACACTACAAGTTCAAGACCTATTAGTCTTTTTCTTTACATGTGCTCTAGGATTGTGCTCTTTTGTTTGACCTTCTCTCTCTAACTTCCCCTTTGTGAATGGGTGCAAAAATATTTTAAAGAGCAGTGCCCTTACATTTTTTTACACTTTTCTTTATATTTTTTTAACTCATCTTGTTTTCCTTTGAGGAAAATGGCCTTCATATGGAAAAAAAGTTGTTTTATTGTAAAATCAAACACAGATATGGGGGTCTGGTGTCCCCAGCAGGCCACCATCCCTGTGCAGCTCACCTTTCATAAATCTATTACTAAAGCATGATGTAGTAGTGCACTGCTGTTTACAGATAGCATATTTTCCATTGAAATGGCCACAAAACTTTCCCACTAACATGTAGCTTCACTGATAATGGCGCATAAACAATGTTTTGAAATTGGGTTTCAGCAAAAATATTTAAAATTTGAACATCACCAAGTAAAAGGTTTGAATTTGTTTTGAGCATAAAAAATATTTTTTTCACAGCAGAATTACAAAAATGTGTCTATAACTAATGAAATATATTTGAACTGTTAAAACAGTACACTTAGCTATTTCAATGTTGTGTTAGAGAAAAGCCTCTTACAGCCTGTTTATTTCACATGCTTTGCACAGTTCAACTGTAACACAGTTCACTTTTCAAACTCATCTAACTTCAGTGACAGAAAAAGAAATGTAGAAAGGCAAACTGACTTTCTGACATTTGACCTCTGTCTCTGAAAGCCAACAAATGTGACACGGTTTAATGGCATCTTTATTGTCCTTTCACTTTGTGAGCAATAATGATGCCTTTAAATATTGTTATTTTGTCACCTTTGCTCCACTTTCAGGGACAGAGGTCAAAAGTCAGTTAGTCTTACACAGAAGTTAGAGACTTTTTTTAGAGTATTCCCTAAATATAGCACTTTATGCAACAATGCCAGTGGATTTTTGGAGCCCTGTAGTTACAAGCACCCTTTCTCTAGGGCTCATTAGGGAGACCTTAGGGATGACATTTGTAACAATAAGATCATTTACTGCTTTGGAAGTGCCTTTAATTCTGAAGTTGAATTTGCATATAATTCAACTTTAAAGCAACCTGCAAGGCAGGGCTGGCTTTTAAAATCACAGCAGATACCGCAGTAGTGCATTCTTAAGTGTATTAAGTCTACTGGGTCTTTAAACCTACATGCCGTACCATATACCAGGGACTTACAGGTAGGTTGGCAGTACCCACTTTAATTCTACCTAAATACCATGTACTTTTAATCAGAGCACAGTCCCTGCTACAGACTGCTTTAGCTGCATGTCAAAGGCCTGTCATTTCTATTACATAACATATACTTATCAGATTTCGGGTCAGCTTCTTGCTCTTGACTGGATGACTTTGTTTTCTTTCTTCAAACTTTTCGCTTTGATTAAGTAGTTTTCTTCCCTGCTTTGTGTTTTTTTCCCAATGGAGGGCATTTTGGTCTCATAATATTCTGATAGACAAATTGTATCCCTCAAATGCTGACTTGAAGAGGCTTTTTCCCTTTATTTTTCAGCAGTCAATATGTTATTCATTTTATTGTGAGAGCCAGCTGATGAAACTGTTAATGTGGCGACTCATTTCATTTTTCTGGTGCTGTTGTGCACTGATTATTCATTTTTGTTTAAAAACTTTCAATTTAATAATCTAAAATGCCTGTTGGCCATGTTCGAATGGTAAGTTGGACATTCCAAATAAGATGCTGGTGCGCCATGATGCTTGCATCATACATGCTCATGAATGGCTACATGCATCACATCGCGCCTATGCATCACAGAGCATGCTTGGGCAAAGGTGCCCATCTTAGAGAGGTTTTCTTTGATGGAAATTTCATTCAGAAATGGCAGCCTATGCATTCGGGTGTCCTCATGGTTCTTTTGTCATTAGTAAATGCAAACTAGCTTTGGCAAAGCCAATGTTTAGACCTTTTACTGCTGAGACATATTGGCTTTGCCAGTGCTTGTTTGCACAATGTGTTCCATCTTTGTACTCTTTGTATACTGTCAGTCATTGCTCTCATGAAATATTGTCTTACGGAGACCATTCTATCATAAATTGTCTCTTTGTAAAAGCAATCTGTTCTCTCATGTTCCAAAATGGACATACCCAGTCACATTATTAGTTGTAGTGCTGTACTCCCATAGCTTTGAATTTACCTCAATTTTCCTACCTTGCCTGCTGCTATTTATCAGTACATCACTATTTTTATCACCTTTTTAAATTTCTCAAGACCTACATTCTAGTTCCTGCCGTTAGGAGAAATAATTGATTAACACAATAACGTAAATTTGAAGCTCCACCTACTTGGTCCTTAATAATGATTTCTAATACCTCCCATGGCATACTGCTAAGACACTCCATTGTACACAAAGTGATCCCAGAGTGACTTGCAATGTATCCTATTTCTTACACTAACCACAGTTTCTTATCCCACTTTTCTCCACTAAATATATCCCAATCTAGCTGTACAGATGTTTAATCCTCCTCTTATTTTTGTAATTCCTAAATGTGTTTCATTCCATAATTACAAAAGTCTCTTCCTTAACCATTCTGGAGGTACTACTTTTCCTTTTACTCAGCAAAAACCAATTTTCCCTTTAACTCATTTTTTATTTTCCAAAATGCTTTCCCTTTCTTATGTAAGCACTGCTTATCTGATCTACATTTGTTTAAATATTTCCAAATTTCACTAAGGCTATTCTCTTTGCTATAATGCTCCTTCCATTCATCCTGCAATCTCTTTCACATCCTTACCATCCAGCCATGCAACCTGGCAGCTATCCCACTCATCACATGGACATTCTCTTACATGTTAGGACATTCTGCCATTAGAAAATACACCTCTTTGTTTACACCTGGAACATATTGTGCCTTGTAGTTACAATTTTCAGCCTCATAGATTAGCAACAGGTGCCCAGGCATTCACTAAACTGTTCATAGCATGGATTTCTGTTAGATGGTTGTGTTCACATCTCAATCCAAGCTCAGTTCCGCAAGTAATTTGATGGTAATGTTGCAAATGCTACATTAAAGCTAATGTTTCTTTTTCAGTTACCGGGGAGTTCTCTTTTTAGGGAGATCAGGCACGGGAAGCAAAGTGTATTTCTCCCTCTGATTTAGGGCGAGTAAATGTAGCATCACGCCCCTTTCCACCTGTGTCAGTTGTGACTGTACTATTGGCACTTTGATCATACCCATGTAAGGGTGGCGCTTTGAGGATTATTTTCCTTGTGTCAGCAAAATTGCTTTGAGATTCTTTCAACTACATGACTTTAACTTTGTTTTTAAATATCTTTCTCCAAGAATAATATTATTCTGCACATTTTCTAACATTCTTTGAATACAATTTGGCTTCCTCTAGGAATCATGTGGGAATTTTCTTTTATTTCGATCAAACGTTTTTTTAGTGTTATGTCTTCGCAGCTCACTGTGTGGCTTAAGTATGTTACACCTTGTACTACAAACTTACATTTTCTGCAGAACCTCTTTTCTTGATAAATTCTAAAACCTCCTTTTTCATTGTATTGTTTATCTTTGGGAGTGTAAGTTTGTCTACTAAATGTTATTGGATCTCTGAGGTAGGGCTAGAGCCTCATGCTGCCATTGATATGTTTTGTCACTACCAGTGTGGCCAACCCTTTAGAAGACTCTGCATGTTTGATGATCCCCGATTCTTGTAATTTCTTCAAATCCTGACCCCATCTCTTAATATCATGGGCATATTTTGGACCTTATGATTCTTAGGTTCATCACCTTCACTTATTACTGTTATGTGAGAAAATCCTTCTAATCTTCCAATGTTTCCAGAAAACACAGCTTTTTTTAAAGCTTTTTTCCAGTATTTACACTTTCATTCACAAGTAAAACTTGCTCTGGGCTATAGGGTTTGAGAATACAATAAATTGAGCGCTAATCAATCAAACCAAGTACAGACAGACCTTTCTCTGCAGTGCAGAGTTTTGCAAAGGATCTCCTGTTCGTAAATTCAACTATTAATGTTCCGTAACCTAACATTGACAAAGATCTCCAAAGAAATTATTGAGACTATTAACAGGTAATTATATCCTCCGAATCTTTCCTACATTTTTTACCACACATTTTTGTCAGGTGTATCATGAGGCGAGCCAAAGTCTGCAACAGTATGTCCTTTAATGCCTCCAGTTTTCATGTTGATGAATGGTTAGTTTCTTGACATTAGGTTAATCCTAGCACATTCCCTTCAACCCTTAGTACACCGTATTTATTGTTAGATTCTTCACTCTCAGAATGGCTACATTATTATTTATCAGTTACACATTTTATCTTTGGTGCTACACAAATATACCACACCATAACTCTTTGGGCTCGTGCAGAATTCTTTCTTATTTTAAACCACGTGATGGGCCAGACCTATAACACATGAATCTTTGCCTCTTTGTTATTCTTGGTTGCAACTTCTATATGGCCTAGTTTCAATTGCATTCCTAGATTTCCTACACTCTTTGTAATTGTCCCTCTATTCTGAAAGGTTCTTGTGGAGCTTTACCATAATTAAAACGTCCTTATCATTTGTTTTTGTGTTGTCCAACAGTAACCTGGAAGACCTGCATTATAACTCTGAAGTGTATTTAACAGACACTGTATCATTTAGGAATGCATCTCCGTTCACCTATAACCCATTTTGAATGTTGGGTTATTAGAATGAATAAACTCATCATGCAGACTTCAAAGTGATAGTTAACGACCATTTATTTTTAAGGAAGAAATATAATCGTTTCTTTCTTCAGTATCTCCCTGTTTCGTCGGAACAATTTTAACCTGTCAACTTTGACACATACAGTGGGTGAATAGAACAAATCTAAATCTACCAAGACAGTTACGAAGGCATTGCCTTCATCTGCTGGATTTTTATCTTTTATTTGTCAAAATACTTTTAACCCTTCCTTACTCAAAGAGTTAAGAATAATCCTATTTTTCCAGTGATAAATCTACAGATGAAATATAATCAAATACTTATTCTTTCCATTCCTGCCACCTTATAAAAGGTTCTCCTGGTGCAGGAAGAAATGCTTGTGGTGAAACCAAAGTAAATATCTGTGCTGCACACATGGTGGTTTGGGTTAGTTATTTTCAGTGTTCACCTACAATGTTAGATTAATTCAAGGTCTGTTCTGGATCGCAAGTGAGTGTCTATTTTCTTTTCCCAAATGCATCATTTATCCTTGGGCACTGATATGTAGAAAAGATGATACTCCACATTCTTAATTGGCAATCTAAGCTCAGCATAAATAGAACAATTGTGCTAATAGAATAACTCTGCTTCGGGTAATGAAGCTGAGCAGACAAAATTAAAAGTATAAGTAGAAAAAACTATTGTGAACAACTTTACTGGCGTACAAAACTTTGCTGGGTAACTTCATTGGTGAAAAGTAAAATTATACGCTCATCTTTTCAAAATTAAGGTCTAGATGTATGTACTTTCTGGTCCTAAATACAGGGGAAAATGTTGGACCAGAAAGTTTTCTTTTTTCCTGAACCGACCTATAATAATAATAATAATAATAAACCATTTTTAAAGCGCCTGGCTACACAGAAAACAATGTGTCCCCGTGCTGAATGCTGCTAATACTCGAGAGGCAGATGTAACAGAGAGAGCCATAGGAGGTAGGAAAGGCATGAAGGTTACACAAGAGGTAACAAGAGCGTTTTGAGGTTTCCACGGAACCTAGTTTCAGAGGGTTCCACATAGATTGGTTTGCAAATAATGATTCGGAGACAGTTGCACTCTGTCCTACCTCATTAATAACCATGAGATAGGTCTTAAACTACGGCTTACTGCAATAAGTCTGTGATTGCCTTAATAAAGTACACTTTTTATTTTAATGCAGCCCATTTTCCTTACACGCTTCATTGTGGTGGATGAACCATTCACATACCCCTTATCATCTCTTCAATGCAGTGGAAGTGAATGGTTTATACACACTGCATTGATTGAGAAAATCTTTCTGTTGCTGTCACCAGAAGGATTTAATTAAATCAAGTGTTAAGACACAAGGGGAAAGCTTTTTCCTGTCCTAACATCATTATTATTTTTTTACTTCTAGCGACGTGCTGTGCACCTATGGTACAGTGATAGAATGTGGCATCAGTGGGCGTAATTAAGCTTATGATATTATTTCCCACAAATGGGTAGGCACAGCCCACGTGCAAATCAGTCTGTGACTGCCCCTCATAAAAGGCCTAACAGTCTTTCTGCCACCCGGGGCCAAAAGCATCCCTAGCCCCATGGTTAACTAGAGGAAATTTGAATACTGTTGGACATAGTTGTGACAAATGGGTAGCAAAGAGGGATACATCAACATTTTCTCCCACTTGCCATGGTGCCTGGCCACACTTTTTGGGGTCTAGTTCAGCAGGTTGCAGGGAACCTAACAGAAGCTGTATGTTTCTAAAAGCTAGAGACTCAGACAAATCCAGGGAGATGTGACTTTCATGAATCACATGAAATTCACTCACCTAGAATGCCACCCAGATCTTACATTTTTGACTGAATTCACGCATTTTTCTCAAATTTGTGTGCAGAAAAGTTCGGGGATCCACAAAATTCCTACCACCCAGCATTTCCACACTTCTCCCAAGAAGAACAGTGTATGGGTATTTTGTCTTCCTTTTTTTCCTGGGCAAGAAATTAAGATGAAAACATTATCACCTAGTTCTATTTGTATACTAATTATTTTTAGATTTCAACATTGTTCATGTTTTTCCCCAAAAAAATCAAAATCTACACAAATGACTCCTTGCTAAATTCAGAATTTTGTCTTGTTTTCAGAAATATTTAGTTTTACACCTGTTTCCATCATTAACTGCAAGTAAGTGGAAATGGCAAACTGTGGAAAAAATCGACTACCACTGAGTAAAAATGCAAAAAGTGCGGTCGCTTTTTTTTTTTTAACTACTGTACTTCTTCCTGAAAGGTGGGATGATGGTGATCTTAGAACAACAAATATTTTGTTCATGCCTTTTTTTAGAAAAATAGACATATGCTTTCTTGCGGAGCACTCACCCCCCCCCCCCCCCCCCAAATACCCAACGTTTTGTTACATTTTGCCTATTTTCTCTGTTCCCCGAGGGCAAGCTACAAACCCTGGGTAACCTTAGAATCACCAATATGTGAGGGGGAAAAGGAGGTATGTTTTTCCTGGATACCTTTTGTGGAAAAATGTATGAAGGCTTAAGGTTAAAGGAAACAAGGCGCTGTGTGTAGACTTAACAGTGGTCCCCAGAATCAGGGTCTACTTCGAGCTTTGTTTTTTCAAATTCACAAAATTGTAGGGGCCTCCTAGGACCCCTGCCCTTTTGCATATGCATTACCTCTCCAGCTCGGGACTTGGTAATATTTAATTGTTTTGCAACTTAATTACAGTTACACAACATTGATACATCACACATGGATTCACAATTGGGAAGGGCTGCCTTCCAAATTGCGAATCGGAGCCCATTTGCCAAGTCATTTGAAGAGTCTGTAAAAGTTTACCGACTCATAATAAAATGCTAGGAATGTGTTCCTACAAGACGTCGTGTTAATTGTGCTCTACCTTATTCCACTTTTTTTTTAACTTTGGACAAACCCATATTGAATACAGTCTGATAAAGTGAGATATTTAAATGTAATAAAGTCTGACATGCAATGTCACAAACAAGTAACCTTGCGGGAAATCGTCATCATGACTCATAGATTCGCTGACTGCGTGGAACTCACAATGTTCACGTTTCAGTACTAGAGGCACAGCGAAGAGGGAGACCCAACAAGTTCCTGTTCTGCGCGCAGTTCGAAACTTAGCCATGGTAGGTATGTATGGGTGGCACAGAAGAACCCAAGCGGTGCTGTCCAGCACAGGGTGAGTAAGAGTTTCTTCCCATCAAAAACAGTTATTGGTGCACATATTCTTGCTCATGTGTCCCTTTAGTCTCCCACTACGTCCCAATTTGCCAGTTAGCAAGGCTGTAAACAGCAGTGTCTTACGAAACGAAAATCCAGTTTCAGTACTGGAATCGATTGAGAACTTGATATGTTTTATGCCACCTAGTGGTCTGTTCAATGATTTTCCCAGGGCTCCAGTTGCCACAAATTTTTTAAGTGTTCAGCATCCTTCTTGAGAAAGCTAGTCCTTTATTTGCAGTCCTGGACATGAGCATCTAAACCCTTTCCAGGTATAACTGCTACTGACCACTTTTCCCAGACAGTGCATTCCACGTTGGATTATGCAGCTGGAACACCGAATACTGTGCGGAGAAGGAATGTGGAAAAGGAACGCATATAAAACATGAATGGAAAGAACTATATACCAGCAATATACCCTCAACTCTACACCACTGTACTAACTTCGGGACATATTATAGAAAAATTGCACCAGGTTCCTGACAGAAAAGCGTAATTTAACTGAATTGTTGCTGTTTGTGAAATACGAAGTCATATTAGGTCAGTGGATTAAGTAGCTTTTGTTGACTGGCAATATTTATTACGGTTTTTCAGTAGTTCTAAATGAAGCTCGTTGCTTTTGGCATGTTACAGCTGCTTACTTTATACGGCGTGGACTATATTGGGAGTTCTTTCAGTAGTACCCCCTGGCTTCCACTTTAGAAAATTTGCATACAATCCAATTTATCTGATTTGTGATCACATAAACTTAAAAAACAATGCAAGTTAGTTTCCACGGTGAGTAGCAAATTACATTACCTTATGTAATACATTTTAGGTCCAAACCTGTTTTTCAAGCGGCAAAGAAACTGCACATTTTTATTTCTGTTTTTCTGTGGTGATGTACGTTTTTATGTACCCTGAGCCCTATATTTAGGCTTGTAAATTATTGTTTTATTCAACTAGCAATGGTTGATCGTCGGACCTTTCAAATATCTTACGACTGTGGGATCAAAGTGAGTGATGCGCCAAGACAATTTTTGAACCTCTTTATTATTTTATGTCATAGTACATCATAGTAACCCCAAAATAAATTGGGGGGAGGAGATACCTCGCACAGTTTTTCAGGTAAAATGTTTTTATATATATATATATATATATATATCTATATATATATATATATATATATATATATATATATATATATATATATATATATATATATATATATATATATAATGTATACACATTACAAGTATTAGTAATCCCACAGACAATTCTCATGCTCTTTCCAGCAGCATGTGCCATTCCAGTGCATCTATACAAGACTAACTTTGAAGAGGATGCCACTGAATATCTCTGCTCATGGAAGGCGCATTGTACATCTTTTGATTAGTATCAGGCTAATTGATAGTGATGTATCGCAATAATGGCACGGGCACAGGCAGGCAAACACCCATGCTCACACAAGATCACACATAGCACACAACAATCCACACGGATACATATACACATATATTCATACATGCACCCAAATGTTAACATAAAAAATGTACTTACAAAGCCGCAGCTGCGTTAGCAGGTCCAGCGGGTGGTGGGAGGGGAAGCAAAAGGCACTGGGGTGCTTTGGGGGTGGAAGGGACAACTAGAAGATTACACCACTTCCTCTCATGAGCTGACCATGTCATGGGTCACCTTCTCCAACTGGTCTCAGAGTGGGATGGGGTCCGTGGGATTTGTTGACCCCACCCTACTCTTTGACGAAGCATCACTGATAGGCAGTCAGTCCTGTCCACTTCAGGGCTTAAACTTGAAACTCCCAGATTTGAGTATCAGCGACACTCCCCCCGTCATGACCGGGAGGCTTTCACAAGACTTTCCTGGGCTGATGTGGTCGCGCATTTTAATGCATTGAAGACATTCAGATATAACCCTCCAATTATGTTTGTGGTTTAAGGCCTCATTTCCCATTCATTCATATTGTTACTTTAAATACCTGGTTTTATAGTTTGAGGCATTTGTTTTTCTTAGCAGTGCTGCTGCGATTTTTTGTTTATCCTGATGTGTACCTTTTTTTTTCCATTCCATTTCGACCAATTTGCTCCTGGTATGTTGTTTATTCCCCTCTGCTTATGGTACTTCGCTGTCTGGTTTGTGTTTCAGCACTGTAATAACCAGGAAGGAAATTATTCATTTGTGAGTAGGCTAAGGTTACATACTGCTTGAGAAGCTCTCCCTCCAAGTTGCTTGTTTCCAAGATATAAAAAAGGTTAGGGTACACGAGCCAACGTGGCAATTGGAACATCTCCCTAGTCTTTCTCCTATAATTGATAGTTTAGAACGATTTCCGTTAAATAGTAAGTGCTGCATTTGTTTTCTTTTACTAATGCAACTTCAGCTTTCACTGCATTCCTTAAGTTTGCTACCCCTTTGCTAATATACCAATCAAGAATCTCTCTGCCTGTCTTTTTAGAATACAACATATCTTTTTATCTCAGTAATAGATTTCAATGTCTTCATATCAGGCCTCAAAGTCAGAAAAAATATGATCACACCGGCTGGTCTAGTGACTTGAAAAAGCTGCTCGACCGAACTATAATGCGCTTGACCCATAAACTCATCTCAAACTATTTAATAATAATAATAATAATAATAATAAGGGGATCTTGTCATGCGCGGACTTAGCCCAATGGGCATCAAGGCGCCTAATTCCAAAAACAGCTCATAACAAAGGAACTCTGCAGCTCAACCTGTATAGGCTCTGGAGAAACACCATGTTTTTAGGGCCTTTTTGAACAGCGCCAGAGAGGATAGCGTCTTAATCTCTGTCGGCAGGATGTTCCAAAGCTGTGGAGCAGCGACGGAAAAGGCCCTAGCTCCCCATCTGGAGAGCTTAAAACGGGGGACGGCAAGTTGGAGTTGTCCAGAAGAGCGTAAACACCTTGGAGGGTGATAGCGGGTAAGCAGGGAGCTGATAGCGCCTTTAGGTCCATCCTCGAGAGCTCTGTAGGTCAGACACAGAATTTTAAAATAAATTCTGTGCTGGATAGGCAGCCAGTGAAGGTCTCTCCTCGCAGCAGTAGCAGAGGAAGACCTGGGAAGATCCAGGACAAAACGTGCGGCAGCGTTCTGCACTACTTGCAGTCGATGTATAAGGCCCTTGTTGGCTTCCATGTAGAGAGAGTTACAGTAATCCAACCTGGAACCAACAAGGGCAACTGCAATCTGCTTACGTGCTTGAGGAGACAAGTAGCTGCGAATTCTGTTGAGTGTCCTGATCACGCCCCAGCAGGTCGAGACAGTCCGATTCACCTGTAGAGACATCGAGAGTGATGTATCAAACACCACACCCAGATTTTTGGCGGATTGAACGGGAGTGGGGCAAGTACCAAGAGAGGGAGGCCACCACTCACTCGACCAGATATCTTGGTCCTTCCCGAAGACCAAAACCTCAGTCTTGTCGCCATTTAGCTTCAGGGAGTTGGTAACCATCCAGTCTGCAACATGTTGCATACAGGACCTGAAGCTAGAGGCAGATGTTATGACAGAGGACTGGGTGAGTGATATCATGATCTGGGTGTCGTCGGCGTATGATACCACCTCCATCCCCAGCGATCTTACAAGCCTAGCAAGGGGGGCCACGTAGATGTTGAATAGGGTCGGACTTAATGCCGACCCCTGTGGCACCCCACATTGCAAAGACTTTGCTGGGGAGAGGTGGTTGCCGAGCATCACTCTCTGTTCCCTGTCTAGGAGAAAGGAATTGAGGAGGCTCAGGGCCGAACCAGTAACACCTGCCTCCCTAAGCCGAGATGTTAAAATGGCTGGAGACAGAGTGTCAAACGTGGCCGTGAGGTCCAATAACACCAGAACAGTTGTTTGTCCAACATCAACCTTGCGTCGGATGTTGTCGACTACGAAGGTGAGGGCAGATTCTGTGCTATGATGTTTTCGTAATCCATGCTGGGTAATGTCCAGGTACTCTGAAGCTTCGAGGAAGGAAGATAGGTGGCGATTCAGATGAGCTTCTAAAATTTTTGCAGGTGCAGGGAGCAGGGAAATGGGTCTAAAATTTTTCAATAGACCAGGATCAAGTGAAGGCTTCTTGAGAAGCGGCTTCACAATTGCCTTCTTCCATACTAATGGAAAAGTGCCTTGGGCAATTGCCTTATTCATCACCTCAAGTAAAAGGGGAAGGAGGCTGTTCCTACACTCCTTTAGTTTTTTAAGAGGCAGTGGGTCAAGAGGGGAGGAGGATTTGGTCTTGTCTAAGAGAAGGTTTAACCCCTCCAGAGACATAAGTGGAAAATCGGACAGAGAGCTGGAAGGGGCTGTATCAAGTGACTCCAGGAGGCTAATGCCTAGGGGGTTGTTTTCAGTCAAGGAGAGACGTTGTACTTCTAAGGAAGTATGGATATCAAAGATCTTTTTATGAAAAAAGTCTGCAATATCGTCACACAGACGCTGAGAGCTGACTACGGGGTCTGGAAGTTGGAGGGAGCATAATGAGTCCGCAATTTTAAAAAGCTCCCTGGAGGAAGTGAGAGAACTAGTAAGATTGGCGAAGTATTTCTGCTTCTCCAGTATCACTTTCTGCTTATACTCCCGTAGAGCAGACTTGTGAGCCTCCCTATCAATTGGATCCCAGGATTTCCTCCACCTCCTCTCACTGCTTCTGCAACCCTGTCTTAATAATCTAAGATGGTCCGAGAACCATGGCGCTGATGGTTTCCTCCGGGCTACATACCGCAGAGATGCGGGGGCAAGTTTTTCCACAGCATTCAAGATGGAATCATGCACAGCTTGTGCTGCCACATCCGCATCTTTTAAGGAAAGAGCCTCGGGTGTAGGGACAAAAGGAGCAAAAGCATCGTTGGTGAGATTTCTGCGATTTCTCCTAGAAACGAAAGAGGTAGTCCCCTTCTTAGTGGAATTGGAAGTAGAGAAAGCTAAATGAAGAGGAACCGCAAAATGATCAGTCCACACCAGCGGCAGAGGAGTGCCGCTGGAAAGCCTTGGGTCATTAGAGAATACCCCGTCAAGAATGTGACCTGCTGAGTGGGTAGCACTAGTGACAAGCTGGCTAAGATCGCAGGATCCAAGTGAATCAACCAGTGACTGAGTGTCCTTAGAATGTAGCTCATCAAGATGGAAATTGAGGTCACCTAGAATGGTGATAGAGGGTTTTCCAAAATAGGGTTCAAGGATTCTCAGAATGTTCGAAACAAAATTAGCTCTGGAACCAGGTGGCCTATAAATCAATATACCTGTGAAAGAGACTGAAGGGGCACAAGTAATACAAAAGTATAAGGCTTCGAAGCGATCTTGGGGCGAGGAGAGAGGGTTAACCGAACATAGAAAGGAAGATTTATAAAGGATGGCAATACCTCCTCCTCTCCGTTTGGGTCTGTCAAGCTTTTGAAGAGAATATCCTTCGGGAATGGCGAGGAGTAGGTCATGACCAGAGGAGTCAGTAGCCCAGGTCTCAGTGATGAATACCCAGTCAGGCTGTCTTTCATCCACAAAATCGTGGAAGGCAAGATTGTGTTTAATTAGCGAACGGGCATTCAATAGAAACCCCGTATTATGAGATACAATAGGCAGTGGGGAGGAAGGACAAAGGCTAATAGGAGAGGTGCCAAGGGGATGGAATACGGAAGAACAGACAGTACAACAGCGGGAATGTAATTTGATCCTAGGCAAATATTTCATTTAATTGAGTAGCCTTTTTCTTCATTATTACATGCAAGAGCACCTTCAAAAATGTAAGTTCAGCATGTCTGCTGTACAGAAAACTGTTTGATTTCATAGGCTAAAGTTTTGCTCCATGTATAATAAAAATCTAGCCCACATATAGGGTACACATGACCCTTGACTTGCATCTTAGTTCACGAATAGCATGGTCATCAGGGAAGAGGCAGGAATGTTTCTCAGTTCATATTTAGAAATCCACTTTTAATAAATATATCACTAAAGCATGATGTGGTAGCACACTGTTATTTACAGACATTTTGTATTGAAATGGCAACAAACTTTCCCACTCACATGGATATTTACTGATAAAATCATATAGTGTACAAACAATGTGTGGCAATCAGGTTTCAGCAAAGATTTGTCATATGCACATCCCTAAGTAAAGTATTCTGGTTTGTTTTGATCCTAATAACATCATTGTCTGTATCTCACTTCAGAATTACAACATATTTTTTCCTAAATACTGAAATACATTTGGAAATATTTGTACTTTTAATTTACAAGCTATATAAATGATGTGTGTTCGGCATGATTGTCAGACAGTTCACTTTACAAAATCTTCTAACTTTGCAGCCAGAGGAAGAAAAATAAATACCAATATCCTGGAATAAATAAATAAGCAACAATTTATAAAAACACGTAAGCTGACATTTGTCCTGTCTTTGAATGCACAGCTCATCAGACAAGATAAACACAATATTTAAGGGCATGTTTATAGCTCATTCACTGTCTGGATAAACAGAACACCTGTTCTTTGCCAGCTCTCGCGCCTCTAAAAAAAAAAAGAAGCTCACCTGGTAAAATTTGACTCGCCATAGTAAGTGGGCCAGTAGATTTCTTGCATGGGGTACCTAGAGCCATAATTGGCCTTTGGAGGGGGGGGGGCCTTTCCCCATAATAAAAAAAACACTGGCCCTGGGGGATGGGGTCCCTGGGGTTACAAGTGGCCCAGGGAAGGGGGGGCACGCAGCCCCCCTCCCAAAAAATAAAATAAAAAGGAACCAGCAAATCGCCGGAGCCCCTGCCCCCTCCCTGCACCACTGTGCAAACACGCTGTGTGTTGCGTTTTAAGTTGGGGAATTAGTTATGCTTGAATCCTGAGAGTCCCTGGGGCTATCTAGTCCACTAGGTACCTCCAGTACGCGCCACAGGGCTGCGTTGCAGAGAGGTGGTCAGAGGTCACGCACCTTTTCACACCAATCTGCAACGCAGCTGTGTGGCGCTTACTAGAGGTACCTGGTGGGCTAGTTGGACCCCAGGGACCATCAGGATTCAAGTAGACGAAGGGCCCGATGTAGGTGTCCCAAATACCGGTTAGTAAGGGTGAAATTCGGTAAATTTCACCGTTACCGACCGGTATTCAGGCATTTGTGATGTAGGGAAGGATTCAGTATTAAGGAATCAGTAAATACCGATTCCTTAATACCGATTCCTAATTTGCCTTGCATTTAAGAAATCAGTAATACTGATTCCTTAAATGCAATGTAGGAAGCACTTTTAAGAGTGCTTTTGGGCCTTAGGAATTTGTTAATTACCACCAATTTCAAGTTGGTGGTAATTAACGAATTCCTTTAAAAATGCACATTTTTGCTTTTCAGGGGTGCAACAGGGTGTAATACCGAATATTTTCACATTCATTCCTATGGACCTCCAAGCCCATAGGAATGAGTGGGTAGGTATTCCTTATTACCGAATCGGAATTACCGAAACGGTAATAAGGAATATTAACGATTCAGTATTTTTTACCGAATATTTACCTACATCACAAATATCAAATACTTAATACCGAATCAGTAAAATTCGGTATTAAGAATTCGGTATTTGGCAATTACCTACATATGGCCCTTAATACCCCAACTTAAAATGCGGCACAGGCGCGTTTGCACAGTGGTGAAGGGAGGGGGCAGGGCCTGTGACATGTGTGCAACCACGTCCTGTGGTGTGTTTTAAGTTGGAGGATTAAGTCTCCTTGAATATTCAGGGTCCCTGGGGGCTATCTAGCCCACCAGGTACCGCAAGTAAGCGCCACAGAGTTGTGTTGCAGAAAGGTGTTAAAAGGGGCATGGCCTCAGACCACCTCTCTGCAACGCAGCCCTGTGGCGCTTACTGGAGGATCCTGGTGGACTAGTTGGCCCCCAGGGACCCTCGGGATTCAAGGGGACTTAATCCCCCAACTTAAAATGCGCCACAGGGCACGTTTGCACACTTCTCACATCAGGCCCACCCCCTCCCTGCACCACTGTGCAAACCGGCCCTCTGGCACATTGTAAGTAGGGAGATTAAGCCCCCTTGAATCCTGAGGGTCCCTTGGGTCCATCTAGCCCACCAGGTACCTCCAATAAGCGCCCATAAGGTGCGTTGCTGAGAGGTGTAAAAAGGGGCGTGGCCTCAGAACACTTCTCTGCAGCACAGCTCTGTGCCGCTTCTTGGAGGTACCTGGTGGGCTGTTTGGATTCAAGGGGACTTAATCCCCCAATGTACAACGTGCTAGGTGGCACATTAGCACAGTGGTGCAGGGAGTTTGCGGGGCCTGATCTAAGAAGTTAGCAATCTTGCTGTGTGGAACTCTCTGGTGGTAGTAAAAGGGATAGTTGGATCCCAAAGTTGACGTTGGAGGCCAACTACTCCTCCTGTTACCTCCAGTAAATACCACACAGTGGGATTGCTAAGAGGTATTTTGGAGGCCAAGCTCACATTTCTCCACCACTCTGGATACACAACTGGTATGTTATAGTTGGAAATTAGCATTTAAAAATCCTTTGAAATTCACTCAACAAACCGTAGGTTTCAGGGATGTTATAGCTAGAAATTAGGATTTAAAAAACCTTAGAAATTAACTGAAAAAAACATAGCTTTCAGGGACATTATAGTTAGTTGGACATTTCTCTCGTACAAAACCATAGAAATTGCCCGTTATAGTTAGTTCGCCTAACTATAACTCACTCACACGCAATGCACATCTGATGACGTCACATATTACATCATTCATGACTTGGACAGTGACATCCCTGATGACATCACTGATGACATCTCAAATGACATAACTGATGATATCATCCACGTGAAAATCTGATGCACCTCCTCATACTCTAATATAACCTTTGATACACCCACTGTAAAATACATTAACCATCGACACACCAATACCAGTTACTACATACACACTCACTGATTCCTAGGTCTGCACACACATCCACTCATTCACCCATAAAGTCACTCATACATGCAGTCACTCATCAATACAACACTATCTTAAGCACTCATACACCTATACATACACTCACGCACCACCACTCATCCATGGAGTTATTCAAACAGCTAGTCAGTCATGCAAAGAATTAATCACACTTCATTTACTGACCTATACAGTTACACACACCACATCACTTATTCAAACAGAAACAAACACATACTTACTCTCTTATACAATCACTGATACAAGTACACACTCATCCATACAGCCATCCTCATAATCACAGACTCATGTATAGCAATTTTTATATACTCCAACTCTCACATACACTGCCTTTTACACATGTAGTTAGTTGGACATGTACCACTGAGACATCCATGCTCTCACCCAATACACCCATAAACACACTCAACCACCCATACAGCTGTTTGCACATGCACTCTTGAACCCATACACCCAGTGAATCAACCACTCGCATATCTATGCACAGAATCACACACCTCCCACCCACCCACCCACACAGGCACCCATACAAATACTGAGGCAACCAATCAATAGCCCATATAGACACTCATGTAGGTACTGACCAACCCATGCAGCAGCTTAAACAACAGACAGACTGATACAGACATTCACACAGTTTATTAATTGTTGTGCAGAACCGAAACTTTGGTCTGTCTCCCTGGGCACTTTATTGGCTGAATGTTCAGTTCAACAGTCTAATAACAAAGATACTTGTAGTGATTTGTTGCCAACGTTTCTTTTATTTCTTATTTTCTCTTCATATTTTCACTTTTGGATGTTATATTCACATCGCTTTTAATACATCATGGTTTTCATTATATGGGTTTCCTATTCATATATTTACAAACTTCTCACTTTCCCAATGCATTTCGGCGCGGTTTGGGCCTTTGTCAAGGGATCAATCTGCAATAAACGGAAATGTATATTTCATTTAGCTGTGCGTATTTTGCCACCATTCTATGTAATTATACATCATACATTAGTGTAATCATATTATCAACATATACAGCAACTCACCATATTATCAAAATTCATAATTGATGCGTTCATGAGCATTAGATTATCACAAAACCAGTTCTGCGTGCAGGCAAGCCTGTTTAAAATCATGGGTGTCTCTCCTAATGTTTATTAAATGCCACGTTGTTGAAAAACATTTAAACGGTGTAACGATTCCTACGATGTGGGAGTTGCCCGTTACGCATATGGATTGCCACTGTTACCTACGTTACTGTGCTGCGTATGGACCCTTTGAGCTCAACTACGAGTTCTATGTCGTTGTGCGGAAGCTGTTTTAATACCGCACGTTGCTCTCTTTTTATGTAAAAAGCCGACATTCCGTCAAGCGAGGTAACTAGTTAAAGCGCAGCGCTTACCGTGATGGTGTTTGGCTCGAGTCTCCGTGGTATCGCGTGGTGTCTGCTGGGATAGCTCTAATGGGGCTAGGAGGAGCTAGTGTGTTAATGTGCAATTCGGACGGATGTTCTTAAAGAGATATGAACATCGGAGAAGGAATAGGTTCACCTATGTGTTTGGAGAGTGGTGTTGAACTAAAAAGTTCTAAATAAATCAACCTGTTTGCATCATATTTAATGATAAAATGAAAGGAAGGTTCGCTATCTACGCCTGTGCGCTGTAACAATGATCAGAAGTTTGCATCCTTTGTAGATTCACACAGTTTAGTCACTAACCCATGCATTCAGTAAGACACGTTTAATCACTCACTTATGCAATCAGTAGTCACTCACCTAAAATATTCTCCACCTAACGTCCCTGAAACCTATGTTTTTTAGTGAATATATATAAATATATACACACATGATTTTTTTTCTTTTTCTTCTCGTCTTTATCCTTTTTTGTTTTTGTTTTTGTATTATATTCTCATTCTATTACCTTACAACATACTCACCAGTGTTTTGTTTGAACAAAAGGTGTTATTTCTTCATCTTGCTATATTTTGCATTAGTTTTACACAGCAGATATATGCATCAGCTCCTTCTTATTATCTTTCAATTTTAACCCACTTAAAAAAAAAAAAATCATCTTCTTAATCTATGTGTCTACTCATTCAAAGCCTCTGAAAATTGTCTCTTTAACCCCTTTGCGGCTTGGCCTTTCCCCCTGTACTAAGCCTTTTTTTTGGCTATTTATGGTAGTTCATGCTTAGGCCCCTTTAAATTTTTGACCACATAAGGTATCCATGGCAAATTTGCGTCTTTTTCTTCCTGCATCATGGGAATTTTCAAGGTACCCAGGGGTTATTGATTCCCCTGGACAGAACCCAGTGCTACGCCTTTTTTTTGTTTGTAAAAAATGGGAAAAAAGTGCTGCAGATGAAAGCGTCTGTTTTTTCCCTGCAAATGGTATCAACAAAGGGTTTGTGGTGCTGAAATCACTATCTTCCCACCTTTCAGGGACTGACAGACTTTTGTCAGGAAACCAGCCTAGTTTTGCAATTGTTTGTGCTTTCAACCTCCTTCCAGTTAATGGTAAAAATGGGTGAGAGAGCAATAATGGATCCTGGGAAGCTACACAGTTCTGAAAAGTAGACACAATTCTAAATTCAGCAAGGAGTCATTTGTGTAGATCCTTCGAGTTTTTTTTATAGAAACGAACAGTTGAAAATACGAAATATTGAAAATGAGTTGAAAAAAACAGCCATTTGTGCCAATGTTTTCACCTGTAACTTCTTCGAAGTATGACAGATTTTTTAAAGCAATATACAGTTACATTTGCTGGACTCTTCTGGTTGTAGGGATATATAGGACTTGTAGGTTTGTCAAGAACCAGAGGAACCCAGAGCCAATAACTGAGCAGCGTCTTACAATGGTTTTTTATTGTGTACCAGGCATTTAGCAATTCATTTGGGAAAATATAAATAGTGAAGAAACGGTATGAAAGACACCTATGTATTTCTGAAATGAGAACAATTTATAGAGTTTAGAAACAGAAGCTATTAGCACATCTCCGAGATTGTGGCTCCTACACTAGCATGTGAATTGTAGGACAAATTTTCAAAGTGACCTCTTTTTTAAACATTGTCCTACATTTGGAAGGCAGAAATGCATCAAAAGTCAATCGATAATAACGGTTGCTCTACAATTGTGTGTTCCCCTAAATCTCCCAATAATAATAGTACCTCACTTGTGTGGGTAAGCCAAGTATACGCAACAGAAAACGGCCCAAGATGCAACATGGACAAACCACATCTTTACAGTGAAAACTGACCCTCTTTTTGCAATGTGCCTTGCTGTAGATTTTGAACCTAGCTCTGCCAGCACGTAAGGAAACCTAGCAAACCTATACATTTTTGAAAAACAGACACCCAGGGGAATCAAGGATGGGGTGACGTGTCTGGCTCTCACCAGGTTCTGTTACCCAGAGTCGCTTGCAAACCTCGAACTTTGTAAAGAAAAAAAAAACATTTTCCTCACATTTCTGTGATGGAAAGTTCTGGAATCTGCGTTGGTCCACAAACTTCCAGCCTCCTAGCATTCTCCAAAGTCTCCCGATTAAAAATGGTACCTCCCTCTTGAGGGTGGGTCAAGTACCCATGAAAGGCAAGGGCCCAAAACGTACTGTGGAGACACCATAATTACCGATCACTAAAAAACCTGGGTTTGCCAGGGGAGGCATCTGGGTTTTTGGCCCCGGGCTCAGCGGCCATCTAGGGCAACATACCACACCAACACATTTCTGAAAACTAGACACCCTAGGAAATCCAGTGAGGTACAGCTTGCGTGGATCCCCCAACTTTTCCACACAGAAATTTGAGAAAAATTTGATTTGTTTTTCAGCAAAATGTGAGGTTTGCAGGGAATTCTGTGTAGGAAAACGTTGGCGGGTACATGCAAGCCAAACCTCCCTGGACTCCCCCGGGTCTCTAGTTTTCAGAAATGTGTGGCTTTAGTAGGTTTCCCTAGATGGCCGCCGAGCCTGGGACCAAAAACTCATGTGACCCCCCTGCAAAACCAGATTGTTTTGTGATAGGTTATTTTGATGCCTCCACAATATATTATGGGCCCTTGCCTGTTGCGGGTACTTGGCTAACCCACACAAGTGAAGTAACATTTTTATCGGGAGACCTGTGGAAATGCAGGGTAGAAGGAAATTCGTGTCAGGCCAGTGATGCCACAACTTTTCCACACAAATTTGAGAAAAACTTGATTTATTTCTCAGCATTACTTGAGGTTTCCAGGCGATTCTGGGAAGAGAAACCTTGGGGGGGGGGGGGGGGGGGGGTACATGCTAGTCACACCTCCCTGGACTCCCTAGTTGTCTATTTTTCTGAAATATGTGGGTTTGGTAGGTTTCCCTAGATGGCCGATGAGCCCGGGGCCAACAACCCAAGTGCTCCCCTGCAAAACCAGGTCGTTTTGTGATAGGTTTAGGGTGCTTTCTGCCCCCCCCCCCCTCCGGGGGCAGATTGGGGGCAACTGCCAAATCTGCCTCCCGGGTGGGTCAAAAAGACTGTAGCATTGTTTGGGGGGTGGTGGTATTGACATGGCCATTCTGGGTAGCCTCCACCCCTACGTATATATAAAACAAATTCCTGGTGCTTAGTGGGCTTTCTGCACCCCAAGACGGGCTATTACCCCGATCTGCCTCCTGGGGGCGGGGTCAAAAAATCTTTGTTTGCTTTTGGGGGGGTGGGGCCGTAGGGTGGGGGATTTGCATGTCCATACTGGGCAGCCCTCACCACTAGCTTATAAAACATCTCTGGCGTCTAGGGTGCTTTCTGCCCACCACCATTAGGGGCAGAAAGACTGTCTGTACCCAAATTATATGGGGGGAGCGAAGGCCTTTGCCCAAATGGCAACTGCCCCCTCCCTGGTGGCTAGTGGGTGGATCCCTGCTTGGGGATCGCCCTCCTGAGGCAATCCCCAAGCAGTTACCAACTAGGGAAGGGTACCATTGGAAAGGGGGTATTCTTCACTTTCCAATGATACCTCTCCCAAGTGTTTCGGTGCTCGGGGTGAGGGGGGCCTGGCTGAGATAGTCCCACGAACAATGAAACTGAAACTAAGTTTCAGTTTCATTTTCAATGCAATGCCGTCAGCACGCCATGCGCAAGATTGTCATTGCAATGAAAATGCAAAACAGCCTCGGAGTTTGAGAAACCTATTCCCCAACCTCCCGAGGCCAATAAAAAAAATTGGAAATCCCTCTGCTGTCTGCAGCAGAGGGATTTAGCGCCCCTGTTCTCATGACGGAATGGCACTTGTGCTCATGACTGAACCATTCTGTCATGAGCACCGAAAGGGGCAAATGCGCATGGTTTAACTCAGTTTATTAAAAGGAAAAAGAAAAAGATACTTATGTTGGCCACAATAAGCCGGATATTCCACTATTACAAGAAACCCATCTTACTTTAATAGAATGTGAAAAAATTGAAGCGCGATTGAGTTGGCCAATTACTACATACAAGTACTACTCTCAAGACAATTGGTGATTTCCCCCCCCCCCCCCCCCCCCCCCCCCCCACCATCAAGGAATTGTGGTGTTGCCATTGTTTTCAACAAACATTTACCCTAGAAGATACTGCAAACCTGGGAGTACATCAGAGGAAGATACATTTTTCTCATCCAAAACACCTTTATAATAGTGTTTTCTGTATATGCCGCCAAGGATTCTAAACCTAACTTTATCTCTCATTTTAGTAGATTATTAACAATGTTTGGGTCCACACGTGTGCTAATAGGGGGATATTGAAATGTCACTATAGATCCATTTATTGATAGATCCGGTAAACCTGCCACTCATCAAAATGAGGATAGGCACATGGTAGCGGATTTCATTAACGATTACTCATTACAGGAACCCAGGAGATGAATGTACCCAAGTGAGCGAGATTATACTTTTACCTCATGCCCATGCTCTGTACGTACACAAATGGATTATTTTCTGACTTCCACTTCTCTTCTGCAATTGGTAACTCAAGCAAACATAGTTCCTTGCAGCATATCGGATCACTATCTGATTGATACAAGCGTGGATTTGGGACTTTCTCAAACCCCAAAACCACCCTGGCGACTCAATCTCTCTTCCCAGCAAGAGAAAAACCTACTCATATGTGTAACAATTTCTAAAAGATAGCGAGCATTCTCTACCTAATGCACATCCACTTTGGGGTGCTGGAAAAGCAGTATTGAGGAGTTTGATTATGAGGAATGCTGCAGTTACAAAAAAAGAGTGCTGCTAGGATAAATGCCAGAGAAAGAAGTCCTAAAACTCACAACTAATTACTTGCATACACAGTCCTCATTAGTGTTTTGCCATCATTGAAATTTACTCTTAATCTTTATACCTCTCATGCCAAGAAAATTCTTTTTCGAATTCTTCAACGCCATTATGAACGTGGTGAAAAGGCAGGAAGATTATTAGCATACCCACTATGCTAGCAAGAATCCCCTAGAGTAATCCCTGAAATTAGAAATTCTTCTGGCACTCTACTCGCACATCCCTCAGAGATTGTTTCTCAATTTCAAAGATTTTATGAAACACTCTACTCATCCATAGACCACTCCGATCATATAGTAGAAAACGCCTTCTTCTCCAAACGTAATCTTCCAGAATTATCACAGGAACAACGAGATGATCTAGAAGGGAGTATTATGAGTAACAAGGTACTTAAGGCAATTTAATCTGGCTCCTGGTAAAGCGCCCGTGGAGGATGGGCTCCCTATTGAGTTTTACAAAATTACTAAAAACTACACTGTCCCAAATTTGATTTCTGTTTTTGATGAGGCTTTACTTCTAGGACATTTACCATCTGATTTTTTTTTTACAGGCCCATATCACTGTCTTAACTAAACACAGTAAAGATCCCTTAGAATGCTCTAGCTACAAACCAATTTCATTAATAAATTCTGATGTCAAAATGTTTGCAAAAGTTTTATTGGCACATCGTCTTGGATCAGCAATTACATCCTTGATTCATCCCTCCCATGTTGGGTTTGTCACTGACTGCTCACCCACCAACCATCTCTATACTATTTCTCATTTACTGTGGCTATTATGAAATGACAAGGTCACCCTTTCTTTAGATGTGGAAAAAGCCTTAGATAGAGTAGAATGGGGTTATTTATTCTGTAACATAACATAGCCTGTGTATTTGTAAAGCGCACGTTCACCCAGAGGTTTCTTGGCGCTGAACAACAGATGTTTATTGTTACCCAACTCAATGGTACTCATTTTGATGATGAAAGGCTGAGTGGACCCGCCGGGATTTGAACCTGTGACCATGAGGTCGAACACAGGCCCCTGCAGTGGACTTATTAGCCCACTAAGCCACCAGAACCGGTACTATGGAGAGGATTGGATTGGGCAAAGATTTTCTGGCACAAACTAGTGCAATGTATTATTCACCCACATCGGCTGTCACTTGTGGTTTATATCTCTGCATTTCAACAGTTATCGAGGTTCAAGGCAAGGTTGCCCGCTTTCTCCTTTATTGTTCCTTTTGGCTTTGGATCCACTCTCTATACCAATACGGTTCACTGCTGATATCCAGGGTATTACTACTACAGCTGGGGAAATTAAGGCTTTTTATTACACTGAAGATATTCTCTTGACTCTTTCACATCCACAATCCTCAGCAAATGCTTTGATTTCCCAATTAAACACCTTTTCAAGTTTCTCCGGTTCTATAATAAACTGGACTAAATGTGACTCCTGTCACTATTATAGCAGTTATTGATAATGCATTTAAATGGCTACATTCGAAATTGAAATATTTAGTGATATTTCTTAATAGAGGTTTACAGGGCATGATTATGGATAATTTAATTCCTATATTTGAACAGTTCAAAAGAGATTTTCAGCAAATGTTGCTTCTAAACCTGTCATTATGGGGTAGGGTGCAAATAATAAAAATTAACACGATTCCAAAATTCAATTACATTTTTGGCATGATTGCACTTACCATCCCAAGATTTTTTCTTAAAATGTTAACATCCACTATTTCCTGGTTTGTATGGGACAAAGACAGACCCCGATTAAGTGGCAACAAGTTACATTCGTCAGTTATGAAGGGGGGTTTATGACTCCCTCATTTAGAACATTATTGGATAGCATAACAATTGACTCATTCTATTTATATGCTACCCACTCATAGAAATACAGTACTTTGGGGTTTTGTTTGAATGTTTTACGAAACACCCAAAATTTACAAATTCAACTAATCCTATTATTTATTCTAAGCAATTAGCATGGCAGAAAGTGCACAAGATTACGAATACTCATATTCATCTTCATTTTGAACCTCATCTATGGAATAATGCAGATATTGCGTTCAAAGGGCTGAACTCAACTGGTCTAATTGGACCAGACGTAAGATGTTTCATGTAAAGGATGTATGTACACATAATCATTCTTTGAAACCATTCTTAAGTTTACAACATGACTTTGATCTTCCTTCATCACAAATGATTAGATCCAATTAAGTTTCCTCTGCACTCATTCTAAGTCCGAGAAAAGCTCATGGTATAACAGCCCACTCACCAATTTCACAATATATTCATGCTTCAAGGGTACAGTGTCCGACCTCTATGCCTTTTTAATCGACTCTTCATTTTCTACTGACACCTCCAGTAACTTAAGATCATGGTGGTCTATGCGTTTAAATATGAAAATGATGGATAAAGAGTGGGATACTATATTGGATAATTCCAGTAAAGGACTTGGGGACTCCAGTCTTAAATTTAATTGTTTCAAAATACTTCATCGTTGGCATCGGACACCGGGCAAATTGTACGCAGCTCACTTAGATCCCGATTCCCTTTGCTGGGGTTGTAACAGACCTGATTATGATATTATTCATTTTCTGTGGGAATGGCCAAATGTTCACACATTTTGGCTCAAGATTGAAGGTTTTTTGCAGGCATACTCTTTTATAAATGTTTTCCCCGTCATAGCGTTTATCACTTTGACGTGATACATCTGAAATATCGCCTGTATCCATTCATGTCTTAAAGTGGCTTTCTACTGTTCAATGTTTAGCCAAACTTAATATTTTACGTTTTTGGAGAACTACTGTTATTCCAACACTTTAATCTTGGCTTAAAGATATGTTTGGCGTGGTTCACTTTAAAAAAATTATTTATAAGTTGAATGACAGTTTACATATTTTTGATCATATATGGGGTCCTTTTATAAACTGACTATGTAATGCATATTTATTATTCATAGGTTCTCCATTGCTTTTTGTATATTGTATGCATGGCACTTTTTGTTGTATGAAACACTACATTTTCTTTCTGTTGTATTGATATCACATATACTCTTATAATCGAGGTTCTTGGTGCAGGGGTGGGGAATTCCTATCTCCCGACGCCCGAGACATCTAGATTTCTTAGGAGGGCTAGAGGTTTTAATTTGCACTTTGTCCAAAGGACAAGTAGACAGTTTTATAGTAGTAAGATACACAGCTGTTCAACCCTGTAGGTCACAGCCAGTAAATAAGTTGCTCCGAGCAGTTTATTGGCAGTGAAAGGGTCAATGCAAAACTGGGGCCTGCATTTTAATTTCCCCAGAGCAGAACAACAAAATGATAAAGCAGAGCTCAAAGTTTGAGCCAGCTCGATAAGCTCGTGTGGCTTCCAGGTTCTCCCCTGGTCCTTTTATTATCTTCAAGCATGAGACACACATCGAGCTTCTGCAGCTCCAGTACACTCGCAGCAATGACATGTAACAGGCTGCTTTTTGTGCCTCTTGACCTCTTGCTCTGACTTGAACTGTATGACCCCTGCCTTGTATTCTCTGCTCCGCTCCTGGGCCTCATAGGGCTCCAATATCCCTGCTCATCTTCAACTCAATTTGATTTCCCTCCTTATGCACCCCCTCCTTGGCACTTTGTGTTTTCTGTACACCTTATGTTACACCCGGTGCCTGAACCACTCCACCCTCCGCTGCACTTCCCTGACCCGCTCCCCTTGGCCTCTCATACCTTACTTCATCGAGGCTTACATTAAAGTTCATCAGTTTCCCCATGGGCTTTCATGCAGGCCGAAGGCCACCCCCAATTCTGTTCTTTCACTAGGCCTCTCATCTCACTTTGTGCCTGCACCAGGGGCATTGTGAATACACCGCTGTAGCAACTACAGCAGCTGTAGAGTTTTTGATGGGCCTCTTCAGTCTGCAGGTCCGCAGACAAAGGCCCATAATAGACTTGAAAGGGTGGATGGGAGAGTGAGTGAATGGGTGGATGAATAGATGCATGGATGAATAGTGAAAGGGTGGATGGATAGATGCATATATGAATACGTGAACGGATGGATGTACAGATGCATGGAGGAATACATGGAAGAGTGGATGATAGATGCATACATTAATGAGTGAAAGGATGAATGGATAGATGCATGTATGAATCAGTAAATGGGTGGATATTTAAATGCAAGGATGAATACGTGCAAGAGTGGATGATAGATGAATACATTAATGAGTGAAAGGGGGAATGGATAGGTGCATGGATGAATAAGTGAGGCTGGATGGATAGTTGGATGAATGAGTGGAGTGAAAGGGTGGATGTTTAGATGCATGAATGAATGAGTGAAAGGGTGGATGTTTAGATGCATGAATGAATGAGTGAAAGGGTGGATGGAGAGGTGCATGTATGAAAGAGTGGATGGATAGATGCATGTGTGAATAAGTGAAAGGGTGGATGGATAGGTGCATGTATGAATAAGTGAAAGGGTGGATGTATAGATGCATGGATGAATACGTGCAAGAGTGGATGATAGATGCATACATTAATGAGTGAAAGGGTGAATGGATAGATATATGGATGAATGAGTGAAAGGCTGGATGGATATATGGATGAATGAATGAGTGTAGTGAAAGGGAAGATACATGGATGAATGAGTGTAAGGATGGATGTTTGAAAGAATGGTAGGATAAGTGCAAGGGTGAATGAAGGGATGGGTGAGTGGATGGATAGGTCGAAAGTGGATTGATGAGTTAAAGTATGGACGGCTTATTGAAAGGGTGGATTAAGTGGTGAGAGAGTAGATGAATAGATGGCTGAGTGGGCGGGGATAGATGGCTGGGTGGGCGGGGATAGATGGCTGGGTGGGCGGGGATAGATGGCTGAGTGGGCGGGGATAGATGGCTGAGTGGGCGGGGATGGATAGGTGGGTGGCTGGGTGGAAGGGTTGATGGATGGATAGGTGGACAGTTGAGTGTAAAGGTGGATGGAGGAATTAGTGAAGGGTGGATGGATATATGAGCGAAACGGAAGATGTACGGGTGAAAGGGTGGATGGACGAGCGAAAGCGTAAATGGAGGAAGTGAAAGGATAAGTGGATAGATGAGTGAAAAGGAGGATGGATGGATGGGTGGATGGATGAGTGAAAGGATGGATGAATAGGAGTGAAGAGGAGGATGTGTAGAGTGAAAGGATGGATGGATGAGTGAAAGAAGGCTGGATTGATCAGTTGGGTCGATAGGTTTGGAGATGGCAGGATAGCTTTGAACAGGGGCTTCATGAACACCACACTTTTCAGCTACAGTAGAGGCGGAGCTCTTGATGGGCCTCTTCTGTCTGCAGCTCTGCAGACAAAGATTCGTAATTGTGAAAGGATGAATGGATGTGGGTGAAAGGATGAGTGAATGAAAGTGTGGCTGGCTAGATGGATGGATGGGTTACAGGGTTTAAGGATTAGAGAGTGAAAGGATGGATGAGTGTAAAGGATAAATGGATGGATGAGTGGAAGGATGGATTGATGGATGGGTTGAAGAGTGGGTGGAAGGATGAGTGTAAGGGAAGGTGGATAGATGAGTGAAAGGGAGGGTGTATGGATGAGTGAAAGGGAGGGTGTATGGATGAGCAAAAGGATGGATGGTTGAAATGGATAGGTTTGGAGATGGATGGGTAGGTTTGGAAATGGATGAGCGGATGGACTGACGGACGAACAGTTTGGTGAAAGGCTAATGGATAAAAGAATGAATGGGGGCCAATGTAAAGGTGAAATGCTAGATATCAGTGTGTTAAAGGATGAATGGATAGATGCTCAGATGGAAGAGGCAAGAGAGCTATTCTGGCGAGGATTCCAATTAATTTTTTGCTTGCTTGGTGTCATAAGAACTTTGGATCAACGTGGTGGGTATTTTAATTTTCTGGTAACTCACTTGGCCTACACTATGCTCGTTTCTCTACCTTGGGATTATCAGGTAGGCGTGCTGCTGTATGCCAGCGCGTTCTTACTAGACCGCTGGTATTTGGTCTCATAAAGGCCATGTTGCCATAGAAATTCCTGGCACTGAACAAAACTACTTTATAAAAGAGCACACAATGAAGCCAGCTCACAGATAGGAAGAGATAGCATTTTAATAAAAGCACAAAGTCTTGGTTAACTCAGATTTAATTAGGGGCTCAGTTGTTAAAGTATCAAAGGGCACCCATGATATGACTTTGTATTCATGTAGATCTACGTTTTTCATGAATTCACATGAATTTCCTTAAGTAGGCCAGGAAACCGTAGTCCTAGAAAATATTTGTGAATTGCATCTTAGCATGAGCAAATATGAATATGCCCCAGCGGAAATCTGTTGACTGTTTACAAGTTCACTTTTTCTCCAAACACACTTTTTTCCAGCCATGGAAGAAACTTTACTTCTGCTATTGTCATGGGTAAATTGCCGACCTTTCTCAGTATGGGAAAAGATTACAGAAGAGCTGGTGAGAAACTCCAAAATTCAAATCTTACTATAGTAATAGCCTGACATAACCAGAAAGGCTATTATCAGAGCTCTTCTATAAAGAGATTGCAGCCATTATTTGACGGCGCACTACATGGCACCAAAGGGACAAGTGGATTTTGTTACAGGACATGTAGATTTATGAAGCTACTTGTCCCATGGACAAGTACATATTTCATAAAATTCCACACCCCTGTTGGTGTCTAATTTTATTTTGTTGTTTTTGTTGTTATTAGTTCTTCTTGTTATCAATGTCATTGCCACATCTAATATTGTATAACTGGTGTTTCTTATTTCTTTTTCTCTGTTTTTATGAAGGTATTTGATTCTTGATCATTGTCTGTTTGATTTTTAAAACACAGTAATATCGAATGAGACATAAGTCCTTGAATTCTAAAAAGCACTTAATCACTTGAAGATATATGTTATATTGCTTGTAATGATTTTAATGAATTACATAGTGAAATCAAATAAAAATACTAAAAATGTTTTATTTCACAGTCCTAAGAATCAAGAAACATTGGCCAAGCCAATAGGCCTTGGTTTTAAAAGGTGTATGATAACCTGCTGACTTTGCCAGTGCTTGTTTATCATTACTTTATCATTCTTTATCATTGCTCATGCTGGAGAGGAAAAGTAAAACAGACAAAATATGTGCCTGTGCATTGCAATCCACCTGTGCACATGACCGCCATTATTTCAAGTTGGGCACCGATTACATGCACATGTATGCCTGCATTGGCTGGTTTAGTTTACCATTCCAAAAAGGCCAATAACACCATCGATGCTCATGACGAGCTGAGCTCTCCATGAGGCACGGCGCTCTGGTGCTCATGACGAGCTCAGCTCGTCATGAGCCGTGGAACGCTCACACGCGGGGATAATTCCCCTGCTGTGCTGAGCGTTCCATGGGACCGGGTGCAGCTGTGACGAGAGCACCGGAGCGCTGTGCCTCATGACGAGCTGAGCTCGTCACAGCTGCACCCATTCCCGTGGAACGCTCAGCACAGCAGGGGAATTACCCCCCGCAGCGAAGGGGATAAGATAAAGTGAAAATCAACGAGCAGTGACAAAGTCAGTCTGGCTACAATTTATAATGAATGGAATGGAAACACGTTTGCATGCATTAGTGCAAGAAAGCCTAATGTATTAGTCTAACCATTGCCTGTTTATTGTGAGGAAAAAATATCGCCACTGTCTATTCAGTTTTATAGAAAGCATGATTAAAGATAACCCATGAATAAACCACATGTTAAATTGCAGTCCAACCGGCATTTGCTGGTAAATGTTGCAACTCATGAGACAATATTGCAGTTTTATGGAAACACTATAGTGTGTCGAGACCAGAAAAGGAGGAAAATCTGTGACCTATTAGTAGGTCATAATTTGGGACCTAGACGAGACTACAAACACAATTAAAATATTGGAAACTTCTACTATGGGGTGGCTTCATTATGTTGACAATGAGTCACATTTTTACACCTCTTTAAAATGGAGCCCTCTGGCGCACACTGGAGGTTCCTGGTGGGCTAGTCGGCCCCCAGGGACCCCCAGTATGCAAGGGGAATTAGTGCCCCCTCTGAAAAAGCGCCAGGGGGCTGAGTTGCGGAGAGGTATCAAAAGGGGCGTGGCCTCTTTACACCTCTCTGCAATGCAGCGCCCTGGCGAACACTGGACGTTCCTGGTGAGCTAGTTGGCCCCCAGGGACCTCCAGTATGCAAGGGGAATTAGTTCTCCCTCTGCAAACATGCCAGGGGGATGCGTTGCAGAGAGGTGTTTTGAGGCCACGCCCCTTTTTACACCTCTCTGTAAAGCAGCCCCCTGGCGCCTACTGGAGGTTCCTGGTGTGCTAGTTGGCCCCCAGGGACCCCCCCATATGCAAGGGGACTTAATCCCTCAACTTAGAACGCGTTACGGGGCATGTTTGCACAGTGGTGAAGGTAGGGGGCGGGGCTTTAGGTGACATGTGTGCAAACACGCTCTGTGGCGCGTTTTAGGTTGGGGAATATATTCCTCTTCAATCCAGAGGTCCCTAGGGGCCAACTAGTCCAACGGGTACCTCTGGTAAGTGCCACGGAGCTCCGTTGCAGAGTGTTGTAAAAAGGGGTGTGCCCTCTGAACACCTCTCTACAACGCAGCTCCCTGGCGCAAACTGGAGGTACCTGATGGGCTAGTTGGCTCACAGGTGACCTCAGGATTGAAGAAGAATATATTCCCCAACCTAAAACGCGCCACAGGGCGTGTTTGCACACGTGTCCTCAGGCTCCGCCCTCTTCCTTCACTATTGAGCGAAATATTCCTCTAAAATCAGCCGAAGTACGAATTCCGATTTACTCACCTGTTATCAAGAGAGACTTCAGTGCTGCATCTTTCAGATCACTACTGATCCTGAAAAGTAATTCTAATCGTAGTTACAGTAACTTGAATTCCATAGGCTAACATTGACATGTTTTACTTGGAAATTATTCTAAGTGTGGCGTTTTGGAACTTTAAAAAATTCCACTAAAATCAGTCGAACTACGAATTGCGATTTACTCACCTGTTATCCGGAGAGACCTCAGTGCTGCATCTTTCAGCCCACTACTGATCCTGAAAAAAAATTCTAATCGTAGTTACAGTAACTTTAATTTCCTTCCAAAGGCTAACATTGACTTGTTTCGCATGGACATTTTTTTAAGTGTGGGGTTTTGGAAGTTTAAAAAATTCCTGTAAAAGCAGCCGAGCTACGAATTCCGGTTTACTCACTTGTTATCACGAGAGACGTCAGTGCTGCATCTTTTAGCCCAGGACGCACCCTGAAAAGTAAATGTAACCATACTTACGGTAACTTGAATCTCCTTCCATAGGCTAACATTGACATGTTTTACTTGGAAATTCTCCTAAGTGTGGAGTTTTGGAACTTTCAAAAATTCCTCTATAATCAGCCGAACTACGAATTGTGATTTACTCACCTGTTATTAAGAGAGACCTCAGTGCTGCATCTTTCAGCCCACTACTGATCCTGAAAAAAGATTTTAATCGTAGTTACAGTAACGTAAATTTCCTTCTATAGGCTAACATTGACTGGTTTCACTTGGAAAATTTTTTAAGTGTGGAGTTTTGGAACTTTAAAAAATCAGCCGAATTACAAATTCCGATTTACTCAGCTGTTTTGAGGAGAGACCTCAGTGCTGCATCTTTCAGCTCACTACTGTTCCTGAAAAGTAAATTTAACTGTACTTACCAGTAACTTGAATTTTCTTCCATAGGATATCATTGCCTGCTATATAAAATATATAAATTAAAAAAATATAAAAAAATATAAAAATATTAAAATTTAAATATTTTTTAAAACATTTATTTTCCAATTTATATAAAAAAATATGTAATGTAATTTAAGAAATAAAATATCTAAAAAATAACTAATTTAAAATAATGTAGTAAATCAGTATAAAAAATATAACAATTAATACATTTAAAAATTATCATTTACAAAACCGTTGAAATTCACTGAAAAAACCATAGGTTTCAGCCACGTTATAGTTAAAAATTAGCATTTAAAAACGCTTAGAAATTTTCTGAAAAAACCATAGGTTTCACACATGTTCTAGTTAGCTGGACATTTCACTCCTACAAAACCATTGAAATTCCCCTGTTATACTTAACTATAACTCGCGCGCCCGCAATGCAGTGCTGATGACGTCACATATTAAATCACTCATGACATGGTCAGTAACATCACTCATGACATCACTGATGACATCTCAAATGACATCACTGATGACATTATCCTTGTGAAAGAGTGACAGAACTCCTCTCAGTGTAATAGCCTAATATAACCCTTGATACATACATTCAAAAATAGAAACTAACATGTTCAAAAAAATGGAAATACCAATTACAGTTAGAACAACCTATTCAGTAATATTAAAATCTACATACACATCCAGCAATATTAAAATCTACATACACATCCAGTCATTCACCAGCAGTTCAATATAGGCACTCCTACATGTACTCACTCATCATAAGTACTCATACACCTATACATCTTATTACACACCGACACTCATCTATAGCGTTACTCACATACAAACTCACACATGCAACTCACACATGCAAATAAACTATCAAAAATCCATTTACTTGGGGGCGTGGCTAGCCAGGCAGCGTAATGGCCGCTGTCTAAGCGAGCTCCGCCGGCTGAGCAAGAAATCCTGCATATATCTTCACCAAAACGAGACCGCAGGGTCACCTCGACTGAGCATCTTACACCAGACCCCAAGCGACACCTGCAGTCCGGGCTTCAAGGAGATTGGTGCCAGTCTGACTGCCCTGGTGAGATCGGAGGCGAGGGCCGTGTTGGAAGCACCGCTGTGGCCGCGACTGGGGCGGACCTCCCAGAAGGACATCTAAACTCGAGCCTGGGGCTGAGCGGGCTTGCGGCACTTAGAGGAGAGGAGCACGGCGGATGGTGCGGGCCCCGGCCTTGCTGCTAAAAAACCCGCGTCTATGTGAGGACCCCTCAGAGACATAACACCACTGGCCATTCAAGAGGAAATAGGTGGTCCTGCGACGCCATAGAAACCTCCGGCCCTGCGAGGCGCCATTTTATGGATTCTAAAGGCCGTGCCTGACCCCATTCAGAGGCGATCCTGCTGTGGGTATGAAGTGAAGGTTGCAGCCCGACAACGATTCCTGCCGGCGGTGAGGGTGGTGTGCTGTTTGAACTTACCGCTGCCTCTGCCGCCAAGGAGCTACCAGACAGATCTTTTTTGGAAAAAATGGGGCCCCTGCCTAATAGGATGAACCCTGGCAAGGTAAATTAGTTTTTTGGAAAGGGAAAGTGCACACCGGGTTTAGTGTATTGTTAATCTGAGAGTAATTTAGACATGTGTTTAACAATAAATCATTCTTCACTCATGCAATTATAGTTGATGTCATTTATTTTGTTTTATTTTTAGAGTATTATCAGTTCCTATTTTTTTACGTTTTTTTTAACTTATTATACTTTTGCTCATATATATACTTTTTTTGTTTACCAAGGACATTGTCATGTACAAAACTTTAAGAAATTATCACATAAATAATCGCTTTTTTTAAAATATATATATATTACACATTGTAGGACTTTCAAGATAGGGTGAAATGAATTACCCTATCTTGAAAGTCCTACAATTTGAAAGTCCCCTTTGGTGATAGAAGCCATGTGTATTTTGAAGCTCAGTAGAGTAGCTACCATCTGCAAGCAATAATCTATACGGTGTAAGATCTCATGAGTCAGAAAATGTGAATTAGAGACAAATGTACATAATGTATAGGATGAATGAAATAAATGTACAGAATTTGTAAATACAAGCATGTAGATAAGTGTAAATATGACAGCACTTAGCTTTAGATGGCCCTCAGCGAACTTAGGAGTTTGCGTAACTGTAACAGACACAAATACAACAATGTGTAAAGTTAGAATAGAATGAAGTAAGCAATAAGACATGTGTAATATATAACTGTATATAAGAGAGATACTAAAGCATTATTCTTTCATCATTTTTTAGCCACGTTAACTATAGTAAAGAACAAGGCAGATTTCCTGAGGAAGGCGACGGCCGAAACGCGTTGAAGGAATTAATTCTGCGTTTACATTAAGTTTCTTACAATGATTATGTGGTTATTTTAAAAAAAAGCGATTATTTATGTGATAATTTCTTAAAGTTTTGTACATGACAATGTCCTTGGTAAACAAAAAAAGTATATATATGAGCAAAAGTATAATAAAAAAAAAGTAAAAAAATAGGAACTGATAATACTCTAAAAATAAAACAAAATAAATGACATCAACTATAATTGCATGAGTGAAGAATGATTTATTGTTAAACACATGTCTAAATTACTCTCAGATTAACAATACACTAAACCCGGTGTGCACTTTCCCTTTCCAAAAAGCTACCAGACAGATCGCCTTCTGCGGGCCCCGGGTGCTCTGGAGGCCCGTAATACCCCGGAGGCCCTGTGCGGGACTTATGCCTGGGAAAAACGAGGTGGGGAACTTGAGGCCGGGAGCTGGGCAAAGGGAGCTCTGACTGCGGGTGAAATCTACCGCACTGAAGATCCCTGAGCAGTGCGGTGCTGGACTGCCCCATGCGAGATTGCGCTGACCCCGACCCCTTGGCCTGACCCTGCGTGCGGCCTTTTCGCTGGACTCACCGTGCAGGGGCTCCATTTCCTTGCCAGACCAGACGGCGCAGCTGCTTGTTGGATAAGGCGGCCTGTGCCGAGTGGGGCGTGTCGGCTGCCTGAAGTTTCTGGGGACTGCAACTGCTGACCCCGCTCCACAACGAGTGACGAGTAATATCACTTTCGGACACTGTCTGGCCAAAAGTGGGCTCAAGGACTTGTCTATAGAACCCCATTGAGGTAGACTGAGTCTGGTTGGATCCGGATACTCACAGGGGCGGGTCGGACCCTGATCACTAGAAAAAGCGAAGATTTGACCTCCCTATAGTCACCCTATCCGGCCCTGCATTGCACCGTGGGTGCTGAATCGACCCAAGAGGAAGCCATGGGTAAAGCTGACACCCCCCAATCTAAAATCTCGTTCGAAAATAAGGGCCCTGTAAAGCCAGTAGACCAACACCAGGAGGCCCTGGGGGCCGCGGTAGGTGAAGAAGTTGGCGACAATCAGGGAGAAGATCTCAAGTCACTGATGTTGGAAATGTGCAACTGTTTGCGTAACATAGATGCAAAGCTAGATACCCTAACGTCTCAACTTGACTCAGTAAAGACTCAAGTCGCCACCCATGAAACACGGCTAGACTGCCTTGAAAACAGTCATACCGAACAGCACAAATTCCAACAGGAAACTAGAGAACAACTCCTGAGCATGGAAAAAGTATTGGAGGTCATACGTGCAAAGTCGGACTACCTGAAAGCGCGTTCCCGACGCAGTAACGTCCAAATCACGGGCATTCCAGAGAGAACAGCTATCACAAAGATGGAAGTGTATGTGACGGATCTCATGCATGAACTCTTTGATCCTCATCTGTCCCCCGTCTTTGTGATGGAGCGCGCACACAGAGCCCCGGGCCCGAAGCCGCCGGTGGGAGGTACATCTAGGCCTATACTGGCTAAACTTTTGAATTACCAAGATAGAGACATGGTGCTGAGACTGGCTAATGCTGACAATCAGTTGACAGACGCGGCGATTGAGGCTGCAGATGTGTTGCTTTACTTTATCTTTCTAGAAAAACGCAGTTAGCTGACTAATAGCTCATTTTTAAAACGGTTCGCATATTATTGTATGTGTGTGATTTTAACTGCTAATGCTGGTACTTTTTCGTGAGAGCTTCTCACCTGCATAATTACCGCTCCAGGCCCCGTTCCGCCCCGGCTGAGTGCTGTTTGTGCGGAGGGTCGAACTGCAGAGCGCCATTCTCCGCCTTCTCTTCACCACTTCCGCCCTGCCTTACCCAGCGCAGGTTAGCGGTCTAGTGGCTACTGTTGAGGGAAGTATATCTTGCGCGCTAATGCTGAAAATCAGTTGACAGACGCGACGATTGAGGCTGCAGATGTGTTGCTTTACTTTATCTTTGTAGAAAAACGCTGATAGCTGACTAATAGCTCATTTTTAAAACGGTTCCGCATATTCTTGTATGTGTGTGATTTTAACTGCTAATGCTGGTACTTTTTCGTGAGAGCTTCTCGCCTGCATAATTACCGCTCCAGGCCCCGTTCCGCCCCGGCTGAGTGCCGTTTGTGCGGAGGGTCGAACTGCAGAGCGCCATTCTCCGCCTTCTCTTCACCACTTCCGCCCTGCCTTACCCAGCGCAGGTTAGCGGTCTAGTGGTTCTCTTCAGACTCCCATAAAATGACCAAATGGCGGAAGCGCAGCGGACGAGCGCAGCGGGAGCGCCGACTTCGTGCCGAAGTTGCGCCTAAGTCCAGCCCGTCTGCGCCCGTCCGCGGCCAGCCGCGACCTGCGGCCACATACTCTGCCCAAACCCTCATTTACTCGTCTGCCGATTTACTTGCTTTACGACAGACAGTTCCTCTACCGCCCTGTGCCATAAGGATGGCCCAGGAGTGCGGTATCTTGACTATTTCAATCACAGGGACCCCCAATCCGCCGTGCCCCACTCCTACTTCCGCACCCTCGCTCTCCACCTCCCTAGAGCCAGAGACGCGTCCCCTAACCATCCTATACCTAAACACCCATTCCATGGTGAAACACCAGCTGGAAATCCATCGCCTGCTCGAAGATAGCGCCGTGGATATTCTTCTCCTCTCTGAGACCTGGCTTACAGATGATTCTGTACCCGATATTCTGGCCGCCATTCCCAACGGTTACTACATTATGCAAGCTAACGGCCCAGGGGTACAAGCTGGTGGTGGAGTTTCAGCCATCATTCGCAAAGAGCATATTTTTTTCACCTTAGATTGCGCTCCCATCCCCAACACTCAAACCCTTGTCATTAAACTTCGCTCGACCAGGTCCTCCCTTACTTGCGTTCTTATGTATAGACCCCCTACTTACATGCCCTCTTTCCCACAACAAGTTGGGGACCTCGTCTCTCAGATCCTCATTAATCATGCTAAAGTCATCATCATAGGCGACTTTAATTACTGGCCTACCCACCCTCGGGAAAGTCGACTGTCTGAGCAGTTCTCAGAAATTCTAACTAGCATGAACTGTCGACCATGGATTTCCACGCCTACTCACTGAAAGGGCCACATATTAGATCAGGTCTGGACGGCTAATTTAGATATCCTGCCCCCACTGGTAACTCCTTGCTCATGGTCAGACCACTATTTTATCTCCTTTTCAGTAGACCTTACTATCTCTAACCGCCCCCCTCTCCCTAGCAATATCTCAGCCCGTAATTGGAAGAATGCCAATTTAATTGAATTACACTCTCTTTTGGCAGCTTCAGTCCCTCCGCCTTCCGGCTCAGCCTCCAACCAAGCCGCTACCCTGGAACAATGGCTGACGGCGGCCTCCAACTCAGTAGCACCTCTAAAAACTATAAAAGCTATACGTCCTCACGACGCCCAGCGATGGTTTACTGACCAGTTAAAACTGGATAAACTGGCCCTCCGCCAAGCCGAACGCCGATGGCGCTACAATTATGATCCCCTGCTCAAAATTGAATTCACGACCCTCTTGAAAAAATATAAATCCTCTATCCTAGAGGCAAAAACATCCTACTTTTCTCGCAAAATCTTGGAGTCGGCCTCCAAAGCAAAAGACATCTTCTCGATTGTCAATGAGCTCTCCCTTTCCGATCGTGTCACTCTTCCCCCCTATGCCTACTCAGGCTCTGTGTGACGAGCTTAATGCCTTCTTCCAGGATAAAATCTCCACTATCAAAAACAATATCCCTTCACCTTCCTCGCCCCATTCATTCTTACCACCCCCCGAAAACTCCCTGCAATTCGACACATTCCCTCCCATTTCCATTATCGAGTTCCACAGCCTTCTACACAAAGTCAGTTCCGGTTCTCCCAATGACTGCTGCCCCCCTCACATCCTTAAAGAAATTTTTCTGACCTGCCCTGACCCTGCTCTGGCTCTTCTCAACACCTCTTTAGCCACTGGAGTAGTCCCAGATTCCTTCAAGCAGGCTGCAGTGCTACCCATTCTAAAAAAGGCCAACGCAGACCCCTTGGTCTTGAGTAACTATAGACCCTATAGACCCATCTCTCTTCTTCCCTACCTAGGAAAGAGACTTATGTGACTCGGTGTCTGAGTACCTTCATTGAGAGCTCATCCTTTTTGGACCCCCAACAGGCTGGCTTCCGCCCCCTTCATTCCATCGAGGCGGTCATTGCGGCAGTCATTGACACTTTAAGAACAGGAGCGCACAATAACATCCCTCAAGCCCTCGTCCTGTTAGACCTGTCGGCGGCTTTTGACACGGTCGATCACTCTATTTTGATCGACCGTGTCACTAATGCCGGCATTCAGGGCGTTGCTCTTGACTGGGTCCGATCTTTTCTTGACGGCCGCTCTCAAGCAGTTCACCTCTCCACCTTTTCTGCTCCCCTTTCCTCCCTCTCCTGTGGGGTCCCTCAGGGTTCGGCTCTATCCCCCCTCCTTTTTAATCTATATATGCAACCCCTTATGGTTTCTCTCCGTCACTCCCCTGCTACTATCTATAACTATGCAGACGATCTGCAGCTGATTTTTCCTTTGGATACTTCTCCCTCTTCCCGCACCAATTTTCAAACCACCATGCTATATATCTCTGATTGGATGGCCCACAGCCAGCTCAAGTTAAATCCATCCAAGACGGAACTTGTCCTGGTGGGTGGACCGGCCAATCCGTGGGATGACAACTACTGGCCCTCCTCTCTTGGTGCCCCCCCTTGCCCTGTCAGCTCTGTGAAAAGCCTTGGAGTAGTCATCTTTGGTGATCTATCTATGAAATCGCAGATCTCGGCAGTAACATCATCCTGCTTTTTCCATCTGCGCAGGATCCGTAAGATCTGTCGATTTCTCACCAGAGAGGCACTCATTTTAGTCATCTTGGCTCTAGTCATCTCCAGGGTTGACTTTGCAAACATCTTATATGTGGGGATCCCTGTTTACCAGCTCCAGAGACTCCAACTGATACAGAATCAGGCCGCCCGCTTGGTGTTCCACCAGCCCAAACACCAGCACGTCTCCCCACTGCTGAGGAGCCTCCACTGGCTTCCAGTGGCCAAACGGTGCACCTTTAAACTCGGATGCACTATTTTTAAAGCTCTTTACAATCTGGCGCCCGCTTTTATTTCCTCCAAGTTAAAGCGGTATCTACCAACTCGTAACTTACGCTCCTCCGCCGACAATCTTTTGTGCATCCCCCACAACCACAGCAAGAAACATGGTGGTTTACGCTTCTCCTTTCTAGGCCCTTCCTTTTGGAATTCCCTCCCTTCCTCCTTCCGTCACTGTCCTTCCTATGAGCTCTTCCGTAAGACATTAAAAACGCTCCTTTTTAAAGCCGCCTTTGAGTAACTATCTACCCTTGCCCGCTGTGTTTGTTATGAGCGCCAAGAAACCGCTTCGGTGAACGTGCGCGGTATAAGAATTTTAACATAGCATAACATAACATAGAGAGAAGGGTCGTATTACGCATAAAGGTAATGTCATCACCTTTTACCCGGACTTCACGCCGACGGTGCAGGTGGCAAGATGAGAGTTCCTATCAGGTAAGCGTCTGTTGATGGAAGCTGAAAACCCATATGCGCTACTCTACCCTGCCAAGTTGAAGGTATCCCATGATGGAACTGCACACTTTTTTACAGACGCCAAATCGGCTTTCAAATTTGCCAAGCACATCTGTGGCCCTAAGAAGAAGACGGCACCGGGAGCCGAGAAACCCGGACATCATGACCAGCTGAGTGACAATGACTCTACTGGCTCTGCTGCGTGATCCCCTTACCTTACCTATGGAAAACACCTATGGGTCCTCCATTTGCGAACTGACGATATGCTCTGAGCACTATAGAGATATTTGGTGCTCCGATGACTGGTCCATCACTTCCTTACTGATGCTACTAATGTACGTTGCATTATTTCCTAATTTTCACCTTTTTGGTGGCCTTGCTGTCGAGTTTTGTTATAGTCTCAGCCACCCTGTGCAAACGGGGGTGTATGCTGGTGCTCCCATGGCTCCAAGGGATTGTTCCCACTGTTCAAATGTTCCCACTTTTCTAAGTGGCTTTGGGGGGGGATATGTCACAACCTAGTTGGGGGGTTGAGGCGGGAGGCGGAGGTAGGCGATGTGAGGTTTGTGTGTGTGTTTGAGCTGTCAGGGTTGTTTACTATACCGCAGGTGTACGGAGGGGATATTTGCATAAAGGTGGGGTGCTACCATGAGAGGACCTGGACGCACCAATAGGGACTGATGCTAATCTGTGTAAAATCCTTACTTGGAATGTACGGGGGATGAACGATGGTCGTAAGGTGCGCCTCATACACACTTAGTTAATGAGACATCACATTGATATATGCTTTTTACAAGAAACGCACCTCAATACCAAGCCATCACTGCGTCTGAAGCACAATAGGTGGTCAGATGTACATTCTGCAATATATTCTAATCATGCGAGGGGAGTAGCTATACTCCTGCGCCGAGGCCTTGCTTGGAGAGAGTGTGCAGTTCGTATTGACCCTGAAGGCAGATTTATTATACTACAGGGACTCGTGGGAGGGAAACCTGTTGTCTTGGTGGCCCTATATGGACCAAATGTTGATTACCCCGATTTTTTTCGAGCGATCTGGGCTAGGCTGGCTTCGATAGATTGCACTACCAATATTTGGGGCAGAGACTTCAACGTGGTGTTAAAGGACACATTAGATAGGAAGGGCGCGTCTAGGCCGCTGCACCCTGCTTCGGCTCAAGCCCTTCATGACCTCAAGGACGAGGGGAACCTGGTCGATATCTGGAGGCTACGCCATCCAAATCTGCTGGAGGGGACCTGTATTTCCTCGTATCATGCTGCTTGGTCTGGGCTTGATTATTGGCTGGTATCACAGGATGTAGCTGCCTGGACAATTGAGATCCGACACCTGGCTCGCTCCCTATCGGACCATGCCCCTTGTTTATTGACGATTGCCATCCCTGAGCTGTCGCCAAGGGCGTTCAATTGGAAGCTCCCACAACATGCCCGCTTGGAAAAAGCGTTTAAAGAGGGCATTAGATCTCATATCTCTGACTACTTTGACTTAAATGCTGGTTAGGTCTCTACAGTTGCTACTTTGTGGGAAGCATTCAAGGTGGTGATCAGGGGTAAATGCATATCACGGCAGGCTGGGGTATTAAAAGCAGTCAGAGGAACCTTTAGGGACATAGAGACGCAAATTAGACATCATGAGATAAAATTCTGCACTGAGGGTAGTCCCCAAGTGGTGGTGAACTTAAAAGCAAGGCTGCTAGAGTTTGCAGAGGAAGCCCAACGCAAACTGAAATGTTTAGGTAAACACGCTGAGGCGAGACGCTACGGTGAAGGGGACAGACCGGGGCGAACACTGGCCACCATGATCCGAAAGTCAGCCTCCTCCCCTTACATACACACAATTAATAACCCTGAGGGGAATACTGCGATAGGCCAGGAGCAGGTTCTTCGTGAATTTCGCACCTTTTATTTCCACCCATACTCGGCCACACAGACGGAATGTGCAGATGGTATGCAGGTTTTCCTTGATTCGATTGCACTTGTGTCATTCAGTGACGCACATCGTAAATATATGGACCTCTCATATACTGTTGAAGATATCAAATTAGTTATAAAGAGTCTTCCCCTTAATAAAGCCCCAGAACCTGACGGTCTAACGACTGCGTTTTATAAGACATACGCTGACAAATTGGCTCCACACCTTCACGCGGTGTATGAGGAAGCCCTGGAAACTGAAATTCTCCCAGCTTCCATGCGAGAGGCGCTGATTATGTCACTGCTTAAACCAGACAAGGATGAAGCGGAACTGGACTCGTACCGTCCATTGTCGCTCATAAACGTGGACGTAAAAATGTATGCAAAGTTGCTGGCTAACCGCCTCCAACTGCTCCTTCCGATTGTGCCATCCCAGACCAGTCTGGGTTTATACCAGGCCGTTCGACGTCTCACAACCTTAAGACAATATTCTAAGTTTTACACTATTTACACCCCTCTGTAAAAGCTGCTGCTGTCTTTCTAGATGCCACAAAGGCATTCCATTCCCTAGAATGGCCCTACCTGTTCCGAATTCTGACACAAATGAGATTTAATCCTTTATTTATAAAGCGTATAAAACTGCTGTACATTGCCCCTCTAGCCAGAGTGCGGATTAATGGGCTGATCTCTGACACATTTCCGATCTTACGTGGCACCAGACAGGGCTGTCCACTGTCACCACTCCTATTTGACATTGCCATGGAGCCTCTTGCTTCTCACATCTGTCAGCACCACACTGCCAGGGGCATAGGCTTCAGTTCCCGTAGCTAGCTGATTTCGATGTATGCTGACGATGTCACAGTGTATATTTTGAACCCTTACGAGAATCTAGACCCAGTGCTGCCGGAATTTATCAAGTTCAGGGGGCTGTCAGGGATATCAATAAACTGGAGGAAATCGGTCCTCTTCCCGCTCACAGATGGAACACTGGAGGTAGCGTCGGAATACCCACTACGCTGGGAAGCAGATGAAGTCAAATATTTAGGTGTATGGCTGTGTTGCAACCTGCAAGACATTTGGTCCATGAACTTTGGAAGAGCCACCGCGTGGCTTGAAGGAAAGGTGGCAATATGGTCGAAACTTCCCTTGTCAATTGCCGGTAAGGTGGCGTTGGCGAAGATGGTTATACTCCCGAAATTTTTATCTTTCTGTAAACATACTGATTCCTCTCACACTACATTTTTTTTAGATGTATCCGCACTCATCTGCTCTCTCTAATGTGGCCGGGTGGACAGGCACGTGTCTCATACGAACCCCTGACATTGCCTCTGCGCCAGGGTGGACTGGGGGCACTGGATATGCAGCTCTATGTGCGCAAGCCCAATTCTTGCACTTTTGGATATACCAAAACCCCTATCAACCACGTGTGGCGGTGGAGTTGGATGAAGTGGCACCTTTGCCCTGAACGGTGGCGGTATACAAGGCAGCGCCTAGACTTGGCGAAGATGTAGACACCGCAAACACGCTGAAATGGGCATGGAGAGCTCTTCAGAAACTGGCGCGCCTTCCCCTCCTATACGCTCCCGCAATACACCTTCGCCAAAACCCAATGTTCGCATGCTTGGAAGCGGGAGGAGGCGTTCCTGAACTTGATGGCACTCAGCTACTGACTTTTGCCGACTTGTACCCAGACGGCTCATTTCGCCCCCCCCCCCCCCCCCCCCCCCCCCCCCTCATCAGGTGTAGACGGGAATGCGGTCCCTTTTTTAGAGAAATTTACATACCATAAGCTCCGATCGGCGTGTAAATCTCTTGGTGATGACTTCCTGGAGGCTCCCCCCACACTCCAGGCTCTACAGACATTGCTTGCGAAAGCCTCGCCGAAAAAGTTGGTGACTAGACTATATATGACCATGCAAGTCCAGGCCCCGATACTCAAGCCACGATCCCTGGAACTCTGGCATACTGACTTGGATCCCCCAATAGATGAGGACCAATGGAATTTCTGTCGCAGGCAGGTATTAGACCTTTCCCCCAATTATAAACTGCGCCTTATTCATTTTAAATTTCTACACCGATATTAGAGGACACCCATTAGCTTGCATCACATGAAACTGAGAGAGGACGCTAGGTGTTGGAGGTGCGGGTTTGAGCCAGATACATTTCACCATATGGCATGGAGCTGCCCGGAACTCCGACTGTTCTGGTCTGATGTATTTCTTGCAATCAATCAAATCATTGGCAGAAATGATGAAAGGGTGCCACACTTGGGTTTACTGGGCCTGGTTCAGAACACTGTACCGCAGAGGTGAAAACTACATGCCCCTCCGCTCCTATATGCCAGAAGGCAAGTCGCTATGAAATGGGGCAGGCATAGAATTCCCACGTTCAAGGCATGGCTAGAGGATGTGAGCTATGGTCATACACAACTGGGAGCATTCTGGGAGTTTATGCCCACGGCCTCCAGACCTAGAGATATTTGGGAACCCTTTCTACAATGTTCCAGGTCGCGGGAGCAATCCCCACACCCTGACAATACAAAGGAAGAACCTTGAAAATTCCTGATTTGTACATGTTCCGTTGAAAGGGTCAAATTATCTTGTTTTAGACACTTTGGGTTACCTATCTGACCACCTATTACATTGTGCAGTAAATGTCCCTTCCATATGACACCCCCGTGTTCCTATTCACATAACAATGTACATTGTACCTGATTACCGTTTAATGTTCTCTCTGAGTTACTGCCTCACCTGTAGATGCTGATTGATATATACCTATAAAGTATATTCCCTATCCAATAACCTGTGGCCAGTAATCTGATATGACAATTATTCTGATGTTTACCCTGACTTGCTAATAGTGTTGTGTTTTAAGTTGTTTTAAATGAAAAATGTATCTGCTTTGATCATATGGCATTGGATATGCTATGTTTGAATGTATGCAATGTCTCTTCATTCAAATGCCAATAAACAAAATTTAAAAAAAACATCCATTTACTTGCATATACAGCTATACACCCACCACTACACTTACTTCTACAGAATCTTACACATACTTACTCTCTTGAACAACCACTTATAGAAACACATACTTATTTATACAGGAACTCTTACAATCTCTCGCTCTCACATATACTCACTTATATACATCCCGTTTGTACATCAATACTCTCATATACTAGTTTAAAACATATGTAGTTTCTCATAAAGATAATATTGAGACAGTGATTCACTCACTAACACACCCATACACACACTCATGCACCCATACAGTCCTGCACACATGCTGTGTTCAAAACACATACAAACAGTGAGTCACCCATTCGTGCATCTATGCGGTAAGTAATACCCCCCACCAAACCATACAGACACTCATACTGATACTCTAAAAACCAACTAATAACCCATATCGACACTCATGTAGCTAGTCACCAACCCATGCAGCCACTTATACACAAAGTGAGACACTGATACAGATATTTAGATATTTAAACATTACTCGCTAATGTATTTACTAAGATACACTTAATAAGTCAGTTATACAATCATTTTTACAAAAAAAACATCCATTTAGACACTTATTTACACATTTATTCTTCCATCGACATTTAGATATACATATATAAAACATTTATTTTTCAGAAAGACACACATTCATAGGATGATGTCATCAGTGATGTCATCAGGGATGTTATTTGAGATGTTAGTTAGGTAAACATTGAGGCGGCACACCAGGAGACTGTATAATTCATTTATTGCGCACCAAGACGTCGCGTTTCGGCGTTTAGCCTTTCACTCGAAAAAGGCTACACGCCAAAACGCTTCGTCTTGGTGCGCAATAAATGAATTGTGTGGACTCTTCTGTTTACCTCGCTATTTTGAGGATCAACATTGGATGTTTGAAATAACATTAAAATGGCTGCTGTCACCCCGTTGGCTGGCACCAACATTGCGGGAAAGGGAGCTGCTAAGTACAGCGGTATCCTGTGTGTGTATATATGTATGTATGTATGTATGTGTGTGTGTGTGTGTGTGTGTGTATATATATATATATATATTTACATACACCCAATCTATCGTATGTGGGGAAGAGCCAGCTCTTGAGTAGTCTTCTGAAGATAGAGTAGTTATCCGTAAGTAGGAAGGGGGAGGCTCTAGTTGGCGCAGTGTAACACTAGCGACAAGCAGGGACTCTCTCTTCCTCGTCAGGGCTGAGGGTTACCTTCCAGACAACCTCTGCTTACCCTCTAGGTAGTGTGGCTTAAGCAGTCGTAGGCTAATCTTTGGGGCACATAGGGTTAAACACTTGCAACAGTACACCTTTACAACCAACCCACCACACAACGAGACCAGACTGTATTCTTGTAAAAATATATATCTTTATATAGATTTTAAGCAGGCTTATGAATACAGTCAATAACTTTATGAAGACGGTTGAAGGTTACTTAATTCGGGTTACCACAGTTCTTATGGAAGTTCTCTTGAGGCCCGTAGGCCGAGGTTACTCAATGTTCTTGTGGAGCCGGCGGCTTCCAAGGGATCTGTCCCACGTCGCGTTGCCTTCCCGGGGTCGCTGATCGTTGCGGCTCTTCGGCCGAGCAGGTCACTGGTCGTCCGGGGCAGCGGTGTTCTGTGGCGGCAGGGTCCTTTCCTCGTCGTCCGCTCCGACCCTGGAGGCGGCGGCTGTGCGGTGGTGACAAGTGGCAGTACGGTCCCCAAGTGCAGGACGTACCCAGCCAAATGTCGGTGCAGCTGTGGGCTCACAGCTGGGCTGTCGGGCAGGCTCACCGACCTTGCGGATTCTCGTAGGGCAGTTGTCCGTCTTTGCAGGTGAGTGATGGCTCGCTATGCCGTCACTTCGATAGCTCGGACCGGACGGGTCCTCCTTTGCTTTGCTCTCGGGCTCCCGGTGCAGTTGCGGTCACGGTGTTCGGGCCAGCGGCGGCTGGTCCTCACTTTGCTTCCGCTGTTGCTTTGGGCCCCGGTCACGGTGGTCGGGAGGATGTTGATGCCTTAGAGGAGATTCCTCCGTCAGTGCTGCGGCGATGGTCAGCACCCGCAGTCGCTTTCCAAGGGGGTAGCGTCCACTGGTCCTGGGACGCTGGTCAGGGGGCAAGTTCAGTTGCAAGCCCTTGGAGATCTCTTTTGCAGAGTTTGGCACAAGTAGCACAACAGTCTTTTCGTAGTCTTATTGTCTTCCTCTCCTTCAGCAGCAAGGCACCAGACACAGGCAAGAGTCAGCACCCTTCCTTGTCTCTCACGGTCCTTCTCGTAGGGCAGAGTCTTTCTGTGGCCCAAACCGGATCCAAGTTTCAAGGAGCAGGGCTCCGTCTTTTATAGGCCAATTCTTTTGTTCTCGCAGGCCAGGGGGGCCTTTGCATAGCCACTCTCAGTTCTGGAGTACCCCCGCGGGTGTACTCCGGCTTCTGCTTTCAGTGTGAGGGGCAGGCGCATCAGACGCCCCACAGGAGGTGGAGCCAGCATTGTCCGGACAGGAGTGGCCAGAGTACCTTGTTGATGGGGGCTTCGCCCTTCCTGGGCCAGGTGCCGGCAGAGTCATCCGCCGCTCCCCAGGAGGGTGGAGCCAGCATTGTGGAGGTCGAGCACAGTGACAGCTCGAGTCAAGAGGCACTCCTACCTCCCACTAAGGTGTAATCTGCGTATTCACCACCCGTCATCCCTCCAGCCCTGTCACTCACACACCCCAGACAGTCAGATACACACCAGCAGAGGCGGCTGAAATGGTTAAGCAAGCAAATGCTAACTTTCTAAAAGTAGCATTTGCAAACCCAGGATACTGAAATAAACTTGACTACAAGAAATATCTCATTATCCCGAGTTCAGGCATACTAAACATGACTCACTACCATGCTCCTTGAGCCTGCGGGGATTATAGGGTGTAATAATCCTCGCAGCTCAGTCTGGCCTAATGGAGCAGGTAGCCTTCAGTAGTGAAATACGGTCTTCGTTGTAAGTCACTACTAGGACATGCCACGCACATCAGGGCTTGTCCTACCTTGCACCTACAACGCACCCTGCCCGCAGGCCTACCATAGGGGTGACTAATATGTAGTCAAGGGAAGGGTCGGTGCTGGCAAGTGGGGACACTTGCCCAGCTAACGTGACAGTACGAGACCGCACGCGGGTTCTGCGGTCGCAGTTCCCAGACACATTTTTACGGCTGCTTCGGTGGGTGGCGCAACCAGCGCTGCAGGCCCACCAGCAGTATTGGCATCTACAAGCCCCGGCACTCTCTCGTGCGCTTTACTAGGGACTAACAGTAAATCCAATGCACCAATCATGGATACCAATCGTATGTACAGTTTACAGTAGGGAGCACTTGCACTGCGGCACGGATCAGCCGTGGCGCAGTGCCCTGAGTATCGGAAAACCAGCAAAACATCGGAGGCACATCAGCAAAAAGTGGAAGGGAGACTCACGCCAAGGTGCCAGGTCTAACATGTGTCCCCTCCAGCTGAAATGTGGGGGGAACTACCCTTCCCCAGGGAGTTCCACATCACTAAGGCGGAAAAATCTGGACAGACCGTCAGCGTTGGCGTGATCGGTGCCAGGGCGGTGTTCCACCGTAAAGTCCATACTCTGTAGAGAAATGGACCACCTCAACAGTTTCGGGTTCTCACCCCTCATTTGCATCAAACATCTGGGGGGCCTGTGGTCCGTCTGAACTCGGAAGTGAGACCCAAACAAGTAGGGTCTTAGCTTCTTCAGCGCCCAGACCACAGCAAATGCTTCACGCTCTATTGCACTCCACCTACTTTCCCGTGGAAGTAACCTCCGACTTATGAAGGCTACGGGTTGGTCAAAGCCCTCCTCAGTCATCTGTGAAAGAACAGCCCCTACACCATGCTCTGAAGCGTCTGTTTGCACAATGAACTCCTTGGAGAAATCTTGGGCCAGGAGCACGGGCGCCGTGCACATGGCAGTCTTCAGGGTGTCGAAAGCCTTCTGACAGGTGTCAGTCCAAATCACATTCCTGGGCTGCTTTTTCGAAGTCAGCTCTGTCAAGGGGGTCACAATCGTGCCATAGCCCTTGACAAACCTCCTGTAATACCCAGTGAGCCCCAGGAAGGCTCTCACTGCAGTCTGGGTCTTGGGGGGTTCCCAAGCCAGGATGGTTTCGATTTTGGGCTGCAAGGGGGCTACCTTGCCACTCCCAACTTGGTGTCCCAAGTACACCACTGAACCCTGCCCAATCTGGCACTTGCTTGCCTTGATTGTGAGGCCTGCTCTGCGCAGGGCCATCAACACTTCCCAGAGGTGTCGCAGGTGTTCGGGCCAGGTGCCGCTGAACACCGCGATGTCATCCAGGTAGGCGGCACTGAACTCGTCCAGTCCCGCCAACACCTGGTTGACCAATCTCTGGAAGGTGGCAGGGGCATTCTTCATTCCAAATGGCATAACCCGGAACTGGAAATGCCCATCTGGTGTAGAGAATGCCGACCTCTCCTTTGCCCCATCGGTCAAGGCGATCTGCCAGTACCCAGACGTCAAATCAAACGTGCTGAGAAACCGGGCAGCCCCTAGCCGATCAATGAGCTCGTCAGCTCTGGGGATGGGGTGCGCGTCAGTCTTCGTGACTGAATTGAGTCCTCTGTAGTCCACACAGAACCGTAGTTCGGGTGTGGCTCCCGGCGCAGCAGCCTTCGGAACCAAGACCACGGGACTGGACCAAGGACTGCTGGAAGACTCAACCACCCCGAGGGCAAGCATCTTGGAGACCTCCTCCTTGATGCAGGCCCGGACCCTGTCAGTTACCCGGTAAGCCTTGTGCTTCACCGGTAAGCTGTCTCCAGTGTCCACATCATGGACGCACCAATCTGTGACACTCGGAACCAGGGAGAACAGGTCTGGAAACTGTCCCAGCAACGGGCGGCAGTCCTCCTGTTGTTCGGCGGTCAGGGAGGGTGAGAGGTTAACTCCATCCACTGACCCATCCTTCTCACAGGCCACCAAGAGGTCAGGAAGAGGCTCCGACTCCTCCTCCATTCCGTCATCGGTTGCCAACAACATGCCCACTTCGGACCTTCGCAAGTGGGGCTTGAGGCGGTTGACATGTAGGACCCGCAAAGGGTTCCTGGGCGTCTTCATGTCCACCAAGTATGTCACGGGGCTCTTGCGCTCCACAACCTCAAATGGTCCTGTCCACTTATCTTGAAGGGCACAGGGCTCCACTGGGGCCAAGACATACACCTCCTGTCCAGGCTGAAGCTCGACCAGAGTGGCATTCTGATCGTACCACCGCTTCATTTCTTCCTGGCTCGCTTCCAGATTTGCCTCGGCAAGTTGTCTGAAGCGTCTGGTCTGGTTTCTGAAGGCCAGCATGTAGCTATATACATTCTGGGGAGGTTTCCTGGGAGATTGCTCCCAGCCTTCTTTTACCAAACTCAGTGGTCCTCTCACGGGGTGACCGTACAGCAGTTCAAAGGGACTGAACCCTAGGGACTTCTGTGGTACCTCGCGATATGCAAACAGCAGGCATGGCAAGAGGACGTCCCACTTACGCCTCATCGGACCTTCCAGGCCCATTATCATGCCTTTGAGGGTTCGGTTGAATCTTTCAACCAACCCGTTACCTTGGGGATGGTAGGGTGTGGTGAACTTGTACGTTACGCCACACTCCTGCCAAAGGGACTTCATATATTTCGATATGAAATTGGTCCCCCTGTCGCTCACCACCTCTAGAGGGAATCCTACTCGTGAGAAAATTCCCATCAGTGCACGCCCCACCACGGGAGCCGTCACTGTCCTCAGAGGGATGGCTTCAGGGTACCGGGTGGCATGGTCCACCAAGACCAGGATGAACCTGTTGCCCATGGCTGTCTTGGGGTCCAGAGGCCCAACGATGTCAATACCCACTCGCTGGAATGGCGTACCGACCACAGGGAAGGGTTGGAGGGGAGCCTTGTTCTTCCCTCCCGTCTTCCCACTTGCCTGGCAAGTCGGACAGGTTCTGCAATAAGCGTCTGAGCTTTTATGCATTTGGGGCCAGTAGAAGTGGGTGACAAGCCTGTCATAGGTCTTGTCCATCCCTAAATGTCCTGCTAAAGGCACATCGTGAGCCAGACCCAGTAGGAAGGCTCTGAACTTCTGGGGTACCACCAGCACACGGGCTGACCCAGGTTCAGCAGCCTTAGGCTCCGAATACAGGAGGTCGTTCTCCCAGTACACGTAATGTGTTTTGGCCTGAACACCATTGGCCTGGTCTGCAGCCTGCTGCCGCATACCCACGAGAGAAGGGCATTCTTTCTGCTCCCTGCAGAATTCCTCCCTGGAGGGTCCTCCTTCTTGCTGCCAATGGGTCAGCTCAGGCAGGTCCCCCAGTTCGGCGATCTGTTCCCCTGTAGGCTCCAGGGCATCCCCCTCAAGGTCTGCCTCCTCCTGGACCGTAGGAACTTCAGGGGCCGGTTTCCTGCGCCCCCTGCGCCTTCTCCCTAAAGCCGGTTCCTGGGCCTCTCCATCAGGCCCCAGGACCTCTCGATCACCCTTACTGGCTGCCATCGACCGGGTGTTTCACGCACGCCCAGTCAGGCAGACCCACCATCCGCAGGTGAGTCGTCTTCTCCACCTTTTCCCAAGGGGAGTGCTCCAAGTCGTTCCCTAGCAAACAGTCAACAGGCATGGTTTTTCTCACACAGACCTGCAGAGTACCAGAGACCCCCCCCACTCGAAGGGAACTTGAGCCATCGGACACTGACTCTCAGAATTATCAGCGTTGATAACCCTACAGTAGGCATGGGGTACAACCTGCTCTTGAGACACCAGGTGCTGCCTGACTGCAGTCACACTGGCTCCTGTGTCTCTAAGAGCCTCAGCTTCCTTACCATTGATGATCACCACCTGCCCATATTTCTTAGTGTTAGAGGGCAGGTAGTTCGTAGGGATCATCTCGCTGTCTCCTAGCGAGACCAGGGTCATGTGAACGGGATCTCCACCCCCGGGACCATCATCTCTTCTCCCAGGTGAACGCTAGTCACTTGTCGGGGCGGAGCACCAGTGGGTGCGGGTTTTCCAAATAGGCGACACTTGGGGTCACTGGATATGTGCCCAGGCTCGCCACATTTGAAACAATTGAAGGGCCCCTTTGGAACAGGTTTACCTGTCGGGGCCCCATTCTGCTTCGGGGGTGGGGGAGGCTGAGAACCCTGCTGCGGATTCCCTTGGGAACTACTTTGGGGGCCTTTTTGGAACCCTTTCTGTTTTCCCCCTTTGTCCCCCCCCACTCTTCTGCTGGGGACCCTGCCCACTCTTGGCGGAATCTCCCACGGGACCCTTGTGGACCCTGGTGCTGAGCCAGCGGTCCGCCTCCTCAGCAAGCTTCCTCGGGTTGGACAGCTTGCTATCGATCAGGTGTTGGCGTAACTCAGGAAAACAGTGATCAGACAAGTGCTCCCATGCAATTAAATCAAAGAGACCTTGAAAATCATTCACTTTGTTACCTTTCACCCAACCATCCAGTGCTCTGCAAAAGTAAGTCACATACTCCACATACGTATTCCCAGGCCGCTTAGTACATCCCCTAAACTTCTGTCTATACATTTCAGGGGTAAGCCCGTACCTGTTTAATAAAGCTTCTTTCATGTGGGCATAGGATCTCTGATTCTCAACGGGCAAATCTAGCAAGGTATCTCTCCCTTCGCTAAGGAACCTTCCCCACAACCCCGCTCCCCAATCCTTGTCAGGGACCCGGTGGGAGGACATGGCTACCTCGTATGCCCTAAACCACTGTCCTATGTCATCCCCCTTAAAGAACTCCTTAACTACGTCCTTCGGGATGTGCACTCTTGACTCTACCTGCACTGGCGATGTGCTGCCACCAGAGGGAGGCCGATCCAAGTCTCTCTCCTTGAGACTTATCTCCCTCATCTTGATTTCATAATCCATCTGATGCTTTCGCTCTTCCAGCGCCATTCTTTTGGTTTCCAGCTCCAGCTGGATTTTCAATTCTGCCAACTTTCTTTCGTGATTCCGGGTTTCCTTCCTGTCCGCCAGCTCCTCTGGCGACAGGCCTTTCCCAAAGCTGTGCTCGCTGTCTTGCCTCTCGAGATCGATCAGGTCCCCAAGTGCATTCTGCTCCTCCGTCGCATTCTGCTCGGCGAGGACATCTTGCTCCTCCGGGGTTTTCCGGGACTCGATCCAGGCTTTCAGGGCCTTGGAGAGCTGGGTCTTGTTTTTGCAGCCAGCGTGCGGGACCTTGAGTTTCTTGCAAAAGAACTTCAGTTCGTCCCTGGAATATTTATCCACTTTGGTGGGGTCCCACTCCACCTCCAACACCTCGGAGGTCGTGGACTCCGCTCCATCCAGGCTCTTTGTGCCCGGCATGGTTTCTGCACTCGGAATCTTCTTTCAAAAAGCAAAGTCTGTGGTTTAGTAACTGTACCGTACCTTGTGTAGTGGTCAGAAGCTCAGGTATAACTATCGCAAGTGTAAATTCGAAATCCTCACCGCTGCATCCAATGTAGGAAGGGGGAGGCTCTAGTTGGCGCAGTGTAACACTAGCGACAAGCAGGGACTCTCTCTTCCTCGTCAGGGCTGAGGGTTACCTTCCAGACAACCTCTGCTTACCCTCTAGGTAGTGTGGCTTAAGCAGTCGTAGGCTAATCTTTGGGGCACATAGGGTTAAACACTTGCAACAGTACACCTTTACAACCAACCCACCACACAACGAGACCAGACTGTATTCTTGTAAAAATATATATCTTTATATAGATTTTAAGCAGGCTTATGAATACAGTCAATAACTTTATGAAGACGGTTGCAGGTTACTTAATTCGGGTTACCACAGTTCTTATGGAAGTTCTCTTGAGGCCCGTAGGCCGGGGTTACTCAATGTTCTTGTGGAGCCGGCGGCTTCCAAGGGATCTGTCCCACGTCGCGTTGCCTTCCCGGGGTCGCTGATCGTTGCGGCTCTTCGGCCGAGCAGGTCACTGGTCGTCCGGGGCAGCGGTGTTCTGTGGCGGCAGGGTCCTTTCCTCGTCGTCCGCTCCGACCCTGGAGGCGGCGGCTGTGCGGTGGTGACAAGTGGCAGTACGGTCCCCAAGTGCAGGACGTACCCAGCCAAATGTCGGTGCAGCTGTGGGCTCACAGCTGGGCTGTCGGGCAGGCTCACCGACCTTGCGGATTCTCGTAGGGCAGTTGTCCGTCTTTGCAGGTGAGTGATGGCTCGCTATGCCGTCACTTCGATAGCTCGGACCGGACGGGTCCTCCTTTGCTTTGCTCTCGGGCTCCCGGTGCAGTTGCGGTCACGGTGTTCGGGCCAGCGGCGGCTGGTCCTCACTTTGCTTCCGCTGTTGCTTTGGGCCCCGGTCACGGTGGTCGGGAGGATGTTGATGCCTTAGAGGAGATTCCTCCGTCAGTGCTGCGGCGATGGTCAGCACCCGCAGTCGCTTTCCAAGGGGGTAGCGTCCACTGGTCCTGGGACGCTGGTCAGGGGGCAAGTTCAGTTGCAAGCCCTTGGAGATCTCTTTTGCAGAGTTTGGCACAAGTAGCACAACAGTCTTTTCGTAGTCTTATTGTCTTCCTCTCCTTCAGCAGCAAGGCACCAGACACAGGCAAGAGTCAGCACCCTTCCTTGTCTCTCACGGTCCTTCTCGTAGGGCAGAGTCTTTCTGTGGCCCAAACCGGATCTAAGTTTCAAGGAGCAGGGCTCCGTCTTTTATAGGCCAATTCTTTTGTTCTCGCAGGCCAGGGGGGCCTTTGCATAGCCACTCTCAGTTCTGGAGTACCCCCGCGGGTGTACTCCGGCTTCTGCTTTCAGTGTGAGGGGCAGGCGCATCAGACGCCCCACAGGAGGTGGAGCCAGCATTGTCCGGACAGGAGTGGCCAGAGTACCTTGTTGATGGGGGCTTCGCCCTTCCTGGGCCAGGTGCCGGCAGAGTCATCCGCCGCTCCCCAGGAGGGTGGAGCCAGCATTGTGGAAGTCGAGCACAGTGACAGCTCGAGTCAAGAGGCACTCCTACCTCCCACTAAGGTGTAATCTGCGCATTCACCACCCGTCATCCCTCCAGCCCTGTCACTCACACACCCCAGACAGTCAGATACACACCAGCAGAGGCGGCTGAAATGGTTAAGCAAGCAAATGCTAACTTTCTAAAAGTAGCATTTGCAAACCCAGGATACTGAAATAAACTTGACTACAAGAAATATCTCATTATCCCGAGTTCAGGCATACTAAACATGACTCACTACCATGCTCCTTGAGCCTGCGGGGATTATAGGGTGTAATAATCCTCGCAGCTCAGTCTGGCCTAATGGAGCAGGTAGCCTTCAGTAGTGAAATACGGTCTTCGTTGTAAGTCACTACTAGGACATGCCACGCACATCAGGGCTTGTCCTACCTTGCACCTACAACGCACCCTGCCCGCAGGCCTACCATAGGGGTGACTAATATGTAGTCAAGGGAAGGGTCGGTGCTGGCAAGTGGGGACACTTGCCCAGCTAACGTGACAGTACGAGACCGCACGCGGGTTCTGCGGTCGCAGTTCCCAGACACATTTTTACGGCTGCTTCGGTGGGTGGCGCAACCAGCGCTGCAGGCCCACCAGCAGTATTGGCATCTACAAGCCCCGGCACTCTCTCGTGCGCTTTACTAGGGACTAACAGTAAATCCAATGCACCAATCATGGATACCAATCGTATGTACAGTTTACAGTAGGGAGCACTTGCACTGCGGCACGGATCAGCCGTGGCGCAGTGCCCTGAGTATCGGAAAACCAGCAAAACATCGGAGGCACATCAGCAAAAAGTGGAAGGGAGACTCACGCCAAGGTGCCAGGTCTAACACCGTGGATCTTATATTTGGTAGTAAAGAGTTCATTAGTGTATCTGCTTGAACAGAGGAGGATGTGCCATCTATGGGTTTTTTCTTGTATGGTGGGATTTTGAGGCGAGGCGCAAATCAAGAGCGCAAGTTCCTTTGTTGAATGTATTTGGTGATTTTATTCCTGATGAAGAGCAGTCCTGTTCCATGTATTGCTTTGTGGATCATACAAAGCAGCTTGAATGTGGATATTCTGGCAACCGGTAGCCAATGTAGGGCCTTCAAGGCAGGAGATATGTGGCCTTGTGGTTTTATATGTAAGATTAGTCTGGCAGTCCTGAATCTGTGGTAGTCTTTTCATAGTTGTTTAAGAGGGTCCGTGGTAGAGGCTATTGGCGTAATCGAATTTTGACAGAACAAGAGAGATAGTAGCCTTTACCTTGTTTGGAAATCCCAGGTGGGGAAGATGCATCGCTGAGTTTTCATAGTAAAAAAGCTTGATCTTGCTAGTTTGTCCACTTGGCTATTTATTCATAGCTTGAAGGCTTTGGTAATTCCTCCTTTGATACTTTAGGCGGTGTTCCCAGATAGCCAGAGCAGGTGGCGAGTGGTCCATAATTTTCCATTCGATACACATGAGTATTTTTGTTTTGGAAGCATTCAATTTGAAATGGCTCCATGTCATCCTCTGATCCATGGCTCTGAGATAAATTAAAATTTGAGTTTCCAAAGTCTTTGGTGCTTTCCAGTTTAAGGAGTATTTGTGTGTCATCTGCATAGTTGTAGCATGCGAGGTAAATTGATTGACCATTGTCGGTAATGACTTCATGTAAATGTTGAAAAACATGGCTGAGATGATAGAGCCTTGAGGAACTCCTGCTTTTGTGACGTACAGTTTGGACACGAAATGGGGTTATAGGTGACATTCGCTATATTTTGCAGGTAGGCTGGGATCCAGTCGAGAGCAGTCCCCTCTATGCCGTCTTCTTAGAGTCTTTGTATCAAAGTGTCATGGTCAACTGTGTGTCAAGGGCAGCTGAGAGGTCCAAGAAAAGTGGTGCAGCAACCCTCTTCTGGTCAACTGTGCTCTTAAGGTCATCCCAGGTGGCAACACAGGCATATTCTGTGCCTGTTCCTGGAAGGAATCCTGTCTGGTAGTCTAAAAGTGTAATATTATCTTCAATGAATTGTGACATCTGGGCAAAAGCAGCTCTTTGTATCAGTTTGCCCAGGAAAGGTCTATTTGTAATTGGTCTGTATTATCAGGGTTAAGCGGGTCCAGGTTTAGTTTCTTTAGTAATGAGCGTATGCATGGCTTTTTGAGATCTTCTGGAAATATTCCCGTAGTTAGGAATTTTTGATTATTCTTCTTACTGGTGGTGTAGCAAAGGCAGTAAGAAGAATTTTCTTGAAGGTTTGTGGTGGACATGGATAGAAGGGCTGCCAGCAGGCTTGCTTGCTTTGAACAGGTCCATAAATTCATCGTGTGATATTTGTTGGATGGAATGGAGAGGCTGGGCTTGCGTACTCTTGGGGAGTTTGTCTGGAAAAGTGTCTATGCTGGTGGGTTTTCTTTGTTTTAATTAGGAGTCCAGTGTTTCTGCTTTGGTCATGTAATGAATTGCCAGTTTGTCTGTAAATTCTTGAGTAATGGGATAAGCTCCTTCTAGGCAATTTGGTTTATGAAATGCAGTGAGAATTGTGTAGAATTCTTTATGTGCACTTTAGCATTTTGAATTCTGTCTGAATAGTATTTTTCTCGGTTACGTTTATGAAGGTGAAGCTTGTCTTAATTTGAGTTTGTTGCTCTCCAAGGTGCTTGTTTTACTTTGTTCTGTTGTGTTTTTTTTAGTGTTATTAGGATATCAAAAGCTTCCTGTAGTCACTCATATAGTTTTGGAACAAAATGTATTGTATCTAGATCTGTACTGGATCTCATTTGTCTTCCTAAGTGTTCAAACACGAATTTACTCTACGGTCGATTGTTGGATGCATGCAAGGTGGTTTTGGGTATGCTGCTTTGTGTTGTTTGATGTTGATGAGCAAGCAAATGGTGATCTGACCAAGTGATTGGAGTCCTTTTTTGAAAGGTAACTTGATCTGTATTTGCAAAAATGACATCAATGATGTGTCCAGCGATGTATGTTTGTGGACAATCTGATGTAGGTTCAGTGTGTCTGGCAGTGATTATTGTTTTTGGGTGTGGCATATTGAGTTTGGCAAACCAATTGTTTAGGTCACTCAGAATACATAGGTTGGAGTCTTGTGTTTATAAGGTTTGAAAATGTGTCTAGAAGTGTGTCTAGGAATGTTGCATTGCTAGTTAGAGGTCTGTAAAGGAGCAGGAAGTTACAGGAGGAAGGTGGTGTAGGGCTGCATCTTGTGAAGAGGGCCTCACAACCTTGCATGGAGTTGGTTTCCGCTTTAATGATATTTAATGTTTTCCTGAATACAACAGCTAGGCCACCTCCTCTTTTGCCTATACAATTCTGTGTGATAGTTTAATATCCTAGAGGAACGGCTGCATGCTGCACAGGAGCCATGTCATCTCCCAACCACGATTCAGTTATAAGGAGTAAGTCAGGTTGTGTGTCGTGAGAAGGTCGTAGGTGAGATGCTTCTTTTTTTAGACTGATCGAGCATTTATTAGTAGGCAGTTTAGACAATGTGCTCTGGTGATGGTGTGACTTTGTTTTGTAGAAGAGTGAGCATTATTTTGTGGGCTTGTAGCTGGTGTGTTATTCGTGCTAGTATTAGCTGTATGTGGATAGCAATAGTGTCGCTTTTTTGTATCTTATTCCTGGTCCAGACAGAAACAACCTGCTAGACGCCTCCAAATCCGGCTTCCGTACCTATCACAGCACCGAGACTGCCCTGAATGTTGCCACAAGCGGCTTCTGCACCCTACTTGTCAGGGGAGAATCGGCAGCCTTGCTACTCTTCGGCTTCTCCGCAGCCTTTGAAACTGTATCCCACCACACTCACCAAGAGACTGCACCAGATTTGGATCAAGGGAAGCGCACTCTGGTGAATTGCCTCTTTCCTCACGGGACGAACGCAGATAATCCGTCTACCTTCTTTCACCTCTGAACCCATGAGCACCATCTGCAGCATGCCTCAAGGTTCATCCCTCAGTCCCACCCTTTTCAACACCTACATAACGCCTCTAGCTGACACCATCAGAACCCATTACTTCAGCATCATATCCTAATCCGACGATACCCAGCTCATCCTCTTGCTCTCAGCACCCCCCATACCAAGACCAACTTCCACAACTGCTTGAAGAATGTTGCAAACTAGAGGAAGGCCAACTTTCTGAACCTCAGCACTGACAAAAACGAAGTGCTGATCTTTAGCAACAAGGCCTCCCTCTGGAGGACACCTAGTGGCTAGCTGAACTCGCACCCACTCCCGCACCAAAATAACATGCCTGCAACCCCTGCATCATCCTTGATGGCAAACTCCCCATGAAACAACAGATCAAAACAGTCTCCTTTGCCTGGTTCCAGACTCTCCTCATGCTCTGAAAAATCTTCAAATGAATCCCCATCACCATGAGCAAAACAGTCACACAAGCCTTAATCACCAGCCATCTGGACTACGGCAACACATTGTAAGCTGGAACCACCACAAACTCATAAGAAGGCTCCACACGGTACAGAACTCCACAATTAGACTGATTCTCAACCTCCTCAGATAGACCCACCTCATCCAACACATAAGGAACCTCCACTGGCACCCGGCCGAAAAAAGATACCAATTCACGTTACTGACACACCCCTACAAAGCCCTCCACTACCAAGGACCAGCATACATGAACTACTGCCTGAACTTACACCAACCTTCCAGAAGCCTATGCACTGCCCCCTCACCTTCGCCCGGACACCACGCATCCACCATAGCCGCAGCAGAGGCCGCTCCTCTACCACTGTGCTGCCAAGTCCTGGAACGCCCTCCACCGCAGAGCATCACCCTCGCTGACAGGGTTCAGGAAGAGACTCAAGACATGGCATTCCAAATAAGTCCAGCAATCCAGCACCTGGATAACCTAAGGGGTGCTAAGCTGCACTTTACAAGTACAGACCCTTTCGATAACTTTCATGATTTTCCTCCCATAGCATCTGTTCTTTCCACATCCAGGATTTCCTCCCTTAAAAGCAAAGCTTCTACCAGCAAAAAAAGACTCCAAATACTTTTGCTATTCAATCACATTTTCACTCTAGTCCGGGAGTCTGTCTTCTCCACTCACTTTAGTGTTAGAGGCTAAAAGGTCATATATACACCTATACTTTTTTCTCAAAGATTTGGAAGTATTCCCAGTAGACAAGCAATCATCTTAAAGACTCTTCTTCCTGTGTAGTTGGGCAAATTCCGATTTCTTTTCCTTATCCTTTTTTCATAACTGGTGGTCTTGCCACTTAAGATTCCTCCTGTATCTGTAGACCTGGATGCCATGGTATAAGTTGAAAAATAGCTTGTGACAAAATTTGACCTAAACAAAGTGGGCAGAGAAGAAATTTGAAGTTGGGCTACCTTGTTGAAAAGTCTGTAAGCAATAAACTGGTTTTGAGGGTATATCATTTAGTGCAAGTTAATATTGGGCTTGTCTCTGATTTTGTGCTACACAGTATTGTGAACCCCCTTGGACATGTGTAGATGATGGTTCTGGTCTAGCATTAGCAAGAAAAAATAAATTAATTATAAAAATGAGAGAATTCTGTTAGATACGGCAGAAACTGGTTGCAGAAGGGCACGCTTTGTACTGCTCGTGTGAACTGCAAGGAACCAAGAACTCCACTAAGCTCAGGGTTAAACTCCAGAAATGACTCGCCTTACTTTTTCATAAGCTTTTATGTATATTTAAATTATTTTATGTATGTATGCAAACTTTTATGATTCAAATGAATCGAATAAAGTTATTCGACTGACTGACTGAGTCGCCATAACCACTAGTAATTTCCACGAAATTCAGACAAAGTATGCTGATTGGAAAGTGCGTATGCAGGAAGAGATTACAATTTGAGGGCCCCAGCATCGAATGGCTGTAAGCTTTTATGTCCCATATGACTACAATCCCCCCTCCCTCTTTATCAACCATCTCAAATTGCTACCTTCTTCACTCTTTCCAACACCACCATTTGGCTCATTGCACAGGAGGGAGGAATCTGCTTCCTCAGGCCTCTGTGCAGAACATGTATGTGCCTTTGGTATGGGCTAGGGTAGATAGGTAGGAAGTGATTGGAAAGTTCGGTCCTATTTCACAAACAGGCAGGCTGATGGGTAGCGGGCCTGCCTTTCTCCAACACATGCTATTATGTGGCTCACCTCTACAGTAAGTAGCATTGTACACTGTGCTGCTCACACTCAAAAGTGAATGTGCATGCTTGTATTGCTCTCCCAAACAAGGTAACAACAATAGAGTTGTGTTCTAGGCTTCAATAAGTTTGTGCTCTAGGCTTGAAAAGCTTGCAGGGCATAATGTACTCCTACTGTTCACCTAGCAGTTTAGTGAGGAATGAGACTGCTTGTCCTTATTGCTTGCTCTCTTTAGTGTTTAGCGCTATAAACCTATGTGAGTTTAAAATTATCTATCTTTCATAACATAAAGTTTCCTTTCTATTAAGGACACGGAGGCCAGGATTATGCTCAAATGTATTCACTTTATTTAACACAGCAGCCTTCAAAACTACCAGGAACTTCCCATGAACCAGAGAAAAAGAAGTAGAAAAAAGCTTTGAACCAAACCGAGTCTTTACCAGCACTTCTAGTCCATTGACTTTCTCGATTCCTCTTCTTTTTTCATGCAACAGTTGTCAATTGCTATTGCACCACATTCATGTTTGTCAGTCTCACTTCCTCCAATGATAAAAATAGTGTTGTCATTCCATCAAGACCTGAAACATTTTCCCCCAAATTATTACTATTTACAAGATTATCCTGTCTGAATGATCAACTATAATGTATTTCTCAGTTAACCGAAAAACCTAAAATTATTACTTTAATCTTACAGAAACTGTTCTCCCTCCGTGTTCTTAATAGAAATGAAAGTTTCTGTTACTAAAGCTAGGACATTTCTATATTCTATTTCAGGACCAGAGGCAAGGATTATGCTTGTGCAATGCTTATTTGCCACCAGGAATGCCAGGTTTACAACTGGTTTAAAATAAAACCCCTTAAACTTCGACTTTACATCATTACCAGCAATCCTACAGGCCATGAGTTGCAGCTTCCCTTCCAGCAAGATGAAGGGGATTCCTCAGCGGTTGCCGAAGAAGAACTTGGGTACAGGGAGTGGAGAATCCCAGGAAAGTTCTATCACCACTGGAAAGCAGGCTTGCGATCTCCAAATTGGTGTGATGACTACCAGATCTGCTTTCTGCCATCTGACTTGAACCAACAATCTTGTGATCATTATGAATGGCTGAAATGTGTACTTCTTCTTCTGACTTCAGTCCTGAAAAAAAGACATCAGTGGCCGCTGCTTGCAGATCTGGTCTCACGCTCAAGTACTTGTCCTTTTGATGATTAATTTGTGAGGCAAACAGGTCAACCTTGAAAGGTCTCCACCTGAGGTCTATCCTCCTGAACACCCCTGGGCTCAACCTCCACAAACTCAGATCTTGCAAATATCTTGAGTGCCAATCTACCACCCTGTTGGTGTGGCCGGCTTGATATTCCACTGTGACTGAGATCTTGTTTGTGAGGCAGAACTGCCATAACTCCTTCTCTAGGTCCGCCAAGATTTTCAGGCTGAAACCCCCTGGGTGGTTGATGTGACGTACCGTTGATATGTTGTACATTTTCAACAATACACAACATTGCACTTTCTTCTTGGTCCAGCATTCTACTACAAAGGACCAGGTCAACAATTCCCGGCAGTTTATGTGCAACTGTTCTTATGCGGACTGTTTTCCTACTGTGGATATGCTACCACATCTGGAACCCCAGCTGGTTTTGCTGCCATCAGAATCTCTGACTATGTCACGGCTTGACCCAAAGATTTCTCTCCCGTTCTAAGCCTCCAAATGGGCCAGCCACCAACTCCTCTCTTCTTTGACATCCTCCATCAGGGAAACTATTTCTGAATATGTCAGGCCTTTGCACCAGTGGTATGCCTTTGTTATTTTCCTGGACAGTCAACTTAAGGTAGTTTTCTTGGAATCTATGACCAAGCTCAAGATCTGGTTCTCTGAGCAGGAATGAAAAGAGACTTCTTGTTGATGACAGCCTAAAACTTCTAGCAATTGCACTGTCATCTGAAGAAACTCTGGCAGCCTTCTCCGACACTGATCCATTAGAAGAATGTCATCCAAGTAGACTATGAATCGGGACTTCCTGGGATTGTAGATATTCCATGGCTGACGTTAGCACCTTTGTACAACACCATGTTGCTGAGGACAAGCTGAAAGGTTGTGTCTGGAATTCCAAGACCTGATGACCTCACACAGACTGCAGGAAATTGGCACACCCGGTATGCATTCTTGAGCTGAACCATGCCAGCCAATTGTGTGGTCTCAGGAGATTTCGTAGCAGATGGATGTCCTCCATTTTGAAGTGATTGTATTCCAGCCGCTTAATAAACTCCTGAAGGTTTATTTGCCGCTGTTGGTCACTATCTAGTTTCTCCCTTAAGAAAATTTTCCTCACAAACTTTTTGGGGAGAATGTTGGTTAAGCCAATCACCTCTTTTTCCAACATCTCGGTAACATCCCGATCGTTAAGGGCGATTTCTTGATCAGAAAAGGACATTGGTCTTGACGTGTGTGATTGAAACTGGGTACCATATAATTTTATGTGGAACAGAACCCTTGCACTGTCTCAAGGGCCCAGGCATCCGAAGTAAGGGTCTTCCTCTTGTGAAACCTTTACTTGGTTAGATCCTTGCATGTGTCCGCGTATGCTTCCAGTGGTTTCATTGTGCCTTTGGAAGTGTCTGAAGGAGAAGATCCGAATCTGGTTTGGTCTTGCCAAAGTCAGCGCCGAGAACCTTCCACCACAACATGCCCTGGTGAAAACCTTAGGCGTGAAGATTTTTTTTTATTGAGGCAAATGCCTTGTCAAATGACATAAAGGTGGCGACAAACTTTCCAATCACCTTAATAAAAGGTTTGCCAAACAAGCCACCCAGCACTATTGCCCCTGCATCAGCTGCTGCCAGGTCCCCAAGCTTCTGGACAATACTTATTAGGAGAGAACGTGCCACTCGGGGGACAGGGAGCAATTAGCATTGCCCAAAAGATTATCTCCCGTTGGGCCCATTCAGAGAGTAGTTTGAGTAAAATAACAACCTCACTGTTTGGCTTTTCCGGCCTTGTCCAAAATCTTTGTGAGCGGTCCTGTAACTTATAGAAACTTATCACTGGCAAGAATTCCAGGAGCGGTATATGCCTTTTTTAGGATCACATACATATTTATCTAAGAACGTAGCCATTTTGGGGTTGATCTACTAAGTGGCTACTTGCTCCCCTGACAACCATTTAGAGGAGCGAAGATGAAGCAGGTCCTCTGGGTCTAGCATGTCTGAGGTAATCACAGTAGATTGCAGCTGGATGTCATCCAACATTTGTGGTTGGCTAAGTACAGTTTCACTGGTAGCAATGTAACGGGGGCTCACCTCAAATACATGTATTTTCAGAGTAGAACACAAATTTGGCGGGATTCAACAATGTCAGCAAAAAGAAATCTCTTAGAATATCATTTAGGGTTGGTGCCTCTCGGGATATATACGCACCCTACTACCTAGGTGCACAATGACATAAGGTATGCCAGAGACATTCCCTATGCAACAGACTTTTTATATACAAAATATCCCAGCACTCCACTCTAGCTAATCCAGTCAATGTTTGTTACACAAAGGACATTTCCTATGTATTGATCCAAATGTCATTCACAGGCAACAATTTGGGTTCTCACAAAAGAGGTTGTTTTATTATCAAGCACAAAATTCATCATCTCCATATTTAGAGACAAACATAAGATATTACACACGATTTCAATGATCCATAACCAGGAGAGGATGATAGGTATTATAACGGACTAATGATAGTTCTATATCCTCCTCTTCTGGGTCCACAGGCAACAACAGCCGACACGTGTTTCGTCACGTCATGTGATTTTCTCAAGGCTTTTGGATTTTCCAATAGGTAAGGTCTAACAACTCGGCCTGTGTAGTTCCTTGTTCGTCACTACTATAGCTCTTTTTTGATCATTGATATTGTCTGTGGGATTTTTAGTGGCCAAGTTTTAAATCCTGGCCATCTGTCTGGTTAGAAAATAGAAGCAACGTAGGTATCCTCCCCTCCAATGAAACCACTAGTCAGAAATCCAGAACACAATTGCCGTGGGCTGTCCAACAAGCCCCAAAATTAACACAAGCGTTTCCACAGGGTCTAATCCAAACCCCAATGTTCTGGTTCTATTTTAAAATGTATAGTCTCAATATTTGGCGGAAGACTTGACTAAGCTGGTTGTGTATCCAGTTGGCATTACCATAAAAAAAAGTGCCGAATTCCTGTGTCCCACAAGATCAGTCATCAATTAGAATCATGTTCCATTCGTGATACGGAAAAAGATGGGCTTTGATAGGCCGTATGTGTCGAGTGCAGTAGCGAGAAAACACGTCTGTTTCGTAGGCAGCTTCCAGTCCCACTCCTTGAAATCATGTGAAACGCCCTTTTCAACCTGTTGACCGTGTCCAAATCGACCCCCTTGATTGTCCTTTCTTTTTACTTGCATTTTTTGCAGGTGCGTTGTCTTTTTCGCCTTTATGTTGGATCAACACCGGGGTTGTATCCAGGCGGTCTTTGAAGGAGGATCTCTTGGCTAATCTAATGAGGTGGTGATGTCTGCGGGTGGCGTCCTTGTGGGCTGTGTGGTTATCCAGAGTACTTTCGTGGGGGGTGGCATGGTGGTCAATTTCTAGGAACACAGGATCAGGACAAGCATATGCCAGCTCAATTAACTTTTTCTCAACGGTTTCAGTAGCTAAGGCAACAGCTTGGTGGAGGAATTCCTTGTCCAGTGGAACGAAAGGCACTGATTCCTCCTCCATATAAGAACATTCACACCTCTGCGTTGTATGCATTTACTGGTGCTGCCCCCCTGTTAAGTAATCCTTGTAAGGCGCTTCCATCACTGGATGAGACCAGCTATATATTGTGAGTCACAAGGCTCAAATAGGCGCTAGCCTTGGGACTCAATACACCCCTTCTGCTCTAAAGGGTTAGCAAGCCTGTGCTAGTCCCAGCTGTGTATGTTTTTCAAATGATTTTTAGTACCATACAGACTCCATGCCCTGGGCTTTCACACCTCCGTTATGTTTGGGAAAAACTACCCACAAAATGGAATACAGGCTGTGTCGCGCTGTTGTCCTTGCATCGGGAGATAGAGATGCGTCCCGCTTACAGAGCCAGATAGGCGTCTCAATGGTATGCGAGTGCCCCCCAGAGGTTATACCAGAGAGTATAACCGAGGTCACGTGGCCCTGACAAGTATATTTGCCAATAGTACCGCATAAGGATTGCTAAATGTATTCCCACGGGAGACTACCTGAAACTACAAAGGGCAGTTAGTGAATAACCTTGCAATGCCCCCATATAAAAGAGAGAATTGATTCCAGTTATCTTAAGGCTGCTGGAGCAGTGAAGAAAGAAGGGGCATAGAGGGTAAGTTCACTACAAGTCTTGGCAGAGACCATGATTGGTTAGAAGCTTTTTCTATTCTTTTCTGTCTGGGTCATAGTGAAAGAGTTCTTTGATATTTGGAAGGCTGTTGTGTTAAAGGGAAGAAATTTGAGCATAATTCTCACCAGTGCTTTAAATGGAAACAAATAAGTGCAGGTACTCACCAAAAATAAGCAGTGGACTGGGGGTGGAGTTTGGGGCAGGGCAAGGGGCGGGCCTTGTTTTTTATTTCTAAGCTTTGTATTAAAAAAAATATGCATGCATTGTAAGAATGTCTAACCATTTATATAATACTTATTAATAAGTCCTTAATATTAACCAAAGTAACCTTTTTTTATAAACCTTATAATTATAAAATGTTGAAGAAAAAAATAGCAAGTTTCCTAATGTTTGCATGCAGATCATGAATCACTAAACTATGACAAAGATTTTAACTTGTGACCTGCAGGAAACACAATGATCTCTGCAGCAAAAGCAGTAACCAACAGAGCTCTCTATCTAAAAAACAAATCGGTGATCTGCATGTTTCATGCTGTGCGTTACTGCAGGCACATCGATCCTCTATGCAATTTAATTAGAAGAATGCACACAGATATTTCCAGCCAGTGCAATAACCACCAGAGTTATTAAAGTGCCATTGTACCCTGGAATTTACTGGATAGGCAAAGATCTCTGTACCAGGTAATATTTCGAAATACAGCATGTTGTCATTAGTTAGAGAAGCCAGAATACATTTATTATCACATTTGTCTTGTCAAATTCTTTTGGGCAGAGTTTTAAAAAATAATTATGTTCAGACTTTGCTCTTTACGACTACGCCCACTTTCTGCTGCAAACCCTTGGCCTCTGCCCAATTAATACAGCTAGATTTGGCCTCATCAGTAGCTATTTTTAAAGTACATTTGTCTAGAGGTGTGTGAGCCGCTTACAGGTCAAGCCAGGCTTGAGCCAGATGCTGGGTTCTGGATCAACTCGAGGTTCTCTTGGAACTTCGAGCCCAAAAAGAGCCTAAATTTCATTTGTCTTCTGCCTGTTGCATTCTCTGTACCCTTACGCACAAAGTTAAAAACAAAACATTAACATTTGACATAAAACTGAGAGATAAATAGATCCTCATTTAGTGGCTGTTTTGCACAAAGTGGGACAAGAAAACCTGGGATATATCTCAGCTTCTCCACTTAACCAAACTCTGTGATCTTAGGCAAATATTTTCTTTCACAAATCTCCCTTTTTCTTCATTATACCTCAATATTGTATATTGCGACCTATTAATGTCAAAGCTGTACCATGTTAAAGAAATGTTTTTTTTATTTTGAAGAGACTTTGTCCTATTTTATGTGATGTTTGTTGGATTATTTACATAGCAAACAGTTAAAGTGCTCGGCTCATGCAAGTTCTCCTAGAGCCCAGCCAGACCCTTGGCTCTGCTCTCTCTGTAAATTTGTTGGCTACCCCACCACTACACTTTTCTTCTGAATGGTTAACCTTCTGCATCATTTGTTCACATAGCTGGCATTTTCTTAAAAAGATAAAAAAAAATGTCACAAAATCATCAGAGAACATCATACAAATAACAAATTTATCTCTAGAAAAGATGGAGATGAACTGTTAATACATTCCCTACACACTGTCAAAATACATTTGCCCCTTTTCACACACACTCACCCCTCACACACTTAAAAACCAATTTCAATCTCTCTGAATCACATTTAGTTTCACACAAACATGGAGTACCATTTTTAATTCTCACAGTCATACCCAAGCTTGCAAACTCACACACTTAATGCTTTTACTTCCCGGCTCTCACACATTCTCTTTCGAATGCAGTGCCCAACAGTGGTGCCTTCAAAACCTTTAACAGGTGCAGCACAAAGTCGGCGGTCGCATTTTGTGCGATGTACTTATTTGCATATTGAAACATTTTGAGAGACTGCCACAGGTGTCTCATTGGAGCAGAGATACTAAGGAGGTGATTTGGATGCTGCAATTCACCTACGTTTATAGCTATATAACAAATGTTTATCAATAAATGGCACACTAACGAATCAATCCTAGTACTGCAGTTTTTTTAAAATCATGAATGCATTGATTTAAGTCTAGAGGGCAGGGGGTTTCTTTCATGCAAATCTCTTTCATATAAATTGTTGATGGGCGAAGATTTGCAGGCTTTTAAAACAAATGGACATGCTAACAAGCTGTATTGCCACGAACAATGTGTCCCACACTTGCGCCCATTTGGATTTTTAGTCACCTTCCGACTGGCTCTGAAAGACACCCTGCAGCCATATGCCTCCCCTCATCGCTTCCAGAGAGGCATGCGCTGCTCTCTGTGTTCTACTGAAAACGAGAAAGGGAGGATTCCCTTGGGGAAGAACTAAGTACAGATTGTAATACCAAACTTACAATGTCACAAGTACATACAACAGAAGCAAAGAAATACTTAAAAATACATTTATTATGAGAAAAACTTAAAAACACAGTGAAGGGTTTAGCTGATCTAGATCCCTACTTCTAAAACACAATTCAAACAAATGTTATACAAAGAGTTCATACAATTGTGACCTGCACAATTCAAAAAGACAGAACAAGTATAAAATTCAGTCGTTGAATACAGTTCGTATATTCTGGCTCCGCTGTGGGGACACCGATATTGTATTGCTATTGTATCAGCTTATCAACTTTGGTGTTGGAGACTTGAATTATACCAAAGAATGCGTTAACGCGTTTCGGTGGGTTCACTTATTCATTACCACCTTTATCAAGACCATAAGTTTGCTGTCACAAACAGGGGTTAGCTGTCATTGCCCCATGAGTTAAGAAATGCTTTTCTTGAAAGGGGGTCAGTTATGATCACCACGCTCAAAGCTGGTTAAACCTTACATATAGTGGGTGCTGCCTGTATTCTGGCCTGTTTATCTTCATTTGTAGTGTTAATGGTCCCCCTGGTTATAAATAGTCCAGTAAAAATAAAGGGACAGCTCATTTATTAGTCGGTCTCTAGGCTTAAACGATCATTAACGGTATCCTTTTGGTAACTGTATCTGTAAATATGAAAGTCGGGCTGTAGATCAATGTCATATGGCTCTTCCTTCCCAATTTCTTTTTGGAAGCACAAGGAACTGGAAATTGATTTTAAAATCCACTGTCTCTGTTTCTTGAGTAGCCCTTTTATGTGGAGTACCGAATTGGAGCCGTGTCGATCCGCTGTCTGTGGGGTTCTGTATCGTTTGTAGTTATATAACAAATGTTTATCAATAAATGGCATACTAACTAATCAATCCTAGTGCTGCAGTTTTTTTTAAATCATGAATGCATTGATTTAAGTCTAGAGGGCAGGGGTTTTCTATCATGCAAATCCCTTTCATATCAATTGTTGATGGGCGAAGATTTGCCGGCTTTTAAAACAAATGGACAAGCTAACCAGCTGTATTGCAACAAACAATGTGTCCCACACTTGCGTCTATTCGGATTTTTAGTCACCTTCCGACTGGCTCTGAAAGACACCCTGCAGCCATATGCCTCCTCTCATAGCTTCCAGAGAGGCATGCGCTGCTCTCTGTGTTCTACTGAAAACGACCTGAGGTCCTGGCTCTTTTGAACCAGCTCAGCTCAGGCTTCATCAGCTCGGTTTGAAAGGCACTTGAACCCGTGCAGAAAGAGCTGCCAAGGGTGGAGCTCAGGAGGACAGCACCAACCGCATCAAAACTGCGCCCTTATGAGTACCTGTACTCTCCTTGTCCGAGTAAAGGTCCCGGTACTCAAAGGGAGAAAATATAAAAGTACCGATACTCAGTACCGGTGTGTACCAGCCCATTTAAAGCACTGATCTTCGCCTAGAATTGACAAAATGGGTGAACTACCCATCTTAGTAAATATAGGTGTGAGGTAGTTTTTTTTGTTTTGTAAATGTTAACTTTGCTTTTTAATTTTCAGAATGCTGAGTTTTGTCGCTGTATGGCTCTATTGTCTGCTTAAATTGTTCTAAAGAATATTGTGCATTGTACTCCGAAATTAAAAGCTGATCAATTCAAAACCTTGGAAATTTTTGTATTAGCCACATAATTAAAATGTTATAATGAAGGAAAAGCTTGATCTTGCCCTCTGATTTCAAAATGTCGCTCCTAATAGGCGCGTACTTTCAAGTTCACAAAGAAGTAACATACAAAATACTGTGTTTAACACACTTCAGTGTTCTCATTTCAGAAACCTTTTAGGCATAGCTCATGGATTAATTTGCACTACAATATTAAATATCAATCCCCGATATACAGGAGATTATTTAAAATATAAAATGATTACACTGGAAACAATAGCCTATCCTCCACAGGTTCACCAGTGAAATGCTTATCTGGCATAGGGAGAAGTTAACCCACTACAAAACTAGATGGTAATGCGAACATGTTTTTAATGACTTTGTAGGTGTTTTGACAACTTAATGTTTTATTAAGCTTTAGCTAAAGTGATCGCTGGCAACAGTTAAATGGAGACCAGTTAAGATACAGAACAATCGGCATGTAATTAAACACAAATTAATGTCACTCTGCTAACGTCCTATCCTAAAAATTCTCCTCATCATTATGGCCAAGGTTCTTACGTGACCTTTTTGTAAAGCTCTGCTCAGACACTTTGGGTCAGATGCGTAGAAGAGATTGAGTTTTTTACCAGGTTATTGGTTAGCTGTTGTTAGAAATTATATTGTTGGTTGACCAGGTCATGAACACAAGTCCATATCAACCACAACACTGGTCATATTTAGAGGCGGGCAAACCCTAAATTTACATATGCTCACCTTCTGGTAGCTTGGCAAAGAGCTGTCAGACTTAGCTAAAAGACAATGTGTAAAGTATTTGTGCAACACTTTAAACCATAAACCAGTGACAACACCACACAAAAAGATTCCAGGCCAGGTTAGAAAAGTAGAACTTAATTTAATAAATAAAACAAGCCCAAATATCCAATAAATAGAACTTTTTAAAGAAAAAACTGTAAAATAGCACTTAAAAGTAATATGCTATTATTTGGGGCATCTGGTCCTACTGGATTGGAACAAAGTGAAAAGGTCAGGCCGACTGCGATGGAGCCGGCTACAGGAACCAGGGTTGGCCTACAGAAACAAAATACCTTAATCCTATTCCGTCAACGTTCAGGGTGCATGGTGGAGAGGAGGCAATGCGCCAATTCACACAGTGGTGGCAATGCGCTGGTCGCTATTCACACAGCTGCAGCGTTGCTTCTGCTCTGTTGAGCGAGGTGCTGCAATGCAGAAATTCGTTTTCGAGGTTGCTGTCGACAGACATGGGATAGCTCTGCGCCTGGGAAGAGTGTCGCTCAGTGATGGTTCCAAAGGTGATACTCCGGGTCCGATCCAAGCAGTGGCGATGCATCTGGGCAATCCACACAGTAGAGGTGGTGTTTTGTTCTGATCCATGCAACAGGGGCGTTTGGCTGGTTCTAAGCCACGCCACAGCAAGGATACTTTGGTTCGACCGAGGATGCAACAGTTCTGCTGAAGCAAGCCCCTGAGGCCCACTTCCTAAGGTCCAGGACTGGCTTGGCACCACTTGACAGGTCGGACTCAGAGATGGCAGAATCCAGTTGCAGAAGCAGGGTGGTTGGAAGTCTTTTATGTCCCTGAGATTTCAGATCAGGTGGTCAGCCATCTAGCCATTGGAGTCACTCTGGGTGCTAGTGATGCAGGTCTAGTCCTTCTCACCCAACCAAGAATGCCAGCTGTCAGCACAGCAGGGCAGCAGTTTTTTTGCCAGAGCACGAGTACCGCAGAGTGGCAGTCCTTCAGCAGCACAGCATTCCTTCTTTCTGCCAGAGTATCCAGAGGTCCAGAAGGGTACTGACGTGTTGTTGTCATAGGCCCAGTACTTATATCCAGTTGTGCCTTTGAATTGGGAGAGGCTTCAGAAAGATGCCCTTGAAGTGCAGATTGGTCCTCCCTTCCTACCTTTCCTCCAGACTCACTACAGAGGAGTATGCATCCCTCTGTGGGGACAGGATACAGCCTACTCAGGTGTACGTGAGGTTGGGTCCAGCTCCTCCCTCTCATCCTGCCAGGATGGCCCATCAAGTCACACCTATGCTCCCATTTGGTGTGGCTGTCTAGGAGGAATCCACAAAGCCCAGCTGTCACCCTCTCCAGACATGTATCCGAGACAGACCTCGGACTCCAAATGGTTAAAGTAAAAAAAAAATCCAACTTTCTAAAAGGGGCATTTTCAGAATTGCAACTTTAAATCTGACTCCATTGTAAGTTGTGATTTTAAATTTTGGTTCGAGAGAGTCCAAACTTGAAAAGTCGATCTCTTCACAATTGGGAAATGCACCTATAAAATATAATAAGGGAACCCCACTGGTATCCTATGGGAGAGACAGACTTTGCAGTAGTGAAAAACTAATTTGACAGTTTTTCACTACCTGGACATGTAAATATAAAAGTCTATGACCTGCCTTTTAAATACATGAAACCCTGCCCTCTGGGTTGTCCTTGGCCTATCGTATAAAAAGGGAAGGTTTGAGCCTAGCAAGGGGTTTATCTCGCCAGGTCCAATTGGCAGTGTAAACTGCACACACATGCTCCGCATTGGCAGGGCTTAGCCATGGTAACGGGCTACTTAAGTGTGTGGCGCACCAACTGCAGCAGACCCAAAAGTAGCTTTTAATTTACAGGCCCAGGGCACATGTAGTGCACTTTACTAGGCACTTATAATCAGTTCTTAATTTGAGCTTGTGGATTCCGGTGCTCCACACTGCCACTTAATTGTCAACCCCAGCACTTGTGGCAGAATGCCACATGGTGGCACATGGTGGCACTGTTTGTCTAAGTTAAAGATGAGCATAAAACTGTTTTTAATAATTCAACAAACACTCAAAATGACTGTTACCTGCAACCCAAGCCATTCTTATAGTGCTGTAGTCATGTAAATGTCTAAATTGTACACTTGTAGGCGTGTGATGGTTAGTAGTTCTGTTGGTGCTATTGGTGACGGCGCTGCCAGCAGCAATATGCGGTGCAAGCTGCAGTGGTCTCCTGACAATGGCGCTTATTTATTTATTTCTAACAAATTAAGCACTACTTATAAGTACAGTACATTAAATATGCCAAATGGGGATAATCCAATATTACTATGTTTTAGGAACAGAGTATGTGCACTTTTCCATTGGTTAGTAGAAGGAAAGTGATCAGAGTCCTAAAGCCAGAAAAACGAGGTGAGAAAAAGTGGAGGAGGAAGGCACCCTGCAAAGACGGCCATTTTCCAACAGCTGTCACAAATGAAATACAGACAATTATTGTCCTTGTGTGCTTATACAAGTTAGGCAAGCCTTTGAGAAGAGTCAATAGTCTGGGAAACTCTGGAAGGAGGGCAGTGGCCTAGTTGAGATGTCTTATAAGCTAATCCATATTTGCTTAAAAAGTGTGATAATCGTCGGTGAGCAAGATCCGTGATGGCTGTTGTTTTATTGATATAAGATATCAAAGAGAAAGCGATTTGCCCATAAAAAAGAGAGGATGTGAATATGCAGCAGCAACCATAATAAAGAGTGTATGTACGCACTGGTATTTGAATGAAGGAAGGCAATTGCCCAGAAATCCCTACTCTACTAGGAATTAAAGTTCTCTGCAGCGCTTTGTGGGGAAGTGTGGCTCAGGGGTTAGAGGCGGCAGACCCGGAAGCTGAGATCGGCCCTGGACCAGGGTTCAATTCCCCGCCTTGGCGGGTCTTGGGCTAAAAGTTCCACGGACTCGATAATTCTCGCTCCGGTGCCTTCTCAACCCACGGGTTAACACTCTGCGACTCTGGGCAATAGCTTGCTTAATCTCCACAACGGCCCCTCGCGGCCGGATGCCTGGCTTTCACCTTGTGGATACCCTGCCGGGATATCTCACAGGGGAATACCAGGACGGGTTCCCTAAGCAAGCTCCGGGAAACCCACTGCGGGTAGCTGTGCGCTATATAAGCTCAAGTACATTTACATTTACATTTTGTACAGTTATGAAGATATATGATGTCATGCTTTATTAGATTAGTGCACAACCTACCCTTACTGTTACCACCTTTGCACTTTCCGCACACCGCATGTTTTCCTCGTAGACTGAAGTCTGAGTCGTCATACAAGGACATTATTTGGATGTTATATTCTTGTTTCTCTCTCAGTTGGATGTCTGCGTCTTATTCAGTGAACTATGAGGGCTTGTTTTTTTTGTCATAGAGGTGTTGCTAGAAGGCTCCAGTGATTGCTTATAGATATATTAGACTGGCAACATGGAGAAGTGTGGCTCAATGGTTAGAGGGGGCAGACCCTGATGCAGAGGTCTGGCCGGGACCAGGGTTCAATTCCCGACGCGGCAGGGTCTTGGGCTCAATGTCCACAGACTCGATAATTCTCGCCTCGGTGCCTACTCTAATCATGGGTCCCACTCTGCAACTCTGGGCAATAGCTTGCTTAATCTCCACAACAGCCTTAAAGCGCTGGGATGCCTGGTTTCACCTTGGGGGTGCCCAGTAGGGAGCATCTCACAGGGAAAGCCAGGACGGGTTCCACAGCGGTATACAGCGCCAAGATGCCTGTCAGGTGATAGTGCGCTTTACAAGTATACATACATTTACATTTACAACATGTGGTTGGTAAAAGTCTGCATGCGGTGCTGCTACCCATGTGAAAGGTGGATGCTGCTGTATAAAATTGTGCTCCTGTGGTTTTCTATTGAGTGTGTTCCTATGGTTGTGATGAGGATGTCTGTAGCATCGGCTGCTGGTTGTGTGGCTTAGTCCTTGTGGTAAATGTAGTTGAATGAAGTTTATTTCCACGAGCGATGAACAAGAGGAAAAATTTGCTCATGAAATGAGTTTGCATGGCTGCGGGTTGTGGAGGGGATGTCCCAGGTACTTAGTTGGGCTGTGTGGCTTCTCGAAAAGAGACGTCTGTATGTAATATCTTGTTCTAAAAGTGCTGAAATGAAGAATTGGCACTTACAAGTCCGTTTTAGGGATTATTATTAAATATTGTGATTGCACGACAGTTCCAAATCTTTAGACACTACCATTCCAATCCCTTGGGACTTCTATCTCTAAATGTATTTTCATTTGAATGACAGACAGTTCTGAAAATCTATTTTATTTCTTCGAGTGAATTGAAGTGCTTCTATAGTCAGATGTTTAGTGACAAAATAATTTGAGTGTATTGCTTGGAATAGCTGGTGGATTTCCCCAGATATTAAGATAAGCTAATAATATAACATTTTCCTTGATGCGAGCACTATTTTCAAAACTTTTAATAAACCATTGTTCTTTCTATTTCTGCATAGAGGATAGTTATACCCGTTTCAGAGGATGGAAATGTGCGCTCGTCATTTCGAATAGTTCTGTTCTGCTTTGACGAATTTGATATTATTTATTTTGTTAACACATTTTGGGCATGTCATTAGGAGTTTTTGGCAAAACATTAAATGCATCATCATAATTTTCTAAAATTATTGATTTCACAAGTGAGTGGCTTCATTAAACTGGCATCTTTAGCGATTTTTTTTTTCTGCTTTCGCTGCCGTTTGGCCGGCAGATCGGCACCCTTTGGAATTCACAGTCGCTCCTTCTCACCACACAAGTACTGCTGAAATGAAATGCAAACTTTAGATTTGTTTTCCTTCTTCCGATGTTTGTCAGAAAAGTGTTATTGTAAATTCATATTTTTCGGCAGTGGAAAGAAGGCATTAGACTTTGCATTTTATTCTGTATAATAGAGCATCGCAGTTCGTGTTACGGAAGCTTGAATAGTCTCAAATGTTGTTATTAATCTGTTTTAATTCCGAATCCCCTTTCCCGACTGAGTGTCTCTCAGACAATGAATACTTGTGTTAGTAAGTCACAACGATGTCATTGAAAACAAGAGGCTCCCATACAAAAGTGACTCACTGTCTGCCTATCCGACGCATTCTTTTTTGACGACGTATCAAGTTAGAGTTCACGTACCCATAATCAGTCGTCAATATTACAATAGCTATTGACGTTGTTGCAAAGCTAAAATACTCCTCGTTAAATGTCGGAAACATGGGTGTTTCACTAGTATTGAACTATCACAAGTTTCTAGGTGCTTTTTTTCCTCTCTCGACGTCGATTACTCAAAAATCCAGGAATAGCAAAGGATTGACCTTTTGTCACACTGTAGCGCCTCAGCGGCATCCATTGTGCTGGTGTGATGCTAACTGTAGGACAAATAATGAAAACTACAGTGTACATTGTTCTTACAGCCCTGATCCTGCCCCAGCCTTAACCCTTTCCACGCTGGGCTAATTCCCCCGCGGTGTGGGGGGGGGAAGGGGGCGCGTGCGCCCCTGCGGTGCTCGTGACAAGCCCAGCTCGTCATGCTGCACTCGTCACGGATCCGCCCACTCCAATAGAACCCCTACACAGGCGGGGAATTTACCGCACGTGGGAGTGCCGCGGTCGGTATGACGAGATCAGCTCGTCATGAGCACAGCTCACTGTGCCTCATGGTGAGCTGAGCTCGTCATAAGCATAGAAGGGGTTAAAGACCGCGTTAGGGTAACTAAACGACAAACACGGTGCAGTTACTGCTCGCCCTGGTGGCCGCTAATTGGTGCTGGGGAAAACTTCAGCAGTAACAATAGAGGGTCCCTGGAAGCTGATAAGGTGAGGGGGGGCAGGGAGAAATGAACAGCAAAAAACAGACCCCTCACTTAGAAATATTTTAAACTAGGTGGTACAGCCTAATTACATATGCCAAAGAACATTGTCCCACAAACAGAAGTTATTCAAAAAATGTTATCAATTTTTATTTACACATTTTTCTAATACTTTAGAACATAGTATGAATTAATATTCGTCATCACAATATACAACAAATAATCTATATATACATATTTATATTATATACACACAGAGGCACCCCCAAACACCAGAAACACAGGCAACCATTCCCAATCCGTCAGAACCACTCATACACTTATCTAAACAAACAATATCAACTCAATCACAAAACCACTACACATAATATTCAAAGGAATAAATCACAATCGATTTCAATCAGAAATATACAAACCTAAGAGAAGACAAAACGCAAAAGGAAGCGCCGACGCGCGTGTTTCTGGTGTTTGGGGGTTCCTCTGTGTGTATATAATATAAATATGTATATATAGATTATTTGTTGTATATTGTGATGACGAATATTAATTCATACTATGTTCTAAAGTATTAGAAAAATGTGTAAATAAAAATTGATAACATTTTTTGAATAACTTCTGTTTGTGGGACAATGTTCTTTGGCATATGTATTTAGGATGTACCACCTAGTTTAAAATATTTCTAAGTGAGGGGTCTGTTTTTTGCTCGCCGCTAATTGGTGCCCATATTGGTCTCATGGAGGAACACCGAAAGTATCTCCCAGACCCCCTTTCATAACATAACGTCTGCTTCAGACTTCTGTGCTGAGCTCAGTGCCGGCTTTAGGGCAGTGCGACTGGGCGCTGACTTGTGGAGGTGGGCGCTGTGTTTAGGAATCACTTATAATTGGAGAGATGAGGGGCACTTTTGCCCAGTGGTAATGAGAGAATCTGTGGAGGAGATCTTGGGGGTGGGGGCGGCAATAATGATTGTCGCACCGGGAACCACCAGTGCTAAATCCGACCCTGGCCGAGCTTCCGAGCTGAGCACAGAAACTTAGCACTCAACCCATTGCTAAGCACATCTGGTACTGCCAGCTAGCTTCTGGGCTAAATCTTTCTACCATCACCAATACCTAAAGACAAATACTGCAGCTTTGACGTTTTTCTGTGACCACAGCCGAGAGTGCTGCTGTTGAGCCAATGCACCCTGCCGCTGTACAACATCTCCATGCTATGCTATGCTAATGCTCTGTTGAGTGCTGTAGAGCGTCATTCTCTGTGCTCATTTCGGCTCTCCCCATCATATTGTCCTCGGCATCAATACTGTACCTCACGATTTGTGTCAACTATATGAAAGGGAATGATGCAACGGGGTGCTCATTTTCTCTTCAAGTCATCGAAGAAGACTTTTGTACAGCAGTCCCATTAGTTACAGCAGGCGCACAATTGTAGCAAGAAAGGGCTATGTTCATATACTGTTAACATTTATTTGGAAGAAGAGCTAGGGATCTTGGGTCGGACCTATGTTTATTATCAAGAGAAATATTTAACTCCATAGTAAACCTGCATTGGAACTTTAAGAACCTCATTGTGAAGCAAATTCTGATCAAATGTTTTTGTAGTCTATCATATATTTTATTATATTTCTAATTGTGCAGATATGTCTGCTCTGTTTTAGGAGGACATCTGGACCACTCCCACCTCAAAACCTTTGACGGAGGCTATCGAAGCCCCTTACTTTATTCAAGACCATTGGTCAATGTGGATGCACTGTATATTTCTATAAATGTGTCTGACACACTCTTAGTAGTTAGCTTAAATCTATGATCAGTTGGGCAAACACAGGAACTTGCATTCCCAGAGAGAAATATTATAAGAAATATATATGACTGTATTCTCTAAATATGAATGGTCCTAGAAAGCAACCTTGTATTGAATTTGTGCGCATGCTTTGTCATAAGAGTTTTCGCGATGGAGCAAAGGACCATTGATCCTGAAATCCCTATAGTACAAAGGACCCATATAGAGGTGAATGTAGACGGTAAGGCATCATTCTTGACCTTCTGTACATACTCTTCCCCCCACCCCCTCCCACCTTGCTTACACTGCCCCCTCTCTACCATTGGCAAAAAAAGAAAAGACTTGACAGAAACGAAGACATGTCAATCCTTGTAGAAACATCACAAAGGGAACTTTTATCTAGCTGAGAATAATTTGCATGAGAAGCCCACCTCATGTTTGCCTGATTTTATTTTGTTTTAGTGTGTGTAGTGTTGTGTGGATTAGCAATGACGGAACCCTTTTGTTTCCTGATGGGCTCAGTAGAACTGTGACGTAGGCATTAGTGTGCAGTGAAGTGAATGCAAGTTTAGTATGTTGAGCTCGCAGTTACACACAAAAGAATAAAGACGTGTTATACATAGCTCCGTGTGTGGTGTAGTCATTAGAGAGTACCCAGGCTGGGGAGGATGCTACTACTGGCGACGAGATAGCGGATAAGTAACCTGAAAATTGACAGTGCTCTCCCAGAGAGTCTGCCATGGTCCAGCAAACTGCTCGTTCCTGCCACGTGTGCCTTGGTCGAAGTCCCGAATCGAAGCTTGGTGTGTGTGGAGTCCAAGTGCAACCCTAGCCTGTGTCAAGCATTTAAAGATAACGAAAGCTTCCCTGCGAAGTCTACACATCGTTGGCCAAAGACCTGCTGGGAAGGTCGTAAAAAGAGGTACCACGCTACTATGCAACATAAAGCTATACTTCATACAGGGTGATAATGCTAAAGGAGAATACAACCAGGTTTTGAAAGAGCAGGAAAATCAATTTAACAATGCAGGAGCTCCACGCCTCAGAGTTATTGACGGATGCCTGTCAGATTCATTTAGGCGACAAATGTTGAGAGAATCTCTTAATCTAGAGTGAGTTCTCATGGCTGCCAGAGCTGAAGAGCATGCGGATCGAAAAGCTGTTAACATGGAGGCCGAAGGTGCCTAGAGTGATTCGGTCATGAATGTAAAAAGTAAGCCAATGCACAAGGCAGAGCGACACAGAGTGATATCTTGAAGGAAGAAGAAATTGAGCTTTCGGTGTTGATTTTCCTTTCCACACTCAGTGAAATGTCCCGCCTTTGGACAGATCTGCAAAGGCTGTAGAAAAGAGAACCATTTTGAGACAGTTTGTAAGGCAAAGGAAGCAACATTCAACTCATGTGACCACGCCTATTAAGCAGACCCTCCAGGATTTCGCGGTTTGCAGTGAAATCAGCACTTTTGTAAAAATGCCACAATTTTTACAAAAGTGCCAGCAAAATCCAGATGTCCATTGCTGCATCCGTGCTGCCTGTTCCACACTAATTTCATTTTGAATGTACACAGAACAAATATGTATTTTGTTGAAACACACGAGCACAGGTAATATAGCAAACACTTTGCAAATACGACAATTGTTTTTTAATCAGTGAACAGTAAAATATGGGCAATATTAATCAAATATCATAAACTCTGAGACAGAAGCACGTGTTTTTCAGCTGGAATGCTTTATGCCTATTCACGATGAAGGCAGATAAAATGATCTAAACACCCGTGACACCCAGAGCACCACTTCCTCCACCTAGAAGGGATACAGGTGGCCTGTAAAATAAATTTTTCCATAATTCTACAGTCTCGGGCCACCGGAGGAAGACTTAAAGGAACCCTTTCCAACTGATCACTTACAGGAAATGACGACTTTCGTGCTAAAGTGCTCTCTGTAAATTGGTTTAGATCGCACGTGTACCATCGACTTAAACAGATCTTACAAGTTCAGGCTGGAGCCAGCAGAGTTATCCCTAGAGTCCACAGACCTAACTGGCGCAGAGCTCTGCCAGCAGAACTAACCTTCGAGTCACATAGACAGTAAAGGCTGCAGCATTAAACGGCAGAGCTATCTCTTGGGTTACAAGAGAACTGGTGGAAAAGTGTGGTGTATTCCCAATTACGCCCATGCACAAGCAATTCTATCTACATATATGTAGTGAAAAATTGTGCTTGTGAAAATGCCTTCAGATTAATTGGACTGTTTTCTCCATGTGGAAAACATCCTTCTATGAGGAAAAAAAACCTTGTTGCGCTGTGATATAATATGAGTATTAGCAGGGCTTTAAGTGGGATAAAAATACGGGGGTCTCTCAAAGGGGCGTAGCTGATGTAATTAAGGGTGTGGCTTTAAAACACTTGAGCTAAAAATCTGTGCTTAGCATAGTGTGCAGCCCCACTTGTATTTTCCTGTTTCTGTCATTGCAACCAGATATGTGATACAACAAGTAACATCATGCCTACAACAAGTCAGGACTATTGGCTTTGTCAATGGTTATTAATTGCATAAGATAAATACTTTGCAACAAGGAGGCAGTGATCGTGACTGGACGGACTGCTTTCCTAGTGACCCGTAATACTCGTTTCACCGGGGTTGACCATTTGGCTGCCCTCCAGGCTGTGATAAATCCCACCTGCTTGACCTATTCCCAATCCCTTCCCCTGTCTTGATAAAGACCCGCCGCGACCACCAACTGGGGCGCCTTAGGGTCGAAACGTCGACGCTCAATATTGAACAAGATAACTCCAGGCACCTGCAAAGCTACCTCTTGTCTCCTTGGAGTATTAACTCAACACTCTGGCCTTTTTAACAATCCCCTTGTATAAATTGTATTTATGTGTCACTGAACTCAATGCACTGATCACTTTGTTCACCAACAGTCACGTTCATCACATGTTTTCGTAACGGTTCCTCACGTATTGAAACTTGTGTCATCATGGAATGAAGTAATTCCTGTATATCGTGATTGTTTTGACTTTTTACTGAGATAAAAAAAACTTGAATTTCAGTTGTTTTCAGAGAGGTTTATTAATTTCAGTGTGTAGTGAGCTAACACAGCCAATTTTAAAGCAATTGTTTGTTACCCAACAGAACCACTTTGTTCTTAACCACGCTCACCCAGGTTCTGAGGGACACAGGGTTACCCCATTTATGTTTAACAGGCTGTATGAGTAGCCCTGATGGATTCTCTGATACTGAGAGCAATAGGAAAGATGATGCACTGGCTGGCTTCAGCCAATCAGGTAAGACTCAAATTATTTCTAGTCCTGAACGCCAGCTTCTGACAGTCTAAATAGTAGCCATGTAAGTGAGACTGTATTGAATGCTGCATCAGACCTAGCATCAACAAGGCTACCATATGACCCTGGTCTGCCCCACATTCGGAGCTCTTCTAAGGCCTAGACCAAAACAGTGTGAGCCCCTTTGGATCGACAAAAATGGGAAAGCTCCATGATTGCTGATTCTTTACATTAATGCTTTTTCTTAGATTTTTTTTATTGGAAGAGTAAAAACGAAATATGCAAATCACTGCTCATGGGAGATATGTCTGATGTAGGCTTTTTGAGCAAAGGAACAACCATCCCTTTTTTCTACACATGCCAATTCATAGATTTATTGCAGATATCCAGTAGATGTTGCATCAAACAAGGAGCAGCAGTTTGCCAGACTGCAGAGGGCTTCAGATCAAGGGAGTGAGCCCAATTAGATAGACTTAAATGTATCCCTTAACTCCTCCGTAGTTTAACCATCAAAGTTCTGAAATGGGAGTCTCCCTGTTTTGAGTGCAGATAGCAACAACTCTGGGCTATCCAGATTCAAGGGCGGATGAAATTTGTCACATCTTTTAAATGTAATCAGAAAAAAAGTGTGAGAGTCTATCTTGTGAATGCTTCACTATCTGAATGGGTTATGGTGAAAATGAAAAAGATCATACAATGGAAAACACGTCATTTGTGGTGCTAACAGGATGGAAAAATCTTATCTGCAAAAGTATTTCACCTTAGTAGATTTCAGTAATCTTTGGATTTTTTTAATACCGCATTTCATTCAGTTCTAGCTTCTGGGGTATAGTCTATCCATGTTTTACACTCAAATCTTTTTTGCATTTTCTTTTGGCTTCCTGCAACAAGGCATCATATAAGGAGCTGCTGGAGGAGTACAACTGTATTAAGGGGTAGACAGTGGAAGAATAGAATCCAAAACTTGAAGTAATCCAGTTAGAAAAAGTCTCATAAGCCTATTCTACTGGAACTCCTGCAGGGGGAAAGCCTTTCCAATCCGTATATTGTTATACTCCTTAACGGGCAGTTTAACCCCTGGCGAAAAGCTGTATGGCTTTGTTACAGGGACAGGTCAAAAAACATTATAAAACTGTTAACAGATCTGCAGGTCTAGTGACGGGAATAATCTACTCGATTTAACTAATTCTCTTGACTCCTCTAGTCTCAAATTGTGCAATCCTGGGAACATATTTGATTTCACCAAGCTGCCATTTTCTTCATTATCACGTATGAGAGCACCTTCAAATATGTGATTGTAGCATGTCTTCTGTACAAAAAACTATTTTATTTGGTTACATAGACTCATCTTTTTCTCCATTAAAAATGTGAATCTATCCCACTAATAGGGTACACGTGACCCATGGCTTGCCTCTTAGTTCATTTACAGCATTGTCATCATTTTTTTTTTCTTAGTTCAGGTTTAAAAACGAACTTTTAAAAATACATGATTTTACTGAAAAAACGATTTAGCCTACAGACAATAATGTTGGGAAATCGAGTTTCTACAAAATGTATCATTTGCATATCACCGAGTACAGTTCTGATTTGTTTTGATCCTGTTGAAATCATTGTATCCATCACACTTCTGAATTACATAAAAATGTGCTTTCTTAAATGTTGATTATAGTTTGAAATATTTGTACTGTTTATTTACAACTATTTAAATATTTGTGTATTAGAAAATAAACTGACAGCCTTCCTTTTTACAACAGTTGTCAGACACTTCACTTTACTAAATCCTCTAACTTTGCAGTCTTAGAAATAAAAGTAAACATCAATCTCCAGGTTAAAATAGGCACAAAATGTGTAAGAAGATCACATTTGACCTCTGTGTTTGAAAGCACCGCAAGTATGACTAAATAAAAATAAGGTTTAAAGGCATCTTTAATGCTCATTAACTTTCTAGATAAACAGAACATCAGTCCTTTGCCAGAAGCTCTCTTTCCATAACTAATGGGCAGTAGATGCTAAAAAGTGCTTACCCTGATTAAATAGGACTCGCTGTAGTGAGTGGGCAATAGATGTTTCGAGGCCCATGGGCGTCCCTATAGCTTCTTTTACCGCAAGCTTAATCTTAAAATAAATAAGAAAGTGGTCTGACCAAACTACTGGCTGTATCTGGCTACATTCAACTAGATTATCTTGCGCAAAACGCAGGGCCACCTGGTGGCTATTTAGATGCATTGTACCATTGACCACTTGTGTAAGGTTCATCATGGCTAAGGAAATAATTAAAGCAGCGCCAGATGCATAAGTAGGACTTTCAGCCCAGACATTAACATTTCCTACTAAAAATTGTATGACTAATTTGTGGTGGAGCCAAGAAGTGAGCTAAAAATTCGGCAGAGTTGCTACAAGACCCAGGAGGACGGTAATTCAAAATGCAACTATTTGAGACCTTGGGATAAACTTTATAATAAAACATAGCAATCCTGCCTTTAAAAATGACTTCAATTAAGTGTTTTAACTTTAAGTTGTTTCTTCTATAGAATAGCAAAGCCACCACCTTTTGTATTAAGAAGTAGGAGGCAGTAGATGAAAGATTTTGTATTCCAAAGGGCAGGCAATCGGCAGATCTGGGGATGTTTCCGCTGTAATCCAAGCTTCAGTGACAAATAATGTTTTTATTAAATACAATTAAATCTCAGTATGGGTGTTCTCACCATCAGGACTCTGGTTCTATGCCTTCCTCAGATGGTCTTTGGGTGACCAGTCTTCATCTGTGACTGCCATGCTTAACGGTGCCAGTCGTGGAGCTGCAGCAGACTCATCTCTCCAGTTCTGATTCCCCTCTCACAGGTACTCCGTTGGAGCCCTTGCCCCTGAATTGCAACATGACCGCGTGGGATGTACGGGCGTTTCATAGGCCGCGCTGAGGTGTCGCTGCGGAACTCCCAACAGGGCCACAGCCAAGCCTTGTGTAACCCCAAGAGTGGCTGGTCAAATGGTCCGGCGTGCTCTTCTTCGGCAGGCTTCAGTTTTACGGGGTCACACAGAGGGTTCCTGGGTGGCTAGCGTCCCACAGCACCAGAAATGCCTCATTGAACTCAGGCTGTCTCGAGTGGTTGGATCCGCTCTGGTTGTACAATGCTCCTTTGATGTTATTGGTGATGATGGGCATGATGATATTTGTTTCGGTTGGACAACAGGCGGTGATCTCTTGCTGGAGGTGATCTTTTGGATTGAGGAGGACTGAAGGGCCATTTGCAGTTGTCTTCCAGCAGGTGCACTTGCTAGGTGTGGTGCTATCAATGCCAAGCAGCCGGTGACAGGGGAGAGGATGGTCAAACTGTGAAGTGTTGGGCCTGGACGCAGATCACGCTTGCTAGGGGCTGATGGTTGGTCCTCCTGCGAAGCTGTCTCCAGGGACGTCTCTGCACCCCGGTGGCTGACTTGTGCTGATGAACACCTTCTCCAGTGCTGGCATGAGTCCTCTGTCATGTTGCTCTTCTCCTTTCCTTATTGCGCGCTTGTATCTGCAAGGTCATCTGCAGCGTGCCCCAAGGATTATCCCTCAGCCCTACCCTCTTCAACGTCTACATGGCCCTGCTTGCCAACATCGTCCGCTTGCACAACCTCAACATTGTCTCCTACGCCGACGATACTCAACTGATCCTTTCACTCACCAAAAACCCAGCCACCACCAAAACCAACCTCCATGAAGGAATGAAGGGCGTCTCCAGCTGGATGCAGACCAGCCGCCTGAAACTTAACTTGGACAAGACAGAGGTCCTCCTCCTCAGATCCACTCTCTCCTCCTGGGATGACACCCGAAGGCCAGCCACCCTGGGAGCCGCACCCACACCCACTGACCAGGCACGCAACCTGGGGTTCATCCTGGACTCCTCGCACTTAAGGACCCAGCAAGATAATGCCATCTTCTCCTCCTGCTTCAACACCCTCCACATGCTCGGCAAGATCTACAGATGGATCCCCACCGGAACCAGAAGGACAGTCACACAGGCCCTCGTCACCAGCAGACTGGAATACGGCAACACCCTCTACGTAGGGATCACAATCAAACTGCAGAAGAGGCTCCAATGCATACAATGCGCCTCCGCAGGCCTCATACTCCACATACCCGCAACACCCACATCACTGGCCACCTGACAGACCTGCACTGGCTCCCAGTTAAGAAGACGAACACCTTCAAGCTCCTCACCCACACCCACAAAGCACTACACAACGCCGGACCAGCATACCTCACATGTGTCTCACATTCTACACCCCGAACCACCAGCTTCGCTCCGCCAACCTTGCCCTCTCCACCGTCCCACGCCATTCACAGGACCTCCGCCGGCAGCAGATCCTTCTCCTACCTCGCTGCCAAGACATGGAACACCCTCCCCACACAGCTGCGACAGACCCAGGACCTGCCGACCTTCAGGAGAATTCTCAAGACTAGGCTATTCATGCAGAAGCTGCTCCCCCCGCTCTATGCCTTGAGACCCTCACAGGTGATTAGTGTGCTCTACAAATGATTGATTGATTGACTGTAGTGGTTGTATGCCCTGTGGCGTATTGCCACTCTCCTTCCTTTCTTCACGCAGTGGTGTCATGCATGCTCTTCTACTTCTATCCGATCAGGTTCGTCACTCAGATGTGGGGTCCTGACACATGGGCATCCCGCTGGCTGTGTCCGTTTCTTTGGACGATCTTTACTTTGTTGCTGACCTGTCACAGATCTGTCCTGTTGGTAGGACGTGCTTCTTCTCATTGAGGACCTCTTGCAGGCCCCTTCCCCTCCTCAGGGGTTTTGCGAAGCTCCTCTGCTCTTCACTCGAGGGCGTTGTGCTTGCACCTCGAGGCTGAGCCGTCTTGGCACTTGTTCCTGCCTCTGTTCAGGCATGCTTGGCTGGGTTGGTCATTTCAAGTGACGTGCTCCATGCTTGTGGTGCAAATGTGGTGTCGGGCCACGTGTCGCCTGCCATCGGATCACAAGTTGCGGTGGCAGCTTGCCATGTAGAGTGTGCAACTCTCCTCTTGCCTATCTGCGGCCACTGGCGACTTGGTCCTGAGGCAGTGTAAGGGAGGACTCTCTGCTGTCTTCGGCATTGCTTCCTCTCTTTGGGGAGGTCTCTCTCTACTGGGCGTTTGCCCGTACTGACAAGCTTGTGGGTGCACGCGTCACTAAACTCGGACTTTGCGCTCTTGGGATTTCTTTAGGGCGCCCTCTTCTGGAGCATGTTATGCCCATTTTCCTTGCTTGCTGCGACGTCTGTTCACCACTGTGGAGAAGTGTGGCTCAATGGTTAGAGCGGCAGACTAGCCCGGGACCAGGGTTCAATTCCCTGCCTCGGCGGGACTTGGGCTCAAAAATTCCACGGACCTGATAATTCTCGCCTCGGTGCCTATTCCAATCATGGAGTCCCACTCTGCAACTCTGGGCAATAGCTTGCTTAATCTCCACATCGGCCCCCACAACGCTAAGGATACCTGGCCTCCACCTTGGGGGTGCCCAGGAGTGGACGCCTCACAGGGAAAGCCAGGATGGGTTCCACAGCGGTATTCGTACAAGCGCCTTGAGACCCTTGCGGGTGAGTAGTGCGCTCTACAAGTATCAATTTACATTTACCACTGGGGCATGTTTAGCAAAGCCCTTGCTTGCAGTGGCATCGGTCAGACACTGGGAGTTGCACGCACTGTGCCCGCTCCTTTTATTAGCAGGGTCACCTGACCGGTGACACCTGTGATGGGTGGGTGTTAGTGGGTTAGCACCACCTGGAGCAAATATCTCTTTTTTTAAAATTATTTTACAGGACAAAACACTAGAACGTGTCCAGCAGGACACCACAAAATGAAGTAAACTTACATTTGTGTGTTCTGACTTTCGCCACCTCTGGCGAAATGCAAGGAAAATTAAAGCTTTCCAGAACATCTTTATTCTCACATTTCATCTTGTGAGGTTTTTAAATGATTATTTATCCATACCTGCCCAGGGAGAACTTTATAATTAGTGGGGCAGACAGCATGGCTGGCGCTGTATGCGGAAGGGCACAGAAGGGCTTGATTTTTGGAGAATGCACTGCCTGCCTCCTGATGTACCTGGCTTCTAGTTTACATTTTAAAAGTTACTGAGAGCTGGAACCCTGACAAAAATGGCTTCAGGCCGCACCCGCAAAAATAAGGTAAATTGGTAGGTGCGTTGGCGAGTACACAGAGTCAACCGAACAGAATGCGATATAGAGTCAAACAACCGTGAGATATACCAGGAAAACCTATGAATACAACACTGAAATGAATATGCCTCAAAGCCTTTTAGCGATTCGTGACTCAAGTAGCTCCTTTTACTCCCGTACTTGGATGCAAAAGAGCCCCCAATTACACACACAAATTAAAAATCGATAAACACTTGAAAAGAGTTATTGTGCAAACAGTTACATGTGGAAATGATGGTGAGTATAATATATCATAATCTTGTACACACATCTTGTAATTCCATACGAACTTGGATATTTACATACATCCATGATGCCTACAATATGCTACCAGTTTTTGATCACTAATTATATCAAATGGACACGCATCTGTCACGCTATACATTGTAATGCAGTATTCTTACACTAGTTCAACAGGTGACTTGTGACATTCCAACCCTTTGCTTAATGCCCCATGTACATTTTGTCCAATCTTCATGTTGCCCATTTTAGCATCCCATTGCTCTTTTGAGGTAATGTAATATGTAATAGTTTAACCACTATCGGAAAGAAAACCATCTCAAAGAAACTGGAGTGTGTTCTATGGTTTTCATTGCAACCACTCTTAAGAAGGGACTATTAGAAAAAAAAAGAAAAGAAAAGAAAAAAAGATTACTTCTGTAGTGAACACCTCCAACTACTTGTTTGTGTAATCAGTGACCACAATTCTGGACCTCTCTCTCCTCACATCTTTAATAGGTAATTTCATACCCATGACTTATGTCTGCAACATACCCATAAGGACCTCTATAAAAGTATTGGCTTAGCCCTTGTTTTTTTTCACTTCATCACGTTTTTCACATGGCACCATATCAATATAATTATCTATTAAAAAAACTACTGATATCCTAATCTTGCCTTTGCAAAATTACATTTTAGGTGTCTAGCATAAGTCATATTGAAAGCCCAGGCTCTAGCAGCACCATTTGGAGCAAATATCTATTTTCTTATTATACCTTGTTTCGACACCAACCTCCATTGTGAACATGGTTATACTCTTGACAACTCCATATTTTTTTTATATCTTTTACAAATTGACTTTCACTTTCTCCAAATACTCATCACATGCTTTAATTCACTTCCTGCATGTCAAACGTCTATTCTCTGACAAGATAACCATCCTTCATTCTCCTTAACTCAATTGGATGCACACATCCAGTTACTCAGCTTCTCTCTGTTATCCGCTACCATGTTTTCCTTCTTGGAAATGTTTCATGCTGTGAAATTGATTACTTTCACCTAATTCTCGGTCCCTTTTGACCATCAATAAATGTTTCTGCAGGTATGATCAACATTTTCTTTTAAAGAATAGTACAGATTACATTATTATAATTGTTAAATTTTCTCAGTTACTCAGTATGTAGTTTCCAATACCACGTATGCACTCATCACGCTTGCCATAAAACCTCTTTGCACTTGAGTAAGTACTGCGCTCAATTGCTTTAGACGATCAGAACAGTGGTGCAATTAGAGCAGTGATATTCTAAACTCTACTGTAACCTGAACTCTGGCATAACAAAACGCTGACATAATCGCAGCCCTACCATTGTCAGAAAGCTGGCCTAAACTGATTCTGTTATTAAGATGCCTCTACTTATACCCAGTCTCTGAATATTTAAGTATCCTGTTTTATTCAGAGTCTGGGATAACCATGAAGGTAGTATACTCTGAGCAGTTCTAGAATCCAAATCCTGACCTATTATAAAGCCTATTAAGTATAATGGGGTGACCCTGTAACCCTCAGAACCTGGGCGGGTAGTTAAACAAGCAATATTGGTTCTGTCTGAAGGGAATACCTAATTACACGGTATTCAAATCTGTGACTACACTGATATGTCCCTGTCGGGGTACACATATAGTAGCAATCCACAAAACACACTGACCAACCTGGTAGAGAAAGTACTTCTTTAGTCATACACTTTCTCAATATTTTGACTTATTTTCAGACATTATTTGTGCTGTCCAAACGACAAATGAACACATACAATACAAAACAACGTGGTTTGTGAAGAACTAGTGCAGGTTAAAAACATACATACATAAATACACGATAGTTCAATTACTAAAGGTTGTCAACTGTGAACACAATAGTCATTTAGGCAAAATAATTTCTTTTGTTCCTAACAGACTTTGTACAGTTAGATCTCAAACATGGTGTGTTGACGTTTCGACCCTAGTATTGATGCGCTGACTACGTGCACCAGGGGAGGGTCTTCATCAGGACTTGGATAAAAGCGGACAGCCTTCTATATATTCCTTGGAGAGAAATACATTTGTGTGTCTGTCAGTTGACTAGACACACTGGATGCTGTTGAAGCTCTAGTCCTTGAGGGTATCTTCAAGGTACTAGGTAAATATCCTGTTCACGGGATGTCTTGGCTATTGCTTGAGCATCAGGCAGAGGGCGACCGCCTCCATTCAAATCCGCTTCTTGAATGGCACTTGGCTGGTAGTGTGCATGGACTGTCGCTTGGCTGGTGGTGTGCGTGGATGGTGCTTGGCTAGCAGTGTGCGTGGAAGATGCTTTGCTGTGGTGTGCATGGATGGTGCTTTACTCGCGGTGTGCGAAGATGGCGCTTGGCTGGCAGTGTGAGTGGACTGTCGCTTGGCTGGTGGTGTGCTGATGGTGTGCATGGATGGCTCTTGGCTTGTGGTGTGCGTAGATGGAGCTTGGTTGGTGGTGAGCCTTGCCTAGGAAATCACCCGCAGACCCCTGGCTTCCACAAGGCTAGCAAGAGGGGCCAAGTAGACATTAAAAAGTACTGGGATCAAGACCGAGCCCCGAGACACCCCACAGTCAAGTGGTTTAGTAATTGAAGTGAAAGGGGAAAGAAATGCTGCTTGTGTCCTGCCTTTACAGGCAAGATTTAAGGCAGGGCCATGCCTGAACTTTGACTTGAACACTCATCAGCCCATTAAAACAATAGACTGAGAGACTGTATCGAACACTGATGATAAATCAAAAGAGACTACCATTGCCATAGCTTTCTGGTCAAGATTGTCCTTTATGAATCCCGACACCTTCAGGAGAACGTACTGAGTGCTGTAACCTGCACGAAAAGCAGATTGCGTATTTGTAAAAGGTGGTTAAATTCCCCAAAAATGTAAGAGTTGACTATTGACTAGTTTCTCCAACATTTTAGCTGCTGCAGGTAAGAGAGAAATGGGTCTAAAGTAACTGAGCACCTTGAGGTCCGCATTGGGTTTCTTCAGCAAAGCCAGCAAGAGGGCCTGCTCCACAGCACAACAGCAGACTACAAGGGGGAATTAATCCGCTTGTTCAGAATGGGATTGACCGGTGGAGAGACCAGTTTAAAAATGCCCGGAGGATATTGGACAAGAGGCAGCCCAGACTTACAATTGGACAGTATAAAGAATGAGTCCAACAGTTAGATCTGTTTAAAATTAGACAGAATAAGAACTCTTATCCAGGCTGGTTAGCAGCGCCCCTGAGTTGGAAACTGGCTGTAAATCATTTTGATTTTATTAAAAAAGAAGTTGGAGAGCTCCTCACAGAGGTTAGCAGAAGGAGTTAGATGGTTTTGGGTGGCACTAGGGGACAGAAAGGCGTTAACATCCTCTGAACTATGCCAGTTTTGTATCGTATTATTGATCTAGTTATAAACTTTGATATCAAGGGAATTTTGTTTAAAAATTGTTTTGCAGTTTCCCTTTTCTGCTATCGAAACAGTGTGTTTTGGTAAGATAAAACAAAACATGTAACCGAATGTCCGACGTGTTTAGTGTAAAAATAGTGAGCAGCACCACAAATACCAAAGTGACAATTGTCATTTCAATTGACCAGAGCACCGGCACAAAAAAAGACCAGTTGAAACCATTCACACAAAATTGAATGCTTTTTATCCATTTTTCTCTTCAAACAAGTCAGTGGGGTACAACAGTTTGACACAAAGTTGTTACTTCCAGCAACCTTTATCTAATGAACAGGTGGCAGGATCTTCTCATGGAGAAAATGTGAGACGACTTTGAAGCAAAAGATACAGCACATAAATGCAATGCTGACTTAATTATTTCTTGTATTTGCTCTTCTGGTTGCCGATATTGAAAACAAGGCTACACTTTGCTACGATACACAGAAAATGTGCAAATGTTTCTACCTCAAACCAAATGGCTTCTGGGCCTACTAGAGTCATGAAACTTAGCAACCATATTGAAATTAAGAGACTTCAAATTAATAAGAAAACTACATCCACATTTGATGATACCATGTTATCAGTGCACATTTTGATATACAGATGCAGAAAGACATTGACGTTAAAGCAATAGAAATACAAGATTATTTTCTCAGATTAATGCCATTCTGAAGAAGGCTTCTCAAGCTCGGTGCCTGTGCTGACCATCTCAACATGCTTTATAGTTGGCTGATCATAACACATTAAAATTTGTAATTCTTGATAGAAAGACTTTGACCACTTATACTTCCATTAGACTGCGCTTTCAACTTTCTCAGAGTTGGTTTGAAAGTAGACAGTGGTCCCCTAGTTACCGCCCAAACAAACATTTGTTTAAATTCAAAAACTGAAAAGGCCCCAATGGGACCTCTTCCCTTTTAAGAGTGGGCTTCCACTTACCACACCAACTTGGGGGGGTGAGGGAGTTAGTAACTTTTTCAGTGGTTTGTAACCATTATATTGGTCCATAACCATTGAAAGAGATTGATTGGAATGGCTATTTGGAAGGAAGGAATGAATGCAACACACCCCTTCAAAATAGCGATTCCTTTTTAATTTCTAAACCCTATTAAGGAATGAGAAAAACTTAGACTACTAAAATGGGTTTAGTGCATTGCAAAAAGCATTTTTGCCATTGTGAACTACATATTTCAGTCACATAGTTTCTTAATGCAACGAGGAATTGAGATCTGTAGATTTATATGAATGTTCGTTTTAAAAAGTATTTCAACACCTGCTTCTACCTCAACCACATGCCGGTAATTTTATTTGCAAGTGCAGTGTACCCAGTTATTATTCCATCGTCCTGTTAAACTTACGTTCTGTACTTTTGCTATTTTTTTACAGGTACATACCAAGGACAGTGGATGGGAGGAATGCGCCATGGGTATGGTGTTCGCCAAAGTGTGCCATACGGTATGGCTACCGTGATTCGTTCACCTCTAAGAACTTCTCTTGCCTCACTTCGTAGTGAGCAAAGCAATGGCACAGTTCTACATGATATCTCTGGGGACAGTCCAGCAGGTACAAGAGGTGGTTTCGTACTGAATTTTCATAGCGACACTGAATCATTGGATGGTAAGAAAAAAGGTCTGTTTAGAAGAGGTTCCTTTCTTGGTAGTATAAAACTAAAAAAATCTGAATCTAAGACCTCAATCTCCAGCAAACGCAGTTCTGTCCGAAGTGAAGCGACAATGAGTAGGATAAGTTCTAGTGATGCTAACTCTACGATCAGTTTTGGTGATGGCGATTTTGATTATTGTCCAGTAGAAGACCACGTTGATGCCACCACAACGGAAACCTACATGGGAGAGTGGAAGAATGATAAGCGCAATGGATTTGGCATTAGTGAGCGCTCCAATGGTATGAAATATGAAGGAGAATGGTTGAATAATAAAAGGCATGGATATGGATGTACGTTGTTTCCAGATGGGACTAAGGAAGAAGGAAAGTATAAAAATAATGTTTTGGTCCGTGGAATACGAAAGCAACTTATTCCAATAAAGAACACAAAAACTAAGGAGAAAGTTGATCGAGCAATAGAGGGAGCACAACGGGCAGGTGCTGTGTCAAGAACAAAGGTGGAAATAGCAGTATCAAGGTAGGAACTGTTATTGTGCATGCACGTCCCATATCCTGTACATTAGATCTTTGTGCTGTTTTTTCTGTTCATATAAACTAACTCACCGCACACTGTGATAACATTCTACCTAAAATGTGTGGGTTTCTGGAGCCTTAAACATTTAATTTACTGATTACGATTGTGGAAAACCTTATTTTAAAGATCACCCCCAGATAATTCAATCCAGAATATGTAATTCTGCTGGTGACTGGCTCCAGTAAATGATTGATTGACCGTGACATTTGTAAAGTGGTGGTTACGAAATGGTGTCTTATTGCTAAATCAAAAAACGTATTACATTGTAAGCCGAACAATTTTTTAAGCAGCATGAAAAATTCAAGAAGCTTATCGATAAAACTACGATTATGGGGAAGTTTGTTTCAGAGAGGCTACCAGGTAAGAGAAAGAGTGCCTGCTGTAGTGTTCCGTCCTAATCTGAGGGTTAACAAACTAATTGAATAGCCTTGAGATGCCGAGTGGAGAATATTTAAAGGAGGATAATACCTGTAGTTTATTTGAAGATACTTTGGTCTTTGTGCACCCTGAACGATGTCCCAGACCAATTTTTAAACAGTATTTGCATGGCTACAGGAAACTGAATGCTTATTTTTTCTGATTTACTTGAGGCAAAACGTGGCGGTGATAGTTTTAAACCAGCTGTAGTCTATTCAAAAAATATTTAGGGAGCCGTAGGTGTGTAGTCCATTTACCACAAAATAACTGTCTGGCTCAACAGAAAGTAAGTGGTTTCCTAACTGTTCTGATTAGAACAAACTTTACTGACCTGTGGAACTACAGAGGAATCAAAAATTAAACCAAAGTTTAAGGCCACCTCCACTAGCTCTGGGAGGGAGATTGAGTAGCCTACCATGGCCAATCCAAACTAGAGAGGTCCTCTAAACAACAGAACCTACGTTTTAACAGAAATAATCATTAAGGTGTCTAAACAAGAAAGTTGTTTGTTTATGCAATCTCTTAGCAAGAAAAGGTAGCAATGAAATTGGCATATAATACCTGAAATCAGAATGTCCCTGTGAAGGAGCACTACAAAGGCTTTTCTCATTTGATAACGGTGTTTATGGTTTTTGGTAGTTGTATAATCAGTGTATTTGAACTGAGGCTCTGAGCTGGAGCTTCAGTCTTTTAATGGCTCTAAAAAGTGAGAAAGGGTCTAATGGTCACCAGAAAAAGAATTGCAATATCCATAGTACTCATTTCAATGCAAGCCCTGGTGTCTAATAGTCTCATTAGTCCTCAATCCTGCTGAAGACTCTGGCTACCCAATTTCCTGAGGCCATTGCTCCTGCGACTAGAACCTATTGAGTAATAAAATTATGGTATCACTCTCTGATGGTATTTTCTACCCAGGAGCGTTATTGATCTTGCATGTCAGCAGTTGCTGGCTGTATAGGCATCAACTTTTGAAAAATGTATGGGGACAAAACCTAGGTTAAGCTTCTGACTCAGCCAATGCTTGGTGTCATGCTGAGTTTGTCTCCACCCTGCTAAATTCCACTCTGAAAAATAACGTCGGGATTGTTTTCAGTCATGTTTATGTTTGTTTATGTTTAACCAATTTATAAAGCGCACTTAGACCAAGGTTTCATGGCGCTGTTGAGGATGTACTGAGTAGCCAGTTCTGAATGGTAGCAGTGGGATAGGATTACTCGTGTGCCTGTGTAAACAGCCATGTCTTAAGCTGTTTTCTGAATTGGAGCAGGTGGGGACAAGAACGGATCTCCCATGGGAGTGAGTTCCAAAGTTGTGGCGCCAAGTAGCCAAAACGGCTTCCGCCGTGCCGTTTGCGTTTAAACTTTGTGCTGACCAGCAAGTTTTGATGTTTAGAGCGAAGGTCACGGGAGGGAGTGTATCTCACGATTAAGCTGTTAATAAACATAGGACTGTAACAGTTTAGGGACTTAAATGTGAGACAGGCGGTTTTGAAGGTGGCACGTTGGAGAAGTGGGAGCCAGTGGAGCTTTTTTATCAGGGGTCTGGCCGATTGCCACTTGGGTTGTTGGTATATCAATCGTGCCGCCTGGTTCTGCACAAGCTGGAGTCTCTTGATCTGAAAAGAGGGAAGGCCTAAATAGATTGAGTTTGCATAATCTAAATGCGACAGGACTAGGCCAATCACAGCTTGTATCAATGCTGCCCGGGTGAGCAGGTGATGTATCTTCTGGATTTTACGTAGTTGGAAGAAACATTTAGAAACAACTGCTCCCACCTGGGTGTTGAGGGACAGGTCTCCATCAATAATCACCCCTAAGCTTTTTACGGAGGAGGAAGGTTTAGGAAAAGGCCCCAATTCGGACGGCCAATAGTGAGGGCCCCACGAAATGCGACTGTCTCCTATCAGCAGTACTTCCGTCTTTCCAGGGTTTAGCTTCAAATGGTTATAATCCATCCAGTGACGGATGAACACCATAGAATCCTGAAAGTTGGTGATAGATTCGATAGAATTATCTATTGTGAAGGAGAGCTGCAGATCATCTGCATAGTTGAATGTTTTTACTTTCCTCCGTTTCAAGGCTTTGATCAGGGGGAGTAGGTAGATGTTAAATAGATGTGGGGACAGGGAGGAACCCTGGGGGACCCCACATGTTGAACTTAACTCAGGAGCTGTGAAGTTAGCCAGGCGAACCGCCTGTGAGCGATCTTCCAGAAATGAGGTAACCCATCTCAAGGCCTTGCCCTGCAAGCCTGCCCGTCCGACACGGTCCACCAAGATCTTATGGTCCACCGTGTCGAACGCGGCTGATAGATCTAAAAGGACTAAGGCCTGAGGGGTTCCAGTGTCAGCCTCCCTACGGAGGTCATCCAGCACTGTCAAGATAACCATCTCAGTTGAATGACCTGGACGGAAGCCTGCCTGGTGGGGATCCAAGTGTCCAGACTCTTCTATGAAGGTGGACATGGATTTAGCAACATGTGCCTCCAAGACCTTGGCTAGGAATGGGAGCAGGGAGATGGGGCGATAATTAGACGCGTCAGCTAAATTGGTACCGACCTTTTTGATCAGAGGGACCACTGTAGCGTCCTTGAATGATTTAGGGACGCAGCCTTGGGTAAGTGATGAATTTAATAAAGAGAGGGCGGGTTGGGGAATGATGGAGAAGACTTCCCTCAATATATGAGGGGGACAGCAGTCTCTGGGGGAACCCGATTTGACCTTGGACATCAAGGAAATAAGAGATTCGTGATCGATCGTTGGAAAACTATCCAGAGTATGATTGTTCATGAAGGAATCGGATGAGATCGCAGCTGATGAGGAGCATACAATACTGGCTTTGATTGTAATGATCTTTTCTATGAAGAATGTATTTAATTTGTCACATAATTCCTGTGTAGGAATAGGTTTAGACGTCACTCTATCAGGGTTGGATAGTTCATCCACTATTGAGAAGATTTCTCTTGATTTGTTTGTGGACGTTAGAATCTTAGAGGAGAAGTAATCTATCTTGGCTGATTTGATTGCTATATTATATTTTGCCTGCTCTGATTTATAGATAAGCTTGTCTCCAGGGTCATAGCGAGCTCTCCATCTCCTTTCCTTTTGGCGGAGTAATAGTTTCATCTCCTTTAATTCGGGGGAGAACCATTTATGGGCATCTGCCTTCCGATTTATCTTGATTTTTTTGAGAGGGGCAAACTGATCACTTGCTGTTTTTAACCAGCTGGAGATTTGAGCGTCCAATAAGTCCACGTTCTGGTCCGGATTAGGTGTCGAGCCAGCCAGAAAGTTTTTAAAATCAGATAGATCAATGGATTTCCAACATCTAGCCGTTCCACCCTCGACCAGGGGGGATTTAGTCTTGATAGCCAGAGTGAGGTGGAATGTAACTAGACAGTGATCGGACCATATACATGGGGCTACCTGTAATGCGGAGATGATCGGGGTTGTTGTCCAGACATGGTCCAGTATGTGGCCTTTATTGTGAGTAGGTGAGGAGATGTGTTGTGTAAAATTGAAATTAGATAAAAGATTGGTGAATTCGAGTGAATGGGGGCCGCCAGCTTGGTCGCCATACCAGTAGTTGAAATCGCCGATAAGCAGAATATTGGCGTATTTGATTGCTAAGTTAGCTATCTGTTCACTCAAGGTGATGGGGAAAAGTGGCATGGACTGAGGGGGTCTATATACGACCACACAGATCAAGGATGTGTGATCTGAATCAAGTTTGATCACTAAATTATCTGCAGCGGCTACATTGAGGGGATCAATCGATGTAAATTGGTGTTGGCGGCGGATAATGGCGGCCACTCCACCACCAGCTTTTCCTGCTGGGCGGTCGGAGTGGAGGATGTAGTAGTCAGAGGGGATGGCGGCCAGTATGTCAGGAGCCGAGTCCGGAGTTATCCATGTTTCCGTGAGAAACAGTATATCAGGTAGGTCAGAGGAGAGTAAGGTGAAAGTAAGGTCATAAGCTTTCTTTCTCTCTTCAGCTGCCACCTGTTTGTCCATCTTCAAAATACTTACGAAATGTGTTTCTCTCTTCCAGACTCAGTTAGAAGAACTGTTATAGATTCTTTAATAATTTCATGATTGGATTAGGAAACTTATTTCTAGTAGGTTAAACGTTTTACGAAAATGTTGCCGAATACTCGTCTCAGACTACTTCCTTGCCAATCAGTTGCTTCCCTCTTGAAAGATGTGACTGACTTCCAGTTCAGAAATGTGTGCTATTTTTCCAACTTTCCTAATTTCAAGACTTGTTAGTAGTTTGTCTCTGTACAGCTCTTGGACAGCCATTATCAAGTAGCTATGCGCTTTAAATACCTTAAAATGCATATAGTCAGTAAGAGGATGTTCACATCTCTAGCCCATCTGCTTTCCCTTGATTCCTAGTCCTCCACTCTTTCCAAACCCCTACTTGCCTGCAGAGGAATTAGGAAGACTCAGAACTTTATTCCAGTCTCCAGCCCATCTGACAATGCTTGGCATATATAGGGGAAAAGAAGACCCTAATCTTTTCCGCCTTTTTCAGTGAGAGCAGCTGGAATTGGAGGGACCTGGCTGTAAGCCCATCCCCTTATAAAATAGTGAATTGCACCCACCGTATTTGTGTTGTCCCTGCTGATGCACCTCAGCCTTTGGTAGAACCCGGTCCCTTTCCCAGGTTTTGTGAAGTGCTGATATTGCTGTATGGTCCTTGTCTGAAGTCCCGCCTTGGCAGATCTTTAGGCTGTGCAGATGTATGTATCTATATGGTATTTCTATAGCGCGAACCTAGCAAAAAGGCAGCGGCGCGCTCTGCATAATCAAATCCCAGATCTATGGGGGAATAAAAAGCGACTTGTTTCAAGTTCATGGATATGGTACAGATGGATCCCCAACTCCCTAATCTGCAGTGACTCAATTCCCAACAGTAACTGCTCATTCTGCTGACTGTGGGGATCACCTTAATGGAGTCCGGTAGTGCTAGATTATGCAGAATGGATGACCCGTGACAAACCTCAGAGCAAATACCTGAGTATTCATCCCAGAGAACAGGGGTTGCCTTTTCACATTACCTATTAGGCTTTTTCAGTTTAATACGAAAAGGGCACATCTATAGTGGCAAGAGAGCAATCAAAATTATGACAAAATGATGGGGACACCACCTGCACAACATCTTGAAGGAGTAGAGAAGGGCATGGTTCAAAAGGAGAATAGATTTTGATAGAGTTTAGGCAGAAAATACCTTCTTTACAGTGCTAGATAGAAACTAGAAACATTTGTAAACATCAACTAAAAAGGATACTGTTCAGCAGATTATGTTCTTCGTGACTGTAATAGAATGTCTAATGTTTTTAAATTTGGATTTGAAAATATCTAATAAGGAAGAACATAGTTCTTGGAAGGAGAAATCATTTTGGTAAAAGAGCCCAAGTTGTTGAGCTCATTGAAGACCTCAAAGGTAGCTTTCATATAATTAGAGGTATGAAAATTCTGTCTCGATAGTGAGAGACGCTGGCAGCAAATAGCTTTTTTTAATAAAAACACGCCATCGCTTTACTTTTTCATCTTTTTAAAAACGGATCTAATATTTTTTGGAGTAGCTAAAGATGGAAAAAAGAAGAGCAGTATAATCTCTCAAGGATAAAGAGCACAATTCTTCTACATTAATGAGGATTGAGGTTTAGAGAAAAGACCACCAAATACATGACCTGCTTGATGTATGGGTTTTGTGATGTGATAATTTGTTTGAACACGCGAAGGAATCAAATATCTTAGTAACACTGTGCACTGGTATAATTCCCCCATGTCTCAGAATTATGAAGTTCTAAAAGCATAAGGACTCAAACAATAGATAGAAGAGATAAAACTTCACCAAAGGAGAAATATACTACCAGTGGAGAACAGCCACACACAAAATCCTTGCGTTTGAGGAAAGGAAGATAGGACAAGCAATTAACTCTACAACCCTTAAAGACGTGTAGGGTGATCTGTGACCCTTAAAGATTCTTTATAAATGTTTTCCCCTCTCCTTTACTGTGGCTCCTCTGAAAAACTCTACCATTATGCATGAAACTGAGATTACTGGTTGAGAGTGGGGAAACCCTACTAAAGCAGCAACCACATTTCTTGTTTTGGTGAAATACATGCAAACTCCAAAATAACCTTTACTTAATCATCTGCTAGCTTTGCTAAAGCAATCAAGCGTTACTTAGAGTCAATGTGTAAAGTATTCATGCCGCACACAAATAGTAAGAGAATGAAAACGCAGCATAAGAAAAATCTCCCACAAATTTAAAACAATAGAGTAAAATGTAATACATTATTTAACACCAAAACAACAAAAAGCCAATTAGTAGATTCGCAAATATGCAATTTAAAAGATTTAGGTGAGGATAGTGCCAAAAAGCACAAATTGCTACTCGCTGTTATCTCGTCGTGCGAGTCAGGGTGAAAGTTAAAAGTTCATTGTGATCACCCTGATGTGCAGGCCCTGATACAGGGACCAGTGTAGTCTCACTGAAAGAGTTCCCTCCTGGAGTCCAGTGCGAAGAGTTCAGTTCGTGGTGGAGGGGACTGCGAGGAGCAGGGCAAGCATTGCAGAGGATAGTCACTGTAGCACGAAGAGCAGACAGGGCGTCGCAGGCAATTTTTTTTTCTGTAGCACAAAAATCCTGTAAGTCGTCGTGGATGGTGGCTGCTAGAGATTCACGTTGACTGTCACCGAAACTGTTGATGCTATAGTGCAAAGTGCAGCTTCTGAGTTGTTGGTTGTCGCTGCAGGTCACTGTAGCGCAAAGAGTTGGTTCATCAGCACTTAGTGTTGGTGGACACGTGGTCCATCTCCCCCATATTCAGTTGACGCCACTGCTAAAGGAGATTTGTTCTTTGGCCATAGACCATTGCAGGGGCAGACAGGGTTCTAATGTAATACCCCTGAGGTGTGCCCATCCCTCCCAGATTTTATGATGTTTCTGAGGGCATCCTCTTGTCAGGTATATCGGACAATCCAGTTCCATGCAATGATCCTTATTTTTGGCCAATCGTTTAAGACTGAGCAGCTGTAGCCTTCCACGCCTGTTCTATGTCCATTTTGGCTGCTACTAGGCCTAACCAGAGCAGAGCCATCTGATACCTGTTCCCTTCTACATCGCCTGTTATGTAGAGAAGTGTTATTTTGGGGCATCAGGGTATCCTCCATCCCAGAACCTGCTCTAAAGTCCCTAGCACCCCATTCCAGAAGGGAGACAGTGTTGGGCAGTGCCAAAACGTGTGGACCAAATCTCTGACTGTGCTAGCACATCTAAGGCATGCACCTGAAGCGATCAAACCCAGCTGGAACAACCTAGCACCGGTGAGGTAAATGGGGTGAAGAAGCTCCCACCGAATCAGACGGAATTGGGTAGCTATCACTGCCTTTCTGTAGGCAGCCACCACCTTAGTCAAGTCCTCGTCATTAAGTACACCCAGGTCCCGCTCCCATGCCTCCATCACCCCTGCCATGCAATCCAGCATGTTGTGAAGTAACATTCGATATATTTTCGATAGCTTGTGTTCAGGAATATTAGTCAGTAGGAGTTTCGCTTCCAAAGAGGAAAATTCAGGAATGACCCGCACAGGCTTTATGTAGGGAGTGAGTGCGTGTTGGAGTTGAAGATATCGGAAGAACTAGCTATAGCGTAGGTTAAATCCTGCTTGTAGGTCTTGGAAGGATTTCAGTGATCCGTTTCGGATGTATGACATTACAACGCATGCTTTTACCACGCATGCCTTTACATCGCAACTTTAACAACGCATGCCTTTACAACGCATAGTGTTGAGGGGTGCTGGATAGTGAATAGTTTAATTTACTATTCCAACTCCAGTCCCCGTGGATAGTAGGGAAGGTGTTGGATAGTAAATTAAATCTATTCCCTATCCTAGAGCGCCCCCCAGCGCAATGCGTTGTAATGGTTGCGTTGTAATAGTTGCGTAGTAAAGGCACTGCGTGGTAAAAGTTGCGTTGTAAAGGATGTTTCCCATACGTTTCGCATCAAGTCGCCTAGTACGGACATAACTATCGTGTCCCATGCATAAAAACTGCGAAGTGCTGAGACCCGTGGAAGGCAAGTCCCCTCTCTATAGGAGGGTCTCTAAAGTCTCCAAACTTCCCTTTGTGCAGAATGCAAATTAGCCAAGCTTACATATTAAAATCCTGGTTTTCTAATCAATAAGGTCAACCTCTCCTTTTCTAACTAGAGGCATAATATTTTACCCCTCAAAGCCAAGATGTCTGTCATTAGTGCACTCTATTTATAGATAAACACAACATAACTTGTAGGGCTATATTTATGCATTGTTTATTGTTCTTGTCGGTTGGAAGAGCAGATTCAATGTCTGTAGTTAAATACAGCTGGGGCTAGGTCTCCTTAAGTATCATTAGGTCTAGATTTTGTTCATTGACTATAATGTTTACTTTAAGTATATGCTTAGGCATTTAACTCCTATTTAATAAGTATTTCAAATTAGAGAATGGTGTCTTCCCCCTTGTGGTGGGATGGTAAGTCCTTACTTTAGCATCAATCTCCGCATGTCGAATTTTATTTGCCCAGTTTTGTGAGAGAAACTGGTCCTTACCAAACACTAAACCGTTACCATTCTGAAAACCAAAAAATGAAGATGACTGCATGAAGTTAAAAGGCAAAATGTTCTCTGTTCTTTGTTGTACTTTCTTGGATGTACGCAGGTGGACTCTCTCCTTGGCGAGGTCCCAGTTTTTTGAAAAAACGGTTCGGATTTGCGTGAGGAGAATTCGCAACCCCAGTTAAATATTATAAATCTTAAAACCTTAAGATCTGTACCTGTGCCTCCACCTGATGATTCATTTTCTGTAAATCATCTTCAGGTGTAAAATATTAACTCCCTTGGGTGGCTTTGTGACATGCTCTTGTCTAAAATTCCAGACCCCAGATGTAGAGGGGCATGTAATGTTCATTTCCCTGGTGCTGGGGAATAAGCAATAGCAACCACTGTACAGACTAACACTGTGGTCATCTGAAGAACTAGGAATCTGAAAGAGACTTCCAGCCATAGATTTCATACCTTTGAATTATCCCCAGTAGTCTGAATGAATCTAAACGCTGCTAGGTGGTGTCATTTGGCTCTGTGTGGTGTCGTTGGCATTCTCCATGCTGGAAGTGATGTACACAGTACCTAAATGGGCATCACAAGCGCTGACAATAGTTCTTTTCTTTATGCGCCAGTCAGTGCAGATACAGAAAGAGCTATTGCTTAGTTAGCTTTTTGCCCAAAATATTTGGATGTTTGTTCCTCCTGCTATGGCAGGAATGTCATCCTAGTAGGCCGACTTCAATCCCTGCAGTGCTTGTCACTGCTCAATGTAGGTGAAGGACCTTTACCTTGTTTGCCTCTGGTGACCGAAGGCCAGCTCTGATTGCAGCACCATGCACTGGAACGCCTTCAGGGAGCAATCCCTCAAGCTCCTGGTGGCTTGACGTGCGAGGATCCAGATTGAGAGGAAGGTCCAGGGTGTGGTTGTGAAATCTGAGATCCTTGTCACACTCAGTCGTCAGTCCATTCTGGAAAGTCCCGCCACAAAAAAGTCGTTGAAGCGTGCTTCCACTTCACTTTATCCGTCGGCCGAGGAGACGAGGGATCGTTACTTTAGGCCTGGCTCTGCGGTTGAGCCAGCGCCTGGGCGACTCGTCACCTCCCAAGATTTCCAGGAGCTGGAGCGACCCCTGCCCAACTGATAGAATTTTATGAGGTTGTGCACCTCATATTTGGGTGGCCGGTCCACCGGTGTATCTTTGGGCCCCGTGGGTTCGGGAAGGGGACCCCACTAGATTTACACATGCCGCTCCAGTACCAGTCAGGCCCCAGAGATCCACAGATGGATCTGGATCAGTGCCGGTTGTGCCATCTTGACCTTCCCTGGCACCGGTCCCAAGACCGACGCTCCTGGAGCCGCCAGCACCCACTAAGGGCACCATCTTCAATTCAGAGCCGGACGGGCGTCGCTCAACGCTGACTCCGGTGCCAACTGGAGCCGTGCCCTCCATGCCAGAGTCTGAGTCCTATTCTTATGGACTCGTGGAGGAATGGGAGTGGTCACTGGACCCTGAAGAATACCCTCCTTATAACACTTTAGAATGGTGTGAGGATTTGTTTGAAGTCAGTGGACTGGAAACCTCCCCAGACACTGATAAGCTTTCTCCCTCTATTTTGGCTATTGAGGAGGGAGCTTCGCAGTAGTGTTGAGAAGGGCAGCTGGGTTCCTGGACCTCAGCTTGCCCTCGGTGGCATTCAAGACAGAAGTCTTGATTGTTGTGTATAGATAGGAGTTTCCAGATCAGAGCTGCTTCTTCCTTTTAATGAGGCACTTACGGACATCCTTTTTGGGGCATGGATTCAAGCCAAGCACAGGGGCTCCTGTGAACAGGACGATTGCCAGCCACCACCGCCCTGCACCTGGAGACCCAAACTTCCTCTCCGAACACCCCACCCCAGAGAGCTTTGTAGTCCAATCTTCCACTTCCCACTACCCACTGCTGGTTCGGAATCCAAGAGGCTTGATAACTTCGGCAAGATTGTTTTTTTTCATCAGCCTAGCACTGATCTACTGCATGCCTTTTGGGCCCTATTCCCACACTTTGTGGGATCTGTATGTGCTGGTGCTGGCAGTGGTCCTGGAGCAGTCCCATGCCATACTATACCAGGCTGTCCCCGACGGAGGGATGCAGGGAAGTTCATGATTCGATGTGGACTACACACAACCGACTCACTGGGAAGAGCGGTTTCGACGGTGGCTTTGCCATGCCATGTCTGTTTGAGGACGACTGGCTTTTCGGGGGTTGTCTGAGCATTGCTTATGGACTTGCCCTTTGATAGCTTCTGTCTTTTCGGAGACAAGGTGGATTCAGCAGTGGAATGCTTTAAGGATATCGGGGCTAAAGCCAGGTCCTTTCCATGGCCCCTCACCACCCCATATCCTCCTTTTGCTCCTTTTGTGGGCACGGAAGAGGCTTTCAGACACGTTTGTACCCCCCAACCACCGTGGTGCGCAAGCTTCACAGCCTCTGTGTGCACAAGGACGTGGTATCTATCAGCCCTCAGGGCAGTCCAGCATGCTCCGATAGCTGCAGCCTTCAAACCCTAATTTGCACAGTTGCCATCATGGGCACCCAGTGGGTGGCAGGATTTGCCATCACCTGCCCCACTGGCGATCAATAACATTGTCAAAAATTCAATGGGGGAAAGGATCACTTCTCCTGAGTAACCAGGGTTTGTTTGTTATTCGTTTCGGATACCGATAAAAAACTCTCATTCACGTACCAAGGCTCGAATGGCGGTATGTCTTGGTTCTCCGCCTCGCTTTTAAGCTACATGACAGCATCATCATCGGGTTAGTTTACATGCTTCCTCCACCCGGAGGTGAATCACTGGTTAGTACAGGAGTGATTAGTGATGAAAGTGCGAGTGAAAATGATTCTTTAATTAAAAAGCTTGGGTGACCAGACAGAGCGAAATTTTATTGGGTCTGGAAACCAGGCTTGGTTAAAAATATATTGGCGTGCTTAGGAAGGGGAGTTAGGAGGTTTCCGCACCGTTTAATGTCCATAAAAAGGTCCACATGTTTCAGCCTTAGTTAGCCCAGGGGGGGTCAGGTAGGCTTTCTTCAGGACCTAGAAACTGTAGTGAAAAAAGTAGACGTAACCTTTTATTTAAGGTTTGGTCTAGGTATATTGTCTTGACTATGGTAAGGTCTGTTAGTACCTGTAAGAGAAGGGGGAGGCAAGACAGACAAGCATTTATGGATAGCGTCAATATGCACAATATCTATGATGGGTGCTGCCCGTGTACTGTAGTACAGGAGTAATGTAAAGAAACAAAAAAATGGCAATTCTTTTCATACAATGACAAAATTCACTCAGTCCCATATGGCAAAGGGTCTCTCATTGTTTATTATTCACATAATGCATCGACCTGACAGCTCAGTTTGTGGCGGTTGGTAATGTGATAGCAGGCCTATGCTGATTATTTAGCATTGACACAATGAGCGGCGCGGTCTAAGATTAAAGCATTCGCTTCCTGTTTTGATCTCGCTGTACTATCAGTCGATTTAGATTTGGCCTTTAATGTTAAGAGTTCGACGAGTGTTGCATTATATGTGGAATATATGTGTCTCTTAAAGGGTTGTCTTGTTTGTATTTTGTGATCGTGACGGCTGAGCCCATGATTTTAAACAGGTACGTGATGCGCAAGTTGTTAAAGGTGAGTATAATCAAGGAGTTTTAATCTAGTTCCTGCCACAGGCCCATTGTATAGATGGAGACGGTAATTGAGGCTAGGGTAGCTTGTATAATTGTATCGGCATCGCCCATGTCGTAGCGTGTGGTGCATGATTTGTATTACTCGTTTAAATGTCTCCACTATGTTTGAGGTTAGGACCGCCACGGGTGCATTGCTTGAATAAAGCGTTTTTTGTGGCGGAGGTGGCTGGCTCGTGGTGGAAATGCTATTAGTCTCAGCTGTGGTGGACGCATGCTCTCCCCGCTTTTCCCCTCTTTTGCCTACCTTATTGGTGTTTGTTTAAGACTTCATCGGGCATCAAGAGATGGTGTCACCTGCTGGAGGAACCTACATTTAAACATAACGCATTACAAATGTTGCAACAAAGATACGTTACGGTTCTGTCGGGTCGTTTCTCGCTGGCGTTGGTTCTACCTCTTGCGCAGGGGGTGCACAACTTGTGCTCGCTCTGCCTCTCGGAACCCAGATTAGAAAGGAGATTGTTTCCTGTCTCCTTATGGTGATGTTGATAGCAATGGAAAAAGACTATGCTTATTGGAGCGATTAAAAATTAAGTGAATAAATGAACCTGGTTTAATTTATAAACAGGGGGCAGAAGATCTTATTATTTATTACCAGCCATTAGATGGAGTCTCTTTGTGAATTAACAAGTGCCACGTATTTATATGTGGGTGTCCGCTTGTGCCGAGGTCAGACTGCTTGTGCTGGCTCTTCCACGAGTATTACTGCTATTGTAGAACCTAATGAGGGTGTGGTGATCAATGGTAGAAAACTTAATTCAGTGAAGGGTACTCGTAATTGTTGGTATTGTGAAGCTGGTATTTCACCTTCATCCTTTTCGTTGATCAAACAGTACAGTGAGCACTGTATTTCCAATAGGGTATTGGTACTGTTAGAGTCTGCTTCATTAAGTTGACAGTGGTACTGTTAGGGTATGATTCATTGAGTTGACAAGGGTTGAGATAGTGATGCTCTGGAATCAATGGTTTCTATGGAGTCCTGGAGACTGTTCGAGCTCAGTCAATCAATAACATTGGACAGGTGGGTTTTGCAGATCATCCGAAAGGGCTACTACTCTGTTTTCTTCGAGTCTACTCCTCCCTTCATGCCACCTACTTGCCACAGGCTGATGGAGGACCACCTGTCCCATGGCCAAGGGAGCCATAGAGAGACCGCCTACGACAGAAGTAGATTGAGGTTGCTATTCCTGCTACTTTTTGGTGACCAAGACAGAGGCGTTTGTCCCATCCTCGACTTCCGCTCTCTCAATTTCTTCCTCAAGAAGAAGTTCAAGATGCTCACTCTTGCTCCGATACTGTCTGCCTTGGACCTGGGAGACTGGATAATACCGTTGGACTTGCAGGACGCATATTTTCAGATCCCCGTCCTGCCTGCCCACAGACGTTACCCGCAGTTCATGGTGGGTCACTAGCATTTGCAGTTTGCTGTTCTCCCCTTTGGTCATATCAGCGCCCCTTGGGTGTTCAGCTCATCTGCGGAGATCAAGGGTGCTGCCACCCACCTCCAGACTATGGCAGACCTCCTGCATTCTCTGGGGTTCACTATCAACATGCCAAAGTCACATCTGAGACTCTCACAGACTCTCTCTTTCATTGGGGCTGTTCTGGACACAGTGCCGTTTTCATGCCTATCCTCACAAACGTCCAGTCCAAGAAATTCAGGCTATGATACCTATGGTTCAGTCTAGATCCTGGATTTCGGTGAGACTGACTTTGAAGCTGCTGGTCCTTCGGGCCTCCTGCATCCTTCTTGCGACAGATGCCCGTTTGCATATGCGGCCTCTGCAGTATGACCCGAAGTTCCAGTGGGATGCAGCTTTATGGAAATCTCTTCAACATGGTCTAGAGCTTCGAGAGAACTGTAAAGGATCTGCAGTGGTGGTTAACAAGATGTGATTGGGTCAGCAGCTGTTCCCTTTCCCTTTCCCAACCAGTGGTGGGGAGATCATCTGGGAGAGGTGGAGATGGGAGGCCTCTGGTCTCAGCGTAATCTGGACCTCACATCAACCTGTTGGAACTCTGAGCAATCCTTCTAGAATGGAAAGCCTTTCAACCCTCCATCAAGGAAAGGCAAGTGCAGGTGTTCAGGTACAATACCCCTGCCATATGATACCTGCAATAAACAGGGCATGTACAGTTGTGTACCCTTTAAGAGGCTCTGCGTCTCTGGACTTGGCTGAAACATCAGGGCATTTCCCTTGTGGTTCAACATCTGGGGGGTTCTCTGAACGCCAAAGCAGACAGTCAGCTCCAGATTCCTAGCAGATAGCGAATGTCATCTCCATCTGAAGGTGATGCTAGGTCTCTTTGAGCAATGGGGAGATCCTTGGTTATATGTATTTCCGACCGTTGAGAATGCACAATGTCAGCAGTCCTGCATGCTAAAGTTTCCAAGCCGGCTCTCACTCAGAAATACTTTTCGTCTCGAGTGGAGCTTAGGCCTCATGTACTCCCTTTCACCCATACTACTCCTGTCTAGAGTTCTCAAGAAGATCAGAAACGAGTGGGCCAAAATCATCCTTGTGGTTTCGGACTGGGTGTGGAGAAACTGGTATCCAGAGCTATTGCGCTTGGCCATCTGTCCTCCGAACACACTGCCCCTTCGGGAGGATCTTCTGTCGCAGCAGCAGTGGTGGGTTCTCTACCCGAACCTGTCAATGCTCTGTTTTCTTGCATGGAGTTTGAGTGGCTTTCGACCTTCCTCCCGAAGTCTGAAATGTTATTTTGGCAGCCAGGCATTCCTCCAATAAGAGGGTATACACCTGCCAATTGGGGAAGCTTGTGGCATGGTGTACAGAAAGACAGTTTGGTCCCCTTTCTAGTCCTCCTTTCCTTTCTCAGATTCTCCTTTTCATCCTTTCTCCTGCCCAGCCGAGTTTTGCTGTGGGCACTCTGAAGGGCTATCTCACTGCTATCTCAGTTTTCTTCGGTTGTCTGATCAGCCATCCTTTTTTGTAAATAGAGGTTTCTGAAAGGTTTACAAAATATGTTTCCACCTTTTCCCTTTATTATACCCCAGTGGGACTTTAATTTCATCCTCACTTTCCTTATGTGCTCTCACTTTGAGCCCCTGCACAATTGTCCACTCAGGTTTCTTACCATCAAGACAGCCTTTCTCGTGGCTATAACATCTACTTTGAGGATCATTGAGCTTCAGGCCACGTAATCCAAGACTCCTTACCGGATCATCCACCCAGACAAACTGGTGATTCGTACAATTTTAAATCTTCTGTAGGAGAATTCCTTTCTGTACTTGCAATTACATTATGTTGCAGTTGTTGAGCTGCAGTAGGATGTGGGCTCTGGTAAATTCAATACACGTGGCATTACATCTGAATAGAATAGCATGCTGCCTATAATTTCAGACCTGCCAAACGATACCATTCTCCCATTCTTTGCACTCTTCAGGATTCCCAACATGGTTTAGGTAGGAGTGCGTGCACTTCCTTTCTCTTTGCCTCTGTGGCCACTCCTATAATAGTATTACCTTATTTACATAGAACCATTCCCCCATTCAATCAGGGCATACACCTTCGGGATTGTGCCAGTGCAGACATGATCCATGTTTTAACGGGAGAGACACAAAAGCATCTTGGCCCCATCAGCAAATGGCCGTTGTAACTTTAGGGCACTATGCAGAGCTGGTGGTGTGCTAAGCAGAGATCTTAGTTTAAAAATACGACAAAATATTTTACTGATTAAGCTCCGAAAGAGCATCTTCTAACTATGTTTCCATTCAAACAAGAGATTATTTGTCCGGGTATGCCTAAATATGAGTATTTAAATCTATGTTCTGTGAAGGTGACTATGGTTCTTCTTTATCCAGCAGTGAATGTGTTTCAAGCATATTGCTATATTGGTTACTTTGTTTGAAGGTTTGCTTGTCTTGTCTTGAAAATGCCCAGTTTGTTGGGTGGCACACAAAATTATCAATGCAGTCAGAGTCGTGGAGCGGGATTAAGCAGGAATATATTTGCCCTCTAACACATTTAGTTAACAAATGTATGAGTGGCTGCAGTGTTTGTAGAGTATTTAAAAATTGCTGCTGTATCATTCTTTTATAGTACAAGGTTTAATAATTTAGTGTGTGATGTATGGAGGACTTGTTTTATAAAAACAAGGGAGATCACACAAATTACAAGAACTGGGTAGTGAAGAATATTAGAGAAAATATATATATATATATATATATATATATATATATATATATATATATATATATATATATATATATATATATATATATATATATATATATATATATATATATATATATATATATATATATATATATCCATAAGAGCAGGAGACCCAATTTGAAGAGATGCCACCCGAAGGTATGATTCAGCTCAGCTTTTTATTTACATGACAGCCTGCCAACAGGATGACGTCAGGAACACAGCATATAAAAGTGCACGCCAGACGCGTTTCAGGATATACCTTTCTTCAGTGGCGTTTCAGCACGACTTGAAGCGCTGCAGAAAGTGCACACTTCATATTCCAACACCCGCCCTGTTGGGCGTTACCAGCCTCGTGGTGTTATGGGTGATGTAGTGCATTCTGTTAAACCATGTGGTTGCGTTGCTAAACAGTATCAGAATTGGCTTGTCATTAATATTGCAAAAGTTCAAGACGAGGCCTGCCCCGCTTTGTAGCTGTCACGTAGAGCTTGGAACCGGCAGCTCCCTGCAAAGGCGACGGTTCCCCTTCGTTCCATATGTTGCAGCACTAAATGGCGCCGCCTCTGACCCGCACAGCGGTGAGCTTCTCCTCCCGACCAGGGTCTGGCCGTTTAACATCCACAAGAGCAGGAGACCCAATTTGAAGAGATGCCACCCGAAGGTATGATTCAGCTCAGCTTTTTATTCACATGACAGCCTGCCAACAGGATGACGTCAGGAACACAGCATATAAAAGTGCACGCCAGACGCGTTTCAGGATATACCTTTCTTCAGTGGCGTTTCAGCACGACTTGAAGCGCTGCAGAAAGTGCACACTTAATATTCCAACACCCGCCCTGTTGGGCGTTACCAGCCTCGTGGTGTTATGGGTGATGTAGTGCATTCTGTTAAACCATGTGGTTGCGTTGCTAAACAGTCTCAGAATTGGCTTGTCATTAATATTGCAAAAGTTCAAGACGAGGCCTGCCCCGCTTTGTAGCTGTCACGTAGAGCTTGGAACCGGCAGCTCCCTGCAAAGGCGACGGTTCCCCTTCGTTCCATATGTTGCAGCACTAAATGGCGCCGCCTCTGACCCGCACAGCGGTGAGCTTCTCCTCCCGACCAGGGTCTGGCCGTTTAACATCCACAAGAGCAGGAGACCCAATTTGAAGAGATGCCACCCGAAGGTATGATTCAGCTCAGCTTTTTATTCACATGACAGCCTGCCAACAGGATGACGTCAGGAACACAGCATATAAAAGTGCACGCCAGACGCATTTCGGGATATACCTTTCTTCAGTGGCGTTTCAGCACGACTTGTAGCGCTGCAGAAAGTGCACACTTAATATTCCAACACCCGCCCTGTTGGGCGTTACCAGCCTCGTGGTGTTATGGGTGATGTAGTGCATTCTGTTAAACCATGTGGTTGCGTTGCTAAACAGTCTCGGAATTGGCTTGTCATTAATATTGCAAAAGTTCAAGACAAGGCCTGCCCCGCTTTGTAGCTGTCACGTAGAGCTTGGAACCGGCAGCTCCCTGCAAAGGCGACGGTTCCCCTTCGTTCCATATGTTGCAGCACTAAATGGCGCCGCCTCTGACCCGCACAGCGGTGAGCTTCTCCTCCCGACCAGGGTCTGGCCGTTTAACATCCACAAGAGCAGGAGACCCAATTTGAAGAGATGCCACCCGAAGGTATGATTCAGCTCAGCTTTTTATTCACATGACAGCCTGCCAACAGGATGACGTCAGGAACACAGCATATAAAAGTGCACGCCAGACGCGTTTCAGGATATACCTTTCTTCAGTGGCGTTTCAGCACGACTTGAAGCGCTGCAGAAAGTGCACACTTCATATTCCAACACCCGCCCTGTTGGGCGTTACCAGCCTCGTGGTGTTATGGGTGATGTAGTGCATTCTGTTAAACCATGTGGTTGCGTTGCTAAACAGTATCAGAATTGGCTTGTCATTAATATTGCAAAAGTTCAAGACGAGGCCTGCCCCGCTTTGTAGCTGTCACGTAGAGCTTGGAACCGGCAGCTCCCTGCAAAGGCGACGGTTCACCTTCGTTCCATATGTTGCAGCACTAAATGGCGCCGCCTCTGACCCGCACAGCGGTGAGCTTCTCCTCCCGACCAGGGTCTGGCCGTTTAACATCCACAAGAGCAGGAGACCCAATTTGAAGAGATGCCACCCGAAGGTATGATTCAGCTCAGCTTTTTATTCACATGACAGCCTGCCAACAGGATGACGTCAGGAACACAGCATATAAAAGTGCACGCCAGACGCATTTCGGGATATACCTTTCTTCAGTGGCGTTTCAGCACGACTTGTAGCGCTGCAGAAAGTGCACACTTAATATTCCAACACCCGCCCTGTTGGGCGTTACCAGCCTCGTGGTGTTATGGGTGATGTAGTGCATTCTGTTAAACCATGTGGTTGCGTTGCTAAACAGTCTCGGAATTGGCTTGTCATTAATATTGCAAAAGTTCAAGACAAGGCCTGCCCCGCTTTGTAGCTGTCACGTAGAGCTTGGAACCGGCAGCTCCCTGCAAAGGCGACGGTTCCCCTTCGTTCCATATGTTGCAGCACTAAATGGCGCCGCCTCTGACCCGCACAGCGGTGAGCTTCTCCTCCCGACCAGGGTCTGGCCGTTTAACATCCACAAGAGCAGGAGACCCAATTTGAAGAGATGCCACCCGAAGGTATGATTCAGCTCAGCTTTTTATTCACATGACAGCCTGCCAACAGGATGACGTCAGGAACACAGCATATAAAAGTGCACGCCAGACGCGTTTCAGGATATACCTTTCTTCAGTGGCGTTTCAGCACGACTTGAAGCGCTGCAGAAAGTGCACACTTCATATTCCAACACCCGCCCTGTTGGGCGTTACCAGCCTCGTGGTGTTATGGGTGATGTAGTGCATTCTGTTAAACCATGTGGTTGCGTTGCTAAACAGTATCAGAATTGGCTTGTCATTAATATTGCAAAAGTTCCAGACGAGGCCTGCCCCGCTTTGTAGCTGTCACGTAGAGCTTGGAACCGGCAGCTCCCTGCAAAGGCGACGGTTCCCCTTCGTTCCATATGTTGCAGCACTAAATGGCGCCGCCTCTGACCCGCACAGCGGTGAGCTTCTCCTCCCGACCAGGGTCTGGCCGTTTAACATCCACAAGAGCAGGAGACCCAATTTGAAGAGATGCCACCCGAAGGTATGATTCAGCTCAGCTTTTTATTCACATGACAGCCTGCCAACAGGATGACGTCAGGAACACAGCATATAAAAGTGCACGCCAGACGCATTTCGGGATATACCTTTCTTCAGTGGCGTTTCAGCACGACTTGTAGCGCTGCAGAAAGTGCACACTTAATATTCCAACACCCGCCCTGTTGGGCGTTACCAGCCTCGTGGTGTTATGGGTGATGTAGTGCATTCTGTTAAACCATGTGGTTGCGTTGCTAAACAGTCTCGGAATTGGCTTGCCATTAATATTGCAAAAGTTCAAGACCAGGCCTGCCCCGCTTTGTAGCTGTCCCGTAGAGCTTGGAACCGGCAGCTCCCTGCAAAGGCGACGGTTCCCCTTCGTTCCATATGTTGCAGCACTAAATGGCGCCGCCTCTGACCCGCACAGCGGTGAGCTTCTCCTCCCGACCAGGGTCTGGCCGTTTAACATCCACAAGAGCAGGAGACCCAATTTGAAGAGATGCCACCCGAAGGTATGATTCAGCTCAGCTTTTTATTCACATGACAGCCTGCCAACAGGATGACGTCAGGAACACAGCATATAAAAGTGCACGCCAGACGCGTTTCGGGATATACCTTTCTTCAGTGGCGTTTCAGCACGACTTGTAGCGCTGCAGAAAGTGCACACTTAATATTCCAACACCCGCCCTGTTGGGCGTTACCAGCCTCGTGGTGTTATGGGTGATGTAGTGCATTCTGTTAAACCATGTGGTTGCGTTGCTAAACAGTCTCGGAATTGGCTTGTCATTAATATTGCAAAAGTTCAAGACAAGGCCTGCCCCGCTTTGTAGCTGTCACGTAGAGCTTGGAACCGGCAGCTCCCTGCAAAGGCGACGGTTCCCCTTCGTTCCATATGTTGCAGCACTAAATGGCGCCGCCTCTGACCCGCACAGCGGTGAGCTTCTCCTCCCGACCAGGGTCTGGCCGTTTAACATCCACAAGAGCAGGAGACCCAATTTGAAGAGATGCCACCCGAAGGTATGATTCAGCTCAGCCTTTTATTCACATGACAGCCTGCCAACAGGATGACGTCAGGAACACAGCATATAAAAGTGCACGCCAGACGCGTTTCAGGATATACCTTTCTTCAGAATTGGCAGGTGTTGGAATATTAAGTGTGCACTTTCTGCAGCGCTTCAAGTCGTGCTGAAACGCCACTGAAGAAAGGTATATCCTGAAACGCGTCTGGCGAGCACTTTTATATGCTGTGTTCCTGACGTCATCCTGTTGGCAGGCTGTCATGTGAATAAAAAGCTGAGCTGAATCATACCTTCGGGTGGCATCTCTTCAAATTGGGTCTCCTGCTCTTGTGGATATATATATATATATATATATATATATATATATATATATATATATATATAGATATATATATATATATATATATATATATATATATATATATATATATACAATGTAGTTAGAAAGGCAAATATGATGCAGGGCAACAGATAATGATTTTATGCAATTGGTTTATTCATTGCAACATATTATCTCGTTTCTGGTTTTTTTGTCTCTTTTTAAAGATGATTATCACAATCCAGGGCTCTCAAAAAAGTGACGAAAAATGTCTCCAGTGGGTGAAAACCATTCAAACATGCATCTTTTCTAAAAAACAAAAACAAAACATAACAAACTTTTTGCTAATTTTATAAAATGAAATAAGAAGTTGGGTAGGTGGATGGCGTTTCGATCTCATTCAGTTGAGATCATCATCAGGACAGGAGAGTGAGCACTTAGTATCTCTGGAAAAAACGAAGTGAAAGAGAGAGGAGTCAGACAGAAGGACCCGAGGTGCCTGCTCAGTTATTTTGAATGAATGAATGAACAATTTATATGGCGCGAACAAGTACCCCAAAACTTCAAAGTGCAACAAGCGGTTACACCTAACTGGTTGAAGCAGAGTTAGAAAAATCAGATTTTGAAGGCAAAAAGCCAGGTCTTCAAGGCTTTATGAAGAGGAAGATGTGATTCTATGCTGGATATAGATAAAGGAAGAGTGTTCCAAATCTTGGCTGCTGCAACCGAGAACGTTCTTCCTCCCCATTATGACCTTCTTTATCTCAGAACAACCAGCAAATTTTTATTGGCTGATCGCAATTGTCTGATAAGGAGATACCTGTGAAAAATGTGCCTAATTCCCTCTGGTCCTGAATTGTGTAGTGCCTTGTGCACAATAAACAAGGCTTTAAATCGAATTCTTTTATCTGCTGAGAGCCAGTGTAATTTCTTGATGGCTGCCGAGATTGAATGGTATTTTGGAATATCTAAAGTCTTTCTGTCGCATTCTGTACCAGCTGGAGTCTATTATTGGAAGCCCTGTTGGATTCTAACAGAAGGGCATTGCAATATTCCATCTTTGATAGAATTATTGATACAGCAGCTTGCTTCTGAGCGCCAAGGCAAAGAAATGAGAATATCTTTCTGAGGGCCCTTATGACCCAAAAGCAAGGCAACACCGTCCTATTAACCTGGAGGTTGAAAGATAGACTGGCGTCAACAATGACACCAAGGTTTCTTGCAGATTCAACCGGAGAGGGACATGATCCCAATGTTTCTGGCCACCATGAATGGGTCCATTCAGGGTGATGATTAGCAAACATCAAATCCTCTGTCTTGTGGTTGTTTAACTGACGGTAGTTGTCTCTCATCCAGAAAGCCACCAACTTCATACAGTTATTAAAATTGGCGGCTAAGGCGTCTATGTCTTGTGTGATGGACACAACTAACAATGTGTCAGCTGCATAGGATATTACTTCTAGCCCAAAAGATCTGACCAATTTTGACAGTGGAGAAACATATATATTAAATAAGTGTGGGGCTCAAGGCGGGCCCTTGAGGGATTCCACAACTATTTAGAATCGGTTCTGAATAGAATTGGTCCATCTTAACTTTTTGTGATCTGTCAGTTAAGAAGGAAGCCAGCAGCTTCGGAGCACATACTGAGACCCCTATTTTTTGTAGCCGGTTGATCAACTTATTAGGAGAGATGGTATCAAATGCTGAGGACAAGTCTAATAAGATCAACAGCACGGTTTGCCCAGCATCCACCGAGATGCGTATATTATTTACGGCAGTTATTAAAGCAGTTTCCGCCCCATGGCAGCTTCTGAATCCATACTGAGAATGATCCAGTACACGATGTAGCTCCAAGTATGCACTCAGTTGTAAGTTAAGATGTTTCTCCATAATTTTAGCCGGTACTGGGAGTAAAGAAATCGGTTGATAATTTTTAAAGTCTTTAGGAACAAGATTGACTTTTTTTAATAGAGGCTTAATGGCTGCTGTTTTCCAAATAAGTGGATAACATTCCGAATTGATGACTAAGTTAAGACTCTGTTAGATGGGGAACCACAATCTCCCTGCCCAACCTCATCAATTTGGGGAAACACGCCTCTAAAGGGGAGCCAGTTTTAATCCCTTCTAGAAAATTTTCGGTCTGTTCATTTGAAAGGGGAAGGAAGGCCGTAAGGCAGTAGTCCCTTTCCATAAAATGGGGAAAGTTATTAGCTGATGAATTAGTAATTTGGTCCTCGTTGAGGCCATGGCCTTAAGATTCTCCATTTTAACAATTTTAGAGTGAAAATATTTAGCCATACCATCACAGGAAGCCTCTGAGCTCTAATGATGCTCTGAGGTGGAGGGGTTAGATAAAATGTCAATCTGTCTGAAGAGATCTCTAGAAGACTTGAGAGATGATATCTGGGTATAAAAGGCTGTTTTTCTGCTCTAATGGCTAATTTGTATTCTGCCAGCTTAGCTTTATACTTAATTTTTTCCGATATGTCATACTGTTTACGCCAGATGCGTTCTTAGTGGCGACCAGATTGCTTTAGTAGCTTGAGTTTTTCAGAGAACCAGGGGGAGGTAAGTTTTATTCTACCTACATGACTTTCTTTAGATGGGAAAAGTCAACTGCTGCACCCAGCCAGTTAGAATATTCAATGGTCACCGAATTGGGGTCACTACATTCTGTCCATTGTTTTTGTTTTAGGGCCTGAGGGAAGGTTTCATTATTGATGGTTTTAAAGTATCCTTTAACCCCTTCCATGCTCATGACGAGCTCAGCTCGTCAAGCAGTACAGTGCTCCTGTGCTCATGACGAGCTGAGCTCGTCATGACCACACCCATTTCGATTAGGGCCCAGCACAGGAGAGGAATCTCTCAAGCAGGGATGTGGTTAAAGTTTATCTACGTTTAGTCTACTTGCCAAGAAGATGTTAATTTCAATGAGTGTCACACATCTGTGTGTACATATGGAATCACTACAAATATACAAAGAGGGGCAATTGGATCCCTGGTGCGAAGGAGACACAATCTTGTTAGTCCCAGGCGAGGATGCAATAGATTGAGGAGGGACTGGGTTAATTAATAAAGCCGGGGAACTTCAATATCAACATTTCAAAGTTGTACACCACTTACTCAAAAAGGGCCAGAGCAGCAGTCTATCCAATCGGGTAGATGGGGTGTGGAATTCTCTCATGTGTAGAGTGCACCCGTGGTTGAAAAGCCTAATGATTTAAAAAACAGTATGGAATCAAGAGCAAGATGTACTGTTAGGCGGGATACATATTGATGGGAATTAAGGACACCTATGCCAGGGTCATCTCGATGTTCGTATATAGCGGTTAGTGAGCTGAAACGAACTCAATCTCTGAATTGCGGGCCACTGTATTTTAAGGGGCTATGGAGAGAGAGGCAGAAATTAGACCCTATTACTAAGAAATGTGGCAAGCCTACATACAGCAGGGAGCGCTAGTTCACTTAAGTAGTCGGTCGACGTATGCAATTAGGGACCCTTTGCACAAAGCGTTAAAGTTGCTGATTAAATCTCGAAGTCAGTGATGAATGATAAGATTTTCCCTAAGAGTGCACGCGCCTTTAACTTCCGGGGTTAAAACAACCCTTTCCACTCATAGCCTTCAAAATTGATTCAGTACCCAGCCGTCGGAGCGACTTTCCGGCCGGACTAAGGAAACCACTACACCTAAATCCTATTAAGTCCCTATACACTCTCCACTTCATGCATAGAGTCTGTACAAATCCCTCTCCCTTACTGAATCGATGGGTGTGCCAAACCCCACAGGAGAAATATAACAGGTGTTGCAATGAATAAACAAATTGCATAAAATTATAATTTGTTGTTCTTCATCATACTTTCCTTTCTAACTAAATTGTTGCATTCAGGCTCAAAATGTAAATAAACAAAATAGTATTTTTTGCGAAAAGCCTTCCTTTTTAGATACATAGATAGGAATAACTGCCCCAATGAACCATTGTTTCTCTAATAATAATTGTATGGAAGACAGCAGGCCTTCATAATACCATAATAGTTTTCAAAGAATCGCATATGGTTCAAAATGTATTTAAAAAGTCTATTTTCTTTTTTCATTTGACTATAAGGCATTCTGTTTTTAAGCATCCTATCTTCTTCAGTAGTCTATTTGCACTGCAGAATCCAATAATTATTACTCAGAGCTTTTAGCAGTAAATGTTGCAGTGATAATATCAATGATATCATAGAAGATGCCATGAGGGATTTAGCAGTGGGATATTAGCAGTGCATGGCAAGGGCGCAACTTATAGTTACTTGAGATAGCTATACCTATAACTGCTGAAATACTTTGATTTTGTGTGTATAAAATGTGAACCTAACTAACATCCATGTAAACTTTTGTTTATTAGTGAATTTCTATGTTTTTTTTAATGTATATTAATATTTGATTCCTATAAATTAATCCAATCTCCGCCGCAAAAGGCTTTCAGCTGTCCGTGGCGGGCGATGGCCACAGGGCCTGGGATGCAGTCTGGCCCTGTGGCCAACCTCCCTCATGCAGACAACCCCATGCTACACACAGCCTTCGGCTATGCCCGTCATGGTTGGCAAGTATTGGCCCGATTTGGAAGGCAGATACGTTTTTACCAAGCTGAAGCTCGGGGAACGGACGCTCTGCGTTGGTACGTGTATGCCCCTAGAGACGCTAACCACACATTTTTCCTCAAGCTCAACTGCCTCCTTACAGACTGGGGCAATTTAATTGGGGTACCTGGAACCTGCAGTGGAATTTGGTACTGGTCCACTGGACGTGGGCAACAGTGCAGACAGGGCCCTCCTGGGGGATGTGCTCTCTGACCATGGGCTGGCGGATCACTGGTGTCTATCTCAACTGGCGGACAGGAAATATACTTTCATATCGCCGGTACATGGCACCCAATCCAGACTGGACTACTTTCTAGTCTTCCACCGGGTGGTGTCTATCCCTCTGGAATCTAGATTCATGGAAGCCGCACTCTGACCATGCACCGGTCTTGCTTTACCTGGACTTAGGCCTCGCTTCTCCGGGCCGTAAACCATGGCGCCTGAAAATAATGCGCTACCGCCTCCCAGGGTAAAACCCAACTACGCACTCATGTTTCCACATACCTAGAAGACAACATGGGATCTGTATCCTCTCATAGTATCCTGTGTGAGCCGTAAAGGTGACTATCCACGTACAGCTCATGAAGGACGCAGCTCTGGCAAATACTCAGAGAGTAACTCTTCAGAGGGAACTGAAGGGGGATCACGACCCTCATGCACCTCTATACTGCAGAACCCTCATCTTCCACGTGCCATCATCTAGAAAAGGTTCCCATGGACCTTAGCGAGTTATACACATCCAAGGATAAATGTGCACTACAGAAGCTTAAAGGCTGCCTCTATGAGCAGGGCGAAAAGGCATGCCGCCTCTTGGCTATCCAGCTGAGCCAAAGGGAGGCTGCAATGGCCATCCTTGGCATCCACTTCGTGAGAAGCGCGGTCCTCACCCACCCACCCACAAGACATGGTCAATGAATTTAGGAGCTTTTATCAAACACTCCGCACCCGGAGACAACAGCCAGCGCTGACCGACTGGAGAACTCTTTGAGAATGTGCACCTGCCTAGTCTTGCAGAGGAGGGCAGGGCTCTACTTGATGGGGAAATCAGCAAGGCTGAGATAGCACAAGCCATCTTCAGCCTCCCCTACAATAAGGCTCAAGGAGAGGACCCCTTTCCTGCAGAGTTCTGTAAATGGGAGACTCTCTACATACTGTCTTCTAAAGGTCTGACCAGGCAGGCTCAGTGGGCTCCATATCTAAAAGGGCGGTGATTGCGGTCCTCCCCAAGCCAGAGAAGGACCCCCTCCTGTGTGGCCACTATAGGCCTATCATAAACATCCTTGCTGGCAAATTGGCGGTCCTCCTCTGGAAGATGATTCCTTCCCTGATACACCACAAGCACGTGGGGTTCGTCCCTGGCTGCTCCTCCAAGAGCCACATCCGTACTCTTGCTCATGCCCTATGGAAGGCCAAGGACCTACTGGACGAGGCCTTGCCCTCTCCCTTGACACCGAGAAGGCATTCTATCTGATCGAGTGTGGGTACCTCTTTGCCGGCTTGAAAAAATCTGCTTTTGGGATCATTTTATCGCAAAAGTCCCCTGGCTTTACTACTGACCCACAGCTCAGGTAAATTGCAGTGGTTTCCTGTCAGACCCTTTCCCAGCCCAGAGGGGAACATGACGGGGCTGCCCGTTGTCACTCCTGCTGGCCATGGAGCCCCTTGAGGCCATCATCCACTGCTCCTCACTTATTTACCTATCCCGGATGGGGCGTCTATGATCTGTTGGTATGTGGATGATTTACTCCTCACCTTCAAGGATCTCCAGCGTTCATTACCGGCCCTGCTGGACATGATAGCTGACTTTGCAGCCCTGTTATGCTTGACCAAAAAGGTGGTGATCTATGGCATTCCCTTTCGCTGGACACCATTGCATCTTAAGTACCTAGGGATCCTTGTTGACAGGGGCCTGGACCATATGGTAGCAGGCACTTTGGACCTCCTCATAGCCCTCCTCATAGCCCGCATGAAATAGGCCTAGATGGGACCATTTTTCAAAGTCCAATTTAGATGGGGGAAAGTGCAAGCTGTACGGATGGTCATGCTACTGCTGTTTAACTATGCCCTTGGCACATTACCTCTCTTGGTCCCCCTGTCGATGCTGTGTTCAGTGGATGTGGGGATCTGTTCCTTTGTCTAAGAGTCCTCCTGCTTGTGTGGAAGCCTGGGTCTACCATCGGTCAAACACTATGTCGGGCATATCGGGGTACCCTTGTTTTCCCATAAGTCCTGGGGGTGGCGGTACCAGCGCCATTTAAGACTCCGGTAGGGTGGCCGCATGGCCCCCTGCCCATTTTCTAACTTAACTGGGGCCTGGGGGGTAGCTGTCCCTGGGCCAAAAATGACCTTGAGAGGGGGCTGCGCCCCCCCCCCCTTTTTCAATATTGGCCTGGCCCCGGGAGATGATGGTCCCATTGATGAAAATGGCCCAAGGAGGGGGCCGCCCAGGCCCCCTTTCCAGTAATCGCTGGGCCCTGGGGAGGTGGTAGTCCTCAGTTCCAATATCAGCTTGGGAAGAAGGGCCGCACACACCCCTTCCTCATATTATATAGATAAATACACACCCGGGACCTGGCCCACCTTGGCGGCATATACCAAACAAGCGTGGGAGCCAATGCTTTTTTATTTTATCGCAGATTCGCAGATCCTCCGCAAATTTGCAGTATTTATAATTTTAATTTTTAATTTTAATGTTTTGGGCCCCAGGCGTGGTCTCTGTGGAACCCCACCACCAGACCTAGTGGGGTTAGGGTATTCCTACCCAGCCCCCTTCTTTCCCCCCTCCTTGTTTCTCCTAAGATGGTTGTGAACATTTGCTTTGGCAGCCAATCAGAGCTTAGCATAACATCTGTCAGATCCACCGATAGTTCTTCATGAATGTGGATGCGTGTTCATTAACCACCATTTTTCACAGCCTCTGTGGAAGACGTGAAACTGAGTTCCCATTGTAACCTCTGTGCACACTGGAATCAAGAATTGTTGCAGGGTAAATGTAGGTGTCAATTTTCGTTTGACATGGCCATCTTTGTTACTGACCAAGAATTAGCATCCTCATGCTTAGCAGAAAGAAGCACAAATGAAAATCCGCAATCTAGAAGATGAAACACAAATTCTATCCTCCTCCTTGACATAAGATTGGTGCCCCAATTCCGTAATCTTTGTTAAAGAGGTTTTTTGGATGAAAACCATTTTCATTTGGAGAATGGAAGATTTTAATGGATGAGCACCCTGAATATTGCGATCCACTTATTTCAATGTAATTTTTCCCCCCAACTCCCCCATTTGTAGGTTTTTTTTCTCCCCCGCCTTCATTTAGTTGTGATGATTAAAACTGAAAATTGCAAAAAATATCATAAATGCAAAATAAAAAACTGCAGTGTTAATAAATTCAGCATGGCTTGTGTGCCTAATTTACGGGCCAATATTTTAGCACTCTAGTAGTATTTAGTTTTAAATCCAGTGTTTGCAATCTTGTCTTAACTCAATGTAAAGCAGATGAGTATTCCCAGAAATATTTTAGTTTTTCAAAGTGCAGTTAGTTTGTTACCAACCTCCTGCGATTTGGGTTTGGGGTGGGGGCCCCCTGCGGCCACATCTCTATCCATTAAAATATGCTGTGCACAGCTTTTTGACCACAACCAGCAAGTGTGAGTCTCCGAATCTGTTTTGCATAGCCTTTGGTTGTGTGTAGTGGGTGCTTGGTACAGGGCGTGGCCTTATTACAAGCAATATGGCCCATAGAACCTATGATATATAGCCTTCAACCTGCCAAGTGAATACTGGCCATTTTCTTTAGCTGCCCTCTGACACTGTGGTCTCAGAACATGCTGTGCATGACATTTAACAATGTATGTCGTTCAGAGCGTTGAACATGTCTTTCAACCACACCCTTTCAACCACACCCTGATTGTGTGGATCCATAACTTGTAGTGCACATAGGGAACATGGCACAGGGTATTATTTTTTTCAGCTATGTCCTTTATACAGACTATGTGGCATCTGGCAACTGCAGCATACTCACGCTGCTGTTCTGTGTACTATGTTCAACAAATGAGAGGTGTGATCTTCATAATTCTCCGCCCAGACCCTGTGACCCCGGAACCCGCTTCTGCATAGAATTTCGCTATATGAAATGGGCCCTCAGTACAAATCATGGCCACAGACTCATGGCTCCAGACCTTTTGCATCTTGCCACACACAGTGGGCTGGCACGCTGATACTCTGCTTTCTCTTGGTACAAGATGGTACATTCCGTCCCGTACTGTACCCCAGACCTCATGACCAACAAAATCAACCAGTTTTGGCTACTTGTTTGTACCCAGTACCCATGGTTCCCTCCGCTAGGCACTGAATCTGCAGCAGGATGCCCTCAACCGTGCACACTTGGCTCTGGGTACAGAGCTTGACCTTTGGCCTACACTGGATACAGTCTTGGTGATCCTCCATCTTGCTGCAAAATGGTCTTCAGCCCCATGTGGTCAGGTTTGAACCTAGAACCCATTTCCTCACAAGTTACTGCACGTTAGCACACAACCTACCGCACAGTGCTTTGGAGATGTGGAGTGCAGAAACCGCAATGTAGTGCCTACAGCAGTGCTTAGTAGGCTCTGGGTGCAGGGCATGGATATAAGCAGTGAACTGTGCTCAGACCCTTCAGCCTCAGAACCAACAGCGTATGAACTTTAGCCTTGTAATGCAGACTTTGAGTCCAGGGTGTGGCCTTCAAATATGTCCAGGCACTGGTTTGCAGGCCTTCCGTCTGTGCATCGTGGGCCTGGCCACAGGCTGTTTCTTTTAGCCACACCCTGTTCCAAGACTTTGTGGTTGCACAACCCACAACAACAGAAAGTCGGCACTTTCAGGCACCACAAGCAAGCCACAACACAAGAATTGTCACCGGGAAATAATATTAATTTTGCGATCTGCTCTAGCAACTTCCTGCTTGCCAGTCGCACATAAGAACATCTATTCCTGGTAAGATTTTACAGCAGAAAACACGATCTCCACATACCACCTTAGATATTAAAGTTAATTCCCCGATTCCGTTTTTCTATTTACAGGCAGTTCAACATTTTCTGATAGTTAAAACACAAAGCCTTTACTGTTGGAGAATGCGTGGAGTTTAGTTGGCAGATCCTAATGAGGACACCGCCTGAAGTATTGTCATCCGTTATTTTATCATTGTAATTTGTTTTCCTCTTTTTCCTGATGGAGTTTTTTTTACTGTGAATTTGTCTTTTAATGTTTATTTAACACAAAATTGTAGAAAACATTTAACAATATAATTTAAACAGACCTGCGGTGTTAGTAAACATAGCACAACCTTTGGGGATAATTGTAAGGCCAGGGCCGCTATATTGGCACTTCTGTAACATTCAAATTTAAATCCTCGCTGTTTGCAATATTGTCTTAAAGCAAGGCCTCGCAGACTCCATTTCATTACAATAACTTGTTTTTTTTTCAGTTGAAATGTTTTCTTTGAACATGGGCATTGGGTACTGGGTGGAGCATTCTGCGCCCACATCACTGCCAACTGAACCTGCTGGGCACAACGTTTTGACCTCACCTAGGTAGCGCTGACACTGGGATCTTCTGTATGTGCTCTTAAAACCCTTGAGTTGTGTGCAATATGTGCCGAGTACAAGGAGTGGTCTTTGACATGGCCTCGAGAACCTGATATACAAAGCCATAAGATGTGCCATGTCTGTGAACCCAGAGCCTTGCCTTTTGCTACTTATTGCACTTAAATCCTGTGCCTGCAAAACCTCCTGTGAATGGTATTTGCCTGTGCAAACTTCTCTGGGTGACATTTTACCTCCCAGAGCCTGCTGCACACGGATGGCTCTAAACAGAGTAGGTCTTTGCTTATGCGCGGTGCCAAGACTGCTCGTACTATTGAACTGGCTACACAGACCCTTCTGCTGTGTGATAAGGATTGTGAATGTGAGGTATACCCTTCGTTCACACCCTGAGTCTGTGGCCTCAAGACCAGCTTTTTTCACGGCATTTTGCTATGTGAGAAGGGCCTTGGGCAGAGATGATGATCACGATCTATTGTCTAATATCTGTATACTCACCTGTGGATAAATCATTTTATGGTCTGGCTTGACCGCACAGCTGTTGCCAGAGAATTATGTGAGCATCACTAGTGAGGGGCTTTGTCCTATTTGGAGCCAGGAGTACGTTTTGTTTGGGCAACATGTGTCTGCTTTCACCAACAAGTGCTAGCCCTTCACACAGATGTGATCTTGTAATTTTGTTTATTTACACAGCTGGCTCACACATGAGATTGCAATGCTGTTAAAGTGTCTTCGATAACTGGATATTGTATGTTGTTTTTCTATAGCAGCAGCACAGATGGGAGGAGAATAGTCAATAACCCACATGGATTTTTAGATCTAACTTGACAGTGCAACATTCACCTGACCTTTGAACCTAAACCAATATTATTCTACAGATCTTTGCTTCGACACCAATGTATATCCATTACCATGCTATTTGCTGTTGATGCTTCATATTACCATGCAGCATTCCTTTAAAAGCCGGACCTATTTGCATTGCCAATGCTTGTTTTTGTATAAGAAAGCTAGACCTAATAGTTTAACTCCTAGTTCATTAATATAAGAAGCATTTGCTTTATTCGTTCACTGATTAATGCTATTTATACCCAATAATACTAAAGACTTCGTCACAAAACACATTCTCCAATGAATGATTCATGAAGAAACTGTAGTGACATGTATTATATCTGCTCTTTTATTGTGTACAAACAACAAATAAAGATAAAATCAGTCCTCGTAGACGCCATTTGTTTGCCTAGCACAGTTCTTCTATGTGTTCCAGATGTTAGCTGGAGGCTTATTTGAAAGCAGAAATCAATGTTTTACTGACCATTTCCTTTCACGTCATAATGACTCGTATACCTTTTAAGGTGTGTCTCTTGACAGCGCAGCTGTTGTGTACTTTATTTGATCAACAGAAAAAGAGGTTTTAGAAGTATGTCTGAGAGAGGGCCTTAGGCTCTGCCGACAAGTTGTTTGGCTTGACTATAGAATTTTATTGAGCAGAAGTTGTGTGGTTTCACTGAAAAAGAATGTCTGCATTGCAGTTTTTACCATGTGGGAAAGCTTATGCTCAGTACAACAGGACTGAGTTGGTTGTGGTGGCAAGCCAATCTTGCAGGAAATACACCAGGTTTGCTTATTATAAAAACATTAAAACAAATGCTGTAGGCTTGACTTATAGTGTGAAAGTATATTTTAAAGGCAATAGAAATGTAAGGGTATATTGTTATCACTCTATTAAAGCCTGCAAAGAGTTATTCTGTTACATGGCACCTCACTGATTACTATAGGAGGGAAAGGTTTTGGTGTTGGTTCCCCCTCTGAGAAACTGTGGGGATAAAAGATTTGCGCTGTGAGAATACTTGTTAGCCTGTCTTAGAAGAGAGAGTATTTTCTCTGTCAAACACAATATTGTCTGCATTTATATTTTTATAACTGTGTGACTGGTGATTACCTTGTGGGCAAGTTTGTGCTTAGTGCAGTAAGCCGTAGATGGATATGATAAGCCTATGATAAACGTTATAAGACCTGATTGCTTCACTGGAAAATGTTACATTCAAAACCATTGGTATGGTCCACTGATTAGGAAAAGTTATGAAAAAGGCACAAGACCTTGCTTATTTATAGTCAAAAGCATTTGTTAAAGCCAAAGTCGCTTAATAATGGATTATTACTTTGTGTTACAGGCTGTAAAAAGGTATTTGTTACATGATCACAGCTGATTACTGTAGGCAAGGACTTTGGTGTTGATTTCCCCCTGCCTCCCCCACCCCCACAAACAGCCCTGGGGTGAAGATTCTAGACTGTGATATCCTTTGTTATACCTTTTTTAGAGGGTTGTATTTAGGGGTGAGTGAAATATTCAATTCCGGCTGCGGAATTGGCAGAATTTCAGCAGTTCCAGCCAAATTCCACCAATTGCCACCTGGCGGAATTATTCTCCTTCAAGGCTCCCGAACGTTAAGTTTGCGAACACAAGCGAGATTTGGCATCCCCCAGCATGATTTCTGGTCGCTAGGAGGACACCCAGTGAGACTTTTCTAATGCGAAATGCGATCCCAATGCTAAATCACAGAGCATGCAGAGCATTATGCCTATTTTTGCCCATTTGCAGAACTCTTCAGAATCTCAGGGAGTTTTTATGTAACTGCGGAACGTAAAGTCAAATTTCACGAGTTCCGCCTGCCGTGCTGTAGTTTGTTATGGCAGCTGTAATTCTGTATGTTTGTATTTTATAACTGTATACAGTATAGTTGCTAGTTTATACATTCCTCAGTAAACATTATTGGTTATTGTGAAAAGGCAAAAGGTTAAAGGTAGATTCCATATGTTTGGTCAGTAGCAAGTAGCCCTGACTCATTTGTAGTCTAAATAATATGTTGAAGGCAATAGGCTTTTAATGGTGCATTGTTATTGTGTGGAAAAAGCAGTTCCTGTAGCCAACCTTCTGACACTGCTTTGCCGTTAGTCGCCTCTCATACCATTCGAAGATTACCAAATAAAGAGGCGAGCGCTGGAAACTGGAAAGCGGGAAAACAAGGTTTAATTCCGTCGGAACAGAACACGTCAGATCAGACAAACGGGGTATTGTCTCGAGGTGCTCTCCCTGCATCTCGGTGGCCTTGTCTCTTATACACAGGTTTATGACTTTTATTATAGTTTATTACATATGGCATATTCTTGCAAATGCTTTGATGTAAGGAAAGACATCCTCGGAATCCCCGCTCCAGGCCCGTTCCCACACATATCTACAGTGGAAGTCCCCACCCCAAACTCAGCAGGTTATGACTATCGCGCAGCTGGACATTCCGCTGGTTCCCGGAATGTGGGGTGGAGACATTGATTAATCTTAGCTCCTTTGAAGAGAGTTGAATTTTACAGTAGGGGCAATACACTACATCCCCACGGCTAGGTGATGGCCTGGGATCAGTTTAGACAATCTGGCACGGAGGAAGGGGGTTATCAAAGGATTTGTGGTCATGAAAGGGATGGAGGGAGGTGTTGGTTTGGTACGGGATGTGGTTCCGAGGGAGGGCTGCGCTGAAGGGGTGGTTTATGGCCCGGGTATGTGAGTGCGGTGCGGGGGCTGTCAGTGCGCGGGGGATTCTTGCGAAGTCAGAGAGACGCGCTGGTGATTGGCAATGGGTAGAGAGGCCATGGTACGCAAAATGGCTGTCGCTTACACACATGTATGGGCCTAGAAAAGGGACAAGATGGCGCTGATAATGTTCACGCTGCAAACTAGATTTTAACAGTCCTCCCTTTTAACATATCTAGCCAGCTTGTCAGTCTGTATTTATCCCCTTTATGTTACGGACTTCCACTTCGTATAAAGCTTTCATTCGTTCAGCTTCAAAGTCCAGAGTCTTAGGGCAGATACAGTTCGCAAAAAATGAGCACAGAGGTGGCAAGCATTGAATACCCAGGCAGAATCCACATATTATTACAATTGGGATCAATATGATCGTAAACAACCTCCACCCCCAGTCTTTTACAGTACTCCAGAATCAGCTCCCAAACGACCATCCGTCTTGCTCTTGATGAACCTCTGAGGAGAGTCTGTGGAGATGTTCAATTGCCTTGTAGACTGAGGGCGAGTTGTCCGGCACGTAGGTGCAGCAGCTAGATCCGATAATGCGGCATGCTCCTCCACGATCAGCTAGAACCACATCTAGAACAAGGCGGTTTTGAAGAGCCACCAGGCGGACTGCCTGAAGCTCGGCTGTGTTGTTCATGAGGATGCCAGCTGTGATGTTCATAGTGGTTTCAACTGCCTGGGTCTAATGTCAGATGGCACGACTTTTCGCCATCGGGCCCCAAAATGGAACGAGTCCCTTTACTGCGTCTAGGAACTGTGCTCCAGTGGAGCCTGCTTGTTCAATGTCTTTTGCTCGCTTTTGTCGGTGATGGTTTGCTGGTGCCACGTATGTCGGAGGAAGGGCAAAGGCGATGTAACAGGTGCCTTCCCAGCCCTTTGGGAGCCAGGTGTAGGCTTTGGTTCCACAGACTAAGTACATATTTGGGGAGGCAACAAAAGAGGGTGGATCGTTGTGTGCAGGGTCTTTGTGGTGTGGCAGGAGCTGTAACCCACTGATTTTGTTCCATGACCTTCAATTCAGGTAAGGCCTGAAACATTCACCACAGATAGGGCCACAGTCAGTGTGGCGGCAGTTCGCTTCCGGAGATAAGAAAAGGTGGGTCTGGCTGGATTGTTGAACACCTGCCTTTCGATTCGTTCCTTTTTAGGGATGTTCATTTGAAAGGTGGTGTTGGATGTCAAAGGGCAAAAGGGAGCAGAAGTTTTTCCGGTCTTATTCAGCCAGAACTCATTGTAGAAGACTGGAATAGTTTCGCCAGATGTTGCATTGTCCTTGTGACTCTCTTGCAAGAGTATCAGCCAGGCAAGGCAGGACCCATGAACGGAAAAAGGCGAGGGGATGAAAGGGATAGAGTGTTCAGTTGCATGTGGTAGCAGCCCACAGATCCAGCAGTTCGTGGCATTGGTAGCAAGGTTGTGTTGGTGTAGCAACTGCACGAAGGAATTGTTCCAGAATTCCTTGCATCTTTCTCGGAGCTGGGGTGAAAATGAAATGAGATAGTGTTCTCTCTTGGTGGTGGTTTGCACAGTGGGTATCAAAGTCTCATGGGCGGGTGCACTTTCTTCCACGATCCAGAAGGTGGCCATGAGGGGTAGGCAAAAGAGAAGAGCGATGAAAAGGGCAATTGTCTTTGAGTTATGCATTTTGTCAGTCTTTGGGTCTTTGTAGTGGGTCTTCGGATGTCCGGTTGCTTCCATCACCTTCATGTTGGGCGCTTCCATCATCTTCTTGTTGGGAGCTTCCATCATCTTCTTGTTGGGAGCTTCCATCACCTTCAAGAGGCTCGGTGACGGGCAAGACCACAAACTTAGTCTAGCTTCTCTCCTGATAACCTTAGTAGTGTTAGGCTACCGCTCTGAGATTTTTGACTTAGTCAGTGGTCTGCTTGGCCGAAGCACTCTCCTTTTGACGCAAGTTGTACCCTTCTCTGGATGGCACAGTTCTGGAAATTCTGTCAACTCAAGTGTCTCTGTGTCAGGGTAGCAACTCAGGGATGGTCTGTCTTTGTTCAGGAGCTCTTCTTGGGTGTCCACGTCTTCTTTTGTTATCCGGGTCGGTGATATCTTCTTGCAGTGATGCGCATGCAGCCAATTTCGTTTCCCTTCCACTCGGAGTGCAGTTCGGGTGGTGATCAAGACTTGCCAGGGGCCCTTCCACCTGGGTTCCAGACTCTTCGTCCTTTGGAAATTTCGAATCAAGACGAACTCTCCGGGCTGGATGTCTTGTCCGGGGCCCCTGGATGCGTCTGGTATGGCTTGCTGCACCTGTTGGTGGATAACAGTTAGCGTTTTTGTCAAGTTATGTAGATAATCAGACATTAGGATGTCCGGTACATCATGTATAGATGTTGGCTTTGGTGCGGCCCAGATATTCATGGGTCGGCCAAAGACAACCTCATTTGGGGTCAGGTGGTGTTTGGTAGGAGTGGAGCGCATTGATAGCAATGCCAGTGGAAGGGCGTCTGGCCATTTCAGTCCCGTGGTGGCAACTATCTTTGCTAGCTTGAGCTTCAGTGTGGCGTTATGTCGTTCTACTAGGCCTGCCGATTGGGGGTGGAAGACTGCATGAAATTTTTGTTTTACACCCAACCCTTTCAAGATAAGTTGGATAACTTCGGCTACGAAGTGGGGGCCGTTGTCGCTCCACAAAATTCGACAAAGGCCATAACTTGGGAAGAATTCTTTAAATAACACCTTTGCGGTAGTGATGGCGGTATTGTCTCGTGTGGGATAAGCTTCCACCCATTTGCTGAATGCACACACAATGACGAGTACGTATATTAGACTGTGGCATATCTCTAGCTGAATGTAGTCCATTTGGAGGACTTCGAAGGGATGATCAGGGACCCTAAACCCTCCCCGAGGTACCACAGTTCCTTTCCCTGGGTTATGTTGCAGACATATCAGGCATTGTTGAACCAAGTGTTTTGCTGCGTCTGCTATCTTGTCGTTGTGCCAAATACTGGTAACAAGTTCAGTCATGGGGGCAGATCCTATGTGTGCCGGGGAGTGTGTCATGGTCAGTATGGGGATCAGATAGGAATTGGGTAACAACCATTTGTTTGCGTCTTTCGTCCGCCAGCAGCCTTCATCGTCTTTCAGTCCCACCCGTGCCCATTCAGTCAGTTTGTGTGGTGTACTGGCCGTTTGAATGTCCCTAATAGTCTCCCTAGCGTGCTTCCACTTTTCTGCTTGTGACCTGGTCACATACATGCGTGTTGTCGTCCTATTCTCGGCCGTGGTTCGGGCAGTGATGTCAGCCAGTGCGTTCCCCTGCCCTACAATGTCTGTCACCCTTTTGTGTGCCTGGCACTTGATCACAGCTAGTTGTTTGGGGAGGAGGGCGGCTTCAGTCAGGGCGGAGACTAGATCTCCGTGTAAGATCGGTGTGCCATGTGAGGTCAAGAATCCGCTTTCCTTTCATAGAGCCCAAAATGGTGAACCACCCAGAAGGCATACTGGCTGTCGGTGTATATGTTGCCCGTCGTTCCTGCGGCTAAGATACATGCTTGTGTGAGGGAAATCAGTTCTGCCGCCTGTGCGGATCGTTGTGTAATGCGAGCTGTCTCAACTACTGTTCAGGCTGTGGTAACTGCATAAGCAGCTGAAGTGGTGCCATCGGGGAGTTTGATGCATGAGCCGTCTACCCATAGCTCTCCGTCTGGTTCTGGGAAGGCAGTGACTCGGAGGTCGGCTCTACCCCTCATCTGTTCGTCCGTGAGGGTCACACAGTCGTGTACAGGAGTTACATTGGGTTCGTTATCAGGTAGGGGTAACAGGGTGGCTGGATTCAGGGTGGTGCATTGTTTCAATGTTATGTGGGATGCCAGTAGAGTCAACTCGTATCCAGTCAGTCGTGCACTAGTCAGATGTTGAGCCTTAGTCTGCCTCACGAGGGTGTCAACCGAGTGGGGTACTAACACTGTGAGGGGGTATGAAAGCACGATTCCTTCACTCTGTCGAATAGAGACAGCAGCGGCGGCTACAGCTCGTAGACAGGCAGGCAAGGCTCTGGCAACGGGATCAAGAGTGGCAGAGAAGTAAGCGCAAGGGCGTTGTTTGGGACCGATGGATTGAGTTAGAACAGATAAAGCGCATCCCTCCCTTTCGTGAGTGTAGAGGGAGAAGGGCTTGGAGTAGTCTGGGGTTCCTAGAACTGGTGCTGAGCAAAGGGCATCTCGTAATTCTTTGAAGGAGGATTGGCATTCGGGGGTCCAAGGGAGTGGCAAGGGAACATCTGTGGCCAGAAGGGAAAGTAAGGGCTTGACAATAAGGCTGAAGTTTGGCAACCGTTGTCGACAGAACGAGGTGAGGCCTACTAGAGAGCGGACTTGCTTCTGGTTCTTAGGGACGGGTGTTTCCAAAATGGTCTGAATTCTGTCGGGCGTACGTTTCCTCCCGTCTTTGGACAAGAGGTGACCTAGGTATGTTACTTGGGGTTAGCAGAATTGCAATTTCTTCCTGGAGACCTTGTGACAATTCTCTGCGAGGAAGTGTAGGAGTTGGATGGTAGCTGTGACTGCCAGTGGAGTGGTGTCGGCTGCCAGAAGGATATCATCTACGTACTGTATTAACACCACTCCATCCGGTAGCTGAACTGCATCTAGCTGTCTTTTGAGGGCCTGACTGTAGATGCTGGGACTTTCAGTGTAGCCTTGGGGTGCTCTACAGAATCTGTACGAGCGGTATTTCAGGGTGAAGCCGAAGAGGTAGCGACTGTCTGGGTGGATGGGGATAGAAAAGAAAGCATGCTTGAGATCAATTACAGTAAAGGTGGTGGCGGTGGACGGAATCAGGGTCAGAATGGTGGTGATATCAGACTACGGGGTACTGAGGCACGAATACTTTGTTAACCTCTCGTAGGTCGATGATGAAGCGGTACGCTTTCTCATCACCCTCACCTTGCTTCTTTACAATGGGTAGGATGGGGCTGTTGCAAACATTACTGACTACTTCCTCTACCACACCTGCATCCACTAGGGACTGGATGATCTTTACCAATGCCTTCTCACCTTCGGGTGATATCCGATACTGTGGGAGTTTTGGGAGCGTAGCGTCCTGTCGTACAGTCACATGCACAGGGTCAATCATCATGCGTCCTACGTCTGAGTCGGTCTTTGCCCACAAGTACAGGGGTAATGTGTCAAGCAGGGATGTGTCGGTATCGGTCATACAGAACATGCGTCGTGTGGGACAAGGTCTGAGCAGATTAGGGTTGTCGTACAGAATGACTCGAACTCCGTCCGGTGAGCATCTAATGGTGGCTCGGAAATGTTTCAACAAATCAAGACCCATAATGGCATCGGGGGTGTTGGAGGAGAGCAGAAATGTTGTGTCAGTGGTGTTGTTTTCCAAGTCAAAAGAGATCGGTTTGGATAAGGGACTAGTGGAGGGCGTTCCATCAAAACCTATTGATGTGATGTGTGAGCCAGACAAGGGTGCCCTCGGAATCAGTCGTTTAGATAACGCACTACGTGTTGCTCCGGTGTCTACCAGAAATGGAGACGTTGTGCCTAGGACCTTAGCGGTGACGTAAGGGCCTTGCTGGTCAACAAAGAGCTCGACTGGATCCCTCCCTTGCCCTTGGCAGTCCTATGCAAAGTTGTAAGCGTTATCTTAGTCAGACTGTTGGCATTGGTTCTGTCGGGGACGGTCAAGTGTGTTCGGTCTACCGGGCCTGTTGTCGTTTGCGTCATTAGCGTACCCTCGTCCTCTATTCCTCGGTCCATTTGCTGAATCCCTCACCTCCTTATTTGTATTCATTTCTAGAAGGACCGAGCACTGAGATTTCCAGTGTCCGAATCCCTTACAGAACCCACGTTGGTTCTCATCTAAATCTTTCCGCCCAGTGTAAGGCGTGGACGTGCGATCTCTAGGAGGTTGGTTTCTAGGGGCATTCGATTGATAATTTCCCTTGTAGGGTTCCTTTCCTATAGTCACCCCTTGTAACTGTGCAATCATGACCCTTTCCTTTAGGTCCTTTTTCTTTCTTTCTGATGCCCTATCATTCTCGTTCTTCTGATGTTCGTAATAATGCGCCATCTGAAGAATAGCCGCAGGTTTGGAGGCTGCCCAACTACTCTCACTGGTCTGTAGTTTCTGTGAGACTTCCTGCAGCAGACCCTAAACGTAATTTTGGACGAACAGATGATGTCCGGTTGCAGTAGTCATGTCCTGGCCACTATAATCGGAGAACGCCGTCTCGAACCGGGAGAAGTACTCTGAGACATCTTCCTGAGGTTTCTGGCGGCAAGCCGTTACTATCGACCAGTCCACCTTCTTTTCTGGGATCAGGGTCTTTAATTTCTGGACAATTTTGTCCGGGAGTTCTAAAATGGCTTTTAAGGATTTTTGTCCCGGGTCTCGCTGCTTATCTAGGCCATCGAGTTATATCCAAGTTTGTCCGAACAGCTCAAGGTGGTCGACTTTCCGGATTTGCTTCCACACATCAGCTGGCAGACATAGCCCGAAAAACAAGTTGATGTCTGCTAGGGTCATAATTGTCGATCCTAAGGCTGTACCTAGTTTAGTGTAAAAGGCAGTGGGGTTCTTCTGTTAGTCTGGCAAGGATTTTCGGAAGGTCAGGATGTCTTGTCGATCCCATGGTTGGTAGACCCAGTTATATACCACCCATCCCTTTGCATCTTGATGATTAATGGCGTTGTGTGTTCCCTGACCTCGTGGGGGGACCCAGTAGGGAGTGGCTTTCTTTATAGGCATCATCGTGTCAATCTTCTCTGTTTGGGGTTCAATAGTCTTAGCTACCTACCTTTGTTCGGTGAGGTGGCGGAAAACTTCAAGCGTATGTGAGAAGAGGTCCGTCACATCACACTCACTTTCATCTCCAATATCAACTTCCTATACAAGACTGCAAGGCGTTCAGGGATTTTATTCTGATATCTCTCCTCATAGGCAGTGAGGGTGTGATAGCAAAATCGTACGACAAAGTGTCGTCTATGGCTATCGGTATATGATTTATACATATCCAATATGTGCTCTTCGCTTTCTTTCCGTTCCACCAGTGTTTTCACTAATTTATCAATCCCCGCTCGTTCACTTTTGCTTAAACGGTTCATTCTCGTGGAATCTTTTCTTTTAGCTTCGGATTAGTCTATCGTTTCTGCGGATGCTATGCTTAGTACAAGAGGCTCGGCCGGCGCAGAGACCGTAGAGTCCGAGGCCCTGGCACTACCTTCACTTGGGTTTGGGGGTTGTGGGTGCGGCACTAAAGAATGGGAGGGAGCATAAGGAGGGGGCATATAGATGATTGGGGGACCTAATAATAAATCATTGTTTGCTTTTTGCTTTGAGGGTAGCTCGGGGTAGAGCGTGGAGGGTGTTCTAACAGGGCACTGGCCCAATGTTTCGGATTCTCGTTCTTTCTTAACTTTCTCTCTCTTTGATCTCTTCTTCTAGTTTTCTACCAGCTAGGTGAGCTGCCTTCCGTAGCTCTTTTTCTGTCTTTGCTTCGTCTCTCTTTTTACGTTGCGTTGCTCCTTTGTGCCACATGCCGAGACTATCAAGCATGGTTTTATGTCTACGAAGGGCTATTTCTAGAGCTTCTATCTTATTTATATCAAAAGATCCTATCAGGGGCCATTGACTTTCTCGATCTTTCTTGGTATTTTTATGCCATAGTTTACTATAGGCTACGGCCACTAGTCCATATTTCGTGAACATGTCCTTATTAGGGGTGCCTTCCAGTGGAGCTGGATGATCTACCTCTAATAAACGGTCCAATCAGTGGGGAGAAGATAGGCATGATGTATATCAGTCAAAAAGATTTCAAACAATAGTGGACAAAGGTCCGCACTACCTATGCTTCGCTACTTGCAAAGACTAGACAGAATATATCTATTCTACGTTATTTGCAAATAGGGAATATCTCAAGAGAACCAAAATCCAAACAATCAATCAGTGGGGAGAAGATAGGCGCGGCGTATTATCAGCCCTTACCGATATGGACAAAAAGTCAGCGCTACCTATCCTTCACTATCTGCAAAGGGAGAGAGAATATTTCTATTCTTCACCGTTTACAGGCAGAGAATGTCTCAAAAAGCAATCAATATTGTTAACCAAGGTTAAGCAATGCAATCAATGAGTAATACTAGTATTTCCAAACAATCATTTCACAATTTGTCGTGTTACACGACCTTACCCGGACCGTATGGACAGTTTCCCGTCTTCCACTTCCAGCGCCCAATCATCCTCTATTCTCCATTGTTGCCGTGGCACTCCTGAGCGTTCCCAGTCAGGACCGTAGATCACTCGACAGAGGTCTGTTGGGAACCGGTGAAGTTCGGATGATCGGCTGCCAGACGAGGGTCTAGCGCGCAGGAGCTCTTTCCGATCGTTGCAGTCGTTCACTCTGTCGTCAGGACCTCTCCCACTGGATCCATGTGTCGCTGATGGGCCCCACGCTTGGGAACGCCAATTGTGGAAAAAGCAGTTCCTGTAGACAACCTTCTGACACTGCTTTGGCGTTAGTCGCCTCTCATACCATTCAAAGATTACCAAATAAAGAGGCGAGCGCTGGAAACTGGAAAGCGGGAAAACAAGGTTTAATTCCGTCGGAACAGAACACATCAGATCAGACAAACAGGGTATCGTCTCGAGGTGCTCTCCCTGCATCTCGGTGGCCTGGTCTCTTATACACAGGTTTATGACTTTTATTATAGTTTATTACATATGGCATATTCTTGCAAACCCTTTGATGTAAGGAAAGACATCCTCGGAATCCCCGCTCCAGGCCCGTTCCCACACATATCTACAGTGGAAGTCCCCACCCCAATCTCAGCAGGTGATGACTATCGTGCAGCTGGACATTCCGCCGGTTCCCGGAATGTGTGCGATCGATCGGATCTCATGGTGTGGAGACATTGATTAATCTTAGCTCCTTTGAAGACGGGTGAATTTTACAGTAGGGGCAATAAACTACATCTGCAGGGCTAGGTGATGGCCTGGGATCAGTTCGGACAATCGGGCACGGAGGAAGGGGGTTATCAAAGGATTTGTGGTCATGAAAGGGATGGAGGGAGGTGTTGGTTTGGTACGGGATGTGGTTCAGAGGCAGGGCTGCGCTGAAGGGGTGGTTTATGTCCCGGGTATGTGAGTGCGGGGGCTGTCAGTGCACAGGGGATGCTTGCGAAGTCAGAGAGACGCGCTGGTGATAGGCAATGGGTAGAGAGGCCATGGTACGCAAAATGGCTGTCGCTTACGCACACATATGGGTCAAGAAAAGGGACAAGATGGCGCCGATAATGTTCACGCTGCAAATTAGATTTTAACAGTGTACTGTGCCAAAGCTGGTAGGAACATATTTTTTTGCATGGAATCTCACAGATTAATAGAGTAGGTAGTGATTTTGGTGTATGTGACCCCTTGAAACTAAAATTATGGGGATGAAAATCTCTATGATCCCTCTCCAGAGGGATTTAATGTTGTTTTATAAACTGTAATTTTGTTCAGTTTTGTAGTTTTATTATGATCTATACAGAGCCACTGGAATTATGCATCAGGAGAGGGACAATTTAGGCAGCAGGTTGAATAAATAATGCAGCAAGAAAAGGCAAATTATGTCGCATAATAAAGTACAGTTTGTATTAGTTTTTAGAAATTTTCAAACTGTTTGAGGTAGTAACAAAACTTTTTTTTGTTAGAATATGCAGATTATGCTGCAGATGATGCATTATGTGGCAAATGCGGCAAATCTATAATTATGTGAAAATTGCAGCAGCTGCTCAATCGCACAATTCCAGATGCTCTGGGTTTATCTTGTGGAAAGGCTTATTCTCAGTACTGTAGATCTTAGTTGATTATGGTAACATGCCAATATTAAATCTATATGCCTGATTGGCTCCTGGGAAAAAGTTATTTCAGATGCCATAAGTCTTGTCTGTTTATTTTGAAGACCTAGGAGTGAGTGATACATTCTGCTCCACCTAGCAAAGCTACGCCAACCGTGGCTTGTGCATGGCTCTCTGATGGTCCGTTGGCAAGCGTGAGCGAGAATCGGCGCCCCTTAGTGCGATTTTTCAGGCACTAGGACAGCACCCGGTGAGATTTTCTCTATGCAGGTTCTTGCGACTGTTCTCAGTGAAAAAGCTGAAATTTGAATAGAAAATCTACTTGAGTGGCAGTAAAGAAGCAGCACCCTCTGGCATGCCGCTTAGTGCCGTTTGCGCTGATTATGCAGCACAGAATAAGCTGCCGGAACTAAAAAGTGTGATGTGCTGATTCCACCTGCTCGCAGAACTCTGCAGAATCTTGTGGAGTTGTTGTGTAACTCTGTGGAATTCCACAGAGTTAAACTCCACGAGTTCTTCCCACCCCAAGTTATGACCTTGGTGGTAGGCCTGATTTAGTCATCATGAAACACATGTTAAAGACAATAGGCTTTTATAGGTTGGGTTACTGTTGCACTGTGTTAAAGCCTGAAGGTATGTATTTTGTTAAATGAGATCTCACAGGTTTCTTTTTTAGGCAAATATGTAGGTGTTGATCATACCATTTGGCAAATCCCAGGGATAAAATCCCTGTGGATGGCTTATCAAGCTTAGTTGGGTGGCATGGTCGTTACAAATGTATGCATACGTACAGGAATAATTTCCTAGAGTTAGAGGGGTTTTGGGTTAGCCCTGTTCTGACATTAGTCTTGATAAGTGACATTTACTCTCCGGTTTCTTTCCTGACTGCATTCAGCACACTTCTGCCATTGGTACTCTTGCCCTGTGAATGGCTATGTGTCAGATCCCGTATGCAAATCCACCCCAAAATGAGTTTGCTTGATTTAAAAGGCTGGTGTGACAGTCCTTTCGGTTTTCATTTTCTTCGATTTGTAGGTCCCGAAATCCTTTAGTTCCTTCTGTTTTTTTTCTTTAACTTTTTTTAACGCATGCTACAGCTCTAAAGACAGTGCTAGCGGGCTGCTTGTTACCTGCAAATGTCATCGACAGTACGCTACATCCCTTGCAGCTACTGCACTTAAATCAGACAACTATCTTGGAAGGGTATTGGCCGAAGTCTTTCATTGTTAATTGTTAATGCAAGCATATGCTAACCATGTTCAGGTGACATCGTGGTTTTTTTTCTCTACTTTTATTCTATTTATTTTAAGTATGTTATTGAGTATATTTGTTTTATTGTAGTTGTATAAGGGGATGCATGCATGAATTAGTAAATGGGTAGATAAATGCAAGAGTGTAATGATGAGGGATAGAGTGCAAGTGTAATGACTTATTGAGTGCCCAAACCCATCAAACACACTGTGCATAGCCTAAAACATTCTACCATGCATTTCACGCTTCTAGCACGTAAGTCTCTGTATACTCTGGCCACATTGCTATTAAACCGCTTACATACCGCTTCACTTTTTTTTATTAAGTTTGTAAGCATATTAAATAGTGTGTGAAAAGTTTATGGAGTACCAACTGTTGCAACGTTTTAGGTTTCACCTGCACAGTCCTAGCATTTGGTTTGTGAAATCTATTGTTTTTAATATATCTTAAAAGGGACTTAAGATATTCACTTTTTATTGGTCCTTATGCTGGTCAGTTTACTTACCTCAGTTTCTATTTGGCTGTAGCTTGTTCTCCCTTCTGTATCTCTTCTAAGTTTCCTGTGGCCTAACTACTCGTTTCCATCCATGTTGGTGTTTCAAACCTTTTTTCTTTTGATTAACGCTGCATACTGGTTACTGTTTACATTTTGTTATCTTTTCCTCTAAACATCTAATATTGCTATATTTTGCTGCTAAACTGGCAATCACAATTGCAGTTACCTTGCAGTCAAAAGGAACTGGATTTAAACTGTGCAGCGACACTGGGACCAAAATCTCTAGGCACACCGTTGAACCCCTAATATTGCTATATTTTACTACCGAACAGGCAGTCACACGTGCAATTACCCTGCAGGCACGAAGGTCATGGTTACAACGTTGCAGCAGATTCAGTGACACCGGGACTGTTAGAAATGGGGGTCTCTAGTAGGGACCCTTACTTCTATTCAGGGTAAGGAGATTACACACTTTAGATAACCCCTGCTCACTCTCTTAGTAGCTTGGAACTAGTAGACAGGCTTATCCCAAAGACAATGTGTAAAGTATTTGTATCCCAAACACACAATAACCCAGTGAAAATATCTGAAATGGACACCACACCAGTTTTGAGAAATAAAGTATCTTTATCTAAACCAAACAAGACAAAAACGAAAAAAATCCAATAAATCAAAGTGTCACTTTTAAAAGGGTTACTTCAAAACTAGAACTTGTAGCAACAATATAGCTCCACTTGGAGTTATTACGATGTTGTGACAGGCAGAAATCCAAAGTACAGCATCTATCTTGAGGTGCGCGGGTCGAGCACGGAGTCACATGGACCACCAAACAACAGTACCTTGGAAACGGTGTTATCAGAAGATGCACGGGGTAGTGGAGGTGAGGTGTCAATGGCGAAGCTGGTTACTTTCTGCCTCGGGTGAGGCAGGGAGTTGAGGAATTGAGGCGTTGAATCCAGGATTGGGTAAGTTAGACACCGTCTGTGATGAGTCCGTTCTAATGAAGCGATGCGACGTCGAAGAGTTAGTGGAGTCACCCTCGGATATCTGCTCTGTGAAAACATGATGCTGACCGTGACCCCGTTGGTGCAAGCGCTGGTGTCGGGAAGGGTGATAACTGCAGGCGTCGGAGCTGCAGTGCAGGTGGGGCGTTGCATCATTCACTGAACAAGCGGTGGCCATGGTGCAGGTCGCAGCGTCACTGGTGTCTGCGTTGATGGCGTCTGAGTCGTTCTTCTTGCTTTGCAACACCAACATCAGAATTCTCAGGACCCATGAACTGGAATTGCCACCCTTTTAAATACAGGAGTACACATAGAAGTCCAGGTGCTGGTCAGTGGGTGAAGGTGAAGTCTTTGTGGCCCCCCTGAGACTTCCGAACAGGAGGCAAGTACACACAAGCCCTTGGAGATTCTTCTTCAAGCAGGTTCACTGCAACATTTGAGTCTTTGTCCTCTCCTTGGCTGAAGCAGCAACTTAAGGCCAAAATACAGCAAAGCACACACAGCAAAGGGGCAGTATTCCTCCTCACAGCTCTCCAGCTTTTCTCCTTGGCAGAGATTCCTCTTGAGTCTAGAGTGATCAAATTATCTGGGATTTAAGGTCCAATACTTATTCCCTATTTTCTCTGTTTTCTTTGTGGCAAGGGTCTCCGAGCCCAGTCCAAAGCAGTTTTGTTTTCTCTTGTCCAGCTTCCCTACAGGAGATGCGGACAGCATTGTGCAAAGAAGATGCAGCCTATTAGGGTGCTAGTGAAGACTCCTCCCACCACTGCAAATGCAGACCCGGTCCATTCAGACCAACTAGGAGTCACCCAAGAACGGCACAACACACCTCAAGCCCCCTTGTGACTATTTAGAGTAAATGCACATCCCCAGCTCTGCCGCTCCAAAACCAGACAGCAAATACACAAACAGGCAGGCACACAGAATGGCCAAGGAAGAAAATGCCCACTTTCTAAAAGTGGTATTTTCAAACAGAATTTAAAAACCATCTTTACTAAAAATATGTTAATAAATTCTGAATTAAGAGATCCTGAACTCCATTTCTCTATCTTGTCCCAATGGAAAGTTGCACTTGTAAGATGTTAAAGTGTAGCTCCCCTGTGAATCTATGGGACAGGTAGCTTTTCAATAGTGAAAAATTAAACACACAGTATTTATCTGTCAGGACATGTAAAACACACCAGTACATGTCCTACCTTTAACATGCACGGCACCTTGCCCATGGGGGTACCTTGGACCTACCTGAGGGGTGCCTTACATATAGGAAAAGGGAAGGTTAGGGCCTGGCAAGTGGGTACACTTGTATAAACAATGGGATTCTATCAATGTGAAGAGGTGATCATTTTTATGGTGTTTTTATTTGGTGAGGTACTTGGCTCTCTCTTAGGAATAGAAAGATGAGAGCACAATGTGCTTGTTAAAATACCCCTCACACACTAAAAAGTCCTTTAGTGTCATGCTTCATCATAGGGGTCTTCCCGTCCCTATAACGGGGCGGGGCGTGCTGCGACCAAACGAACTACGCGGGAGCACTTAAGTTATGACAGAGGCTATGTGTAGGTGTAGGGGTGTCAGTGAAAGTGTAGGGACCTAACAAGTGAGTGCAAGAAAAAATACAAAAAAGTTAAAAATTCCCTGGCTTAGTAGAAAAATATATTTTATTCACTTCTCTAGCTGGGAACGTTAAAAAGGGGATTGTGAGGTAGAGCAATAGCTTGCTACCTAGTCGACATGTTTCGTAAGCAGTCCCCTACTGCTTACTCATCAGGACCATATAGTGACCCCTACTACTGATAGCTCAGTTCTACAGAGATATGCCTACTGTCCTACAAACAATGCAGCAAAAATAGGCCGACTGTTTGGGCTTCAGGGCATGAGCTGGCCCGAGTGAAGCATGGTACTTTGCAATGAATACCAAAAATATTGACCTATTGCGGTCTCTGTAAAGGAAAAGGAGAAAAAGAGAGGGAGAAACCAACATAAATACGTGATTCGTACGACAATTTGACTGGTGACACAGATTATGCATGTTGCCAGGTCACATGACAGTTTAAAACTGTGCATGCAGTCACTACGGTGGCAGGTCAGAGACACATTTACATGGCTACTCATGCGGGGGGCACAACCAGTGCTGCAAGCCCACTAGTATCATTTAATTTACAGGCCCTGGAACACTCAGTGCACTTTACTAGGGACTTGCATGTAAATCAAATATGCCAAACATGGCTAATCATAATCACAATTTACACAAAAAGCATATGCACTTTAGCACTGAACATAGTGGTAATGTGTCCAGAGTTCATTAGCAAACAAGCAGGTCAGGAACAATAAAGGGAATAAGCAAAACTTTTGGGTCTAACCCTGCAAAAAGGGCTAAATCCAACATGGACCAAATGCTCTAGGATCCCTTCTATAACCAAATATTGTATTTTTGTATTTTACTACTAAACAGACATTTATAGTGCAGTTAACTTTTAGGCAATAGGGTCATATTTTGAGTGCTGTAGCAGGTGCTATGGCACCAGGTTCAAAGGGTTGTCGGAACTCCTCTGAACACCAAATATTGATATATTTTACTACTAAACAGCCAGTCACTATTGCAGTTACCTTGCAGTTAAGCGGGGCATGATTTGAATGGTGCAGCAGGTGCAGGGCCAATGTGCTGAAAAGCTCTAGGGACCACACTACACCCAGATTATTGCTAATTTTACTACTAAATATTCAGTCATAAGTGCAGTTATCTAACATGCACTAGGGTTATGATTTTAATGGTGCATTGGGTGCAGTCGCATCAGGACTTATTGTAACAAATGCCTTGAAATAAAATACAGTATTTGTTACAACATACAAACTTCAAAGTATATAGCACAATAATAAAAAATGTCACAGTGTACTGTTTAAATAAAGAAAAGTTGTAAACCATAAGTAAGACAATGCAATGACAATGCAAGTGCAAATATTTACAGTGTGCTCATTACTGTTTGTTTATGTTCATGTTTCTTTTTTTCGCAATAATCAAAAAGATGTGCCGTACAAAATAAAATAAAAAACTTTGTAAGAGAAATCTGTATTAAAACAAACAAAAAAGCCCATCTCAATAAATAATCTCTCTTTCAGTGTGTTTCTTTCAATTATATTGCTTAAATGCTCATTTGAAAAATGTAATGTTAATTTTCATGTGTTTATCTTAACAATGGACAATAACCAAACAACACCTTTTCATCTAGTTTTTGTAATCTTGTTTTTTTGGATTTGCAAACACCGCACTTATGCTGTACATTTGTTTTTACATCCACACTTTACCTATATGCCCCATAGCTGCACCACTTTCAAGCCTACTTATCAGGTATATTTTTTGTATCTTTGTCCTTCACCTTTTAACTTATCTCCACACTTTATAATACCACTAGTAAAAGCACGATATCTTGCATTTTTGTACATAAACAAGTTATAAGACTTTAACAGACTTTCTGTAGCTTATATTGTACAACTACTCAGCAAGCTACAATTTACAACAAATAAACAGCTTCCTAGTAATGAAATAGGCAAAACCTAATCATTTACTAATGCTTGTTTCAGAGTGTTCCCCCTCATGCATAGTTAGGGAACCAATTATGCATTTCCTTGTTACCTAATTGCACCCAGTAGTTGGGGTTTGCTCCTTCTGCCCTACATATTTTTTCTGTGGCAACATTTACAGACCACTTAAATAAACGCTTGCTTTAGTTAGTGTTGGCTGGCTCAAAATTTGTAATAGGTGACAACAGCAAATCAGATTGTGAGGGTTTGCCACCATACAGTTCAGACTAAAATTGGAGATGGCAGACGAGCGACTAACAAAATAGAGCAAAAGAATGGATTAAAACAGGGGTGTGTGTGAGCCCCCAGCTTCTTTAATTTATATCTTGCCGACCATGCAGAAGCACTTCAGAATGACAACTGCCACCCGCCTTCTCTGGCAAACAAGGAAATAAGATATCTTCATTATGCAGATGACATTGTCCTATTAAGCCAAATGCCAATAGGACTACAACGCAGCATGAAAGCTCTAAAAATGTATATGGACAAACAAAAATTAGAATGAAATCTGCAAAAAGCGAAAGTGGTGCGACAGGTAGACTGCAAATACAAGCCATACTCCTGGCTCATAGAAGGGAAAAAGTCGAGGTAGCCGAAGCATATAAATATCTAGGATTCAATATTGAACATCAGATGAAGTACAAACAGCACTCTGCCGCAATGATGGCAAAAGATCAATTGCTAATTTATAGTTTTAAGCTATTAAAAGGAAATTGAGCTGTCAGTCCTTTGCCCACCTGCTATCCGTAATGCGTGCCCAGTTAATGTCAACAGTTACGTACGGCACAGAATGGGGTCCTGGGGGGGGCGGCCGACCGAAGGGAGGCCTGCCCCGCCCGGGGGAATTTGGGGCCGGGGAGAGGGGGGGGGTAGAGATGGCGCCTCACGGAGACGGGGCTGGTGGTCTCGATAGCTTTTGGGCTGGGGGCGGGGCTTGGTTGGGCTTTCTTTGGGCTGGGCGGGGGTAACTGCCCGGCCACGCGGCAGAGACACCATTTTAGGTGAGGTGTCTCGGCTGCCGGGCGGGGGGTGGCGGTTTGGACGAATTTTGGCGGTTTGGAGGAATTTTGACTCTTGGGACATTGTTTCGTCAGAATGGACTTTTGGACTGTGGGGCTTGTCGTTTCACGGACTTCGCAGGAGACACGAGGAGCTCGGGTGAGCAGCATGCGGCTCCACACGACCGAGCGGATGGGCCTGTTCTGCCTGGTGCGGGCGGTCAGGCTCCCACGCGGGACTAGGTGTGGCCCGCTGCCCCTACCCGAAGGGTCCGTACGGCCGCCGGGGTTTTGTCTTGGGGCAGGGACAGAACACCTGCATGACGGACGACAGACCGACGCCAGGTTTGGGAGAGCGGCAGAGACGGTAACATCGAATTTGGGCTTGGTAATAATGCAAACCACTCTCGGTGGGCACGGGGGCACCCTTTAAAGTTTGCTGCATGTGTATTCAAGGATGGGGGAAAGGCTGCCGCATGTGTATGTGTATTCAATGATCACCCGGGGGAATGAGAGGGGGGTGGGGGAAGGCTGTCTTGCAATGGCAGCTTTGGGTTTCAAACACACGACATTGGGGTGCTTCTACAACGTCCACTTGGGTTTGTCTGCGCTGCTAGGACTAGCGTTCGTACGTTTGTAAGGTACAAAGTTTAAACGTGAATACTTGCTCGAGCACGTGCATGTGTGCAAAAGCAGGCAACGCCGTGGGCGGATCAATTTAGGCAGCAGTTATACAGTTTGATGAAGTACTGAGCTTTCATTGCGCCGAAGGTACTATACGGCAGGATGAATAGTGCATTTTGTTTTCTTTTTCTCAGATCCCGCCCCTGTCTGTTTGATTCATTGGAAAGTCCCTAACGCGTGTGTTTACCAGTTTTATTAACCTAAGTCTGGCAGCAGTGTACTGTACTTTCGCATTGATCTGGTGCCACTATTGGAAGCGGTGGGGGAGGCGGCCCGACTGGTGAGCTACGGGGGGGGACATGTTGGTTGCATTGGACGGTGCGTGGAGTACGGGATAGCGACCCACGGGGTTACATATTTGTTCCCTTCAGATACGGTTGCCGCCTGATCTGCACGTTTACACGCTGGAAATTTTGCCTTACTTTTCTGTTTACTTATGTCAGTTGCGCGAGTAACCTGATTTTAGCGCTATTGTTTGCGCACTCTTTCACTTCTATCGTCGTGGCATGACCAAAAGACGGGTTTCACTTTTGCAGCCATCTCTTAGGTACGGATCCGCAACGTTGCACTGCTTTCGTTTGATAATTACTTTTTGCGCTGACGTTCACATGAGGCCTATTGCAATTAGAGGTGTTGTATTTTCTAGCTAGCATGTTGCACATGCGCTTCTGCCTCGTCTTGTCGCGAGGTTGAGCACAAGTGGGGGGGGCGGTATACAGTGGGAAGGGTTGTGCCAATCCTGAGGATGTGCCTTGGTGGAGGTTTACGCAGAGGTCGGGACAGGCGGCCGAGTTCCAACAGCTACTTCCTGCTGCTTGCCTGATTTGTCTCGTTTGCGTGTGTTGAACAGGGGGAGGTTTTATAACGTGTAAAACCTGGCAGGTAGTTGGGCCCGTTGGCGCAAAGCGGGTTTGTTGGTGTAGCTCAGTTACTTGATGTGGACAGTCCTCTACCCTGCCACGTGTAGCATGGGGGCCTTTGAATTCCCCTATCTTCCTTGTACTAGGGGTTTCAGAACGTGAACCGTTTCTTGGCGCGAGTCCCCTTCATGCGGATGAATTTGTAAGAGCTTAAAGATCCTACGTAAGCCCAAAAATTTTACGCTTTTCCCCACCGCTGCTCGCTAAGCCCCTTTTTTCCCCATGGTTTCGTGCAGGCAGGAATCACGAATACACACACCATGTCACTGGGAACGAGCACACTTAGCCTCATGTTCCGTTTAATACTTGTGTTGAGGCAGTCTGGTGGGGCCTGTTGTGGTGCGATGCCTTTTTGGAAGGGACTGATTAGTATCGCAGCTGGAGCAGGGACATTATAGCGGACAGGTGCGTGCCATACATTGCCTTTACCCATGCCTTCCACCGGGGTGAACTACCGATGTGGTATGTTGAGGGACATTCGGGGCCTATTGGGGAATGGGACAAGTGGAACTGGGTGTCATCCTGGTCTTTTTTCCCATGGTTCCCCTCCTTGGCTTGAAGGTGTGAAGCGAATATAACTCAATAGCACAACAGGAAAGGGACCTGGACACAGGGAGCTGAATTAGGGGGCAGTAGGTAACAGAGGCCCTGGGGTGACAGCACCTGGCACACAATACGATTGGCAATAGCCCAATGCTCGGCACAGTGCATCCGTTGATTAGCAGAGTTCATTCTTACTGGAATGGGCAGGAGTGTGTATTCAATTATGTGGGAACAGGGGCACTTGGGTGCAGCCGGTAATGTCAGTGCTAGGTAGATCCAAGGCCACACATGAGCAATTCCGACCATGGGGTTAGTTTTAGGTTTTGGTTGGTGTACATAAGTAGTACCCGTGGAAAAGGGATGGGGTCTCACTGGAATGTAGTCCCAGGTGGTGATGCAGCTGGAAAACATTTGGCGGGGAAGTGTTTGCATGGGCACAAATATAGGCAAATATTTAATCAAACTGGGTATTTGTCTGACAGGAGGACAGGGAGGGGGCACAAGGGGAGGGGAACAATCGGCAGATGCACACCGCCTCATCGGTGGATCACATAGTATACGAACATCAAGTGTTGAGGAAAGGCTTTCCACATTTCAAAGGGTTTTCGGGATGGCTTGTTCAGACACTCAGTACACCTGGATCATCCCTAGCATCGGCTACATGTAGATTACGGAGCACAACCACTGTAAGGTATAATAGCTGACCTTGTCGTCAGTTAGGTTTAAGGGACTCAGATTAAGGACTCAGATTAATGCAAAAAGTTTTTCATTTGGCATAGAAATCCTTTGAAGTCTGGGTTTGTTGAAACGAGGAGTACTTTTGGGGGTCGGCCTAGGTGCAGGTTGGGGAGCTCGAGCGGACGGTACAGGCGTTATCGGCGTGAACGGGGACAGCAGCGCGGTTAGGCCGCGGGCATTTCAAGTGGTGTGTCGGTGAGCGGTACGTTCTTTGCAGTGGGCTTTTTCCTGGCGGACAGGCTCTGGGGGTGACGCACTGTGTGGAGGACTTTTTCCGGGGCGCCAGGGAGGAGGCACGGTCCCATGTCGGTGTGGCATTCTCCGATTGAGCTCGACTCCGTGGCCAGGGAGCACGCCCGCCGGAGGACAGGGGGGGTCGCAGCGCGCGGGGGGGATCTGGCGTGGGACGGTGACGCTGCCGGGTCGGGGGCTGCAGGGTATGGTCGGTGATGGGGGGAGTTGGGGGGCACTGCGGCAGGGGGTTTCTTCCTGGCGGACAGGCTCTGGTGTGGGACACGCATCCGGAGGGCTTCTCTCTGGGGGGACGGCCGGCTTCAGCGGACTGCCGGCAGGCGCTGGGCGGTTTCTCAGGCCTGCTGTTGACAAGGGGGGGGCCTGGGCGCCAGAGAGGGGGCACGGCCCCGGTTCAGTGCGGCATACCTCGTAGGGAGCTCGATTCCGCTGTCAGGAAGCACGCCCCGGGATGGCAACGGAGGGCATGGCTCTATGCATTGGTGTCGGAGGGCATGGCCCTATACGAGGGTGACGGAGGGCATGGCCCTATACGAGGGTGACGGAGGGCAGGGCCCTATACGAGGGTGACGGAGGGCATGGCCCTATACGAGGGTGACGGAGGGCATGGCCCTATACATTGGTGACGGAGGGCATGGCCCTATACATTGGTGACGGAGGGCATGGCCCTATACATTGGTGACGGAGGGCATGGCCCTATACATTGGTGACGGGGGGGCATGGCCCTATACATTGGGACGGAGGGCATGGCCCTATACATTGGGACGGAGGGCATGGCCCTATACATTGGTGACGGGGGCATGGCCCTATACATTGGGACGGAGGGCATGGCCCTATACATGGGGACGGAGGGCATGGCCCTATACATGGGGACGGAGGGCATGGCCCTATACATGGGGACGGAGGGCATGGCCCTATACATGGGGACGGAGGGCATGGCCCTATACATTGGGACGGAGGGCATGGCCCTATACATTGGGACGGAGGGCATGGCCCTATACATTGGGACGGAGGGCATGGCCCTATGGTCAGGGGGGGGGACGAAGGCATTGACCTGACAGCACTGTGTTTGAGGGGGACCCGCAGCACGTGTATGGTTGGGGGGGTGTGGGCCTGCCGGCTGGGTCATGCGGCAAGTCCGGGTTTTAAGGGATGGGGAGTCCTAGGGGGGGGGTCGAGGACCGTTAGCACGTCCCTCGAGTGGCGGTTCTTCCTAATATATGGGGGAAGAGTAGGAGAACTGTTTGGATTAGCGGGGGGTAGGTCAAGCATAATAAAGTATTTAGCCAGGTGGAGAGGCAAATTGACGTTATGCTAATTGTTACTGTTTGTGGATTGTGGGAATCAGTTAGGGGAGGGGGTGGGGGTGAGGCAGGAAATTACATATTTATGAGGTTTAGATTGTGCGGCGCAGGCCAAGGATGTGATTGTGTAGGATGCACCTGCTTCCAATAAAGCTGCCTTTATCACACTTACATTACGTCTCGAGTCGGTGCTTTCTCCCCCCCACCCCTTTCCCCAATGGGCCCCAATGGGGTCCTGGCGGGGGCGGCCGACCGAAGGGAGGCCTGCCCCGCCCGGGGGAATTTGGGGCCGGGGAGAGGGGGGGGGTTAGAGATGGCGCCTCACGGAGACGGGGCTGGTGGTCTCGGTAGCTTTTGGGCTGGGGGCGGGGCTTGGTTGGGCTTTCTTTGGGCTGGGCGGGGGTAACTGCCCGGCCACACGGCAGAGACACCATTTTAGGTGAGGTGTCTCAGCTGCCGGGCGGGGGGTGGCGGTTTGGACGAATTTTCCCTCCCTCCCTCCCCAGGCCATGATTCAGGGGGGTCCCCACGGGCAGGCATCACCCTTTACGGTGGGGCGTCCGTTGCGGGGGATTGGGGGTTTTGGGGATCCTGGGCATGGTTTTTGTTGGAGGCTGGTGCACATAGAGGCTTTGAAAGGGGTGATGAGTGTTTTGGACGTTACATCTGGGTGTCCTGAGGCTCAATCCTTTTTGTATGAATAGTATCGGAGGAGTCCGGGCTTTGTGGATAATTGCTCTTTATTTGTATAGATAAAAACGTAGACAGCCGACACGTGTGTCGCCCGGTGGTGAATGCGCCAGGGCTTTTTCGAGGCTGTTTACAATGTTTTGTATTCGGTGCAAGAAGGGGGTTTTGGATGGGGTGGGGGGTTTTCGCATGTCGCTGGAGCAGGTGTGGGGTGCATTCTGTATGTAGGGGCGGTTCTTCCTAATATATGGGGGAAGAGTAGGAGAACTGTTTGGATTAGCGGGGGGTAGGTCAAGCATAATAAAGTATTTAGCCAGGTGGAGAGGCAAATTGACGTTATGCTAATTGTTACTGTTTGTGGATTGTGGGAATCAGTTAGGGGAGGGGGTGGGGGTGAGGCAGGAAATTACATATTTATGAGGTTTAGATTGTGCGGCGCAGGCCAAGGATGTGATTGTGTAGGATGCACCTGCTTCCAATAAAGCGGCCTTTATCACACTTACATTACGTCTCGAGTCGGTGCTTTCTCCCCCCCCACCCCTTTCCCCAATGGGCCCCAAATGGTGAAGGGCCGTGAAGCAACCACTCTAAACAAAATTTAAACAAGAGTATATAAATCAGTTCTTGGCATATCAAAAACTGCTTCTCCTGCGCAAGTCCGTCTTGAGTTGGGATTAATAAATCACATTTCAAAGCACAGCAACCTTTGTTAAGTTATGTTGGAGACTGCACGCATCTGAAAGAGAAACTATTCATAACTTGTGCTGGCAGGAAATAAAAACCGATCAATAAAAAAGGATCCTGGGGAGATAACTTAATGCAGGTAATTGAGGAATTAGGCGTTCACAAAGTTTGGACGGGGAGTATATGAAAAGCAGCCTTTTATCTTGCAATTAAAGCTACAGCAAAAAATGTGTCTCATACAACTGAGAAGAATATTCTCACACGAAGATAACACGCCTGGACAGTGATCAATTCTTTCAAAAAGCGGCAGCCGCTAGAATACCTTTCAGCTCATTTCTCACAGAACATAAAACAACAGTTCTGCAATTCTGCTCCCGCATGTGGGAAATTGAAGATCTCACTCCCAACTGGAAGTATCGGTCTCAAAATCAAAATTGTCGGCTGTGTAAATATAAGAGAGTCTTTGGCGCATATTCTCTACGTGTGCCCAAATTTTGGAGTAGAAAGGAAAAAACTGTTGAAAACAATTTTTACAATATTGAAAAACCGTACCTCTAGGCGCAAGCGGTAACAACTTGGCTGGGAGGAATCTCACTCCCACTTGTCTGCAGAGGGGTAACATTTTTAAAGTTAATTTAAAAGAAATAGCCCAAATAAAGGACTGATAACATAAGTACTTTTATGTAAAGCTCATTTGGACTACAAATCGACCAAGAGTTTAGCAATCCTAACTGAATGATAGTATGGTACCCTATTAAGAAGAAAATTCTGGATCAAGGACAATGTTGAAATTGACCACGAACAATGATCTTGACGGGAACCATTATTCCCATCTTATACACAAACTCTGGAAAAAAGGAGTCGCTTGGTATCTTACTATATGTGAAGTATGTTATTAATTTTAATGAGATGAAATTATGAATTTTCTTGTACATTTATATTTATTTTAAAAAAATTGTCAAATAAGTGCATAAAAGGATTTATGAATGTCTTTTTTTAATTATATAGTGTAACGGTTTTAAAAAGACTAAACACTAGAATAAAACAACTTGAAACAGTTCAGAGTAGTCTTGTATAGTCAGCTATGTTTTTTCTCTTCAAATGTGATTTGTGATCAGTTCAGATTTTTAATGTTTTATTGAACTAGTAGTCCAAATATGGATTCAGTCAGTCCTTTGAAGTTCGCCTGACAACTTTTTAGGTCTGACTACAGACCTCCTTAATTTCTTGAGACCAGTTATTAAAAAAGTACAATAAATAGTAATACACAGAGAGGAAGGAAGTATCGGGTCAAGTCCCTTTAGCCATTGGCTTTCGTATGTTTTTCATGGTTTACCATTAATTGGATGGACTGCCCAGTAAGCCAGTGGAATTCGGAAGATGGTACAATTCTCCCATTTATGTTTTTGGGTATGGGAACATCAGAGAGTCCCTTTGTTAGATTTCCATAAGTGATGCATAGCTTGAGACCAAGTGTGTTTTCTTCTATTTATTTACTTTGCTGACATGATGTTTTTTTGCAGATTATACTTTTTTGTTTAGAAAATGCAGTTAGGACTTATGGCCTAGCTTCTCATTTTTGCTTTGTCCTATTCACTAATGACCATTGCTGCCTCAATAACCTGTTGAGTTTATCTTTTTTGTGCACAAAGTAAATACATGTGCACATATAGGTTTTCTTAAAGAAACTATAAAAATACTGGCCCTTGTCAAAAGTTACCGGCTGTGCAATTTTGTGCTCCATATCCCTTTTAAGTTCACCACTGGCAATACAAGCGTCCTCTCCTTTTCAGAAAAACATTTTTTGGGTGGTCCAGCTCAGCTCCGCTAATAAAGTCGGTTCAATAAAGAGCCCTACTGCAAGGCTTCTATACTATTGTAGCTCGAAATTTTGCTTCATTATGAGATTTATTTTAGGACAGCTTGGACAAAATTGCCCCTATATTACTAAGTACTTTCCCTAACAAAGCCAGACCTATTGGCATCGCCAAAGCTTTTGTTAAACCTTATTTAAGATTTTTTAGATGCAAAATAGTGATGGAGAGAAAGAGACACCTCCACTACCCATTCATTAAAAAATGCCATAAACACAATGTGTCAGCCAAAATAGAGGGCTGCAACTATGGTGAAAGGGTCAGAGAACAAGCATTGGCAATGCCAATTGGTCTCAGCATATTAATGAGTTTAGTGGTGTAGTTGCTATTATAACTATATTAATATACTGTGTTTAGTATCAGATGAATAAGTTAACAGGTTAGCAATGACTTTAGAATTAGCAGAATAGTAATGCAGCAGTTTTAGTAGTAAAGCAGTTACAGCATGAGCAATAGAGTAGTGATAGCAGTTAAGTTACCAGGAGAGCAGTGATAAAAGTTAGCAAGAGAGTATTATTAGTAGTGTTAGTAAAACAGCAGTGTTAGTAGTGCACAGACATGCCTGCCAGCGGGGGCCTACAGGCCAGTGCGCACACACACGCAGGGCCAAATGGGTACTCACTGTTACTGGCCCACGCACCCTCTCGATGGTTCAGGCAGCGGCAGTGCTCCTCTTTAATGCACCCGGTCATCTTGTGGAGTCAATGCAGGCAATCTGCGTTGGAGCAGCAGGCCGGTCCACCATCCCTCCACGGGTTTGTTCAGCACGTTGTCTGGCTCCCTCCATGGCGAGCAGTTAATGGTGCACGATGAGAGATGTGCCCACCAGGCTTATAATTACAACTGCGGGAGCAGCGGTCCCTGTCGGAAGCCCACCGCGGCCGCCTGGGGCAAGTCACCGCGCAAAGCGGGAAGCTGGGTAGGCTGCAGCGCGAACTCCCCTGTTCGGCCCGGCTCCACAGTAGAGTCGCATCCGACTCTGGCTTTAGTCAGGCAGGCCTGGGTCGTCTCTTCACCACAACACTACCAGCCAGCAGTCCCAGGTACAACTCTGCAGGCCCCACAGATACTCCGCCGGTCCGTGGCCGAACGCCTCAGCCAGGATATGTTCCTCGACCAAGTGTGGCTCAGGGAAGTAGTCACAGCGACGGCCCGAAGTCCCCGTGGGTGTGACCAGAAGGCAGGGATGGGTTCGGCCGTGCGTGCCTTGGGTAAGTGCGATACCAGGCGCGTTTTGTGCTACGGGTGGCTCCGGAGTAGGCTTGCATTGTGCAGTAAAGCAGCGGATGGCAAGCAACATTGAGCATAACGCAACAATAAAAAAAAAGTTCTGCCAACTAACCAACGCATAGCCTATCTGTTGCGCTCATATAAATAAATATATCCTACCCTCTCTCACGGCACAAAGGCGTACACTGATGCGAAAGACAAAAAAGGTCCCCGGAGAGGGGAGTGAGTTAACGAATATATTTTTCCAACACTGTAAACTCTTACAGTGCTTTATGGGGATCTGTGAGACGCAGAGCATTGCTCGCCGCTCCTTTGTCTCGACATCGCCAAAACTGCTAACTTCTATGCCCCTATGAAACAGAACATTAAAGCAGCGATGCGTCCCTTCACCACACGTCCCCCATTCCCAGATCCCTGTCCCGTTCTTACATGATTGCTCTTTTCACTGGCAATCTCCGTTCTCAAGCACACCACAGCTTCACGTCTTCTCAATGGTGGCCCTTTCAGAACAATTTCCGCTTCATGTGGCGCAAACGATCGTAAGAATAGTTTCAGATTATGGCTTGCCTCGCCACCATGTTGGAATGCTATTGGCGGCTACGGAGCTCTGGAGTAGGCTTGCGTTGTGCCATAAAGCAGCAGAAGGCAAGCAACATTGAGCAGAAAGCAACAATAAAAAAAAAAAGTTCTGCCAACCAACTATTCAAAAATGAAAAAAGGAAAGTGCAAGGAACCCGTACTTAGGCGGTGCTCTGCTGCCTACAGAGTAAGACTTTTGGCGCGCATGCGCACAATGTAAAGCATCGCGCGCATGCAGAGTCTGAACAGGTCAGGCAAAAGAAAGTGCGAATGCAGGCAACCAATCAAATGAAAAAAGCATTTACAAATGCAATAGGAATCGTATTTACATGAGTCCTATTGCATTGTAAACCAAAATGCGGGCGCCGAAGAAGGCAGGAATAAGAGTGGGGGGGGAAAGTCCGGTGGCCAGAGAAGTCACTGACTGCGGGAGGGAACGGGGGAGGCAGGGGAAAAAAAGAGTTGCTGAAGTAAAGGGGCTGATAGCCATGGAAGGATAAACATGACGTCATGGCAGTAAGGAGGCGGGACTATTACGCCGGCAACTAATCAGAATGCAGCATTTTAGATTTAAGCCAATCAAAAGCATGGGCAGCAAGTGGGCGGAGCTTCCCCCACAATACTGTTTACAGCATCTCTCGACGAGACCGCGCTTGCGCTGCCTAGCCGAGACCTAAAAAGGACAGTAAAGAGATGTGGGATAAAATAGAGTTCAAAGGCATGGTTATTAGAAATGAGGGTAGCAGTTAAACATTCTGAACAATAAAGCTTCGCATACGGTTGAAACGAGGAACCATGCTCTTTCTGGATTTGTATCTGTGTGAGGGCTGACCTCTGATTCATCATTACTGTGTGTGTCAGTAGCCACATCAGCATCTAGAAAGGAGCGAACACACAACTGCATCCGAATGTCTGGAGTTTGACCTGCAGTCTAAGATGATCCTCTTTATAAGATATTCCATTCTCTATCAGCCAGTATCTGTGTTACGAGTTTAGTGCTGACTTCCACTGCCAAAGACTTCTGCTTTTCAACTTCTACACTTCTTTCAATTGTTGTTTTTGCACTTCTTTGTAAGTTTTAGAGGGCTTGTCATATGATCTCGAAGAACCATGAAATCGGATTCATTGAAGTTTTGAACTTAATCTTTAAAGCTCCTAAATGTTTCTGTCCAGTGGCGCTCCAGTTTGGGACATGACCAAAAGCATGAACCTGATTACATAGTTGCATCCCAAACCTAAACAAGCAGTGGCAAAGTCATTAGGTGTGAGGTCTTTGTAAGTTTGTGGTATGGCTAATTTATTTTACTGCGAATATATGCCACAAAATAAAATGAAAAAATAAGACATATTGTTGCCTAAATGTTGCAGCTTTATGCCTGCAATAAATTTTTTTTTTTTAAAGAAGTCCTTCAGCATAATTTTCATAGACCATACGATGCGATGCTTACCTGCAGACATTAGCATTTGGAACAGGTAGTAGATTTAATGCAACCAAATATGATTGTTACTGGGGCAAAAGAAAGGTACTATTGGCTTTGAATTACTGTACCCTGGAGACATGATTTAAACCAGAATAAATTAATAAGACACTGAAGTACATGTATTTTAAGGTGGATGTGAACATGCAATCAGGGACAGTGCTGTTACTCGCATTGCAAGGAATCCAATTCCTCAAGTGGGCTGACACATTGCCCCAAGCTGTATGCTGTGGTGGGTGGACGAAAAATGTGAACTGCAGTTGAACAGACCCATCGATGAAGAGACCTCACTCAAGGCCCCTCTACACATGCATGTATTTATGGAATGTTTTTATTTATAAATGTTTTGACTGTGTGAGATTGCCGGTGAGACAACTAAAGCAGTCTGTAGGCCAGACCTAAAAAGATCCAATGCAGAGTCCAGTTCAGTCCAGTGGCGTCACTAGCGGGGTGCGGGGGGTGCGGACCGCACCGGGTGACACCCTCACATGGGGTGACACCATCTGGTTACGCTGCGCATGTAACACAGTGACAGCTCTGCAGCCTTGCCTCTGCCCTGCTTGTATAAAGTATTCCTGGGCGCGGCCTAATTTTCTGACAGTGATCTGTGTCAGTAGAGGCCGTGCCCAATTGCTGTTTTCACTTTGCAGGACGTTACGTAATCTTACGCTGCCGCTTCCTGCGGTGGCGGGAGTGAGGCTATAGGTTTGGAACTGGAAGCCTGGCTGGGCAATTGCAACTGTGAAGGCCGCGGTGATAGAATCAACGCGACCGCGGCTGGAGCTTAGGCACACGCTACAGTACTGCAGCTGAGCCTTGAATGCAGCGGGCTGAGGGAGTCCAGTAGATGGTTGAGGCCTGAAGGACTCACTATGTAAGCGTGGGGCGGCCCGGCCTTAAACCGCATTTCCCGTCTGCCGTTCACCCACTGTGGCTACTGCAGGTAAAATGTGCTTTATGTAGAGCGGCTCGCTGTAACGCACTTTATTTAAATCATGCGACGTTAGCAATGGCTCTTGTGCATCCGTGTGTGCGCGCCTCGCACCCTTGTCCCCGGAATAAATAAGCAGACCGGGGCTCTCTGACGCGACGCCTGTAAGTCCACTCAAGTTTTTTGGCTCATTAAGGCAACTCGCCTGGGCCGCTGGCTACATCGGTGCCCCGCCGGCTACACCGGTGCTTGGAACATAGCAGCGCGCTGACTGGGCCGTGGACCTCTTCTGCTTTGGGTAAGAGTTTGTTGGAGCCTCGCACATGATTGTTAGGGCGGCCTAGTCGTGAAGGGCACTACGTTATTGCCCTTCCATTTGTGGTGCTTTGCAGCAAACTTACGAGTTTTTCATTGCTCATATAGGTGTTATTTATGATATTTGTATTTCCCTCGTCTTCATTGATTTTGCTTGTGAAAGGTGTCACTCCTATTTGTGGTAATGTCACTCATAAGTACACTAAAAATATGAAAATGTCACACCTAGCAAACTAAAACCTTGGCAGCTATGCTTTGCTTTATCATCCGGAGGAACCCTGGGTGGAGAAGGCGACGAGGAAAGGGTTAAAAGACCAGCAGGCGGGGGAGGGGGCTGCAGGCGGAGGGGGAGGGATGGTGCAGGCGGAGGGGGAAGGATGGTGCAGGCGGAGGGGAAGGGATGGTGCAGGCAGAGAGGGAGATGGTGCAGGCGGAGGGGGAGGGATGGTGCAGGCAGAGAGGGAGATGGTGCAGGCAGAGGGTGAGATGTTGCAGGCGGAGGGGAGATGGTGCCGGAAGAGGGTCAGATGGTGCAGGCAGAGGGAGAGATGATGCAGGCAGGGGGTGAGATGGTGCAGGCGCAGGGGAGATGGTGCCGACAGAGGAAGAGATGGTGCAGGCGGAGGGGAGATGGTGCAGGCAGAGGGAGAGATGGTGCAGGCAGAGGGAGAGATGGTGCAGGCAGAGGGGAGATGGTGCAGGCAGAGGGGGAGATGGTTCAGGCAGAGGGGGAGATGGTTCAGGCAGAGGGGAGATGGTTCAGGCAGAGGGGAGATGGTTCAGGCAGAGGGGAGATGGTTCAGGCAGAGGGGAGATGGTGCAGGCAGAGGAGAGATGGTGCAGACAGAGGGATGAGATGGTGCGGACAGAGGGAGAGATGGTGCAGGCAGGGGGTGAGATGGTGCAGGCAGAGGGGAGATTGTGCAGCAAGAGGTTGATATGGAGCAGGCAGCAGGCAGGGGGTGATTTGGTGCAGGCGGAGGGGAGATGGTCCAGGCAGAGGGGAGAGATGGTGCAGGCAGAGATGGTGCAGAGGTAGAGATGGTCCAGGCAGGGGGTGAGATGGTGCAGGCAGAGGAAGAGATGGTGCAGGCAGAGGAAGAGATGGTGCAGGCAGAGGAAGAGATGGTGCAGACAGAGGACGATATGGTGCAGACAGAGGAAGAGATGGTGCAGGCAGAGGGGGAGATGGTGCAGGCAGAGGGGGAGATGGTGCAGGCAGAGGGGGAGATGGTGCAGGCAGAGGGGGAGATGGTGCAGGCAGAGGGGGAGATGGTGCAGGCAGAGGGAGAGATGGTGCAGGCAGAGGGGAGAGATGGTGCAGGCAGAGGGGAGAGATGGTGCAGGCAGAGGGGAGAGATGGTGCAGGCAGAGGGGAGAGATGGTGCAGGCAGAGGGGAGAGATGGTGCAGGCAGAGGGGAGAGATGGTGCAGGCGGGGTGAAATGGTGCAGGCAGAGGGGAGATGGTCCATCCGGTAAGTTGTGAGGGGGTGACACCATGAGTTACCCGCACCGGGTGACACCAACCCTAGTGACGCCACTGGTTCAGTCTTCGTAGTAAGTTTGCCGGAAAACCGTTTTTGTTGTAGTGTTAGGGAATTCCAGTGGCACTAAAAAGAAAAACGTCTACTTTTGAATGCGCCCATATAATCTTCCCTTTATCTGATCTCCATGAAATTTGAAGCGACGAGCCTTAGCTGGATAGACGATACATCTGCTGAATTTTGTGCAGATTGGTCAGATGACACCAAAGCTATTAATACAAATAGTTTTTCGTAAGTAAAGTTTGACTTTAGCATGAGGAAAAGGGGCACTCTTGCGGAATCTAAAAAACATCTATATTATATTATGTAATCTTTGGTGTTTTATGATGCACCATACTTCGCTGTGCCACTTATGCATGTATTCCTTTTTTGTCATTTCTTACAATGGCCATCTTTGCACGGAAATTGCTGTCTTCAGTTAAAGGATTTACTTTGCTTCTCTAAGACCACATAAATAATCTACTCTTGTATCCCCATTCACCCAAAAATGTCGGCAACTCTCTATAAGATTACACTGGCTAATCAAAAACCTACTATGACTATGCATTCTCAGTGCCTCCTAAAGAGCACCACTACCATTCTTCTCTTTACAGAATCACTCCCACTCCTTATCCACCACTTAACCCCTTCCCACTGCACCCCCTTCCCACTAAACCCCATTCTGTGGCACATGTAATCCCATTTTAATCCCCAGTTGTGATGTTCTGGGTCAAGGTTCAGCACATTTCGTTACCATGATCTACTTTTGGTTGAGTACTGTAGTGAGCATTTTCTGCGGAGTCATGAAGGAAGTCCTCTGGTGTAAAATGATCGCCTTTGTTTTCAATCAATCAATCAAAGACATTTATAGAGCGCACTACTTACCCGGAGGGTCTCAAGGCGCTTGGGGGGGGGGGGGGTGGGGGGGGTGCTGTTACTGCTCGAACAGCCAGGTCTTGAGCTTCTTCCTGAAGGAGAGGTGGTCTTGGGTCAGGCGCAGGTCGTTCGGGAGGGAGTTCCAGGTCTTGGCGGCCAGGTAGGAGAAGGACCTTCCTCCTGTTGTCGTTCTTCGGATGCGGGGGACGGCGGCGAGGGCGTGACTGGCTGATCGGAGGTGGCGTTTGGGAGCGTAGAAGTTGATGCGGTTGTTGAGGTAGCTCGGGCCTTGATCGTGTAGGACTTTGTGTGCGTGGGTGAGGAGACGGAAGGTGATTCTTTTGTTGACGGGGAGCCAATGCAGGTCTCTCAGATGTCCGGAGATGTGGCTGTTTCGTGGGATGTCGAGGATGAGTCTGGCTGAGGCGTTCTGGATCCGCTGGAGTCTCTTCTGGAGCTTGGCGGTGGTTCCGGCGTAGAGGGCGTTGCCGTAGTCCAGTCGGCTGGTGACGAGGGCCTGGGTGACCGTCTTCCTGGTCTCGGTGGGGATCCACCGGAAGATCTTCCGTAGCATGCGCAGGATGTTGAAGCACGACGAGGAGACGGCGTTGACTTGTCTGGTCATGGAGAGGGAGGAGTCCAGGATGAAGCCCAGGTTGCGTGCGTGGTCTGTCGGTTTGGGTGCGGTGCCCAGGGCGGGGGGCCACCAGGAGTCGTCCCAGGCGGAGGGCGAGGAGCCCAGAAGGAGGACTTCCGTCTTGTCTGAGTTCAGTTTCAGGCGGCTGGTCGTCATCCACTCGGCTACATCTTTCATCCCTTCGTGAAGGTTGGCTCTGGCGGCGGCGGGGTCGTTGGTCAGGGAGAGGATCATCTGGGTGTCGTCGGCGTAGGAGATGATGTTGAGGTTGTGTTGGCGTGCGATGGCCGCGAGGGGGCTCATGTAGACGTTGAAGAGGGTGGGGCTCAGCGAGGATCCTCGAGGGACGCCGCAGATGACTTCGGTGGCCTCTGACTTGTACGGTGGTAGACGGACTCTCTGTGTTCTTCCGTCGAGGAAGGAGACGATCCATTCCAGTGCCTTCTCCTGGATTCCGACGTTGCTGAGGCGCTGCACTAGGGTGCGGTGGCAGACAGTGTTGAATGCCGCGGAGAGGTCTAAGAGGATGAGGGCCGCTGTTTCTCCGTTGTCCATCAGGGCTCCGATGTCATTGGTGGTAGCGATGAGGGCGGTCTCGGTGCTGTGGTTGGCTCGGAAGCCAGACTGTGAGGGGTCGAGGGATCCATTTGTCTCGAGGAAGGCGGCCAGCTGTTTGTTGACGGTCTTCTCGATGACTTTGGCTGGAAACGGGAGGAGCGAGATAGGGCGGTAATTCTTGAGTTCGGTGGGGTCCGCTGTTGGTTTCTTGAGTAGAGCGCTGAGTTCGGCGTGTTTCCAGCTCTCCGGGAAGGTGGCGGTGTCGAAGGAGGTGTTGATGATGTCCCACAGGTGGGGTGCGATGACAGCGTCGGCCTTGTTGAAGACGTGGTGAGGGCAGGGGTCGGTCGGAGATCCGGAGTGGATGGAGTTCATCATGCGGACGGTGTCTTCGGTGCTGATTGGAGTCCAGGCGTGGAGGGTGGTGGTGGGCAGCGTTGCTGCGGTCGTGGCGTGCGTCGGTTGAATGCTGAAGCTGTTGTGTATGTCCGCGATCTTGTTGTGGAAGTAGGAGGCGAGGGAGTTGCAGAGGTCTTGCGATGGGGTGATGTCGTTGTTTCCGGCGTTGGGGTTGGAGAGCTCTTTCACGATGTTGAAGAGTTCCTTGCAGTTGTGTGCGTTGTTGTTCAGCCGGTCCTTGAGTGCAGTTTTCTTGGTGGCGCGGATCAGTTGGTGGTCCTTCCGGGTGGCAAGCTTGAGGGTGGTCATATTGTCCGGTGTTGGTTCCCTTCTCCAGACTTTCTCGAGGGCTCGGCAGTTCTTCTTGGAGCTCTTGAGTTCGTCGGTGAACCATGGGGCTTTCTTGCTGCCGGGTCTGCTGGGCGGGGTCCTCAGAGGGGCGAGTTCGTCCGTGCAGTTGCTGATCCACTTCGTGAGGTTGTCGGCGGCCTGGCTGGGGTTCGCTGAGCTGGCGGGAGTGTGCTGGCTCAGGGAAGCGGCGAGCTGGTCGGCTGTGATCTTGTTCCAACCTCTTCGGGCAACCTGTTGCTGGTGGTGGTGGATCGTCGTTCTTCTGAAGGTGAAGTGGACGCAGCTGTGGTCCGTCCAGTGGAGTCCTGTGGCGTGGCTGAAGGCGATGTCTTTGCTGGATGAGAAGACGGCGTCGAGTGTGTGTCCGGCGAGGTGGATGGGGGTGGACACCAGCTGCTTGAGTCCGAGGTTGGCGAGGTTGTCGAGCAGGGTGATGGTGTTGCGGTCGCTGTTGTTCTCCAGGTGGAAGTTGAGGTCCCCCAGGAGGATGTAGTCAGCGGAGGGGAGGGCATGCGGGCTGATGAAGTCGGCGATGTCCTCGCTGAATTGTGTGCGTGGTCCCGGGGGTCGGTAGATCAGGGTGCCTCTGAGGGTGGTCTTCGGGTCGGTGTGGATCTGGAAGTGCAGGTGTTCGGCGGTGGTCAGGGTGTCGTCAGTGTTGGTTGTGATGCGGATGGTGTCCCTGTGGATGATGGCGATGCCTCCTCCCATCTGGTTGGCGGTGCGGTCCCTCCGGGTGATCTTGTAGCCCTCTGGGATGGCGATGGCGATGTCGGGCGCTGAAGAGTCGTTCATCCAGGTTTCCGTGAGGAAGGCAACGTCAGGGGCTGTGGTGTCGAGGAGGTTCCAGAGTTTGATGGCGTGTCTGTGGACGGAGCGGGTGTTGAGCAGGATGCACTTGAGGTGGTTGCTGCTGGTGTTCGGCTTGGCGGGTGCTGGTGCGAGGCAGGTCCGGATGCAGGTGAACTTGCAGGCGTGGCAGCTGAAGGGTCCGTGGGTGCGTCTCAGGGTGGCTCGGTAGCATCCTGGGATTCGGCCGGTGTTGAGCGCGTTGAGGGTGGCGGCGGTGTACGTCCGGCGGGTGGGCTGGGGTCCTCGAGAGCCAGGGGTCCTGGCACTGGGCGCGGTCCTGGCGCGGACGGGCGCAGACGGGCTTACCTTTGGCGCGCCTTCGGCGCACAATCGGCGTGACCGCTGCGCGTTCGCACGGTCGCCATATATGGCGAAGTTCGAGGGGGGCGGAGCAGCTGGGAGGCGGGAGCGGGGAGGGTCTAATTTTCACAAATTAGAACATTCTGCCCTCTGGGGTGGAATGTTCTAATAGCCTTAGAACCTTCCTAGCCGGCTCTACCAGCCATTAAATAATACCCGCTACCTTCGGCTCAAGCTTTTAACGTTGGAGCGGGCCTTTAATGGCCGCTAGAGCCCGCTAGGTTGGGCTTTATGGCTATATTATGTACTAAATCACTTTCAATTGCATTTGTCAGAATTCACAATATAAAACCCTGCCTGGTTTGCTTGGCAAGGGGTTCCACAGCAAAAAACATCTTCCAATGCATTTGTCAGAGAGTTTACTATGTAAAGCCCTGCGTGTGGTGTTTGCCAAGAAGTTCATAATATGTAATCCCTTCCTATTATCTTCACGGTATGATACCCCTAACTACTGTGTTGGTGTCCGGTTAACCATGCAAAGGCCCTTCTGACTCTGAGCAATGGTCTACTTCTTAGGTTGAGTAACGCAACTGTTTTCATATCAAATGCTTGTAAAGATGATCAACATGTTGGTCGAGCCACAGCACCTCTCTTTGCACTTCTTGGAACTCTTTTTCTGGTGATCACATAAACCCTGGCAGAGATGTGCTGGCAGGCCAGGCCTAAAAATCTGTGAAAATCCAAACACAACAAGGTTTGCCAGGGGTGGGGTCATCACCTACTAAAACCTTGCCTTTCGTGTAAGGCTCTTTGAATTAAACGCGGACACGATTGGTAATTATGCACGTCTTCCTTTATTATCCTTTCACCCTAAACTGAGGTGCTCGCGCACTTGCGCCGCCTCCTCACTTCCCCTCCTGCCATGCCTGACCCGGAAGTTCGGGACCTGGTCAGGCGTGGCGACACGACATCTCCCCCTTTTGTAAATTGTCATTCACCTTGGATTGTTATTCTTTAAAGTTCTTCAATGAGTCGGACCGGCCTTCGAGTAGTCCTCTGTGGCCGGCAAGGGGGGTTGCTGTTCTCCGGGTTCATCCATGTCGGTTACATGAAGGCGTTCTTCGAGGCTGTCTGCTCCTGGGTCTGAGGTGTCTGTGTCTCTGTCTGCTTAATCTTCTCAACTGTAGACTGCTGGATTGCACTTCTTGAAGTGTGATACGTTTCTCAAGGTCCTCTTTGTTGTGGAGGCTGCTGTGATCATGGTTCCATTCTTCTTCACTTCTTGAAACGGGTGAGCATGATATCGACTGTCGGCTTTAGCTCTCTAATCCTGTTTCACTAGAACCCAAGCTCCTTCTTGGATGCTGGATGTCTTTGCATGACGCCGTTTCAGCGTAGTCTTTCATCTTTGCTTTCTTGTCTCTATCAATGTTCATTAGTGTCTCATGATCAGAAGTTGGGAGTCTGGAGTGTATGACTGCATCCGACGTCGGAATCCTGGTGCATGGGGTTCTCCTGAGCATCAGGGTGGCGGAACATCTGTTGGCGGTGCTGTGTGGTGTTGTTCTGTAAGCTCTCAGGACTTCATTTAGCGCTGGTTGTATGTCAACGCTGGGACAGGTCAGCTTGTTGTTTCGTTTTCTGCAGGGTGGCCATGAAACACTCAACCATCCCATTGGCTTGGGGCCAGAGGGGTGTGATCTTCCGGTGTCTAAACTTCAGACGGTCTGCGAACTCATGTCCATTGAAAGGTGGTCCATTGTCTGTTTTTACTGTCTGTGGAATCCCCCCACGCTGCGAATATTTCATCGAGGACACGTATGATTCCAGATGCTCTTGTGGCTATAGTTGGTGTGCAATGGGAAAGAGCGAATATTTGTCCATTATGACGATGACATATTTCCCAGATTTTAGTGGTTCGACGAAGTCAACGGCTACTTGTTGCAACACGCCATCCGGGAGATCAGACATTTGCAGTGGGGTGTGTGGTTCTTCTCGCCCCACTAGTTGGCATTGTGAGCAGTCTTGAAGCATGGTTTCCACCATCTGGTCAAGAGACGGGAACCAGACTCTCTCTCACAGTTTATGACTCTTTTAAAAGCCATAATACAGACATGGCAGATCAGGCTACCTCACACTCAATAAATTTAGTGGAACAATCAGTCCAACCCATATTGTTCCAATTTATTCCGCCAACAGCAGATCAAATCCAGAAGGAACTGTTCACCACTAACTCAGGTAGCCCAATGGACCCTTGTCCACCCAAAATAATGCAAATCTGCTCAGAACAACTGAGCCTGGTATTAGAAAAATTATTTGCTCAACTACTTGGAACTAATACCTTGCCAGACGACTGGAAAAAGATATCAATTAGACCACTACTGAAAAAATCAAATCTGGACTGTGAAGAACCAAGTAATTATAGACATATAGCTAGGATCCCTTTCGCCGCGAAAATTTTAGAGAAACTCCTAAACAAACAACTATCCCGTTATCTGATGGATGGCAACTGGTTAGACCACTCTCAGTTAGGTTTTCGTGAAGGACACGGAACAGAAACTGGTTTAATCACAGCTGTGGAAGAACTTAGGAAAGTGCTGGATAATGGAGCGAAGGCCGCCTTGGTATTACTCGACCTATCGGCGGCCTTCGACGCGGTCAGTCACGGGATTCTCCTAACTCGTTTAAGAACAGTAGAAATACATGATTCAGCATGTACCCTCATTGCATCCTAACTAGCAAATAGATATTTTCAGTAGAAGTAGGAGGAGCAAAATCTAAATCTTTTAACTCACCATGCGGGGTCCCGCAGGGGTCCTCGCTGAGTCCCACCCTTTTTAACCTATATGTGGCCCCCCTTGCAGAAATCATAAGGAACTGCGGATTCACCCCAATATCCTATGCTGACGATACCCAAATTGTGGTGTGCATCAGCAAGGATGTGGAGGAGACGGCAAAAGAATTCCAACTATGCATGACACAGGTGGATGGAAAGGAATTGTCTAAAGCTGAACGGAGACAAAAGTGAGGTGATGATATTAGGGGGTGACACAAACAACTGGTCCCCCACTTGGTGGCCTAATGATTTGGGTAGATGCCCAAATTCGTCAGAAAAAGTGAAGAATCTGGGCGTCACTCTGGACACCAATCTATCTTTTGAAGCCCAAGCCAGCAAGCTGGCTTCAACACTCTGGTACATTCTAAAAATTATTAAAAAGATACTGCCTTATCTACCACAGGATTCACGTAAGACAGTAGTGACAGCCTTATCCTTGGCAAGACTGGACTACGGGAATGGCCTATATGCCGTAGCTAGGACAAAAATTATAGCTAAACTACAACGCCTGCAAAATGCAGCAGCCAGACTGGTTTTAGGCATACCTAAGTTTGAGCCAATCAGTCACAAACTAAAAACCCTGCATTGGCTGCCAATTGCAAAAAGGGTGCAATTTAAATCACTTTGCCTAGCCTACAAGGCACTTCAGGGAACAGGATCACAATTCTTGAGGTCTCATTTAAAACAATATGAAACAACGAGACTTCTTAGATCCTGTCAATTAAAGCTAATTAGTGTTCCCAAATTTAGACGAGCAAACTGGGGTGGAAGAAGCTTCCTTGTACATGCAGCACAAACCTGGAACCAGCTGCCTCTTGCTATAAAAACCTGCCCATCCTTGGAATCCTTTAGAAAGGAAGTAAAAACCTGGTTGTTCTCTGCACAACTCTAGACACCGCTTTTGAGAGATGAGGATCTGTCATAGCGCCAAGACGCCCACGGGCATTCGCTCGCTTTACAAGTTAACAAATCAAATCAATCAAATAATTTTTTTGTGGCTACTACACCCCTGTGGCCTTCATGTGCTAGATTGATAGTCCCTTGTCCGAGTTGTTGAGGAATAACAATCCTACTGTCTCTCAGCAATAATCCATGATTGTAAGGTCATCCTTGACATGTCTGAAGGATGAAAGTTCTAGCATGTTGATGGCGGTGATGGTTTGGGATGTCTCCAGATGTCTCCATAAGTCCGCTCGGATGTGCCGCGTAACGTCTTGTAGTGTGACATCCTTGGCAGTGGCTTCCACAATAGCGTCTAGTGGGACGGTAGGTGTGCGCGCTTGGCCCATCTCAAAGTTAAGGTATTGTTCAACTATCGAGGTGCGTGTCTGCGGGGATGTCTGAGGATGACGTGAAATGTAGTCCGCTGGGTTTTCTGCCTATCTTGCTTTGTGAATAATAGTCTAGGTGTAGTCCTGTAGGTGGATCCCCCACCTCTCCTTGGAGGCATCTTCGCTCGTGGGTTACCGAAGATGGTAATCAGAGCCTGATGGTCAATAATGAGTGTGAAGTGCTTCTGGTAGACGAATAAGTGAAAATGCTTGCATGCCCACACGACGGCCAGGCTTTCCTTCTCCGGTTGTGAATACGCCTTCTCTGTGTCGGTGAGGCTGCGACTGGCATAGGCTATGATGTGACGCTGATCTTTTTCGTCATCATATTGGGAAAGGATGGCACCTAGGCCCACGGGGCTGGCGTCTACGGTGACTTCCGTTTTACCTTCGGGGTGAAGTAGTCCAGATGAACGGCAAAGCTTACGGCACCTTTGATCTTGTTGAACGCATGTTCGCATGCCTTGGACAAATTAAATGGTTGGCCTTGCCTTGTTAGCTTTCGCAGTCGGTAGCTGATGGTGGCACAGTAGCTGGACATGCCCAGGAATAACCGAATGTCACTGATCTCGCGAGGTTGCGGGGTGTCAGCGAGTGCTGAGACTTTGTCTGGGTCTGGTCTCATGCCATCTTTGGAGAAGATGTGGCAGTAGAACTTAAGGGTTGACTTGTGGAATTCACACTTGTCTCTGTTGAGTGTGAGGTTGACGTTTAGAAGAGCATGGCACAAGCGATCTAGGGCCTTGATATGTTCTTCACGTGTCGTGCCAAATAGTTATTTCGTTGTTGTAGTTGAATGAGTTTGGAATGTGGTGGATCACTCGTCCATCAGCTTCTTGAAAGATTTCCGCCCCTGATGAGATGCCAAAATTGAGGCCTTTATATCTGAAGAGTCCTTGATGAGTGATAAACGTGGTGATGTTTCTTGATTTCTCATGGAGTTCAAGCTGGTGGTATTCTTTGTTAAGATCTAATTTTGAAAAGACTGTTGCTCCGTTCAGGCGGGTAATCAAGTCGCTAATATGAGGTCTGGGGTGTCTTTCCCGTTCTATCAGGTACATGCATCATTGGAGCCGTTTGCGATTCCTTAATTGCGAAAATTAAGGAATCGCAATTAAGGAATCGCAAACGGCAATGCATCAAAAAATCTCAATTTTTTTAGCGATTCCTTATTTTTCCTTAATTGCGATTCACATTTTGCGAATCGCAATTAAGGAAAACATTCCCATTGATTCCTATGGGCCAAAAGGCCCATAGGAATCAATGGGAAGGCATTAACATTTTGTGATTTTCATTTTGCGAATCGAAATTTGTTAATGCATTTCAAAGGTGCTGAGGGGGGTCCAAAGGACCCCCCCCTGCACCCTTGAAATGTTATTGTAAGTGCAAGTCACACACACACATGTCCAAAGGACATGTGTGTGTGTAACATGACACCTTCAAAAATGCATTTTTGAGCATATTTGAAAGATTTCGCAAATTAACACGAGGTTCAACCTCGTGTTAATTTGCTCCCCCTAATTGCGAATTCGCAATTTTTTAAACATTCATGCATTGCATTTAAGGTATCTCAAAAATGCGATTCCTTAAATGCAATCGCATTTTGTGAAATCGCAAAAAATAGCGATTTCTTGTACTTTTGCATTGATGCATCCCAACTAGTGATTTTGGAATCGCAAACAGCAGAATTTTGCGATTCGCACCGTTTGCGACTCCAAAATCGCTTGATGCATGTGGCTGTTAGGCTGTATTTGGGGCACACATGTCCACACACTGGCGTACTTTGTTTTCATGGCCTCGTTTGGGCACGACTACCACCTGTGACACCCAGGAAGTAGGTCCGGATGATCCTTCTATATTGTCCGCTCCCAGCAGATCTTGGAGCTTATCATCGACCGCTTGCTGGAGGTGAAATGGTACTTTCCTGTGGTGTTGGGCCACTGGCGTGACTTGCTCGTTGATTTGTAATTTAACTTTGAAGTTGGCTAGTTTGTCTAGGCCTGAGAACAGCTTCAGGAATTTGTTGATCATGTCAGGCAAGTCATCCACTTTGAATAGGATCTCTACCAGCCTCAATTGTTCTGCTGTGGGTAAGCTGAGTAAGCAGTCTGCGGTTTCAGGGCCCTCTATGACATGAATTTGGGCCTGAATTGATCTGTTCTTGTAAGGTAACGTTGTGAGAAAACGTCCTAGACATGACAGTGGCTGCTTGGACATCTATGTGTACACGTAGTGCAGCCCGTTCTAGCTTCGGTTTCGGGCACATTGTTTCATATTCTGTCATGCAAATATAGTTCAGTGACGCTCCCGTGTCCAGTACGAACTTGGCGGAGTAATTTCCCATTCGAATATCCAGTTGTGGGTATTTCTTCAGCCGGTCTGGGTCTGCTACCATGCATACATAGTTGTCACTGTCCTGTGATATGGAAGTGAGGGCGGACGATTCTCGATGTCGACCGGTGATAACGATATGACGCCTGAGACTGGGCGCTAGACCTGGACGAACTGATTGATCGGTCTCTTTTGCCATGCACTGCCCTGGCATGGTGACGTGTCCCGACACTAAGTCTGACTGGCCTAGTTCTTTACGTCTGGTTTGGCACATAGACTCAAAGTGATTGTCTCTCCCCCATCAACGGCTTTGTTGGCCCAGAGCTTGGCAGGTGCCAGTGTGTGGATATTGTAGGCCACAGCGGTAGCAGTGTGGCGGTTGTTTCTGGGTTCTACTGCTTCTGTTTCTGCCTTGGAACGAGTTTGTGGGCTTGTCAGGCCTCCGATGATCCGTCCGACGTCTTGATTCTGACTGGGATTGAACTCTGAGGGCTTGTTCCTTCTTTTCTGTTTTTCCTGCTTCCATTTTCTTTGCGTGTTCCTCAGCTTGGTCATTTATGAATGTGAGTTCTTCAATGTCTTCGAGCGAGTGGTGTTTTTTGAGTAGTCGACGTCGCAGTGATTCGGATTGGCATCCTTCATGATGCATAGCCGAAGTGCGTCCTCAGTGTTAAAATTGTCAAACTCGCAACATCGTGCCAGACGCTTTAGTCGTGAAATGAAATCACCCATGGATTCATCGCGTTCTTAGGACGCGAGATTAAAGGTGTAGCTTTCATAATCTAAGTTGCGTTTGTGAAAAAAATTCCTGTTCTGGGCATCCTTCACGTCTGTATACGACGCAGTGTCTGCCGGGGGTAATTCTTTGATTATTTGTCCGACGTCTTTGCCTGCTATGTTTTTTAATGCTATAAGTTGATGGTCAGGGTCATCTACTCTTGAGCCTTTCATGAAGTCTTCGAAGTCTTCTAACCAGCTTTTCCATTTGGGGCCCATGCTGTTTCCTGAAGTCAGTATTAGAGGTTTGGGAGGACGCAGGAATGATACCCCCTTTAGTAGGGGCCCTTGCGGTGTGGCTGTGGCTGGACCTGGAGCTGCATTCTGTGTGGAGTCAGGTCGAGTGGACATGGTGATGCACTACTGTTTTCACTGTCCTTCCTGACTCTTCTTACTGCTTCTCAGGCTTCGAAATCTACTTTGGCGGGCTCAGGGAGCTAATTTTTGTCTTTTGCCTGACCTCAAGATTGCCGCCAGACTGAAAACAATGTTTTCCTATAGGGCGAGCCTGACTCTAAGATGGCCGCCAGACGTGACACCTGTATGCCGGTTGGAGTGATGTAAACCAGAGTTCTAACCCCAGTACTGTGCATCTGTTATTCATTTAGGGCCTCAGGGACACTTCTCACTGGAGGTCCTTGTCAGGGCAGCAGTGTTGAGCCGATCAGCCGCGCTCATTAGCACCATTTCCAGCACTTCTTCTCCTGTGGCTGGGCTTTCTTTAGGCGTTATCTGAATGGGTCTGAGTTGCGTGCAGTTGGAGGGGTGTGCCCATTGATCCCATCCTCATCGCCAGTTTCGCGTTGCTCTCTTTAAATGAAATGCCAACATGATCTGTAATTATGCACGTCTTCCTTTTGTATCCTTTTACCCTAAACTTGAGGTGCGCGTGCACTCACGCCGCCTCCCCACTTCCCCTCCTGCCATGTCTGACCCAGAAGTTCTGCACTTGGTCAGGCGTGGCGACACAACATTGCCTACTACAGTAATCTCTCCGCCTACTACAGTAATTTCTCCGCCTTCATGTAACAAAATCCCTGTCTGCAGGCTTTAACATAGTGCAATAACAATGTACCCTTAAAAGCCTATTGGCTTTAAACTTTTCACACTAATTAAGTCTGGTCTGCTCCATTTTTTTGTAGTTTTTCAAAATAAACAGATCAAAAGTTAAAGCTTTTCAATAGCGCAGATTTCTGCCATATCGTCATAAAATTACAAATAAGTACAACATTACAATTAGTGAAACAATATACCTCGGCCTAGTCCGGCTGAAAAAGAATTACCACAGTGTAAATCGTATACCCCGAGGGTTTGTCAGACGGGGTAGCCAGCAAAACATTTGCCTATGGGATCTCATGTTACAAATACATTTCCAAAGGCTTTAAAGCAGCGTAATAACAGTCCCCAGAATGGCCTTTTGGACCCACTGGTTTGGCATATGAGCCAATCAGTCATAAAACCTTGCTCAACAGCTGGTTTGTCACCATAACAAACTCATGTCTGCTGTACTGAGCAGCATCTGTACAATACAATTACTCTTTTTCATCAGAAGCACACAATTGCTGCTCATTAAGAACCTGCAGGAAGGAAGATCAACGAGTGAGTGGAGTTACGGTAATATACGGTTTGGGTAAGTACATAGCGCTTGCTACCGGTGATGAGACGCTGAAGCGCTTTCCGCTTCGTACAACTCATTTTTCGTTTACCACAGAAGGCCTGCCAAAATCCGCACTGTTGATAACAGGGTCCCTTTCCCCTAGAACGTGTTTAGAAGTGACATCTGCTCTTAAACACTTAGCTACGGAAGTATGTGTTCGGTAACGCTGGGACCGGGAAATAATTGTTGGGATGAAATCTAATCTGACGTACTGCATGTAACATATGAATATGTTCTATTTTACCAATGTTGCTAGGCAACCAGCCCCCGACCCAACAGCGCAGTTGTAAAGCACCCACCATACATCCTCTGCTGATGTCACGGCGCTGGCACTATGTGTCTCTGGGATGTGTCGCTAACAAGACATGAAAATTAATAAAACTCGGGTACACCACACCTGTTAAAGTCTGGTTAAGGGCAGTGACCGTATTCTTTAGGCATATATTACTGTGAAAGTCCTCCATTTGTTTAAATTGTTGTGTGTTACACTACCTTTCGACTGCATTAAAAAACACTTCTGGCTCATTAAACTGCCGTTTGTAAACGTACACCTGGTCTGAAAGCGCTTCACTGTATGGTTAATTGGTGTGTGAGCAGTTATACATTTAATTTAATCTGTATTGCTTTCACCTTTAATCTGTATAGCTTTCAACGTGCGAACATACTGTTAGTTATAAATCTAATAAAATACTTACACTGTCACGAAATTAGGTCATTGGTTTGTGTAAGTATTGCAGAGGTGCGTGACATCGGACTAGGAGAACAGTGCCCTGCGAAGAGTGCAACCTGAAACGGCACGGCATTCATTTTTGCCTCAGTCCTTAGAAGTGAATTCCATTCAGTTTTTCAGAGCTTGATTTTTACATAGCCCGCCAACACCATGCAATAATGTAGTTGTTAATAAAAACAAGTAAAGTGAAAGGTGTGGAGAGACAAATTTTCAGTTTTTCACTTTCTCTTATATCGTAAATATATTGATATTGGTTCATCAACTGTAACCAAAAAAACCCACAATCCGCCAGCCAGTCTGGTACTAAATACAGTGCCTTATAAAACAATTTCAGTGGTGAGCTTATTAAATGTAAATTATTTGCATGCATTTCACTTATTTGATTTATTTAGTCCGTGTTTTAAGGTATGCACTGTTGTTTTCGTTCATGTTTAGCTTGTTATGTTTTCAATCTTTAAGATGATAAAGCGGGGCCTTAATAAAAATGCATTAATGAGGATAACGTAACTATAGTGCATTTATATACAAATGCATGTCGATACATTGCATTACAAGTGTATGGACGAGGGGCACGGAATCTGCAGAAGAGACATTGGGCCTAGTAGCCAGTGTTATTAAGTTACTGTAAATCGTAAATACTTTCAGTTGTTTGGAGCTTACTTTGACGATTAGGTCTATTGACTGTAAAGAACCCCCCTCCCCCCCCCCCCCCCCCCTCACTACAAACACTTCCATGGTAACCAGTACAGTGCTGAGGCTGAGTGAATTCCCGATGACAGACATCTCATTCCTGAGGGCAAACATGGCCAAAAATACACTGAGAAACGGCTGTAAAGTCTATTCAAAGAAATCAGAGCGAGTAGACCAAAAGAGAAATTAGTAGGGCAGAAATTAAGCAAAAAGTGACAAAAAACACATGTCCAAGGACCTGTAAGCCCTCTTCTAGGGGACTGGAAAATTACTGTTATCAGGTACGGCTCCAGGATTCAGGATCTGGAGGGACATGAAGAAACCTGTGTGTGTGGGAGATGCATGGTGTTTGCGTTTCACATGTGCCAGAGCTCGCCAGTTATAATCCTATAGGGATTAGCAGCATACTCTAGCAACTGCTGGGTTTGTGCCTACCAGTGGCTTAACGAAACTTGAGCCCTCCCCTGCAAAATACATGGAGGGTCCCTCCTCCCCAGAACCAATCAAGAGCTCTCACGCAGGGACTTGCTGCCCATTGACAGTGCTTGAGGGGACCCCTGACATTCTGGACCTTTCCGCACCACAGGGGCTGCGGGGATAATGTTCTTTCGGTGGTGCCTACTAGTTTTACTATGTACTTATGTGGTTCTTCTACCTATCATCCTCTCTGCTTCTACTCCTCAATTCACGTCACCCTCCTCTCTTCACGTCACCCTCCTCTCTTCATGTCACCCTTAACACTATTTTCCCCTCTTCTTTCACCCACCTTTCTGTTGCTGCATATAACGATTTTGTATATGTAAAAGAAACTGAAACTACTACCATACAAACGACTGTCAGTATACCCGTGTGTATGCACAGATGTGCATAAACAGACCTTCCACTCCTTTTGGCCTACAAAGGCTCTTTACTAGCAACTGTCAACACTTTGAACGGCTTCCGCACCAAGGCCTAGGTTATATAGAACATGCTCATGAACTCGCACAAGAGCTACTAAAACCACGTGTGTGGTAGGATGGGCCTAAGTTTTGGGTCTTGATAGGACTAGAATTTGGTATCCTGCGAGATGCATCGTTCTGACATGGGTGTTTCTCGTTGTATTTCCTTTAAAAAAAAATGTTTTACAAAAAGAGCTACAAAAACCCGGGAATTGAGCATGTGTAATTTAAAGAGTCAGTAAGGAGTTTTGCAACTGTTTAAAGTTATGGATAACACCTAGTGCTGTACATTTACTCGAAATAAGCGTGATAACAATTGTAAGAGCAAAAGTGAGCAACCTGGACAGAACCAACCCAACATCAAAACTGGGCCTGTTCCAACCCATAGCTGTCCACTGTCCGAAGAGTACAGCTGACGAGGCTCACGACTGGACTTCTCATTTGCTGGCTAGTTTCTCAAACAATATTTGGTTTTTAGTTTCTTAAGCAGAATATACTTTAAGAGAAACGAAGATAAAATGTGCAACTCATGTGAGTGCCTCAACATTGAACTTTGTCTCCTTAGTTATTACTATCATATTCCTGCCTTTTCCCAGTTATCCTACTCTTTCCCACTAGACTGTCCTATTACCATCATCTTCTTTCTCCATTACACTCCTCGCCCATCATTCACCTCTCCTTTTTGTTCTACCACTGTCTACCAGTCTCGTCACCCTCTTTTTCTGGCCCCTCCACTGTCACTTTTCATTTGCTCATCATCCTTATCGATCAACGCCTTTCTTTCTCGCCTTCCTTATCCTTCAATAGCCTCATCTTCCATCTTGACCTTTCCATACTTCTCTTGCGACCTCGCATCGTCACCCTCTTACTTCAAGGCTATTCATTGTCCTAATGTTATCACTTGCAATCAATCAATCAACATACTTGTAAAGCGTGTACTTACCCGTGAGGGTCTCAAGGCACAGAGGGGAGGGGGAGGGGTGCCGCTACTGCTCGAAGAGCCAGGTCTTGAGGAGTTGTCTGAAGGCGAGTAGGTCTTGGGTCTGCCGTAGGTGGGTGGGGAGGGTGTTCCAGGTCTTGGCGGCGAGGTAGGAGAAGGATCTGCCTCTGGAGGTCCTTCATTTGATACGGGGGACGGCGGCAAATGCGAGGCTGGCGGAGCGGAGCTGGCGGGTGGGGGTGTGGAAGCTGAGTCTACTGTTCAGGTAGCTGGTCCGGCGTTGTGGAGTTCTTTGTGTGCGTGGGTGAGGCGCTTGAAGATGATCCTCTTGTCGACAGGGAGCCAGTGTAGGTCTCTCAGGAGGGGGGTGATGTGGCTGTGGCAGGGGACGTTGACGATCAGTTGGGCGGAGGCGTTTTGGATGTGTGAGGGAGGAGTTGAGGATGAATCCTAGGTTGCGTGCATGGTCGGTGGGTGTCGGTGCTGTTGCCAGTGTGGTAGGCCACCAGGAGTCGTCCCTGGCTGAGGGGGTGGGTCCGAGGATGAGGACCTGCGTTTTGTCCGAGTTCAGCTTCAGACAACTGTTCCTCATCCAGTCGGAGACGGTCTTTATTCCCTTGTGGAGGTTGGTTTTGGCGGTGTGTGGGTCCTTGGTGAGGGAGAGGATGAGCTGGGTGTCGTGGGCGTAGGAGATGATGTTGTGGTTGTGATGGCGGGCCACTTGTGCGAGGGTTGCCATGTAGACGTTGAACCGCGTCGGACTGATGTATTAGCCCTGGGGGACGCCTCAGATGATGTCGGTGGCTTCGGATCGGAAGGGTGGGAGGCGGACGCTCTGGGTTTTGCTGGAGAGGAAGGACGTGGTCCAGTTAAGGGCCTTTATTGGATTCCGGCTTCTAGGAGGCATGTTTTTAGAGTGCAATGGCAGACCGTGTTGAAGGTGGCTGATAGGCCCAGGAGGATGAGGGCTGATGTATCGCCGTTGTCTAGTTGGCGCCTGATGTCGTCTGTGGCAGCGATGAGGGCTGTCTCGGTGCTGTGGTTTTGTCTGAATCCGGACTGGGACGGGTCCAAAATGTTGTCTTCCAGGTGGCGGGTCAATAGTATGTTGACGATTTTCTTGATGACCTTCGCCGGGAACGGGAGCAGGGCCGGAAATTCTTGAGGTCTTTTGGGTCCGCCTTGGGCTTCTTGAGGAGGGCGTTGATTTTGGCGTGCTTCCAGCTTTACAGGAATGTTGCTGTTTCGAAGGAGATGTTGATGACCTTCCGAAGTTGGGGTGCAATGGTTGCGTCTGCTTTGTTGAATACGTGGTGTGGGCACGGGTCTGACGGAGATTCTGAGTGGATGGAGTTCATGACCTTGCGTGTCTCGTCGTCGTTGACGTTGCACCAGGAGGTCAGGCGGTTGGCGCTGGTGGTGTTCACAGGGGGGGTGGAGTCTGGCGTAGTCTGGGCAGTCGTGGCGTTGAAGCTGTCGTGGATGTCAGCAATTTTGCGGTGGAAGAAGGTGGCTAGTGAGTCGCACAGTTCTTGTGATGGCGGGATGTCGTTCGCGTTGGCGCTGGGGTTGGACAGTTCCTTTACGATGCTGAAGAACTCTTAGCTGTCGTGTGCGTTGTTATCCAGGCGGTCTTTGAAGGAGGATCTCTTGGCTAATCTGATGATGTGGTGATGTCTGCGGGTGGTGTCCTTGTGGGCTGCGTGGTTGTCCGGTGTGCGTTCGTGGAGCCATATCTTCTCCAGTTTCCGGCATGCACGTTTGGAGGTTTGGAGCCAGTCGGTGAACCAGGTGGCTCTTGCTGGCATGGCTGTTGGAGGGTTTCTTGAGCGGGGTGAGGGTGTTAGTGCAGTCGTCGATCCACTGTCTGAGGTTGCGGGCTGCGGCATCTGGGTTGGTGGGGTCGGTGGGTGGGTTCTGGGCGAGGGTGATGTTCAGCTGGTCTTCAGTGACTTTACTCCAGCAGCGGCGAGGCAGCTGTTTGGTGTGGTGGTGCGTGGTTGGTTTCTTAAAGGTGAAATGGATGCAGCGGTGGTCGGTCCAGTGGAATTCGGTGGTGTGGTCGAAGGGGACGTGGGTGCCTGTGGAGAAAAATGGGTCCAGCGTGTGGCCGGCGGTGTGGGTGGGTGTGGTGACGAGTTGTCTGAGGCCGAAGTTGGCGATGTTGTCGATCAGGGTGGTGGAGTTGGCGTCGTTGTTGTTCTCGAGGTGAAAGTTCAGGTCCCCGAGGAGGATGTAGTCCGTGGAGGCGAGTGCTGGCGAGGACGGCGATGGAGTAGCTTAACTGAGCCCGGAGGTCTGTAGATGAGTGTTCCTCTGAGGGTGGTGTTTGGGTCGGTGTGGATCCGGAAGTGTAGGTGCTCAGCGGTGTTGAGAGTGTCGTCCTATTCCTCCTCCAATTTCGTTGGCCCGATCCCTGCGGGTGATCTTGTAGCCGTCCGAGACGGCTATGGCTATGTCGGGTGCCGAGGAGTTGTTCCACCAGGTTTCAGTCGGGAAGGCTACGTCTGGGGCGGAGGTGTCCAGCAGGTCCCAGAGCTCAACGGCGTGTTTGCATGCGGAGCGGGTGTTCAGGAGTATGCAGCGGAGGTGATTGGGTCCGGTCCTAGGAGATTTGTTGGCTCTGTCGCAGGTGAAGCTGCAGGTGCGGCAGGAGAAGGGTCTGTGGGTGCGTTTCGGGGCGGTTTGTATGCAGGTGTGGTCTCGTCCAGAGTTGAGTGCGAGGAGAGTGCCGGCGTCTTACTGGAGTCTGGTGTTGTGGTGTACGTGGGGTCCAGGGGTTCTGGCGCTGGGCGTGGTCCATGCGCGTACGGGCGCCGATGGGCTAAGACGGGCTTGCCTCTGGTGCGCCTCCGGCACGCCCGCTGCGCAGCGGCCGCCATTTAAGGCAGGAGGGAGGATCAGCTGGGAGGCGGGAGCGGGGCAGCGAGGGGGCAGGCCACAGGGGAGCAGCGGCGGGAAACGGGTAAGGGGGGCAGAAGGCAAAATGGGGGGAGGCGGGAACGATGCCAAACAACGAGGGCAGCAGAAAGCAAAACAGTACAATAAAATACAGAATCACAGCTTACAGGTACAAAAACGGAGACACTATACCACTGGGGTGGCGGCAGGAACGAACTCGCGAACAGGGAGGCAGCGGCAGCGTGGGAGGCACTGGCGCACAGGTGGAGCGGTGTGGCAGCAGGGGAGCGACCTGGCCTGCAAGCAGGATCAGGGGTCGCTCCTACTGCCGCGCAGCGGCTGCCATTTTAGGCTGGGAGGGAGGGAGGATCAGCTGGGAGGCGGAGCGGGCGGCGAGGGGGCGGGGCCGCAGGGCAGCAGCGGCAGGAAACGGGCAAGGGGAGCAGAAGGCAAAAAGAGGGGGGGGGAACAATGCCAAACAACGAGGGCAGCAGAAATCAAAACAGTACAGTAAAATACAGAATCACAGCTTACAGGTACAAAAACAGAGACACTATACCACTGGGGTGGCAGCAGGAACGAACTCCCGGATAGGGAGGCAGCAGCAGCGTGGGAGGCACTGGCGCACAGGTGGAACTGTGTGGCAGCAGGGGAGCTTCATGGCCTGCAAGCAGGGTCAGGGGTCATCATTCTCATGCCCCATCACCCTACCTCCTCGGACGCCTCTTTCATTCCCCTGCAAACCACCTTCATTGCTTTCTCTACTTCCTCACACTCGTAATCCTCCTGCTCCACTCTAATAAATCCTTGGTCTTGCTTCTTCTCTTCCCTCCTGCTCAATCCTTTATTCTTTTCACTCACCTCTTTCCTTACCATTCTTTTGCCTTACCCTAATCTTTTCTGTCCTGATGCACTCCACTAATCACACTCCATTTGTCATCCCTGTACCCCGTCGCCATTTCCTCTAGTCAAGATTCTAGAATTTCTGATCATGTTCACTATCCTTTAGCGCAAAAGCTGTGAAAACTGTGGCCCTGGGTTTTTCAAGATTTCTGATCAAAGGACACTATCACATCCATAAGTCAACCAATAACTAATAACATTTAGTGGTCTTAGTGAATTATGCATTCTACCTCTCAAAATACTGAAAAATATCACATTTATTTGAAGCTCAAATAAACCTTTTATATATCCAGATCAGGGACACCTAGCAGCTCAGAACTATTGTTTTGATGGTAGGACATACAAGTTTTATGCCAGCACTTGCTGTCTTGCTCGTGCTGGAAATAAAAGGCTGAGTAGTAAGATCTGAACTTAAGCCCACAGATTGTAGCAACATCTCAGCAGCAAGTGCATTAGCCAACTATATTATTAGTTTAGAACCCAAGGGGTTACAGCAGCGCAATAATCCATTTCTATTTACTTATGTAACCTAAAAAGAGAATTTGTTGTTGGCGGGAGAGAACACATGTCCAGTCACCATTGCTCCAAAGTGTGCTGTTTATGTCTTAAGTTTTTTATAATTATATTAGCAGGTTGGGCCTTCTGTGAGCATTTCAGTAGATTGAGGGTAGGCAGAACAGCTACACTACTTGTTGTACAGTGGCAGCATATTTGAACAGTGCTGCCAGAAGAAACCCATGGTTGTTGCTCTTTGTAGAATGGGAACTTAGACTGGTCATGGCCATTCTTCATCAATGCAGTGTGGGAGTGAAAATTGGCAAAAGGTTTTTTCACTTCATAGAAGTCAAAACCTGTTGCATTGGCAGGATTTCTTTTCCTATAGATAGACCACAAGTTAGGGATAACATCACAGGAGGAAGAAAATAAAGCAACAACTCCAAAGATGGTTATACTTATTACTGTATAACTGCTTTTCAATAGAAAACACTTTTATTTGGTTTGGCCCAGTTTGAGAAATCTTCACAAGAATTCCCCCCAAAAATTTCATCCATCTGACCTCCTTCCTCAAAAGTGATTCATCAAGCAGAGGCCGTGAAAAAAGGGGAGTCCCAAAATGCTAAATCCCTATCCATTTTCTATAGACTACTTTAGGCAGGGCTAGATCAAAAGCTTCTGAACTCATTTTCACCAAATTCGGCAGGTAGGTAGATCTTGGTCCACTGATTGTGCTTTTTGTGATTTCGCGTAAATCTGTTTACTAGGTTTTGAGAAATTAAGGGACAAAAATAATTGTATATAAGGACAGTTGAGTTCGCAAGAGGCTTGTGATGCTCTCGTGGGAGCAGTAGTTTAAAAATGTAGCTTTCTGATTGGCCCAGGGAGCTTCATTTCCCTAGGCTGGACCTGAGCAAAGGCTTCCCCCACATTAAGTTGGAAACATTATAAAGAAATGCTTAACAGAACACTTTATCACAGACAAACCTAGTTGTTTTGCCCATGTGGATTGTATTCCTGAACCACCACTGAAGGCTTCAGACACTGGACTGTGAACAGCAGGCAGTGATGGGGCTACTGGTTTGCCTGAAAGATAGACAGGATTCCAGCAAAACCTTACCAATAGAGGTCCAAAGTTGGAGCCATGGAGAGTGCATACTATTGCCATACATACGATCTGAGTAGGTCTCTCTTTGGTCATATGCGGTTGGAGAACAAGCCTGATGGTTTGCTACCAAAAAAAAACAATGTGGTAGCAGCTGGCCACTCCACTAGGAAATGAAACTCCGAATACAAGAAACAGACTTCATAACAGTTATTTGGAGCCTGTCACTGGCCTACAAACAGGACTCCCCAACTCATGCTTTCCCCACTGAATAGCATTCTGAATGCAGTGGCTTACCTGAATAAAGGTCTGAACGTTTTTAACAACATTACTTTAATCACCTCCAGTTAGTTACTCTGGCTATCCTTGCAGATGCACATCATCTTCAAAACCTTTTACGTACAGTGTATAGGAACAGCATACCACTGTCTTTGGCAGGAAAACCTACCATTTCAAGAGACCTTCCCAATTTATGAAGTCAAGTTATTGCACCAGAACTGCAAAAAAGAAAATAAGGAAACCAGTTTTTTTTTTGTCCATTTAAAGGATTTTTTGGGACCTGAGCCACTAGAATGAGGTAGAGAGAAAACAGTTTGGCAGAAAAAAACGATGTTGTCTCCCCTTCTACATCAACCAATTTATTTACCGAGCCACTAGTTAACCAGAGTTTAACATCATCCTCCTGCACGACAGGATTGTCCAATTAGTCTTTCACTGCAACCTCACCATTTCCTGGAGCACCAGATCCATCTTTGATAATGACGCACAACCCTCAGGCAAGGCAAACGCGCTCATCTGAAGATGATTTGTCCAACTACCATTATCGTACCCTTTTCTGTTCCTTTCATATATTCAATCTAGTCTTATTCCTTAGACTCTTGCGGTGTGTTATTTTGATTTTCAGTACATTCCAACAATTATATAGGCGGCATTGAGTACGTTTGCTACTCTCTAGTACTGGAGTGATTATGTAGAAAGCTGAGAAATTATAGTGAAATGGAATATCATTCAGAATACAGTCAGTGGTCTTGTGCAGTGCATAGTTCAGGATTGAATGTTGCAATTCTAGCAGAATTTATATTTCTAAAACTTAAAATTCTCATAACATCTACAAAATAGATTAGCATTACATTTTAGCAGCGTAATGGTTTAACAATAGACACTCAATGGGGCTTTGCGGGGGTGGCCGACCGGAGGGAGACTCGCCCCACACCCCCAATCCCCTGCCCCCTGGGGAAGTTTGGGGCCCCTGGAGGAAGGGAGGGGGGGAAGACCTTGACTGGGGGACAGGAAGGAGGTTTGGGCTGGTTGGGGTCTTTGGGCTGGTTGGGCTCTTTGGGCTGGTTGGGCTCCTTTTGGGCTGGGAGGGTATATTTACGGCCATTTTGGGTCACTGGACACCATTTTGGTGACAGTGACCCAGCAGCCGAGCAGTAGAAAGTTGTTGTGGTGTCTCTTGTGGTTATAGTGTTGGTAGGGTGTAGGGTAGGCATTCAGCGGTCCGGCGACGGAGTGGGTCGTGTTTGTGTCAGGCTACGGAGCGCTGAGGGGCTGAGCGGCAGTGCGGCGGTGGTCTGACTGAGCCAGTTTGGTGACGCAGGAGCGGCGGTACCGGCAAGACATGGCGGAGTCAGCGATCGCGGACCCTCGGGTGCGGGAGGGCGTTACGCCTCTTAGGAGAGGCGGGCAGGATGGACCTGCTCAAGGGAGAAGTGCGGGTAAGGCCCCTGCGGCGTGCTGCTGATGGCGCCGTGGCGGCAGTGGTGGCCTGTGAGCCACCGCGAGCGAGAGCGCGAAGGGAGCGGGGAGCGGAAGGGGCGTGACGCGCGGTGGCGGTCGGCTGGGGCACCGGGAAAGTGAAAAGGGCCGGGGAAGGGGCGTGGGGGCACGAAGAAGGCGCCGCTGGTGTTTGTAGAGGGGGTGGGGGGTGAGGGGGGGCAGGCAGCGGGGGGGGGCGGATAAGACACGGGAGGGAGGCGCAGGGGGGGCCGGAGGGGTGGGCAATGCGGTGAGGAGTGGGGGGACACAGGAGAAGCGGAGGAGTGCACAGCTCGAGGTTTTGGCGGGGGCAAGGGGGGCAGGAGCCCCGGGTGCAGGATGGGGGTTGCGGGGAGGGGGTACCGGGGGTTTGCGGACTGGACACAGTGGGGCGAGTGGGGGGGAGCCGATGGGGGGGTTGCCTGGTTCCCAAGAGGTGGGGAGTGAGGGGAGGGGGGACGACGCAGGGTGCGGCCGGGGGAGAAGGGTTCCGGGCGCCAGTTGGCAGCGGGGGGGGCTCTTCACTGCTGATTGAGGAGTCGGAGGGGGAGAGGGGGGGCGGGGGGAAGAGGGGAGGGGAGCGAATTGGACTGGGGATCATCGTCGGAGGGGGAGGGAGACCTGGTTGGGCCCAGCAGGCCGGCGTCGCCTCGGGTGGGGCGGGGGGAAGGAGGGCAGAGGGGGGGTGAGGCGAGGGTGGGCGGGGAACAGGGGAGAGGCGATGCGGGCCCGAGGGGAGCGGTTGGTGGGTGGGGGAGAGGGGGCGGGAGGGGGGTGCGGTGAGTGGAGTCGAGGGGGCGGGGGGGTTGGGGGTAGCCAGGGTGGACCATGGGGTGCGGGGGGGCAGGGGGGATGGGGGCATGGGGTGGGGCTGGGGGAAGGGGGCTTGGGGGGCATTCGGCGGCTTGGGGGAGGGGCTCGCCAGGAAGTTGGGGGGGTGAGTTTTCCCCGGCATGCTGGACTTCCCCAAATTTTTCTTGGCAGGAGCAGTTGGCAGGGGGCTCGGGTGAGCAGCATGCGGCTCCAACCCGCCGAGAGGATGGGCCGGCTCTGCCTTGTACGGGCGGTCGCGCTCCAACGAGGGATCATGTACGTGAGGACAATGGATGGCAGGGCCATAGGTCTCCGCCGCCCCCCTCCCGATGGTTCGAGACGGCCGCCGGGGGATGGGGTTTGGAGGGAAAAAGTGTATGGATACTCTGATTACCAAGCGGAGAGGGGGAGAAGGGAGAGTGTGGACTTGGGGGAGTTGATGACAGCGCGCAGGGATAAGGCTGGTTCGAGCAGGGTGAGCACTGGTCGGGCGAAGCAGTGGGTGGATGGTGAAGGTGATGGGGAGATGGAGTCGGAGGAGGAAGGGGAGTTGCGGGAGGGGGAAACGAGTAATGCTGTTGGAAGTATCTTACAGGTATGCCCCCGTCAGTCGGTGCCGCAGGTGACGGCCCCCCCAGCGGAACTGGTTAGGCGGCGGGATCCGGTGCGGACGCCAGCCTTGATGCCAGGTAAGGCCGGTACACGATTGGGGAGTGGCTTGGGCGGCCCTCATGGAGGCCGAATGATCGGAGAGGCGGATGGTGGAGGCACGACGCGGGGTGGCCAGGTGTCTGTGGGTACGGATGCGGAGGGAGGGGACTTGGTGCGATTGGTGAAGGGCAGGTATGTGATGGAAGCGGGGGTGTGTACGGGGACGGAGGGGGCAGCGGGCGAAGCGGCGACGGCAAGCGCGGGGACTGGAGATGTGGCCCAGTCTGTGGGGTCGGCGTCTGGCGTCGGGGCAAAGGAGAGTTGCGATGTGCCGGTCAAGAGGATGCCGTACATGGGGGTGGTGAAACCTTTGGGGGCGCACTTGTCACTGGCGAAAAGATTTGGAAGGGGGAGTATGTGGAGATTTTAAAATTGCTGCACAGGGAGTTGATGGCTAAAGAAGGTTCGAAAGAGGAGGAGTAGGAGTTGACTAGGCACCCCAAGGGGCCCGTAACCATTGAGAACTGGTCGGCGGCTTTCTTGATATTCGCCAGTGTGTACTGCGAGAAGTATCCAGACAGGTCGGTTGCGTTGTTCAAATATATGGATGTGGTGCGGCGGGCGCAGGTGACGTACGGCGGTTACGCGTGGTCACATTACGATGAGTTCCGAGAGCGTATGGCGTCGGACCCCGAGGCAAAGTGGGGGGAACTGGACGCAGACCTGTATCAGCAGACGATGAGTGGCGCAAAGTTTGGCCGCACCATCTACACGGCCAGTGGGCTTCCGCTGGCGGTGCCACCCTTTACGGCCCGCCCCACCCGTGGAGGGGTAGGGTCGGGGGATACAGGAAGTGCGAATAGCGTCGGGGCCTGCTGGGACTTCAATAGGGGGTCCTGTCTCAGGCAGGTATGCCGTTTCCAGCACGAATGCTCTAAGTGCGGGAGGAGACACCCAGTGGTGCGCTGCTTGGGGGAGGGCCCCCACAGGGACAGCAGCCGGCCGCGGCTTCCTTTGGGGGGAGGGGGCGGAAGGGGGGGAGCGGTGCCTTGGGAAAAGGCTCATACGCCGGTTAGGCTGGACAGGCTCGAGCCGCTGTTGGCGGCTTATCCGCGGGCGGATGATGCGGCCGTGCTGCGTCGGGGTTTCAGGGAGGGTTTTCGGCTGGGGTACGAGGGTCCTAAGATTGCTCGGTGGGTGGAGAATCTGAAATCCGTGAACAAAGGTATCGTTCGGGAGAAGCTTTTCAAGGAAGTGAAGGAAGGGAGGATGGTGGGCCCCTTTCAGGAGCCTCCCCTGCCGGACTTGATCATTTCATCGATTGGGGTGGTCCTGAAGAAGGAGCCGGGTCAGTTTCGGCTGATTCAGCATTTGTCCTGGCCAGAGGGCACGTCAGTGAATGACTACATTTCGGCAGAGTTGGCGTCGGTGTCCTAATCGTCCGTGGACGTTGCGAGGAGGCTGGTGACGGCGGCGGGGCGGGGTGCGCTCATGGCAAAATGTGACGTGAAATCTGCGTTTCGGCTGTTGCCGGTACATCCAGCGGACCATCAGCTGCTGGGGATACAGTTGGATGGCCTCATTTTCGTGGATAGAGCGCTTCCCATGGGGTGCTCCGTGTCGTGTGCACTGTTTGAGCGATTTAGCTCCTTCTTGCAGTGGGCTTTTTCCTGGCGCACAGGCTCTGAGGCGGTGACGCACTATCTGGACGACTTCTTCCTGGTGGGTCGGCCAGGTTCGACGGACTGCCAGCAGCGACTGGACAGTTTTACAGACTTGATGGGTTACCCTTGGGGCTGGAGAAGACTCAGGGTCCCAGCACGGTGCTGTCCTTTCTCGGGATAGAGCTCGACTCTGCGGCCATGGAAGCACGCCTACCGGAGGATAAGCGGGTGGTGATGATGGACTTGGTGTAGGGCATGTTGGTCAGGAGGAAGGTGAAGGTGCGGGAGGTGCAGGTGTTGCTGAGGCATTTGAACTTTGCGTGCCGGGTCGTGCGGGAGGGGGGGATGATTTGCCGCCGGCTGGGGTTGGCTTTGTCCGGTCTGACGTTACCACACCATCACGTGCGCCTGTCAGCGGGGTCGAGAGAGGACTTGGGGATGTGGCTGGCCTTTTTGGAGCGTTTCAATGGAGTGACCATTGTGCCGCAGGAGGATTGGCAGTGGGATGTCACTATGTCAGATGCGGCTGTAGTCGGTGGTTTCGGGCTTTACTGGGCAGGGAGATGGTGCGCGGAGCAGTGGGCCGCGCAGTGGCAGGCGTGGGGGAAGGAGCATTGCGTTCTTGGAGATTTTTCCGTTGGTGGTGGGGGTGGCGGTGTGGGCACAGGAGTTGGGGCACAAGCGAGTTTTGTTCAAGGTGGACAACATGTCGGTGGTGCAGGTGGTGAACCGGCAGTCTGCGAGGGAGGCCCAAGTGCTGAAGCTGATGCGTGTTTTTGTGTTGAAGTGTTTGGAACATGATATACTGTTTCAAACCCAGCATGTACCCCGGGGTGGACAATGACATTGCGGATGCTTTGTCTCGTTCACAGTGGCAGAGGTTCCATGGGCTAGCCATGGAGGCGGACGCAGTCAAGGCCGAGGTGCCGGAGGAGCTTTGGACGGTGGGAGAGCGCGGGTCGTTCAGCTGGTGAAGGCGTCGGTGTCCACATGGAGGGCTTATGAGCAGGCTTGGTTGGAGTTTCTACGTTCGGGTGCGATAAGGCAGCGTGGCAAGTGGCGTCGGGAGGAGCAGGTGGTGTGGTTCATGCTCGGCCTGATGGACAAAGGGCCGGCGAGGGTGATGATTGCGGGGAAGTTGGCTGGGGTGGCGTTCATGGGGAAGCTCTGGTGGGGTTATGCGCCTTCGGCGGGGGAGTTGGGGGGTCGGCTGTTGGAAGGTTGGGAGAGAGAGAGAGGGGGGCGCGAGTGCGGCGGCGTCGGGCAATTACAAAGGTGATGTTGGAAGGCTTGGTGCGCCTCTTGCCGGGGGTGTGCAGGGATCAGGCGGAGACGGTGCTGTTTTCAACTTTGATGTCATGGATGTTTTTTGGTGCCTTCCGGGTATCGGAGCTGGTGGGGTTGCGCGGGGGGCCGGGGGTGCGTTGGGCAGAGGTGGAGTTGCGGGGCCGGGAGGTAGCGGTGTGTTTGCGGCGGTCTAAGACGGATCAGCGCGGAGACGGCACTTGGGTGGTACTGGGTCCTGGGAGGTCGGAGGCGGTGTGTCTGGCGGAATGGGGGAGACATCGGGCAGAAGGGCGGGAGCAGGACGGGGCCGAGGTGTTTGGCCGGCGGGGGGCCGGGCGAGTGACGGCGGCTCAGCTGCTATGGGTCCTGCGGCACGCCCTATGGTCTATGGGTGAGGACCCGAAGGAATTCCGGACACATTCCTTTCGCAATGGTGCAGTGACGGAGGTGGCGCGACGGGGTTGGGGTACGGAGGAGATAAAACAGCTGGGGTGATGGAAGTCAGACTGCTATAGGACGTACGTCAGGATGCGGGGTGGAGGGGTAGAGTGAGGTTGACATGTTTGGCCCATTGCTTACATATGTATCTTTGCAGGTGTGGTGGCGGGGCCGACTGCGGCAGCGATGAGCATTTACGTGGTGAGCCATTCCTTTGTTAAGAGAACGGAGAGGGCCGAATGGGAAAAACACAGGAACCTCAATCTGGAATTGGATGAACAGTTGTTTAGGTGTCATTGGAGGGGAAAAGGGGGTATGCGTTGGCACGAGTTGGTGCCGGTTTTAAACAATGTGGGGGGGGGGGGTGGTCTGTCCAGATGTGGTAGTCATCCATTTGGGTGAAAACGATTTGGTGCAGTGTAAGGGACTGGCACTGGTGAAGCAAATGAAAAGGGACTTGATGGAAATCAGGAGGCAGTGGGCGGGTTGTTAAGTCATTTGGTCAGAATTTATTCCTAGGCGGTGCTGGAGAGGGGCGGACAGGACAAGGAGGAAAATCAACAGGGAGGTGAGGGTTTTTTGTGAGAAAGAAGGCGTAGGTAGGATGGAGCATCCGGAGTTGAGGTATGGGGCAGTATATTTCTTCAGGGAGGATGGCGGGCACTTGTCACGATACGGGAGGGAGCTATATGTTGTGCAGCTGAAGGAGGCAGTGGATCGGGCAGTTGCGGTGCGCAGGTATACGAAGGTGCAAGGGCCCTAGGGGGGGGTCGAAAGCTGTATGGGGCTTTCGAGTGGCGCTTTTCCTAGTTAAGGGGGGGGGTAGGATAGGAGGAATGAGGTTTCATGGACAGAGGGGGAGGGAGTGTACAGTGGCAGGAGTTTTAAAACAGTTGAGGCAGGCGTTTGGGTAATTGATAACTATGTATATGTCGTTGCGGGGGAACTTTTTTGGGGTGGGGGTGGGGGTTTGAGCTGGTATGTGTTTATTTAGTTAGGGCTAGTTTTGTACGGCAAAGGCCAAGGATGTGGTTTTAAGATGCACCTGTTCCCAATAAAGCGGCCTTTATCACACCTTAAAATGTCTCCGGTCGGTCTTTTCCCCTACCCGTCTCCCGATGGGCCCCAATGGGGCTTTGCGGGGGGTGGCCCACCGGAGGGAGGCTTGCCCCCCCCCCCGAAAAGTTTGGGGCCCCGGGAGGAAGGGAGCGGGGAAGACATTGACTGGGGGACAGGAAGGAGGTTTGGGCTGGTTGGGTTCCTTTTGGGCTGGGAGGGTATATTTACGGCCATTTTGGGTCCCTGGGCACCATTTTGGTGACAGTGATCCAGCAGCCGAGCAGTAGAAAGTTGTTGTCCCACCCGCCCGCCCCATGTAGGTAGAGCTTGGTGGGGGGGGGGGTATCTGGGGGGTTTGCCTGATTTCAAAGGGGGTTCCTGGAGGGGTTTTGTTGGGAGCAGGTGTGTTGGTTAGGGTGATGGTATGATGTCGCTGGAGGCAGGTGCTGGAAATGGTTTTGTGATGGCGCTTTTCCTAGTTATGGGGGGGTAGGATAGGAGGAAGGAATGAGGTTTCATGGACAGAGGGGGAGGGAGTGTACAGTGGCAGGAGTTTTGAAACAGTTGAGGCAGGCGTTTGGGTAATTGGTAGCTATGTATATGTTGTTGCGGGGGAACTTTTTAGGGGTGAGGGTGGGGGTTTGAGCAGGTATGTGTTTATTTAGTTAGGACTAGTTTTGTACGGCAAAGGCCAAGGATGTGGTTTTGTTAAGATGCACCTGTTCCCAATAAAACGGCCTTTATCACACCTTAAAATGTCTCCGGTCGGTCTTTCCCCTACCCGTCTCCCAATGGGCCCCAATTCTGTTTTGCATACGTAACTAGGAAAAAAGGCACAACATACAGATCAGTATTCAGGTCTTCCTACAGGCTTATGTTTCTTAGGTGGTCATTAAGGTACGTATAATGGAATTATTTAAATAAACGAACATGTATTGCTTAATGCAACATCGTTTCAGTAACAAATATCCATGTTTAAATATCAATAACATATTCTTTTTAAGCAAAAGTACTTTTTCAGTGAATTTCTACATTTTTTTACACATTTTAAAAATCTTAATATCTTCTTCACACAATACTGCAATTTAAACGGTTTCTTTTTTCAGTGAATATATATATATATATATATATATATATATATATATATATATATATATATATATATATATACAAAAAACCCCATAGAATTCCCTGAAAAAGCACTACTGTTTAAAAAAACATAAAACCATTTACATTCGCCAGTGATATATAGCGGACATAAGTACAACTTGCATAGCTATGGATTTCGAATGTAATATGTGAAGCCATAAGCAGAGTATCACATTGGTGCAAGTTGTACTTATATCAGTATTGCATAGCATAGCTGGCAAATATATATATATATATTATATTTAATCAATTTATTCATAAGGAAATAATCATGAGGAAACATTGGGAGCAAGAGCTGAACAAACAAAGAAGAGTGACATTCTCTTTTAAATGTTTAGTTTTCTATTCTTTAAATGCTTGGTCAAACTTAAACCGTGCTTTGGATCACTATGCACTTTTTTGTATTTTAACAATAAGTACTCCATGAATTAGGCGCTACTGAACCAGGCTGAAGTATGTTTTTTATTTCCACAGGCTGTGGGGTCAGCTGACTGTGTACTAGCACTTTAAGAGGGATGGGTGTACGATCGACCATGTCTTGTGATCAAGGGGCGGAGGTCCCGAAACGCGTCATGGCGGCGTGTTCTATGCACAACAGGATGGAATAAAGTTTACAATTTTTCAAAACATCCGTGAGGGTCCGGTTTCGTTATTTCCTTGGAGATCGGTCTGGGGACTTGGCGGAGTTCGTGGCACATATATTTATATATATTTGCCAACTATGCAATACTGATATAAGTACAACTTGCACCGATGTGATGCTCTACTTTTGGCTTCACATATTACATCACTGATTACATTCGAAATTCATAGCTATGCAAGTTGTACTTATGTCCGCTATATATCACTGGCGAATGTAAATGGTTTCATGTTTTTTTAAACAGTAGTGCTTTTTCAGGGAATTCCATGGGGTTTTTTGTACACAATTACACAATTTAAAACCTTATGTTATGTTATGTTACGACTATTTATTGTGCGCACAGATACTCCAGCCAAGGAGCGTCCTGGCGCAGAGACAAGGTAGCACGTAACACAACAAGAAGCTAAAACAGAAACTAATAGACAGCTAAAACAAGAAAGTTTTTATAGCCCTCCGAAAGGACAGAAGGTCCTCCAGCAAGCGGATTTCGACCGGCAAGGAGTTCCATGCTGACGCAGCCATTACCCTAAACGAGCGGCCTCCCATGCGGCTAAGCCTGAATCTGGGAACCACCGCAAGGGCCAGACTCTGAGACCGGAGGCTACGGGCAGGGACATAGAAAGACAGACAACTCGACAGAATTTCCGGGCCTGTACCTCTCAAGATTTTAAAAGCCAGGCACAAAACCTTGAAGAGAATGCGCTTCCTAACCGGAAGCCAGTGTAGGGAGCGAAGGACACCTGTCACTGAACAGGATCTAGGCAAGCCAACAATCGCCCTCGCCGCAGCATTCTGAACCCGTTGTAGGCGGGTTAGTTCAGCCTGGTTAGCCCCAGCCAGGAGAGAGCTGGCGTAATCCCTGGTCGGGGCATCAAAGAACTTGAGAACAGGTCTCAAGCCCCTCAAGAGACCAAAACAACAGGCCGCAGTTCTTTTAGTATGGCCTACAGAGGAGAGGCCCGCATCTAGCCATACCCCCAGATTTTTCACTTCCGCTACCGGGATCGGAGTAGGTCCCAACTCAGAGGGCCACCAGTGGTCACCCCACAGCTCCACTCCCTTCCCGACGACCATCACCTCTGTTTTAGTGGCGTTTAGCTGGAGGCAGTTGCCTGTCAGCCAGCTAGCCACCGCCTTCAGTCCGGACTGAAACCTGAGGGCCTCAATCTCCGCATCCCCGCTGAGAGTAACCGCCAGCTGAGTGTCGTCGGCATATGAGACCAAAGTAAGGCCCCACTGCCTAGCGACATCAGCCAGCGGTCTCACGTAAAGATTAAACAACGTGGGACTCAGCGAGGACCCTTGCGGAACCCCCATGGCCAGTGGTTGGTAGTTGGACTTGAAGGGAGGGATGGCAACACAGAAGGAGCGGTCATCTAAGAAGGAGCGGAACCATTGCAACACCTGACCGCCAATGCCAGTCTCCTCGAGCCGACGCAGGAGGATGCTGTGGTCTACCGTATCAAAGGCGGCGCTAAGATCTAACAAAATAAGCGCCGCCGTTTGACCAGCATCCAACCTTGCCCGGAGATGTTCCACCATCACAAGTAACGCAGTCTCCGTGCTGTGCCCAGCACGGAATCCGTTTTGTGTGGGGTCGAGGGCATTGGTCCGAGTCAGATGTTCCGACAGGGCCAGGTTGACATGGGCCTCAGTGATCTTGGCTGGCCAGGGTAACAACGAGATGGGGCGATAGCTTTCGGGCTTGGAAGGGTCCAGGGTAAGCTTTTTAATGATCGGGGACACCACAGCTTGTTTCCACTTAGATGGAACAGTTCCCGTTTCCAAGGAGAGGTTGACAAGGGAGCATACGGCTGTACGCCCCATAAAAGCTTGGTCTCGGAAGAGAGCAGGCCTTACTGGATCGGATGGGGACCCAGATTTGACTTGCAACGCAAGTTTGTCAAAACCATCCAAGGTGAGGGGGGGGAAGACAAGCAGTGTAGCCTGATGGTGGACCCCGTTACTACTTTCCTCAGTGAACCCTATGCTAGGGAATGTCCTATATATAGCTTGGACCTTGGAGCTTGGAATATCTTCCTCATGCATAACTCCACCTTAAGATATATATATATAGTGTAGTGAGGGTATATTATCCAATAGCTTCCAGGCCCTTCATGATCCAAGTGAAACCCACCTCTTCTAGGCGCTATTCCCCAAAAGGGAAGGCTCCTGGTTGCCTGTATGATCCCCACAGCTTCAGACTGCTTCACAGGGTTTGTTCCCTTTTTTCATGTTTACTTCTAGATGCATGAACAGATTGAAGTATTCTTTATGTGAGATTCCATTTTATGGCGGTGTCTAAAGTCCCATGTCAAGAGGCTGTTAGAATAGAAGGCAGTGATCACAGTCAGCCTTTTGTCGGAGCAGGGGTTTGATGAGTGGCATTCTGCTTTTGCAGATGGATGCATACAGGAATGGTGTATTCTCTAGCGTATTAACATTATGCGCACTAGGACCCTTGTGGTTCTGGGTGGACTCTTAACAGGAAGTATGTACAATGCGGGAAGATGTTAAGGTGTGGTTGATATTAAGTATGATGTAATGTGCAGTGTTTGAATGTATGCTGAAGAATAAAGTCATCCTTGACCACATCTCCTGTATGGCATAATTAATCTGCATACTCCTGGGCTTGGGAAGACACGACAACTGACTATGCATGGGGGATACATGCCTGAGAAGACAAGACTGCTCTCCCTGAGAGCTTGCAACGTTACTGCAAACTGCTTGTGCCACATGTACCAGAATTGATGCAGAGTGGTCTACGACTGGCATATGTGGAGTCAGTCGTGCTTGAGCCCCTACACAGCCGCAGAAGAGATCGAAAGCCCTGCAGAGGAGCATATTTAAAATGCCCACCAAAACCACGCACAAGGTGGCCGACAGTGACTCTGAGCCGTGCTGCAAAAACAGAACGATTATTCAGACAAAGCAAAAAAGAGAACAGCGACATCCAGGTACGAAAAACCGAGAACTTACCACAGTCAAGGGCTATTGAAGCATTCTGCATCCTAAGTTCAAGCACAATGCTAGTGCTTGCAGTAGTTGTCGATGCCACCCTGCCTGGCGAAACCTGTCTGAACAGCATGTGGTTTCCATTATTATTATTATATTATTATTATAAATTTTTATAGAGCGCGTAGTCACCCGGAGGTATCCCAGCGCTAAGATCCCTACTTCTATAGGTCAGTGGGCCAAGATAGGGAAGGAGGGGAGTGGGAGGGGAGGGGGGAAACAGGAGTTCGGGGTTCCGGACGAGCAGGATTTTTTAGGGAAAAAGGTGGGTTTTCAGCCGCTTCCTGAAGCGTAGATAATGTGGTTCGATTCTCAGGTCGCGGGGGAGTGAATTCCAGAGGCGTGCGGTGTGAACTGCAAAACGTCTTCCTCCTGAACGTGCCTTCTTAAATCTGGGAATGATGATGAGATTCTCCTTGTCTGAACGGAGGGATCTTGAGGATTTATAGGATTTGATAAATTTCCTGAGAATAGGGGGGCCCTGATTTTGTAGCAGTTCGTGGGCTAGGCACAGGGCCTTGAATTTGACCCGCTCCCTTATTGGGAGCCAGTGGAGGAGTTTTAGTGCTGGTTTGGCCGAGGCTCTAGCAGGAGTGTTAGTGAGAATCCAGGCAGCAGCGTTCTGAATTCTCTGAAGCTTGTTCATCGTTGCCTCGGGGACGCCCAGGTAAATCACATTGCTATAATCAAGCCTCGAGAGTAGCAGGCCTTGAATTAGCAGTTTTTGCGAGTTGGGGGGCAAGAGGGGCAGGATCTTCCTCAATGATTTCAAGAGCCCGAAACACGTCCCGGCTACTTTTTTTGCTTGCGCGGTGAACGAAAGGTCTATATCGAGCCATACGCCCAAGCTTTTTACTTCTTGTTTTGGGTCGGGGGGGGGGCCCAAACATACTGGCCAGATATTCTGGGAGAGTGTGAGTCCTTTCTGACCCAGGAGAAGAACGTCAGTCTTTGCTCCGTTCAGTTTTAAGGCTGAACTGTTCATCCAGCGTTGAATCTGCGTAAGGCAGTTAAATAAGTCTGCTGGTTGTTGGCTGGGATGGGACAATGACACAACTAATTGTGTGTCGTCAGCGTAGCTGACGACGCTCACTCCGAACGGGGTGATAACCTCCTCCAATGGGGACATGTAGATATTAAATAATGTGGGGCTCAGGGAGGAGCCCTGAGGCACGCCACATTGGAGGGGAGTTTCGGAGGAGCAGGTGTTGTTCTCCCAGATCTGAAAGGAGCGCTGGGCCAAAAAGGATGAAAGCCAGGATAGGGCGGAGCCTTCTACACCGACTCTCTTGAGCCGTTTGATGAGAAGTTGGTGGTTGACGGTATCGAAGGCCGCACTCAGGTCGAGGAGGATCACTGCCACTCCATGACGGCAGAAGGGAGTGCTAAATACAATGAAGCAGCGTTCCTGAGGCCACCATTAATAAATATAAGGAAGGTACCCCCTTGTATTCATTACAGGTCCAAGAGGGAGGGGGAGAGACAAACAAAGACTATAGAGAATCCTCTATCTGACCTATATTTCTTTCCGGCGTAGCCTATGGCTAACAAATGCCCCACAATGAACAGAGTATCTTGTCCTAGCTATAGAGAAATCATATAGATATGACAAAGTTAATTATAGGTCAAATAGAGGATTCTCTATAGCCTGAGGTCACCATTGCCTTTCGAGACTTTTAAAAAGCAGAACATTGGTGCCAGGTGGGCTGACTGGATCGAATGTTTCTATGACTTCATAGCTGCTCTAGAGGAAAAAGATGACAAGAGGATCATCAAATATTTGAAAAATCTTGCTGGTGTTGGAGTGAAATAAGTGCTGAAGAAAATCTCAGAATGATGTAAAGATATACCAAATGGTAAAATAAGCATTGGAGACCCATTTCAATCCTGTGCCGAATGTCAACTATGAAAGGTATATCTTCAACCAAGCACAGCATCAGGTTGGTGAAACCATGGACGAGTTTGTTGAAAGACTTGATGAACTCATTAAAGATTGCAAGTTCTGTGACTTCAACTACAAAGAGGCCAAGTGTCTCATAATCACTGATGTCTGCCTTTCAGATTCATTTAGAAGGCTCATTTTGAGAGAAACTCAGTCTAGAGAAAATGTTCATGGCTGCGAGAGCAGAAGAATGAGCAGAACAACATGATGATGACATGTAAGCAGGAACAGGACACAATGAATCTACATTAACCGTGAGACGCAAGCAAATGTTTAAAAAACATAAGTCGACGCCCTCAAAGCAAATAAAGCTATGCTATCGATGTGGATTTTGTTTCTCCTTGAAGGTAAATGTCCAGCCATAGGACAAGTCTGCAAAGGTTGTGGGTAAGTGAACCATTTCATAACTTTGTGCTGAGTTAAAAAACAAAAATCAAGTGTGTCACGATAGCAAGAAAAGATAGACGTGAGAACGCTCCAGATGTATTCTTGCTACATCCCTAACACCAAAAAGCAACATCAAATATGACAAGTAGAACCCAGGCAAAATCAGTTCTCATCAAACTCATCGTACAAAGGTTCTTTGGCATAACTTTGGCGAGGACAATGGACGTGCGCGGATATCTTCCAAAGGGCTTCTGGCACATGTGGGGTTAGCTGCCTATAAAGAATATCACAGTTCAAAGAAAGCTCACCAAATAAATCTATGAACTTCATTTGGCCACTGTCCCAAGATCACATTGAAATTGAACAATCATCCAATAACTCTCATCATAGGCAGTGGTGTATCGACTAATACGCCAGTGGAAAAGTTAAGCACCCTATTCCCTGTGCCTCGGCTCACTCCGTCCAGCATGAAGATATATACCTGGGCCGCTTCTGGACATTGAAAGGCAAGAGTCATTCCCAGCTACACAAAAAAAATTGGTGCAAGCCACCATTCACGTTCCACAGGGACTTTGTTTTGCCACCACTGCTGACATGGGGTTGATATCCCTCATCTGCAATCTCTATGCTCAGTCCATGATCACTAGACCTAAGCAAAAAAAGGAAAAGCCGCCAGGGATAGAATTTCCATACTACCTGAGAATATCTTATAATTTTATTTTTTCCTTTCATTTACTGCTTCAAGGCAGTGGAGTGACTGTGGTGTTGCGCACTAGTTGTCGGGGTGACGTCCTGCCTGCACGGAAGTGAAGGGTGAGAGCGCTTCCGTGGCACAGGCAGGAGCGCTACGGCAATAGGAGTGTGCTCCGCGCTCCGTAGAGTAGATCTCAAATAAAAGGCTGAATTATACACGCCATCTCCGCGTCATACTTTTAGCTAAGGGGACGGCTTTACAATGGCAACGAGGCTTCGTTGACGGACCCGCACGTCACCAGCCATCTCACCGTCACGACACGAGGCCCCATTTCTACAGGAGCGCAACGGCAAACACACGCTGCCCGCGTGGAAGTTCACGGCCAGAGAAGGAAATAAACATTAAAGGCACTACACCTGCCTGTGAGCACTCACGCGACCCTACTCGCCCACACACGGTGGAGGAGCCTCAAGCCAGGGTCTACACGTTGACCCCAGACATGGCACACACTAGAGAGAGGAACCAGCACAGTAAACCCCACAGGAAGGAAAAGAGGGATAAGGGTTCACCAGGGAGCTCAGGGCACCACGTGGGCAGGAAGCCACCAGAGGGACAGTGCATGGTGGAACCAGTGAGTACCACCCCACCTAGCCAACCTTAGACCGGCCATAGAAGAGCTAGCTGGCTAACACAAGACTCTGGGTAATCCACAGATGGAAAGGGGTTACCCATACCACGACACTGAAGCTCCAGAGCACAAGCGACGCGGGCGAGAGCAACGGGACCCCAACAGAGCTCACAGACGACGAAGACACCAGCGAGCAAAGGGGGGCCCTGAGTGACGATAACTAGTCCCAGAGACAGGCACCAACCAGAAGCACGATGTGCACCCAAACATTCTCATTGACCAACCCGGTGCCCTTCTTAGCAAAGCCAGGACAGCCAGAAATGCCCGGGGAGGACTGGAGGGAGTATTTGAAAAACTACATCTCCGCATTGGAAGAGGAAGGAGGGGAAGCCTTTTCTAGTGCCAGGAGAAAGAAAATACTCCTGCACAACCTCGGACCAGCAGGCCGAAGAATATACCTCAATTTGGTGAAGGCAGAGAGACTGTTGTGTTCTTATCTAGGACCCTAATTCGATATTCCCGATTTATGCCCTTGTGAGGTTATAATCAATAATGTCCTGACAACCGCATAAGAATCAGATTCATATTCAGTAATAGCCCATGCAATCCAAAGCACAGCACGGCTACTCCCATCGACTCCTAGAAAGCACAAAGCGTTCTTTAAACAAACCAAGCCTTCAGCAGCCCGGGAAAACCCCCCCTGCTTTGGTTTTGATTTGAACAAGAACTCCTGAAGTCCTGCAAGAACTGTTAGTTCTTGGTGACGTCTTATGTCTAACCTTACGTCAAACCCGGCACCTTTCAGGTATAAAAATACCAACGGTTGCCTTAAGCAAAGACACGGTGGTTTGGAGCAGAGCGGCCATCTACTTGCCAGAGAGCCCAGCTGATGCGAGTGCCCGTGGAAGCCGCCCCTCCTGTTTGACGCACTGAGAGAGACGCTGTCTTTTTCTCCAGCCGAGAAAATCCAGCTCCGGTGTTTCCAGCCTACCCTTGCAGGTTGCTGGGATATCAAGTCCTGAGGAAAGAGATACCAGACCTCCCACATTCTAATACCAAGGTACGGAGTTGACTAAACCCTTAGGGGAATTCTTGATGCAGATTCTTGGCACAACTATCTTAACCAACTTAACTTAACATCGCTACTTACTTGTCCCTTCCCGAGTATTAGGCTTAGGTCAGGTACACCGGGGTAGGCTTAGTTAGAAGCACCAGTTGAGTATTTTAGTCAATGTATTTGTGTATGTATATATTTTATCCATTGGATATCATATGGCTAAGAAACCGTATCAATGCTTTTACAGTATTATTTCATAATACTACTTTTACTGTACGCACTTTACTCTAAGTATTGCAATTTTGGCAATTCACTTCTCTTGCATGAGAAAGAAGACTGCTCAATAAATATCACCTTTTTATTGAAAACGCCCGTCTCTCTATTTCTCTGCACTCTGGTGAAACTAAGTATGCACTGATGACTGAGTGAAATATCTGTCTATTGTTTTCACACGACTCTAGAGATATACTCTTATTCTGAGGGAGCAAAGTTGTCATGTTTATGCGGTTGTCGGAAACTGAATCCCTTCTTGTCTGAGCCAGGGAAGGTTATCCATCCCTCTTCATTCAAGAAAGTTTCCAGTGACCTCTGAGCTAGCTGGCGCAAACCTAAATTAAGTTTAGCATAGTCAGTAGAGACCTAGGTGACATCAGTCCTACGACTACACTGCTGTTTGTTATTCCAATGCACAGAGCCTATTGGGAAAATAGGAACTACACTACATGGCGCCCAACGTTTGGTAAGGCGATAATCTAACGCAAGACAATAGAGTAACTCAGTCGTGCTCTTTCACACAGAACCCTTTCCCCGTAAAAACTCCAATAAACGTCTGGAGTGGGTGAAAGGTTAGTATCCGCCGGAACTTAGTAGGATGAGAATCCTCTGATTTAGTTTCTGGGTTTGATCAACGTTGAAGGATACAGTGTTCCAAAATATTGTGCACCTAATCTTTGTTTCCTTGAAACTCGATCTGCAACAGAAAAACTTTCAGTCAGTAAAATGACAGAAAGTGACGAAGAAAGGGAGCGAGCAAGACTAGCAGCTCGACTCTTAGAGGAAGACACAAGTCTTCATGAAACTGAACTGGATGCAATACTCATTCCGGTCAATCTAAGAAGAACTATAACTCTAAAACTTATAGAAAATGGCCCGACACCGCGAGGTGGTACAGTCATATTTGTGATACAGGCACACGAATATCGGAAGACAGAGGTATTCTATTCATGGATACACTTTCCAGCAGCACACGCTACGACAAAAGACTTCCACTATTACAAAATAGAGGAACCTCCGGATGAATACACTCCTTTCGAGGAGATTGAAATCCCACTTCAATGCCAAGAGCACCTGCTCTGGTTTAAAGGCGCCCTAAAACATAATAATCACATCACCCGGCTCAGTCCACTAGGTAGACCAGGAGCAACGTGGTCGGTTCTAGCCAGCTACACACCACATCCAGACATTGATAAAATGTCAGTTCCTGAACCTTTAGCTCAGCTAAAACTCCTAATTAAAATACATAGACAATTAGTCCAATATGTCATGCGGACCTCAATAGTCCAACCGACAATTAACATTCCACAGCAGACCCCTCACCAGGGGACCATAAACAAAATCAAACCACAGAACATACAATCATGACTTGGTAAAGTACCCATAAAACGGGAATAAATTCCATTTTGGTTAGCACAGAAAATTACTCAAATAGAGGCAGTATTTCCTGATACTACGCCTACTGATCAACACAGAATTCTGACTATCTGTCTCCCAATGGGGATCGCACCACATGTGGAGGACTGTGACACTTGGGGCACAGTCTTTGCTTCCATCTACACAAAAACACACGGTGTCCCGTCTATGGCGGTCATACCAGATGTATTAAGACAGATTCAAAACGAATACGGTCCAGAACCAGCTTTAACTCTAGGTATGAAATTACTAAAAGACTTCAAGTTGGTCTCGGCTATATTACTAGTCAACATAAAAGGTGAAGCAGCATCTGTGGCGATCGGCAGAAACTGAAGGAAACCGATATAGCAGCCCAACCATTGGAACTTGCCAGAATCCTAGAAAAATCCTATGAAGAGCTAGGAAGAGATAGTTTGGGTGGGAAACCGATAAAACCCCAACTAACTGAAAATCGTGATAAAACATTTATTAAAAATAATTTAAAGACTCCAAAAAAGAGCTCGGATGGTAAATCCAATCCCAGGGAAAAACGTTTCCAGTCCAGAGGAAGGTCTCCTCAGCGTAGAGAGAGATCTCCAGGCCGAGAAGACAAGTCTCCGCAAAGGGAACCCTCTGAAAAAAGATACAACCTTAGAGATAGGGATAAAACAAAAAAAACCTGATAGATATCAAGATATTGATACACGTCCCTCTCTATCTTCTCAGACTTCCTCACAGAAATCGGAAAGAAGAGGACGGTCAGAACACAGAGACAAGGAACCTGCTCATCAAAGTAAAAAATTACAATTTCCCAGAAAGAAGGTAGCAAGTATTACAATTAAACATGCAGAGAATTCTGAGGACACAGCTGAAAAACGGAGAGTGGGCACAGACAATGCTAGACAGCGGAGCAGAAGTGACCATAGCTCACAAGACCCTGATGAATCTTCTGGAGACAGTGGACACGAATGAATTCATTCAAGTGGAAACTGCAGACACACGAGTTAGTGTGCCCCATAAGCTATATGAAATAACATTATGTATAGAGGGATATAAAACCAGGAAAATAAAATGTCTCTTTTGGGAAAAACTTTCAAAAGGCTATGACATTCTGTTAGCTGAGAAAGACTGGCCACCAGAGTTTGTCAGGGAGTGCCCTCATGGCGAACAAATGATTATGCCTGCCTTCTTGAATCATATCCCGATTCATAAAAAATTTACTAAAGCAAGAAAATGGGCAGTAGCCCAAGCTCCTGCTTTATACAAAAATCATGTAGGATGGGATGAGGACTCACCTCACCACAAGATCCAGTTAAAAAATCAGCCCACTGCACAAAGGCAGTACCCAGTTAAACAAGAAGCTAAGAAACAAGTCAGGGAGATCTTAGATCAACTTGAATACCAAGGGGAGATCGAAACATGCACCTCTCAAATGAACAATCCTTTGTTTCCTGTCTCCAAGCCAGACGATTCATATGGTCTAGTTTTGGACTACAGACACCTAAACTCTTGTTGTAAAACATTTGCAGTGCAAAACTCACATAGTGCAGCACTAATGAATAACATTGTGCGCAAAAAATATAAAACGACACTAGACATCTCTAATGGATTCTTCTGTCAAAATATTGCACCAGAAAGCAGGTATTTGACCGCTTTCTCAATTTTGCAGACTCCCACAGGGGTTCAAGAATAGCCCAGGATTATTCTCAGCAAGAGTAACAGAGTTACTACAAATATATGATGATGAAGCATTATCATATGTCGATGACATCTATCTCACAGATGCTGACTTGGAGACTCACTTAAAAAGGGTGAACACCATAATACTTGAACTCGCCTCAGAGGGTTACAAATTCAACTTTAAAAAGTCACGAATTGCCCATTTAACGGTCCTATTTTTAGGTTATGAATTATCAAGTGAAGGCAAAAACCTGGCAGACAATTTCTTAGAGAAATGTGCTATACTCCAAGCACCAAAAACGCTGAAGAATTTACAAACACTACTAGGTTTCCTGAATTTCGGAAGAACATACATTCTAAATTACGCGGAGAGGGTTAAACCTCTCTATGAATTAATAAAACAAGATTTCAAACAAACCAATTGGACTCAGAAACACACAGAAATTTTGAGATCACTACAAACAGACATGTTAACTATAACAAAATTGCAAACACGTGAGAACAGACGCAATCTTGTAATCCGAGTCATCCCAGGAAGATGCGGATTCACATACCTGACCTCTAATGAGGGAGAAACGGTACCTATAGCTTACAAATCACATTTGTACAAATAAGCTGAAATAAAATTCAGCTCCACAGAAAGAATTCTAACTGCGGTTAAAACTGCTGTAGCAAAAGAAAGAGCCCTAGCCCAAGGCAGAAGAATATCTGTTTTTTCAGCAAAACCAGCCCTTGAGGCGTTAACAAGTCCTCGTAACTTGGTTACGTAAGGAGTATTAGATCCAGAATGGATAGAATGGGAGACTTCTTTTGCTACAGAGGATGTTAAATACTATTTTGACCCAAATCTGAAAAAACTAGCTGATCTAGTATATGAACGCGAATATCCTCTGCCAGCTGAAATTCTGCCTCTAGAAAAATATATCTGCGTAATCTACATGGACAGATTCGCACAACACTACGATGTAGAAAATAAATCCTATGATGCAGCGTGCACGATTGTTAAACGTCGCTGGCGCTCTGGAAAATTCAAACCTATGATTACCAAAACAGAATCACTCAGGAAATGTTCAGCTCAGCGAGCTGAAATAAGAACGTTAAAGATGGCGCTTGAAAATGCTGATCGCGAATTCCCCACACTAATAATGTGCGATTCGTATTTCTGCGTCAAATCCTATAACAGTGACATGCAGACATGGATCAAAAATGGTTACAAAGATGACACAGGTGCCACAATAAAGCATAAAACGCTTTGGGAACAGGTAGTTCTTTTACAGAAAGAACTACGAAAGACTCACGTGATACACACATTGAGTCATCGACGTGATCGCGTTCACAGTGCAGGGAATTCATTGGCTAACAGAGCCACAGCGGAAACCTTTCACCCGGATTCCGTAGCCACTAAAAAGCGTCCAGAAAAACAAATAGATGGGGAAACCATGCTAGCGGTAAAAGCCTCATTAAAAGGCGATTATTCAGCACTACCTCTCAACTATCCACTCAGTAATACATACATAATTGATGCAAACTCTGTTCCGTTTGCTCGAATCCCTGGAGTGGGGGATAGGGTAATTCCAAACACGAACCGGAGAATCTTCTTACTACAAGAAGCACATATGGGGTTGGGTCTGAGGCACCAAGAGATCCTGAAATCTCTGATGGAACTACAATCGAAGCACTGGTGGCCGGCAATGACCGTAGATATCTACTACTTTGCAAAGAATTGCAAGGACTGCAACAGAGATCGCAGTTTTGAACCGGTCCAACTAGTAGCCCAGATACCACTATTAGAGAGCATTAGGCTCTCTATATCGCAAAAATCCAGTCGGAGATATGCGTCCCCATATTAATTGAGACTGAATTCACTTAAAATGTAGACCCCAGCACTCGTCTGATGCCAGAACTGTTATAAAAGATTTGCAAGTCTTTATCGGCACATACGCAATTGGCATGCTACATTCTGATCAGGGTTCTGCGTTTAGCTCTCGAGCTTACAAAGAGGCCATGAACAGTATGGGCATAGCATTGCGGTATTCTTTTCCCTTCCATCCTGAGGGAAATGCGGTTGTGGAAAGAAAAAACCGGGACATAAAGCAATCTATAACGGCGAGGGTATTCGGTTCGGGTGATGGGTGGGTCAAACATTTAACAAGTGTCCAGCGTAGTCTTAATAATCTGCCAAGAAATTCTCTAAAAGGTCTCACTCCATACGAACTATTGTTCGGAACTAGAATGCTTATTCAGGACTTAGATAGTCCTGCTTCAGTGGTAGATAAAAAAGGCTTTGATATCAAAGATCGTTTGGCTGTTTTACAGGATTTAAATGAAACAAGAAAAAACCTGAGTAAAATACAATTGAAACAGTCGAAATCCACTGAAGAAAAACCACCTGTCCCAGCAAGACCTGTCTGGATTCCAAAGATTGGGGGATCTGGTCAGAGAAAAGATCGCGGTAAAGAAGGATTTTGGGCCTTCATACAGAAAAGCAGTACCTGTCTTAGCAGTCAACGGAACAAGATCAGTAGTACTACCGCCCCTTGCTGGTAAAAAGGAGAACCGAGTTGTATCCATCGACCTGGTAAAACCACAATCATGTGGCCAATAATAAGTAGTAGGCCAAGTGGACTCCCAAGAACTAGCAGAATACCAAAGTTTGCTACAATCCAAGAGGCTCATGCTGAGAGACTAATCAAAATTGAAAAATCTTCAATGAATAAAAAAGGACTATGCAATAATGCCATGGAACTTGTGCCTCTTGAAACCCAATAATAACAGTTCGTCAAGAAACACCAATCTACAATGATGTAGCTTCAGACTATTCTAATGAAACAAATCAAAATGCAAAAGCAATTGAAAATCCGGAAGCAATTCCAACAATTGACAGAACTGCATCAGGCCACTTCATTAACTTCGACAATTTCTCTGAAGACCCAAGCGAACATGAAGAAATGCCTTCAACACAAAGTTTTAAAAACAAAGTAATTGAACTTTTTCACCAACTGAAAGAGACATATCTAATTTCACCATGGATTGAATTTTGGATTGTGTTAGGTGTACTTTTCCTCCTGCTTTGGCTCATCATGGTTATATGTTTGGGAAGATTAATTGAAGGAAAATATAGAACAATGGAAACAGCAAGTCAGAACATCAACTTGGTCCTAAAGCCACACACATCTTCTCACATTGAGAAAAGAGAACTGTCATCAGTGAACATCACAGCCATTCCAATACCCGGTGGGGTAGCATGGGACAGAACTGATTATGACATTTTGGGCCCGGTCGAGCTTTTAAAGTATCCCCACCAGCTCAAGATTTCATTGAGTGACTTTGTAACACCTAGTACCTTCTTTTGTTTTTTTTGCACTCTACACCACCCTAGGTCAGACAATGGCTATATGCAAAAAAACAATGGATTTAGGCCCGGATCTTTGTACTGGGGTGAATGCAAGACATTGTTCTGCATTCTGTCCATCAACTGTGTTTTTTTGCAATTTTCACCCCGAGTGGGCTGGGTATGCTCAGACATGAGTCCCAGGCTCTCCACATCACTGGAGTCAAGCTATCCAGGCTGAAGAAGGCTGATAGCCAGAAACCGGTCCTTGGATGCTTGATTCCGGTCTAGGAAAGACATGGCTTGGTAGTTCGGGCTTGACTGTTCCCATGAGGCACAGGGTCAAGGCTGATTTGCATATAGCCAGTGTCTGCCCTAGGGTGGTGTGGAGTGCAAAAACACAATGGATTTAGGCCCAGATCTTTGTACTGGGGTGAATGTAAGACATTGTTCTGCATTCTGTCCATCAACTGTCTTTTTTGCAATTTTCACCCTAAGTGGGCAGGGTACGCTCAGACGTGAGTCCCAGGCTCTCCACATCACTGGAGTCAAGCTATCCAAGCTGAAAAAGGCTGATAGCCAGCAACCGGTCCTTGGATGCTTGATTCCGGTCTTGGAAAGACATGGCTTGGTAGTTCGGGCTGGACTGTTCCCATGAGGCACAGGGTCAAGGCTGATTTGCATATAGCCATTGTCTGACCTAGGGTGGTGTGGAATGCAAAAAAACGATGGATTTAGGCCCAGATCTTTGTACTGGGGTGAATGTAAGACATTGTTCTGCATTCTGTCCATCAACTGTGTTTTTTGCACCTGTCCGCTAATGTTCACATATTAGAACATGTAAGATTGTACCCACAGCAGACCACGAACTACAGGTTTCCATTCTTAGCTATATGTTAAAAGGTCTGGTAATAATACTGACAGTTACAATCCATATGAAGAAAAAAAAATGGACAATGTAACAGAACTGGCAAATGATCAAATACATTAACACCCTGAATAGTAACAAACTCACTCTATTGAGAAAATGTGTGTTATAGAAACCATGGGTAATATTGAAGTTTTGAACATCAGTTATAATTTCTTTGAAAGCACACAAGAATGCTTCTTACAAGGGAACCTTACATATACCCACACCTTTGGCATCCTAAAACTGCAAACTTTTAAAAAGTCAATTATTAAGGGATGGAGAAAGATTAAACATAATTTAAGTAAGAAGACGGTAGGAGTATCATAAAAGATAGAGGTAAATATACAAGAACACAGTCTGTGCTCCTCTTAAAATCAAAAAAATGAATGATAAGTGGCAGCTCTGCACGTTGTTACCATCAGTAGTCCGACATCTATAGTGCCTCCTGATAAACCTTTTACTAGACATTGGGAGGAACATTTTAAATATTTATTCTTTAGAAATAGAGGAACAACCATCTGGAATTAGCGAGTTCCTACGCCCCCTCAGAGTGCATTTTGTAAACAGTGCATCTATCCTGTTCTTGATAGATGCGGTCAATTCCTTTAAATCAGGGATATCTCCTGGAATAAAAAGAATCTCTGGTGATCTATGAATTGGTTTATGTGCTATTTTTAATGCCGTAGCTGCTGTGGCTCAAATCTCAAAGTCCTGGTTTGGGGCCAGATTTGCCCGCATCCAAAGAAGAACAATTTGTCAGACCCAAGAATTACAGTTAGCCTCAATGATAATCTACAGAAAGTATTTGCTAGATGCATTTTGAATAGCCTTGATGATTGGTTAGAGTATTTGGATATTTACAAGCAGGTTTTCACAATAGCTTGAGCACTATAGAGTAGGTCTTCAGATTTATACAGTTAACATTGAAAGCTATAATCTTAGGAAAGGCCAAGCTGTTTGTGCCCTTTGTCTACTTAAAATCTGCATTTGTCACAGTTTAATGAAAAGCTCTACAGAAAACTCTATATGAAATAGGCATACCAGAAGATTTGCTCTCACTGATATTTGTCGGATATACAAACAATTTTGCGGCAGTAAGATGTGAAGAAGAGGGTGAGACTACCTTATGATTTGCTGTTAATATGGGTGTTTGCCTCGGTTTGGTCCTGCCTCAACAAATGATATTATCTTTTTAAACAGTGTAGTCAACCACCTTTCTGTGTCTTTGATGCTCCATCACTAGTATGCCAAACAATCTTTACTTTTTGCAGACGACACCCTTCAGATTTAAAAAACAAATGTGTTGCAGAATTTGCCTGATAATTTCTCAGTATTTAGTAGAATTAAGGACCTAGAGATTAATGCAAGTACAACAAAATTGATGATTTTAATCTGCCCAAATGCTTCAAGCATTCAATACCAATGGAGAATGTGAATATTGAAAATGCAAACAAATTTGATTATATGCGGATAGGAATGACTTATTTAGTGAAATGTCCAACCAGACTGCTAGAAATACCACTAATACTGAAACATAGAACAAGGTCCATATTGTCTTTTTCTAAACACTAGGATCAAATGTTATTTCTGCTTCAACTGAAATTTATAAAGCACGGGCTCGTACTGCTGCTGTTTATGGTGCTGAACTTTGGGTCTTTGTCAATTTGGAGCAACTAGAAGGGGCTAAATATAATTTTATTAAACCATTACTTATGGTGCCAAGAAATGCCCCAGATGTCCCTATGGGATGAATGAGCTGGGACTTAAGAGCATTGGGCCTCGCTAAACTGAGGCCCTTAGTTTAATGCTGTAGGAAGTGTTCAAATGTGTTCTTAGACTTAGCATTCAGGGAAATAATCTCCTTCAAAGCATCTAAACGCCTCCCTAGGTTGGTATTTGCACAAACAACTTTGAATGAGATTGGACCATCATATTATTGCATGGAACCTAAATCCGTTACACCTATGGGCTCCAAAAATCCAAAAAGAACATATTTGACTGTGTTTGACCAGAAAAGATTCCAGAATCCATGTAAGGGGTGTTTCAATTAAATACTTTTTAGAACATAAGCATACACTATCATTTGAAGTTTTTTTTAGATAAAATTCACCCTTCTTAGACAAGGTTCTTTTTTTATAAAATTTAGCTAAGGGAGTTGCTTCAGGCTCATTTTACTGCAGATTGGTAAAGCAACTTGGATTAGTCATCAAATTGTTTTTTTTGCAATGATCTTGAAGAAACACAATTGCGTTTTTGCATGTTTTGTGAATGTTCAAAGTCACAAAGAGAGAGGGATTATACCCGCTTTTAAAAATGTTGGGGTAAGGAAGCATTCTACAGTATTTAGAATAGCGCATGACATCTGCAATAGTTTGTTGTACCTACCTTTCTCTTAAGAGCACGGAGTAAAGGAAGTTCTCCAGTATTAGGCTGTCTTTTATAGATTCACATGCTTGAATATTCCCCGTCGTCGAAGTGGGAGTTCCACAGTAAATAAAATAGCAATAACATACCTATAACATATGTATGTAAATACATAACACATGAAATAATAGTAGTAAATACATAATAAAGACTCAAAAACAATTACAATTCCTACATAGGAATACATGATAGAGAGAAAAAAACACTTGTAACATATTCCTGTCATTATGTTAGTCCAAACTACAGCCAATCAGGCGCCAGCACCCTTCCAGAACCTTCTCCTCAGAGCTCAGACCCTCAGATTTTCTACCGCACGTCGTGTGAAGGGAGTCTCCCTGAGCTCTGCTCAGTTTTCTCAACTTTAAGTTTTCCAGTCTTCTCAGCATGTCTTTAAGTAAGAAGTCTTTAGTTAGACCTTGCTCTTCTTGTGGGAAATTGCGTCTTTACTCTGAGGACCCCCCACAAAAAGTGCATTTATTGTCTTTATCCCGACCATGAGGTTGGTAACTGCAAGTTTTTCAGGACTTTCTCTACAAAAAACCCTTAAGGACAGAGAAGGCTGTGTCCTCATTTGGCTCCAGTGTCTTAAGGATAAGGATTCGGCACTGTTAGAAGCAGAAAGTTTGCAGTCTGGACCTTCTAAGGTAGCCTCCAGGCGTAGTAGTGTGCAGGATATGCCTTCACCTTTTCAAAAAAAGGAAGAAACTTTCCCGGTCTGTGGCTCCTGTGGTGTCTTCACCACCTCCTACTACCTCTACGTCCAAAAGACCTGGCTCTCAGGCGTCTTCTGCTGCCTCCCATCATTTTTCTGCTCCGAAACATGTTTTTGTTCGTCGACGGGAGCGTCGACTATCTTCCCGACGACGAGATCAGCCGTCTCCGAATCGTCGACGGTGACAGTGTCGACGACATCAGCCTCCGGATCGTCGACGACGGCTACGTCGACATCTTCCATGTCGACTAAGGTATCGCTTAGCTTCAAGACGGTCTCGTCGACGATACCTATTGCCTCGTCGACGATGAAGAAATCTACTTTGTCGTCAGCAAAGTCATCGTCGACAAAAGCTCACAGGATGTCTTCTTCATCGTCCGTCCCGTCGACGGAGCCGACGGGACGGACGATGAAGAAGACATCCTGTGTGAGGCTTCATCATCGCCGACGACTTTGTCGACTACCTTACCGTCTACGATGGTTCCATTGACGGCGGCTCCGTCGACTGTGGATCTTTCTGCAACAACTTAGTCGACGCCTCTGCCAACGTCGTTGTCGGCACCGTCGACCACACCGTCGACGGTGGTTCCTTCAACGTTCGCCTCATTGCCTTTGGTGCCTTTGTCTTCTACTGGGTCTAGCTCGTCCACCTCCGACCCCTTGCACCATTGTCGTCAACGGCCAGTTGACCAACTATCCATTCCAGATCCGCAGCCTCCCGCGCCCATGTTCGCCACGGGCTCTGAGCAGGATTATGACTCTGATAACGATGTGGGTGATTCCTTCAGAGTGGCACGCAGTCCTTCGGATTTGATTATTAAGTGCCTTGATTACGGTGATGATGATGAGGACGACAACCAGTATTTTCAGGCAGAAGAACGCTCTATACAAGTTCCAACTGCGATACTGCCTTTGTCGCTCATCTCAAATCTCCAACATATGTTGGATGACCACAACCGGCGTTTCCCGCCTTCTCCGCAGCGTACGCCTATGCCTCATGTGCCTGTGGCTGCGGAGGCTCCTGTCCCTGTTCCGCCATCTTTGCCACCAACGCCTTCACCACAGGTTCAGATGTCTGTGAAGATACACACTACGGTGTACCCGGTTGATGATGATGACGTCATTCCGGAACGGGAAGATGGAGAATTCCACGATGATGATGACGCCGCCACCCACATGGCTGAGTGGGACGACTACCAAATCCATACGCCTTCCCCTCCTCCGGTAAAGCTCGGGGATTTGCCTCCGGTGGACATTGCAAGTTTCCATCAGCTGATGGATAGAGCGGCCTAGCGCTTCAAGTTGCCTAGAGTCCAGAGGGAGGAGGACTGTTTCCTCTATGATTTTAATAATCAGCCATTCAAACAAGTCCACACTATACCCATCATAGACTTTATATGGACTGAAGGGGTGAAGCTCATGCAAACTCCATATTCACTGCCAGCTCAACTGCCTCGCCTTGAGAAAAAATACAAGGCGCCCATAGGATCTCCAGCGTGCCTTGTCGCTCATCCAAAGCCTGACTCAGTGGTCACTCAAGCTGCACAACGTCGTTCCCATAATCCGGCATCTCCAATTTCAGCTCCTCCAGATAGGGAGGGTCGTCACCTGGACGCTATTGGACGCAAATTCTCCACTATGGCCTCCACTACGGTGAGGGCGGCTAATGCTTTAGCCATCTTAGGCCACTACGACCGCCAGATGCTTTCGGACTTGTCTGCCCCGGTGAACCTCATCCCTGACGCTTTCAAGGCTGAAGCTTTAAAGATCCTGCAGGTCGGATAGAGGACATCGGAAGAAATCATTGATTGCGCAGTTGACATTGCGTGCACTGGCTTTCGTCAGCTTGCTGGTGCAGCGGTCTTGCGAAGGCAGGGTTGGCTACGGTCCACCTCTTTCTGCCAAGAAGTCCAATCCAAGATCCTGGATATGCCGTACAACGGTGAGTCGCTTTTTGGAGCGCACATAGACAAGGCTTTGCAGTCCATTAAAAAGGACACTGATACTACTTGCTCATTGGGGACTTTACAGTTTTGGAAGCAGCCATTTCGGGGTACTCGCGGACGCGGCACCTCCTCAACTTTTCGTGGCGGAAACACTCAATATCGCTCCTACCATCAAGGTAACCAAAGTTACTCTTCCAACCAACAGCAGTCCTCCCGACAGCAGTCGCCCAAATCCTACAGGGGAAAATCCTTGTATAGAGGATCCACTCCCAAACGTCAATAACTTGTGTATCCCCCCTAGTGTTGGAGATCGAATCTCTGTTCTTTTCTCAGTGGTCCTGCATCACCTCGGACCGCTGGGTTCTGGACATTGTGAAAAAGGGCCATGCTCTAGAGTTCATCAAGATTCCTCCTCCCACTCCACCGTCTGGCCGCCTCCTCCCCACCTCAAGGAGCTTTTCCATCAAGTTAGTCTTCTAATTCAGAAAGGTGCTGTTGAAGTGGTTCCCAAGTCTTAGAGAGGAAAGGGTTTCTATTCCTGTTTCTTCCTAATACTCAAGAAGACGGGAGATTGGCAACCGATTCTGGATTTGCGCGGGCTCACATTTCATTTAGCAACTTGCAATTTGCCACTCGCAATGTGTCGCCAGTTGCGAGGTGCTAAATGAAATGGTCATACATCTGGCCCCAAAATCCTTAGTACTTTGAGTATTTGTTTTGTGTGCACACGTGCGTATTTTTTTCAACAGTTTTAATGTTTGAAATTTAACTCATACATATTGCTTCGGGTTTCCCGGCTTCCAGTGGTGACTCAATGGGGGTCCTCAGGAGTCAAAAGTTTGGGAACCACTGTCCTGGCGGATGCCCTCAGCAGGTCCACGTCATCGACCCATGAGTGGGAGTTGCATCAACCAACTCTTCACCTTGTTTTTCAACGATGGGGTCGTCCGTCTCTGGACCTCTTTGCAACACCGGAGAACCGGAAATGCCCATCTTACGTTGTTGTTGTTATTGCATTTGTCACCCGAGTGGGATGGGCATGCTCAGACGTGAGTCCCATGCTCTCCACACCAATGGAGTCAAGCTATCCTGTCTAAAGACGGCTGATAGCCAGAAACCGGTCCTAGGATGCTTGATTCCGGTCCAGGAAAGACATGGCTTGGCAGTTCGGGCTGGGCTGTTCTCATGAGGCACAGGGTCAAGGCTGATTTGCATATGGCCATGTCTGAACTGGGGTGGTGTGGAGTGCAAAAAAACGATGGATTTAGGCCCAGATCTCTCTACTGGGGTGAATGTATGACCTTGTTCTGCATTCTGTCCATCAACTGTTTTTGCATCTTACGCAAGTTGGCATCCCCACCACGGGTCGTACGGGAATGCCCTTTTGATGAATTGGTGCGATCTCTTCGCGTACGCTTTTCCTCCGATCCCGTTGGTGCCTCGTGTGCTGTGGAAGATGCAGAGGCAGCCCTGCCACAGTCTCCTGATCACCCCCGATGGCCCCGACAGGCGTGGTTCTCGGAGTTTCTCCTTCTGTCCCAGTGCGAGCCCATCCTCCTTCATCGACCGGACCTCCTCACGATGGACAAGGGTCAAATTTGCCATCCGAACCCCTCCTCTCTACAATTGTTGGCCTCGAACCTGAGCACCTTGAATTTGCGCATTTAAATATCTCGCCGGAATGCAGAGACATTCTAGCTCAGGCCAGAGCTCTGTCTACCATTAAGACTTACAAGCTCAAATGGAAGAGGTTCTGCAATTGGTGCGTGGCTACGAATATCCATCCTATCCATTCCACTCTGGAGCAGCTACTTCCGTTCTTTTTGGACCTGGCTCAATCAGGGCTTTCCCATGCTACTTTGAGAGTTTTCTTGGCGGCAATCTCTCGCTTCCGGCAGGATCGCTCCTCCTCTCTCTGCTCTTCCAGAGTTATTAGTCAGTTTTTCAAAGGACTGTTCCAGAAGTTCCCACCTCTTCGGCATCCTCCGCCCACTTGGCATCTCAATGTCGTCTTAGCCCAACTAATGAAGGCGCCATTCGAGCCTATCCATAGGGCGGACTTAAAGTTTCTGACCTGGAAGGTAGCCCTTCTCCTTGCTCTGACATCATCTCATCACGTGAGAGATCTTCATTCTTTTACTGTTAAACCTCCTTTTCTCCAATTCAAACCTGGCTGTGTTGTGCTTCGCACCAACCCAACTTTCCTGCCGAATGTGCCTACGGATTTCCATCTAAATGAGCCTGTTTTCTTAAAGAGTTTCTTTGCCGAGCAACGATTGCACTCTTTGGACATCAAACGATGCCTTAAATTTTACATCCGCAGGACGGCCCCTTTTCGCAGGTCCGATCAACTGTTCATTGCCTACGGACGCATGCGTAAAGGGCGCACTGTTACCAAGCCAACTATTTTGTTTTTTTTCTCTATTTTTTTTTAAATGTCCTCATTTGCCGAACTATCGTTCCATAGAAAGCGCCAACCTCCTTTGGTAACATTTGGCACAGTGTAGAAACCATAATCACAAGCCAAGTTGACCGTATCAGAGTGGCGGGAGAAGCTTTCAGGAATCTTTGCTCTGTCAAGGCATCTTACAACCTGTTGGACCCACTTTAACCACAAGCAGGTTCGAGCAATATGTCAGCTTAATCATTGGACCCGGGGAAAAAAAAACTGAAAAAAAAGAAGAAAAAAAAAAACCCCGGTAAACCTAATGATTGATCTAACTCCGCTGAACCAACAGATTCCAGAAGGTAAGGTTACGCTTACTACAGTACCTGGCCAGATCCACCTTTGATGTTTCGTACAGAGACGTTAGGCAGCCTGCATGTGATGGTGCGTTTGGCTCAACCCAAAATTTACAGATCTGTCGTCTCGCTAGGAGAATTGCGTAAAACAGGAAGGTCCTTGCAGGCCTTTGATGTTTTCGTCCAACCAAATATTATAAGGGACTGGGTGATAGGTATTGATTTTTCAAGGATTGAGTCTAGGGTGCCCTTTACTTCTTACCAAAAAGCTTTGATAGGCGGACAATCCAAAAACATATGAATGTCAGAGGCTGCAGAGAGGAGACACTTGTTACAACACTTCCCAGATTAAAACTTGGATAACCTAAGTGGGGAAAGGTAAGCGCGGTGTAGCGTGAACAAGTGATTGCGCCTCAACCAAGCAGGCTTAACTGTTTTAAACATTAGAGTAAACAATCTTGTCCATATATCTTCGCACTGGACCCCCATGACTTCTCCCCATAGTTCTTCAGGGAGAGTAAAATCCCCACCTACTTCCTCTAATATAGCCCAGTACCAAAAGGCTACCTCTTTACCCCCCACTTGCCTCTGTACCAATTGTTGTTCTAAAGAGCTGCTCCTCCCAACTGGGGCTTTTTTCCTGATCAACTCCCGGGACCAGCTAACAAGTTGTATATATTTAAATTTGGATAATGAAGGACCAACCCTCCCATAGAATTCCTCCCACTTGACCAGTGGCTAGAGGCAGTTAGTTTGCCCACCCTCTCATCAGAGCAGAGAAATAGTCTGGATGAGGCAATAACTGAAGCTGAAGTCAGCACAGTTATCAGCAAACTGAAGCGGGTGAAGGCTGCGGACCAGACGGCCTTCCTGGGGAGCTGTACAGAGTATTGGGTCCAGTGGTCATTCTAATCTTGACCGCCCTTTTCAATGACATCTTTGTGAATGGGGGGGAGAATTCCTGAGACGTGGATTGAGGCAACAATTGTTCTGATCCCCAAACCAGGCAAGGACCCGACCGATTGCGGATCCTACCGGCCTATCTCTCTCCTAAACGTCGATTATAAGATCTTCGCTGCCACTCTGTCGGCACGGCTGGGGAGAGAGATAGGCTCAATTATCCACCAAGACCAGAAGGGATTTATAAGGGGGCGCCAGATGGCAGAACTCATGCATGTCCTGGTAGGTGCAATAGATATAGCCTCAGCTTTTGGTCTCCCTCTGGCTACTTTGACCCTGGATGCTACTAAAGCATTTGACAGGGTCAACTGGCCCTATCTGGATACAGTGATGAGGAAATTTCAGCTTGGAACTAGGTTTTGCCGTACCATAAAAGAGTTTCTTTGCCAAGCAACGATTGCACATTTTGGACATCAAACGATGCCTTAAATTTTACATCAGCAGGACTGCCCCTTTTCGCAGGTCCGATCAACTGTTCATTGCCTACGGACGCATGCGTAAAGGGCGCCCTGTTACCAAGCCAACTATTGCACGTTGGATTTCTTCAGCCATTGTCTTCTGCCATCAGCAGGCCGGCAAGCCTCTACAATCTTCAGTGAGGGCTCATTCCACCAGGGCGCTGTCATCCTCTACCGCCCTGTTTGCTGGTGTGCCGCTTCATCAGATCTGCCTAGCAGCCACGTGGTCCAACAGGCACACGTTCACGAAGCACTACTGCTTGGATGCCATCAACGATGCGGATACAGCAGTGGGACAGGCAGTACTTCGTCATCTTTTTAACTAAGGTGAACCTTTGTCTTCCCTCCTCCACTATGGTTTTATATGATTGCTATTGGACTGTATTATTACTGTCTCTTTGGTTTTCTCCATGCTGTTGCATAGCAATCGAACCTCTTCGGATGTTACTGCTCTCTATTCTATTCAAGCATGTGAATCTATGAAAGACACCCTAATACTGGAGACGAACAATTGTTACTTACCTGTAAGCAGGTGGTTCTCCAGTATTGGTGTATTTCATAGATTCACATGCGACCCACCCTCCTCCCCTCAGAGGCTCGTTTCTCCTCATCGACTCTTTTGTCACTCTTGTGCTATGAAAATCTGAGGGTCTGAGCTCTGAGGAGAAGGTTCTGGAAGGGTGCTGGCGCCTGATTGGCTGTAGTTTGGACTAACATAATGACCGGAATATATTACAAGTGTGTTTTTCTCTATCATGTATTCCAGTGAAGTAGTGTGGCTCACTGGTTAGAGGCGGCAGACCCGAGAGCAGAGGACGGCCCGGGACCGGGGTTCGATTCCCGGCGCGGCAGGTTTCTGGACCAGGGTCAGCGGACTCGATAATTCTCTCGCCTCGGTGCCCACTCTGATCAGCGATCACACTCGGCAACTCTGGGCATTAGCTTGCCTCATCTTCACTAACGGCCCCACCAGACCGCCGGGGATGCCTGGTCTCACCCTGGAGATACCCATTAAGGGACCATCTCTCAGGGAAGCCAGGAAGGGTTTCGCAGCGGTCGAAGCGCCTTGGGACCCTACGGGTAAGTAGTGCGCTATATAAATGCCTATACATTTACATACATACATTATGTAGGAATTGTTTTTGAGTCTTTATTATGTATTTACTACTATTTCATGTGGTATGTATTTACATACATATGTTATTGGTATGTTATTGCTATTTTATTTACAGTGGGACTCCAACTTCGACAACGGGGAATATATTCAAGCATGTGAATCTATGAAAAGACACCAATACTGAAGAACCACCTGTTTACAGGTAAGTAACAATTGTTCTTACATTGATCTAGTATAGTGATGACTTGTTTTTTCGAAGTATAATGTATACATTTTTATATCTGGAAAATTCTTCCTCTATGAAACATATCAATGCGTTATTAAAGTTTTTATGATTTTTTAAACACTATAATTAATGTTTTTATGGTAGTTATAATGTTTGGGTAAGAAAACCCACAACAAGCATATTGAATGATTTAAAATATTTTTGATGTGTGCATGACTGTTTAAACAGTGCAGCCCTGCATTCTTCCATTAAAGGAGTTTACAGCTTAATCCAGTATCGTCATTAGAGCTATGGGAGACTATTGAGAAAAATTATCTTTTGAAGGCTAGTGAAAAACGTGACACATTTTGAGATACTGGGATAACCCAAGTCCAAGAAGCATCGACCAATTCTGCATACTTACACACCCCTGTTTATGATATAGTTGCAAAGAATCAATGAAAGTGTGACACCTACAGCTTGAAAATGAATAATAATGATTGATTAGTCAGGGCGATGGCACTTTGTGAATGTGTGTTTTACTCAGCTTCTGCCTATTTTATATCGAAGATGACTTACTGTGTTTTCACCAAGCAGCGGATTTCACTTTCACTTCAGAAATAAAATGTTTTCAAGAATGTTAGCATTTAGTCTGCACATGATTGAAAGTGTGGCTCTTGGACACAAAAGCCTAGTTGCTTTGTGACACAATCAGGTTGTCATATGGGTCAGACATACAGAGTTTGATAGTTTTTCAGAAAGCTTTTCACATGACGCTATGTACTTTGTTTGTTTATGTTTAGTGCTATGAAATGAATCTTAATTTAACATTTTGTAATCCGAGGGCACACTAATGTGGGGTTGACAACGTGTGCATTTGTAAATAATTCGGTTCCTCATATTTAACATTTGAAAGAGAAAATTGGCAGGGCTGGGGCATCTAGCTGTGGAACTCCTTAGTGAGAACATTAGGAAGATCTGTGCGATAATAGATTAATTAAACAGGAAAGCTAGCTTTGGCAAAGCAGTAGGTCTGGGTTGAATGTAACAATGGACACTAACAAAGACAGGCAAAAATTATATTTCCATGTACTAACAGAATAAAGCCAGGCCTATTGGTTTTGCCAGTACTGTGTAGCGATTGTTTTGATGCTGGTGATGTGGTTAAAGTAGCGATGATGATTGTTTAGTAATGCCACTGATAGTGATTAGTTGTGGTGCTGTTGATATTCTTGGTGGTACTGGAGGTATTTGTTTTGATACTTGTATTGGTGTTATTAGTGATAGTATTAGTGGTGGTGGTAGACTGTGGTTTTGTGGAATCCTACAGAGTATGGTTCATTGTATATACAATTATTTCTTAAAGTATCCTACTGACCTGTTCATTGATTCTCAATTCAAGATTATTTGATTCTTTTATTCCATTAAAGCAAAACGCGTCTTCATTACTTAATAGTAACATTCTAAGGGCATCAAATAGTATGACAGTTTGTCTGAGGTTAGGGAACAAACATTATTGAAGTCTGGATTGAATCACAGTATTTTTTCAATGCTGCTTCGGATCCTTCTCTGTGATGAAGGGAAACTGTAATACACATGGATAGTTTAGGGAGGTGTGACTTTTGTTTAGAGCCAGCATTAAACAGTTATCATGCAAGACTTGTGGAAGATTGTGGTATGCGGTGTTGTCCATGGTCATGTTGTTGAAGAGTGTAGCGTGTTTGCTTAGCGATATGAAGTATTAGGTCAGATAAAATTCCAAGAAAGATATTTCAGAAACCAAAGGTGTGAATGCAAGGAATTGTTTCTTTGTGTATGAACTTTAATGTAAGGTTTAATAAACAAAGGATGGAAGTGATTCAAAGAAGACAGTGTTTTAATTTTGAACGAATTTTGGAACCTGAACCCCCCCACCCCTAGCGCCTTGAGACCCTTACGGGTGAGTAGTTGCGCTTTAACAAACTCCTGATTGATTGAAAGACAATTTGGGAAACGTGGAGCAGTGTGGATAGATCTAGTCTTTTTAAACAACATTGATTTGATTGCATTCTTATTAGTATAAAATGTAATGTAAGTACATCAGAACGGTATATTTCTTTTAAATTATTCACATTCATCATTCCTATTGGTATGTGATATAATACTGCTGCAACAGTTACTGTTAGAACATCTTCATGTTGTCAGAGAAAGTCATCTGACAGATCACTAAAATGTAATCTTTAAAAAAACTGTTGGCTTTTTGTATTTAATTGGGTTGATGTGATCACTAGAAATCATAGTTTATCAAATGTAATTCTATGTATTACTTGTAACTACATTAAATATGACCATGTTTATATCTTAGTTTAGAACCAAAGAAAAACAATACCTCATTAAAGGACAATTCCCGAACTTGTATTTAATATTTGCGTATGTTAGGCAAATTATATTAAAAATAATGCTATATTATTGGGTCTGCTGTACTTGCATGTTCTTCAGATTTGTTTTCAATTGTTTTGAACTCTGTACTTTAGGCTAGTTAAATATTTCAAAAAAAGGGCAGTGGAAGAAGTGAGCAGCTTTTATATATAGGTGTTTAGTATTAGAAATGCTACACACCCATATTCTTGATATTAGATGATCTTGAACCATATTTAAAATGTATTTTTTCATTAATGTACAATAATCTATGCAAAGATAGCGCTTCATATACAGTACCTAAAATTAAAGATGAAAGAGACTTAAAAAAAAGCTGTATTTTATTGGTGAAACGTTATCTTCCAAGTTTTATAAAGCAAGTTTAATCCCCTTGCTTTACCACATTTTTCATTAAAGTAGGGCAAGATGAACCCTGCTTTGAATATGCAAGTTTGGTAAAACTAGATTTCGGAATTTTTTTTATGCAGTAGGGGTCTCAAAATTGCTACTGCCAGATGTTTAATGTTGGTCACTATATCTAGCGATACAGTACTCCTCTATGGTGTGTACGCTAGGTGTTGAATGTCACATCTTTTAACGTATCTCAATTGTCAAAATATAAACCTTCTATTCTCTTGCTTTCTATCACTGATACTGGTTTCAGTATAGCTACAGCCAAGTGCTTATGCCGTTAGTCACTCCCTCTAGTCCAGAAGTGTATTGCATCACTTTAATTTGAAACAAATTACCATAGGAGCTGAGTATCCTATCACAATTTTCAGGACAGTATTCTATTGTGGTGTTTTTACTAATGTTATTGGTGCTGTTATTAGGGGTGATGTTGGTGTTATTGGTGTCAGTTGTGATAATGGTTTGCAGCAGTGTTGGTGGCGGTAGTACTGGTACTTGTATTGAATTGAAGGTGGTGGTGGTAGAATTAGTGATATTGGTGGTGGTATTTGTCCTGTTGATCAAGATGGTGATGGTATTGACAGTGGTGGTATTAGTGTCTGATAGAGACTTCTAGCTGCAGACTAATCAACAGGAATCAAACCGGATCCAGAAACCTTTTTGTGAGCAGTACCACTGCGTGCCTCCAGGAGGTATCGTTCAGGGCACTGTCACTACTTTTCTTTCTGCACCAGTCATAGCAGATCCTACCTCCAGTCTTTTTTGACTGACCTTTTTTTAATCTTTTTGTGGATAGCTTTCACAACACTTTTTCCCTTGGTTCATCAAGGATGTCAACTAGGAAGGCTGGTTTCAAGCCCTCTAGCGCTTGCCACAGATGGATGTTGGTGATGGACCTGGATTTGGTGTGCCTCTGGTGTTTGGAGCACAACCACAATGCAAAGGCCTGAGTTGAATGCCACGCCGTACACCCCAAGGCCTTGAGAGATCATTCCCTCAAGCTCCTTGCTGCTCAACATGTGACGCGGTGACCTCGGTTGAGAGCAAGACATCTGTCACTAAACCACTCCGGGCACAATCAAATTTGTCAGAAAAATCTGAAAAGTCCCACTGACATAAGAAGAGCAATAAGTCAGAGATCTTTGACTTCATCATGATCGTCAACGTCATCTGACGAGACGAGGGAGCATCTGCACTCAAGGCCTAGCTCTGTGGTGGAGCTTGCGGCTGAGCCGTCTCTGTGCCTCCCAGAATTTCTGGAAGCCAGAGCGAACCCCACCCAATTACACAACTTTTATGTGACCAAGCACCTCATATTTATGTGGCCTGTATCTGCTGGTGCACCTTCGGGCTTTGCGGGTTCGGGAGGGGCCGAAACTTACTGATCTCCCGCTGGCGGGTTCACTCCTAGCGCCAGTTGGGCTTATTGGATCCGCTGATGGATCCAGAGCAGCACCGGCCGAGCCACCTCAACCATTCCCTAGCACCCCGAGGGGGCTCTCCTGGCCACTTCCAGAGCCAAAGCTCTTTGAGAGGTCAGTCATTGCAACAAGGATAATGGCAGGGCACTCCTGCTTTGGAGGCTTCTTCCCATCAAGAGAATGTGGACAGTCCTGAGCTGTGGTTCAGGGCCAACCACAGCTCAAAAAAACGATACTCCGGTAAGTCTGATTCTTACTTTTCATGTAAGGGTAGCGGGGAGACAAGTTATGTTCATCCACAAGTAGCAACAATTAACCAATGATGCTTGGGACTTGGAAACCATCAGGGGTTTCAATTTGGAATTTTACGGCTCGCTGAGGTAATGGCAGAAGCTGGGACCTACCAAGCAGCGAGTATCAGCATAGTCTACTTAGAGTTCAGGAATGAAAAAGGAAAGGGGCCATCACCCCAATGCTCCACCTTGTAGGGTTTATGAGCAACACTTTCTTTGTTAAGAAGTACAAGGGTTATCTTCTTACTGATAGATAAGATGTATTCTTCAGAGACTTCCACCAGTATCGTATGTAAATGCCTTGATACCCGCTTCACATGTATCAAACAAAAAAGTGACTCAGTTAATTCAATGAAAAGTGTTTTAAATTATTGAAGAAAATTGCCACCTCAGTTTTATTATGGGTTCAGAATACAAATGGAAATAGATGTAAAAATATATATATATTTTTAGTTCTCGCCTAGGGAAGCAGCGCAAATACGCTGTCATCGCTTTGCGAGGCATGTAGTATACACTTTAGAGTGGAAGCTCCGCCCACTCTCCGGCTCATCTTTTTCATTGGCTTAGGTCCTAAATGCTGCCTTCTGATTGGTTTTGGTCATTGTTAGTCCCTCTTCCTGATGAGCATGTCGTCATTTGTATCCTGCCACAGCTATCAGCCCCTTTACTTCTGCACTATTTTCTTCCCTGCCCCCCACCTCCCGCAGACCGTAACTTCTCGGATCCCCCGCCCACATCCGCCCTGCCTGTTCGCCACCTGTGCTCTATGGAGAGAGGTGCCCAGGAGCAGCGTTGCACCATTGCCAATGCTTGTTATTTTCTGCGTACTGTGCTCGCTTTCACTTTCATTGTTTTTTCACAATGGTGGCCGCCGCACACTCCAATCGTGGGACCCTGCCTGTCTCTGATCTCCCGCACAGCCTGTGACATCCATGAACCCACTTTTTGTTCACTGCCGCCTGCCTGCAATGATCTTGCTGCGGTAAAACTAAAATTCAGAGGGACTAGAAATTGCAGTGAGTGACTCGGCTTTGACGTTGTTGCTGATATATCAAGTTGGTGAGGGATAGGTTGTTACGTACGCGCTATGCTGACTGTAGGTATAGCGCCGCGTGGACCCCTGATCTGCAGACAGTGACCGGGTACGCGAGGGCAGTAGCTTGAGCCTGTGGACTCTGCTCACCATTGGTACCATACACTCGAGGCACACAAAGGTTAACACCGGTACAAATTCTTTCTACTGCGTACACACATTCAGAACCTGTCACATAGGGCGAGGAGCACGGAGTGCTGCACAATCTTGCTTTCGAAAGACGCCCATCAAAGCAACACTTATCAGAGAGATACATGAGAAATGTCCCCCTTACTCTGGACCACAGGCTTGCTTCGAGTCACGCTACTCTGTGAGGCAAGCTACAATTCAGAGGGACTCTTCAGACAACTCCATTGAAAGAATATTCCGTAGTCACCAGCACCAACACCAAGGACAGGGGTGCACGTCCGACATCAGCGTTCTCGTAAGTGAAATCCAGAGTAAACAAAATAACACAACTAGCAAGGTCAAATGAGGCTTTTAACGGCTTCAAGACTAAATCTCCCTATTTGTTCAGGAGCAGGTTTAACATTTTGATCAGACACGCCCTACTCAGGGGCGTAACACAAGCCCCCGCAACCCACGCAGTGCGGGGGCCCCACGCTCCTGGGGGCCCCGGCCGGGCCCCTCCTCACGTCATAGAATACACTATTCTGTGTGGCTCTAAAATGTTGCGCAGCGCAGGCTCTGGGCCGGCCGGGGGGCCCCAGCGACTTTTGAAATGGTGTGGGCGGCGGGGCCCCCGGCCGGGGCCCCTGTGAGTGTTTGAAAATGGTGTGGGCCCCGGCCGGGGCCCTGGCTAGGACAGTGGGACTGGGAGTGGTCGAGGAGTCTTCACAATGGTGCGGGCAGGCCAGGCCCCCGGGGCCCCGGCCCTGCCGGCCCGCCCGAGTCTTCGAAATGGTGCACCGTGTGGGGCCCGAGAGTCTGAGAGCAAGTGAAGTCCGAAGTGGCAATGCATACTGCACTGTGAGCATTTATTACTTGACCCGCCACTGCCACTCATCTCGAATCTATGAAATGGCGGCTGACGCTGGCGGTCAGGGACAGAGTAGACTTTCTTTCACTTTCCATTCCTGGTTCAGCCACGTATGCGTGTGCCATGTGTGGGGCGGGCTGCTGGTGAGTGGTGACCAATGCCAGGCATCCGGCCCCGGGCCCAGGGGTACGACACCGTCGGCGGCCCAATAAGCAGTAAGGTCAGGTGTGACTGAGGTGTGGCCAGGGCCCAGGGGTCGCGCTCGCAGCATAGCCATAGTGAAGAAGAAGACAGAGAACAGAACAACGAACTTCGATTCGAAGTCCAAGACAAAAGCCAGGCCCGCCCGCCCACGCTCAGGACTCGAGTGTGTGTGACTGTCCGAGCCGGAGTCTCCGAAGTAAGTCCGTCACCGGCGGGGCTGCTGCAGTACCCTTGTGTGCCTTTTCTCATTTGCAGTGTCAGATTCCCCAAAGAGGGGGAAATACGACAGCCAACGTTTACACTTGGAGAACTAAAAATAAAATGACTGGACTATTTCTGCATTCTGTATTGTGGGTCATCTAATGTCCAAAAAAGTCGGGTGTAACTTAACCTGAAACGTGCAGATTTTTTTTGCTTGGTTTTGGAAACGCTGTTTAATCCATTTGAGCCATATGTATGTGGTCACTGGTTAGGGAATGAACTGCTTTTTGGTGGGACATGTGCGATGTTTGTGCCATTCATATCAAACGTGTTCTATTCTTGCTTTAGGCGATCGGCCTTAACCTGTTGGGTTCTTTTGCTCTGTAGCCTTCATCCATTGATGTGCGATATTGTCAAACTCCTCTTGTGTTGAGTTACTGGAGTATTTAATTATCCGTTTTGTACCTTGTTTTTCTTATGCCCCCTGCCCCCTCTATTCCCTCCCCATTGCCATCGTCTCTTCCCCTCCGTGGTTTTTGCTACCCGACCTGCAAAAGCCCCTCATTCCTCCTTCCCTGGTGCTTTTTCCCATGTACCTTGCTCTTTCTCCAGCCAGTCACAGCCCTTATTCCTTCCCTCCATCACTCCTTATTTCCCCTTGTTTCCTCCTTATTCTACCTCCCTTCTCTTCCAAAAGCTTCTCATTAGTGCCTCTGAGCCATGGTATATACTTTTCGACTTACAAATACAAGGCTGTGTATACTGAAGGCTCCCTTGCTTCAACGCAGACCTCTTTGTTTCTATGTCTTATGAAAGACACCCTCACACACCCCCTCATCCCCTCACCCCCTCACACCCTCACCCAGTCACCCTCACACCCCCTCATCCTCACACGCCCTCAACCTCGCATCCCTCAACCTCACTCCCCTCACCCTCACAACCTCACACACTCACCCTCTCCCCCTCACCCACACCCTCACACACCCCCTCACCCTCACACACCCCCTCACCCTCACACACCCTCACACACCCTCACCCACTCTCACCCTCTCACCCTCACACCCCCTCACCCTCACACCCCCTCACCCTCACACACCCTCACCCTCACACCCCCTCACCCCCCTCACCCACGTTCACACACCCTCACCCTCACACCCCCTCACCCTCACACCCCCTCACCCTCACACCCCCTCACCCTCACACCGCCTCACCCTCACACCGCCTCACCATCACACCCTCACACCCACAACCACTCCCTCACACCCCCTCACCCTCCCTCAACCTCACACCCCCTCACCCTCCCTCACCCTCACACCCCCTCACCCTCACACCCCCTCACCCCCCCTCACCCTCACACCCCCTCTCCACCCCCTCACCCTCACAACCCCCTCACCCTCACAACCCCCTCACCACCCCTCACCCTCAAACACCCTCACACACCACACCCTCACTCACCCTCACCACCATAGCATAACAAAACATAGCATAGCATAACAAAACATAGCATAGCATAACAAAATACAGCATAGCATAGCATAACAAATCAAAACATAGGGTAGTAAAACCTAGCATAACAAAACAAAACATAGGATAGCAAAACAAAACATAGCATAGCATACAGCATCACTCAGCACACCACAGCATCACTCAGGGGCACTCCAACATCACTATGCGCTACCACAGCATCACTGAACGCCACAGCATCACTCGTTCGCCATCACAACATCACTCAGCGCCACCAAAGCATCAATCTGTGCAACCATTCAACAAAAACTGGTTCAAATATGTTCTCTCAATGTTTCAAGCTTTATTACAAATGTAACAAAAATATGTTAATATTTCACTTCTGTTCTTGGATTTTCGTCACAATAAAATACACTGAACATAATCTTCACATAATGTTATTTACAAAAGTTTAAGCTATTGCCATTATAAATTGCAATAACTTTTATTTAAGTATTAATTATTTAAAAAAAGTAAAAGACATTGTTATTTGTAATACTAATACATGTAAGTCACGTAAATACAACACATATTGCATTACAAATGCTATAGGTGTCACATTTGCAAAAGTTATAACAATCGGTATTGTAAATGACGAAACTATTAATTTCGCTATTTTCAAAAACAAAACATAAATAAAAAATGTGTCAATTACAATACCAATAGCTCAAACCTTTCTAATGCGAGACCTATTGCATTGCAAATGCTTGTTACCCATGCTAACAGTCCCTGCAAAGAGTTTCCCTTATTAGTACCAGTGGGACATACACGTGCAGCAGTGAGAAAGGGGACCAGTCAACCTTTGCAAAGGGCCCTCCACTTCATAGCAGCACCAGTCACATTTTTTAGTACCTTTTGATCAGTTTGTGCTATAAACAATTTATTAGTTAAAATCGTCAGATTATGCAGCAGATGTATTATGTGGCAAATATGGCAGAGCCATAATTATGTGGAAAACATTTGCAAACAAGGATATTTTGCCATTCATGTTTGAACTGCTCTTGTGGAAAAAGGGAGAAGTGCTGATGACAGAAACTATATTGCTGGGAGGCAAATGGCTTGTGATTCCACTTTTAAGGATATTTGGGATATTCTGTGATTGGAAACGTATCCCACTTTTTGATTTTTTTTTAATGTCAATAACCAATATTAAACCTTAAATAAACATGTGTAGCCATTGGTTAAATAAAAAACCGTAATAAGCTGTAACCGGTTAGTGAAATGGGAAACAAATACAAACAACTTGGATATTTTGCTCTTTCTGCCACACCTCTGACTCCGCCGACTGACCCAAGCCACAGGTTATTCCCGCCCTCTGATTCTCCGCCCACAGTTCCCCTACTTTTTTTCCCCCACTACGACCACTGGGTTTAACTTATATCTGAAATTCTTACACTACTGTCAGTAACATGCTGAGTTACTTCAAGTGTCTGGCAATGGACCCTGCATTCAGACAACTCACTCCTTATTCTCGCCCTTCACTTTTATGCTCACCCTGCACTCACAGCAATCATAATGCACTCACACTAATCACCATGTACTCCCACCATTCACCCGCTCACTCTGTACTCAGTGATCACTCTGCACTCACAATGCACTTGCGCGGTTCATCCTGTACCTCACCCTGCAGTCATACAAGCACACTACTCACTCTGCACTCATGTCACGCTTCACTCACCTGTCCCCCTCACTGCTCAATCTGCAATCTCACTCAAACAAGCCCATCACTAACCATGTATTCTTTCGTCCCACTCTGCACTTACATCTGCACCCAAATTCATATGGTCATCTCACTCACCATGCAGTCACTCCTCTTACCCTACTCTCACACTGTCGCATCACTCACTGGGGGCACTCCTACCACCCACAAAGCGCAGAAGAAAAATGTGCCTGCTACAAAGAACGTGTACTATGTACAGAACTGAGTGTGAGTAAACTATGAGAAGCGCTATAAAAACATGAAATGTTTGTCAGAAAGGTGCTATAGAGAGATGAGGTGCATTGTTGGTGAGTGGTAGTGAGGGAACTCATGGAAAAGGAGGACATGGGGGAGGGGGCTCCAAAAAAGACTGTTGCACCATGTGCGACCAGTGCTAAGGCCAGCCCAGGCTGGGAGTGGTAGCCCCGCTGAAGTTCGGGTCTAATAGCGCCCCCTGGTTTCAATAGCCCAGCCAACTAATGACTTGTGTTCTCGCTTCTCTGATTTGTTATCTGAGGCTTAGGTCGGTGATGGCGGGTGGGGAAGCAAGGGGCAAAGCCAATCCGTGAATGGGCAAAGGTGTATATTGTCGGTCACGTTTTCATGGATTTGCAGGTTTGGGTTTGTCTTTCAAATTTTCACGTATAGTTGTTCTTCAGCCAGAGGAAGTTCCTGAGACAATCTAATCGCTCCTTGGCATTGTTCTGATTGCTGCCTCAGTTAAATAATCTGCTTTTGACATTATTGTTATAAATGGTGTAGCTTATATGTTAAGATTGTTTCCCACTTTCTCATTAGAACTTTGAGAAAGACAATATAGAGGCATTTCATTTAAATCAAAATATGCCAGATTTTTGGGTGGTGAGGCAAAGTGGTAGGTGGTGGGCCGGCCGCTTGGGGGGGCCCCCTCCATGTTCTTTGCAGGGAGGCCCCCTCAAGTTTTGTTACGCCACTGGCCCTACTGCAGTACCTGTAAGCGTTACATAGCCTTGTTTTAGTCCTTCGACTCTGTCTATGGCAGAAGCCATCACCTCTAATCTCCCAGCATACTTCGCTCTAACAAACCGATTGTGGCGAGTGCGAGCATTGGTGGTCATTAATTCTTTTGTTTATGCAGGTAGCGGGTATACATTTTACAATGTGATTTTGTGACATTCGGCAGCTGGTTTCGGGAGTTCAGGCTGGCGGGGATACTGGGTGGATGAGAAGTGGGGCCTTGCTTTGGATCTTCAAAGTCTTCTGTGTTCTCCCTACAGACGCTTGAATAGCACTGAATTAGCATGCATAGATCTTCCACCAAATTTTTGCTAGATTTGCAGTTTATCAGTTGTCCAATGACAGCGACATAATTGTGTAGCTAAATTCCCTTTAGGGCGCACATTCCTCTCCGATGCCGCACACTAAGATGCCTCTGGTGCACAGACAAACAGGCTGGGAATATTCAGATGTGCAATCCGCCTATCAGCTGCCTCCCAGTGGTCCGAGAACTGTCTGTTTGTGGTGTGTTGCGCGTTCCGTTTGTATTTACCAGTGCCGAAAATATCTGAACTTGAAATATTGCAAGTGGACAGTTCATGAGGATGCTGAATCAGCGGCCCCTCTAACAGCGACATTTTAAGGATTTTGGAGGCCCCTTTTTGAAAGAGCTCTTGATTTATGATCGAGTTTCAGCTCTTTCATGCCCTCTTTGCCCTGGTCACTGACAGTGCACAGGTGCACTCGCCTTTTATTTGCAGTATATGTGCAGCACAGATTTAGCCATGTAAAACAGTGGAGTGCACAGCACAGTAAACGTGCAATATTATGATGTATCTGGTAACAAATAACAATGAAATGTTTTTTATTGAAAAACACTTCATGTACAACATTTTAATTTGCCACTATCCTGTTTAAAATCGTTTGTCTGGACCGCTGCCACCCTGCAGCACCAGAGCAGAGTGCGCTTAAGAGGTTGCCTTAATTGCAAGATCACGTCACACACGCATGGACTTCTTTGTAGTCTTAACTTTTCCCTATCTTTCTCCATTTCTCTTTGTACCTTTCTGTAAAGGTCTCATATATTCTGCCTTTGTCTCTCATTCCACTTCATTTTATTATGCACGTATCTCAGTCCCTCCTTGTATTACAGTCTCTCTTCATCTCAGTACCAGTTTCTCTTTCTCTCCCTGGCTTTCATTCTTTTTTCATCTCTGTTTATCTTTATTCCTCCTGTTTCTCCCTTTCTGTGCCTTTGTCCTTTTCTTTCTTTGCCAGTCTTTTTGCTGTGTCTCTCCTACTCTCTGTATTTTTCAGTCTTTGGACATTTTTTCTCTTTACTTCTCTTTTTCATCATTCTATCTTTATTGGGCCGTTCCCATTTTCCTCTCTATTTTCTTTTTACCCCAGGTGTCCCCTTTCCTCAGATTCATTCCATCTCTGTATCATTTTCCTCCCTTCTGTAGCATCCATTCTGTTTCCAAATTATTTCCTCTTTCATTCCTTTGGTAGATAAAAGACAATGTTATTTACAACGCCAATACCCCTAACTCACAAATGCGAGACCAATTTGCATTGCAAATACTTCTTGATAAAGTGCTCAAATATGCATATAGTAGCGAGTCAGAAATAATATTATCAATTCCAGACCATTGCCTATTGAAGTGTATATGAAAAATTAGTTGAGAGATGATCATCAAATACCAACCCCAGTTTATTCATCATCCTTTTTACCTTGATTTCAGGAACACTTACTTGACAAGCACAGTAATGCTGTGATATTTAGTACATGATCTTCACCAGTGAGCAAGAAATCCATTTCAGATTTGTTCATGTGTGACCAGTTCTGATTAGTCTACTCCTGAGTAGTGAACACTCCTTCCACTTTGAATCAGTCTGCAATTGGATCACTTGATAGTCAAAACACCAAACGAGTGTTGGATTAATTGTGAACATTCCAGTTAGCCAGTACTAGATGTATGGGTTGAACATATATGGTGCTCCATCCATTGCTTTAAATGGGCCGATACTCACCGGCACTGAGTACCGGCACTTCTATTTTTTACCGCTCTGTGTACCAGCACTTCTCTTCTGCCAAGGAGAGTACCGGTACTCATCAAAGGTAGGCTCATTGGTGCTTTGGTTTGCGCGCACAAACAAGGCTGTATGACAGCCAAAGCGCCTCTGTAGCCCAAGCGGAGCCACCTTCAAACTATTCAGCAGGGCTCATCTGCATAATGTCCGGTGTTCACAACCACACAGTGTTTGACAGAGCAGGGTCCATTCAGGCCCTGCGCTGTCAATCACATTAGTAATTGTGCACACACTGAATGCAGGCACCCGGCTGACAGCAGCAATAACCGCAATTAAGAAAGCCACGGGAGATAAGGGGTGTAAATGGCCTTTATCCCACCTGAGTGTTTTATGTGACTGTCTGTTGTGTCTGGGTGTTTGCCTGCTTGTGTGCGCATGTTTGTGTGTGTGTAAGAGAAAAGCGTGTGAAAGAGGGAGAGAATCCAGACACTAGGGAGGGATTTTAAAAGACATTCTGATATGCTTTGTGTGAGCATTGCTGCTTGTTGCTGTGAGTGCGCAATCAAGAATATATAAGTATTCTAAGTATTCCGCCACATAGTAGAAGTGCCTTATATGTCTTGTCCTTAGCCCCGCCCCTAGCCCCTCCCACTTCCTACACTCATAGCTCATTTTAAGCGTACCTGCACTTAGTTTTTTTTCCATTTAAAGCACTGGCTCCATCTTACAATCAAGAAAATCGTTCAGCCGACATATCGAAAAGGTATATAGATTGACTTTACTCAACTCCACATATATATACCTTTTTGAGATATACATCTTTACGATACCTAGATGTGGAGTTAAGAATGGTAATTGTATACTTACCTATTTGAACTTACCCTCTCCCTAATTTGGTCCTAAATATATTTGCCACAATATTTTGGTAGCACAATTTTACAGAAGTTTATTTTTCAATACAGCCACATATATTTTGAATAGGAAAGGTGACCAGTATGACCCATATGGTATGCTACATTGAATGTCACTGTATCTGCTGGTTTCTGACCCATCTACAACTCTTGCTCATTAATAGAAGTGAAAGGATTACTAGCGTTTTAGTGGCACCCTAAAATCCTTGCATTGTTAATACCATTGTGAGGTTATTAAGACAAACAGAAGTTACAGAGAGGTCAAACTGCACTGGATCTCTAGAGTCCACAGAATTCAAAATGGTTGACTTGAAAGAATATCGGTCAGGGCAGTCTCAGTACATTTGTGGGAGTAGAACTTTGACCGACTGCACCCATGAGGGATACCTTTTGTCTTCACATGCTCCTCAACTTGTATAGCAGTAACCTTCTCCATTATTTTTAGGAGCCAAAGAATGTTCGAAATTTGGTGATAGATGGAACGGCACAAAATGCTTTCAAACCAGTCTTGGCATTGAAAAGGCAAAGAACTCCTTACACGTAATGGGTTAATTGAGTTAAAATAATTGACTTTTATTTTTAAACCAAACTTGAGCTATATGGCTACCTTTGTTGTACCACTCTAGGTATAATCCATCTAAAAGATTGAACCTAGATGGATGTTTTGGAGTGTAATATATTTAGGGCCAGATTACAAGTCTGGCTGTCCTCGGACTGCCAAACTCGTAGCGCAGCGGTGGTGGTTCCAGCCACTGCTGCACTTGCTGTCCGACCGCCCGATTACGACCCAATTATGACTCGAGCAGTTGTACCACACTAGGACCTCTGGCTTTGACAGGGAACTGCCATTCCATGGCGTAGGAGTGGCAGTCAGGGGCCATAATATGCTTCGTGAAACCGCCATGAAAAGCCCAGCAGAGTGGAAACCCCTATGCCTCAGACATGTGGATGCACACGGGGGGGGGGGCATAACATGTACCCACTGTGTGCATGCACATAGGTTTCTGTACAAATGCAAAAACAACAATTGATGGATGGAATGTTGCACAATGGCAAAACATTCACCCCCAGTCACAGATCTGGGTTTAATCCATCGTTATTTTGCTCACCACACCACCCCAGTTCAGACATAGCCATGTGACATTGTTCTGCATTCTGTCCTTCAACTGTTGTTTTTGCATTTGTCACCCCGAATGGGACGGGTATGGTCAGACGTGAGTCCCGTGCTCTCCACGCCACTGGAGTCAAGCTATCCTGGCTGAAGACGGCTGATAGCCAGAAACCGGTCCTAGGATGCTTGATTCCGGTCCAGGGAAGACATGGCTTGGCAATTCGGGCTGGACTGTTCCCATGAGGCACAGGGTCAAGGCCGATTTGCATATGGCCATGTCTAAACTGGGGTGGTGTGGTGAGCAAACAAACAATGGATTTAGGCCCAGATCTCTGTACTGGAGTGAATGTATGACATTGTTCTGCATTCTGTCCATCAACTGTTGTTTTTGCATAAGTTCCTGTATGGCATGGACCTAGGTGTCCATATCCTGCAGAAACCTTGTGAGGCGTTCCCATTGCGGTGCCTTTTTAAAATGCACCACCGGCTCCTTTTAAAGGGCACTGCAATGCGAAATGCCCCGCCGCCCCTCCCAAACGACCATGATTCATTCCTAATCTGGCAGGCTCGCATGCTTTGGTGGAGCGGAAGCGTGGCGGTTTGCACCGCCGCGCCACCCTCCGCCAAAGTCTCCGAATTTGGGCCTAAGAGTTGATGAAATAATGACGTAAATGAAAAAGCCTTTATGGCCATGCCTTCAGGAATGTTATTTAGTAATATTACTTTTCTGAAATGTTGATTCATTCAGTGTTCCCACCATATCTTTACCACCTTGTTAATCTTCCCCAATTGGTCCATATTTTATGAGGGAGACAACTTTATGGTGCCTGGCATTTCAGTTCCCCTAATCTCAACTATTTTTAGGTCGAGCTAGAGTTGCGCATGCGTAGCATGCGGTCTAGCTCAACAACTATTGTATTCAGTTTCTTGGGAATCTGAGACAGCGTTCGGCCACGCGCCTCTGCTGTTTCAGATTTGTCATCGTGGGCGCGCACGGCGCCATGCACATCCCCTGCCTCCGATTCACAGCCTCTCTCAATCACACACAGCCACACTCACGCATGCGCACACACACATACACCCCCGCAGGCACAATGCATCGGGACACACAGACACACATATACACACGCACAGCTACACACGCGCACACACACAGTTACACCCACACACATGTGCCCCACCCCCCCACTCACCGGGCTCTACTTGCTTCCTCGCACCGTTATGCATTTCCTCCTCTCTACCGAGAACCGCATCACTCCTGGAATCCCTGCTTTCTTCTCCCGGAATCCCTGCTTGCTTTTGGGCTCCCTCTGCCTCCAAGGTGCCCTGCTCCGGACGACCTACGTCACAGCTACCCTGCGACAGAGGCGGGGAATCTTCCGGAACTTCGCAGGCTCTTGCCTATCGAAGTAGAGCCCGCCTCTCTCGCCTGCGTTCCACGCCTCGGAGCTATAATTCTGACTGCCTTCTGGAAAGTACGTCACAAGACCGGCTTCACTGTGTTCGAGGGAGAACGGGCAAATCAAACTGTGCCTCGCTTCTGCTCTTCATTTCTGTGAGGGGCAGCCGTAGTAGAAGCAGACTAGCACTGGGCTGCGCTTCTTCGGTCCTTGTCTAGTTACAGGCCAGAGACTCAGCATTTCATCTGTGAAGAAATGCTGCGTCAGTAACCAGTAAAGGTAGGGCTTTAAGTGGGATGAAAAAACTTTGCAGTATCTCAAAGGGGCGTGGCTGATGTGATAAGGGAATGTCATAAAACACCTAAGCTACAACCCTATGCTTAGCATAGAGCCCTCCCTCCCCTCCGTAATTCTGCAGCTCTGTCGTTGCATCCAGACCTGCGTGCGCGCGCGTCTCCTTCACTGGAGCCTCTGTGCAGTGCATGCAGTTCGGGGCTCACTGGCTGTAGGTGCCAGGGAGCAGCCCCCTCTGGCACTGATGCCGACAGCAAGCTTTCACCTCGCAGCCAGAGCGTGAGCACATATGACTGAAGCATGTGTGTGTGAACAGATGGGTGACAGGCAGCAGACGCCTGTCCGCGCCAGGTCGTGTGTCACTGTGTGCTTCTGTGTACCCTCTGAGCACTGTGTGGTGTGTTAGTGCGTGGAGTTGTGAGTGTCTGTGTCCAAACCGATATCTGTGTGCAGATGTGTGTGTGTGTCTTTTGGAAACTGTAATTCTCAGTGACATTACACATGTGCTTTTGTCTAGGTTTCAGCGTCAAGGAGCGTTTTTTTATCTAGGTGTGTTTTTCGGCACGTGCCTATCAGATTGTAGATGTGTAGATATGATTATGCTTGGATGCTGGTTTGGAAGTGGTGCAGATGTGCTTGAGTGTCAGACTGAACGTGTTGATGTGTGCATCTGAAAATCTGTGTGAGCGTGTCTGTGTCAGTATACGGATGTGTTAGTGTGAGTGGGTCAGTATACTAATGTGTTTCTGTGAGCCTGTCTGTGTCCGTATACATAAGTGTTTGTGTGCGTGTCTGAGCATGTAGATGTGTTTGTGTGCGTTTGTCTGTATACAGATGTTTGTGGGCGTGTGTCTGTGTCCGTATACAGGCAGCCTGCGGTGCTCCACGCGCCTCTCTACCTTGCATTTCACCCGGGGGCACAACAACAAAACTCGTAAACTCCACCTGCAAAACCGATCTAGATCTGTGCATAAGTGAGTTATGCCTCATTTTATTCCCATTTCTCGTATTTGGCAAGGGTGCTGTTGGATTTAAAAAAACTAATTTAGTGGGTTGTGTGGATCCTTGTTAACGCACCCCTCCTTGCTCCATACAGAGTCTGCTGAGCCAGTCTAATATTACAATGGCCTACCAATCGACCAACCCTGTAAAGGGGACGATATGCAGGCTAGGGCTTCATGTAACACAAAGCATTCTGGTACTTGTAGTGCCCTAAAGAGTCTACCCCCAAGGTGCTTATGCTATACCGGGCTCAGACCGCCTCAAACCATGTTAGGCATTCGATTCTCTCCCGCCCCCCCCCCCCACCCCTCCCTAAAAATGTAATTGGCACATACTTCAGACTGTAAACAAGCGTTCACTGGACCTTGCCAAGCTGTTAGTATTGTACTCGATCTACTGTTGCGAATGTGTATTTTAGAAACGAAAAAAAAGTTATCTTAATATAGTAGCCCGCCCAGTTGCTTGGAAACCGAAGGCCTGAAAGTAGCAAATTAAAAATGCTTACGCCCGCCGCCCCCCCTCACCGCCCAGCCTTTCAAGTAGATGCCATCCCAGATGGGCAAGCAGCGCCAATGATTATGCCAGTGATCGATGGTGTAAACAAAGTCATAGTGTAAGTGGGACACTTACCAACTGTCAGGCCAGACTAAAACTACAGAATCGATGGTCTGTGGCAGGGGCGAACCCGGGAGGGTGGTAGGATTCCTGAGCCCCCAATCCCGCAGTGGCGCACTGGGGGCTTTGTACTAATTGCAGTGTTTGATCTGGAAGTGCATGAGCGCAAATGTTAAGGAGCAACATTGTAAAAACAAGGGCATGAAAAACTTGGATATTATCAAATAGTAATGTTTTGCAAAATACATGTAGCCTTTCATCCGCATGCGCATCACACTCGTTTTTTGGACTCTGTTCCCACGTGTTATAAGGTCTGCTGTTTCCCCTGTTGCCATCACTCAGCGCAACCACAGCATCCACTCAGCGCAACCACAGCATCCACTCAGCGCAACCACAGCATCCACTCAGCGCAACCACAGCATCCACTCAGCGCAACCACAGCATCCACTCAGCGCAACCACAGCATCCACTCAGCGCAACCACAGCATCCACTCAGCGCAACCACAGCATCCACTCAGCGCAACCACAGCATCCACTCAGCGGAACCACAGCATCCACTCAGCGGAACCACAGCATCCACTCAGCGGAACCACAGCATCCACTCAGCGGAACCACAGCATCCACTCAGCGGACCCACAACATCAACTCAGCGCAACCACAGCATCACTCAGCGCAACCACAGCATCACTCAGCGCAACCACAGCATCACTCAGCGCAACAACAGCATCACTCAGCACCCCCACAGCATCACTGGCTCAAATATGTTCTCTCAATGTTTCAAGCTTTATTACAAATGTCACAAAAAGATGTTAATATTTCACTTCTGTACTTTGATTCTCGTCACAATAAAAAACACTGAACATATCTTCACAAAAGTTGTTTACAAAACTTTAAGCTATTTCCATTAAAAATCACAATCACTTTTATTTAAGTATTAATTATTTAAAAAAATTAAAAGCCATTGTTATTTGTAATATCAAATATATCTAAGTCACGTAAATACAAAACATGTTGCATTACAAATGCTATAGGTGTCACATTTGCGAAAGTTATAAATATTGGCATAGTAAATGACAAAGCTATTAATTTAGCTATTTTCAAAAACAACACATAAATAAAAAAATTGTCATTTACAATACCAATAGCTCAAACTTTCCTAATGCGAGACCTATTGCATTGCAAATGCTTGTTAATATTATTTTTAGGTCGAGCCTAGGCACCGCACTTGTGCAGTCTCTCAACATAGCTGTATTTTGTCTGTAGGCTTTTAGCACGTCCATCGATGCCATTTGTTATTTTGTGTGCTGTTTATTAATGCTTGCTTTTCGTTGGTGCATTTGTTGTATTTGTCCCTCCTTTGTGTGCTTGGTTCCCTCCCATTCAAACTGGCCCTATCATATGTACTCTTCACTCCTGTTGAATTGCGTATCTTGCGGCGCGCTAGTTTTGTTAGGTCGAGGCTACCGTCCCACTGCAAAGCAGTGGGGGGGCGGAGCCGAAGATTTCATGACTTCAACAGTGTTGGGCTTTAACCCGCCTCTCTCTTCCATTGGCTAGCTTCGTAAATGGAGGCTAGCCATTAGAAGAGATGTGTGTCAATTACTCTTTTCCCCGGCTTGATGCGATCCGTGGGCGTTTCTGTCTCTTTTTTTAAGTCCCGCCCCTTTTTTCGTCATGCCATTCACGTGCTGTTGCTCACGCGCTCATGTTGTAAATGGCCGCCGTGCCGAGAACTCGTTTTACTTTTTACGCTGTCCCTGTGTGCTGCCAGCCATGTGCTCTGTTGTTCCTGTGCTCGGCTCTCACAGGAGGGGGCAGTGCTGCTGCAGCCGCCGACCGAACACATGAGGTGAGAAAACACGCAGATGCCAGAAACCTTTCCTCCCCTCCTCCAGCTCGCTGGCACAAAGGCTTGCTTTTTCCCCCTTGTTTTATTTTTTATTCGGGGATGGATGTTTGACTCTCTGGAGCCTCTCAGTGTGGGGCCCGATCGAGTGCTGTTACGTCAAGAAAGCCGGTGCCCACACGGCATTTGCTACTTTGTCCCACCGGCGGGCCGCCCCGCTGCCTGCGACGACCCAGAAGTGATTGGCAGGCCAGCCAATCGCTGTGCGGGCCCGGGAGAAGGACCGGAAGTTCCGCCCTGCAGCCGGGCAGCAGAGGAAAGACGGCGGAAGGTGCAGGCGGAGCTCCGTTGCCCAAGAGAGAGAGGAGCCGCCCGCCGAACCAGCCGCGGGGCCTCCATGTGCTGATGAGGGTCCCGCATCCAGCCGGTGAGTACAGGAGGGCGGGGGCCTCCTAATTGGAAGCAGAGCGGCCCCCGTTGATAGAGGGCCGCTCCACCGACCCCGGGGCATTGTTGGTTAGAGAGCCCCGGGAGGCTCCAACCCCGGGGGCATCATCTGGTACTCGAGCCCGGAGAAGCTCAGCACGCCCCTTTGTAGTTACGAGCCTGCGAGGCTCTGAGGGGCATTTCTTTGTTTCAGAGTCCCCAGCAGAGGGACTCCAACAACTCAATAACAAAACCTACTGGTTTAGGACTTCCAATAACACATGGGTAAGGTTACCAGATAAGAACACAAAGCGCCGGTTCATGATCTTTCTTTTAGATACTTTTATAATCTGCTAGTTTAGTCTAGCTCATTTTAAATATAAGCAGAATGAGTTTGGCTGTAACATTTGCAGTTGTTACACCGCTAAACGTATTAGCATATCTTAGGCTAGCAAAACTGAACCAGCGTGTGTGTGTGTGTGTGCTACAGTTTCATATTGGACTACCTTTTGGCAAACCTGGGAGTCGTGACATATCACTGCAGAAACCAGGTTAATTTGAATTTCGTCTGTTACCCCACTTGGCTTTGACCAGCTGAATGCTGCAATAGTATACATTTGGAGTGAAACTTTGGAGACCAACAACTTTTTGATTAGTAAAACGCAACTAGAGGGATAGTTTTGGAAAGGTGAAAGTGTGAATAGTGCTGTGCTGCTCTGTCCCTTTCTAACCCAAAACATGTATTTTATATATGACGACGTGACTGTCTTGCTGTCCAAATAAGACTCTTTTCCCAACCCCCTTGTGTGACTGCGTGTTACTCTGCGCCATGACTTGTGTATGTTCCTTTTGCATGTGTGGGATCGGGGTAGTGTTGTTCTTCGGTGCCTGTGATACATGGCTAAATAACACACAAATAACACACACAGCCACTAGCTAAAGGTGGTCCTCATTGGTCGTTTTTTCTTGTTCTTTAAACGTTTCATTTTCACACTTTCTCAGGGTGCTCCTGACGTCCTTTAGCAGCTCCTCTGCCGGTTGCGCACACTTCGAATCTACCTCTCTGATCAGGGCATCGAGGGATGAAATTTCCTGAAGTCATTTAATTGTATCTGCTTTTTATGTCCTGGTGATTTTTTGCGGAATCTCCTCCAGTCTCGTGAGAGTGGCGTCTTCCTCTTCTTGCAGAAGCTGGCGCAGTTGTTGAAATTCCAGCAGAGTTTTCGTCTCCTTAGCTTCCCCTTTGTGTGGTACACACTATAGTCGTGCATAAGTCACACTACACAAGGCACAACCTACACCAGTGATAATGGGCATAGTCTTTAAAGCTGCCCTATCTACAGTAAATTAAGTGCAGCAGGTATTGGCCTATACCGTCTGCAATACCTGGAAGATGAAGTCAGAGCTGCTATAATATTGTGACCTGCTAGGGTTCAGAACAGGCTTGCAATTTAAAAGACTTTAACTTCAGAAAATCAGTATGGGGCACATTATGCACAACTGTCCTTATGTGTCGATGGTGCTAACTGGAGGCACATCTTTGCTATTCTCATAGGGATTATTTTTCAGCAGGCCTACAAGGAGGTTAAGCCTGAACTCAGAGTTACTTGAGCTAATGGAAGACAAAATCAATATTCTCGTCCCAAAATCCTCCAGTACCCCACTTCACGGTACGGGAGCATTTCAACGCTCCGGTTTTTGTGTTGCTCCCCTGCCCCCTCGTTGGCTGTGCTTGCTGTCTTGCCCCCCCCTCGTTGGTTGTGCTTGCTGTCCTGCCCCCTCCCCCTCGTGTGCTTTCTTGCGATCCGGTTTTTGTGCCTCTGTTCCCTGCTTGTGATCCGGTTTTTGTGTTGCTCCCCTGCCCCCTCGTTGGTTGTGCTTGCTGTGTTGCTCCCCTGCCCCCTCGTTGGTTGTGCTTGCTGTGTTGCTCCCCTACCTCCTTGTCGGTTGTGCTTGCTGTCCTGCCCCACCCCCTCCCCGGCTGCTCTTGCTTGTGATCCGGTTTTTGTGCCTTTGTGCCCTGCTTGTGATCCGGTTTTTCGTGCCTCTGTTCCCTAGGGCGTTACTGGGCAGAGAGTTGTGTGTGGCTCTGTGTGTGTGGCTCTGTGTGTGTGTGACTCTGTGTGAGTGTGTGTGTGTGGGTGGGTGGGTGGGTGGGTGGGTGCGTGTAGGTGGCTCTGTGTGTGTGTGGGTGACTCTGTATGGGTGGCTCTGTGTGGGTGGCTCTGTATGTGTGTGTGGATTTGTGTGTGGTGGCTCTATGTGGGTGCAAATGCAATAGGTCTTGCATTTGCGAGAGATTAAGCTATTGACATTGTAAATGACAATGCCATTTATTTATGTTTTAAAAACAAAAACATAAATAATGTCATGAGCAATGCCAATAGCTTTCGATGCTGATGACGAGCTCAGCTCGTCATGAATAATGTAAGATATGAATATCCAGCACAGGACGGGAAAACTGCTAGCAGCCAAGGTGTTAACAATGCCGAGACCATTGCATTGTAAATGCTTGTTTTTCCTCTTGGTCGTGTTTTAGGAATGTGCTGTTTCTGTGCTTGGCGAGTGAAACACGCTCTGCTGGCGGCATTAGGAATGTAGGTGAGCAGGGATGATGGTTGGGAGAAGTGGAGCTTGTGCATATTCATGTGTAAACAAAGTATCTACAATTAAATGCTTTTGTAGCCCATACAGCTTTTGGCTGATCAGCACACACTGCTTCTGTTTAACCAGCACAATGACCCCTGTGCTCCGGCAGACTGATGTTGCCCTTTTGTTTCTTGAGAGTGATTAATTAAATATTCGCAGCAATGTCTTGCATATCAAAGCGTCAGTTTGTGGGCTGCTGTTGAACTACTGCCTACTGATGACCTTTTTAGTGGGCTTTGTAGGCAAAGGGGTTACTAATGAAGTATGCAGATTTCCTCTGTGATTTGCATCTGCATACTACAAAGTACTGCATCACTTGAGGGTGTGGAAATAACAGCAGGGATAAAGAACATCCATTCACTGTAACTAAGGTCAATCGCCCTGTCTACACTTGCACTGGTCAATTATATACAAATAAACCTTGTTATTGTTACATACTTTGAAAGATGTGGCATCTACGTACAGAACGGAAGTGGAAACTGGCCCGGTGTTTTGAAGCGCCTGAATAACTGACTCGTGTTTGATTTGTGGTTGTCTGCCTGCCTCAGCTTTCCATTTGCCAGCAGCGTGACAGGGTGTGAAACTTGAGCTGCGGATGGCCATATGGCAGCTATGTAAGCACTCGCTCATCTTTCCCAGATGGCTTTTGTGATTGCAATAATGGTTTGTGCTTTTTAATCGTGATGGTTTTGATTGTTAAGTTAGCAGGCGAAGTTTACTGGTGCTTGGCACGTTACTCCCGGGGTTCATTTCTGTGGGGCAAACCCTGTTTTTTTCCTATTTGTTGCCCACTTGCCTCCCATCCCTCTCCATTGCTTACTGGTGCCATCCCTACCACCATACGTATAGTTGCCCCTGTCTCAAGGTCTATTTGTTCAGCCTTTCTGGAAATGCTGCTCACACACAAAGCACCAGTTCTCTTTCCCACCCTCACACTACTCGAGTCTTTAGAACATGATACACTAGGCTCCTGTGGTGTCTAAGGAAAATGCATCTTGTGCAGCCGCATTATGGAAGGCATGCGCCTCTTCTCTAACCCTCGCCTGGCTTATTGCTTAACTATTTTAAACCTTATATTGGGGCCAAAAGGAAAAAAAAACATTAAGGAAATCCTCAGTCCAATTGCCACTTGAGTGATTGGGAGAATGTAATAAAGAGCAACTTTAGCGTGCATTAATCACCGTGTGTCATTGCAAACCACAGCTCCCTCAAGAAAAAGTGGGCAAATATTTGCCTTGAAGGCAAAGATTGGTGACAATCCAATTAGGCACAGAGAATGCGTACAGTGAAATTTGCAACAGCATATACGGAGAAGTGTTTATTATTCATCCTGACGAAAGTACTTTTATAACTAGTGTGTACATTAAGCACTGTCGTTCTTCAAAGCAAACTACTTTAAATGCCGCAAGACGCACAGGCGACAGAAATTACCTTTCAACTGATTTATTTATATGTATGATACTAGACTAGCACAGGGCTTGCAGCCTTGAGTTAGATTCTATGCACTCTTGCATCAGTCTTAAATGGTTACAGAGTGGAAAGGCATCCTGCTCGTTAACAAGTTGGTATCTGTCACATAAATGTCTCAGCAAAAGGGGGTGCGGTGCCAATAGTCTCCAATTTAAGCCAGTAACGATGGGGAAGCTTAGTTTCCGCACTAACGTCGCCAGTGGGTTGTGCTCCATTTATTCCCTATCAGTGGTTATTTTCTGCCTCTGGCGTTCCTCTAATTGGCTCCTGTGTTACTGCCCCCACCCTCTCTGCATCAAATGTGCCTGCCATGTGTGGAAAATAAATACAAACTTGGTGAACATTATCGGCGCCATCTTGCCCCTTTCCAAGCCCATTCGTGCGCGTAAGCGGCAGCCATTTTGAGCACCATGGCCTCCCTGCCCCTCGCTGATAGCCAGCGCGTCTCTCTCTCTCTCTTAACCTCGCAAGCATTCCCCCGCACGCTGACAACCCCCGCTCTCTCATGCCTTGGGTCATAAACCCCTCTTCAGCGCAGCTTCACCACGGAATCCCATCCTGTTCCCAGCGCGACACCTCCCCTCATTCCTTTCATAGCCTCAGATCCTTCTGATGCAAACCCCCTTTTTCCTGTGTCCCCGTTTGTCTTCCTTGTTCCCAGGCCGCCACCTGGCTCTGCGGATACTGTTTATTACCCCGTACAGTAGGAAGCTTCCCCTCTCCATCAAAAGACCCCCGAACCGATCAAAGCCCCCACCCCATGAGATCCGATCAAACCCCATGCATTCCGTGAATCGGCGGAATGCCCTGCTGTGCGACAACCATCACCTGTTGTGACCGGGGTGGGGAATCCAACTGTAAATGTATGTGGGAACGGGTCTGAAGGGGAGATTCCGAGGATGTTCTTTCTAATACTAAAGTGTTGCAAGAATGTGTTATGTGCAATAAAGGTCATAAACCCTAGTATAAGAGGCCAGGCCTCAGAGATGTGGTTAGAGCACCTCGTGACGATACTTGCTGTCTGAATTGATGTGTTCTCCTCCGGAGAGAATAAAATCCTCGTTTCCTGCCTTCCAGTCTCCAGCGCCTGCTTCTTCATTGATTAATATTGGTGGGTCATAGAGGCGATACCGCCGGGCAACATAAAAGGGTCTTTGGTTACCGGTTGTCTTTGGAACCCTTTTTAACAATTGGCGTCCCAAACGTGGGGCCCATCAGCGACTCGTGGATCCAGTGGGAGAGGTCCCGACGACAGAGTGAACGACTGCATCGATCGGAAGGTACCCTGTCCGATAGACCCTCGTCTGACAGCCGATCATCCGAACTTCACTGGTTCCGAACAGACCTCTCTCGAGCGATCTGCGGTCCTGACTGGGAACCATCAGGAGTGCCACGAGAAGTACGAAGAGAAGAGGACGATCGGGCGCTGGATTCGGAAGACAAGAAACTGTCCATGCGGTCCGGGTAAGGTCGTGTAAACACGACGAATTGCGAAAGTGATAGATAATTGAAAGTAATTGATAATTGTTGAGAAAATACTAGTATTACTCTTTGTTAATTTATTGGAGATTCACTGTCTACAAACGGAGAAACAACAGGCTCTCCCTTTATAAACAGCGAAGGATAGGTACGCACCCGTCGGACCCATCTTTCTCCCCCATTGATTAACTGTTATAGACTGTTTTCTGGAGATTCTCTGTCTGCAAACAGGGAAGAATAGGTCCCCTCTTTGCAGATAGTGAAAGGGTAGGTGACGCGAACCTTTGCGAGCCTACTTATTCTCCCCATTGACCATATTGATTTTTTATTTTTGACCTAAACATTGATTAACTGTTATAGATTGTTTTCTGGAGATTCTCTGTCTGCAAACAGGGAAAAATAGGTCCCCTCTTTACAGATAGTGAAAGGGTAGGTGACGCGAACCTTTGCGAGCCTACTTATTCTCCCCATTGACCATATTGATTTTTTATTTTTGACCTAACATTGATTGCTCAGAATTGGTTCATGAGGTATTCACTACGTGCAAACAACGTAGAATAGAAATATTCTGTCTAGTCTTTGCGCGCAGTGATAAGATAGGTAGTGCTGACTATTATCCCATTGTGATCCGTCATGCCTGTCTTCTCCCCACTGGTTAGTAGCCTGTTTTGCCCTTACCGCTTATTAGAGATGAACCATCCGGCTCCGCTGGAAGGCACCCCTAATAAGGACATGTTCATGAAGCATGGATTAATCGCTATAGCCTACAGTGAGCTGTGGCATAAATATACGAAAAAGGATCGAGAAAGACAGTGGCCACTGAGAGGATCCTTTGATCTCGACAAAATAGAAACAGTAGAAATAGCCCTTCGTAGGAATGAAACAACACCTATTATGCTCGATAGTCTCGGTATGTGGCGCAAAGAAGCCGCACGACGAAGGGAAGGCGACGAATTCGGAGAAGGTGAAGGGACACGACGGACAACCCTCCAAACGTCTAGTAGGCAAAGGGAAGGGCCAGCGATGGCACAGTCTCGAGAAGTAGACATGAAAAGCGAACGGTGTAAAGGGATGTGCCGACAAGCCAACCCCGGAACACAACGACCCGAAGGTAATCCCCCGACATTACGCACAGGACGGACAGATTTAAAACAAAACCAATGTGCTTTCTGTAAATGTCTCGGGCACTGGAAAGCCCAATGTCCGACTTTGCAGAGCATAGGTAGGAATGGAGGGTCGACAGAAAGGACAGGCCGACAGAAAGGGAAAAGGCACGAAATAAAAACCAATCAGACTAGTACGGACAGGACAGATAGAACCACCCCGTTCGATTATGCTCGGTGGCACAGATTTCGTCAGACCAATTTTAACGACATGTTAGAGTTCTGGGACTGATTGCTCTCTGTTGCTCCCCCACTCTGAAAAACAAACACAACTGCAGGTCAGTGTAAACAACCCCCCGTTAGAGAAAAGACTCAAGAAAGCCAAGCGTCTATTATATAACTTAGGATTTAATTACGGTAAAACACACAACCAACAGTAAATAGAATAACTAGTAGAACTCTCTAAAAAGCAAACTTGACTAATAGGAAAAATACAAAACATATTATGCTCACTCCGGAAGTCCTCCAATGTAACAGTTCAATGGTCCCGCCCATCCGAAACACATAGCACGTGTGGGGCGGGGCCTGCCAGCAACCAGGGGCCAAAAGGAGATCGCTGGCGAGAAGGTCCTGGAGGCTCCACCAAGCAGGCAATGAAATGGTCTTCCCATACTGCCCTTCCAGAGATGGCGTCCCCCGGGCCGCGAGTAGGGAGGGGGCGGCTGCAAATGACCCCCTCCCTCGTATCTCCTGGTCCGGCCATCACGAATTCCTCCATCGAACGGATGCCGGGTGGGCAGGGAGGAAGAGGCGACGCGGACGAGCCTCTTCCACCTCCACAGGTAGGAGGCTTCCCTGCCCTGGTCCGGCGCCGATGTCCTCCAGCCGGGCGACGGCCATATACCTACGCTGCACAGGACACATAATGCCCGACTGGTATATTTTCTCAGCACAGGACATACAAGACCCGGCTGGTATACTTTCTCAGTACAGGACATACAATGTCCGACGGGCATATTTACGGAGCACCGGATGTACAGTGGTCCCCCAAGAGTCGGAATCAGGGGTGTAGGGTGGTCATCATGTGCGCCCCTGATTCCAAGAGACGGCGTAGGATGCGCCGGGAGAGGAAGGCGGCACGGACGAGCCTTTCTCACCTCCCCAGATGAAGGCTCCACTGCTGCACCCTGGCGCCCCGAACCAAAATGTCCTGCTCCAGCAACATGATGCTCCGTCTTTCGCCATCACAAGAAGTTTCTTCCTCTCCTGATAGATACAACGAAGGGCGGTTGCTGCAGGGTCTCAAAATGGCGTCTGGGCCCTCGAAAGGCGGGTCTAGGCCGCTGGAGTAACTTTGTCCGAAATTGCAACTCGGGCGCTTGCCCACCTGGGCGCAAGCCCCCACCATCGACAAACATCCCCTCGACTTTGAAGATTCTACCAAAGTCCCAAGAGCCCTCGGCCCCTTCAGGCTTCCGGAGGGGAACAGCTGCATTGATCACTAATGAAATAACCACGGCTTAGCAACAAGATGGCGGTGCTCTCGTGTCTGCATCAACTTCCGTCTGAACCACCCAGGAACATTATGGGCTAACGAACTCGAGCAAGTTCCGGCTGAACATTAACATGACCCGGTAAGAGAGACTCTACCCCCTCCCTCTCTTGATTGACGGTCCACACCACCAGCCCCTCTGTTAGCACAGTTTTCTTTTGAACTGCCGAAAGGGACTCTGGTCCAACCGCCAATTGTCGGGGATATTTTGCCCCTAATGCTACTTCCGGACTAAACCGGCCTCGCCCAAAATGGCGCTGGTATCAATGGAAACTAACGGATGCCTCGTGGTGTTCCTTAGCTAACGAAACTTGATGTACTAAGATATATATATATATACGAACCATTGCGCACTCGATGTTAAAGGGAGGAGGGTTCACTTGGCGAACATTTAAGAAGGGTTCCGTAAAATGTTGATTTCAATGAACAATTTATTTTTGATATTTGTTGTAACTGATACATAACGTCGCTCATGATGCACACCCGCGGTTTACATCTAGGAAATATGATTACAATGAGCTCGACTGTGTTTCCATTCATGAACTGAAATGCCCCTGATTCCTTCGTCACGCAATGAAATGTTTTTGGTTACTTGCAAATAATTAATTAGACCTTTTTTACATGTTCTTGTGCTACAAAATAACCCCCTACTGTATGTGCTTCCATCGACGACATGTCAGGCCAAAATATGAATTGCGCTCTCACATTTTACGTACTGAATAATTCTACAAATAAAGGTCTTAAAAAGCTATGGATAGGCATCGCATACTTTTGTAAATGCGGGTATCGGTGGGAGGGTTTTTCTGTGCGCAACTGTTCTGCTCTTTTTTTAAGGTTATCCGAGAAATGGTTGTTCGGCCCTGGGTTGATGGTCGAATCAAAGGTATGATACGCTGCCTCCAAGATATGCGACTGAGCTCAGGAACTGACGTATGAAGAAGGACCTCGACTTCTGAGAATGGGTAAAAGTAAAACGGTGTGATTGATAAAATGTTATAAAGATATGGTGGTCGAAGGTACTAAGGTACAGGGTTGAACGAAGAACTGATATGCCTTAGAACATCACAGCTTTGGGAATGATTTAGGGATCCCGATGGCCGGATACATCGACAAAACCGGGTACCTCACGCTAGGCACCTCTGATTCCTCTTTTTAGCGTTTTCACTACACACGATCCTTAATGCCATCCTCGAACCTCCCCATGAACAACCTATCACATTGCCTGCCCCCATGACTTTAGGAAACCAGAACCCTAAGGGATTATATCCCGAAGAGATAAGTACGAGTATGTGGTAAGTAAAGGACTTTCGTGCCCATACATTTGATGTGTTCGAATGTTGTCCCCCTACCCCCCTTTTTTTTCCCCCCTTTTTCCCTCTGCAGGTCACATTAGAATCCCGATTAGAGTACCATAAGGGATCTGGAACCACGTCACGCCCGATGCATGAAGACGGACTAGCGCTGCAAAACGGCACAACAAGGACGCTCTACCCAATGCACGACCTTTTTACCTGATCTAATGCTCTTCTGTCCCAAAACTGCATGCTTTCTACATCCTAACCCAGACCCGAAACGTCTAAACGTTAGGTAACGCACTGAATAGCCCAAACAATACACGGTCATTCCCCATGTCACACGTGTACTGTTTGGCCTATTGTCTCTCTCTCTCTCTCTCTCTCTCTCTCTCTCTCTCTCTCTCTCTTACTCTCCCTCTCTCTCTCTCTCTCTCTCTCTCTCTCTCTCACTCACTCTTCCACCCCTCCACACTTTCCCTCTTCCTAGCAACTGGCACCTAATTGGCGAACCTGGTGCACCTCCTGATTGGCCCCAAATACCACAAGTATTTGCACAAATTTGTCCTAAATAAAATTGTATCGGTACCACGTTACTACCTCTCCTTTTCTACTAAAATATGGATGAAATTTAAATTGGCCGATAGGAAAGGGACAGGTAAGACGATTAAGGTTCCCTAAATCTGACCCACTCGCAGGGAACTATTTGTCAGTGGCTTCTATGATAAAATGTGTCTGTGGTAATGCGACCATCCCCATTGAAAATTGTCTCCGTACCCCAAGCTGTAAGAAATGATCGAGACACCCTCATCTACCCAAAATGCCCCCAGTTTGGTATCAGCTGCCCTGAACGAGAACTTGAAAAACGCCCCCTGCTCCGATTCGCTGTGTTCCTAATCGTTTTTCATAAGATCCCACCTTCCCCGAGGATAAGTTTAATAATTATCGCAAACCACCCCCCGAGTTTTTGTAGTAACCAGGTTGCGAGGATTTATATAGAAAGTTAAAGATGTATGCAAAGTTAAAAAAATTAGATCGAAAATCGAAAGACCTTGTTGCTGTAAGCCTTGCTGAAAATAAGATGTTTTGATGTGATGAAGACTTGTTTAGCCTATGTTCATCCCTCAGAAGGATGCCTATCAGACTATGGTGAATAGCACGTTGCACTTTTTTGTAAAATACAAGGCCCTGAAGACCAGCCTAGCCTTGCAAGACTCGTACTAGGGAAATGGGTCTCTACCAGAGGAACTGACATCTACTATAATAGACGTATGCAATAAATGAGTACCAGACCTCGTACCTATTACAAATGAACGTAATAATCATCAAAGCGCCAAAGAATTAGCCAACAAAAGGAAGTTGTAAGGAATCCAGCAAACCCATCATCAATTGTTTATACGGTAGCCGCAAAAATCTCAAATGTAGCGAGTGCTTACCCCTGTTGCTTGGTGTTGGGAGAGAAATAGATTTATGTAATTACCTTCTTCTGCAAAATCTCTAAAGACTGTCTTTTCAAACTCATTTAAGGGTATCACTGTCGGAGGAGAAAGAGACCGGATGTGGGAGCACGCGGCCTGACTGCGGATTGTGGAACATCAGCGACGGAGGCCGAGGCGAGACCACAGCAGTAAGGAGTCGCAGGACGGGGCACTGTTTCAAACAAAGCTAAGGAAAGGGCTGACCTGAAGCCCCTGCTCTATGATCGACGTGTGCCAAAAAGTCCCCGCTCTCTGAACATGGTTACGGACCCACCTGTCGCAAACCCTCCGTCCCCCTGATCTGTTCCCGACTTGGCCTTGCTCCATCCCCTCCTCCTCCGACCTACCATAAGGACTGTTCACACCCGCACCTTTCCACCCGAACTCCCAAGTTCCTCCAAATCCTACTGAGCTCCCCAGAGAAGAGTACTCCCTGCGTCAGAAGGGAGGGAGCTCCGACTAAGTAGACCACGAACTATGTTAAATCCCAGAACGGTGACCTAGAACTCCACCAAGGGTCGCCCCCGAAGAAAAGATAAACAAAGTCTGTGGTTCTGCCCGCTACCAAGCACCTTGAAGATGATGGAAGCAACAGGAAATGCCCACCACAGAGACTCAAGAAACGAACAGATCTCACAATTCTGGAACAATTGCATTTTCCATTGCAAAATCTATGCTCTGCATTACGGAAGAAGATGCACCTGCTCCAAAACCGTAACGCATTTCTCCTACGAGGTCTGACGAAAACCAAACAGAATGCACCCCTACCCGCAGACCCCCAACAACTCAATCCACATGAACATTTCTGTTGATAGGTAATCCAGGTGCTCAACAGTGCTGACAGAAGACGACAAAGGACAACGAGAACTCTGATATTTTTTACTGTATCTCCTTTCTCTCCCAATCACCATTGGACTGACTATGCACCCGCCGTATACAAAAAGGACTTACTTATATGATAACTTACCAGTTCTTATTCTATGATCTGTACCCAACGCCCTCGCTACATAATTCTAGTCTGATATTGCATTACGATGACTTTTTCTGCAACCAACTTAACGATGAACCCGCCTACTAAATGATGAGATTTTTCAATATGATGTTTATAATGTGATGTTTATGTACAGTTCTTTCGCCTAAGTCCCCTCTCCCTTACTTATGATCGCTGCATATAGGTGTAGATAGGAAATAGGCCAGCAAGATGTCTTGGAAATGTTAAAGGGAGGACTGTGGAAAATAAATACAAACTTGGTGAACATTATCGGCGCCATCTTGCCCCTTTCCAAGCCCATTCGTGCGCGTAAGCGGCAGCCATTTTGAGCACCATGGCCTCCCTGCCCCTCGCTGATAGCCAGCGCGTCTCTCTCTCTCTCTTAACCTCGCAAGCATTCCCCCGCACGCTGACAACCCCCGCTCTCTCATGCCTTGGGTCATAAACCCCTCTTCAGCGCAGCTTCACCACGGAATCCCATCCTGTTCCCAGCGCGACACCTCCCCTCATTCCTTTCATAGCCTCAGATCCTTCTGATGCAAACCCCCTTTTTCCTGTGTCCCCGTTTGTCTTCCTTGTTCCCAGGCCGCCACCTGGCTCTGCGGATACTGTTTATTACCCCGTACAGTAGGAAGCTTCCCCTCTCCATCAAAAGACCCCCGAACCGATCAAAGCCCCCACCCCATGAGATCCGATCAAACCCCATGCATTCCGTGAATCGGCGGAATGCCCTGCTGTGCGACAACCATCACCTGTTGTGACCGGGGTGGGGAATCCAACTGTAAATGTATGTGGGAACGGGTCTGAAGGGGAGATTCCGAGGATGTTCTTTCTAATACTAAAGTGTTGCAAGAATGTGTTATGTGCAATAAAGGTCATAAACCCTAGTATAAGAGGCCAGGCCTCAGAGATGTGGTTAGAGCACCTCGTGACGATACTTGCTGTCTGAATTGATGTGTTCTCCTCCGGAGAGAATAAAATCCTCGTTTCCTGCCTTCCAGTCTCCAGCGCCTGCTTCTTCATTGATTAATATTGGTGGGTCATAGAGGCGATACCGCCGGGCAACATAAAAGGGTCTTTGGTTACCGGTTGTCTTTGGAACCCTTTTTAACACATGCCCCTCCTTTTATTTTAGCAAAAAGTATAACATGAGTGTCAAGGGTGTTTTTACAGGACCAGCAATTTGGAGATAGATCTGAACTATACTTGGAAAGAGATAATGGAGTTAAAAATAACCTCTGATGGAAATAATAGAGGGTTTGAGTAGTGCAGGAAGTGTGGTGTATGCAAGCCCAAATAGAGTTCCATGTATGAATAGAGAGGGTATGCTGCAAATCAGATTACCATAAAAGTTCAAATTTATTCTTGGGGCGGCTAGGATTGGAGAAAGGAAGATATTTGTAAATATGAGATGCCCAAAAGGAAGGAGAGGTGGATGGAGGTTTTAAAATGGGGTCAAAAGCGGAGGGGGGGAGATACGGAGAGAAAACTGATAAGTTAAAAGCAATCTTAAAGATTCATAACTAAGGAGTGAGCTTGGATTGAACTACAGGGGGAGAAAGAAAAAGCGAACCATGTATTAAATGTTTAACCATGAAGATACCTTTAGCCGGCCAGTTTTTCCATAAAATAGTACGATTGGACAGTTTAATGGATTTATTATGCCAAAGAGGTGAGTCCAGAAATATTTGTAGAGGAGTATGAGATTTGCTCTTAACCGAATGAAAGGTTAAAGTAAATTGTGACATTGTCGGGTAGTTAAAAGAGCAAGGAGGATAGGTGAAGTTGGTTAACGAGAAAAAAGGAAAAGCGTGAATCAAGGATGCTCCAATTTATGTAAAACAGATGTAGGAATGTCTTCCGAAGAGGACAAATAAGGTAACACATGACAAATTAAATAGGAGGAGTGATGTTGTTGGAAATTGGGAAAACGGACGCCTCCCCGATCCTTAGGAGCAGACAGAAAAGATAAAGAAATACGGGCTTTCCGACCATTCCAAAGAAATGTACTCAAAACACTATTCAGGGTCTTGACATTTTTTTGTGGAAGTTTCACTAGTAACATGGACAGGTAAAAGTTTATAACCGCGGGAGCATCATCATTTTGATTACTTCCAGTCTAGCCCCACCAAAACAAAAAAATAGGAGACCTTGTTCCTGCCATGTTATTTACTTTAAATAAAACATCTTCTAAATTAAGATGAACTGTTCTCACAATTGAAGAAGAATATTTTATTGATATTCCATTTGAAATCAGTCAAATCGATCATGCTTTTTAAACAATATTTGTTTAATGGAAGCACTTCGGATTTAGAAAACTTTAACTTGTAACCAGACATGGTGGTGTAAGAAAATTGGAGATCTGTGAAGGCGGGCAAAGAGGTAGAAGGATCAGAACTGTATAGCATGATATTATTTGTATAAGTGGTGAATTTGACCTCAGTTGCCTTGTGTTTTAAAACCTCTAAAGTGCATGAATGACGCAAAGAATGAAGAAAAGGTTCAGGAGAGAGGATGAAGAGCAAGGGAGAAGGAGGGCAGCCTTGACGAGTACCTCGTTGCAAAGTGAAATAAGAAGATTGAGATCCGTTAACAAAACCTGAAGTAGTTGGAGAGGAATGTAGCAAATGTTAAGGGACAGGATAGAAGGGCCAAAACCATGCCATTTGAGGGCGCGCATCATGAAAAGCCAATGAATACGATCAAAAGATTTCTCTGCATCGAGGGTTATGGCTGCAACTGGGGAGGAACTCTTAGATGGTAGGTGAATATTATTAAGAAAAGTGCTAGAAATATCAGCCAAAGTCCTTCCCTTAACACATTCCGTCTGTTCAGAACCAATCAGTTCTGGAAGTACCTGATTAATATGGTGGGCCGGTACTTTAGCTAAACTTTTACAATCTAAATTGATCAATGAAATGAGGCGATAATTGGTGCACAATGAGGTATCCTTATCTTTTTAGGGACTTAAAGAAATCTTAGCCTCTGGAAAAGAGCCTCGAGTCTCATTGTGAGAAACAAAATATTGAAAAAGAGATAAAAGATGAGGCTAAAGGATTTGAGAGAAACAAGAATAAAATTCAGCAGTAAAGCCATCCGGGCCAGGGGCATTATCTTTAGGTAACTTAGCCAAGGCTGACTTAATCTCAGAAAGAGACATATCTTATCTCCAATATAGAACAATCAGGGGGAGGGAAGAGCGGTGGGGTAATCAATCAAAAAATGAATCCAAGGCACCTTCAGAAGGGGAGGATTCAGGGGTAATCAGGGTCTGTAAAGCATTTCAGTATCTCTTCATCTTTAAAGCAATTAACACCTCTATTATCAGTGATTGTAACTATTCAAAATCTTTGGGACTTCATCTTCAAATAATTTACCAGCCCTTTTTCGACCGCCATAAAATTTGGAATTAATTTTTAATAACGTTCCGGAAGCTTTCTCAGTGGATTTTCAATTAAAGTTTAGTTTTGCTTGGAACAAATTTGTAAGAGTAACTTCATCATTGGAAGAAAAAAATGCATGTTCCAATTTCTTAATGGAAGAATGGAGGCAGACTCCTTACAATATTGTTTCTTTTTAATAGAAACATGGTCAATGGTAAAGCCCCCGGCTGTCACCTTAAAGGCGTCCCAAATATTATGAAAAGGCAAATCTGGACTAGCATTAAAGAGAAAAAATTCTGACATGAAATCTTTAAAGCGCTCAATGAAGGTAGGATCTTTCAGAAGATAATTATTATAGCCCCAACAACGGGGTTTAGAGAGGAGGGAAGGGAGATCCAAATTGATAAAGAGGGGAGCGTGATCGCAAATAAGAATGGATCCAATCTCAGCATGTTGTAAATTGGGAAGGAGTTGTGGGCTCAAAAAAATGTGGTCAATTCTAGATGAAGAGTTATGAGTGGGAGAATAAAAGGTAAGTTATACATCCTCCAGGCATCAACCAGGCCTCTCGAAAGTATTGTGCTAACAAAGGCCTTTTGCATTTTATTAGGTATATATCTAGGCGAGGATTTCCTATTGGTAAAAGGGTCCATGACCTGATTGCACTCCCCACCCACTATGAGTTAGAGTCCGAGCATGAATGAAATATATGTGACATGGATTGCCAAAACTGTGAGTCAATACCTGTGGGATCATAAATGTTGAGGGTAGAGATGTGGGATCCATTTATGAGTGTATGTAGAAGAAGCCATTGTCCGTCTGCATCCTTTTCCTCGCTCTCTATAAAAAAAGGGAAAGGCACTTATAAAATAGTATCCCCACTCCATTTTTCCTATCTTTAGCTGGGGAATTATATACATAGTCATTCCATTGTTTTTTAAGGGAATTAACGTAATTGTCATTTAGGTGGGTTTCTTGTTACATTACAATCTTACATTGCAATTTGGAGTGATGAGTAAGAACCCTTTGCTTCTTGACAGGATTACGTAAACCCTTTACATTCCAAGAAATAATCGAACATTATCATTCATCGCAAGAGGGGAAAAAGCAATAAACAACATCATGAGTATTATAAAATGGAAATAAAAGATACAAACTCAATGTGTAACACCATGAGTATTATAAAATTGAAAAAAGTTAAGAACTCAATATGGTCAACAAGGTTATAACAAGGTTATAACATTAAAGTAAAAACAAATAGGAAAAAAGGATGTGAAAGAGATAAGTAGGGGTTAGCAAAAGGTACAGAAGAATACGAGATGATGAAACTAAGGAAGAGAAAGAAGAAAAGGGATCAGAAATCAAAGAGGAAAAAACAGAATAAGGAAAACAAGAAAGGAAGAGAAGAGGAAAGGAGAAAAGGTGAAAAAGATAAATGATAGACAAAGAGAGGTTGGCAGGAAGCCGGGGGACTTCAGTCAAGAATGACGGAATACATATCCAGAATAAAGAGAGTATCATGGAGGCGGGGAGCAGCAAAAGGAAGACAGATGGCAAAGCCAACAAAGACACCAGGAAACGACAGGAACCAATAGATAGAAAAATCAGAAAAACAGGGAGCCAATTAATAGGTAACACAAAAGGGGAGACCGACAACAAAGAAAACCTTAATTGATGAATGTAAGACAAGCAAACGACTACAAGGATATATGATGAAAGAATTAACACTTACCAAACATGGGGAGTAATTATGAACATTAGGAGTGGAGTGGGAAGGCTGGAAGAGATGAAACATCAAGGAAATGACTAACAGCAAAAGAAGAGGGAAGTCTTCAGAACCTTGGAATGAGCAAAGATAACTCTGAGGACTTAAGACAAAGCAAGAGAAGACATTGCTCAGGCCTGCCAAAGTCCATCTCATCTCTTTTATGGCGAGAAATAAATTGTCTTAGATCTTCAGGACGATCAAAATAGTAAGACCGTTCTTTATGGGTGACTTTAAAGAAGCAAGGATACACTAGGCTGTATCTAGCATTCTTGGATCGAGGAGCCGGGCGAAGTGAGAGGAGTTCCTTGCGACGAGCAGCAGTGGCGCGGACCACGTCCTGAGAGAAGAAAACTCTTTGACTCAGTGTAATCCGGCAATAGAACGATTATCCCTCTGGGGCGGTTGACTGAAGAGGTAGAAGATGAACCTCCGGATTTAGGACAGATGCGATGGGCACGTTGCAAGTGAAGTGGTGCCATCCTTGAGACCAACAATTTTATGAATGTGCGTTCTTAAAAAGGCTAGCATGTCAGATCCTTCTCCCTCAGCAATACCATAAATTCAAAGGTTGTTGCACCTGTTATGATTTTCTAAGTCCTCCTTTTGTAATTTGAGGAGAGCAATCTCTTTAGACATATCTGTAACTTGAGGAATCACATCCTGAGTGTTGCTGATCCTCTGTTCTACCACAGACAATCTTGAGTCTAAGTTAGACCACTTCTCTTCTAGCCCTAAAGGGTAGCATTTGGGTCAAAGCTTTATCTCTTCCATGAGGTCGTCCAGTGTTATAAGAAGAGGAGATATAGTAGGAGAGTTTTACATCTTCTTTTGGCATTTGAAAGAAGCAGCAGTGTCAGAGAAAACACTGACCGAAGACTCAGTCAGAGAAAAGGGCTACATATGGATGAATGTATAGGGTGTTGAAGACTGGATTGACAGGCAGTGTATTGGAATGGAATGTATAACCTATAGAAACTGCTTAGAAGAAAAAACTAGATAAATCTTTTATCCTATAATCTCGCTTTGACAACATGTAGAACAGTCAGAGGTGTCTCCAATGATCAGATTAGTGCGGCGAGGTTTTAAAGTCAGCCCAGAGGAATCCAAAACCATTTAAAATAAGTCATATAAGTGTTCCTGGCTGGCTGCTAATAAGGGTTGAAGCATATTGTTGTGTTTCGATTTAGATACCCGTACATTGGTTTCCCGAATCATGTCCTTATATAGGCACAACTCATATTGCCCTTATTTAGGCATAGAATCCCAGTCCTTATTTAGGCATCAGCCATGCTATCCAAATAAAGGCATGGTCACCTACATCCGTTCATCCCACGTCACTACGAGTTCCTAGAAACCAGAACCTCAAGCCATTGGGACTTTCCCTGCTTGGATTATTGATTTCTCCAAGAACGTATTTATTATTCATGAACAACTATTCTTCAGGGGTTCATTTATGACTTCTTCCACTGCCCGACTTTCAATGCTAGCATTCCTAGGCACCTTCCAGGTTTAAATATATCTTCACTTACCCTGGTTAGCCACGGCTCGGCTACACAGCTCGATACGGCTCGCCACGGCAAGTTCAGAAGGAATTAGAGTCCCCGCCTGATGCACTGACCAGACGTTGTCTTCCTGCTCACAGTGATTCCAGCTTCCAGTGTCCTGACTCCCTTCGCGGGGTGTTGGGGATTGAGATCCAGAAAGAGATTCCCACCTCTCTCATTCTAAGGTATGGAGCAGACTAGAACCTAGAGGGACTCTTGGCAATACAAAACTATACCTAACTATAGTATAGAAAACAGCACTTACCTCTTACCTCGTACTACACTTAGGTTAACTACACTGGGGTAGAACTATTCAGAAGCACAAGATGAGTATCCACATTTTAGCCTGTGTTATTTATGCATGTTTCTATGAATATATGTCATAGCTAAAAGACCATGCTACTGCAGTATTATTTTGTCTTACTGCTCACGATGTACGTATTATATCTCGCATACTGTCTTGCGATTGTAACAACTCATATCTCTTACACGAGAAACAAGACTGTTCAATAAATCCTTTTATTGAAACGCCCATCTATCTATTTCTGTGTAACTCTGAAGAAACTAAGCATGCACGATTGACTGGGTGAAACTGTTATCTATTGTTTCCAAGATTCTGAGGCTGTTCCGATTCTAAGGGAAACAAAGTTGTCATGTTTATGCGGTTGTCAGAAACTACTCGCTTCTTTATTTGAGAAGTTTCTAGAGACCTCTGAATTAGCTGGCACACAAGTAATTAAGTTTAATATACTCGATAGAGGCATACTTACCTCAGTCCTATGCAAAAACTATAGTGTATATTATTCCAATGCGCAGAGCCTATAAGGGAAATAGGAGCTACACTACAATTTCAAAAATCATGCAGAAAGAACTTTCTGCTGAACACTGCCACAGACCACTAGGAACAGTGTGCCTAATGTTGCTGGAACACAAATGGAAAGCACACTTAACGCGTGACGACCAGACACAGTTGCAACAGTCTCGCATGAAAGGCAAACCAAATCAAAGAACAAAGCCTCAATTGGATGTGGCCACCTTGGAATGATTCAAGTTGTTCCCAACACTAGACTTAGCTTTAGTCACATCAGGCGATTCCAGCTTATTGTAAATGGCAATACTGAAAGTTTCTCCTCACAGAATTGCAGGTGGGAGATACTGTTTTAAGAACCACTAACTCTGCCAAAAACATGGAGATCCCAAAATCACACAGCAGTGTTGTCCCCAAGATGTACGTCAAAGCGATACAGGGAAAGCCATAAATCAGAGCGGCATCACGCCACAGGCAAAATGGTGGGCGCTGCTGGGATTTCTGAGGAGAGCGACGCGCAGAGGAAACAGGGCAACAAAAAGCTGAAAATGCAGAAAAAAGATAGCTACCTGTGCCTCCTTGCCCCCTCCTCAAGGAGAATTAGACCATTGCCCCAAAAATCATCAAAAAACGGCTCCGGGAAGAGAGAAGGTTCTTCTCGAAACACGGAGCCTCAGCCAGACACAGCCATCTTGTGGTAGCTCAAGCCACGTCCCCATGCTCCCCCTTTTTATTGAGCTCCTCATTACAATGTGGCCCTGTGTCAGTGCCATAAGCTCAGTCTCCCTTCTACTTTTGTCAGTGGTTTTTTTTCATCTCACTTCCGGGTATCTTCATTTTTACTACTAGTTTGTGGTCTCTCCTCAAGTTGGAATTTTCCTTCTCACTTTCTGACTTCTCTTTTTTCGCGAGAATAATTGGGGGACTAGTAGTAACACAATGCCAGGTAATAAACACATCATGTCCTCATTTTTGACAAAATTATACTTTTTTTTTAGTTTTGGTGTCAAATTAATAATTGCATTTTACTCTATTTTTCGAAATTGAAGTAGGATTTTTCTTGTGTTGTGTTTTCACTGTATTACTGTTTGTGTGCTGCTTAAAATATTTTACATATTGCCTCTAAGTTAGGTGACTGCTTTGCGACAAGCTACCAGAGAGTTAAGCACAGGTTAATTTAGTGACGTTTTGTGGTTCACTTTGACAAGTACTGTTGCTTGTGGGGGGCTCAACCCCCTTAACCAGCAACCCAATTTCTCACAGTGGGCTACTTGGTCTACATAGGGTGAATTTCTAATATTGAAACAGATGGTTTTTCCCTTGTCAAAAGATATTTTAACAGGTTGGGCTTCAGGGTTAAACAGCAGCCGTCAGGCTGCATGAAGCCAAGCTTTCTTTGTCACAGTGAATGGCACAATAAGTGCTGTAGTTCACAGGTGACATTTTAACTTTCCATGTTATGGGGGGTACTTTCTGCACAATATACTATGGCCTTATTAAAAAGTTAAATATGCTGATCAGGTACTAGTCAATTTATATGGGGTTTAGGGTCTGAGCACATACATGGGACTAGACAGCAGTGCCCCAGTGTGCAGCCTTAAAACCACCAATAGTATTCAGCAAAAACTAGGGGTTACACCTGAAAAAGGAAATTTTCTCACAATCGGGAAATAAGTTTGTTCCACTTACATATGAATAAGTTGAGCAAGTTTACTGATAACATGTTGTTTATTGATCATTGACAATTGGAAGATCTCTTGTAATTTTGTGATTCAATAAACCAGCAGGATGAAAACTTTTAAATGTCCCGTGAAATATAGTAATGAAGTTTCTGGACTTTATGAATTGAAAGGTAAATTAGAAACTGCAGGGTTAAAAATAGCGGCATAGATTGGAGTACCCTTTGACATTTTGAGATTCATCATAGATATTTCTGAATAGTAGAAACATTCTGCAATATCGACAACTAAAATATTATGTAGAGAATACCTGAAGAAAATTATCCCCAAGGTATACAAGGGGATACATTTAAACATAGGAAAGTCCTCATTCGAATATATAAAAAAGAAAGCAACACTGAAGAATGAATAGTTGCACAATTAACCCCTCCCCTGCTGGTGACTGAAGCACTCCGTCATCAGCCGCGGTCGCGCTGTGCTGATGACGGAGCGGTTCCGTCAAGGCCCGCTCGGCATGCCTGCGTGGCGCGGATTGCACACCTGCGCTGAGCGTTCCATTGAGCGGGCGGGGCCGTGACAGAACCGCTCCGTCATGAGCACAGCACAACCCTGGCTGGTGGCGGAGCGGTTCCGTCACCAGCATGGGCGCGCCGCGCGGCCCCCCGCCCCCTTAGCACTGCGGCGGAATAGCCGCCGCAGTGAAGGGGTTAAGCAATGAGAGAGGAAATCTAAAAGGCAAGAATTTAAATACTCTAAATATAGATTTGACAAAGATTATGCAAACCCTTGTAGGGACAGAGGATATGTATCTCCATAAAGGACTAATTTGTCCACACTTACCCAGGAAAAGAGAAGCAGATCGGGCTTCCTCAGAAATATGGTGTCTAGCAGGGACATATGCCTTGTGGCCATTGCAGTGTGTGTAACTCATGACCACTATAATTATGTGATTCTGTTGCTGCTGTGTTTTCCACATTATTACAGATTTGCTACATTTGCTGCATGATCGATCATATGTTGCAAAATTTGCTGATTTAAACAAAAAAAGGTTTCCAGCTCAAAAGGTACTAAACGAGAGGCAACATATGTTGCTAACCAGTGGATTGCACTTAGCAAAGGGTGACTGCTCACCTTTCATTTGCCTATTGCTTTATGTGTGCACTAATGAGGTAAACCTTGGCCAAGGCAATGTTAACGTGTAAAATGACAAAATTACATGTTAATACTATCATAAAATGTGACACATAAAGCAGCATCATTTGCCTTCTCTTGCTGCATGTTAGTCAATCATTGTGCATAATTTGGTCCAACCCCGTCGCATAAATCCAGTGGCCCTTATGTAAATGCACCTTTAGAACTGATGACGTTACAACAGGTGTATTCAGGAAAAGATTGTAGTATCTCAAGTACTGTTGGTGAAAAAATTACATTTATACAGAAATGTGTGCTTGAGAGAAAATAAAGGGTCAAGCTACCAGATAGGCATGACCAGGGAAGCTGTACCTCACTGTTGAGGCCCAATAATGTGGAAACTGGTCTAGGATCACTTGTATTTCCTTCTGGAGGGGCCTCTCAGAGCTGATCTACAATCAGGAATAAAGAAAGAGGCAGCACCCTAGTAAAACACCTTATTAAGGAAAATTACACTAAGCAACAGCAGTATATATATATATCCTACTGGCGGTCGCCAGTAGGTAGTTATAGTTAGGATTATTTTCAATGCAAAATCTCAACATTCTTTTGTGAATAACTTTGGTGCTGCTTGAGGAATCTGCCTGAAAATTTCCTCAAATTTGCCTCGCGGTGCCCCGGTTCTTCCCTGAAAGTATGGGGAGGATTTGTCAAGCAAGGGCAGAGATAAAAGGGGGGTCCCAAAACGTGTTTTCCCCATGCTAATTTCCATAGGGCGGTCAACCTCACTTTTAGCCCGAACGGCTGAATGAATTTCCACCAAACTTGGCAAAATTGTAGGGACTGGTAGCCCGATGTGCCTTTGCTATGTCTCAAGATATGTGCTCCAGTGAATTTTGAGTAATTTAGGTTAAAAAAAATATATATATCTATAAGCGCGCCCCAGTACGCGCACCGGGGAGCGCACCGGGCGCACTACGCGAGTTCGCGCGCGGAAAGCTGATTGGCTCTCGGGTGTTTGTAAACATTCCAAACAGTCCGGAGCGGCCGCCATCTTGTGTCTCGGTAGGATCGAGACACAAGAGGTGGCAAAAACAAAGGGGGAAAAGACCATAAGGGGGCAGAGTAGACCCCACCTGACCCCCTAGGTTTGATGTGGGGGCTATAAAAGGGCCCCGCGGGGCAAAATGTTTTTATTTTTTTCAGATTTTCGCGCCGGGGGAGCGCCCGGTACGCGCACCGGGGAGCGTACCATGGGGAAAAAGAATGACAGATTTTTAAAAAAATGTAGCCTTTTTTTTTATAAATTTGAGGTAGTTCTAAAAAGAACTGTTTTTTTTCTTCTTTTTGTTGTTTTATATTTTTTTATTGTTTTTATGAACATTTTTTACTTTTTTTGGCTTTTCTGAACAGTTTTATATTTTTTTGTATTTTCTTTAGGGAGAAACAAAAAACAGGGAATTGAAAATGGCTCAACTGGAGCACAAAAAAAATCAGGAAAAATTATGGTTTCCTCGGGCATTTGTGGTTATCAATAGCAACATTAATTAGTGTGATGCTTTGCTGACCGTAACTAATTGTTTTGTTGCAATATATACAAACAATTTTGTAATCCTTTAACTTTGTTTGTATATTTGGGACTGTTTCCCTTGCCTCTGGACCCGATGGAGTTGGTTCTTTTGATGTTGAGGCTCTGGATGTTGATTGGGGTAGCTTACTGCAGAGGTCCCTTAGCTCTGCTGAAGAATAGTTGTTAGGGTGCAAACGCATCATGTGCCGAATCATAGTATGATTCCCAAAGGAATATTTTTTGTAAGGGTGCCCCCTGGACAGCCCAGCTTTACAGATCAGACAAGTCACCTTCGCAGCGTTGACTTTTTTGAATCCCCTTGGGATTTTGAAAAACTCCCATATGAAGTGCTCTTTTTTTGGTTTGTATGGAGGATTATCTTCAGGCAGGTACTCCCTTGTCTGTTGCTCCTCTTCATCATCCTCCTGCTCTTCTTCTTGACCACCAATGTGATCTTCTGGTGGTCTTTTTGATGGTGGTGGTGGTGGTGGTGGTGGGGCAGATGCTCCAGCTGCTGATATGACTGTAGCCATCTCTGTAAGGAAAATGCAGGTCTTCCTCACTCAAATAACAAAGTGAGAATGAGGAAAAAAGGTGGGGGCTTTGATCATTTGGAAAACAAAACTGTTCTGAACCAATGAAAAGTGTTATTTTCAAGTCACATGATCCGGGTTTTCATCATTTGGAAACCAAAACTGATCTGAACCAATAAAAAGTGTTATTTTCAGATCACATGACCCGACGCGCTTACGCTACACGCCCCTGGGCGCGCTCGGCGGTGCTTACGTTGTGCGATCGTATGCGCTCGGGTGCGGTTACGCCGTGCGTCTTATGACGCACCACGCGGCTATGCGATACGTCACGATGTTGTTTTCGCTCGCGGCAATAGCGCTAACGGGACGCTCCCCGGTACGCGCCCCGGGGCGCGCCGTAACATTGCGCTCACCGGTGAGCGCATCGGTAAGCGCACCGGGAGCGCTCCAGGGTGAAAAATAAAAAATATATGAATATAAAAAGTATTATATTAATATACAAAATAGGATTTATTTTTTAAATAAATTACCTTTCTTAGCTATAGACATTTGCTATTAAATAACCTTAGAAATACACAAAAAATACATAGGTTTGAGGCCCTATATATAGTTAGGAATAAGCATTTAAAAAACCTATGAAATTCACTGAAAAAACTATAGGTTTCACGCCAGTTATAGTTAGGAATTAGCATTTAAAAAACCTATTAAATTCACTGAAAAAAACATAGGTTTCACACCAGTTATAGTTAGCTGGAAATTTTACTGACATAAAACCATTGAAATTCCCACGTTATAGTTAGTTGGACTCACTATAACTTGCGCGCCTGCAATGCACTGCTGATGACGTCGCATATTACATCACTCATGACATGGTCGTGGGAATTTCAATGGTTTTATGTCAGTAAAATTTCCAGCTAACTATAACTGGTGTGAAACCTATGTTTATTTCAGTGAACATATATATATATGTGACTGATGCTCATAGTACTGGATTAACGGATTAATATAATTGGGATTCAAGAGGTATAAACGGTATATTTATAAATATGACACTGGGGGCTCTACTGCCAGTGGTTATATAGTTAGGTCCGACTTTCTATAGGAAAGGCATTTTTTGTTTTCCTAATCATTTTGCCGCCATTTGCCGAATCTGCAGAAACCTATCCAGATGAAATACATTCATCTGCTTTAGCTCTTTCCTTCATGGATAATTTTGTGCAGATTCTAAGGCAGTGCCAAGAAAAAAGGGGGTGGTGGGAAGATCCCAGAAGTTCAATTTCACATCTTAATTCCCTTAGGAGAGTGTGCTCTTCAATGCAGGGATTTTGCTGCCCACTGCATATTGGGCGCTTATCGCCTTTGGAGTTGGGCATATTCTCAACTTGGAATCTGATCAAAAAATTATCAATTTACTGAAAAAACAAAGGTTAAAGTGATGTTAGTTAGGTATGATAATAAGATCTGGCCATGCACAGTGGGGGAATGGCTACCCGCTGGAGGTTAGGCTCAGGGCCTGGTGAGACCTTGTGCAGTGGAGGAGGTGGGGTGTTGGGCACAAGTTGCTCGAGAGGGTTGGGAGTATGCTTGGCTTGGAATTCGATCAAAACCCTCAATTCACTGAAAAAAGCAACATTAAAGTGACAGTATAGATGAGTGTGGTAAAATGTTAACTTTCATATGCTCATCTTCTCATATGAAACCTATATAAATTCACTGAAAAAAACTGTTTTCAAAGTGACTTTATAGGTAGCTGCTGAAATGAGGTAGGAAACAACACTGAAATTAGCCAGCTATAATTTAGCAAACTAACTATAACTTTAGTCCCTATCAGCCACTGCTTATTACCTCACATATTACATAATTCCTGACCTGTTGAATAACTTCTTTGATGACATCATCCAGTGATTGTGCAAGTGTGCTATATGCATGGTAGGCATAGAAAGAATGGGTTGGAATCCCATCTCAAGCAATTTTCAGTGGTTAGATTATTTGCAAGCATTCCTCCCATCACTTTTATTGTTGCTTATGCTGTTAATTCTTTTTATTTTAAACAAACAAGGGAACCCGAAAAGTAACTAAGGACCCCGGGTGTCAGTTATTTTATAGAACAATGTTCCTTAGAAGGCAAGTACAAAACAACAACAAATACACTATAGACCTGGATAGGTACTATCAACTTTCGATGTCCAGCCGGACAAAGGATTTAATGTGCAAATGATAACAAAAATACTTTGATAGTGGAAAAAGGACGCAATCCTGCACCCGATATGCGAGTCAAAAGAGGAAAAAAAACATGAAACATAGAGAATAACAGGCAAAAATTGAAGCGTTGGAAGCTTGAGCTAGTCATACAATGAAGCAAGCTAACCATTATAGTGACCACATTAAGCATACATAATGAAAACCAGTGGCACCATTTAGTATGTCGACGACGTTTCGATCCCAAGCTCATTAACTATAGGGATCATCATCAGGACTACAAGAATTTAATTGCCTGGTGTTAACCACAGTGCCTTATGGAACAGATTGTTGGGTTCCTGGGCGTGTCAATAATGAGCACAGTGGTGTTTACTTAATTGATAGTCAAGGAGGAACATAACGTGATAGATTCTATTGCGCGTCTTCGGTCAGCGCTGGGGTCCGATAATAAGGAGCCAGCCAGAATCAGCATATGGCTCCAAACGGCTTGTGGTGAGCCAGCGGCGTGACGCCTGTAGTCCTAACGCGATGGCAGGAACTCTTAACACTGGACATCGAAAGTTTATAGTACCCATCCAGGTCTATAGTGTATTTGTTGTTGTTTTGTACTTGCCTTCTAAGGACCATTGTTCTATAAAATATGCTGTTACTTCAACACCTTCTTAATTGACTATTTATCGCTGGCTTCCATTTCCTCCTACTTGACTGAGGAGTCTTTCTTTCCCAACGTCCAACATCCTGTAGTGAAACGGGTGCAGTGGCCTATACCCATACTGTAGGAATCTCTCTTTTTAATTACAGTTATGACCTTTTTCCACTACATGACAGATCATCTCCTTGGAAATACTAGCTGCTGGCAGAGAGGTATCACAACAAATGGTCTACAGCAAGCAGTAGGTCAGGAGGATCAAAGCATGGGAATTCTCAATGGGTTGGGAGCAATAGTAGGTTGAGGATGCAGGGCCTAATTGAATGTCTGTTATTTGTAGTGCACATATTGTAGTGCCCATTGTCCACTTTCCGGTGAGAGGCATAGCTGATCTTCATTGTAAAGGTGGTTTCTCTTATATGCCCATTCCTTGGGATGTCCATGAAAAAGGCAAATCCCACCCCCTAATCCGTAGTAAAACTCACATTTATTACTACTTTGACAAAACGCAACATTCAGACCTATAAAATTGCTAAAATCTAGAAATGGACCGGAGATTCCTCCTAATTGTCCATTCACTTATCTCCAATGAAGTGAGCAGCTGAGTTGTCCCCTTTTCTGCCATTGAAACATTATCACCATCACGAACATTCAAATTGTGGCTCCTGCTTAACATTGATGCAAGTAAAATTGCTGACCTTTTCGGTAGATCTGAGAGAGGGGATCGGGTGTAAGTAAAAGTAAGTTCTCCAACATCATTAAAGGCTGCAACTGGTTGTTTCACACCTGATGTGCAATCCCGAAGTGCTGCCAAGCTCCATCTATTGATGAAAAATCTTTGCGCACAAGGTTTTTCATGAAATTTTCACCATAAAGATGAGAAAAATATTTTTTTAGTAGGAACGAATTCATGTGTGGATTTCGTCCGAGGCAGTAAACCAGAGTATCCTCACAAGTTACCTGCCTGCGTGCTTTTTTTCTCCCGGATGAGAAATAGGACCGATATTACGTAAAACTAAATAAATAAATACAATATTATGTAACAAACTGGCTGTCTCATGGTTTGGTTGTCATCGTGAGTAAGGACTAGGAGAAGTAAAAAGCACGAAGTTTTAATGACCTTAAATCAAATGTATCCTTCTGGAGCTTTGAAGAAATTGTGGGTATTCAGAGAGTAGAATAGTTTGTTAATAGTCGTAATCCGTGAAAGGAAATGCAAATACCATTAGCATTTTCGAAATTCCTTTTGTGGTGTTAATTTTAGTTCCAATACAGTTTATAACTGTATGGATGTCTGTATTGTTTTATTATAGAAATGCATATTAACTGCTTTCTCCCCGCCAACCCAAGAATAAAATAAAACAAATATAGTGCCTAGCATTAAGCTTCATGTTAAACTAAGATGGATGAACATGTCTGCTCCTAAATTGTACAAATGCTGGCTCGGAGTATGAATATCGCGACCGTGAGATTTCAGTTTTTATTTTATTTATTTACTGCATTTTTATAAAGCGCGGACACTACCCGAAGGTGTCAGAGCGCTGTACAATAGAACCAGTTACGTTACAAGAGAACAGTGGAAACACAATACAACATTACAAACTAAAAATGAAGGTTACATGAACACAAAATCCAACAAAGCACGCAGGAGAGAGGAATGCACAGGAAAAAAATACAAATTTACAATGAGTGAACTTCCAAGAGGGGCCTAAGCATGAAAGTATTAGTTCTGAAAGTGTCTTTGAAAGAGGAGCGATTTTAGATCGGCTATGAATATCCGGGTAGAGGAGCTGGCACGGAGCAGTGGGGGAAGTGAGTTCCAGATTCTTACCACATTGCATGAGCAGGATTGTGCCATCGATCGTTCCCTTTTGAAGACGGGGGGCTCAAGCAGAAGCTTTTCCGCATTGCGCGAGGGTCGCAAGCCTCCGGACAATTTCAGTTTGTTTGCCAGGTATTGAGGGGATGACGTGTGCAAGGCTTTATGCGTGATGCAGGCAGTTTTGTAGATAGATCTTGCCTCGATCGGAAGCCATCGAAGAGAGGACAGGATAGGAGTGATGTGGTCACTTTGTTTAGACCCTGTAATGAAGCGATCTGCTGAATGGAGGATGGATTTGAGGGGGGAGATGTGATCTTTAGGTAGACCCGTCAGAAGAGAATTGTAGTAATCTAGTTTTGAGAGAACCAGCGATTGTACCAAGGTTTTTAAGTCTTTCTCCTGGAAAAACCGACGGATTCCCCACAGAAGGCGCAACTGGTATTGTGCGTTCTTTGCAATAGAGTTGATGTGGGAGATTCGGTTGAATCTTTTGTCAAGTATGACACCTAGAGATTTTGCGCTCTCAACAATGATGGGTTTGTTGTTGAGTAAGTTCAGTTGATCCATCCACGATTGAATGGGAGGAGGTGAGAGAGAGGTAGAAAGGAGGAGGAATTCAGTTTTGGCGGGATTTAGAATGAGTTGGTGATCTAACAACCAGTTGTGAATGGAGTTGAGAGTAGAGTTGAGTAGTGAGAGATCGTGTGCGGAAGACACCTTGAGGTAGATTTGAGTGTCATCCGCATAAAGATGGTAATGGATCCCAGATTTGCTTAGGAGGTTCCCCAATGGTTCCAGGTAGAAATTAAACAAGGTGGGTGCCGGCATAGAACCTTGAGGGGCGCCTTGACCTAAAGCCAATGGAGATGAAAGACTGTTCGCTATTTTAATCATTTGGGATCTGTCCGAGAGGAAAGTAGCAAACCATTTCAGCACTGTGCCATCCAATCCCATTCTCTGTTGAAGAGTGTTTAGTAGGGTGCTATGATTAGCAGTGTCAAAGGCTGCAGAGCAGGCTAGAAGAATCAGAAGACCCGATTCCCCAGAGTCGAGTATATGCAGCGCATCATCAATCACTTGCAGCCGGACTGTTTCAGTGCTGCAATTTTGGATGAAGCCAGATTGAAAAACGTTGAGGAGATTATTGTCCATAATGTGTAGGGCAAGTTGTTTCGCAACACATTTTTCAGGGATTTCGAAAGGAAAGGGAGGTTGGTGAAAGGGCGGAAGTTGTTTAGGTTGTTGGCATCAGCGGAGGGTTTTTTAAAAGAGGGTAACCTGACCTGATTAAAGGGCGACTGGGAGGGAGCCTTGACTAAGGAAGCGATAACTAGCCTGGTCTAGTAAGAGAGAGTGTGGGTGTAGAAATCAATGGTGAAGACGCTAGGGATGGGGTCAGAAGAATGGTTTGGTTTCGCAGATGCATTTGAGGAGTGCATCTTCCGAGATGATGTCAAAATGTTGCCAGGTGACTAAAGATTTCTGCTCCTCCAAGGGGGTGGGGTGGGGTGGGCGACCTGATTCACCAGGGCTTTGACCTTTTCATCAAAGAAAATAGCGAAGTCGGCTGCTCTCTTTGTGGAGTCCTCTGGCTTAGTAGTTAGGGGAGAACAGTTAGGGTTTTTGATGAGGTCAAAAAGTTTGTGGGATCTGTTTTTGGCCGAGTCGAGGAGGGATCTAAAATGTGATGCTTTTTCGTGGAAGATGTGGTTGTGGTATTTGGATCTAGCTGAACGTAACCGAGAGAGATTGGAGATAGAAAGAGATTTTCTCCAATGTTTCTTCAAGCTTCTAAGGTTTTTCCTTTCTTCCTAGAGAGCTTTATTGAACCAAGGTGCTGAGGGGTTGGGTCTTTATCTTTTGCTTTGGAGAGGAGCTACCTTGTCAATGTCGACAGCTAGGACTGAGAGGTGAGAACGTTGACATTCATGTTGGGGTGAAGTCTAGGAAGTGACCGCATAGCAGAGTCACAAAAAGTGTCAAGATCAATGATTTTGGTGTTGTGGAACCAGGTAGTAGCTCTTTTAGGTTGACCGAGCGTTATAACGTGCGAGAGATGAAAACTGAAGGGAACAAGGAAGTTGTCAGACCAGTCTACATGGATAGGGGGAGCAGTAGTCAGCAGGTCTACTCATAAGATTGTTATAAATGTTATGTTATTTGTTGATTTATTTTTGTCCTTTGAGAAGGGAGCCCGTTTTAGTCCGAGATGTTTTCTCTCTCAGAAATGTTTGTCTGGAGCACCTTTGTGCTTATTCAGGGCAGCTCTACAGGAAGCAGAGAGCCGACAAACGCACGTACCATGGTCACACTAGACGACCCACATTTGTGGGCCGGCACTTCAAAGTCAAAGTATACCGTACACATTGACCTGCTCCCCATATCAGCTGAGGCCTTTGGAACGTGTTGAGATTTAAAGACGTTATAGACTAGGATTCCGGGTGCTGGTTCTTTGTGTTAGTGCCTTCCCTAGTGCCCTTGCCTGTAAGTGTTTCGGGCTGTTATAAATCCGTGGTGAAATTCAGTACTTAACGTCCGTGTTCAACGTTGAGGCTGAAATAATAAAAGCACGCGCATTCTTATTGCTACCCTTATCCATGCTTGGTAAACATCGGGGGTTTGGACATTATTGTAAAATGTAGTGCAAGATATTCTAAGTTTATGCTGAAGGGGAAGCTGTTTGCAAATGTTGTAACCACGCGTGGTTGGATCCAGCTCCCGTTGGTAAAGTGAAAGGGTATTTTTAAGTGCTAGGCTAATTGTATTTTTTCTTCTTGGTGGAAGAAGTCGTAAATGGACCACCAACCCGAAACAGTATACACACTCGCTGCTGTGCTTTGTCGTGTCAGCAGAGAAGTCAGACTAAATAAGGCAATGCAGGAGCTGACTGAGCTTATCAGCGTTTGACAGGAATACAGTTCACCAACAGCTGATACAGTACCCTCGCTTCACTGCTATCATCGTCTCTCTTACTGCTGCACCGAGGCATATTTATCACCTGCTGTGTTGCTGACTGCGGTCAAAATTTACTCGTCTGCCTTTCTTGAAATTTAGTGTCTGCTTTCGTTGGAAGTGGCTGTCTGTTTGAATAAGACTGTCTTTAAAATGTTCTTTAGCTTTGCTGCTGAAATGTGTTGACATTCACATCTGCTAGGAAGGATTTCTGAAACAAAAAAGTGATCTCATTCAATGTATGCTGTATATTTTTTAAAATAAAATGGTCATAGGAGTATTGTTGTTGATTCAGGTAAAAGAAATAAGACTGCTAATCTGTTAGTGGTTATTTACAATAGGGAAATGTTTACTCACTTGTGATTAACCATTAAACATATTCATACTCCTCCCTCCAATTCCCCCCTTTTACAAAATTTAATTTGACGCCTCCTGATAGTTAATGATCAGGAATTACCTACTCTGGGCGTCATTACTGTTCTTTTAGCATGACAAGCTTGAAAGTAGTAACTTTTGAAAGACAGGTTTCCATGGTGATATTTTCCCTTGTTGAAGGAGATGCCTTTTCTGGGATTTGAAGTAATTTCAGCCAGAAAGTTAACTAGTTTGAACTAATAAGCTTATGAGAAGCGTTGACTGCGATATGGTTATATTTTATATCGGATTATTCTGGATGTAGCCTTTGTATTTAATTCTAAGTATTACTTTAACACTTTCCCACTTGTGCCCATATTTTCATTGATTAGTGATCGATAAACAGAGTACTAATATGTCACAGTGACCCACATTTCAACAGAAGGGTAAAACAAACGTATATTTTAAAGATCTATTGCGAGAAGTAGTTAATATGTGTTAGATTGTGTGCTGCTCGAAATTGTCGTGTAAAATGTGGATTAGTTTATTGGAGAATAAAAGGCGTATCCTTGCTAATTCATCCTGTGCTGCTTTGCTCCAGTACCTGATTTGAACCAGTTGTTAGCGATGAACATCACCAGCGTTAAATTCTGCCCATCTCTTATGGCTGCCCTGCAAGTGACCATCTCAGAGAGAAAGTTATGCTCTGAAGTCCCATTCTGCCAGCGTGTCCTGGCCCGCTTGGTCCTGTCCTACAATAGAAATTGCCACCGGACGCCAGGCTGTGTACGTCCATGAGGTGTAGCAGGTGTTACTCTCACCCACCACCATGTCCAGTCCGACCACAGCAGGCATCGGGCGTTGCCCCGGGAGGCTGGAAGGATGGGGGCCGGTTTTGTTACTGTGGCTGGTTTTGCAGTGGTGCTGCAATATAGGCCCCCACTCAGAAGATAAGCGGTGCTTCACACTTGCACCCTCTAACCCTGCATTTTCCCTCCCCGCCTGGGGGACCAGTTCAACCAAATTACCAGGGCTGCTAGGAGTTCCCAGTCTGGCCCTGCCCTCCAAGTTTGTTCCCATACTCCAAAAGAAGAGGCGTAACAGCCACAGCTGCCGACTTTGGAACTGGAAAACCAGGTTTGCGTCTCTGCTTTGGCTCAACATCCTGTTATTCTGGGCAAATCACTTAATCTCCCTTTGCCTACCCCCCAAAAAAAAACAAATTAATTTATCCTTGTGCAACGAAACTGGTGCTCATGTAAAACGCTCCAATACCTTAGGGTCGAGGTTGTGCTATATAGAAACTGCAAATTAAAAACAATGAAAAAAAGTACATTGGGGTGTGTCTGGCCATACCGATTACACTGTGTGCAAGCCTTGAATGGCCATCTGTATGTCAATTTTTGTTCTAGAATTCTTTGACCACAGGGCCGATTTCTACCTTGGTTCATGACGTTGTCCTCATGCTCTGCTGCCCTTCCTTGCCATAGTGAATCCGTCTGCCTAGTCTACTGTCTGTCAGGTGGTAAAGTCCTCACTCCCACCCAACTACTGCAGCCCATGCCTGATGGCAGGTAGAAGCTCAGAGACAAATGCCCCACACAATCTTGTGCATGCCTGTCAGTTCCAGCACTGAGCCTTTCTGTGAGCCCCTGATACTGTAATCTCCCGTTGTCCTGCTTTTCTTCTACCTCTTGCCCTCCCCTGTACTGGCCCACCTGCTATGCTAAAGCTCCAGGATGGTGGTGCTGCTATTGCAATGGGTGTTCAGAAAATACTATATGATGTTTGGAATAAATCCTCTACTTTTTTATATTTAAAAATCCTCTGTATAGTGACATATGTGACAAATATATATCTCCTGGGCACTACAACCACTTCCAAAATCCCGCCGACGGCAGTTTGGCGAGGAAAGAGACACAGACCACACAGTTTCTGGGCAAGAAATCTTCTTTTTATTTAACGACCCAAACACACAACGCATTTCAAGCCCTGAAGCCCTTGTTCACGTGCAAATCTGCATACGCCATCTTAGTTTTAAAGTTAAAAGTAGCCACACCCATTGATTGACATCACAGGTCACAAGATAGTGTGCATAAACAAAAGACTATATGTTCAACGTTTGTTAGTCTATAAACAACAAACGTATTATGCAGGCATGTTTAAATGATTATGCACATTATTATTTTATATACATGTAAATACAAATAAAAACATGTTATGTGCAAAAATGCTATTTTATATTTGTTATATAACTTAACATTTCATGTTGGATAAATCCAACCTGCGCCTGTTACATGTAGTCCTTTCTGTACAATGATATACAACTGGATAAATACATGTTTAATCATGTGCAAAACCTACATATCTTATTTCATAAAAATTAAATTTTTACTTTCGGTTTTTCTTTTTTTAGTACAAAAGTGTGTACTGTGCAAAATAGTGCAAATATAAATATAAAGTGCTAAAATAGACGACATGTAAACAATTCAAGATCTGATGTTATTGTTCTATTGATGCTAGTATACATTTCTAAAATATCTTTCTTTAAGTAAAATGTCAACAAGGGACACAATACTCTTAAAAATCATGTGTACAAAAATATATATCCCTGCATTAAAAAAACTATTTCAATTAAAACCAGATCTAGAGGGAAAGAGAACACTATACATTTATAGAAAACCGGAAATTCATACAATTCATCAGAGCCATTCCTTATTTACTATTTACAACACTGCTTAATCATACAATAACAGCGATATTCGCATTTAAAAATTATTATTAATTTATAAAAAATTACGCACATCATCTGTTGTGTTCAAACCGTTAGGCCATTTACAATCGAACTCTAAGATATATTTGGTTTCCTACTGCCTTAACTGGCGTTCTCTGTTGCCGCCCCTTCTTGATTTGGCCACAGAGTCAATTACATAGTAAGATAGGCAATTGATATCGTTAGCATGAGTTCGTTTAAAATGTCGAGCCACAGGATAAGCTGCATCACTGTGGAGAATGGCTTTTATATGCTGCAAAATCCTGACGTGCACCTGTAGCTTTGTACTACCAATGTAGTTAAGCCCACAGGTGCACGTCAGGACATATACAGCATATTCGGTTTTGCAATTGTATGTCCCTTGAATCGACACTGGGATTACCCTGAACGGAGTGGAGTATTCAGACTTGTTACATCCAGATTTACATGCTCGGCATGTTGCACATTTTTTAAACCCTTTAAAAGGTTGTAACTAGGTTGTAACTTTCTTTAATTTTGGCGATACCCTATCTAGAACCGAGCCCATAGTGCTGCTCCTTCTAAAAGTAATAATAGGTTTCTCAGCTAGCCTATCTCGAAGGATGTTGTCAGTAAGTACTATAGGCCAGTGTTTGTTAATTCTAGATCTTACCTTACGCTCCTCCCTATTGTACGTAGTAATCAGTCTGGGAGTGTTTTTGATTTTATAAGCAGCTACAGTATCAGGGACTCGTGATGTATCTAGTTGTTGCTCAAAGAGGCTACTTCTTGATCTTGCTTTCGCCTTCTCTATTGCTTTCTTAAGAATTTTTTCTGAGTATCCTCTGACTTTTAGTCTGCCCACCAGCTCAGATTGACAATTAATAAAGTCTTCCTCATTGCTACATATGCGTTTCAACCTTAGGATTTCTCCGTAGGGAATACTTGCAATGAGGTGTTTTGGATCCGAGCTGGTTGCGTGTAAGGTAATGTTTCCTGAGGTTGGTATCCTATATAGGGTATTTTGTCATTTTTGACATAAAATCTTACGCTCAAAAATTCCATTTCACTTCTGTGGATATGGGAAGTAAATTTGAGATTAAAGGTATTATTATTAATCTCTTCTATGAAGCTGCAAGCCTCCTCTTTAGTCCCTCTCCACAAAATAAACACATTGTCTATGCATCTCAAGTACGACACAATGTGTGCCCCATAGAGCGCCTGATGGGTGGCTTTGAGGACCCGCTCCTCCCACCAGCCAACATGCAAGCATGCATGACTGGGGTAGAAGCAGGCCCCCATCACAACACCCCTCGCTTGTTTGTATTTATCTTTATCAAACAGAAAATAGTTATTGTGCAGGCACCAACTAATGAGCTCTATAATGACCTTATTGTGTTTATACAAAGTACTGGATCTAGATTCCCAAAAATGTTTGACCGATGTTATACCTTGCAAGTGATCTATACTCGTATATAGAGCTTATATATATATATATATATATATATATATATCCAAATCAAACAAGTTGCCTGATGTAGGGAGGCCCACACACGGAGGTAAGGTTTAAGCCATTTATTGTCACGAAGAATGCAGCGCAGAAACAGAACACACTGTAACACTCCTTTTCAAAGTTCGGCCCGACGCGTTTCATGCTACTAAGGCACTTCCTCATGGGCTGCTCTCTCTGCCTGCTCGTACGGCACAATGTTCTCTGAAGCTGCCAAACAATTATACAGTTCCCGCCTCAGTGGGCGTTGCTTAACATGGCATCCTGGAACTTGTGGTGCTTCAATCTTACCCCAGTGGGTCATATGCCGTCTGCAGGATATTTCGGATTGTAATTTCACCCCAGTGGGTTGTGCTGCATGTGATGACTGCTGCTGTGCATTCGTTAATAACTTCGTGGGCGTCCATGTCCATAAACTGCCTCGTAGTTTTCCGAGGCAGCAGGGTTGCACAAAAGCGCAGCGGGCCTCACCTGCGGCCCAGGCAAGCCGCTAAACATCCAAATCAAACAAGTTGGATATATGTATATATATATATATATATATATATATATATATATATATATATATATATATATATGTATATATATATATATGTATATATATATGTATATATATATATATATATATGTATGTATATATATATATGTATATATATATATATATATCACACACACACATTATATATATACACATATATATATATATATATATACATATATACACATATATATATATATATGTATATATATATATATATACACACACACACATTATATATATACACATATATATATATATATATATATATATATATATATATATATATATATATATATATATATATATATATATATATAATCCAGAATGGGTTCAGTAAGACAAATTTAGTTACAGAAGTGTGACAAAATGCTGCTATTGTGTAAACAATTGGGCAGTGGTGAAAGAGAGAGAAGGGCTTAAGGTGCTATGTAATCTGCTATTGCTAAAAGAGATACACTCAAGATTGATTTGATAGATGATTGAATTCACAGGTGTGGCAACCTAAATGCCTATCGCTGTAATCTTTTTTTTTTTTTTTTTTTTATTATTTTTTTTTTTTAAATGACAAAGAATTATTCATAATTGTCTGGCTTAATGGGATTCATTTGTGAACAAATTAAGGTTAGGTTCTTCACAGATGAGATCCACAAGTGTGAAGGTTTCCCATGTGGTTAGGTCAGTGGTTCAGGAGAGTGTAGACAGAGGGATTCAACTGAGTTCAAAGAGGCATAGAACTGGCCTGTGCGTGTCAGCTTGATTTACCGGTCCCACGATGCCACACTTACTGGATATAAACGCCGCACATCCCGATTTCTGCTCACCGAAGGCTTATTGAGGTAGACACTTCACTGCAGACCACTCCCACTCACAACATATGCGACAGGAAGCCGGTATAAGTAAGTAAACTTTCCTTTTACTCTTCTTTGTTATTGAGGTTGAAATTCACTTGTGAGTTCGTCTCTCCGTCCAAACGTCGCCAGTGTAATCCAAGTGTAGTAACGATTGAAGTAAGAGGTATTTATTACAACCTCATCCAACAGCCTACAGGGATCAACTGACACATGCAGAACCCTCCTTAACAGAACCTAAGACAGACCTGGTTGCATGCTAGAACATCGGGCATGGAACCAAGTCACAACATCACAGTACGGGCTTCCTTTTAATACATTTGAATATCTGGGGCACCCAACCACCCATTGTGTGGTGAGCGAGTGCATTTAGCAAGAGCGACGAGGTGGTGACCCGCCCATACAGAATTCCTAATGAGGCTCTTAACTATTGAAAGAACTGCATAGGAATCATAAAGGGGAAATTCTGTAGCGTCTATAGCCATTGAGAGATCACAGTCATTTTTTACGGGGTGATTTTACCAAGTATAGATAGCATATGTTTTGACTACCTGTCCAACTCTCGACAGGAGCTCTGCACCAGGGGCGTTATATTTGCATCCCAGCAAACCTGTAGGGATAGAGAAATGTGAATCCCCAGATATCTGAAGCATAGCTTTCTAACTTGTGGACAGGAAAGTTTACCCCAAGCAACCACATCTCTTCTGACTGGGACCAGGACTAAGAATACTTAGTGCAAAAGACACGCTGCAAGGCTATCTTTGAACAGATTGTCTTAATTTAATTATTTGAGGGGCACACTTGCTTTAGCCTTAGGGAAGTTGTAGTTAAATGACATTGGCCTCGGATCAGTCATAGATTCCTCTCATTTAGTCATCCTGGATTTTTTGCTTTCGACTACCTGTTTTTTGATTTATTATTCTTTTTACTGTGAGTGTCTCACTACCTGCGTTTCACTCATGGTAACTGGGCTGAGCATGTCAACCCCAAGTGTCTTCCTTTTAAGATAAGGCCGCTGCTGCTATGGTAAGGGGCACTGGGCTGGTTACACATGAGCATGTGTGTGCATGGCATATGTTAGATTACTGTTGTGCACAGACCAGTATCTGTGAACAGGTACCCTGTCACAGAAGGGCCTCAGCATTGATTGGGCTGACCTGGGGTTGGCTATATAAACAGAGTGGGAATTCATAGTCTAGGTCTGTACAGCTTACTGTAAAATCTGTAGTGCTTTGACTGTGTTAAACATGTGGAGGAATCTGCCCTAAAGTTCAGTTTTGATACACTTAGGCCTACAGGGTCCAGCAAAGAACCAATTTGGAGTAAAACATTCACTCCAAGAATTAATTTGCAGTCCGGATCTTCTAAGACTGCGGGAATGATCATATTTCCATTACTCAGCTCATAATCAGATTCTAGGACTTTTTACTCCCTATAGAGTAAGGGTAATTACTCTACTCCCAAGCTCTGGGAACAAAGGCCACCCTGCAGAAAAGGAGGAATTATCAGTAAGTTCCTCCGCTCTTGGTAAAAAAAAGGGCTAAAAGGGAATACATCTGATTATCAACTTGTCACACAGCACCTGGGCTGGGACAGCCCAGGCCCTCTGGAATAGAGGAGGAAGTCAGACCTCCGTAGCTAACAAAGAAGGGCCTCCATGTTTAAAATTTTGGTGTGCAGGGATCAGACCGTAATGGGGTGGAGCGGATGCACTCTGATGAGGTCTTTCCAGAGAAAACTTGAAGTTGCTATTTTGGATTATCCCTTAATTCTAATCAGGAGGGTTGGGACAGGCGTGGAGAAATTATGTGGCATTGTCGGACTTTTTAGGGGAGCCTGTCCTCTAAAACTTTCCACTCACACTTAAAAAACCCTGTACAATTGACAGACAGTTAAAAATACCCTGGATCTAGGAGGCAACAATGGCAGAAAGTAGACCTGGCTTGAAAGATAATCCACCTGATGGATTTCAAAGATGGACTAAGGACTTTGATTCCAGATTATCTCTAGGACTAGGATGGTCTCTTCAGGGCCAGTGGTCCTTTTATGCCTCTTGAGGTCCAGTTGGGGGGAATACCTTGACTCCACTACCCCTCACATGTGCTCTGCCAGGCAGCCAGGAGCCTCTGGGAGAAGGGGACTGAGGACAGGGAAGTGTTCTGCTGGCTGTGCAAGATGCCCCCACCCGCAGTAGGGGAGTACCAGGAGCCGCATAGTTGAGAAGGTTGGCACAGGGGGACAGAAAATCCATCTCCCTAGTAAATGCACACTTAGAAGCCAGGAGGCATTCTGAAAATGCTTCTGGTGACTGTGCCTGCCCACCAGGAGTAGAACGAACCAAAGATTAACAAAATCGCCACTGCGATGCCAGAGATATGCCTGTTTAGGGATTTGCAGAATGAGAACAGAAAGTGTGTGGTGCTCTGTTGCGGTCTATGAAAAATACCCCTGGGGTATAAGTAAGTATTTAATTCCTGGGGAAAGGGGCATGCGTGGGGCCCCACTTCCCAGAGCCAGCATTTGACCAAGGGCACCCCATCTCCTAAGGCCTGAAGCAAAAATGTCTAGGGAACTCCATCCCCCAGGACAAAGACACAGAGAGCCTTATTGCCGAATCTGTGGGGTTTTGACTGGCCCCAAGTGTCCATGACTGGGTGGGAAGGTGCATCCTACTCTACAAACCACCTGCTCAGGCTCCATGCCAAAGGAGGAATATTTGCTTCTGCTCCCGCCCTCTATGAGCAGCGTGGGTGGTAGCTTATTATTTGTCATAGAATTACAATTAATTTAGACCTCTCGACTAAACATGTGAGTGGGTGCTCCATCTGATGGTTGAAACCAAAAGGGACGAGTACTGACAGGTGCAGATTGTCATGCCAGAGGTGCCTCTCCTGGCTTGAATAAACAGCCCATCTGTAAACTGCGCAAGAACGCACAGGAAGCCCGGCCTTGCCCTGCCCTCAGGCACAGAAGCGGAGAAAGGTACGTGAATAGAAATAGAAGTCTTCAAAATACGGGCCAACATAAAGAAAAATGTATCCCTGCATTCTACCCTACTGAATAGGACGTCTAATAGCATGGTTACTTGGAAACATAACACAATCAAACGAAGTAAAACTAAAATAAAGTCGTCAAGCATGTGCGCACATATGCCATTTGTATTAAAGCTAAGATTACAGTGAACTTATCTGGGAATCCTTTAACCTTTAACCTTTTCTCTCTATATACGTTCCTGGTACTTTCTTTTAATTTTTTTTATCGCTGGTAAGCAACATAGATAATGATGTAGATAAATTAGTTGATATAGCTTATGACTTAAAAGCTTCTATTATATTTCTTACATTCACATAGTTATAATTATTCTTATTTTGTGTGATTGTGCGTATTCATATATACATTTCTTCCAGTATTCTATTTAAAATTGTAATGCTTTATTTTTATGGCTTAAACATTTTATTTTGAGTATTGCACTGCTAGTGAACTCCATTATGGTTCTAATTAGATGTACTTTTCTTGCTTTTCTGTAAATCTACTTTCATAGCTTCTCCCTCTAAATCTATCGCATGCATCTATATTGCATCTCTTGATGCTAAAAAGTGTTACTAGTAGCCGTAAGGTCAAGTTGAAGTGGTAGAGAGATACAAGCCTGCCTCTGACTCCATATATATTTTCTTTCTTCTGGACAAGATTATTTTTAAGCCCAGAGAGATATCCTTTCACTTGCATCAAAAGATCTCGCTGTCCATAAATTGTCCTCCTCATCCATCCAAGAATGAAGAGCAATTGCGTAGACTACACCTTTGGATGGTATTGAGCTTTAATATTGATAGATCAAAAAAGTTCAGATTGGGTGACCAACATTTTCTTGGATCTAATGAAAGAAGAAAAGGAAACTAGTAATAGCAACGCCCGTAGGTATCTCCTCTAAAAGACTGAGCCACTGGCTTTTATCATTTCTTTTTCCAGTTACACTCGAGTACATGCATCAGGAAGCATGCACACACGTGGTAGGAAATCTTGCAAAGGGTTTTCTATAGCTGGGTCCAACATGGCTGCCGCTGCCGCACATGCGAGCACACACACAGGCCATTAAGTGTGCCCATTCGAGTCATGATGCATACTACTTGTTTTTAGTTTTTTCTGCTGTACCTTGACAAGAGCTGATCTGAACGGACATATGACCCCCAACATTGTATCGGTAAGCTGAATTGTAATTCAACTTAACTGTAATTGGAACTCAAGCAGAATTTGCCACAGAACAAATTGGAGTTAACTTCTATCTTAATACAGTTAAAATGTTTGCAGGCTACAACTTTAAGAGCTACTATAGTTCCTAGATTACTTTTCGTACATTGGAGCCTTATGATACAGAAATGCTTTTGAGAAAAAGCATGGGCAATTCGGAAAAGCAGTAGTTGCTTAAAAAGTATCAGAATAAAGAGGAACGTTTTTTGTTATTCTGCACATCATTTGACAAAGTAGGGTTCGACTCAAGTAAAGTGGAAGGAACCATTTGTTTAAACGTTGTTTCCTTTGTAGCTTTTAATTCAAATTGCACTTTTGAAAGAAAAACTTAGTTTTACTATTGTTGAGCTGTATATCTGTTTCCTACACAAGGACTAAGTGTGAGGAGATTTTTTTTATGTTGAACAAGCTCCGCTTGTGGCATCTATTCAAACTGCATTATGTACATTTTGTTGTTAAATTATTTCCATCTTTAATGTATAATGCATGCATATCTTTAGGTTTCCTCTTCTAGCTGTTACGGTACGATCTAAAATGTTTACATGGGCCAGTAGTAAATGCTGAACTTCCCTTCCCCCTTCAGTTTCAAGTGGTGGACTGTTACCATGGTGATAGCTCTTTCCATCTCATCAGCTATAACCTGGTTTTCCACATCAACTGAATAGCTGCGAGCAAAGCATGATCTTTATTCTCTGCTTAAATGCGTCCTTAGTGTCCGTGTACTGTACAGCCATTGTCTCACAACGTGTATTAGTGCGAATGTCTTTTTTTAAGGGTTTCATAACTAATCTGTGCACATATAGTGTCATGCATTTAGATAAACACATTAATCCTTAAAACCCTTTCCTGGCCTATTATTATGGTAGATGGGAGTTATTTTTGCTGATCATTTGTTTTGTTTTGTTTTGTTTCTGCTGTTTATGTTGCTTAAAAGAATGGACAGGCTGTGTTAATGGAATGTCTAAATGTATTGAATTTACTGTCGTTTTGCAGTATATGCAATAATTTCTATTTTTGTGAACTGCTCTCTTGGCGTTTACTTCTTCTTATAATGCAAAGATTTTAGCACTACAGTGCAACTGCAGGATAGCTTTCTATATAGTTACAACAAACATAATTATAAAATCCAGTTTCATGCAACAGTACTTATCTATTTTGCTTGACTGTGTTTTTTTAATTGCTTCTTTGCTTAGCAGTGAAATTACATCTGTAGCATAACATGACGTCTAACCCTCTACCTTGATGCGCGACTAACACCAACACATTTGTTGTTAATGTGTAATTCACCACAGTGTTGCAAAATGAATGAATACATGACTAGAATATTACTTCAGGCAGTGCTTATTCACAAAACCACTGGATCTAATGTCCTAAAACAGGGGTTATTAACCTGCGATCCCTGGACTCATGGGGGGTCCACAGCGCTGCTCAGGGGGTCTGTAAATGCTCAGAAAATGCAATACTATCTATAGATTATTGAAGTGTGTGCAAATCAAGAAACACAATTTAAGACTGAAAATGTTATGCACTGTGAAGGAATTTGCAATAGCAGGCTAAAAATGAAGTTTGTGTCCTCAGATTTATTTATGGGAGCAGTGCAAGTGAATCAGTCAGAAAATAATATGGATGATAAGTGGCCTCAGCCGAATGTAGAAAAGCTCCAACCTTTCTACTGAAGGGATTTAAAAAATATATATATATATTTGTAAATTAAATAAAATATTTCATCATTTATTTGATGAATGATTACTTGGATATTTTTGCTTATAGTTTTGATAATCAAATCGTCGTTATTGCTTAAGCCAGGGTTCCTTGGCTTTAAGTAATGGGGGTTCCCGGATTCCAATAATGATTCAGAGGGGGTTCACATAACTCAAAAATCCAGAAGACTTTCACGTTTTATGAAACTGCATTGCTTTTCTCATTAAATAGCCTGTTTTATCGTTAGACTTTCATGGCGTTGAAAGATAACGAAAATATGTTGTAATTTAATTAACATTTTGGTCATAATTAATGTACCTGAGACCTTTGTCTTGAAAGACGATACAATTACCATACCTTTCTGATAAGCCCGTCCAGTGGTCAGTGCTCTACTGAAAGCATCTTATCTCCTGACCCTCGATGTGCGCGTTTAAGAACCAGTCTATGCCTTGTGTAGTGACAGAGCCACCTGGCCGTTCACGTACGCTGGTCATGCTCCCACGCACCCAGAGGGCGGGCTCGCCCGAGGGTATAAAAAAAAGGGCTCAGGACCGCTCAGTGTTTATCATCCTTGTAGTGCCCAAGCCTGCGGCACACTTGTATGTTAATTGGCGTCCTGACCATTGTCAACTCTACATTGGCGACGAGGCGGGTGTCACCCACGCCTAGCTGGATACCTACCCGGAGTGTCCCTGGTGACTGCAGCTCCCGCCCGGCAGGCCGCTGCCATCGCGTTCCCGGCGCCGGTGTGATCCGAGCGTCCTGCGCCGCATGTATCCAGAGCGGGTGCCCACCCCGCGTGGCTCTACATAACGGAGTGCATCTCCTCGGCTGGTGCACCCTGCTTTCCTCATCGCTGGTTGCAGCTCTCTAAGGCGGCGGACGAGCGCCACAAGGTGAGGCCTGCCCTGCCTGCGTGCGTGTGCATCGCTCCGGCCTGCCACAGCATTTGCTGTGCCCGCGCGCCTCCGCTCCGGTCACGTGGTCAAGCCAGCGGCTCTAAAACACATGCTACTCACTGTATGTTCGTCAATAAGCCTGCACACCTGCACTGCAAGGACAAGCTTCTCTTGAGCGTTTGCCCTCGGGGACTGCACTGCTCCACGTCTACCAGTGGGAGAAAAGGCCAATCTGCAGTGCCACCTGTTGCAAAGGACATAACTGTTACTCCATGCAATAAAAGGACACATATATCTGCCACAGGAGAGTGCAGTGGGAGCCGCCCACACGCCACCCCATGTCGTGATTCTCAGTATAAGGGGCCCACCCCAGTGTGGGCGAACACACACACCTGAGCTCTTCAGACCACGCTGCCCAACCCACAACAACCAGAGGCCACCCAGTTCCGCGCCAGCAGCCAGAGCGCGACGTCACAGCGCATATGCCAAAGCCACGCCTGTGTGTGCTTGCCCTAACTGCCACAGACCGGTGAGTGTTCCTCTCCTACACGTGTCCTATGCCAGTCAGCGTCGGCGGTCAGCGTCCCAGACAAGGATGAATGTCCAGGATGCAGATGCGAGCGGCGCCCCCCCTCCCGGTAGTGGCACTGCCACCCCCTCAGCAAATTAATCCACCAGCCCACGTTCGGCCTGGCCAGGCCACAGCTTCCCCTCTACCGCCTTTAGCGAACTCTCGGACCTTTCCATGGCCGCAGCGCGCTGGAAGTCCAGTATTGGCTGTCTGGACCATTACTTCATTGGCGTGCGGGAAACCGACGGCAAGGTGAAGAAGTCGTTCCTCATGTGCTATGGGGGAGGCGAGCTGTATGACCTCTTCTCGACCCTACCGGAACGAGGGGCAGATGATGACTATGATGGAGCTGTCCCGGCCTTGAACCAACACTTTGATCCCCAGATAAATCCAGATTTTGAGCGTTTCAACCTCCAGCAGGCGTGGCAGGGGGCAGGGGGAGACGAGACATCGATATCTTCTACGCTCGCCTACGGAAACTTGCAAGTTTCTGCACGCTGCTGGACCAAAGGGAAGAGATCAGGACACGGATTATTCAGGGATGTTGGTCAGTAATGCTGCGAAGCCTGATACTGCAGCAGCCTGGCATCCATCTAGATGAGATCCTCGTGCATGCCAGGTCCCACGAGCTGTCCAACACTTGCGCAGACAAAATGGAAGCGGCCCTCAACTGGCCTTCTGTGCCGCACGCATCACTACGGGCTCCCGCGATCAAAGAAGAAAGAGTAGATAGGATCCACAGATGTCAGACTCACTCGAACCTACGAGGCCTCCACAGAGGAGCATGTGCGGAACAGCGGCTTAGATCACCCTCTTTTACAAGTGGGGTTTTGTCCAGTACTGTGGCCGGGTAGGACAATGTTTAGATTCAGAAGAAAAAAGGGGACCCGGTCACTGTTTTTTGTTCTGCTATCTTTTTTATTTAGAGCAGAATCGTACACTAAGGTGTTTAATACTTAGATGTATATTTTTATTTTATATTGGATTGTTCAGAAAGCGACACCAATTTTTTACATAATTATGACAGTCCGAAGATTTACTTGCTGTCCTGCACATAGACAGATATATTTACAAGTGACTACAAGCATACATTACTATGAAACAAGAAAGGAATTTGACGTTTGTAACAATTCAAAGCAAAAACATTCAACAAACAAATTTCATTTTTTGTGGGAGTACCCTGTCCACTATTTCTGTATCAGGCCACTAGGATGCTAATATTGTTCTATGTTTTGGCCTAATAGCGCAAAGGCAAACATCACAATAACATTCAATTATATTTAGATGTTTGAAAAAAGGCCTTATGCGCGACAAAAAAACATTCGGATTCAAGACGAATGAATAATAAGCCAGTGAGCCGACGCGTTGTAGCATAGACCACCGTATAAATCCAAAAATCATTATGTACGTTCGGGACTACAAGTCCCAGATGCACTAAGTCACATGTTCAAGCTTTAAACCCCCTCGTGACTTGAACATTCACTCACTTGAGGAACTACGAAGCAGACAGCAGCGTTTCACAATGACTCCGCAGGTAAATGGCTTCACACGCTTTAACTAGACAGTATTTAAAAACGTGGCACCTCAAATCTTAATACTCATGTTCCGTTTATCATTTTTAGCACTAAAGGCCCCTACGGAACAAACAAGAAAACGAGTAACGCCCCGTTCAGCAAAGGCTAGGCGTCCGGCACGCCCTGAAACAGAGTCCAAGTAGGTATTTTATTTTATTAAAAAACACAAAATACGCAGGACGATTAGATATATGTCCTACTAAAATGCAACTCAATTTAAACCTTTCAGCACAAACAACATCTAAAAGACAAGAGGTGGCGTCCCACGTCTGATAAACCAGGCGCTCCGCGCCTAACTGAACATCAAGAAGTAAGTGCCTGCAAAAGCAGTTGCCTGTCGATCATTATGACGTTTCCGCCCCAAAGAAAATCGATTATTCTTAAAAACATGTTTGTTAACTTTGCAGCCCTAGCAACAGTCAACCTAACAAACCGAGATATACAGCTTAGACGAAAACGCTCTGCCTGGAAATCACGTGAGTGAAGTGTACAAAGATTCTTATTAAATAGCGTCACATAATACCATCAGGAAACAGACACTATACCACTGCTTCTATTGCAGAATACAACGAGTCCTCCAAGAAATCTGAAACACTATCAAGATAATTGTTAACCTGAAAAACAAGGTAATAACAATGCATATGCCTAACTAAGCTAGTGACAACATAGGTGAGGGTCCCAAACTAAATATGCCCTTCACTTATATTCATACAGGTACCCAGCCCGAAGCCCTGAAGAAGAGCCTGAAAAAATAGAGAGACAGGCTCAGAAACGCGTCGGCTCACTGGCTTATTATTCATTCGTCTTGAATCCGAATGTTTTTTTGTCGCGCATAAGGCCTTTTTTCAAACAGCTAAATATAATTGAATGTTATTGTGATGTTTACCTTTGCGCTATTAGGCCAAAACATAGAACAATATTAGCATCCTAGTGGCCTGATACAGAAATAGTGGACAGGGTACTTCCACAAAAAATGAAATTTGTTTGTTGAATGTTTTTGCTTTGAATTGTTACAAACGTCAAATTCCTTTCTTGTTTCATAGTAATGTATGCTTGTAGTCACTTGTAAATATATCTGTCTGTGCAGGACAGCAAGTAAATCTTCGGACTGTCATAATTATGTAAAAAATTGGTGTCGCTTTCTGAACAATCCAATATAAAATAAAAATATACATCTAAGGATTAAACACCTTAGTGTACGATTCTGCTCTAAATAAAAAAGATAACAGAACAAAAAACAGTGACCGGGTCCCCTTTTTTCATTATATCATCACCCAGCAGGACTATGCTTCGTAAGAGCATGTTCACAATGCGGAAAACTCAACCAGGGACACGGGGGCTCTCAATGGTGGTGAGACAGCTGACCGTGGAGGACCCGAAGGCTCAAGTAGACAACACCCCACCTGGGTTTGTTCTAGAACCCGAAGATGACAATGTATTCATTGTGTCGTTTGTCGGCCGGGAAGGAACAAGGCGCAGACCACCTCCAATGTGCCACATCACCCTAGCAGGGTCACCCGTAAGTGCATCATAGACACTGGAGCATCAGTTAACGTGATGGACAGCGACTAATACAAAAAACTGTCACCGCGCCCGCCGCCCCTGCCATCCAAGGCAAGGATATACACGTATGATAGTGATGAACCACTTCCTCTATGCGGAGTCATGGAGGTCCAGGTCACCAGCGACGGCCACTGTCTCAGTACCAAATTCCATGTCACGGAGGGAAAACGAGGCACGCTCCTCAGTTGCCACACACCGGAGGACATAAAGCTTGTATTCTTCGCGAACCAGGTGCACAACCTCCATGCTCGAGAAATGCTCAGAGACTTTCCTATGTAATTTGAAGGCCTGGAGTGCTTGAAGGGAGAAACTTTAAAGCTGCACGTGGATCCGACAGTTCGGCCCCTGGCGCTGAGAGATCGGAGGGTGCCATTTCACTTGCGGCGCTTATAGAAGAGGATCTGAAAAAGTTGGAAGACCTGGGGGTGATAAAGAAGGTGTCAGGCCTCTTTCCGTGGGGGTCTCCTTTCGTCGTAGCCCCGAAACCGAAACAACCAGGCGCCATTCGACTCTCCATTCACATGTGCCTACCGAACAGGGCCGTGAAGGAGCGCCATCTCACACCTACAATGGACGACATTGTGGCCGACCTGAATGGCGCCAAATGGTTGAGCAAACTCAACCTCCATGCAGGGTACCATCAGCTGGAACTTCACCCCGACCGTAGGAACATCTCAATGCTCTTCACCCATGTAGGATTACGTCGCTATAAGAGGTTGAGTTTTCTTCAGCCGTGAAGGTGTTCCAAAATGCAATACGGGAGACTCTGACAGAGCTGCAGGGCGTAATTAACTTGAGTGATGACATTCTTGTGTTCTGCAAGACGCTAAAGGAACACCATGCACACCTCCGGCCCACCCTCCAATGGCTCGTGGACAACGGGCTCACCCTGCACAGAGCCAACTGTTTGTTTTATCAGGAGTCAGTGGACTTCTTTGGGTGCATCTTCTCCAGGGAAGGACTGTGAGTAGACCCGAAGAAAGCGGCTGCCATACGATTTGCTCTGAGGCCCACATCAGCCATCGAAGTCCGAAGCTTCCTGGGAATGGCAACATACTGTGGCCCGGTTCATCCTCAACCTGGCGTCCCTGTCCCAGCTGCTCCATGCCCTCACAAAGTCCGGCCAGCCGTGGGTCTCGTCTGCAAAGGAAGATCTGGCTTTCCATGCCTTCAAAGAGGCCCTCACTGATGACCGAGTCATGGCATGCTTTCGCCCGCATCAGCGCACAGAGGTGGTGGTGGATGCCAGCCCCGTAGGTTTGGTTGCCGTCCTGATGCAGGAGACAGAGTCCAAGGATTGGGTCCCACCTGCGTATGCCAGCAGAGCGTTGACGGCCACCCGGATGTGGTACCCACAGATAGAGTGTGAGGCCCTGGCCATTAGATGGGTGTGCCAGCACTTCCATCTGTACCTGTATGGGCACGAATTCCAAGTGGTCACCGATCACGAGCCTCTGGTCCCCCTCTTCGCCGGTACGTCTCGACTTGCCCCTCCACGGATCGAGAGGTGGGCGGTGCAGCTACAGGCATACTATTTTGAGGTGGTCTTCAGGCCTGGGGCCAACAACCCTGATGACTTTTTGTCACACCACCCTGGTCCGATCGTACCACTCGGTGCTCCAGCGGATGAAGACTACACAGAAGAGTTTGTCCGGATGATCTCTCTTGAGGCATGTCCGGTCGCCCTCACGCTGGAAGACATCGGGAGAGCAACTGAATCAGATGAGTGCCTCGTCAAGGTCAAGACCAAGTTATCAAACAGGAATTGGTATCACTTTCTGGATGGTGTCGGCGCCCTTACCACAGAGGAAAAACTATTCCGACAGCAAGTGTGGAGAGTGCAGAATGAGCTCAGCGAAGGTCTTCATGGAGTGGTTCTACGTGGGAACACCCTCGTGATTCCGAGAAGCCTGCAGGATGAGGTGGTCCGCCTAGCACACCAGGGCCATCAAGGAATCTCAAAATCCAATGCCAGACTCAGGAGCAAAGTCTGGTTTCCGGGTATGGACGCCATGGTCGAGGAAGCTATCCCCACATGTCATTCCTGCAACATCACGGGGCGACCCAGCACCTCACCCGGTGATCACTGAAGATCCGGTGATAACTGAAGATCCATGTCGAGACCTGTGGTCCAAAGTGAGCATCGACTTTGGGTTGTTTCCTTGATGGGCGAAACACGCTGGTGCTTGTCGACTCCCCCTCGAAGTTCCCGGTGGTGTAGGTAGTATCGTCAACGGCATTTCACCACATCAAGACAGCTTAGGAGCGGGCCTTCGCCATGATGGGACTGCCGGAAGAGATCAAATCCGACAGTGTGCCGCCTTTCCAAGGTAGAGAATTCCAAGAATACCTAACCTCCAGAGGCATCCGACACCGTAAGATCATGCCGCAGTGGCCCCAAGCGAATGGGGAGGTGGAGCTGTTTTTGCGTACAATGAACCACGTCCTCAGGATTGGGATTGAGAAGGGAGAAGATGCTGAGTTGTGCCTCTCATAATTTCTCAGTGCCTATTGTCAAACCCCGCACTGCACCACCCAGTGTGCGCCAGCTCACCTCATTTTCCGAAAAGCCCACAAGACAATTTTCCAGCAGATTCATTGTGGAGTCCCCCCATCGCTGGATGAAGGTGCAGCCCAAGCCAGAAGAAAAGAATCCAATGACAAGGCGAGCCCGGCTCGAAGAGCCCAGTCCATAAGCATCCATGTAGGAGACCGAGTTGTGGTGGAGGACCGTTACCCTAGCTGGAAGTATCGCGCCCTGTACGAGCCCGAAGTGTGGGAGGTCATCAGTGTACATGGTCCCATGGTATCGGCTATGCGGGGAAACTGTGTGGTTACCAGAAATATCTCCTGGTTCAAGAAAGTTGCAGAGGGAAGGTCACCTACCTACCAGGCTAGGGAAGAGTTGGAAGACAGACATGGGGCCGCCACCGCGGATGCCCTTCCTGGCAGCCCGAGCCTGTACAACATCAAGCTGAGAAGTGGAGGAGGTAGAAGCATCGCAAAACACTGGAGCCGTGTTCCCCGAGCAAGAAAAGGACATTGAAGGGTCGGCCCCAAGAGGGAACTCCCGGAGCCAGAAGTATGGACTCCGGCCGAACCTGACCCACCGCCAGAGACTGAGAGACTTTGCGTGGTGTGCCAAGAGAGACTGAACACTTACCTGAAAGGATCTCTGTATCTGAAAGATTGGAGGGATGTAGTGACGGAGCCACCCGGCCCGCTCACGTACGCTGGTCACGCACCCCAAGGGCGGACTATCCCGAGGGTATAACTAAAAGGGCTCAGGAAGGCTCGGGGTCTTGGCCCTGTAGCCGTACCTAAGTGTGTGTGTGCCGTCCTTGTAGTCTGCCCAATCCTGCAGCCAACCCGTATGTTAATTGGCGCCCTGACCATTGCCAACTCTACACCCTGCAGGGAGACAAAAGTGTATTTCTAATTTGCCAGACAAAAGTAAAGCCAGTCTGAATGCAGGTTACCTTAAAAAAGCACAATTATCACCAAACACCTTTCTGATAGTGTGGCGCAGGAATATATTTGCTCTTCTAACACTGCATTCTATAATAATTATAATCAAACAAATGTGTCACATGGACAGGCAATAGTTGTGCTGCATTGAAATTAATCATACAGTTACCTACATTGTTTTTACCTTTGTAAGATCCTGTTCGGGAGGCGTCGGGCAATCAGGGGCTGCCGGGCCTCAGCCGTGGGGACTGGAGTAGTTTACTTCTGGGCTGTACTATTATGGCTCTGCAAAACTTGCTCATGTACAACCACTTGAGGCAGAATTTCCGAAGTAGCGATGGCAAGCAGTCATAGGCTTCTCAAGCCTGACAAGCTCGGAAGTCCGCATTCACTCTGCAACACATTAACAGATGGTCCAATTCAGTGTTTTATTTGGTGAAGAAAAGTACTTTAGTACATATTTAAAACGTAATACTGCACAGAACTGGCTACTGGTACAATTACTGGCCCTGAGTCTACTGCACCTTAGGTCCTGGTCCCCTTCTTCTGCATTCTAGTTTGTCCATCCTTCATGTAAATGAGCAGATACCGCTTTCTGGGTTCAGATTCCCTCAGACAGAAATCAAGGCTCAGGTACATATAAATAATTTAAATAGTTTGTGACCTCTGTTATCACAAGCAGTCTCCCTTATTACAGTACTTACCACAGTGGTGATTTTTTCAGTCCTCCTTGGCCAGCTTGCAGGGACCTTCAGCAATCTCCCTTCTTGCTCCCTCCTCTTGGAGGAGAGGTGTTGGCTGGAGGTTCAGGCAGAGTCGCAGCAGGTAGCAGTGGAGGCTGCCATCTTGAGTCCTTGAAGGTGATGACACAGGTCTCCAGCTGTCGACTAACCCACTTTTGGACTCAAGATAGATATGGGTATTTGGGCTGCAGGGGTCACAGCTGCACAGTCCTCCATGGGCGCTCTCTTTGAAGTTGCACAGTTATTCGATGCAGCAGCACAGTGCACACAGGCACAGTTCTTTGGTGCAGTGACACTGTCTGCTTCACACAATTAGTCAATGCAGCGACACAGTTCTCTCAGGCACAGTTTTTCTATGCAGTGGCTCAATTAACTCTGGAAACATAAGGAGATGATGGACGGAGCGCTGAAACTTTTCAGACACTCACCCCCCAGTCACAGATCTGGGTTGAATCCATCATCATTCTTTAGCTCACATCGCCACCTCAGTTCAGACCCAGCTATATGCAAATCAGTCTTAACCCTGTGCCTCATGGGAACAGTCCAGCCCGAACAACCAAGCCAGGTCTTCCATGAATGGGAAACAAGCATCCTGGGACCGGTTTCTGGGTAACACCCTTCAGTAGTGATGTAACATGTTTTGTGAATTCCTGGTTATGACCAGACCATTCTGTGTCATTGGAAAGCAGGCTTACTGGACTACTCGTAATGTTCCTTGTAATGTTCCGCATAACGTGGTACATGCATTCTGTGTACGAGTGAGCCAAAGTAATGGAGTACCGGCGAATTCAATTTTTCAAATTCCTTTGGCCTTTTCTTATTTACTAGCCGGAAGTGAGGTTGTTTACCTTCGCAGCAGAGGTGTACTGCAGATTTGCTGAAGGGAGGAGACCTACACACTGCTTTGGGGACAAAATAGACAATTCTCCATTAGAAATGTATTTGGTATTTGGCCGAGAAGTGCTGCTATGTAGTCTTTCAGTAGCACTGCCATTTGGTAGACGACTGGGTAAAGAGTGGAACCAAATTCTCTGTGAGGTGAAATGGACCTATTTAGATGAAGGCGTCCCTTTGTCTCTTCCTTCTTCACTGCTCAGTAAGACCAGACGCAGAAAGATCCCATAACTTTGTGCCTCTGTTGTGAGTGCTGCAGGCAGGCAAACCATCCTGCTGTGCGGCTTATCACTACACAAAGGCTGTGTCTGGAAAACAGCATCCTGGGACCGGTTTCGGGCAAACAGCCCTCACCAGTCAGGCTAGCTTGTATCCAGTGGGAAAGTGAGCAAGGGACCCACATCTGGGCTATGTAGTCTTTCAGTAGTACTGCCATTTGGTAGCCGGTGGGGTAAAGAACGGGACCAAATTCTCTGTTAGGTGAAATGGAACTATTTAGATGAAGACGTCCTTTTGTCAGGGATTATTTTTACTTTGAAAAAGGGATGGGGGCTGCCCAATATGGGCATGCCAATGCCCCCACCCCACCGCAAAAGTACAGTCTTTCTGCCCCACGGGGGCAGATGCCACCAATCTGCCCCCCCCCCCGGGGGGCAGAAAGCCACCTAAAAAACAGGGATTGTTTTTAAATGCAAATCAGGGGTGGAGGCTGCCCAATATGAGCATGCCAATGCGCTGCCCCGCAAAATCAGTCCTTCTGCCCTCCTTGGGGGGGGGGGGGGGGGCAGAAAGCCCATTAGACTCCAGGGTTTTTTCCCTGATGAACTTAGGGATGGGGGTTTCCCAAGTTGGGCATGCCGATGCCCCCACCACTCGTCCCCCCCACCACTCTCTCCCCCACAAAATTCCGGTCTTTCTGCTGGGGCACATTGGGGCAGTAGCCCCCAATCTGCATGCACATGTCCCCACCCTACCCTCCGAAGAAAACAAAAGACTTTCTGCCCACCGCCTGGGGGGGGAGAAAGCACACTAAATGCCAGGGATTCTTTTTTAATATAGGTAGGGGTGGGGGCTGGCCAGAATGGGCATGTCAATGGGCAGAAAACCCATTAGCCACCAGGGATTCTTTTCTCTCCATACCTCGCTGGTTTGGTAGTTTTCCCAAGATGGCTGCTGAGCCCGAAACCAAAAATCCAGGGGACCTCCTTGCAAAACCAGGTTGTTTTGTGGTAGGTAATTTTGATGTCTCCTCAATAGGTTTTGGGCCCTTACCTGTCACAGGTACTTGACCCACCTACGTGAGTGAGGTATCATAGTTGGGAGACCTGGGGGAACGCTGGGTGGTAGGAAATTTGTGGATCCATGCAGATTCAAGTACTTTCCCACAAAGAAATTTGAGAACAATTAGATTTTTTTCATCAGAATTTGAGGTTTGCAGGGGATTCTGGGTAGGGAAACGTTGGGAGATCCACAAATGCCATCCCTCCCTGGTCTCCCCTGGGTCTCTAGTTTACAGAAATATGTAGGTCTGATAGGTTTCCCCAGATGGCCGCCGAGCTCGGGGACAAAAACCCAGGTGAACACCCTTGCAAAGCCAGGTTGTTTTGTGATAGGTAATTTTGATGTCTCCTCAATACATTTGGGTCCTTGCCTGTCACGGGTACTTGGCCCACCCACCTGATTGTGGTACCATTTTTATCAGGAGATCTAGGGGAATGGTGGGTGATAAGAAATGTGTGGCTCCATGCAGATTCCTGATCCTTACCACACATATTTGAGAAAAATTAGATTTTTTCAGCTAAATTTGAGGTTTGCAGGGGATTCTGGGTAGGAAAATGTTGAGGGGTCCATGCACCCATACCTCACTGGACTCCCTGGGTGCCTAGTTCTCATAAAATAGTGGGTTTGGTAGGTTTCCCAAGATGGCCTCCAAGCCTGGGTCCAAAAACTCATGCGACACCCCCCCCCCATTCAAAACCAGGTTGTTTTTTTGAAAGGTAATTTTGATGTCTCCTCAATACGTTTTGGGCCCTTGCCTGTGGCGGGTACTTGACCCACACACACAAGTGAGGTGCAATTTTTCTCGTAAGACATTGGGGAAGGCGGTGTGAGTAGAATGTTGTGGATCCACACAGATTCCAAAACTTTCCACCACAGAAATGTGAGGAAATTGTGTTTTTTTTTAATTTTATTTTTTTACAAATGTTGAGATTTTCAAGGGATTCAGGGTAACATAACCTAGTGAGACCAGACAAGTCACCCCATCCTAGATTCCCCTTGGTGTCTAGTCTCTAAAAAATGTATAGGGTTTCTAGGTTTCCCTAGGTGCCGGCAGAGCTAGGGTTCAAAATCTACAGCTAGGCACTTTGCAAAAAAAGGGGACGTTTTCACTGTGAAAAAGTGGTGTTTTGGGCCCTTTCCTGTCGTGGCCACTACGCCGACCCACAAAAGTGAGGTATCCGTTTTATCAGGAGACTTAGGGAACACAAAGTTGTAGAGTAACTGTTATTACCTATTGAATTTCAATGCATTTCTGCCTTCCAAATGTAAGACAATGTGTAAAAAAAGAAGTCACTTTGAAAAATGACCTGTAATTCACATGATGGTATGGATGGGTACCCACAATTTCGGAGACGTGCAAATAGCTACTGTTTCTAAACTCTATATTTCGTTCCTGTTTCAGGGATACATAATTGACCCTCATACCGATTTTTCAGTTTATATTTTTCCAAATGAATTGCTATATACCTGGCACACAGTAAAAAACCATTGCAAGACGCTGCTCAGTTATTGCTCTGGGTTCCTTGGGTTCTTGGTGTACATACAAGTCCTAAGTATCCCCACAAGCAGAAGGGTCTAGCAGGTGTAACAGTATATTGCTTTCAAACATCTGTCATGCTTAGTAGAAGAAACGTTGGCACAAATGATTGTTTTTTAAAAACTCAATTAAAACATTTTCTATTTTCAACTCTTAGTTTCAAAATGTAGCTGTATTTTGGCAAATTTGTGCATCCCCTCTTGGTAATCAACAAACCCTGGGTACATTTAAAATCCCCATGATGTTGGAAGAAAAGGAATTTGAAGTGGATACCTTATGTGGTCAAAAAGTTACAGGGGCCGAAGCGTGAACTACCCCAAATAGCCAAAAAAAGGCTTAGCACAGGAAAGGGGTGGGGGGGGGGGACCTAGAAGTGTAGGAGTTAAGCCATTAGGTTTGCATTAAGTCTTGTCATGGCCAACTACTAGGTTTGGGGACTTTGGCATGTTTTCCAAGTACATATTGGTAGGCTAAGCATGATTTACTTTAACATACACATAAATGGTTATCGAAATGCATGATCTGTATACTTTATATGTTAGATGGATTCACTTGATTAACTCTTGCTTTTGACAGGCATACTGTCTCCTCTCATATAATGAACACTGACGTGTCACCCCTGGAGTTGGTAGTAAAGATGAGAAAATGTTCTCCACATGTCTCTGCGCTCTTTCTGTTGCTCAGGCATCAAGCAATCAATTAATCATTCAGGGGGTTTATAAAGCGTGTTAATCTGGTTCAGTCAAAGAGCCATATCTTAAGGTTCTTCCTGAAGGTGTGGAGGTTGGGGGAGCTTCTGATGTTGAGAGAGAGCTCCTTCAAGGCTTTGGCTGCGACATAGGAGAAAGCTCTTCTCCCTGCTCTGGTTCTGCAGATGCGGGGGGTTTCTGCGAGTGCGAGGTCTGCTGAATGAAGGTTCCTCTTGGGTACGTGGAAGGATACTCTCTCGTTGAGGTATTTGGATCCGGTGTTGTGGAGTGATTAGTAGGCATGGGTGAGCAGTTTGAAGGTTACTCTCTTCTCGACAAGGAGCCAGTGGAGGTCACGTAGGTGTTGGGTCATGTGTTTGTTCCCAGGACTAGTCTGCTGCGGCGTTCTGATTGGTTTGGAGCTTGTGGAGAAGGGTTTTGTTGATTCCGGTGTAAAGGGCGTTGCCGTAGTCCAGTCTGCTGGTTATGAGAGCGTGAGTGATGGTTTTCTGCATTCTGGGGGTATCTATTTGAAGGTCTTGCGGATGATCGGAAGGCAGTTGAAGCTGGTGGATGTGATGGAGTTGATCTGGCAGGTCATGGTGAGGGAGGAGTCTAGGGTGACGCCTAGGTTCTGTGCATGGTCTGTCAGGGTGGATGGACTCCCGAGGGCGGAGGGTCACCAGGTGTAATCTCAGGTGGAGGTGGAGGGCCTGAGGAAGAGGACCTCTGTCTTCTCCGGGACAAGCTTCAGGCAGTTGTCCTTCATCCAGGCGGCTACATCCCTCATTCCTTCCTCGAAGCAGTGTCTGGTGTCTTCTGGGTTCTATGTGAGGGAGAGGATGAGCTGAGTGTCGTCAGCGTATGATACTATGCCGAGCCCGAGTTGTCTGACGATGGTGGCGAGGGTGACCATGTAAGTGTTGATGAGCGTGGGGCTGAGCGATAATCCCTGGGGTACCCTGCAGTTGATCTGTGTGGGCTAGGAGACGAATGGAGGTTGTTGGATCCTCTGGGTTCTGCTGGAGAGAAAGAATTGGATCCGGGAGAGGGCAGTTCCTCATATCCCAGTGTCGTGGAATCTGGCTACAAGAGCGTGATATGAGATGGTGTTGAAGGCTGCGGAGAGGTCTAGTAGGGTGAGGGCTGCAGTGTGTCCCTGGTCTAGTAGCATGCAGATATCATCAGTGGCAGCGAGGAGGGCCGTCTCGGTGCTTTGGTTGCTGCAGAATCCAGACTGGGAGGCGTCTAGGATGGGGTTCTCTTCAATAAAGGCTGTCAGCTGGGTATTTACGAGTCTCTCTGTGACTTTGGCTGCGTAGGCGAGGAGAGAGATGGGCCAGTAGTTTTTCAGGTCTGTCGGGTTGGCCGTGGGCTTCTTGAGGAGGAGCTTGACCTCCGCCCGCTTCCAGTCATTGGAGAAGATGCCGGATTCGAAAGAGGCGCTGATGGTGCGTCCTAGTTTGGGTGCGATGCGGTGACAGCCCTGTGGTAGATGTGTGGTGGGCAGTATTCCGTGGGGGCTCCTGAGTGGGTCTTCTTCATGGTCACAGTGGTGTGTTCGACGGTGGCGGGATTCCTGGTTGTGATGATCGGCTCTGTGTCGGTGGTGGTGGCGAGAGGGGGGTGTCCGGGGCCTGTTTGCTGAAGTTGTCAAAGAGGGCATTGATCTTCAGATGGAAGTAGGAGCTGAGATGGTTGCAGAGTTCCTGGGATGGTGTGATGTCCGTGGCTTCGCTGGGGTGTTTGGTGAGTTGCTGTATGACATTGAAGAGTTCTTTAGTGTTAGTCGCGTTGGCGTGGAACTTGTTCTTGATGAGTCCTCTTGGTGTCCCTTAGGCACTGGTGGTAATCCTTCAGGGCATCAGTAGCTGTTCAGGTCTCCTGTGGTTTTCCATTTTCGCCAGGTTTTCTCGAGTCGTGTGCAGTAGCGCCTGGCTACTTGGAGTTCGGTGATGAACCAGGCGGCTTTCAGGGGTCGTTGTTTGCCGGGGTGGCAGAGGGTGAGCTTGGCGCAGCTGGAAATCCAACAATGAAATTTCTTGGCTGCGGAATTTGCATCGGTAATGGTGCAGGGTGTGTCTAGAATAAGGGTGGTGTTGAGGTGCTCCTCTGTGATCTTGGTCCGGTTCCTACGAGGTGGGTGTGGGGGGTTTAGGTCCGGTGGAAGTGTTGAAGGTGAAGTGTACACAGTGGTGGTCCTTCCAGGGGGGCTGTGAGGTTTGACTGTGTTCGTCACTCCTGCAAAGATGGGGTTGAGGGTGTGTCCTCTGTGCGTGGGGGTGGTGACGAGCTGCTTCAGTCCGAGGTTCAATAGGTTGTCGAGGAGGGTGATGGAGTCGGGATCGCTGCGGTTATCAAGGTGGAAGTTAAGGTCTCCGAGTAGAATGTAGTCCGTGGATGTGATGGTGCGGGGTGCGAAGAGGTTGGCGATGGTGGTTGCGGACTGGGTGCGCAGACCAGGGGGTATGTAGGCGAGGGTGCCCGTAGCGCGTTTCTGGAGGGCGGCGGATATGTATTGGCGGGGTTCCGGAGATCCAGGGTTCCTGGAGCTGCCCGCGGTCGGGTCGCAAACGGACGTAGACGTGCTTGCCTTAGGTGCGCCTTTGGTGCGGCAGAGGCCGCCATTAAGTAGGAGAGGGGGCCAGGACTGGAGTAGGGAGGCAGGAGCGGGGGCTGTGTCGGGGGAGGGGCCGTAGGGCTAGCAGCGGCGGAAATGGCTGACTTCCAATAAAGCGAGAAGTCAAAAATTAAAGTGTGAAATTTATACGATGAACAAAAACAAAAATAGCGCAAGGATTAACCTGCCTCCCAGGAACAAGACAAGGCATCAACTTGGGATAGCTGTACATGTTGCACAAATCCATTCTTCATATCACTATGCAGCAAACAGGCAAGACACTCACGGCATCCTCAACGTGCTGTACCATAACCATGATTTTTACTGTATAATTCAAAGGTAAGGCTTAAGGTTGTTCACCCTTCTTAGCTCATGTGGCAGCTGTGTTGACCAAGTAGTTCAAATCTGAAACATTCTGCACTAACTTTTATGGCCCACATAGCATATCCCCCAAGATCTGGGACAAATGGCTTCAGGACAAACAACTTTTGACCTTTCTGCTACCCAGTCAGGATCGCTTACTGGTCAAACCACTCTTCCTCTGCTTTTAGCTAACCTGAATGTTTTCCTTTGTTTGACCTATGTACTGCTCCATCAACTTCCTGAGACCAATCATATAGTTCACCACATGCTTCTTAGGTGACTCAGAGGTTTCTTCTCTGATCAAACTAAGCGGGCCACACACTGGATGCCCAAACACAATTTCAAAGTGACTGAAATCTACTGCCTTCTGAGGAATTTCCCCATGTAAATAAATAAGCAACATGGCCGAAGATCACACCTGCTGCTGTGGAACTGAATGGTTTGTGGCTGGTATGCCATAGAGACATAGTAGGTTTCACCAGCTTGCACCCACATCTTTTTCATGTAAGAGGAGTTGAAATTGTATCCCGATTGAAAATGACAGTCTTTGGAAATCCAACCCTGGTAATTATCCCTAGGAGAGCCTTAGTTCACCACCTTTGTAGTTGTGCTTACCAGAGGTACAACCACTGGCTTTATAGTGCCATGGTTCACTACAACCTAATTTGCTGATGTTGGGGATACAGGGGCGAGTTAAATCGACCAACAGTATTTAGTTGCACCCCCCAACACAGAGCGCCTATAACTGGCAGAGGCCCTAATGCTGCCTTGGTCTCACCTGCTGACCTACCCCACATTTGGTAAATGGGACAGGTTGTCTAGAGCTTGCCTGTGACTTTGTGCATCTCTGGCAAGTAGATCAGAGGGCCTAAATTAACCCTAGTCTGTCTAATGCCCAGAGGTCCTGCAAAGGGCATATGCGCCAGTAACAACAGTTCTTGTGCAATAGTGGAACCACTAGCCTCTTGCTATCACCTGGCTTAGGATTCATGGGCTCACTGTAAAGCAATGCATCCCCCCAATCAATTTAATGCATTCCATCCAGTTGTTTTATTATCTATTACAGGTCTTCCACCTGAAGTCCTGCAAGCATAGGGCCCTCAACTCGTGCCTAAAGGAATTCCTCTGGAGTAGGTTATGTAGCAGCTAGGAAATCCTGCAGCTTTGGCAGTGACCCAGACTCCAACACCTGGTCCATTTTGGGCATTTCGTTCTCCACTGCATCTGCTACAGAGGCAATGATGTTGTAGTTATTTCCTTCTTAGAGTCTGACCTGATCCACATACCTCTCTGTTCTGGACTCTGCAAAGCTGAATGTTCCCAGTACACACCTTAGATTGATGATCTGCATGTGCTGTGATTAAATACAGCTGACTTTGTACAAGCCGTGCAGGCTTCTGATCCGTGTACTAAATCGGGGACAATCAAATCCTTGCCCAAGGGCCATCTAGCACCTTGCTTTTTCCTCACCCCTAAATCAATCCGAGCGAACTTTCCATTGATCTCCACCTCCGCTCAGGAAATAGATTACTCCTTATCCTCTCTATTTGCTTCTAAGCATGTGCAATTGGCACCAGGGGGAATCTTTTTGGATTTTAGATACTCCCACTGCTGTGTCTGTCAGAGCGTGCAACTTCCTCCCATTGATGCAAGCTTCTAACACAAACCCTATTGTGATTGGGTGAATATGCTTCAAGCCTTCTGAGTCCACCTCTAGTCTCCTTGAGTGCAAGAGAACCCTCTTGGGCCCTTTCACCCACAGTCAATGAACTTGCTTTATTGGTTGCAGATAGTACAGGGTCTTTCGCCTGTCAGACTCTTTTGTAAAGATTCTCCTTTTGACACTTAAAACAAGTAATCGCCTTGGGTTTGGAAGAACTGCCCTGTCCTCATACCTCCTTGTGCTATTTGTGATGTGGAACCCAGTTCCCAGTCAGACTAATTTCAGTGTCCTCATTTAAAACACCCTGGGTATCTTCTCTTCCTTATCCTTAGCTTTCTGGAGAGCCCAAAGCAAGCTCCTGGTCTCAGCTAGACTTAACCCACATAAGGCAATAACTTCTGGAGTGAGTGAAAATGATACACTACAAATTGGTGACCGTGATTACCTGGGGGAAATCCTGGTATGCAGACTAGGGGAGGCACATAGGGTGCAGCATTGGAAAACCCTCGCCCGTAGAAACCTGGCTGTCAGGCAAACATCAGCTCTGGTTGCACAGCAGACCTCTGAATACTCTGCAGAGGTCTCCCTTCCTTGATGGTAAAGAATGTTGAAGTGGAACAATTAGTGGGTCGGTGGCTCTCGCTTTTATACTAGCAAAGCCAACAAGGCCATATAGATTGTGTCTGCACTTTTAGAACCAGTGTGAGGTAGGTTTACTTTTTTGTTGTAGTTAAACAAAAACCATAACAATTTCCTCCTAAATATGTTAAAATAAGAAAAAGGAGAAAATAACAGAAATAATAACACCTATCCAGGACATAGATAAATAAAAGAAAAACATTGGTAGGTTTTTTTAAAAACAAGGGGAGTAGTTTGGGGAAGTTGTTCTATTAAATTCCCTCTTCTGGCTGTGCGCCAGACTCAAACTTTGAGTACTGCCTCTTGCAAAAGGGCATTCTCCAGCCTGATTCACCCCGAACAGAGGCTCAAAGAGGTGTGCTATTTCTGCACCTGGCTGTCGGAAACCCCACTGAGCAGTGGTTTTGGAAGACATAAAAGGGTGGCCTCACCTTAAATGGATGTCTTTCATCTTAACAGGGACTGGAGTTCTACCCTTTAACCCCACCATCTACCAAATGACAGTGCCATAGGAAGACTAATCAGCAGCTTCTCTCATCAAAAGGCCTACCTTTATTTCTAAAGAAGCCTTGTCTTCTCTGTCCCCACTTTAGTGTATAAGACTCCTCCCTTCAGCTATGTCAGCAATACACTTCAACAGCCAAGGAAAGAACCTCACGTTTGTTTTGTGAGCAGGAACAGAGCAGGGAAGGCTTTCAATATGGAACCTACCAACCTCCATTACTCTGGCTTACTCATATATTCCAGGTATATATCGGTCATATTCTCACACATGTATAACATACACTTGGGCTGTTGGTGTTAGGATCTGGATTAGTCCATCAAAGCAGAACTTTATGAATTGTCCAGTAACCGGGCACAGCAGTGACCCAAGTAAAAAGGTCTGGTTACAACTACAGCTTCACAAAACTTAGTACACTGTCATCACCACTGTACGTGCTAATACCACTACTGGGACATCCCTGTATTCAATAACGGCTGCACGGAGGGGAGGGGGTAGATCCCTGTGGAAAAGTAAAGTGTATAATAATCTTATGCCCTTAGAGTTGCAAAATGTTTACTTGTTAAAGATTATGCAATTGTACATTTTCCCAATAGATTTTATTGGTGTAAAAAATATTTGACGTCCTGGGATTGTTTATGAGCCTCTACGAAGTTAGGAATGTACAGCAAGCAAAGGAGTATCTACAGGAGCAGATTTACAACTTTTTAACCGATAACTTTATGGATTGGTCTTCAGCTCAGAACTGAACACTGTAGATAGCGTTCATAAAACTAAAATGATACCTAATAACAATATAGATATACTCAAATGTCATCAGTTTTTAGTTAGTTGCAAATCATGCATATGCCAATCCCACATTCAAGTGGCTTTCCTGCTGGTGACCACCAGAAGCAGCTGTCTCACTTCCAGGCTGCCAGACTCAGAGCCCAGGGCTCTTCCACTAGATGGTGAACGATTCGTCTGTACACTGCCCATTGCGAAGAATGTATTCGTAAACCACGTAGTTATGGGCTTCAGTCCGCAGCAGCTGTCACTCCAAAGCTATGTCATGAACTAAATCAAATCATGAATATTGAACAAAATAATGATTGGAATTTATAGAGAAACGTAATGGGCGCCCAGTCAATTGGAGGTGTCATTCATATTTTGGAACCGCAGACACAGCAGTAATTCGATGCACCGGAGCTTTCATTTGTAGCTAGAACTCTTCACAAGCAGCGCTGCAGTTTTTCTGATGAAGCATGCATCATGCTTGTAGCCCCGATCTCGGGGTCTTATATGTCGGGCAGAAAGTAAAAGCTGGCCTGCGGCGGTGTGTGCAGGTTCTCAGTTGGAACAGCATGTACTTCTGTCAAGACTTTGTTGAGGCGTCCCAGGCTGGCGAGACAAAAGGACCTTGGAACCCATTTGATAATGCTTCCAGAGAGCTTGGCAATGATCACCTGTTTTAGTTTTTTTTTTTAGCTTCTGCCTGTCAGCTAGCATGCAATTCTAACAAATGCCGCCTCTCCTTTCTGTCCTTTTTTACCGAGAAAGGATGCAAGGGTAAGTTTGCACTAACATACCCTTACTGGGGTTTTGTGTGTTTTACACCAATCTATAGTGTAAAAGTATTTTGGAATCTCAGTGAGCCTACACCTCTTTGAACACAGTGGCCCTTCTGTTCCTTTGATGCTGGCACCTTACCAGGTATGGTGACTGCTCATTTTCCGACTCTTCTTGAACCATCTCAGCCCTACTCCAGATGGACTTCATGAAGAGGAAAGCTTTGTCTCTTCTCTTAATTCCCTCCCCCTACGTTCTGTTAACGTGCATGTCAATCAATCAATCATCGCATTTATATAGCGCGCTACTCACCCAGAGGGTCTCAAGGCGCTGGGGGAGGGGGTCCGCTACTGCTCGAACAGCCAGGTCTTGAGTTGCTTCCTGAAGGCGAGGTGGTCCTGGGTCAGGCGGAGGTGGGTGGGGAGGGAGTTCCATGTCTTGGCGGCGAGGTAGGAGAAGGACCTTCCTCCTGTGGTGGCTCTTCGGATGCGGGGGACGGCGGCGAGGGCGTGGCCGGTTGATCGAAGCTGGAGATTGGGAGCGTAGAAGTTGAGGCGGCTGTTGAGGTATCCTGGGCCTTGGTTGTGTAGGGCTTTGTGTGCGTGGGTGAGGAGACGGAAGGTGATTCTCTTGTTGACCGGGAGCCAGTGCAGGTCTCTCGTGTCCGGAGATGTGGCTGTGACGGGGGATGTCCAGGATGAGTCGTGCTGAGGCGTTCTGGATCCGCTGGAGTCTCTTCTGGAGTTTGGCGGTGGTTCCGGCGTAGAGGGAGTTGCCGTAGTCCAGACGGCTGGTGACGAGGGCCTGGGTGACCGTCTTCCTGGTCTCGGTGGGGATCCACCGGAAGAGCTTACGTAGCATGCGCAGGATGTTGAAGCACGACGAGGAGACGGCGTTGACTTGTCTGGTCATGGAGAGGGAGGAGTCCAGGATGAAGCAAAGGTTGCGTGCGTGGTCTGTTGGTTTGGGTGCGCTGCCTAGGGCGGGGGGCCACCAGGAGTCGTCCCAAGCGGCGGGTGAGGATCCCAGGATGAGGACTTCCGTCTTGTCCGAGTTCAGTTTCAGGCGGCTGCTCTTCATCCATTCGGCTACCTCTTTCATCCCTTCGTGAAGGTTGGCTCTGGCGGTGGCGGGGTCGTTGGTAAGGGAGAGGATCAGCTGGGTGTCGTCGGCGTAGGAGATGATGTTGAGGTTGTGCTGGCGTGCGATGTCTGCGAGGGGGCTCATGTTGACGTTGAAGAGGGTTGGACTGAGCGAGGAGCCCTGAGGGACGCCGCAGATGACTTCGGTGGCTTCAGATCTGAACGGAGCGAGATGGACTCTGTGTCCTTCCGGCGAGGAAGGAGATGATCCACTCCAGTGCCTTCTCCTGGACTCCGACGTTGCTGAGGCGTTGTACTAGGGTACGGTGGCAGACAGTGTCGAAGGTCGCGGAGAGGTCGAGGAGGATGAGGGCCGCTGTTTCTCCGTTGTCGAGCAGCGCTCGGATGTCATCGGTGGCTGCGATCAGGGCGGTCTCAGTGCTGTGGTTGGCCCGGAATCCAGACTGCGAGGGGTCGGGGGATCCGTTCGTCTCGAGGAAGGCGGCCAGCTGCTTGTTGACGGTCTTTTCGATGACTTTAGCAGGAAACGGGAGCAGCGAGATGGGGCGGTAGTTCTTGAGGTCGGTGGGGTCGGCCGATTGCTTCTTGAGTAGGGCGCTGAGTTCGGCGTGCTTCCAGCTCTCCGGGAAGGTAGCGGTGTCGAAGGGCTGTAGCTACCATTGGTGCAGTAGGTGCAGTGCATCATGGCTCAGAGCCCTGATGGGCCCATTGAACCCTGAAAATTGCTGTATTTTACTCCAACAGCAATCAAAGGTTCCATTCGCTCGGCGTGCATGAGGGCCCACTGCATTCTTTCTATGCTACTGTGCATTTCTGTTTCACTCTATGGGAATATACCTGCCGGGTACCCATGCTTTCTCATTCCCATTTCCTGCCCCATTCTCTGCTTGGGAGCAGGTGTCCTGGGCACCGATGATGGCACCTCAGGTACCTTCTGTCTTCTTTCCGGGGTTTTGAAAGAGTGCTGTTGGGGGCTGATGTGTCTCTGGGCACAAGTTGTACAGATTTCTCTAGAAACTGGTGCTGCCTCTTGCCATCTCCTCTGCCACAGCTTTTCTTGCAAGCGAGTGGCAACAAAATCTGGTGCTGATGTTTGGTTGACCCAATCGCCCCTGTCCAGGCCAGACCCCCATGCACTCGGAAATGTGGGTAAAGTATATGGAATCTTAGTACTTCAGGGAGCTGTATGTGTCATTTCATGGGCATCCTCCCTGGAACCCCCTTCAGTCTATGGGTCAGGGTAGCACAAAGCCAACTCATATGGGACAAAGCATGCTATTGTGGCTGATTTCTCCCCATTATCTAATCTTAAATCAGTATTTATTTCTGGAGAGTCAAAATATGACACATTGCTATCCTCTTGACTTTGTGGATAGATAGTGGTGTATCCATAACTACAGTTACTTGTATCTGTTGCAGATTCTGGTTGTTTAACTTGCCTACAAGCCAAACCAAAATAACTTGGCACGTTTGAAAAAAAAAAGTGTGCGTGAATGGTATTTAGTTTCAAATGTTTATCTGCAGTTTGTAAATGTTGTCACTGGCTGCATATCCAACTCACATTATTAGGGTTCAATCTTTATTACCTCCTAATATCTGCTTCTGATTTCTTTTCAGAATGAATTAGTGTGTTAATAGCTATGTGCGGTGTTGGGCTCTGCACATCACACACCACCACTATAATACAAAAACAGCACCACTGTCACACACAAAACACCACATGCAACCATACGTCCTAAATAGTCCAGCCTACTGAACGAGACAATGCTCTTTGGTTTTAATAAAAATGTATACACTATGCATATTTACTTAAATGTACTTTCGGTAAGCTCTCAAAACAAGAAAACGTTTTGGAAAAGCCAGTTTACAGGGCTAGCAACACAACATTAATAGTGATGGCTCAGAATTATAATTATTTTTTTTAAAAAATCAATATTTATTATTGTTACATGCACCTTTTTTTTATTAAAACGTGTTGGGGACATCGAATTAACACACAAAAATAAAATCTAACTAATACACTAAAACAAAACAGAAATATTGTGTGATAGAGATATATTTTACTACCTTAAAATAGCTATCTTAATCCTACTGATTACTTCTCCCAGCAGACCGGGTACATAGAAATGAGTGACAGCAGACTTGTGTTGAGGTTGTTGGCTCAAATTGTCATGCATACTCAAGTCCTTCACCAGGACAAGAGGCTTTTGTATAAGTCCCCATTATATCTGAGAAACATTAGTTACTATCCAAAAATGTGTAACATGACATTATATTGGACTCGAACCGTCTTCAACGACCAAAATTAGGGAAGTCGAATGTTCCAAAGGTTCACCAATTAGAAATCTCCGAACAACACTGTCAGATCATTGTTGCCATAATCACAATAGAGAACAACAATGTGCAAGCTCGAAAAATGCATAGCTCATCAGCCCTCTACGTCCATTGGTCATGCAGTATTATTAATGTTTATATTTGCATGCCAGACAATGCTTGTTTTAAAATGGTCTGGTCAAAAAACATTAACAAACAAAATACGAATTGGTAAATACAAAGGCTGGCTTAGTTAATGTTTTATTTAATGAAATGCCTCACCAGAAAAATCAGCAAGCCCTTTTAGCGCTTTTTCACTAACTTTATTCGTATACCTCATTATTGTTAGAGAGTCAACATAATTTAGGCAGGATTCAACTGCACAGGTTGATTTTATGTTTCAAACGTGAATAGTACAGCCAAAACCACTAAACTTGTTACACCAAACTTTGCATAGAAATAGAATTTTATTCAGAAATCATGCTTTTTTGTTTTGTTTTATGTAGTAGTTAGCAGAGACGTAGCCGATTAAGACTTCTCTTGGTGTTATTAAATTCATGCTGCTCCGTTAAGGGGAGGCAGTTAAAAGGGAGAGGGAGTCAAAAAAGTCTATGTAATAATTTGCTATTGTGCACACATTTTGAAAGATGTTTGTAATGATTTGTTTGTTATTGATATGCCAGGTTGTGTACCAGTCCATCAAGGGAGGGGGGGCAAAGCTCCGATCGCTTATACGTTTAGTACTGTTTGATGAATATGAATCCAATTTGACATCCGGCAGGCAAGTTATAGGTGAATGGTGTACATAGTAGACAAATGCTGTACTGTAAAATTCACTAAAAACAATAGTTAAAGGTGTGTTATGGCTTAACGAACACAAAACTGAAAACGTACTGAAATTTACGTCCCAGCAAGCTCAGTACACAATTTGCCAATGACATGTTAGAAAAAAACTGTTTACAAAGATTAATATGTGACGTCATCAGCAGTGCATTGCGGGGGCGCGAGTTATAGTTAGGTCTACTAACTATAACAGCCGAATTTCTATGGTTTTATACTAGTGAAATCTCCACCTAACTATAATGTCCCTGAAACCTATGTTTTTTTCTGTGAATTTCTATGGTTTTTAAAATGCTAATTTCTAACTATAACGTGCCAGAAACCTATGGTTTTTTCAGTGAATTTCAGAGGTTTTTAAAATGCTAATTTCGAACTATCAATCAATCAGTCAATCATATCATTTGAAAGCGCACTACTCACCCGGGAGGGTCTCAAGGCGCTGGGGTGGGGAATGCTGCTACTGCTCGAAAAGCCAGGAGGAGTTTTCTTAAGGTCAGCAGGTCTTGGGTCTGCTGTAGGTGGATGGGGAGGGTATTCCAGGTCTTGGCGGCGAGGTGGGAGAATGATCTGTTGCCGGAGGTTGCTCTTCGGAAGCGGGGGACAGTGGCGAGGGCGAGGTCGGTGGAGCAGAGTTTGCGGGTGGGAGTGTAGAAGCTGAGTCGTCTGTTGAGGTACGTTGGTCCGGTGCCTTGTGTGCGTAGGTGAGGGGTTTGAAGGTTATCCTCTTGCTGACCGGGAGTCAGTGTAGGTCTCTCAGGTGGGGTGTTATGTACCTGCGGCGAGGGATGTTGAGGATCAGGCGTGCAGAGGCGTTCTGGATTCTTTGGAGCCATCTCAGAGGTTTGGCCGAGGCTCCTGCGTAGAAGGCGCTTTCAAAGTCCAACCTGCTGCTGATCCGGGCCTCGTTTCAGTGGGGATCCACTTGTAGATCTTGCGGAGGGTGTTGAAGTAGGAGGAGGAGACGGCGGTGACCTGTTTAGTCATGGAGAGGGTGGAGTCGAGGATGACCCCTAGGTTGCGTGCATGGTCGGTGGGTGTTGGGGCGGCTCCCAGTGCGGTCTGTCACCAGGAGTCATCCCAGGCCGAAGGGGTGGATCCGTGGATGAGGACCTCTGTCTCCGAGTTCAGCCTCATCCATTCAGCGACGGCCTTCATTCCTTCGTGAAGGTTGGTTTTGGCGGTGTGGGGGTCCTTGGTGAGGGAGCGGATCAGCTGGGTGTCATCGGCGTAGGAGATGATGTTGAGGTCATGCCGACGGGCAACGTGGGTGAGTGGTGCCATGTAGATGTTAAGAGTTGGGCTGAGGGATGAGCCCTGGGGTACGCCACAGATTATCTTGGTAGCTTCGGAGCGGAAGGGGGGAAGGCGGACGCTCTGTGTTCTGCCGGAGAGAAAAGAGGTGGTCCAGTCCACAGCCTTCTCTTGTATCCTGGCGTTGTGGAGGCGTGCTCGTAGTGTATGGTGGCAGACCACGTCGAAGGCGACTGACCGGTCCAGGAGGATGAGGGCCGCGGTTTTTCCATTGTCCAGCAGGGCCTTGATGTCATCAGTGGCGGCGATGAGGGCAGTCTCAGTGCTGTGGTTGCTGCGTAACCCGGATTGGGAAGGGTCCAGGATGTTATTCTCCTCGAGGTAGCGGGTCAGCTGTTCGTTGATGGTCTTCTCGATGACCTTTGCCGGGAACAGGAGCAGGGAGATGGGCCGGAAGTTCTTGAGGTCCGCCTTGGGTTTCTTCAGTAAGGCGTTGATCGCGGCATGCTTCCAGCTCTCCGGGAAGGTTGCTGTCTCGAAGAAGGTGTTTATGACTTTCCGGAGATGGGGTGCGATGACTATGTTGGCTTTGTTGAAGATATGGTGTGGGCATGGGTCTGACTTAGATCCGGAGTGGATGGTGTTTAATGATCTTGATGGTGTCGTCGTCATTGATGTTGGTCCAGGAGAGCAGGCGGATGGTGGTCGTCTGGCCAGAGGTCTCAGTGGTTGTCGGCGGCCGTGGCATTGAAGCTGTTGTGGGTGTCTGCGATCGTGCGTTAGAAGAAGGTGGGCGAGGGTGGTGGCTAGCTGGTCTTCGGTGACTTTGCTCCAGTAGCGGCGAGGCATCTGTTCGGTGCGGTGGTGCGTGGTGGGTTTCTTGAAGGTGAAGTGGATCCAGCGATGGTCGGTCCAGTGGAGTTCAGTGGTGTGGTTGAAGGAGACATGTGGGCTTGCGGAGAAGATGGGGTAAAACGTGTGACCGGCGGAGTGGGTGGGGGTTGTGATGAGTTGTCTGAGTCCGAGGTTGGCTAGGTTGTCGATCAGGGTGGTGGAGTTGGTGGCGTTGTTGTTCTCGAGGTGGAAGGTCAGGTCCCCGAGGAGGATGTAGTCCGTGGAGGCGAGGGCATGTGTGCTGACGAAGTCGGCGATGGAGTCGCTGAACTGTGGTAAGGGTCTGGGGGGTCTGTAGATGATGGTTCCCCTGAGGGTGGTGTTGGGTTCGGTGTGGATCTGGAAGTGCAGGTGTTAGGCGGTGCTGAGGGTGTCGTCGGTGTTGGTCGAGACTCTGAGAGTGTTCCTGTGGACAATGGCGATTCCTCCTCCTGCTCTGTTGGTGCGGTCTCTGCGGTGATCTTGTAGCCTTCCGGCATGGCTATGGCTATAACTATGCCTACAAAGGTAGGACATGTGAAGAAAGAGGAAGACAAGCGCAGAAAGAAGCAAGACAAATGCAGGAAGAGGCAACAGAAGTCCAGAAAGACGAAGAAAAGTGCAGGAAGAAAAAGGGATGTGCAAAAAGAACCAACCGAGGAGCAGTAAGAGGCCTTGTTGCAAAATCATTCTGTGCCCACAACTTTTTCAGACGGGTACTGGTGGTAACTGACTCTGACTAACCAGGCCTTGAGCCACTGCTATGCTAAGACACTTAGAATACAATGAAAACACCTACTTACACTAGGGAACACTAAGCGTTGGGGCACCCCTGTGATTAACATGACCTCCGCTGTAAGGCCCTAGTACATAATAGGGCTGGGGGATTAAAACTGCCTCTAAGTCAGAGGTGCAGAAATATGCTACTTTAACTAGTAGTTGCGTTTGCAGAGTGGTGGAGAAAGGGTGCTGGGCGTCCAACCAACGCTCAGGAATTCCGCTGCGTAGGACTTACAGGAGGTTCCAGCAGGGATTCTTGGCCCCCAAACTCACTTAGGACAATTTGGACTAAATCCCCCATCCCATAGTCTGCCACGAAGCATGTTTGCAGCGTGGTAGAGAAAGGAGGCCATGGCCTCTGAAGACGTCATAACAATCCCACTGTGTGGGACGTACTGGAGGTAACAAGAGGGGAAGTTGGCCCCCAAGAACATCCCTGGGGGCCAACTTCCCAAACTATTATCTCCAGTCAGTCCCACTCAGCAGCATTGGTAAGTACTCGTACCAGGCCATTCCCACTTTGCCCACCACTCTACAAACGCGCTCCCTGGCATGCTCTTGGATAGGGATTGAAGTCCCCTTCATGGCTGGGCGTCCTTTAGGGGCCAACTAGCATACTTTTTACCTTCAGTAAGCACCACGCAGTGTGATTGGTGAGATTTAGAGAAAAGCTATGCCCCCTTTCTCCACCACTCTGCAAACACGCCCCCTGGCGCGTTGTAAGTTGGGGGATTAAGTCCCCTTGAATCATGAGGGTCCTTGGGATCCAATTAGCCCACTAGACCACCTCTCTGCAACGCAGGCCTGTGATGCTTACTGGAGGTACCTGGTGGGCTAGTTGGACCCTAGTGACCCTCAGGATGGAAGAGGAATTAATTCCCCAACTTAAAACCTGCCACATGGTGTGTTTGCACACATGTCACCTCAGGCCCCGCCCCCTCCATTCACCACTGAGCAAACGCGCCCCGTGGTGTGTTTTAAGTTGGGGGAATAACTCCCCTTCAACCCTGAGGGTCCCTGAGGTCCAACTAGCTCACGAGGTAACTTCAGTAAGCGCCACAGAGCTGTATTGTAAAAGGGTGTAAAAAGGGGCGTGGCCTGGTTTGCCACACTGCACTGCAGCCCTGTGGAGGTTACTGGAGGTACCTGGTGGGCTAGTTGGCCCCCAGGGATCTCCGGTATTAAAGGGGAATTAATTCCCTAATTTAAAACGCGCCACAGGGGGCAATTGCAGACTGTTGCTGGGAGGGGGCGGGACCTCTGGCACAATCCCGTCTTTTTTTTGTGTAGAAGGGGGGGGCTGTGTGGTCCCCCTTTTTTTCCTTTTTTTTGGGCCATGGGGACCCCATCCCCCAGGGCCTGACCCCTTTGAAAAAAATACATGTATGAAAGGAAAGTGGGACATGTGGGACCCCTCCCGTGGCTAATTATGGCCCCGGGGACCCCATCCCCTGGGGCATGGCCACATATATATTTATTTTTTATGGAGGGGGGTGCGTGGCCCCCTTCCTGAGGCCTCTATTAGCCCTTTAAACCACATCCCCGGGCCGGTCTTATTTATTTATTTATTTATTTTTTGGGAGAAGGAGCCACGTAGCCCCCCTCCTAGGCCACTTCTAGCACTGGGACCCCTTACCCCGGGGCAAGCCCTATCCGTTGGGGACCGTGGGGGGGCCCCAATACCTACACGGTCCTTCGGCTCCCCGCGTCCTGCAGGAGCTGGCATTGCTTTTCTGCATGGGGAGCTGCTGTCATGCAGCTCCCCTTGTGGAAACGCAATTCTAGTTTGCTTCATTGAAGCGAGAGCAGGTTTCCCTCCTCTTGCTTCAATGAAGCAAAGCAGTTTGCAATGGCAGGGCCGGAGCCGCACGGCTCCCACGCTGTCATTGCAAACAGCCGTGTCCCGGGGGTGGGCACCCCGGGACACTACAGGAGCCGGCCCAGGGCCATCAAGGCCTCCAGGAGGGGGGCCCTGAAGCCCACTCCCAACGTGTGCACAGCCCCAGGGAGTTGGTGGTACCCCGGGCTCGAGGTCCGTTACGGACACCCGCATTTACATAGTTACTGCCCAGGGGAGTTGGCGGTCCCCAGGGCGTGTGGGGGGGGGGCTCGAGCCCCCCACACAGGTTCTTTTGAAAAAAAATAAACCAGCCACGGGGATGGCGGTCCCCGGGGCTGGGGGGGAGGCCCATGTGCCCCGCAAATATTTAAGAAAAGCCCCGTGGGGTGGTGGTTCCCGGGGCTTGGGGGGCCTTGGACGCCCCAAAACATTTAGAAAAACGAGCCCCGGGGGTGTCAGTCCCCGTGGCTGCAGAGGGTCTGTGTGCCCCCTGCAAATATGCACGAAAAGCCCGGGGGGTTTGTTATACCATGCCCCCGGGACTTGGCCCACCTGGGGGCTCAACAATTACAAAGAGTGGCAGCCCGCGCTTAGTTTTTTTAATTTTCACTGCAGGATTCGCAGATCCTCTGCAACTTTTGCTGTTTAAAAAAAAATCCTTTTTTGTGGCCCTGGGGGTCCTTGTGAGACCACTTAAGCAGGCCTAGGGGGTCAGGGTGTTTCTACCCTGCCTCCTTTTCTTGTTTTTCGTGTTTGTTTTTGTGTTTTCTTGTGACTCGGTTCTACTGGGTCACAAGATGGTTGCCAACACTTCCTGGTTTGGAGTGTTGACAGCCAATCAGAATACATCTTGTGGTCGAGAGGGTCCGCGGATCCACCGCACCTCTAGAAACCTTTATTTTTGGATTTTCTCTGCAACTACTAAACTGATTTACACCATTTCACAAAAAAACTTCTTTTTCTGAACCAAGGGCTACCTTTTTGCCAAATTTGGTGTAATTCTGTTCATCAGTTCGAGCTATAGCCGTGTCTAAAGTTTCCTACGGAAAATAACACAGAGTAAACACGTTTTGGGACCCCTTCTTTTTTTCTCGGCCGGCGCTTGCAGAATCACCCCGAAACTTGCAAGATAGGAGCTGAACAGAGCGCCCCATGAGTTTAGAGTTTTGAAAATTCGTCATCCAGCAGCAAAGTTATTGGGAAAGCAAAAAACGTTTTTCCTATGGAAACTAGGTCCTAACTATAACTATTTACTGGTGACCGCCAGTAGATTATATATATATATATATATTTGTATCTCCAAAACACACCACTCTGGTTCAAGAGAAGTAAGAGGCCCTACGGGGGTCTGGTCAGAAGCCTTTAATGGGACACTTCAGGCATAATGCATTTTGGTGCTCCTGCGCATTCCTCAGATGCCTCTGCAAACATGGCACAATTCCACCCACACCTTAATCAACTTCCTGCTGTGCTCCCATTGGATAAGTAGGTCCACCCCATGATCACCTGACAACACGCACACTGTAGTTCGTAGCTGCATACTACAAGTCCCAGAAGTCACCAAAATGGAATGGGCTGTTTTTGGGGGGGAAATAATCAACTGGAATAGTCCTGATGTTAGGGGCTAAGTGTGCGATGTCCAGATGGGACCTTGTTGTGGGAAAAATTGTCCTCTGTCTTCCTTGGGTCCCCGCTGACGTTCCTAGCCCATCGTGAAGACAGCAGGCGGGATGGGATGCAATGATTCCCGCCTCCTCGTGAAGTCACGAGCTGTTCATGGCAGAAGCCCTGTCCCGCGTCAACATTTCAAGGCAGGCCGGAGTTACCAAATCCTTGGTTGTAGTCAAAAAGCATATATATATATATATATATATATATATATATATATATATATATATATATATATATATATATATGTATATATATATATGTATATATGTATATATATGTATATATGTACAGAATCACTCCAGCAAGTATATATATAAATAAATACCCCACTGGCTGTTGCTAGTAGGTAGTTATAGTCCGGACCAGGGTTTCCATAGTAAAAGCTTTTTTTGACTTGCCTATACCTTTGGCACCTTGTGACGAATTTTCACAAAACTTTCACACACAAAATGTATCCTGGTGATTCTTGCTGCACTTGGAAAGTTTCGGGGAAATCCATCAAGCAATGGCCGAGAAAAAGGGGAGAGGTTTAAAAAAAAAAGTGTTTCCCATGTTAATTCCCGTTGTACCTTTAAACACGATTACAGCCTGAACCGCCAGCAAAAATGTAGATTGGGTTACGCAGATCACGCTTGTAGTGTAAATCCATTCAGTAGTTTGTGAGAAATTAAAGGAAATCCAAATTTGTTTATGTACGATTGTGGCTAATTCGCAAATATTACCAAGCTTGTGCAGAGATCTGCAGAGTTCTGATTGGCTGCCAACACCTCAACAAGGAGTGTTTGCCAGCCAGCCATCTTTGGACTTTGCATCAACTGAGTCCCTCCAAAAAAACAGGAAAACCTATAAAATGGGGCAGGGTAGGAATTCCCTGACCCCTTAGCTCTGGTATTGGGGTCCCTAGAGGAATTCCTAAAAAAAAAAAAAGAAATTGCAGAAAAATCGAGATGAATTTGTGGCAATAAAATAAAACAAGTGCATGCTCCTGCGCTTTTTGTTATAATTGTAGCCCCTGGGTGGGCCAGGTCCCGGGGGCATGCAGGCTTTGATAAAAAAAATGGAGGGGGAGCACGGAGCCCCCTCGAAAGACTTAAAAATGCCTTGGTGACCACCACCACCCGGGGGATACATATTTAAAAAGATATGGGAGGGGTGGCGTGGGCAGAGTAAGTGATGAAACTATTGCTTCTGCTTGCATAGAGCTGCAATTCCAGCAGCTCCATGCTTGCAGCAGCAATGCTGCCTCCCGCAGGAGGTGGGGAGCCACTGGGACTTCGTAGGCCTTGAGGCTCCCTCTGCAGTCCTCATGTTGCACACAAGGGTGCCCTGGGTGAGCTCCAGGGCACCCAAAAGACATGGCCGGCAATCGGGGATGGAGTCCCCTGGGTGGAAATCGGCCCGGGAAGGGACGCTGGCATTCCCCCTCCCTCTTTGAAATTAAGGTGGCCCAAGAGTTGGACTGGGGTCAAAAGTAGGCCTGGGCACAAAAACAAAGTGGCCAAGATTTGCGGATTGCTCCTTTTCTCAAAACACTGCTTCATTGTTTTAAGATGAAGAGGAGGGGGGTTTCTCTAAAAGAGCCATTTTTTCCTAACTTCATGGAGATTGAAAAAAATGCAAATGTTGCCATGACTAATTTTGCACTGATTAGTTTTCAATGGTGACCCACACCTGAAAAATAAGTAAGGCCCCTTCTGCTTAGGCCCCCTGCTCAATCTGCATTCACTAATGGGCCAAGCCCAGCAAGAGGCTAGGAATGGCACCTTCACTCAGTTGGTAAAAGGGAGGTAAAGGAAGGCCATCTACCTCAGGAAAAGGCCGATTGGGCCCTCACTTGGCCGCTGGTTGCATCTGAACAGCACAGACAGAACCCAAATCAGCAACCACGCTTGCCAATAAAAGCAGCCCACAGCTGCAACTCAGATACTGGCCCATTGCCCGAGTGCCCACATTACCAATCCGACCCGGGGAGGACCTCCTCCTCCAATTTAGAGCAAGAAAAAGGAAAAGCAAATGGCAGGAAAATAAGCTGAAAAGGCAAAACAGAGGGCAGATAAACGACTAGAAAAGGCAAAACAGAGGGCAGGAAATTAGCAGGAAATGCTAATTAAAGACAGAAAAACTAGTAGGAAAGGCAAAACAGAGGGCATAAAAACAAGCACAAAACAGAGGTTAGAAAAACGAGCAGGAATGGCAAAACAGAGCTGAAGAGGGCAAAACAGAGAACACTAATACACTCACTTGGGAGTGAGTGTAGAAGTGAGTGTATGAGTGCTCAACTCACAAATTCACTCAGACTCATGCACCCACTCAGACTCATGCACCCACTCAGACTCATGCACCCACTCAGACTCATGCACCCACTCAGACTCATGCACCCACTCAGACTCATGCACCCACTCAGAGACTCGTGCACCCACTCAGACAATTGCAGACCCACCCACTCACTCACAGACCCACTTACTCACAGACACACTTCGAGGCTCATGCACACACTCACAGACCTAGTAAGAAACTCAGTCACTAACCCACAGACCCACTGAGATACTCAAGCACGCACTCACACACCCACATAAGAGACTCACACACCGACTTTCACACTCACTCACAGACTTACACACTCACTAAGACTCACACACTCACTAAGACTCACACACTCACAGACCCACTCAGACTCGCGCACCCACTTGCAGACCCACTCAGAGACTCACACGCTCTCTCACACACTCACTGAGACACTCATGCACTTACTTACACAGAGGTTAGAATTAGAAAATGTTTTTTTAAAACCTTGAAAATTCAGTTAAAAAACAAAGGGTTCAGGGATGTTATAGTTAGTAAATAGAGTTCTAAAATATTTAGATATTCAGTGAAAAAATCAAAGGTTACAGGAACATAATAGTTAGGAAATAGAATAAAAAACATGTATACATTCACTGAAAAAACCTAAGGCTACAGTGGAGTTACATTTGCACTCCGATTTAACTCCTACAAAACCAGTGAAATTCAGCAGTTATAGTTATCTGACCTAACAATAGCTTATGACCCTGCAATGCACTGCTTATGACCTTACATATTACACCACTCATGACATGGTCAGAGACCTCAATGATGACATCTCAAATAACATCACTTATTACATCATCCACAGAACCACTCGTATACCAACTCACACCCCCATACAACCGTATATATCCACTCCCACACAACCCCTCACAGATCCATGCCAGTACTCTAACAACCAATCACTTCTCCATAGAGCCACTCACACATCCACTCTCATACTGCCACTCACACACCCACTGACTCACCCACTAACTCACCCATACAGCCACTCATGCACCCACTCACACATCTAATCAAACAGACATACAGACACATACACACATACTCATGCACCATTGCAGCCACTCACACCCACTCAATAACCCATACAACTCACACAGCCACTCACTGACCCATACAGGTACTCACAAACCCACACACTCATCCATGCAGGTACTCACAAACCCACACACTCACCCATGCAGCTATTCACACCCCAATTCACTTACCCATACAGCCACCCACTCACCATTGCAATCACTCTCACACCCACAGAACAACTTACATACCCATTCACACAATCCATACAACCACTCACGTTTACAGCCACTAACTCAGACATTCACTCTCCAATACAGCCACGCACACCCACTCACCAATGCACACACAAACAGCTACTCACTCCCCCATGCAGTCACTCACACACCCACTCACACATATATGCAGCCACTCACTCACCCAATACAGCCACTCAGATACCCACTCACTTTCCAGTACAATGTCAGGGAAGACCATTCTTTCCTCAGGATCTGCACGAGACATTACAAGGTCCACCTAAACTTAGGGTGACAAAGCGGGGGAAGCGTGTAAGAACTGCTGAGAAGGAGATCTGAAAAGCAAAAAGTTAAGCACAAAGAAAAACAACATTCAATCTGTGGCTCAGTAGTTTCATACCGACATTGAACTCAGGTTAGTAATGGGTTACACTAATGACTGGAAAGCTTATCTCTGTAGTTCTATGCATGCAAACGAGGTCTTTGCATTGCAAACCCAACTCTTGGTAGCTCAATGCAATCAAATTAGTTCTTTGAACTTCAAACTCAAATAAGATGAACTCAGTCTACTCATGAGTTCTCTATGTACTGAACTGAGCTCTTAATATCAGATATAATTGGCCTAGCTCCGAGACTTCACATTCTTTCACAGACATCTCTAAAATAACACAATACTCCAAATAAGCAGAAGGCTCGATCTCTTGCATATACGTAGTGTTCATGAACTAATCGGTACAACACAAAAATCCATATATGATGGATCATAGGAACATAGCCAGGGACAGTTTTTAGGTCTACCCAATTTGGATGCGCCTTATCAGAAAAGAAAGTTTCTTTTCTTGAGTCCCCTCACTCACCCAGGGTTGCCCCTAGGTGACATGCTTCATCATTGGGGCCATCCCAAGCATCTACTGCTTGGGGCGTGCTACGACTTGCGAGGGATACGTATGAGCACTGATTTTGTGACTCTGTGTAGTGCAGTGTATGGGGTAGTGGTGATAGGGGCTAATTAAAAATACCTAACTAGTAAGCTAAAGTTGTATTCATGTTCCTAGTAGGTATGATAAAAAGGGGGTATATACAAGGAAAAATAACTTATGTGGTTATAATCCCTAATATTCCATCAACATGTTTCAAGGTGTCCCCTACACCTCTTCTTCAGGACAACATGAGGGCTAGCCCCATGTGTACCACTCCTGTGAACAAACCTACATTTTGGTGGAAAAAAATGTAGTATGCACACCTATTGTGTGTACATCTCACTTATACATAAGGTTAACGCTGTATCCGCAGTATCTGCATTGTGGAGGAAAAATAGAGATTGCATGTTAATACATAGTACCTGCCCTAAAGGGCAGGTCGTGGTCTTGGGCAATGGCTGATCAATGTAGTTGGTGCCTATAAAGTTTAAAAACAATGGTAAGTGTTCTGGTGCTCCTAAAACAAACAACAACAAACAGTGGTTAATTCTCCACCTGTGTCTCGTTTTGCTGTCTCTGTTCAAAGGATATTGTTGAATAAACATATTGTAAATACACTTGTTTCACTGGACACACTACATGGCACACATCACATGTATCATATAACATTACACCAGTTTGTGCAAAAACCTACTTTTTAAATAGCAGTAATATGCCCCATGATCCGCCTGGGTGGAGGAGCCTGTAGAACCCTGTTGGTGTAATAATAATAATCCCTAGATGGCCGTGGCTTCCCTTGAAAAACGAGTGTTTCAAAATGCGGGTAGAATTAAGTTAAAAACGCGTGGTTCCAATGCTGGCAAAATTTAGTTAAGATGCGGGTATTATACTCCGAACGCAGTTCCTGTTTGGGAACTGATCGGATCATGGGTTGACCGAGAGCCTTCTCGCTCACTCAAAACTACACATCTCTTGCATACAGCTGTATGCACAAAAAACACTGGCAACCACTGATTTGAGCACACCTCTTACAGTGCAGAGCACAGTCTGCTGGGTACAGGTGTTTAGAATCACCCTACACCCACCAGCTGGTATGCGATGGGAGACGACGGCAACCTCTACTCGGCAAGACAATGGCTGTGGCCCCAAAGAAGACCAGAAGCAGCCAAGCAGGACTGGAATGCGAACTAGTCTCGGGAGGACTCTGGAAGAATAGTGAGCACTGAATACAGGGCGTGGCTGAGTTTTATTGAGCTTGCAGTGCCCAAAATGGCTGGCATTGGGACATATTGGAAATCTAGTTAGGACAGACTACACGAGACTGAAGAGGAAAAAAATATTGTAAACAAAGTAAAGTATGCAAGCCTTTAAGGAACAATAATGCATGTGGTCACAATGCTATTACCTTTCTGCAATGTGCATCTAAGTAATATTAAGGAGCAGAAACTTCCCTACAAACCGTGCATAGCTCAGCAGCAGATGCCTGCAAGGGCTGCCTCGTGAGCTTTCTTACACAGAGTCTTGGCGCATGTGGGTAAAGGCTATTGGGGCAAAAACAGTCAAGCTGCTGGCACAGGGATGCATAAGGCAAGCCCTAGACAGTGCTCCTTTCTAGTTCTGACATACGGCCACTCGTTCACCCATACAAATGCTCACATACCCACTCATAAATCCATACAGCCACTCACACACCCATACAGCCACTCACACACCCATACAGCCACTCAGACATCCACTGAACGCTGATACAGTTACACAGCCACTCAGATGAGATATTTTAGAAATAGTATTGCTAATTAGCGCTTTTCACGCGTAGCGCCGCTGTAACTGATTGGCATAATTAGCGCGACCTTGCTCAGGCTGTTGTGCTCATTTTTCTTGTGTCTGAATCGCTGAGGCTGTTGTGCATTTATTTCATTTAACTGCTCACTCAACGCATTTGTGTATTTGCTGCCCCTGTCTGGCTTTCCCTTTGACCCTCCATTTTGTTGTTGGTATCCCCTGGCCCGCCCCTCATCCACACTACCGCCTCCCTGCTGCCCCTCCCACGCTCCGCCCCCTCCACTCTCCATTTATGTCAGATGTCCACACGTGCAGCGTCCGCGCCGAAGGTGCGCCAAAGGTAAGCCCGTCTACGCCCGTCCGCGCCTGGACCGCGCCCAGCGCCAGACCCCCTGGCCCTCGTCCCACCCACCCCACCCGCATTACATACGACGCCACCACCCTCTTAGCCCTAAACCCCGGCCGTCTCCCCAACTGCATCCAAGCCGCTCCTGGACACACCCATGGACCCTTCTCTTGCAACTCCTGCAAGTTCGACGGCACCAAGAACAACTCCTCATCCTCTAACACCAAACAGATATCTGACACCAACCACCTAAAATGCATCCTGCTCAACACCCGCTCGGTCCACAGACACGCCATCGACCTCTGGAACCTACTAGACACCATTTCTCCCGACGTCGCCTTCCTAACAGAAACATGGATGAACGCCTCATCAGCCCCAGACATCACCATTGCCATCCCGGAAGGATACAAGATCATCCGTAAGGACCGCACCGACCAAACAGGAGGAGGCATCGCTATCGTCCATAAGAACTCCATCCGCATCTCAACTAGCTCAGACGTCAACCTTGCCAGCGCCGAACACCTTCACTTCCAGATCCACACCGACCCCAAGACCACACTCAGAGGCACCCTCCTCTACCGACCTCCAGGACCCCGTGCACAATTCAGCGACGACATCACTGACTTTATCACCCCACACGCCCTCCCCTCCGAGGAATACATTCTATTGGGAGACCTCAACTTTCACCTGGAAAAGAGCAATGACAGCAACGCCACCACCCTTCTGGACAATCTCGCCAACCTCGGACTCAAACAACTTGTCACTACCCCCACCCACATCGCAGGTCACACACTCGACCCTATCTTCACCTCCAGCAAACATGTCTCCTTCAGTCACACCACAACTCTCCATTGGACGGACCACAGCTGCATTCACTTTATCTACAATAAGACCACAACTCACAACCATCCTCAACCTACTTTGCGAAGAAACTGGAACAAAATCCCCATCGACCAGATCTCCTCATCGCTTCTTCAAAACCCTCCTGCCCACTCCTCAAACCCCGACCAAGCAGCCATTAACCTCACCCAATGGCTATCCAACAGCGCCGACATCCTAGCACCGTTGAAAAAACGTCAAATCAAACTAGGCAGCAAAAACGCCTCCTGGTTCAACGATGATCTTAAGAAATCGAAGAAACTCTGTCGCTCCCTCGAGAAGGCCTGGAAAAAAGACCCAAACACCAGCACCAGGGACGCCTTCAAAAACGCCACCCGCATACAACACCAACTAATCCGATCTGCCAAGAAAGCCGCATTCAAAGACCGACTAGATAACGCCCACAACAGCAAGGAATTATTCAACATCGTCAAAGAATTTACCAACCCCTCAGCCAGCTCCAACGACATCACCCCCTCTCAAGCCCTCTGCGACTCCCTAGCTTCGTTCTTCCACAACAAAATCGCAGACATCCACAACAGCTTCGACAACCGACCCGGAGACCAACCCACCCAACATTCTGCAGGACCTTCACCCCCCTTGAACATCCTTAATGACTGGAACCCAATCTCCACTGAGGACACCATCCACCTGATGAACTCCATCCACTCACCCATGCCTCCACCACATCTTCAACAAAGCAGACTCCATCATAGCACCACACCTCCGAGACGTCATCAACTGCTCCCTCAACTCCGCCACCTTCCCGGAAAGCTGGAAACACGCAGAACTTAGCGCACTTATGAAAAAACCCACAGCTGACCCCACCGAACTCAAAAACTACCGCCCCATCTCGCTCCTTCCATTCCCAGCCAAAGTCATTAAGAAAGCTGTCAACAACCAGCTCGCCGCCTTCCTCGAAACCAACAAATCCCTCGACTCCTCACAGTATGGCTTCCGAGCCAAACACAGCACGGAGACCGTCCCTCATCGCAGCAACAGACGACATTCGAACTCTACTGGACAATGGAGACACAGTCGCCCTCATCCTCCTCGACCTCTCCGCAGCCTTCGACACAGTCTGCCATAGCACCCTTCTACAGTGCCTCAGAAACATCGGAATCCTAGGAAAAGCACTGGAATGGATCACCTCGTTCCTCACCGGAAGAACCCAGAGAGTCCGCCTCCCACCATTCAAGTCAGAGGCCACTGAAGTCATCTGCGGCGTACCACAAGGATCCTCACTCAGCCCCACCCTCTTCAACGTATACATGAGCCCCCTCGCGGCCATCGCACGCCAACACAACCTCAACATCTCCTACGCTGACTACACTCAACTGATCCTCTCACTCACCAAAGACCCTAACACCGCCAAAACCAACCTACATGAAAGAAGTAGCCGAGTGGATGAAGCACAGCCGTCTGAAACTGAACTCAGACAAAACAGAAGTCCTTATTTTAGGTACCTCCCCCTCCGCCTGGGATGACTCTTGGTGGCCAGAGGCCCTTGGAAAAGCACCCATCCCGACGGACCACACACGGAACCTGGGCGTCATCCTGGACTCCTCACTCTCTATGAACAGACAAGTCAACGCCGTTTCATCATCTTGCTTCAACATTCTTTGCATGCTCAAAAAAACATTTCGCTGGATCCCCACCGAAACCAGAAAAACGGTCACCCATGCACTGGTTACAAGCCGCCTGGACTACGGAAACACCCTATACGCCGGTACCACCGCAAAACTCCAGAAAATACTCCAACGCATCCAGAACGCATCAGCCAGATTCATACTAGACATCCCGCGTAAAGACCACATCTCTAGTCACCTGAAAAACCTCCACTGGCTCCCCGTCAATAAGAGGATTACTTTCCGCCTCCTAACCCACGCACACAAAGCACTTTACGAACTTGGACCCGAATGCCTCAACACACGACTCTCCTTCTACACCCCTTCCCGCCAGCTATGATCCTCCAACGAAGCCCTTGCTACCGTACCTCGCATCAACAAAACAACCATGGGAGGTAGATCCTTCTCCTACCTGGCAGCTAAAACCTGGAACTCACTCCCCACTCACCTTCGTCTCACTCAGAACCACCTAGCATTCAGAAAGCAACTTAAAACTTGGATATTCGACAAGTAATTCCCCACCCTTCTTCAAGCGCCTTGAGACCCTCTGGGTATGTAGCGCGCTATATAAATCTTTTGACTTTACAATGCACTGCTTATGTCAAGTCAAAAGTCAAGGTGTAAGTTATAGTGAGCTCACGTAACTATGACTGCTGAATTTTGCTGGTTTTGTGTGAAGGAAATCTGAACCTAACTAACATCCCTGTAACCTTTGGTTTTGTACATATATATGTTCACTGAAAAAAACCAAAGGTCACAGTGATATTCTAGTTCGGCTCAAATTTCAGCTTTAGGCTGGACGGGTATTATGTTGGACTTGCCCCTTTTTGCAGGGCTATCCCCAAACATTTTGCTTCTTCCTTCAATATTTTTTCCTGACCTGTTTTTTGGCTTTAGGACTTTGAGCACTTTGCTACTGCTGACGAGTGTCAAAGTGAAAGTGTTCCCTGTGTAAATTGGTATTACAATTGGTTCTCCCTGATTGACATATTTGATTTACTGGTAATTCCTTAGTAAAGTACACTGAGTGTGCCAGGGCCTGTAATTCAAATACTAATAGTGGGCCACACGAGTAGCCATGAAAGGTATCTCAGACCTCTCGTTGCAGTGTCTGTGCGCTGTTTGTGAATTGCCATGTCAATCTGGAAAGGGCACACACTTGCTAGGCTCTAACCTTCCATTTTCCTACATGTAAGACACCACTATGATAGGCCCAATGTACCCCCATGGGCAGGGTGCAGTGTATGCGAAAGGTAGGGAATGTACTGGTGTGTGTGACATGTCCTGAGAAATTAATACGGCCAATCTCGTTTTTCACTATTGAAAGGCTATCTTGCCCCATAGGATAACATGGGAAATGCTTTGTAACATCTTACAAGTATAACTTCCCATTGGGACAAGATGGAGAAATAAAGTTTAGGCTCCCTGAACTCAGAATTTAATAACACTTATGTTAGTAAAGATGGTTTTTAAGTTGTGTCTTTGAAAATGCCCATGAGGCACAGGGTCAAGGCTGATTTGCAAATGGCCATGTCTGAACTGGGGTGGTGTGGAGTGCAAAAAAACGATGGATTTAGGCCCAGATCTCTGTACTGGGGTGAATGTATGACATTGTTCTGCATTCTGTCCATCAACTGTTGTTTTTGCCCTTTTAAAAGTAGGCATTCTCTTGTTTAACCATTCTGTGTATCTCACCTGTTTGTGTATTGACTGTCTGGTTTTGGAGTGACAGAGACTGGGGATGTGCATTCACTGTAGACTGCCACTGGGAGGGTGAGGTGTGCCTGGTCCTTCCTGGATGACTTAGAGCTGAGTTGAATAGACCTTGGCTGAATTTATAGTAGTGGAAGGAGATTTCTTTGCACCTCAATAGGACCTGTCTCCCTTGCACAATGCTGTCTCCACCCTCTGTGGTCATACTGCACCAGTGTGGGCAGAACTGGTTTGGACTGGGTTCAGAGACCCTTGCACAAAGAAAACAAAGACATTTTGGGGTATTAGTATTAGACCTAAAACCCCAGAACTTTAGACTGCTTCTGGACTCAAGAGGAACTTCTGCCAAGGAGAAAAGCTGAAGATCTGTGAAGAGGAGTACTGCCCCTTTGCTGTGTTGGGTTGGCCTGCAGTTGCTTTTCCTGCGAAGGAGAAGGCAAAGACTGGAACTTTGCTTTGAACCTGCTTGAATCAAATCTCCAAGGGCCTGAAGTGTGCTGGCCTCCTGTTATGAAATCTGAGGGGCACAAAGACATCACCCCAGCTCCACTGCACCCTCTTGCTGAGAGTTCTGAGCTTCCAGGAGTTGTCTATTCCAGTATGGGGCCTCTGAACGTTGTTCATGCTTTTGGGAGCTAGAAGAAATCTAAAAGAAGGAAGAAAACCGGTTTCTGACGCCATCAGCGATGGCGACCTGCACTGAGGCCCAAGGCACCGCTTGTGAAGTGAACGCAGCACCACCCGGCCTGCACCGCTGCTCTAACGGCTTCAGTTATCGGCCATGCTAGACGCCAGCGCTTGAACCGATTCCGTCTTTGCCAGCGTCAGCATCCTGTTATCACACCACTGATAACCGCATAGGGGGACTTCACAAACTCACCGACTTTGCATCGTCACCGGAACCGATGCCCCACCGCCGACGCAACCGTCTTCCCCTATCCTGGACTCGACACGTCATCTCCTCATGGACACAATGCCTTGCCTCCCCCATGGCAGCCAGGGAGCCGGCCTCGACCTCAGTACAGATGCCTCACTTCCATGATGCCGTGCATAGTCATAGTGTTAGTGTAAAAGGTACTGTTTGTTTAGAAGTCCGTGTGACTCTGTGCCCGAAGCTGCGCTCCTCGCGGTCAGCGCCGTACTTTGGATTTATTGCTGTCAGGACGTGGCAATAGCACTAGGTGGAGCTATTTGTTTTCTGCAACCTTTATTTTTCAATAACTGTTGTAAAGTAATATCTTGTTACCTGTATGTTAGATTTGTATCGTTTTGGTCTTGTTGAGTTTAGTTAGACACTTTATTATTCAAAACTGGTGTAGTGTCCATTTCTGGTGTATTACTGTGTGTTTTCGGTACAAATACTTTACAAATTGCCTTTGAGATAAGCCTGTCTGCTAATGCCAATCTACCCAGGGGGTGAGCAGGGGTTATCCAAAGTGTGTGTCCCCCTTATCCTGACTAGAAGCAAGGGTCCCTATTTTGGCAAAGGTACTGACCTCTGCCAACTAGAGCCAGTCAGTCAGGGTGAGGAAGGTCTGGAACTCAGTGATAGTAACCTTATGATGAGTAGACTGTAAAAATATGTGCTTGTTAACGTACAGCTTTGATACCTGCGACCCAAAGAGAGGTTCCATAAAATATAATTTCACGCTCAGCTGCTTTTCTATTTTCCCTAGTGTACTGCACCTGGTTTTTTGTCGCTGGGCACCCCAACCCAAAGACAACGCCGACATGTCTGGCACCCCACATGCTCAGGAGAACTAGAGGTACACAGTTTGGGATACGCAAAGGAAAATGAAAGGATTTGCCATGTTTTGAAAAGCAAGATGCTAAAACAAACCGCCATGTTACGTCCAGTGTTTTCTACCAGGCAGTCAGGGCTAGAGGTCTATCTTACACCAACGGATTCCTATGGTATTACATGATTATAAAATACATCGTTCTTATACTTCTCTTATAGTCCTGGGTTGTTGTCAAATGGTCAGTCTACTGCAAACCCTGATTCTAAGACAATTTAGCGCTACACAGGGCAATACGTTATTGGTTAGTGCTCTGCACTTTATTTCTCCAGTTGAGAAATGCAACAAAATATCAAGCACATGAAAACCTCTTCAAATTTGTCATTATATCCTCATAGCCCTGAATGTTTCAAAGGAACAAAATATAGTTTATATTATTGCACAAAGAAACCAGGATGGAGCTTGTGTTTAAACGATGTAACGCAAATGTTTTTTCAAAGTAATTCTCTGTCACAGAAGTGCCTAACCACTTTGAAAGTGAAAGGGCTAAGCAACAATGACTGGTTCATTGGTTTTAGTAGTCCTGTGGTTTGATTTTTACTTATATTCTTATATTATCATGGAGAGTGCTTTATTTCACTCCAGTGTTTCCAGCGATGAAAAACAATCTATTGGCATCTGTTAGGAAGTGCTGGGAAGTGAGTCATTTGAACAAATGTATAGTTTGACATATTCCTCAACATTCCTGCCATGGTTGCTGTCCTGTTGCTATGCGTCCTAGCTGTACTACACATGACAATATTCTTCCAAGAATATTCAAGAGCTTGAGCTAAGTCATTAAAGCTCAGCCATCTGCTATAGAATACTGTATTCAGTGGGTACATCGTGTGTGCCAGTTTGAAGCATCTTTGAAAGGTTGGATAAATAATATATTTTTCCCAAAATGTAAGTGCAATGGATCTGTCAAGGTTAGATGTATGTTTGTGTCATTATGCCTTATTATAATTCCTTTTCAGCATGAATACGAGAAGTTATTCTTCAGAACCGCATGTTTAGTACAATTTACATGTTGCTGCCACATCATTATTATGTTGTATTGTTTGATAGGTGACAAAAACACTTACATATTTAAAAACTAAAAGAACAATTTGAATCCAATGTACGTTTGGTAAAATGAAAATTTGAATAATCAGTAAATTCAATTGATTAATATTTTACTGTATTGACATATAGTGTTGCCTAAAGCTACTAGCTAAAAGTTTTAAACTAGTGTTAAATGGTAAACAGGAGCAGAATTGTGTGTGACGAATGCCACACTTTATTCAAGCTGTTTTTCCACGATAGAAGACGAGCCTGTCTTCCCTGTCATCCTCCCTCTGGAGCCACAAATTACCTGTGCTGAACTGCTCTCTTATTTTTTATTTTTAAGTGATATTCTTCTTCTCCAGGTCTGCTGCTCAGTGTTGCAGCATCCAACGATAATTCTGTGATGTGATTCATAAACTTTTTAGTGCATCTTCGGTGTGCAAAAATGTTTCTCGAAGGTTTACCTCTACGGATCCCGATTTCACCCATAGATAGAGCTTTTTACCATAGAAATTCCGTGAGCATGGCGGATTTTCCCAATTCTTGGTTTACGGGTGGGGGAGTTGAAACTTTATGGCATTCACATTCATTCTATACGTTTTGTTTTCACCCAATTTTAGGAAAGAGATTCCTAAAAGGTTGTAGATGGGGTCGGCTTTAGCCCTGCTGGCGCTCAGTGTGACAATTTTTTTTGCATCCATCCCACCCCCATGACTTCCTGCTCCACTGATTACCTCACTACCGCCCTCCACCAGTGCCCCTAATCTCTCCGTAAAGGTATTTCGACCCTAACTAACTCGTGTCAGGAATATGTTTTTCCCGAGAGGACAAAACTTTAACGTGCTATAAACACTCTCTTCGTATTGTCCAAACTGTGGTCAAGTGCAGTAATAAGCATGGACATCCCCAATTTGATGAAAAGATGACAATGTAACCAGTGGAAAAGGCTACACATTTACAAGTGGGCTGACATTTTACACCTGTAACTCGATCATTTGCAGTGCGTTGCTGCGTGGGGTTATTGAAGGCAATGAATTTATGTAACCTATGTAAACATTTGAGATATTTGGGAAGCGAATGGAAAATAGAATTCTTCGTGGAGCTCTCGTAGCACTCAGTGGGGAGTTAGTTTAGCTGCGAATGTAAAAGGGAGGAGTGTGCTAGCCGGTGTTAGAGGCAAAAAAGAGATTGGCCCGATACATACCCGTTTCTTTAGTTTTGCAAAATAATCTAGTCCCCTTTTTTTTCTTTATTCTTTTGCTGCTACAAATGAATTCAGGGGAAATATTTTAGACTAAATATATAGCCTACAAACAGTGTTTTCAAAACAACAGAATTTTTTAATGCTGTGTTGAACAGCTGAACAGGGTTACAAGATTACTGAATTTTAAAGGTCTTTGTCCAAAATATTGTTTCTTAACAGTTATCGAAAGACTCTGTTAAGACATGAACAGGAGGCCCATGATGGCGTCAAAGTGTGAAGCTGCAAAAACGACTGAACGTGTTCTGGTACTAATTGGAAGCGAACCGTACAACCAAAAAACTGAAATTCTTCACAGTTACAAACTATCGAAACAATGATATGTTGTGCTGAAGTTCGCTGTTTTTTGATCCATTCATATTGGCCGTAATTTCTGCTTATGAACTAAATATATCTTGATTTTGTGTTTATTTTACCCTGTGGCTCCTCGCGGCCCTGCATTAGAACGCTCTACGCAATCAACTACCAAAACAAACAAGGTAAATAGCAGGGGAAGAATGAGACACACGTATCAACATAACCCCTAAACCGCTAAGGCTTTTTCACCCCCAGTGCTAAGCTCTTTTTTTAAAATGTTTGTTGATGTTTCCTGCCGAACGTTTATAACTTTTTTTCCCTAGTAATCCATGCCAAATTTGCATCCTTTTTTCAACATCCTTGGGATATTAACAAGCTTTGTAGATTTCCCTAGTGAGAACTAAGACAAAATAAAATATAGTTCTACATATTTTTTTTTAGTTGGGGGAAAAAAGTGCAGTGCAAGAATTTTTTCTCTAAAAATGGCATTAATAAAAGGTTTGCAGGTCAAAGATCATTAACTTCCCAGCTATCAGGAACAAGCAGAGTTGTTAAAAAAATTATTTTTTTTCCACATTTTTTGTAAAGTGGTACTTCATTTACCCATTTTTGTGGTTTCAATCTACTTGCACTGACAAAGACTATAACGTAACTTGGAGCCAACATTTTTGGCATGAAAAATTACCCATTTTGGCAATGTGGATAGCAGTGGAATTTAGACCACGCACAGCTGCAGCTAGACAAATTTACCAACCTAAGACGTTTTGTAAAACTAGACACCCAAAGGAGTTCAGGGAGGAATCACTTGAATGGATAAAACTACCTTTTATTCCTCATAAAATATATGGTACATCTTTTATTGAGAACTAATACATTTTCCAAATTAGATTAAACAGTTTGAAAGGCTGCACAGCTTGTCAAAAAAGGCCATGGAAGGTATGTGTCCATGCACAGTCATTTAATGTCACATATTGTTATATTTACTGCTCCATTTCACTCACTTTCCCAGAACCTACATTTTGCGTGGTACAAAGTGAAGCAAATTGGAAAACATATGCCAAGCTGAGATGGCCACTGATGACAGTTGTGCAGACTTTCCACCCTCTTTCCTTGCAGAGTTCAAACAATATGGCTATATTTTTTCCTCTGATGCAGGAATGTGGTCGGCAGAGTGCTGATACAACAGCCAATGAAATAGAGGCTACTATGTTTACTACAGTAAGACTTTTAATGAGCTCTAACTCAAAGTCATGAAGGACATTGGTCTTCATTGTGGCTGTCTGACGGTAGACTACATTTGCATTGTATGTTGCCAACTCCATCAGCTGGATAGTCAACTTCTTATACAATATGTGCGTTTTACTATTCATTACATGCCTGGAGTACTTGGTCAATGCTAGAGACTTTGGCCCTGCCATTCGGGCTGCAGCCGGTGGCCCTGTACTTTCTTGCAGCGGTCACTGAGGCCGCGGGGAGTTGCCGCCTGGAACTCATGTTGGCTTCCGCATCATCCTTCCCCCTCCCGTGCTACTGCATTCTCGGAGACTGCTATCTTCTGGTGCTAGTGCACCACCTTGGCAACCTCTGAAGATCCTGCTAAAGCCTATCAGCCGTGCATGCTACTTTTCTGCCTGCCGCTAGTGCCCCACTGTTCAGCCACTGCTAGTCTACGGTACCTTGGCCTCCCTGTCTGACTGGATCCTAGAGCTTAGAGGTGTGTGTGGCAAATTGCTTCTACGTCTACACTATTTGTGCCACAGCCAGTGAAAGTACACTCCCACGCGCCCTGCATCAAACTCTAGGGAATCCGTTGCTGCACAGTTTTAACACGACCTGCTGCAATCAATTTCAAGGACAGCTAGTGGGGGTGAGATCGCCCTAGCTCGGCGTGCCCAGTGCGTGCTCCTGCTGTGTCCATGTGATCACTGGCACAATTCCAGCCAGCCCTACTTTCAGGCTTAATGTACAGTCCGGACCACACTTACACCACTGCCTTACACAGTGGATTGAGACAAATGCACTATTCCCCCCACTAATCTTATCCTCTCGTCCACCTGTTTTCCAGTTGTGGTATATGCTGACAAAGATGTTTTTGTAGTGGCGTATCAACCTCCGTTTTCATCCACTTGACTGGGCCTACATGTGCTACACACTACCTCTGTCGTGCAAGCGGGCCCAAGACACTGTTCTATTCCTCTTGGTCACTTGAAGCTGCCTTACTGTCACGCAACATCAACACTTCTGCCTTCTCACTCTACCGCCACGCCACATTTACAGTCATCAACGCCCTGCACATGGAACCACATCTGGGCTCTGCGGGTAGGCTGCTTTTGCTGCTGTGTATCGCTACTGCATTTGACATAAGCAAGCAGGCTCACCCTCATCACTCCTGGACACGCAAGGGGTACTGAGCTGACCGGCCGGCACATGGGTCACCTGCGGTCCAGAGATACGGGTGCACCCTCAGGCTAATCTGTCATTTTCTGCACAATGTCCGATGCCACAGACCCACCTACTCACCCCAGCGGAGCCACACTGTCCGTGTATAAGTTAGTTATAGTGTGGGCGGCTATTGAAAACTACAGAGTCCCAGTTGCAGCAGGTTTCACTCTTTTTCGTGCTGAACACCAAAACTTGCCAAAGTGGGTGCATGTGATGGAACAGTCACTGGCTACTTTGCAACCCAGGCACAAGCTACAGAAGCCCACCTCAATCAGCTCCCAAATAGAATTAATATCCGCGAGGATAGAGCATATGACGCAGAATGCTGCTCCTTACACAACAACATGAGTTGTGGGCCTTACAGAAATGCAGAGGGTCAAGACCCATTTGCTATATCGAACAATGGATCAGTGGATTTATCACTCAGTCTGCCCTCTCACAGTACTTTTCCATAGAGAAAACGTATCATGTACCCTATCGTAACCTACCAATGGTAGTCAAACCAAGACCACTGATCTTCAAAGTACTGCTCTATCTGTATCATGACATCCTCTTTCGAGAAGCTCAGTAGATGACCGTTCTTATTGTAGACAATCTCCATGTCATGTTCTTTCCGGACTACAGTCTGAAGTGCCAAAGGGGGTCATTGCTCTCTGGTAAATGCCACCTGCTTGAGTCGGATGTAAAATATTCCCTCCTATTCTCTGCGAAGCTTAGGGTCCTGGTAGACTGGAAGTCTCATTTCTTTACCTACTCCAAGGAAGCATGGGACTGAATTGATGCAAAAGGCCCTGCATTGCAGCACCTTTCTCAGACCGGAGAAGGGGCACAGGTCTCCCACGCAAGGACTGTCGTAGGCAGAGGCACGGAGAGTGACCTCCAAATGTTAACTCCATTCCTGACCTGGAGCAGATGATCCAGGAACAGCGTCATGCATTGCATATGGCCTTAGTTTCCGGGAGCACACATCCCACTTGGACGTCGACCGGGAATAGGTGGGGTCCTCTGGTGAAGACAGCTTATCTACCACCTGGCCTTCCAAATTGGACGCAGTACTGTCAGAAGTCACTCCACAAACCGCTGATGTACTCATTTGAAACTGCAGCTCCTAAAATGTTATTCCCTCGCAACAGCTGGCCCTGCAATGCCCTACAGATCCCCTGAAGGGTTGCTTTGGCGGAGATCTTTTATTGGTACTGCTGTATGATTGAGGGTGTGAGATAAAGGGTTCTGGAAGAAGGATGAGTAAGTGAGTGAATGATCTAACTAGCTAAGGGATACAGGATGAATTAGGTTTAATATATAGGTTCCCTTGCCAGGTTAAAAAAACCTGTAGGTTGTGTGTTACTAATGGGGGGTAATGGGCCTCAGTAACTTTCGGTGAACATGTTTTGCGCCGTCTGAGTGGTGAGAACGATCCCTTGCGTTTCTTACAGTGATGCTCCTGAAGAAGGGACACTCCAGTGCCGAAATGCATTGGGCTTAGTTCATCTTCAAGAATGTATTATTTTATGTTTCATTATGTCAAACAAATTAAGTAAATAATCATTGTTGCCAATATTTGTTGTCCTATAAAGAGAACATTGAAAAACTTAAAAATTCTTCTACATGAACATCATTTTAAATGTTTTTGACATTGTTGAAACTATTGTACATTGCATATAGTTGTGTATGCTCGAGTCTAGCTGGCAGGTTGTCAGGCTAGCCCTCCTTTTTTCTGTATTTACGCGGTGTGAACAGATGTTGAGGGGATTGAGACACACCATGGAAGTGGAACAAGAGACTCAGAGAATAGACTCCCATCCAGTCTTTAGCCCTTCCCGCTGGGCGAGCGGGGGTGCGGATTACTCCTATAAGATATGGGATGGGGGGGATGTGAAGAGCATACAAAAAGTTATAGTTTAAATTTAAAAAAAAATTATCTATAACTTGTTACAATTTCCTGATCGTACTCGAAAGGTTCAGAACTTTTCACATACATTTGAAGTATTTAAACACATTTTATTTATTCCCACTTTTGAAAAAAAAAAGTCCTAAATATTTAGGACGCTGTTGGAAGCAACACTTCCTGGTTGGCGTAAGGGATGCCCCCCAGTGAAGCAGGAGTACCGCTCCCATCAAGGGTGGGTGATTGCACTTGCTGTATAACCTATGCCCACCTTTGGGTAGCTTGGCACTGAGCAGTCAGGCTTATCTCAGACGCAATGTGCAAAGCAAAGGCACAGCAGTCACTTGCAAGAAATACACTGGGCGTCACAAAAGATACTTCACACAGGATGTTTGTAAATAACGCTTGTAATCAACACACATATTCAACACAAATATCCAATCATTATGGCATAAACATCAGGTGCTTTTGGGCATAAAACACATTTGAAAAAATTGCTAGGATTACTAGGTCCACTCGTATTGTTATGATATCAATAGTATACACACTGTGGACAATTTCTAATCTAACCCCCTTCCCCCTCCCCAGAGAGAGAGCACCCTTGTGTGGTGCAACATGCTGTCCACCCTAAACCCACCCTAGAATTTCTGATCATACAATCCCACACAGTTATAGGGTACACCCCGGCTCACAATGATATATAAAAAAAATATACATACAAGAAATAGAACACTTTTTAGCAGCACCGTGGGCCGGACTCACATGGGTAAACCCAGTGTCAAATGTATTGGTGCTTTTGGCATGAAATCAACGTATAAAGCAGCACTGCCTTTCCGAGTCATGAAACACAGGCGGTCTGCCCACTATCACTCCCAATGTCACTCTGCACCACTTCACGGTGCGACAGGTATCAGCCCAGTATGAACGTAACACTCACACACATATGCAGTAAGCACCCTAATGGGGGGGCTACTGGTACCCAGCAGATCAATGGATAACACCCTGCAGAATCTGTGGCCCCAGTCTCCCTCCACCCTTTAGGCCACCTCCCGATTGTTCTATACCTCCGGGTGAAAGGTAACTAGCCCCTCCCCCCGAAAACTAGGCTGCACGTAGCAAAAGTCACACTTAGTCTGGGTCCTCAGGAAGCAGGTGGGGATATGTAGCAAATTTTAATTAGGAGGTAGACTTAACAAGTGGAGTTCAGCAGCTACTTCATAATTTCACCCACAGGTCTCCAAACACAAAAGAGTCACGCAGTCCTGCTTCCGACTGTTTAGAAATTGTTCCTTCAACCCAGTCAATCTCTCTCGCTACTACTTGGCGCCAAGGTGTTTTTTGGAAAGGCCATGTGTGGAGAGTACAGTTGGTCCACCGTGATGAGGGTCAAAGGGGAACTACAGATGAATGGGGAGTAACACAGGGGAGCCTCTCGATCGGAGTAGGCACCCTAACCGGTACATGTTGATCAGAGTTGTGCCTAGGCAATCCGGGCACAGCATTTGGTGTGCATTGGTATGGGTCGTACCAGACACTTCACGTCTCAAACATGAAGAGTTGCAAATTCACCCACCCATTCAGCCATGTGGGGTCCTGCAACTAGTGAATCCTCTCACAACCAACCAAAAAGACATATGAGTGTCAGAGTCCCTGCGGTACAGGAATCACATGCCTTAGATGCAGGCAAGATTACTGGGACTGCGCACTAGAAAATCCGGTCTCCAGACACATTTCTTAATTAAATGCTCACACCTCTCTGCCCGTTGCGATTTAGTAGCCGATCGGGGTACTTGAGAGGGCATCGTTCTCCTTATGTCACAGGTAGATGGTGTAGGACCCTCATAGGAGATCATTGATGTTCCTGAGATCTATGGGAGAACAGTAGGGGCCGCCAATTGTCCCTTGAAGAGCACACTTCAGGAAGCACACTCTAGCAGGTCTTCGGCCCAGGCCAGCCCCTATGGCCCCTTTAATGGCAGTAATCAGCCATGTGCACAAACGAGTCCTCTGACAACGTGCACCACATAGTCTGGGTTCCTTTAAGCTATCTCACCCTTCGCTGAAGGTTGGCACATGTAGTTATACTGTTGTGTGTCTTTGAAGTTAGGAGTGGTTTAAGGAGTTTCCCTCTGCACCACAGATGTCTCCCCTCAATTGTAGTCCTGTCTGCCATGGGCCGTGGAATGTAGATCTTAATCTTTAGTCGGCCCCCAGAGGTCAAATGTCAAAACCTCTTCTTCCAACTATCCCTTTCGGCCTTCAAATGGCAGAGGTCTGTCGTTCTAGTGGTATGCCAATAGTTTATGTCAGTCGCTTGGTAATGCACATATGTGCTCCCTCGACCCCTGGTGTCCACCAAAACCAGGTGCCATGGCACACCAGGCTCTTTGCGCATAAACATTTCAATATTCTATAAGCAGCATTTCAATGCGAGTTGTGCCAAAACCTTCTATACCGCTGAAAAGGGTTTGGCATGACGAATCCACTAATAGAAACATCATGAAGCTGCTCCACTGCAATCCAATTTTGTAGGCCAGAGTGAGTTCAATCTCTTCCCCATGTTAACCAATGGAAAGAGCAAGCCTCATAGGTAGTGAAAATATACACGTATTCCTCAGTATCTGGGCGCATGTGCGTTAGTGCAGACACAGACCTGCAATGGCAGGTCGCAAACATAGTCCTCAGCACCAGGGGTTCAAGTGCACCCACTGAGTCTGCAACAGCAGACTGGACACAGGTTTACTAATATGGGTGTCCATGTGCAAGCTCATTACTGCAATGGCAGGCTGCACATACAATCACAGGCACCATAGGTGCAGGTGCGCGCACACAGACGCCTGCAGTGGCATGCTGCTCATGAGTTTAACCACTATCGGTGCCAGTGTACACACACTCGTCTGCAATGATAAGCCTGGCTCATGGGCTTACCCAGGCTCTAGAGCCTTAGGTGCGAGTGCATGCAAACCACCATGCCCGGGCCTGCCATGGGTGCAAGCGCACTGATACAGACCTGCAACGGGAAGCCCTATTCTGGTGTTAGAATGCCAGGGTTGCAGGTATGCACTCAACAGCCTACGATGGCAGGTCATGCACCTATCCAAAATGCCATAGGTTCCATGGTGTATCCTCAAGCCTGTGACAGTAGGCTGGGCACATATTTGAAACATCATAAGGGCTGGTGCGCACACCCAGGCCTGTAATGGCAGGCTGGGCACCCCACGGGTGCAAGTGTGTACTCCCAGGTCTGCATTGGCAGACCGGTCACTGTTTCAGAACACTGTGTCAGTGCCTACTACATGTAGGAAGGCGCATGCACTTCCACACTGTCTTCACAGTGAGGTCGTGCCCTGAGGCCACAAAAGAGAATCTGCGACACCCCAGGTGTATTCTATTGGACGAGGCAAACTCCAAGACAGGGGAAGTCTCACATCAGGGGTTCCTCACTACCTCCATATGTACCCGCCCAGTCTTCAGCCTACCCCCCCCCAACCCCCCCCACCGCCCCTGCCCCCCTACCCCCCACCCCTCCGTGGCGGCGGTTGGCTGAAGTGTAATGAATGCCAAGCTAGTCAGGGGCCCAATGGCGCCATACTGGCCTGCAATGGAAGGCCCGATACATGGTTGACAGGCTATCTGGTGGGTGGCACACTCAGACTCAGTGCTACATCCCACTGTTAGCCAGTGCCACACCCACCCGGTATCTGTGGTGTACCTGTTTGAGGGGAGAACAGAGGTACGATACCCAAACCCATTTTGTACACATCCCCTGCCTAAAGCGGGCACGCACACCTATCCTCTGCAGTGCAAGGGGAAAGTGCCCAAATTTCTAAGTCCATTCGGAGAGTTGGCAAAGACTAGGAGGAAAGAGTGAAGGGCAATGTTCAACAGACTTTGTACCTTGTTTCTGTTGTTTTAAGTTATGTTACCTATAGAACTTGGTAGTTAACAGTTCAAACTTTTTTTACCTCTCCAGTCATTCTTGTTTCATGAGTAAAGATGTGTTGTCACATTTTAACAATTTATTCAGTACATTTCACTCCACTTAAAAAAATGTTGAAGACAAAAGTGCTGAAAGCAAATAGGGGTAAGTTATTTGTGCTTAATTTTCAGCCTGACATTCATGTTAGAACTCAAACTGTTTGCGTAAATGTTGGCTGAAATTCTGGCCACTAACAATAACAGGTATTGGCAAAGTTAATAGGTGGTGCCTGTGTGAAAGCTATTGACTTTACCAGTGTTTTTTTTAGCTATGATGTACATCAGAATGTCTGTTGTTAAATATGGCTAAAAGTTAGTGACATGGCGTAGAGTGGAGTGGCATACAGGAGAGTGTTGTAGAGTAGAGCGGCATAGGTAGGACAGGAGTAGTGTAGAGTAGTGTGGCATAGATTGGGGTAGTGTAGAGCAAACTAATGTGGAGTGGTGTAGATTGGCATTGTATGGAATGGAGTAGCATAGAGTATAGTGGCATTTAGTTGGGTGCTAAAGAATGAGTCAAAGTGGAGTGGCTAAGTGTGGCATAGATTAGAGTGGCTTAGAATGCTGTAGAGTGGGATTGTGTGGAGTGGCAGTGAGTGGAGTTGAGTAGAGTGGCACTTTGTGGAGTGGCGTAGAGTGGAATGGAATGGAATGGAGTGGAGTGGTGATGTATAGAGTAAAGTGGCATTGAGTAGAGTGGGATGGGGTGGTGTAGACTGCAGTGGGGTGGAGTAGCTCAGAGTAGTACAGGTGAGGGTGTAACTAACAAACGCTGCAATAGAGATGGCAGATAGGGCGAAGGCAACATAAATAAGAAGCCGTATGCCGGAGTTAAAAGTACGAAAGCACATTATACATCCAGGAATAATACTGAACCACGTACAACATTAAAAAATATAGCAGTCCAAAAAGGCGAGGAAGAACAAAAACGAGGAAGATCACATGTACTTAATTCATGCGTTGGAGAGGGGCTTACACAAGAAAGGAAGGTAAGCATGTGGGAGCTAAGCAATCGAACAATTGCAAATTAAAGTGACAACAAAAAATACTCATGGTTTGTTGTGGGCGGGTTGTAAGCCCACGGAATTATAAACAATGTCTCTCAGCACAGCTCATGAATGTGTAAGTGAGGCCTAAAAACTAAAAAGTACAGTTTTCAAGCGGGTTTTCACTGGAGTAGCTGCAGTATTTTTGTTAGAATACAACAAAAATATTCCCTTTAAACATGATTTCATATTAACTTGAGGCTCGGTTTTCTTTCCATGTAGGACTGCTCATGCAAGAGCGAAAGGTGATGCTGCGGACCAAGCTGCACAGGCTGCCCGCCAGGAGTCTGAAATTGCACGAGCAGTTGCCAGAGATCTTTCACCCACGTTTCATCAGCCTGGTAATGTTTAAGTCCTATATGTTTACGTGTATCTACCACTCTATGATAAAACAAAGTATAATAACTGAAAATCCCTGTTACCCAATTACATTTTGTTTGGGTTTTCTGGTTTTATTTCAGTAGCTGTAATACAGAAACATCACACATTATTGCTGCACTGCTTCTCCAACCAGTAGCTCGTGAGCAGCTGGTAGCTCTCCAGCTACCTGTTAGTAGCTCTCTTGTGTGCAGGCCAGCCTCCTAAATCAGAAGCTTTAACTTGGCTGACTTAATATATGTGTGCCAAAGTTGAAAAGTGTGTATTTTTCAGAATTTATACGCTGATCATTGGAAAAAATGGTGGAATTTCCAGAATATATTTAAAGCTGATATTTGAGTAATACACCATGGGGCATTGGGGAAACTAATTATTCCTAGTGTTAGAGGTATGGCTGACTTGTATTATCCTTGTGAAGGCATACCATATTGTGAAAGCTTTTTTTTTTTTACATTATTGTTGGCAAATTTAATTGATGAATTGAGGTGATTACTCATGTTAATAGGGAAGCCACTCATTTAATTGTGTCTGCTATTACCAATATTAATGGCTGGGGGTGATTTTACTGGAATAAAAGTAGCTCTTGTCGCAGAAAAGGTTGGAGACTCCAAATAGTTCGGCTAATGAGGGCAACATCGGCAGCTCACACAAAACATCTAACTGCGAAAATCAACAGAGTAATTTTCTCAATAAAACGATTGAGCCAATGCCTGACCAGCCCCACAGCCGAACCCATGCTAAAGGTCCTCAGGGCAAAATTAATTCCACACATCAACTACGGACACCTGGCATTTCCAGAAGCTCTAGACAAACTCATAGCTGCTGCGCATGTCAAAGCACCCAGGAATGCTAGAAATACGAGATTACGGCTGGAACTAGAGCTTGCCAGACCGGAACTGGCCCTCCAGGGAGACTTAATAAAGTTCTACATCAGAGTCCTTAAAGCATCCCATAACACCCTAAAACATCATTTGGTAACAATCTTCAAAGAGGACTCCCCCTGGCACACCAAGCTGGACAAAGCGATAGAGGAAGACTATTTCGATCAATGTTTAGTGTCTCTCACAGAAATTCTGCATAAGGCATGGTTAAACACCGTGAGACGGCAGGTTCGCTCCATTTCTTATGAAAAGGATCTAACTGCACTGCGAATTAATAACCATACGAAGGCATTGGACGAATCTTACATCCTGGGGAAAGTCCAACCATACCTAACGGAAGCACTAGGGGCCCAGGCCTGCAAGAAAATTCTGTTCATGAGACTAACTGTCCTTAGAATCTGGGATTTTAATCCAGCATGGGCACGATCAGATGAAGCAATTTCATGTCGCCTATGTAACTACCAGCGGGAATTTTGGCTCCATTTATTGTGTTGTTGTCCGAAACTCATCAATGAACGACAGAGGCTTCTTTGTCCCATCCTAAGAGCCCAAGGTATCAGAACATGCAAGGATGCTTCAGGTTGGTGCTTCTCGTAAACAAAAACACACCATCTTGCAAGAGTGGGAACATTTATTTTTCAAATTGGCCAAGCTCTAAGTGCTACAGAACATAAAAAAGGTTTGTCCTCAAGCTCTTAAAATCAGAGTTGATAAACGCGTCAACTAATGGCTTCCCTCAAACACCAAGGAGCAAAGAAGAGCCTACTTACCACTTCAAGTGCTCTGCCTGGAACCCAGCAGCATCAAAATTAAGCACTGGGATAGAAAGCTGGAAGGTCCTTGCAACACAAGATTGACTGTTGGAATGTTTTTTTTTGTTTTGTTTTTTTGCTTTTCACAGTAGGCACCGGGAAGGAGGGAGGAAAGGGTGGGTGGGGTTTTAATTTTATTTTTTAATTTTTTTTACTGTAATGATTTTAATTAATCAAACGGTTTAATAAATAAATCAGACTCCAAATATAAAGCTTCAGAAGAGCATTCGGAGCCGAGTATAAAGAATGATTTGTAAATTGTGTTCATTTGGAAGTGCAAGGTTGAATCTTTTTTTGTTTGTATTGCTGGGGTGTTTAAAGAAAAGGGAGCCGGCAGTACGGAAGTGGCAAAACACATTGCTGGTTCCTTCTGTCACCAATTCTTACCCTTCCTCCTGAGTCCTTCTTGTGCATGCTGTAGGACCTGCTGTTGTAATCATCCCATGTTTATTTCCATGGAATTCAAAAAGCTTTGCTACGTGGTTCATCTTCTTTTGTCCTTCTTCAGTATTTTCCTCCTTCTCTGCCTTTCTCTACTCTTTCTACTTCCCTAACCTTTTACTGCTGTTCTAGGATCGCCTGCTATCCCCTAGTTTTCAGTCCCTCCTTCGCATCATCATGCTCTCTCTGCAGTCAACTCTCCAGCAGATGTTATGCTATTGTTGTCTAGCATGTATCTAGTGTGCAAGTACCACTAGTCGGGCATCATAGCACTTTAACTGTCCATAGCGAGTATATGTTGGCCTGATAGTTTAGGTGGAAAGCTGTGTAGTTTGTAAGTTGTGTACGCAAAGATCTGGAAGTGACAGGTGAGGTCCTGATGTGGTGTGTAATGTTGAAGTGAATCTGACGCTGCTGGTGTGTGTGCAAATGTTTATAGAGTTAAAGCATATGAATAGACCACAATTTGTGCAGTATTTATTTTACGTACATACCTATTAGAAGCATTGTTGCTTACTGTGTGTGCCACCAATCCTAGATAACGCATGTAGGAGTAATTTAATGAGTCGCCATTGAGTATTGGGCTAATATACTACTTTCCCTGGCTCCTCTGACTATCTTCACTCATGTAACTCTGCCTCTGGCTGAGCTCATCCTAGTTCTGATACCTAAGTCCAGGTTTCTTGACTAAGGTCTTTGAAACATAAGCTTGCACTGCCCCTGCATGTCTGGTATCTGTGTGTGAAGCTTGCATTCATTGTGACTGATATAATCGTTCTCTAAGTGAAGGAAGGTTACACTGTTGCTGCACCTGTTTTGTCCACGTATAAGATTGGCTGCCGCAGAGTATGGTACCCCTACTGTCTGTATTAGAGAATAGTCTGTGCTGCTGCTGAGCCTGCTATGTGTGCTTTATTGAACCTTGTGCAATTCTTTAGGGTCCTAAACGCCAGTATTTTGTAGCTTGAGAGGCATTACAATTGTTTAGGGTACATGTAAGTTTTCATAGTTTCTCATACATTTTAATTACAGATGGGTGTAAAGAACGAGTGTTGTGGTCAGTCTGATATTCATGAACAACATGAAACTATAGCATCTCAGGATAATCTGGTTTGATTAGGTCCCTCGACAATTGTTCTTTTACAGGTTAAACAAGTGCTTGGATTGCTTACCGTTTAGAATAGAAGGAATCTGATTTTCTACTAAAAAGGCATTGTGTTTGGAATCAAACCTGAAAAGCCAAGCCAAGTGTTTGTTCTTCGAAGAATACATGTTATCCAGCTGCTGTCTCTTGTATCTTGGCTTTGATCTCTGTATATGTTCATGGTACACTAGCAACTGTGTTTATCCCTCAGTCCAAGGTCAAGACTCTCCGCTGTTATTTTGTGTATATTTGTAGAGCACACAACTCACCTGGGACGGTATCCTTATGCTGAAGCAAGAGCTGTAGCTCTAGCCAGAGTCACAGCTAGGGGAAGAGCCAGGTTTCGGTTTCTTGCAGAATTCTAGAACAGCGGAGAAAGCTGTGATGTGCAGGAGCAGGTTGCTTTAGGGGCGAGTTAGGAGAAGACGGGCAGGAAGGACTAGAAGACAGGATACTTCTGAGATGGACAGGAAGGCGAGATATTTCTGTAGTCTTGTTCCAATACTGGCATGAAAATATGGTGATGGAGGTCCTGCGGTGGTGTGTGATTGGTATGCTGAAGTTGGTGAAGTTGTGGTCAACAGCCAGATGTTGGGCTTGTCTATTGTGATGCTGGTGAAGATGAGGTCCAGTAGGTGTCCGGTAGCATGTGTGTGGCTTCCACTCGCTGTGGGAGTCCAAGGTCAGACAGGTCCTTGAGGATGTTGGTCATGTTGGGATGGGTTGGGACCTCCAGGTGGTAGTTGCAGGTGCCGTAGATGATTTAGAGAGATGCAGAATTAGTCCAATTAGAGTGACCTAGTAGGAAACAAGAAAGAGTTGCTTTAATCTGGGGATTCAAAGTTGCCCACAAAGATGCCATATTTTAATCTACAGGAAAAATGTTAAACTTGTAAATAGTAGTCAATTTACCTCACCCCCAGAGAACCTATTCTGATAATAACTTGTGTTCCTCAGGTACCTTGCATTCGCCTATAAACTGTTTTGTAGCTGGTCTCAAATCCCTCTCCTGGCTCCTTTACAAATTTTATCAGATCAGGAATTGGAGGGAGGGTTGGGGTGAGGATGGTTCACAAGAGGATGTAGAATCACAAACAGTCATTTTGGAATTGGCATCAAGGGTTACTTTCATATTATTATTTCTCATTACTCTTAGAAAACTCCTGAATTGCCCACCTTGCTACAAGCAGTCTACAAGACCCATGCGATATGAGATTAGTATGAAGATAATGTGTTCTATTTTATTACATCTAATTATTCTGTCTCTGTGAAACGTTGGCTTTTGCCAAGTTGGACAGTTGAGACCCAAGAAGTGTTTCTGTAAAGTGTGGTATGTAAGAGCCCTAAGACACCCCTCAGTTCCACAGGTTCCTTAATAGCATGATATCTCAAAACCATGAGCCTGCTGGTGTTTCTTACAGCACTTATTTGCCAAAGTTCATTAGTAGCATGCATACTGTTTGTCGCCTAATTTGGAGGAAAAATACATGATTAATAATCATTTCTGAAAATATGTTTTCAAGGGGTTGGGTGACTTGCAGGCTTCTTGCCCTACATATGCATTGAAAGTCTAGTCACTTACTGTGACTTCCGTTCTACAGTGTAACTGGGTTACTGATGGCAGTTTTTATCAGGACTGCCTTGCCACTAATGAGAAGAACAACGTTTCTCTGTATAACTTCTGTACTTTTAATGAGGTACAATTGGCAACATTCAGCAAGAAGACTGTGTGGCATTTGTGGGATCATTAGAGTTTACTGCCCTCCTGGATGTCACATGCAGAAAATGTGAAAAAATGTATTTCTTAAGTAAACATAAAAAATTGAACAGAGAAAAAAGGAAACCTGATTGTTCCCATTAACTAAAAACTTCAGTTTTTGTCACAATCTGCAGCCAAGGCCATCTCCGCAGTCCCACCAGGAACGCTCCTGCACTGCTCCTTTATGCACTGAAGCAAGTGTATTAAGGGAGACTACACAGGAAGTAGGTTCAAGCAGGTTTATTCGTAAGAAGGACAGCTTAACAACCACAGGTAGCCAGAGATGTCTTCATCATCAGTCCAGCAGTAACAGTCTGCCGTCAAGGGAAAACATTCCAAGTTCCTAACACTCTACTAAGTGACATGGGAAGGTTCCAGATGACATAAGGAATACCACACACCTCCCCCCCTTTAAAAAAAAAATAATAAAAAAAATAAAGCCTTGACAGAAACAAGATAATACAAAAAGAATTTAAGTTCTAATATAATCTTTAAACTTTGAAGGAGCACATTTCACGCGCTCACTATGTCTTAATGAAATATCTTCACACTCTACATTTGATTGGTTGTCTATAGCGACACACGGAACAGGTCGAACATCAGAGTTAATCACATCAGAATTATTTACAATCACCTTTCCTAAATTGTCATAAACCTCATGCATACCAGAGAAACCATCTGGATTATGGTCTGAGACAAGTTTCTCTGGAAGAGTAGTTTTTTTGAAGTTTCTCTGGAAGAGTAGTTTTTTGAGAAGGGGCAACAAAGGGTTTGCATAAAGAAATCCTTCTTAAATTCCATATTGTCCCCCCTTCGACTCTGACAGCCTTGCTAAAAATTTCAATTACTTTGACAGGATCAGACCATCTAGAGACATTCTTGTGAAACAAACCACCCATTTTTACACGAACTCGATCACCAACCTTTACACTGCAAGTATTATACTTCTTTTTAGCAGAATGCTGGATCATTTTTTCCTGGTATTTCCCAATTTTATCCCTCAACTCCTTAAAATCTACCTCGTAGGGAGAATCACCTTTTAACCACCAGGGTAAAAGCCGAGAGCCTGGTTTCCTCCCTCGCAATAACTCAAAAGGGGATAGACCAGTGACTGAATTGGGAGACAACCGATAAGTTAATAAGGTTGCTTGAAGTGCTTTCTTCCACTTCAAACCACTTTTAATAGCCAGTTGGCAAGATTCTTTGATGACTCTGTTGAACCTCTCAACTTGGCCGTTGGCCTGCGGAAAATAATTAGAGGTCCTTTTGTGAATAATGCCACAATTTCTGAGAAAACACTCAAACTAATGAACTGTGGGCCATTGTCTGAGATACGTTCCTCTTGTAAACCTTCCCTAACAAATATCTCGTCAAGAAAATCGATTACGTGCTCTGAGGAAATTTTCTCAACAATTTTTAATTCAGGCCACTTAGAGAAGTAGTCAATTAGAACTAATGCAAACATTTCCTTACCGGACTGATAACTGAAAGGACCAATAATGTCAATTGCTAACCTCCGCCAAGGACCAATAGCGTATTCAATAGGAGTAACATCAACAGACATACTCTTCACAGATTTGTCACTCAAAGAGCAAGGAGAACAATTCCTGACCCAACTATCTACCATGGCATCAATACCGGGCCACCAGTAGTGTTCCCTGATCCTTCTTTTGATGGTGGACATCCCCATGTGCCCTTCATGTGCCAATTTGCAAATTCTTTCTCTCAAACTTGTGGGAGGTATGATTTTATCTGATCTGACAATGATGTCTCGACATAACATTAAATCATCCTTAACTTTATAAAACGATCCCAACTCACCAGAAAGCTTCCTTTCTTCAGGCCAACCTCTTACCAAAAACTGCTTAACTTGATTCAAGACAACGTCATTCTCCATAGCTTCTGACCAATCCTTTTCTGAAAGAATCAAAGAGCTCTCTTGATCTGAAATTATGTTGACATCTGCAAACGATTACGCAACATCACAATCAATGCTGTCACCTACTTCTACACTAGCTGGAAAACGTGACATGCAATCCGCATGAACATTTAAGCGTCCTGGAATATACACAACCTCACAACGGTATTCCTGTAATTTGGCCGCTAGTCTCGCTAAACGAGCAGTAAGAACTCTTCCACCACCAGCAGCTAACATCGTGATCAGAGGCTTATGATCAGTTCTCAAAGAGAATTTTGTCCCCCACAAAAATTGTCTGAAATGCTGAGAGGCCCAAGTACAAGCAAGCAATTCTCTCTCAATAGTTGAGTAGTTCTTCTCGGCGTCACGTAGGGCTCGAGAAGCATACGAGACAACAAACTCACCAGATTTATCCTTTTGCATTAAAACAGCCCCTAGGCCAACATTGCTTGCATCAACATAAACGATACATTCCTTACCCACAGAGTAAGGTTTCAAAAATGGGGCCTCAACAATTTTGCGTTTCAAAATTTCAAAGGAATTCTCTTGTTCTTTGCCCCAGACAAATTTTGCATTTTTTTTTTAAAAAGTATCCTCAAAGGATGCACAATGTCAGAATAATTTTTAACAAATTTACCGTAGAATTCAGTCAATCCTAAAAAGGAAAGTAACTGTTCTTTTGAGTTGGGAGAAGGTGCATTGACAATATTTTGGACATGATTAACTTTGGGTTTGATTCCACAACTTGATATTCAATGTCCAAGGTACTCAACCTTGTCTTGTCTGAATTTGCATTTGTTATATTTCAGAGTAAGACCCTTAGATCGAACTTTTCCCAAAACACAAGTTAAATTCTCATCATGTTCAGTATGGTCTTTCCCAAAAATCAAAATGTCGTCTTGGAAAGCTATGGCCCCCTTGCAGTCCGTCAACATTTCTTTCATAAGGCGCTGGAAGACGGAGGCTGCACTTGCCAACCCGAAAGGCATGCGTAAGTACTGAAACATGCCCTCTGGGGTAGCAAAAGCAGTTAATTTCCTTGAGTCTTCATCTAATTCTACTTGGTGGTAGGCACTAGCCAAATCAATTGAAGAAAACACAGTAGCACCTGACAATGCGGAAATCAACTCGTGTATATTTGGCAGAGGATGTTTATCAATCCATAGTTCTTTATTGAGACTGCGCAAATCCGCACATAAGCGAAGTTCGCCTGAACTCTTAAGTGAAATTACAATAGGCGAAACCCAAGGGGAAGATTCAATTGGCTCTATTATATTCCTTTTTACTAAGTCATCTAGGATTTCTTTTAATTTGGGTCTATAGGCTAAAGGAACATTTCTTATCCTATGCCTGACAGGAACAGCATTATCATTTAAGACAATTTTATGTTTGAAACCAATATATTTTCCCAGTTTGTCATTTAAAATTTCAGGAAAATTCTTGAGTACACTCTTAGTGAAATCAGTATTGCTAGATGTATTCAAAGTTAAGTTAACTAACGAGTCAGTAATGTGCTTTTCAAACCGGGGCTCATCAACATAAACTGGTGGAACAGAATTTGGATCCAACTTGATCCCTAAAGCACGTTGATGGGGCCAACCAAGGATAGAAACACCCTTGGTAGCAACATAGACCTTTACTCTGATATCCCAGTTCTTAAAAAACAACTTAGCCCAAAAAAAACCCTCTAATGCAATCTTTCGTCCCGTATACCCACCAGGATATATGTCTGGACTTAAGAGTTCCCTCTTATGCCACAATTGTTCGAAAATATTCTTACCAATAATAGTGTACCATGCACAGGAATCAACAAAAATGTCAATAGGTTTGTCATCCATAAAAATTGTACAAGAAGGAAAATTATTTTGAATACACTCATCAACAGAAAGTATGCAGTTCAGACTATTAAGAACTTCTTCTTCTTCAGGAGAGATATAATTAATTCTCTGACCAGATCTGCACACATTGCCAAAATGGCCTTTCTTTTTACATTTGATACAGATTTTATCCCAGGCAGGGCAACCTTTGTAGTTGCCAACATGGTTGGCACTACCACATCTGTAACAGAATATTGTACTTTTCTTAGTAAAACTCTTATTATTGCTAGAATTCCTTACATATTCTTTCTTAAAGGTAGATTTAGCATTAAAAGTGTTCGAAGTAGGATGACCGGACTGAGTTTTAACAATGGCTACTTCAACCTCAGGAACATTTGTTTTCAGATTTTTCCCTCTAATTTCGGATACAAATATTTCAGAGTGTTCTATACCCTTAGCTATGTTCACTACTGCAGCAAGAGTAGTCTCCGTACACAACCAAAGCCTTTCTTGGATCTTTTTGCTTTTTGTTTTCATCATGATTTGGTCCCTGAGAACTTGTTCGTATGATATAGTTTCGAAAGAACAAGTGCAGGCAAGTGAACGTAGTGCCGCAACGTAATCCTCAATTGTTTCATCCGGTTTCTGTTCGCGAGAGTAGAATTTGAACCTTTCCATCACAGTATTTATCCTTCTACCAAAACAAATTTTCATTTGCTTAGAAGCTTTGTTGAACACATCCATATCGCCTGCATCTTCCAAAGGTGGTAGATTATTGAATTCTTTTATTCCTGCACCACCAAGACAATGTCTTAGAAGAGCAAGTTTACTTTTTGCTGAACAATCCTCCTTTTCTAAGACATCCACGTATGCCATAAACATGGGAAACCAAAGATCCATTCTATAGGGGGATCGCCAGCAACTTGAAGAAAATGAGGTGGTGCTGCAATGTTAGACATCCTGTAAATAAAGTTTAATTTTAACACAATAAAAATAGTACAGTATAAATAAATAAGTAAGCAACTCTATATTCTTCTTTTTCTTTTTTTTAAAAAGGTGTGCAAATCACCGTGGCAAATTGCAATGATGTTTCTAAAAGATGTGCAAATCACCGTGGCAAATTGAAAGTTTTTTAGTATATTGTTTCAAGTCACTGTAAAACTGAAAATGATAATTGCAGAAATGTATTAAAATAAAAAAAAATTAAATTGTAGCAGAACGTTTGGTATCCGGAAATGTTTAAAATGAGGTTAAACTTCAGAAAGGTGTATTAGGAAATTGTTCGTGGAAGTCAAAAACAACACGAAGAAAATACTTCATACTGCATCAAGATGGCCGCACTGAACCTGAATTTGTGCGCGATAACATGCGCGGTGACGTTCCAATCCCAGAATGCAGCGCAAGACTTGAAACGGACTCGGGGAAGCTCGAGAGCGAAGGCTCGCGGTGAGTTTTAAAGATGTTTATTTTCAAAGTCCTGACTCTGAAAACAGACGAGCGCAGTAATGTAGCAAGATAAAATGTACAAAAAAAATAGGGTTGAGAACCGCTCGATAAATGCGGTCGAGAAGTAGGGAAACCGCTCGATGAATGCGGTCGAGAAGTAGTAGGGAATAAGTGGACAGATAGTGAATGCGCAAAGTAGAAGTACAAAGCATCCAGTAAGCTGACTCACGTTTAAGACGAACTGTAAAAAGATCCGTTCTGAAGGATGATGGCTGAAGCTCCTCACAGCATAAATTGAGAAATTGTTCTTTTCAGTTGGCAAAATGAAATTTTGCATAAAACAGGAAACGCAGAAAATGAGTGAACGCTGTCTTCGAAAATCCACTGCTCCCACCCTCGTCGCCAATATTTGTGCAGTAAGGGAGACTACACAGGAAGTAGGTTCAAGCAGGTTTATTCATAAGAAGGACAGCTTAACAACCACAGGTAGCAAGAGATGTCTTCATCATCAGTCCAGCAGTAACAGTCTGCCGTCGAGGGAAAACATTCCAAGTTCCTAACACTCTACTAAGTGGCATGGGAAGGTTCCAGATGACATAAGGAATACCACACAGAGTTCCTGGGAATTCTCAGAATGGCGTTACCTTTCTTCTTTCACCACCATTGAATCAAATCGCCCCTCCACTAAAAAATCTCTCACCCCCCAGAACCCTCACCCTACTATGTGACGGAAATACAATAAGTCTCAGAATTGCAACTTTTTTTATCTAAGATATATTGCTGATTTTCCAAATTTGTCATCAACCTTATTAGAATTCTGAAGAAGGCATACGATAGGCGATTTTTCTGGATACTTTATCTTGATCCTTCGAAATAATTAATTTAATTTGAAAGAGCAATTGGTGCTGTTCAATGGCAGGAAAGGGGAAGATGTTGGCCTGGTACATCCCATTTCTTACTTTGTTACTTTAACATCTTGTGAATCTAATTAATATATACCGGGAAAAAAATACTTTTGGCCAGTAAAAATGCTTGCAAAGAGTGCAGAAATATTGTTATTTGACCCTGAGAAGCTTTCAAAGATTGAACTGTTTATCTTAATTTAGTGTCTGTGAGACTTTAACAATGCTGAAACATTCGTCAAGCCGGGCAGGCTTAGTGCATTTCTGAATATGATTCCTTCATTACGAATATACCAAGCATAAAGAATGTCTTAGCTGATATTCTGACTTGTTGCTATCCCTAGCCCTCACCTGTGATTGAACAAGGCATCAACTTGTTCAATCCTTCTTGGAAAAATTAAAAAGGCTTGCGAAGACTTAAGTCATTTGGAATTGGATGGTTTACAGGTACAGACATCATTATTTTAACTTGATGGGTTTCATTATTTTCCAGAAGGCTTTATTGATCCCTACTAAAAAAATAATTAAAAATAAATCTCCAAAGGGATTTTTTTAAAGATGGTTGACTCTGTCAGGAGTCAGGTAGCTTCCACCCTGAATTGGATGCTATGTTCTTTTTTTTGGAGGCCTTCTGTGAAAGATGGCCAGAGTTATGAATCCTCATGATCAGTGTGTGCTCAGGGAAAGATTCAGCACAAACCATTTGTATATCTGTTTCTTCTTCTGGTACCTCCTAAACCCTGGCATACTGTATATCCGGATTTTACTGTTAAACCGTGTCCATCCAGTGGTAATTGTGTAAATATTGTTGATGTATTTTCCAAAATGACTTATTTTCTCCCCTTTATGAACCTAACCTCTGCAAGCATAATGTCTCAACATTTTATTTCTTAGATCTTTCGTTTTCATGGACTGCCACCTGATATTGGCCTTGGATCAAGGTCCTCAGTTTATTTCTTGCTTCTTAATAGCTTTGTATTCAGCACTGGGAACAGGAGATTTCTTTTTTGGACAGCATCCTTATACTAATGGTATCTTCACTTAGCACGTATTGCCTACCACAATAATAGTGTAGCTGAACCAACGTGTCACATTTCTACAGGGATATCACCCTTAAAAAATGATAGCCTCTCGTTGCATAGATCCTCCATTCCCTGCAGCTGCTGAGTATATAACTCATTGAAGGAACAATACTGCTTAATAGCAGAAACCTTCACAAAGCAGAAACTTTAAACTAAAACTGTTAACCAGCACAGTAATCCAGGAATATATTCTGTCCCTTTTGGATCGTATGCATCTTTTCCATTTCTTACAGCATTTTCATTACCCTTCAAGTGGAGACCTCTAGAATACATCCAGGATTCCACATTTCTAAAGTGGAGACCTCTAGAATACATCCAGGATTCCACATTTCTCAACTAAAACCTCTATTTCGTTAGCCTTTCAACATGAGAGATCCTTGCTTGAAATACATGAAATTTGAAACTCTATAATTTTTGATAAATCTATTTCTTTTAATAGATTGGGATGGTTACACTCTAAGCGATAGATCTTGGGTGGGAGCCTTTTATTTCTGTACATGCTCTTCTGTTGGTTGAGAGATTTTGTTTATGACTTTAATGACAATCCTGATGCTATAGGGAGGGAGTATATTCTTATTATTCGTGGTTGCCTCCACTTTCTCACTTGAAATGCCACTATGTTCTTAAAAAGACTGTGTCTCATTGAATGCAGTACAATCTTTTCCCTCATTGTTCTGAAAGGGAGAGGTCCATGGAAGGCACAGTATTTTTTTCTTCTCCAGCTACTTCCTTTCAGCATGATCTCATCTAACCCACAGCCCTTTGCTTGGTCGAAGAGTCTAACACTCCCACAATACATACTTCTGATGGATTCTTCTAACCACAGATTCCACACCTTGTAAATACTCCCCAGGCATCAGACTAGATCTGGTAACTGAAAAGCAGTACTCCTGCATGCCGGTAGGGCTTGGTATGCGGCTCAGCACCAACATCGTTACACTCCAGAAGTGTGTAGAGCCACATAGAAGCGCCACTCTTTCACTTTTAAAGCAGTTTCTTTCTTTTTGCTCCTTCTGATGCAGATCCGGAGCTTCTCCTTGGTCATCTAGTACCCCTGTTTGTCAAAATTTCTCAGGGTGAAAGGAAAAATGTCACCCCCCTAGGACAACAGGGTTTAAATGGTGTAGAGATTGTCACCAACCGATGTCTGTGATGCATTCTCACAAATTGTCTTTGGTGCCTACGGTGGGCTCACGGCTCCAGGACCTATGATGATTGTGCCCAAATGAATCCCAAGGCCATACAGGATCTACACTCCATAATAGGTTGAAGGTGAAAGGAAGGTCAAATATCGCTCCTGAAATCGTTCCTGTAGCAGATCATCATTGTGGTCGAAGTCTTCGGGTAATCCCAAGAAAAAACATAAGAAGTTGAAGCAGGAATTTACCCCTTTCTGCCGCTCTTGTCTTCAGAGAGGGATCTGTGCCACCTGGTCTTGCCCAGATCTCCATCACAGGGGATTCCAAATCGAATCACGCTACAACCAGAATTCCCTGGTCCCACTATGACATCAGTAAGTAGAGGCCTTTGGGGAGGCCATGCTCGGCATTTATGGCAATTTAATGGTTCCCTGTGGCACACCTTCAGGCCCCATTGGATGCGCTGGGTTCTCCAGTCTGGCAAGTCTGCCTTTGGCCATGACTGTGCCCCTTGAACCAACATTGGGTTCTGTACTGGCTGAAGAATGGATGGTGGTGTTGGGCCTGCAGGATGCTTATTTCCATATCCCCATCCTGCAGGCCCGTAGATGCTCCTGCAATTCAAAGTGGGCTAGCAGCATTTGCAGTTCACAGTGCTCCCTTTTGGTCTCACCAGTGACTCGGGAGTGTTTATGAAAGTGATGGCAGAGATTGTAGCACACCGTTTGAGCTCTGGGATACTGGTCTTCTCCCCACCTTGATGGATGAAGGTGGTCTCTCCCCTGGCAGTCGTCAACCACCTCCAGATTATGTTAAACGTCCTAACATCTATGGGGTTCCCTATCAATGTGCTGAAGTCACACCCGACTACTTGCAGATGCCCCAGTTTATCGCAGCTATTGGAAATATGGCACTTTTTTGTGCCTCCCCTAACTCCTGGAGATTCAACAGTGATTTGGCCATTTCCAGAAGCTTATCCTGTCAAGTCCTTTACGAACTGTCACTCCCTTTCTTCGGATCCTTATGAGAAATGGAGTTGTTGGTTGAGGGGGGTGAAACCCTACTCAAGCAACAGCTATTATCCTTGTCAGTGTGAACCAAACAAGTCACTAAATGAACCTGTGCTTAACACACTGGTAACTTAGCATGAAAGCAATCTGGCTTAACTTGGAGTTAATGTGTAAAGAATTTATGTAGAACACAAACCGTAATGAAGTGAAAGTGCAACACAAGAAAATTCCCACACCAATGTAGAAAATAGATTGTGTGTGTACATATATATTTTGTCCTCATACATGCAGTCGAGAACGTTCTAGATGGGATTACTCAAAACCTTCCAAACAGGCAAATTTGATATCCACCCTTGTATAATGCCTATGGAGGGGAAGCAGAGTTCTCCTAGTTCACAGCACCTGGAAGACCCTATGTTACTTAGGAGGACTGGACCAACAGTCCCCTGGCATAATCATAGGACCGATTTTACTTCTCCCTCCAGGCCACTAGAGCCGCCCAGATCTTACAAATACTGGATTCATCGCAGGCCATATCGGATTGACTGGTCAAAATAATATGCTTTAGACAGTCTGCAAAGGAAGGGGGGAGTTCAGATTTCCAAGCTCTACAAATTTCCCTTCTGGCGATAATTATTACATTGAACACAAATTTCGAAGCTGGAGCGTCATACAATAATCCGACATAAGACCAAAAAAGATTAACCTTGGGCTAACTTCAGTCCGCTGGAGCAACACATCCTCAAGAAAATCACATACCTCGATCCAGAAGAGCTCGATTCTCAGACAATCCATAAACATGTGCAAGTCATCTGCGGCTGGGTACATACATCTGGGGCAGTTATAAACCCTCCCAGTTACTTTAAACAATTTCCCAGGAGTCCAGTAAACTCTGTAGGCAGTATAAAGATGATTCCTCCTGAGTGTAGCTGGTTTCACCACTGCCTGCAACATAATCAAAGAGTCACACCAAAGTTTCCACATTCCCTCCACATCCCCTACAAAAACACTGCCCCAGAGTTTCCCAACTTCCAATTCCACGCAATCCCCAGCTTCCAAAAGGGCCCAGTACCAGAATAAAACTTCACGTTTCCATGCACCCATTCTGGAGACTGAGTCGAATATCAGACTTGCATCGTCGTTGCCCCACGACTGCATTGCCCACCATGCAGATAACTGGTAGAACTTAGATCTTGTCAGTGTCCCGCAAGTCAGACTTGAAATTGACTCCCAGCTAATCAGTTATGAATCCTTCCGAAGATCTCCCCAAAGTCTGATACCGGCTAATCTAAGTGGTTGGCAAAGTTGATCCTGAAGGTATTCAGGGGTGCCAGGGGAACCCCAAATTAGGGCCGCGGCTGTATAGTATGGAATTTTCAGAACTCTTCTAATGTGCATCCAGTTATTTAGTGCCGCTTGCAGGGTCTTAAGTCGGACCTTCTTGTAGAACTTGGGATTGCCAAATTTGTAAAGAAAGAACTCCTGTCCCAGCGGAACATCGTGTAGCATGGCCTAGAATAATAGACCAAGAGAGGAAGAATTCATTTTATTAGCAAAGATTCTAAAATTCTTAAAATGGAAAGCATGGCAATAGGAAAGTAGGTCGGGTAAAGCAAGTCCCCCCAACTTTAATCCTCTCCTGAGCTTTTTCCAGGCAATTCTCAGGGTTTTTGAGGCCCATATAAAATACCCAATTTTGCCTTGAAGTATAGCGATGTCCTTAGTGCTAAAGGATAGTGGAATTGAATTAAACAAAAAGGTTAATTTAGGCAAAATTATCATTTTGACGAGGTTGACCCTCCCTTAGATGTTCAAGGGGAGATTCGCCCAGCGCAGCAATAGGCTGCCAACCTCTTTAGACACCATCTTCCAGCTGATCTTTGATGCATCTACCAGCTTCTGGGCTAGGTGTATTCCAAGCTATCTCATTTGACACTTTGCACCCTGTATTGTATTCGCACAGTTCCATTCTATTATTTCAGTTTTTTCTTTATCGATTTTATAGCCCGAGACTTTAACAAATTTCTCAGCCAATTCGAACAGCCAGGGTATGGCTTCTGCAGGATTAGAGGTATACATAAGGAGGTCGTCTGCATAAAGAGCAAACTTGAGCTCCAGTTCTGGGATTTTAAAAGACCTAATGAGGGGATCCGCTCTAAGGGAGCATACGAAAGGTTCCATATATAGATTAAATAATAACGGTGACAAAGGGCACCCCTGCCTGGTGCCTATTAAAATACTGAACCATTCCGTCAAAGCACCATTAACTAAAACTTTTGCTCGAGGGTTAAAGTGAAGGGATTTGACAGCCTCCACCAAATTTATGGGAAAACCAAATTTTTGCAGAGTCTCCCAAAGATAAAACCAATTCACTTGATCGAACGCCTTAGCGGCATCTATTGCAACTATAGTGAGTGGCAACTTTATATCTGTTGCAGCATCTGTTGCCCCTATGACTTGAAAGGCGAGCTCGTTTAACTGTCTTCCAGGTATAAACCCCCTCTGGTCTGGATGTACAATGATTTAATAATTTTCGTCATCCTTGCAGGCAATACCCCGGCAAAGATCTTATGATCCAAATTTAGCAGTGAAATAGGTCTATATGCCTCGATTTTCTGCGGGTCCTTTTTCTGTTTAAGGATCAAGGACACCGTCGCTTCAGACCATGGGGTGCATTCTCCCTGCAAGTATATTTTATTAAACAGGCTTTTTAAAACCGGCACCACCTTGTCCAATAGCCCAAGATTGACCTCTATTGGGAGTCCATCCGGACCGGCTGCTTTACCCCTACTCATTTTTTTAAGTTGTTCTCTTATTTCACCCTCGGAAATACTGGTGCACAGGAACAGCCTATCTGCTTCCGACAACTGAGGGAGATCCCTGGAATTTAACCACTCCCTAACTTTCTCCGGTCTAAAGTCGATATCTTCCTCATACAAATTAAGCATAAATGATCTTGCCTCCTCTATAATCTTATCATCATCATCATGTAACAGGGCACCTGACCCTCTTTGTACCAGGCTCTTTAATTGGTTTCTGATCCTATCTCCCCTTGACTTCCATGCCAAGAGGGAACCACATTTTTTGCCATAGGCGAAATGTTGTAATTTGCTGGCATCCCATTTATCCTTCATGATCTTATCGATATTGGCCTGAAAGTCTGCCTGAAGAAGCACCAACTCTCTTCCCAGCTGCGACATAAGATTCCGAGAGGTCAGGGCTGCCCGCTGTAACTCTGCCTCCTTTTCCTTAATCCTCATGAGCCTATATGCTTCGGCCTTTTCCATAGATTTTCTTTTATTAATATTACAGAGCTTAAGAGTCCCCTCAAATTGGCTTTAAAGGTCTCCCACACTATCTGGTTTCTAGCAGAATCTGTGTTAAGCCTGAAAAATTCTTCTGTTTTTACTTCAAGCTCAGACCTCACCCCCTCATTTAGTAGCAAGGTCCTATCCAGAGTCCACATCCTCTGGCGCTCTTTATGCTTAAAGTACTAGCTCAACAGCGGAATGATCTGATACGGTCGCTGGAATATCAGCTATAGACTCGAGCTCTGAAAACATACTCTGATCCACCGAAAAATAGTCTATTCTTGAATGGTGTTTATATTTGTTGCTATAGAAGGAAAATTCCCTTAAGTTACCATGTGTGACCCTCCAAATGTCTAACAGATTAAACTCCTTATTGGCATTTTTGAGCACAGAAAATGTTCTGGGTGGAATAGTGTGTTTTGCTTTAGAAGTCCGGTCTAACTGCTTATCAAGTATCAGATTAAAATCGCCTCCAATTATAACTGGAGCAAGCTGGCTTCTAGATTTGAGAGAGGCCTGAGTTTTTTCGTTCGGCCCATAATAGGCAGCACAAACTATTGGGGAACCACAGATTGTCAGGGTAGCCACCAGCCACTCCCCTGACTGATCTGTATATAGATTTTCAACCTTAATCCCCATACTGGAGCTGATGAATTTAGCAACCTGGCCTCTAGATTTAAGAGAGGCCCGAGTTGTCTTCATTCGGCCCATAATAGGCAGCACAAACTATCGGGGTTCACAGATTGTCAGGGAAGCCTCCAGCCACCTGCCTGACTGATCTGTATCTAGTTTTTCAACCTTGATCCTCAAATTGCCTCTTATGATCTATGCTACCCCTCTAGTGCAACCCCTTTGTTTAGAACATAGTATGTCCTGAACCCAAGTAAGCTTGCTGAACCCCTATTTAAATTCATGGGTCTCTAGATTGGTTTCCTGTAACAGGCAGATATGAGCCTCACTATTCTCTAAAAACTCACAAACCCGGAACAACTTCCTACTATTCCTTAAACCATTCACATTCCAGGTGAGGAGTTTAATTTTGTTCGACCTACTCATATTCAAACCAAAAAACTTCCCAACTTCTGCTGATATGTTCTACTTTTACTCGTATGAGGAACATTATTTCTATTTCCCCCCCCCTTGCTTTCAACACCTTATGAACCCCTCCCTCGCCCTCCCATGATGAACCTCCCTTTCATCCCTTGGCGATAAAAAACTACCTGTTTGGGTCTCCCCCCTACCCCCCCCCCCACTCCCCCGAAGCAGCGAAGGCACTTTACCCATTCAAATAAGAATCTAACTAATACCCGCTATTACCCAGTAAGCCGTGACCCCCATACTATCCTTGTGAATTATTATTATTTTTTTCTAATTTATTAAGTTGCATTTTTGCCCCATATTCAATCCATGTCTAGAAGGGGGCATGCCGGATCCCTAAACAAAAACCCCTTGATCTGGGCCTAAAGGGCATCTACATCTTCAGGGGAGCTAAAGTTGTGCATCTTATTTTTCCACATTACTTTCAATAATGCGTGAAATTTCATTTGAACCTGTGCCCCCAGACTCCTCAATTCTGGCATTCTAGAGCCCAGCTCCCACTGCCTTTGTGCTGTTCTTTTTCCAAGATCGGAGCGAATTTGATAAAGCCCAGAGTCATAATGCAATGCCGTCTCAGTCAAGGCTCTCCCCAGGATCAGTTCTTTGACCATATACGTCTGGAAGTTGACTAATATTTTCCTGGGGGCTTTCCTATCAGGGTGCAGCTTAAAGGGATCTCTGTGCACTCTCTGAATCTCTGACTCGAGATCGATGTCTTCTCTGTCTTTCAGCACTCCCTTCCTTAAAAGTTTACACACATATGCCTTAATGTCCCCCTTCTCTGGCCCCTCTGGTATTTTGAGGATTCTCAAGTTATTTCTCCGTGCTTGCATTTCAAACCTCTCCATATCAGTCTGTAGAGATCTATTTTGGGCTTTTAAGGCCTCTATATCATTCGTATTCCTTTGCACGGATTCTGAAAGGGATTTAACTTCAAGTTCGAGAGTCCCAGTTCGTGCACAAATATCATCCAATTTCGATTCTAGGGCTTCACACTTCTCATGGATCCCCTTCTGATTTGTCTCAGATTTTTCCAACTTGGAGGGCAGATCACACCTTACGGCAGCGGTCTTCAATCTGTGGGGCGCGACCCCCAGGGGGGTCGTGGAGTCCTGGGAAGGGGGTCGCAGATTCTGCAGAGTGCAGTTCCTGGCATTGGGCTGATGGAGGGTGCTCACGGCGGAGGCCTAATTCACACCGAGGTATGAAAAACATCAACGCCTCATTAGCAAGTAAAAGGTCTTTTAAAGACCTGTCAAGTACTTGGGTGTGACTGTGTGTGTGTCCCTGAAGCTGTTTCAGCCGGGCTCACATACACGAGCTGGGGGGAGCTGGGGGGGGGGCTGGTCGAGTGGCTGTAGTTTAGCCCTTTGAGTTCAATGGATGCTGCTCACCTGGAGCTATGGGTCCCATGACACGTCCCCCGCCCCGAGCAGGGAGGCACAGAGATGCCCTCCCATGAGCGGGAAAGAAGGACGACGACGCAGAGAGATACTGATCCCCCCTCCACCCCATGAGAGAGGCACAGAAAAGGTGGGTGGATGAATGATGGGTGGATGGATGGATGACAGGCTGAAGGATGGATGGATGGATGTGTGAAAAGGTGGGTGGATGAATGATGAGTGGATGGATGAATGAAAGGGTGGATGGATGAATGATGGATGTATGGATGGAAGGATGAAAGGGCGGATGGATGAAGGATAGATTGGTGAAGGATAGATGTATGGATGGAAGAATGAAAGGGTGGACAGATGAAGGATGGATGGATGAAAGGATGGATGGATAAATGATGGATGGATGGATGTGTAAAAAGATGGGTGGATGAATGAAGGGTGAATGGATGGATGAAAGGGTGGATGGATGAATGATGGATGTATGGATGGAAGGATGAAAGGGTGGATGGATGAAGGATAGATTGGTGAAGGATAGATGTATGGATGTAAGAATGAAAGGGTGGACGGATGAAGGATAGATGGATGAAAGGGTGGATGGATGATGGATGGATGGATGGATGAATGTGTAAAAAGATGGGTGGATGAATGATGGGTGAATGGATTAATTAAAGGGTGGATGGATGAATGATGGATGTATGGATGAAAGGGTGGATGGATGGATGTATGGATGGGAGGATGAAAGGGTGGATGGATGTATGCATGGATGGGAGGATGAAAGGGTGGATGGATGAAGGATGTATGTATTTATGGATGGGAGGATGAAAGGGTGGATGGATGTATGGATGGATAAAAGGTTGTATGGATGAATGATGCATGGATGGATGTGTGAAAAGGTGGGTGGATGAATGATGGGTGGATGGAAGGAAGGGTGGATGGGTAAAGGATGGGTGAATGGATGGATGAAAGGGTGGATGGATGAATGATGGATGTGTGGATGGATGTGTGAAAAGGTGGGTGGATGAGATGAGTGAAAAGGTGGGTGGATGAGATGAGTGAATGCATGAATGAAAGGGTGGATGGATGAATGATGGATGTATGGATGGAAGGATGAAAGGGTGGATGGATGAAGGATAGATGGAAGAATGAAAGGGTGGACAGATGAAGGATGGATGGATGCAAGGGTGGATGGAGGATGGATGGATGTGTAAAAAGATGGGTGGATGAATGATGGATGTATGGATGGAAGGATGAAAGGGTGGATGGATGGATGTATGGATGGGAGGATGAAAGGGTGGATGGATGAAGGATAAATGTATGGATGGGAGGATGAAAGGGTGGATGGATGAAGGATGGATGTATGGATCGGAGAATGGGAGGGTGGATGGATGTATGAATGGATAAAAGGTTGCATGGATGAATGATGGAGGAATGTGTGAAAAGGTGGGTGGATGAATGATGGATGGAAGGAAGGGTGGATGGGTAAAGGATGGGTGAATGGATGGATGAAAGGGTGGATGGATGAATGATGGATGTGTGGATGGATGGATGTGTGAAAAGGTGGATGAATGATGAGTGAATGGTTGAATGAAAGGGTGGATGGATGAATGTGTGAAAAGGTGGGTGGATGAATGATGAGTGAATGGTTGAATGAAAGGGTGGATGGATGAATGATGGATGTATGGATGAAAGGGTGGATGGATGAAGGATAGATTGGTGAAGGATAGGTGTATGGATGGAAGGATGAAAGGGTGGACGGATGAAGGGTGTATGGATGGATGTGTGAAAAGGAGGGGGGATGAATGATGGGTAGATGGATGGATGAAAGGGTGGATGGATGTATGGATGAAAAGGTGGATGGATGATGGATGGGAGGAGGAAAGAGTGGATGGGTGAAGGATGGATGTATGGATGGGAAGATGAAAGGGTGGATGGATGTAGGAATGGATAAAAGGTTGCATAGATGATGGATGGATGTGTGAAAAGGTGGGTGGATGAATGATGGGTGGATGGAAGGAAGGGTGGATGGGTAAAGGATGGATGTATGGATGGCAGGATTAAAGGGTGGATGGATGAAGGATGGATGTATGGATGGAAGGATGAAAGGGTGGATGGATGTGTGAAAGTGTGGGTGGATGAATGATGGAGGGATGTGATCAGGTCTAACAGGCGCATTTATGGTTGTCAAAAGTTGATGAAGAGGAGTAGCTGTTTCTAGAAACTTTTGTCGGAAGAGAGTCCTTACGCCTAAAAAGGTTTTACAAGGGGGTCTCGGCATCAAAAAGTTTGAAGACCTCTGCCTTAGGAGCTGAAGCAAGGACTCAAGCTGCGACTGGCTACTGTCTGATCTCTTCCCCCCCCCCCCCCCCCCTCCCCGAAGCCTGCATTCCAAGGTCTTCGTATACTTCCTTTCTGGCTGCTGAATCAGAATCGCTAGCAGCAATAGGTTAAAGTGCTGGTAAAGCTGTGGAAAAGGGGTAGTGGTGGCAGCAGTGTTAATAGTAGCAGAAGCGATAGCTGAAACACAGGACTGATTTGGCACAGGAGAAAGTTCACAAGAAGGAGGTTTTTTTTTTTTTTTTTTAAATTTGTTTTTATTGTTGCAGAAACAAGGATAATATGCATCGTCATATTTTACTGCGCGGCATCAACATTCTGCCGTCAGCAGCCATTTATGCAACTTTTCAAATTAACATTTTTCTTTTTTTAAAACTTAACCACAAACAGGGTCTCGGCATTGTCCAATTTGCATAATAGTACTTATCATTTTTTGCGAGAATATAGGTTTCCCTAGGCATGTAGCATGTTACATCACCAGACTGGAATCATCGTGATTTCTATTCGTCAGGCTCAATCATCCCGCCTCACCCTATGTCCCTATCCCCTTCCCCATTCCTCCCTCTCAAAATAACCCCTCCTCCTCCCCTTCACTCTCTGTATCCTCACCCTCGGGTAATGGCTCACAGATCTCACCCCTATATACATTCCAGGGTGACCACAGTTTATTCCATTTTCGTGGGTTGAGTCTCTGTTGGTAGACTGCCCTTTCAGTAATCATTAGCATATCCATGTTTCTACTCCATTGAGTCAGGGTCGGGATAGTGCTTGCCCCCCAGTTCAGTGCTATGTCACGTTTGGCCAACATCATCCCAATAATCACCCATCCCTTCCCATGTTGTGTAAGGTCTGTCGGGCTCCATACATTCAGTAGGCATACTCTGGGTTCAGGAATCAATGAGGTATGCAAGGTCTGGCCCATTGTGCGTGTAACCCTCCTCCAGTAATCCTGGATATTTGGGCAGTCCCACAGCGTATGGAACAGCGTACCCTCCTCCCCACAATTCCTCAGACAGTATGGGTGATCAGCCCTCTGGATTCTGTGTAGTGTCGTGCGGGTGTAGTAGACCCTATGTAGGACTTTAAACTGTACTAGTCGAAAGCGTGTAGATATACCCGCCTCCTTGGGCGATGCCAATGCTGCATTCCAGTCCGCCTCATCCAATTCCCCAATCTCGTCCTCCCAACGTTCTTTCAGTTTTATCAGTGGGTCTGGCAAGTTATTGAGCAGCTTGCGGTATGTGAGTGAGATAGCACTTGCTTCCATGTAGTCTGTTAGTAGCCGGTCCTCTAACGGAGCCGATTCTGGGACCTCGGTGCCTGGCTCCAACACTGACAGGAGTGCATGTCTGATCTGTATATATCTATATGTTTCAGTTATCGCCATCTCGTATTGTTCCCTCAGGACCGCGAAGGAGATCACCCCGTCCCTCGTCCACATGTCCCCCACTGTGGAGATCCCAATGTCGTCCCACTGGTCAAACCCTTTACTACGTCGTAAGTTACCTAGGCTCTTGGCATCCCACAGCGGTGTTAGCTTGGTGATCACCCCCTCCCATCCCAGTCGCCTCTGGGCTTTATGCCACAAAGCCACCGTGTGTTTGGTCGGGCCTATCAATTTCGTTAACAGACTTTTATTATATAGCGGGGCCAGTAGGGTGTTTAGGCCTAGTTGCCTCCTGTCAGCCATGTATGCGGGATCATTCTGTGCTGCATGTATCCACTGATTAATCACCTTAAGGTGTGCTGCCCAGTAGTACAATTCAAGGTGTGGGAGCGCTATCCCCCCGCTGTACCAGTCCCTCACCATTTTCGCATGCGCGACCCTGGCCGGTTTATCTCCCCATAGTAGGCCTGATACTTGTGCCGCTACCTGTCTGAAATATGATGGTGGAACTATTGCCGGCGTGTTTTCTAGGACATACAAGAAGCGTGGCAGTGCCATCATTTTGAAAAGCGCCGCCCTACCTAGCAACGTCAATGGGAGGGACTTCCAGTGTCGCACGTCCGCCTTGAACCTATCCAGCAATGGCTTTAGGTTCAGGTCCAGGAAGGTCGCATGTTCCCGTGTAATATGGATTCCCAGGTATTTGAAGGAGAGGGGTTCTATTAGCAACGGGCAGTCTGCAGTCAGGGGCGGTGGGGTGCCATTTAGCATGTAGAGTACTGATTTCGACCAATTAATTTTATACCCCGACGCGGTGCCAAGTCTCTCGCATAAAGCCAACAGGACCGGTATCCCATGCTCGAGGTCCGTGAGGTACACTAACATGTCGTCGGCGTACAGGGAGACCCTGTCTTCCCAGTCGCCTCCCCACTGGATGCCCTTCAGCAGCCGTGTGGTCCTGATGACTGTCGCCAAGGGTTCCAAAACTAAGGCGAATAGCAACGGCGAGAGTGGGCACCCTTGCCTCGTGCCTCTCGCTAGCGGGAACTCCCTCGAGATGTGGCCATTGGCCGTCACTCGTGCCACGGGTTCAGTGTATAGTAGCCTGACCCACGATATGAATTTCGTGCCAATACCCATGTGTGCCAGAACCGCAAGGAGATAGTTCCACTCCACCATGTCAAACGCCATCCTGGCATCCAAGGAGAGCACCGCCGCTTGTTCCTGCAGTAGTGGAGCGCGTGCCATTACGCCGTGAAGCCGGCGGAGGTTCATCGCTGTACTCCGGTGCGGCATAAACCCCGACTGGTCCGGGTGTATCAGGTGCGCCAGAATTTTACTCTCTGCGTTTAGGAGGGAGATCGGGCGATATGATCCGCAGTCTTCCGGGGGTTTACCGGGTTTTGGTATTGCTATTATTGTGGCTGTACGCTGATCGGGTGGCAGTCGCCCTTCCCCCAGACACTCTTTGTACATTTGGAGCAGGGGCGTAGACAGCGTCTCCGCCATGGTCTTGTACCACTCAATCGGCACCCCATTGGGGCTGAGTGCCTTCCCTGGGTGTAACGCCGCTATAGCTGCCTGTATCTCCTCGGTTGTCAGGTCCGAGTCTAGCTCGTCTCGTTTATCCTGTGGCAGTGTATTGGTAGGTACACCCTCTAGAGACCCCACCGCCATTTCCCGGGTAACTTCGTAGTCCGGGGAGTATACTGATTGGAAATGATCCGCCAGTACCTCCACTATTCTTGACGGGCAGGTCTGCACCACCCCGTCTGGGTCCTTCAACTGCAGAATGGCCCTCTGTCCTCCCCTTTTCTTTTCTAGCCAGGCCAGCAGTTTTCCCGCCTTGTCGCCCACGTCGTACACCCTGTTTGTTGTTGCTGCTATTGCGTCCATTGCCTTGCGGCGCTCATGGTCCGCGTGACGCTGCTGACACAGCCGAAGCACGTGTTTCGTGTGCCCGGTCGGGTCTCTCTCATGAACTTGTGTGGCCTTGTCCAGTCGGTCCTCCAAGTCTAGCAGTGTCTGACGCTTTGTGCGCTTATGGTGTGTTATAGCGGAAACAGCCTGCCCTCGCAAAACTGTCTTGTAAGCTTCCCACAAGGTTGAATGGGAGCGCACTGACCCTGTATTCTCGGCAAAGTAAGACTTAGTGCCCCTTTTTAGTGTTTTGGCCACTGATGGTTCGTGAAGGTAGCATGGGTAGATAGGGTAGATGCGTTTACGTGCACGTTCATGACTGGTAAGAGACAGTGTCAGTGGGGAGTGATCTGAGATCCCTCGTGGACGTATTTGGACTTCGGCTACAGTGAGGAGGCCCCCCCCAGTGTGAGAAGGTAGTCAATTCTTGATAAGCTGTCATGAACCGCAGAATAGTATGTGTACTGACGGTCATCTGGGTGGGACTGTCTCCATACATCCACCAACCCCTGTGCCTCCATGAATTCGTGCAGTCGGGAGGGCCCCGGTGTGTGTGTGCGCACCGGGAAGCGGTCCATCGTGTTATGTGCCACGGCATTGAAGTCGCCCCCTACAATGAGGTCCCCTTCCGGCAGTTCCAGTAAAAAGTTTCCCAACTCTGGGAGAGCAGTGGTATGCAGTGCCGGCGGGACATACACTGACACCACGTTGAGCGGTCTCCCCTCCCACCGCCCATGTATCGCAGCAAAGCGACCCTGTGTATCGATTTTAGTGGATTGGACTATGAATTTTGACGTTCGGTGCATTAAAATCCCTGTGCCACGGGAACCTTTGGTAAATTCAGAGTGCACAACCATGCTGTACCCCATTCTATCCAGGGCCCGAGTCGCTGTGCCCGTTAGATGTGTTTCCTGCAGTAATACCAGAGCAGGATTCAGTCTCTTTATGCCCTGTACCACTAGCCCTCTCTTTATTTTGTCTCCCAGACCCCTCACATTCCAGGACATAATGTTCAGCGGGATTGCCTGCCCCATAATATCACCTCCTCCCACCATGTGTGGACCGGTAGTGAGTCTTCATGCCGTGCCATGGTACCTGTACTCTACGCTCTGGCGCCCTGCCTGTTATGTCCTGACCCTGAAAACAAACCAATACCCCAACTACTACACTTACCCCAACTCCCCCCCTCCCTGCCCCCCTGCTCAACGGACTACGAACTGCCCGCCCCCCCAACTTAGCAGAGTGCCTGATCCCCCCCCAAAACAAAGTACTTGCTCGCTGGGGCGAAGGACTCTCCGCAGTCGGCGGCCTCCTCCTTGTTCGCGGAGGCCCTCAGCCCAGTGTCCACAGCGGCATTCTCGGTCTGCGGTGATCACAGTTCAAATTGTCAGGTACCAGGGCTTACTGCTCACCCTCGTCGCCCCCCTCTTGAATACCGCTCAGAGGCGATAGTAGCTCTTCTTCTTCCCCTGTCGACTGCGGCCCCGCTGTGACCCACCAGTGCGATGCTTGGAATGTCTGCTGGAGCGACGAGGGAGACCCGCCGTCCGCCAGCCCTCCAGCCAGTCCTGTGCAGCCTCCGGGGTTTCGAAAAACCAAGTCTTATTGTCGTCCACCACCCGAAGTTTGGCTGGGAAGAGCATTGAATAAGGGATCTCCCTGGCACGTAGTTCTTTTTTGACCTCGAAGAAAGTTCTCCTCCTCCTCGCGACCTCCGCCGTGTAGTCCGGAAAAAAGGCGATCGTTGCGTTTTGAATCTTGATGGGGGGTGAGGTCCTCGCTGCCTGTAGAATGACATCACGGTCCCTAAAATTAAAGAGCCGTGCTATGATCGGCCTGGGGTTGGCTCCTGTTTGACGGCGTCCACCAGGGACCCTATGGGCTCTCTCCACAGTGAAGAAGTTCGAGAGTCCCTTAGGTTGTAGGTGCTGCTTGATTAAGTTCTCCACATACAGATCCATTGTTCTTGTGTCCTCCGATTCTGGCACACCTATTATACGGACGTTGTTCCGCCTCGAGCGCCCTTCCTGATCATTGAGCTTATCTCTCAGTTCCTTATTCTCCTTTGAGATACGTTCCATATTAATCTGTAGCTCTGATACATCCTCCACCAAGGCGTTCGTCACAATTTCCATATTATTCACCTTCTCCGTCATCTTGTGGAAATCCGCCCGAATCAGTGTAATTTCAGCTGAGATGGACCCCACCGTCGCTTGCACCTGGGTGAGAGCTCGCATTACATCATCCAGGGTAGCCTTTTTGCCTCCCGTCGCCTCCACTGACTTGCCCACCTGTGATCTGGCGTCCGGTGGGGGGGTGCCTGGTTTCTCATATGCGAAGCGGTCAAGGCGGGACTGCGTCGCGTTGTTTTTCTGCCCCTTGCCGGCCATCGAGCCTGTTTGTTGACGCCCGGTCCTTTACACTCCTCTGGGGCTACCAGCCTTTCGGGTCACAGTCCTCCCTCCGTCGTGGCTCTCGGCGACCCAGCCTGGTATCCCCCGGCTCGCCGCAGGCACACGACGTGTCGGTGCGTGATCTCCCTGGTCCGCTATACGTGAGGCCGATGTATGGTGAGGTGCCCCACCGGGTGGTGCGGGACGAGTATCTGGCTGTGAGTGCGCTCCTGCTGCGCCCCACCAACGTCCGTCGCTTTAGGTCTCTGCCTCACCCCCCCACCTCCTCCGTGGGGCAATCGTCTCTCCTTGGTATCCCTGCCAGTGTCTGGGGATTAGAGTCCACGTGGGCTACTCGGTATGGCCCCGAAGCCTTTGTGCCCACCTGCGCCCGCCTCTCTCACAGTGTGCCTTCACTCGGCGTGCACCTGCACCAGACCGGCCAGTCACTGGGTCCCCGCCGGGTCCTCAAGATGGCGGGCCCTGATTCGAATTCCGCCGCTCTGCCCGTCCCCTCCGGTCGTCTGTGCCGCTCCCCGCCACTCAGCGCGGGGGGCCTGGGGTCGCGCTCGGGGCTCCCGAAGCCTGTGAAGTGCAGCGGGACGTCGGCGGGTCGCTCTTCCGATGTCGTCGCGGGCGGCCGTTTCCGGCTGCCCTCTGCCCAGGTCGGCTCACTTCCTGTCGGCTCACCAGTCCAAGTAATAGCAAAAAGGAGTCAAGAGGGATATGGAACGGTATAGGGGATCGCCCTCCACTCTAACCAGTCAATCAACAACAAGATCCCTGTACCTGGGGCGCTAATAACTTAGCAAAGACATGAGTACACATTACTCGAATTGCGTTCATTTTTTTGCATAACGAGCTAGACCCCTGCTATCTATCGCAGTGTGGTATTGCTCCTCTAATGTCTAGTAGTCCCCACTCATTCTATGGTTCCAAAAAAATTAAATACTGTGGTCTCAATTCAAAAAATGTCCAGCGTGATGTCCCATAGATGTCTGCTGTATAAACTAACAGTGCATCTATCCACACTTCACCATATGTGTCCACACCTTAAGAAGAAAAAATGTGTGGTGGAGAGGAAGACACCTCACGGGCGAACACCCTCGGGGATGTTGGCAGATGTTACCAACTCAATGCCCCTTTCTCATCATCGGTTGTCTTCCAATCCGAACAGAAAACAGAAAAAATTACAACACACAAAAAGAAATGCGTGTAGAGGTGCAACATAAAGAGTCCAACAACATTAACTCATAACAGACAGAGTGACATAAAATCAACAGCCACACCCACTCAATTACTTTATTCTTCGTATTAGTGTGAGCTGAAGAATTAAAAATAAGGTTGGTAGCTTACTATCGCCTACCAGCCCCGAAGCCTTTGTGCCCACCTGCGCCCGCCTCTCTCACAGTGTGCCTTCACTCGGCGTGCACCTGCACCAGACCGGCCAGTCACTGGGTCCCCGCCGGGTCCTCAAGATGGCGGGCCCTGATTCGAATTCCGCCGCTCTGCCCGTCCCCTCCGGTCGTCTGTGCCGCTCCCCGCCACTCAGCGCGGGGGGCCTGGGGTCGCGCTCGGGGCTCCCGAAGCCTGTGAAGTGCAGCGGGACGTCGGCGGGTCGCTCTTCCGATGTCGTCGCGGGCGGCCGTTTCCGGCTGCCCTCTGCCCAGGTCGGCTCACTTCCTGTCGGCTCACCAGTCCAGACAAGTCCCCGGCTCAGGATCTCTTCAGGGGCCCACTCCGGGTCTACACGATCTCGTCTCCCCGGTCTCGGATTTTCTTTCCGCTTTGCCGTACCTCTGCCGCCCGGTCCTGGGCATCAGTACCGTCCCGCATGGGACATAAATGTAGCGGATCACTGGTCGGATTTCCTCGGAGGCCGCTTCAGCCGCGGAGCTCTCCCTCTAAGCTGCCGCCATCATCGGCTGCTGGCCACGCCCCCCCAAGAAGGAGGTTTTAATTGATTATTCCCAATAGCAACACCGGTATGTTTCTCCTATTCTGAAATCTTCATAAGAGGAGAAAAGCAGTTCTCAAGAACAATTGAAGGGGGACTCTGCTGTGGGGCTGGTACTGGCTCCTTAGAAATCACTGCCTGCTCCATTATCTTGAAGTAAGATTTAAGTGAGTGGGTAGTTTTTAACGGCGGGCGGGTAGCTTTAGACACCCTTGGCTTCTTGTTGTCCCCTGATTTGGTGGCCTTCCTTTTGCGTGGAGTCGTGGGGACCACCCCTCACATACACTCTGTAGAATATAGACCACTTTTGGTCCTAGTCTGTGAGCGCAACTGGTACCAATTTTTTACAGGAGGGGCTACCCCCCTTTGGAAACCCAGTGCATCCACTCTACCTCCACAACTCCCCCCAAAACTCAGCTTTCCTGGGGAGTCAACCTCACTCCTGAACCCCTGCACTGCTGCTGCTTCCCTAACCCCAGCGCCTGAGGTAAATGTCAATTCGGGGGCAGTAGAGTCAGAATCCATGTAATCACACTCACTCCCAGCCGGCATCCATCTTACCAGGTCACAGCAGGGGACAGAGTAGCGCTGTGTTACCGTAGCGCTCACCGCGTAGACCGCTCGCCGTGGAGTCCCGTGGCCTGCTCCTTCCGACCCCTGAAAGCTGACTTTCGCGGCTGCAGCCTGGATGCGTACCCAGAGCCTAGTCCGGTGACCTCCATAGCCGCAGTACGCTATTGGCGCCGCCTCCAGACCCATACGCGCCTCAGCCTCAGCTGCCGCGGAAGAAACGAGGAGACCGACTCCCAGCTCAAAATTCAGACAGGCCGTCCACCAGTAAGAAAACAGTGAAAGATTTAAAAATAGGGTACTCAAACAAGGCTAAGAAGGTGTCACGTCCTTACCGGGCATTCTACTGTAGTCTGCTTCTAGAAATGCCGCATATCGATAGTGTGTGCCTCGCAGCTCCCGGAGCTCCCGCGACTGGCGTCAGCCCGCCGACATGTTCCTCCAAAAAAAAATCATAAAATAGAGTATATTTTAATAAACTATTTGACAACAAGGCAACAAAAATCTATTTAGTAGAACCAAAGCTATGACATTTTAACTGTTTTGTGGACATCAAGCACTATGAAGCAAAAAAAGCCAACTGCAGTTACCTGGTCATGGTAGAGTTCAGGTCGGCTGCAATAACGTGAGGTCAGGATACAGGTCTGAGTTCAGTTCACTGACAAAGTACCTTGTATCATGGACGTCGACATGCGAAGTCTTTGAATGAAGCTGCATGGGCCGGCATTGAAGAGTCCTTGATGGGAGCTAGCAATGCGACATCCAGCCTTGTTGTCAGGTAAGTTGCTGGGCCTGCAAAGACTTGTGCTGCGATGCATCTGTACAGAGGATGAGGTGCGTTGCGTTGGGCAAGTGTAGGTGATGAAAGATCCATCAGGGTTTGCAAGGGCTTGCACTGAGATGTGTCAGTGCACAGTACGGGTGTGTTTTGCTGGGCCGTTGTTTGTTGCGAGTTGCAGCAATTTGTGTAGAGTTGCTGGCCTGTTATGCCCCTGTAGCTCGAACAGGGGACCAGACAACTGACTCATGGAGATTTTCTTGAGTTCTGGGTCTACACATGTAGGGTGGATTCAGCAGGGTAGCTCACAGCAGATGAAGAGTCTTGAGTAGCAAAGCAGTCCTTGGTCAACAAAGCAGGGCTTGGGCATCAGAGCAGGCTTCTTCCTGTCAGAGATGACAGGTCCAGAAGTGAACTGAAGAGTTGGGACTCAAGGTCCACTGCCTCTGACTGGTGCCAGCTTTGAAGTGATAGAAGCTACTAGAATCTTCCCCTCCTAGAGGTGTCTGGAATTCTCTGCCTTCCTGCCGTACTCCCAGTCTTTCTGTGGGGGGGCTAGTGTGAAGTCCTTTGTTAGTGAGCTGAGCCAGTGCCTTTCAAGTGCAAGTGTGGTAGGTGACAGCTTTGCCCTCCTGTCAAGTTAGAGATTGCCTATCCTGCCACCAGGCATACCCTCTATTTTGATGATGTTTGAAGGAATACACCAAGGCCAAATGCCAACAACACTTAGTCCTGTGACCCAGCAGCAGGCTGCATGCACAAAATAGTTGGTGCTATAAAATGGCAACTAAGTGGCATTTTTACAATTGTGACTTAGGATCCAACTTTACCTCTAAAGATAGTTTTAATTTACAATTCTTTAGACACCAAATGTATCAGTGTAACTGAATGTTATCCTATGGGAGAGGTAGCCCTTGCGGTAGTCAAATACAAATGAGAGTTTTTCACTACCAGGACATGCAAAAGTACATGTCCAACTTTTTCAATGCACGGCATCCTGCCTCTTGGCTTTGTAGGGCCTACTATTTTGGTAACTTACATGTATTAAAAAGGAAGGTTTAGGCCTGGCAAAATGGTTTATTTTGCCAGGTCGAATTGGCAGTTTAAAACTGCAGGCTACATAGGTGGTGACAAAATGAGTGCTGCAGGCCCATAGTAAAAGTAACAAATGATGGACGGAATGCTGAACAATGCAAACATTCACCCCCTGTCACAAGGATCTGGGTTTAATCCATCGTTCTTTTGCTCACCACAACACCCTAGTTTGAACCCAGCCATATGCAAATCAGTCTGGACCCTGCTTCACATCCTAACAGTCCAGCCCGAAATGCCAAGCCAGGTCCTTCCTGGACCGTAAAGATGCATCCTGGGACTAGTTTGGAGCATCACCCCTCATCAGCTAGGCTAGCTTAAATGGGCTCACTGACACAACATCGATGTAAGAAATATCCTTGTTAAAAGTATTGAGTAAAAAATATAGCCAACAAAAATATTGACTCATATACTTAAACAGGTAAGTACAAAAATATTGACTAAAAAATAGTGATGTGAAAAATAGATGTATAAAATATCGACTATCATATAAATATAAAATAATATATATTAAATATATTCAAGAATAAATATAATTTTAACAAAATAAAATACATTTAATATACATTTTAATAAATTAAATAAACTTAATAAAAAAGATACACAAACATAATAATTTATACATATATATTTACTTTAAAACCATTAATAAACTATTTTAATGTATGTTAAAAGTTTAAAATCTAAAAGTAAAAATATATATTAATGATTTAAAATATAAAAAAACAGATCTATAATAAATTAAAACATTAAACTGTTAAAAAAAATGTTAACTTACATTTCAGAATACAATAAATGCAATAGTTGGGAAAATATTGGATAGCAAAAGGGTAAAAATAACTATTCCCACTCCAGTGAGTGCAACAGCAGGGAAGGTGTTGGATGTCAGAGGGGTACACATTACTATTCCCACTACAGTGAGTGCAATAGTAGGAAAAGTGCTGGATAGCGGAGAGGTAAAAATTACTATTCACACAAAAAAATTAAAATTGAATTAAATATATAAAAAGAAAACCTATTATAATAATTTATACATATAACAAAAACTTACAAATATGTAATGAAATAAAATAATAAATAAAAAGAAATAATCATTTTAAACTAGAAAATATTTAGAAACAAAACAATGAGTCAATCCATAAATGTATTTATTTTATTTCCTACCCTATAGCACCACAGCAAAACAAAACACTTCAACGTTTTAAATTAAATGTACTTCCATAATTAATCATCAAAGAACAAATATTAGTAATAATAAACTAATAAACATAGACTACACACAATGACACTATAATATCCACACCACACACCTAAATTAATTTATAAAATAATAAAACACACTTAAAACATATGTTTACATTAAAAACTATTACTATTAACAACTAATAAGAAAGTAATTCAAATGTATTTAATTCCTACCCTTTATCCCTTTAAAAGTAAAAACAACGCACAAAAAATAAACATTTTACATAAAATAAATATCAAATAATTAACATTAATAACTATATATTAATTAAACAAAAAATAACTTCCCAATCTTTACTCCTATAAACACCACACCACACACCTAAAATTAACTACACAATTACGATAATATTTTAATTAATTTAATATCAATTAACAAAAAATGTATTATCAAAAATAAACTGCATAATAACCTTTACCCCTATAAACCCCAAAACACACACCTACAATTTACACAATGACCATTATTAATTACCAATTAATTAATTAAAATTAGTAACCAATTATTATTTCATAAATTAAAAATAAATTACTTCCCACCCTTTACACCTATAAACACCACAGCACACACCTAAACTTATTAAACAATTACCATAATTAATTACTAATTAAATGCATTTAACCAATTATTAATGAATTAATAATACATTAAACATTACAAAATCTCAAATAAACAAATATTGACCAATTAATTTACTGTAATTAAATTACTTTCTACCCTATTCTCCTATAAACTCACAACCCAATATACAGAAATAAAAGCACAAATTATAATTGAAAAAATTAATAACGACTAAAAATGTAACCCATATTAAAAATATATACAATTCTTGTAAAAAAATACATCACAAACATATAAAATATATACTACAATACATAATTTAAAAAACTATATTTTTACCAACTATATTTTTGCAGACTATATTAAACACTTCAATAGTTTTAAAATGTATATTACTTACCTTAAGTCGATATTCTTAACCACGAAATTCTTGCTGTCGATTTTTCTGAACCACAATATTTTTACTCGATATTTGTGCAACTCGATATTTTTTTTAGATATTCTGTCTGCACACCTCTTGAATGCAGTGGCATAGTGAGCACTGGACCCACATCTGGGCATACCCTTCCCACATAAGACGACAAAAGCAAAAGGAACAAATGTTTTACGGAATGCTGAACAATTCAAACATTCACCCCAGTCACAAGGATCTGGATTTAATCCATCGTTCTTTTGCTCACCACTGCACCCCAGTTTGGACCCAGCCATATGCAAATCAGTCTTAACCCTGCTCCACATGGGAACAGTCCAGCCAAGCCGGGTCTTCCCTGGACCGGAAGCGAGCATCCTGGGACCTGTTTCGGGGCATCACTCCCTCATATGACAGGCTAGCTTGAACCCAGTGGCGCAGTGAGCCTCACAACTTAGGGCTCCAAAAGTTAAAAATGTACGGGACTGCTGAACAATGCTAACATACACCCCCAGATACAAGGATCTGGGTTTAATCCATCGTTCTCTTGCTCACCGAGCCATCCAAGTTTGGACCCAGACCTATCCAAATCAGAAAAATGGGAGGATGAAGTTAAAAAAGTTGGAGGAAGACCACCCTAAAGCAGACGGGTCTAACAACAATTTTCTCACACATGTTGCCACTCTGAAGTATAATTCTGGGGGTCAAGGCCATTTGATCATTC